>NC_052946.1:26226524-28626524 GCF_013358895.1 Oreochromis aureus
CTCTGCTGTACACCCTGGACAGGTCACATAGACATAGTGATGACAAAGACCATTCACACTCACACCTTTCCCCACTAACTGCATGTCTTTGGGAGGAAGGAAGCCGGAGTGAACATGCCAACTTCACACAGAAAGACTCCAGCCATGGTGGAATTGAACTCAGGACCTTCTTGCTGTGAGGCAACAGTGCTAACCACTGTGCTGCCCCCCATTTTGTAAACAGTCATAGCAAAATAGATGCTGTAAGATGAATATTTCTTTGTAGCTTTAATCATGCAATCATACAATCATACAATTTATCATCATCGTCATCAAATATTCATTGAACGGTCTTACAGCTTTGGAAAATTTGATATCAGATAACTACATGTGAGTCCCTCAGGTGAATTAACACAACATAAACTGCTCACTGGTAGCAGAGAGAAACTTCAGACTGCTGCCGTGCAAAGGAAAGTGATTGTTACCAACCTGTTTTTGTTCTCTTCAGATCAGCTTCTTTAAGCTGGGGTCAGAAAATCTCACCCAGCAGTGGGAAGAGTTCCTGGGAACTATAGGAACCAGTGTCCAGAAGTAAGAACTCCTTCATCCCCAAACTGTTAATTCATTAACGTGGAGACATGAAGATTTTAGCAATGACTGACAATGAACATGTGAATGTGTGTATAGTGTACGCCGGGAAATGGAGGAGGAGGTGGGGCAGATGCAACAGACCATCCAGGAGATGGAGAGGGCTTGTGATGCCCTTTATGCACCATGTGACCCCGACCCCGCCCACTCACCTGTGTGTCGCAACCTGACCAGGAAGCAGGGCTACCTGTACATCCGGAAGTAAGCCACAGGAAGACTTCAGTGTTTTATTTCTTAGTGAGCTTTAATCCTGTTTCACCCACAGACCCAGAACAGTGTTTACATTGACCATCTCTTTTTGGGGTGACTGTAGCTCAGGAGGTAGAGGAAGGTTAATTGGAAGGTTGGTGGTTTGATCCCTGACTGTAAACACTGTCAAATCCTTTTTGTGTCTTTGCTGTCTCACAGTAAGACTGGGCTAGTGTCATCGTCCTGGGAGCGTCAGTACTTCTTTACACAGGGTGGAAACCTGATGCAACAGGGTCGGGGAGAGGTGGCGGGGGGGCTGGTCACAGACCTTGACAACTCCTCTGTCATGGCCGTTGACTGTGACGACCGCCGATTCTGCTTTCAGGTCACTTCCTTCGATGGGAAAAAGTGAGAGGTCTTTTTTTATATTTCTCTTCTCAGATGTGCCCAACCCTGCCCCTTTTTTTCCTAATTCTTAGGTCAAAAAAAATCATTTTCTTCTCTTTATTATGTCAGAGTGGTGACGCTGCAGGCGGAGAGCAGGAAGGAATGCGAGGAGGTAAAATACTTCTCTAACTTTATGAAGCCTCCTTTGAGTTTGCTGCTGTTTTCTGACGTTGTTCCTCTCCAATAGTGGATCTCCACCATCAACAACATCTCAAGGAGGATCTACCTGAGTGAAAATGCAGAGGTTTGTGTCTGCTTTCATGTTGCTTACCGTTCACTGTGGTATACCTTTGGCAGCTATTTTAGTTGTAGTCTAGCCAGCGAAGTATGTGTTGTAAAATATCAGCATCAATATTGTGAGATAGTGCAGAAGACCTTAAACTCTTTGTATGGGAGATTATAGATTTTCTGTGGAAACTACTTTAAATTTGACTATTTGGCACGAGGTACTGGTAATGAAGATCTGATCTAATATCTGTGTTCCCCCGAGTTTTTTGTGACTGCGACAGTACGCCAATGCACAATTTCTAGACTTCAAGCAGACTTCAGTAATAAATCACAGTAGCTTGGCACGTACAGAAGCAAAAACATCTCTATTAGAAACCAGACGCTCACAGTAATTCCTAGTTACTTCTTGTTGGCAGGAGCTTGCAGCCAGAGTGAACCAATCCGCTCTTGAAGCTGTGACACCATCACCGTCCTTTCAACAGAGACACGAGAGCATGAGACCCACCAGGTAGGAGTGCGTGTGGGTGAGTGGGTTGTCAAACTAGTTTGAGTTTTAGATTGGGTATTTCTACCTGTTCTCTCTGTTCGAGGGTTCAGACTTTTTCAAAATTAGGTTTAGCTGAGAGTAATGATTACCAACACCCTCACAAAATGGTATCGGCTGCCATGATTTATTGAAGTAGGGCCCCAGGTGGTCCAGATTTCATTACAAAGCCCTGTCATCATCCTCTTTTTCTCTCTCTCTCGCTCTCTCTTTGTCTCCCACCCAGTAAGGGGCGAACGGGTCGAGCGAGCAGCATCAGCTCTGTGGGCTCCGAGCCATCGCCTGCTCTTTCTGTGCTCTCACTGGATGCACTGGTTGCCCCAGAAACACCCATCCAGTTTGACATAATTTCCCCCGTCAGCGAGGAGAACTCAGGACAGAACAAAACAGCACCGCAGTCCGGCAGGTACGTGTCTGTCAGGGAAAATGATGAATCACTGTTTAACTTTCCAGCATGTGTTTCACAAACTAGCTGGCAGCATAACGTGGCGATACTGCCTGACTGCGCAGCACTATCTGCTCAGATTTGAAGGTTCTGTGCTACATGTGGCGCAGACAGTGCTGAGAGTGTTGTGAACATTAGCTCTGCCCATGTCTACTGTTTACACGGTCTGTGAAGTACGCAATGACAGAACAAAAAGCAAGCTAACTAAACTAATAATGTGAAGACAGATATATTTGAAGCTTTGAAAATATGACTGTTTGGCTGTGTTTATGTGCTTCTCTGCAGGAGAAGTAATCCATTTGGGGAGTCAGGAGAGAGCACAGCAGAAGACAGCGAAGGTACTCGTGTCTGTCTGTCTCGACTATTTTATCAATTTCTATTTATTTATTTACCTGTTTATCTTCTAAAAGACACATGCAGAGGTCATGTTAATGTTACCAATGGGATTCTGGCAAGATTGTATCCAGGATTAAACTGATTTAGAAAAAAGGTTTAAACTGAAATATCCAATAATCTTTTTTCATTAATTTTCATTACTAATACTGTTTTATCCTCCACTGGCTCATTCTTCTTCTTCTTCTTCTTCTTCTTCTTCTTCTTCTTCTTCTTCTTCTTCTTCTTCTCCTCCTCATCATCTCTGTGGCCTTTAGTGTTATTTAGTGAATGACAGTATTTTAACAGTGAGCAGAAAATACAGGTGTATTTATTTAGATTATAATGGGTTTTATTATTTCCATTATTATTATCCATAATCCCAACCAGTTTAAAATAATTTAAAGTAATTTAATTATTAGAAAGGGACATTTAAACCACCAAAGAATCAGCTTCTCCACAACTCGAGTGGAACCACAGCTGTACATGAAGTATGTTTTGTTTTTTCTGTTTTTTGTGCTGCGCAGACTCGATCCTCCACCAGCTCTTTATCGTTCGCTTCCTGGGCTCCATGGAGGTGAAGACTGCCGAGTCAGTGGATGTCATCTCTGAGACCATGAGGCAGATCCTGGCTGCCAGAGCCATCCACAACATCTTCAGGATGACCGAGTCCCACCTGCTGGTCACCTGCGACTGCCTCAAGTAGGAACTGCAGTGATCATTTTGAGCCTGTTGGATGAAGCTGATGTTTGTTGTGTGACTAACTTCTTGTTGCAAAGCAAGCATGAGCCACAGGAACCATATTCAACAAAAAATAAAATAAAATGCCAGCTTGAAATAAACTGCAATTATCTTCTAATATTAAAATATGTCTTTTATTTTTCAGGCTAATTGATCCTCAGACACAAGTGACGCGACTCAGGGTACGGTGACCCCAGTTTCTCCAGTTTTGTCTTGTTTCTAAGATTTGAAGTGTCACTTCTGTCTTTGCTCACTGGCATCCTGCTGTGTCTCGCTGCAGTTCCCTCTCTCCACTGTGGTGCAGTGTTCATCCCATCAGGACAACAAGAGGCTGTTTGGTTTTGTTCTGCAGACGGCAAGCGGGCGGGGCGACAGCAGAGTCGTCTGCTACATCTTTGAATCCAACAACGATGGAGAGAAGGTTGTGTGTCCGTTTATCTGTTTGACTGGCTGTGTAACACATCCTTCTTTCTGTCTGATTGTCTGTCTTCTTCATGCGTTTCAGATCTGTGACAGCGTTGGTCTGGCCAAGCAGATCGCCTTGCACTCGGAGATGGTGAGACTGTTACCGGTGGTCATTCATGTGTTGCTTTGGATGTTTACGCTTGTTTTCTTATTGTTGCTCTTTTGATGCAGGACCGTAAAGCGGTGGAGAAGAAAAAGGAGGAGGATAAGGCCAAAGAGAAACAGAAGGAGGAACTGAGCAAGCAAAGACAGATCGAGAAGGTGATCTTTTATCTTTCAACCCAAACGTCACATTATTCCCCTGTTACACCGAATGTGCAGAGTATACCGAGCAGTCAGGGGGTGTTTTTAGCCTGTAATACAATGTAAACATGTGTTATGACCCCATCATCACCACTTTAATTGATTAGGCTGTGAGTTTGTTGGACCTTGGAGTTCATCACTTAAAGATATTTTTGCTTTGTCTGACTTAAATGAATGAAAACATTATATATTTACAGTGCTGTGCAAAAGTCTCAGCCACCATGTTTTTTCTTTGGAGTTTGCATCCAAGGAGCCAATTTTAACTCTTTACCCCTTGGAGTTACCCTTGAAGCTCTTTTCTGAACTAAGCAGTTCTTTTTTTAATGGTCGTCACACCACATAAATTTGTCATTAAGGGTACTGTGGCCCTTGTCAGATGTCATCTTTATAGGTCACTGTGGTTTTTTTGAAGGTCTTTCAAGTCATTTTCCACCCATTCTCAGTCCAGGTTTTACACTTGCCCCATTAAAAGCTCCATCTGCCACCAAATGCTGAAAACAACACCATGCGCAAGAAAAAGTTCACTCTTCTTCTCTTGACTGATTTGCAGGATCTGGAGGAGCAGAGCCGCTTGATCGCTGCGTCAAGTCGCCCGGCCAACCCGCCTGGCTCTGATGGACAGTTCCTAGTGCTTAGCAACAGCCAGTCAGAGGACAGTGATGCTGGAGAGGAGGGGAAGAAGAAGGGTGAGTCTGAAGCTTAACAACACTCAGAGGATGCATGTTTTACCTCCCAGGCGAGTCCCAGCTGGTAAAATCGAGACCACAGCTCAGGAATCAGAGGAGGGGAACACCACCCGCCCAGCTATCCGCCCGCTCGGACTGCCTGGAACTGAAAAACATGTGCTTCCTCTGTGCAGGACTCTGAAGCTTGTGATGGAGGCCTGTTACTCTGAAATGGAGGAAAAAATCTAATACACCCTCACTGTAAAAGGGAGAAGGGGAGTAGGTGAGGAAACGCCTCATCCAGGACTCGTGTTTTATTCTGTGTGTTTAAAAAAAAAAAAAAACAGGAAGAAAGAAAAAAAAAACCGCTGCTTTTATACCGGCTCCACTTTCAAGAAAAGACATGAATATAGATTAACCTCTAAGTTTCTGTTTTTCTGTTTATTTTATAAGAAGAGCTAACAAAAATATGGAAGACGTAAAACAAAATGTGAGAAGAATATTGAACCTGGGTCTGTCGGTACCGGCTCTTGCATGAGTGCACTTTGAGAGGAAGTGATGGTTTCTTTAGCCATGATGAAGGTCCCAGAGGGCAACAGGACACCTCATCCACTTTCTCCATCAGTGTTGTTGGTTTAAAAAAAAAAAAAAAAGGTGGGGGGGGGTAAGCTGATGAGCTGAAACTTATTTTGAAAAGGTCATTTAAGGATTCCTTCCTTCCTTACATGTAGTCACTGGCTTCATTTCAACACATCACAGCAGATCTTCACTGATTAGTCAATTAATTGATCAATAGAAAATGAATTTTTAGTAACTGCTAACCAGCTGTTTTTACAAACACCGTGTTCAATTTATTAATAATGTTAGATGTTATTTAACTGCAGAAAAATGTGGGTGGATTTTTCAGATGCTGTTTAGACCAGTGGTGGAAAACTTAAATTCTTTATAACATTAAGTATATTTTTCTTTTTATGGAAACGGACATATGTAAACAACAGTTAGACCCTTAATGCTGATCAGTTGACACTAATGTTAATATAACTGTTAAGTAAAGTTTAAATCGACCCACTCTTAAAGGGACATCTTACAGTCCACTCCAGCTCCAGTTTTTATTCTTGGACTTGAGTCGTGATTCACGGTTCAGAATCATCTTTATTTCTCTTATACTGGACCTCGATTAACCGTTTCACTGTAGCTATTGATTTCTTTTTCTGGTGTGCCTCACCTATAGATATATTCAAAGCTACACTTTAATAAGAATAATGGTCAGTGTTGGTCTGTTTTGGGGTTTTTTGGTGTATTTTTCCCACAAATATCACTTTAATCTTACTTAGTTACCTACAGTGGTTTAATCCTCCAGTGATAGAGCCTGCCTCACTCCTTGAAACCACTAACAAAAGCCAGCTTTCTTCTGATTGGCTGCACTTTGCAAACAGAAAGTTTGAATAGCAGATAATAGATCATAATAATAATAGATTCACTTTAAAGATGTGTAACTCAAAACCTCCCCGATTAAAAATTCACATCTTGTAAGCTATCCAGTGGGCCGATTCAGCCCCTTAGGTTATATGTTTGACACCCCTGGTATAGACCAAATGCAAAAATGAAAAATATTTGGCCTTAGGTGTGCTTGAGCTTTACTGATAGTACCTGAAAGCAGCTGCTGAATGAAAGGTGTAAAGGGAAAAATTCATCCTGTAAGTATTCGGACTTCCTTGTTTTTGCATGATTTGGTCTGTGCTCGCTCAGTGAAGATTGCTGCTTTGGGCACCACAAAGTGAGTTCACTTTAGTTACACCAAAATTATCTATTTGATAAACGGCACTACAGAATAGAAGAAAAACGTGTACGTTTTACTTGACCACTGCCTTTAAAGATAAAAAGTCAACATACTTTCAACTACCTGCGCTCACTTTGTGATACACATTTGATGGCTGAAAGTTTGAAGGATGTTTTTTTTTTTTTTTTCTTTTTTAAAAGTTTTTGACACCTGTGGATTTGACTCCCTGACATGAGAGACCTATGTTGTGATTGTTACCTGCTGAGAAAATTTAGACCACTTAAATTACACCTGTCGTCTTCCTTATCGTGAATACAACTTAACTTTTGCTCCTCTTGGTTCAAAGCTGAGCTCCAGATGGATCCAAGGTCCACTTCTTTGACTTTCAGGTGCCAATATTAAAGGAAAAATCCGCTTTTATTTTTATTATTAAGTCTTGGTCTTTCCATGAAAAAGATTTTAAAGCACAACCAGTATGAACAGAAATATGACAATTTGATTTAAACCAGAAAAAATATTTCAATTTAAACCAGGCCTGGACAAATTCTGAATTTAACTTTTTTTCCCGTAATTATTAGGGAAGCCATATCATGCCATAATCAGTCCAGTATTCCAGCATTTCAAGCTGTTCGTATGCAGTGTTTGTATGTGTGTTAGTGTGCTGTAAGGGTCGGAGCCCATGTGACTGAAAACAGAGTTTGAATGACAGTAACGCTCGTTAATGAGCTCTCATACCAATTAACCGTGAAGATTTAAGGCCACGTCAGTGAGCCAAAGATGCTTTTTTCTCCTCTCTTGGTCCGTTCCGGTTGTGAATCGCTGGTCTGACATTTGTAAAGATGGAGGTCTGTTTAAAATAAATAAATAAATAAAAGAGAGAAAAGGACAAAAGTCCAACAAGTTTCCTCAAACTAAAAGGAGAACATGGCTTTCTGTTTTCATAAAAGAAAAACACTAGACTTTAAGCTCCTCTGATATAGTGTTGAAAAACCAATAACCACCTGTGTGTCATAAAAAACAGACTCCATCTTCTTTCACATTGCCTGCTGAGTCCATTTGTTTGTTTCTAATGTCTTAATATTTATCAGGCATGCGTACGTGGGTTGTTGTTTGGGGCCTTATATGTTCGTCGCACATTTATTCATTATTCATTTATTCATCATTTCCAGAGTGATTCACGATGATTATTTGTTTTTAATTTTTTTAAAAAAGCTTCATTTTCTTCATGTAGGAATGTAAGAGGTCACAGACACACCTCTCCATTTGTGGGGAGGTTAAAGTAGCGGAGATGTTTCTAAAAAGCCGAAATCAACAGTTACTGAAGATGATTTTATTTTTATTTGAGTTTTTTGGGACATGTGGGGGTGAGATATTGCTTTCTTGTTTTTGCTGTAACCAAGTGAAAGACTCGTGTTGGCAGAGCTGCACTTTACAGACGAAGTAAACACGACAGGATTGCTGATGTTGAGCTGTAAATACGTTTCAGTGATTGATGTTCCCGTGTCATGATTAATAAAAGGCTTTACGGTGATAATAAAGCACTAACTCCATCCGCCTGACTCAGTCTGTTCTTGTTTTCCACTTCAAGCAAACCTTCACCAGCAGCACGAGCTTAAGACAAACATAGAATGAGAGGAACATTTAGACAAAGATTAAAAGTTTTATTTATGTTTGTGCCGGCTATGACAGTGGTGGTGCGGTGAGCTATAACACTAGACCAAATGTATTTTTTAATCTGTATTTTATTTGTGTAATGGCCAGCAGGGGGCAGCTGTTCTACAGGTCTATGAGCTGTGCTTTTTGGCAGCTTCCTGAAGACTTTATGGGCTAAATAACTTCGTTCAAGTCTTAGTTAATAAAACATGAAGCTTATTTAGTAAATTTTAGTCATTATATTGGTATACCTTTTTTTTAACAACTATCTCTACATAAGGTGGATCTGCAAATTGTTTTGCATTTTCATATGAAAAAATTGTTTTAAAGTAATGATATTTAATGATGATAATTTTCTGTCACATGATTTACATATTTACATAATGATACCTTATGTAATACTGCAGTGTATACAAGCTTAATATATAAATAGAGCATTGGTCTATAAAAAAATTTTATTTGGCAAAAAGTTGCTGTGTTAAATGAAAATATTACACTGAAATTGGGTGGAGCGCAGTAAAATAAAATTACGTGGAATGCAAATTAAAACAAAAGAGCAGAGGAAAGTGGACAGATGATTTTTTTAAAGTCTTAATTAAAATGTCATATAATGATTGATAAAGGACAGAATTATCTTTGTAAATAATAGGATTCAGGTGATTTGATTAAGTCAGACTTATTGTTTGACAAAGTGTGTACTGCTTAATTGCTATAATAACTTGAACTCAAAAGTTGAAACTGTGGGCATATACACCACGTAGCACATTTAAACCAACAATAGCTAGAGTGCTTTAAAGACGAGGACATTTATTTTCCTAGTCTAAAAAGAAACAAATATAAGAAAAGCTGGAAGGTAGGTTTTGTCCTATGAACAAAAGTAAAAATCACAGACATTTTCTGATCATTAAAATGTGTTTGATTTAGGAAAGTGATGATGATTTTCAAACTGATCAGTGGATAAAAATCCACTGACTTTTAACCTACTTTATAGGTTTAAAGTATCTGTATTGGTAACAGCAATCCTGGCCCTGTATTTACCTGGTATTGGACTGACACCAAAGTTTGCAATATCACACAGCATCACTAGATCAGTCACCTCATCATCAACTTAAAACAGCTTCTTGCATAGGGACGATCCACTCATGCAGTATGTTGTCACCATAATTAAAAATATCAAAAACAAATTTTTTTAAAAAATGTTTTGTTTATTATGTATGAAAAACATTTATTTTCACACATTACATACAACAAATGATGTATTCAATAATTGTAAGTTTTATATTTTGTTTGTCAATTTAGAAAACAACAATAAAAACACTCAGTTTGCCCTACAGATACATGCAGTTACATCTTACACAGAGGGAGCAATCCAGAAAGGATAGAAGACCCAAGGTGGTGTCAGGGGAGAATGTTAAGAAGAGGAATTAAATGAAGGCAGAGGCAAGGATTACGTGGCACTGCGTAGTAGAGAAGACATTCCACTAGGAAAAGTTCAGCACTAGCTGTTTGGTGTTTCCTCTGAACAGAGTCAAGAGGACAAGGAGACTTGATGGTGAAATGAAGGAGGACAGGAAAGTATTTAAAGGAATAGTTTAGCAAAGAAAACGTGGGCTCGTCAGGGAGATGAAGAAAATAGACAGTAGAATTGGGAGACAAGCATACACAAAGGAAAAGGCTTACAGTGAGTTATATGTGAGGCTGGACACCGAGGACTATGGGAAAGAGACAACAATCAATGAGCAGCACTGTGGTTTCACAAGAAAAACCATCACAGATGCTTTGTTTAAGAGTGTTTTTGAGAAGTTCTTTCTCTTTGTGGAAACTACATATAATAGGGTATCAAGAGAGGAGCTGTGGTACTGCATGAGAAAGTTGAAAGTGGGAGAGATGAGTGGCAGATGGGTCCAAGGTGGAGCTGTGTCCAGTAGACACTGTGATCTGCGGTGAGAGTAGGAAGAGGGCGGAAGAGAGGTGGAGGTGTACTCTGGAGAGAAGAGGATTGAAAGTCAATAGAAGACTACATGTATGTGAACGAAGTTAGGTCAGGTGAAAAGGTGAGCATGCAAGGAATAGTGATAATAACAGTAGATGAGTTTAAATACCTGGAGTCAACCATTAAAAAAACAAAAGAGAGACAAAAGAGAGTTGAACACTAGAGTTCAGGCATAGGGGAGTAGGTGAAGGTGAGAAGGAAACACTTTGGCAAAGGTCAACCTACTTTAATTTATCTATATCATGGCATTGAACATTTAGTGCATGTTACTTTTTTTTTGTTATTGTGAACTCTTTCTGGTAATTCCAACAGTGTGTATTAAAATAACACAAAGATACACAACCTCTCCACATGACAGCTTTATTATACAATAATGACAAAGTGAATCTGGAAAAACAAACATGTTTAGAAAGATTTATGTAATTCATGTGAAAAATAACAATAGCCACAATGCTACAGAAACACCTTAATAAAAACATTCACCCAGAATTTTACCTCATACACCAAGTTTCAACATCACAGTTTCATAAATAACCACTAAATCATGTGTTTCTGCTACAATGACAAACGACTCCAACGCTTCATTTGTGAAATAAATGAAATCAATTAGAAGAAATAACCTGAGATAAAAATGATAAAGAAAAAAAGTGCAGTTAAATTTTTTTTTACAAAAATGAAAGTTATAAGGAAGCCAAGAGGGACCATCAGAGTCGTCTGTTGATCAAATAAAGTGCAGGATTTTGAATTTTTTTTTTTTTTTTTTAATCCTAAAGTTCTGATTAATTTCACCTCCTTGCGCCTTTAAACTGTTTAAAGAAAACACTCAGAGATGGAAAATCCTTCTTCAATTTAACTAAAGGCAACCCGTGTCTACATTAAGGCAGCAGCTTGTAAATGGGGAACAAATCACGAACGAGGTCTGTTCACAGTTAAAATCATTATAACTGACTGAATTTAACCACTTTTTACATGGTTTGGTTTGGTAGTCTTTTCTAAAATTTCCCATCAGCATTCTGAATGTCTTTTGTTCTCCTCGTGCCAACCCATGTAAAAAAATGGTGGCTTCACTGAACAGTGACGCCCTCACACTTTTTAAGTAAATGTAAAAGCCACCAGGGGGCGATACCTGTGGCTGCAAAAAGACTGCTTGTCTACACAATCTATGCAAAAACATCCCTCTGCCCTGGCCCCACTAAACACTTTCATGATGTTTGGTTTCGGGTCATACTGAATAAAACAATCATTAATTTACTTAATTATGGTCATTTTAAGAGCCAGGCTATCATTGTGATTGACAAGATATTATCTAATGAGCTGATTGTTTCAAAACAACAATTTGGTGATGGCAAAAAAAACCAAAACCAAAACCAAAAAAAACAATCTCGAAGCTTCACAGCAGTATTTCATTAACCAATGGGTGATGTCCATCTATGCTGTGTCTATCAGGTCTCATTCGTCCATATTTACAATCACTATTTGGAGTGCATAGTTGAGTTCACATAACTGGCTGCATCAGAGGGACTGCTAAACAATTTTCATTGTGATGATGATGACTGGTAGCCCAGGTTAGCTGAGCAAGAGCAGCACTGAGTTTTTTGCAGGTAAAAACAACATTACACGTGTTAGGGCGTTGTTTGGCAGGTGTAGTGAATTTAACGATCGAAGGCACAACTTCTGGCAGCTGTTCATAAAATGTGGTTTAAACATTTCAAACGTCATTTGTGGTAATAATTAAACTCATCGTGGTCCATTTGAGACAATGCTAACCTTTGATAATTTACGTACTACATCAGCAAGTAAAGTAAGTTTGATAGATGAGAAAAATAAAAACACCGTTCTGGTAAGTTCTGTGGAGGCAGTTTTAAAGCAGCTTGTGTTGTCTCAGCAAGTTTGAACAAAAGTGATTAAAAAAATAAAAGTTAAGGAAAAATTAGCCCCGTTTAGACTTTTATCTCCTGTTTTTGAGTTTCTTCTAGAACTCTGAGTGACAGCATTTCCTGTCAAATGTCTTTGTGATGAGGCCAATTTAACAGTTGCAAAGGATCCTTCATGCTGCTTCTGGATTCACCGCTCACCTCAGTTCACAGAAGACAGAAGACTCAACAAACAAAGTAAAGCAGAACTCCTCGTCACCCCGATGTCTGTTACCGTTTCAGGATCTCATTAGAGAGCCAGTCCAGACCTTCAACCAGACCGGTGCCGCTGACGGCGCAGGATGGCTGGACCGACCACTGCACAAACACAGAAGGATGAAAATATTAACAAGACATAGGACACAGCCGAAACGGTTTATGATTGCAGCTTACAAACCAAGTCGCTTTAATCACACTGCTAACCACATGTGGAAGACAGAAAACTCTCCCATGCTCAGCAGAAGCTGGGGACACCTACCGGCTGTGACACTCCTTTTAAACTCAGGGCCTCGATGATGTCACTGACAGACATGGCTCTGGGTAAATCCTGCTTGTTAGCAAAGACCAGCACGGCCACACCCTTCAGCTCATCCTCCTGCAACTGCAACAGGACAATAGAACCAACTTTAACTATGGTCTATTTTAAACTCAGACCTCTGACTGGTACTGTGTGGATTAAAAGCTGAATGAAGGAGTTGTCGAAGTACCAAAGTCGTTAAAGTTAATTAAAACTCAAGAACGAAACTAAACTACAAGTAAAAATAAAAACATTCTAGTTAACTGAAATAAAAATAACATTTTTATAAAAATTAAACAACACAATATGATTAAAATCATATTATAAAAAACCCCAAAACCTCATACTGAAATAAAAACACCAAATAAAAATGTAAAACAGATGGAAAAACAAAACTATGACTAAGTTTAAATCTTTTTACCAGTGTGTGCAGCTCCTCAGACGCCTCTTTGATCCTCTCTGGGTCGTTGCTGTCGACCACAAATATCAAACCCTGAAGACAAACACAGACAATATTTATAATGTCCTCACTGCAGCTGCTTCATAAAACACAAACACAGACTCCTGAGTTAAAGTCCTGTGTTTACAGCAGCACTCTCACCTGTGTGTTAACGTAGTAATGTCTCCACAGCGGCCTGATGATCGTCTGACCACCAACATCCCAAACTGTGAAGCTGATGTTCTTATACTCCACAGTCTCCACATTAAACCCTGCACACGCACACACACGGAACCATGTTTATTATTATTTAACTCTTTTATATTTGTCTTACATAACATAAAGATGGAGGTTAAAAATGCTGACCAATAGTTGGGAGGGTGGCGACGACCTCACCCAGCTTGAGTTTGTACAGCAGGGTGGTTTTACCTGCAGCATCCAGACCCACTGCAGAAACACAAACACACACAAGTGTTACTGTTGAAAACACAACACATATTCAGCCGTCAAATATGGGTTTGGGGGCAAAGGATGCAGACATTTTACTTAAGTGAAGGCAATACATAAAATATCCCATTAGAACAACTTTCATTTCAGAACCCCTTGTTTCTGAGGGGCAGCCAATAAGGAAGAAGAGGGGGAGGAACTACAACATCTTGCCTCAGACAGAGGATGAACTTGGCTGCACCAAGGCCCAGTATTGAACAAATAAGGATTATTTGGAACTGTCAATCATGCAAAGCTGCTCTAGCAGAGTCTAAGAATAAAAACAAGAACATTCACTTGCGTATTGTTATGCTACACATCAGTAATATCAATTATATTCCATGGCTGCTGATGCATAAACGTAAAGTAGTATTTTAGTTATATAGCTTGCAGCTGATTACCATCACTTGATATCATCATACGATCTTAATATTGCTCAGTTTTTTGTTTTTAGCTTTCTTTTTTGTTATTAATGTTTATTTTTCTTTATTTAATTAATTGATTGATTTTTCTTTCTTTGTTCAGGTCACACGAATAGTAATTAGTAATAATAACACTTATGTAAGTTATTATTACGAATATGTAAGGAAAATGTCTTCACACTTCAGAGGAAGTTCTCACATATTTTACATACTATAGGTGAATTATAAATATAAAGATCATTAATTTTAATGTTATTTTCACTTTGTAAATAAGAAGTAAGCAAAAACTGCAGAGTCAATAAGAACCAATGATCCTACACGAGACTCATGTCAGTTTAAATTACATCACAATGTGTCGGAAAGAATAAAATTACATGTTGCTGTCATAACAAGTATTAACTCACCCATCAAAATCCTGACGGGATGCTTGGAGAAGAGTCTGGAGAAAATGTGTGAGACGATGACGCCCATGGTTCAGGTAAGCCTCAGGTAGAAAGTGTCTCTCATGTAGAAAGTGTCTTCGCTCGCTGTGCCTCTGTCTGTCTTTGCATGTGTGTGTCGGTGTTTTATAGCGCTCCATCGTGTTGTTTTGGTCTGTGTGTGTGTTATCCATGGTGTCATCAAGGCTCCTGTCAAATCTGGACACGGTGGAACTAGTAACAACACCGGAAAACGCTGGAAAACTCAACTTCCGCTAACCCAGCTTTCAAATTAAGAGCGCTTTGAAGCCATTGGAATTGTGGGAAAACATCAGAACTGGATATCAGAAGTTAGAACAATAAACTCAGGAACAAGATTACTGTTACACAGCACCGCAACATTTTTACTTAAATTATGTCATGGAAATGCAACAAAACCTCATTCAACAATTTAAAGATTGTTTTTTTCATATGCAAAACAAATTTAATTGTTCTGCGCATTAAATTGCAAAACATTTCTTCAACAAAATGGGAACAGAGGAACAAAACAATGTAATACGTCTATCTTTCATTTTTACCTTGTTTGCTAAAGTTAAAACTTTTGTAAACCTAACTATATGTGAAATGGAATTGTGCTCTTGATCCTCAGCTAGCACTTTGTGATAAGCAAGTGTTTATTTTCTTAATGTGAGTAGATTGTATGTGTTAGTTATGATCTCCAGTCAGGTTTCAAATGCCATTTTATTGCTTAGTTGGTTCCGAATAATAATAATGATAAGAAGAAGAAGAAGAAGAAAACGAAACAATTCCAATGGCTCGAAAGCTCTCTTAGTTTGAAAGCTGGATTAGCGGAAGTTGATTTTTCCAGTGTTTTCCGGTGTTGTTACTAGTTCCACCGTGTCCAGATTTGACAGGAGTCTTGATGACACCGTGGATAACACATACACAGACCAAAAGAGCACGCTGGAGCGCTATAAAACACCGACACACACATGCAAAGACACACAGAGGAACAGCGAGCGGAGAGGCTTTCTACCTGAGAGACACTTTCTACCTGAGGCTTACCTGAACCATGGGCGTCATCGTCTCACACATTTTCTCCAGATTCTTCTCCAAGCATCCCGTCAGGATTTTGATGGGTGAGTTAATGTGAGCTTAATTATCAGAGCTTCCAGTATGGCGAGTTCTTACTGATATCGCTGTAGTTGTAGTCCCGTACAAGCAAAGTCTGCAGTTCTGTTAATTTTTCTCCTCACTTTTTGGTTGTTTTCTACTTACAAAGAGCAAATAAGTTTAAAAGTCATGTTTCTTATCTTTATCACCTACAGTATATATCTATAACATCTGTAATTATCTGTATAGTGCATCTGTTTGAGGGGTTTCTTTGTGGTGACTGATCCAAAAGATTTTCACTCAAAGGAGACTATGAAGTCATTTTATCTTATCTCAGTGTAGGATAAGCTTTATTAGATAGTTAAGGTTGACCTTGAATATATTTGACTTTTAACTGTTAATTAATCGTTTCAGACTTATATTTTTCTTTACTTATTAAAAAAAATTACTATGACAATCAAACGCAAGCAAACAAAAAAAACCATGTCATTAACAACGTAAAGAAACTTTCTTTTTAAACTGAGCAACTTCAGAAAAAGCTGTTGTGCAGTTTTTGTAAACTTAAGCCTCAGCTTTGCTTCATTCAAATTTCTTCTAATGAAAAAATCTTTCTGGGACTATGATACCTTCAGTTTGCATTGCAAATGAATATTTTTACATAGCCAGCCCTTATTTGCTGTTGCCATATTACATAATACACTAAATACATCGTAATGTGAATAACAATAAGTACTACAGTATGTGTGGCTAGGTATAAGTATTAGGTACTTTTATTTGTATTACCGGTACTTAACTGATGATGGTTTACATACAGAACCTGTGATCATCTTATAAAATATGACTTGTCATATTAAGTGATGGTAATCAGCTGCAAGCTATATAACTAAAATACTACTTTACGTTAACGCATCAGCAGCCATGGAATATAATTGATATTACTGATGTGTAGCATAACAATATGCAAGTGAATGTTCTTGTTTTTATTCTTAGACTCTGCTAGAGCAGCTTTGCATGATTGACAGTTCCAAATAATCCTTATTTGTTCAATCCTCTGTCTGAGGCAAGATGTTGTAGTTCCTCCCCCTCTTCTTCCTTATTGGCTGCCCCTCAGAAACAAGGGGTTCTGAAATGAAAGTTGTTCTAATGGGATATTTTATGTATTGCCTTCACTTAAGTAAAATGTCTGCATCCTTTGCCCCAAAACTCATATTTGACGGCTGAATATGTGTTGTGTTTTCAACAGTAACACTTGTGTGTGTCTGTGTGTGTTTGTGTTTCTGCAGTGGGTCTGGATGCTGCAGGTAAAACCACCCTGCTGTACAAACTGAAGCTGGGTGAGGTCGTGACCACCATCCCAACTATTGGTCAGCATTTTTAACCTCCATCTTTATGTTATGTAAGACAAATATAAAAGAGTTAAATAATAATAAACATGGTTCCGTGTGTGTGTGTGTGTGTGTGTGCGTGTGTGCACAGGGTTTAATGTGGAGACTGTGGAGTATAAGAACATCAGCTTCACAGTTTGGGATGTTGGTGGTCAGACGATCATCAGGCCGCTGTGGAGACATTACTACGTTAACACACAGGTGAGAGTGCTGCTGTAAACACAGGACTTTAACTCAAGAGTCTGTGTTTGTGTTTTATGAAGCAGCTGCAGTGAGGACATTATAAATATTGCCTGTGTTTGTCTTCAGGGTTTGATATTTGTGGTCGACAGCAACGACCCAGAGAGGATCAAAGAGGCGTCTGAGGAGCTGCACACACTGGTAAAAAGATTTAAACTTAGTCATAGTTTTGTTTTTCCATCTGTTTTACATTTTTATTTGGTGTTACTTTTTTTATTTCAGTGTGAGGTTTGTTTGTTTTTTGTAGTTTTAAGCTTATTGTATTGTTTAGTTTTTATAAAAATGTTGTTTTTATTTCAGTTAACTAGAATGTTTTTATTTTTACATGTAGTTTAGTTTTGTTCTTGAGTTTTAGTTAACTTTAATCACTTTGGTGCCTCGACACTCCTTCATTCAGCTTTTAATCCACACAGTACCAGTCAGAGGTCTGAGTTTAAAATAGACCATAGTTAAAGTTGGTTCTATTGTCCTGTTGCAGTTGCAGGAGGATGAGCTGAAGGGTGTGGCCGTGCTGGTCTTTGCTAACAAGCAGGATTTACCCAGAGCCATGTCTGTCAGTGACATCATCGAGGCCCTGAGTTTAAAAGGAGTGTCACAGCCGGTAGGTGTCCCCAGCTTCTGCTGAGCATGGGAGAGTTTTCTGTCTTCCACATGTGGTTAGCAGTGTGATTAAAGTGACTTGGTTTGCATAAACTGTAGGGGGGCAACACACAGCCTTGCTGATTAGTGCTGAGAAACAGATTAATAACATACAACAAGAACAAGACATGTATTATCTGTGTTGGCACACCTGTCAGTCAAAGCAGCCATGCCCTAAATTGAACCCACATGCAGTTATTATGAAGGGGTAGTTAGTTAAAATAATTTGTTACAAGTTGAAGACTTTGGTGAATGCTGTTTGTATCCCTCGTGTTTCTGTGTCTTGTTAATATTTTCATCCTTCTGTGTCTGTGCAGTGGTCGATCCAGCCGTCCTGCGCCGTCAGCGGCACCGGCGTGGTTGAAGGTCTGGACTGGCTCTCTAATGAGATCCTGAAACAGTAGCAGATGTTGGGGTGACGAGGAGTTCTGCTTTACTTTCTATGAACTGAGGCGAGCAGTGAATCCAGAAGGAGCGTGAAGGATCCTTTGCAACTGTTAAATCTGGCTCATCACAAAGACATTTGACAGGAAATGTAGCGCTTCATGCAACCAGTCATGTGAACCCAGCTTGCACTTGTAAATATGGACGAATGAGCTTTGAGATACAATTGTGGTTAAATTCTCAGCAGGAGAGACCAAAGATGGAGTATTTTATATCTGCTGTTATATCTCTGACAGAGACACGATGGACGTCATGGATTGGTTAATGAAATACTGCTGTGAAGCCTCGAGTTCAGTTCAATTTTTTTTTTTTTTTCTTTTGCGCCATCACCAATGAGCTGATTGTTTTGAAACAATCAGCTCATTGGATAATGTGTTGTCAGTCGCAAGGGTAGCCTGGCTCTTAAAATGACCACAATGAACTAAATGGACTGATGGTTTTATTCAATATGAGCTGAGTGCTTAGTGGGGTCAGAGCAGAGGGATGTTTTTGCATAGATTCTGTAGGACAAGCAGTCTTTTTGCAGCCACAGATATCGCCTCCTGGTGGCTTTTACAATGCACTTACAAACTGTGAGGACTACAGCAGACATTTAGTGTTTTGAGTCAGCTGAAATGTTTGTGTGTGGAAACTTTAATGTTTTAAGACCGGCAGATTCTGATATGTTTTTTTTGGGTGAATGTTTTCAGAAGTGTCTCTAGTTTTTTTTTTTTTTGTTTTTTTTTTTTACATGGGTTGGCACGAGGAGAACAAAAGACATTCAGAATGCTGATGGGAAATTTTAGAAAAGACTACCAAACCAAACCATGTAAAAAGTGGTTAAATTCAATCAGTTATAATGATTTTAACGGTGAACAGACCTCGTTTGTGATTTGTTCCCCATTTACAAGCTGCTGCCTTAATGTAGACACAAAGTGCCTTTAGTTTAATTGACGAAGGATTTTCCATCCCTGACTGTTTTCTTTAAATGGTTTAAAGGCACAAGGAGGTGAAATTAATCAGAACTTAAAAAATTTGTAATTTGAAAAGCTAAAGAAAATTCAAAATCGTGCACTTTATTTGATCAACAAAAGACTCTGACGGTCCCTCTCGGCTTCATTATAACTTTCATTTTTGTAAAATCAAAATTTAACTGCACTTTTTCTCTTCATCATTTTTATCTCAGGTTATTTCTTCTAACTGATTTCATTTATTTCACAAATGAACTGTTGGAGTCGTTTGTCATTGTAGCAGAAACACATGATTTAGTGGTTATTTATGAAACATGACTGTGATGTTGAAACTTGGTGTATGAGGTAAATTTAAAGAAGACTTAATGTGCTGCTGGTTTTGTTGGGTGAATGTTTCTGTTAAGGTGTTTCTGTAGCATTGTGGCTATTGTTATTTTTCACATGTATTACATAAATCTTTCTTACCTTGTTTATTTTTTCAGAGTCCCTTTGATTGTATTTATTGTATAATAAAGTTGTCATGGTGGAGAGGTTGTGCAGCTTTGTGTTATTTTGATAAACCCTGGCCTTTTACTGGCTCTGCGCTTTGATAATATGAAAATTACTGTTTGAATAGAAAAATAAAATTCACAGTAAAATAAAAGAAACATGCGCTAAATGAGGGGATAGTTAGGATTACAGTAGGACATTAAAAACATTGTACGATGGGAAGCCAGAGATCACAAATCAAGTACAGGCAGAAAGATAAATGAGGGGACAAAACAGCAAAGAGTTTATTAACTGTTTATCCTACCTTCACTGAAACTTCCTTTGAGCCGTGCTTGTGGTCAAACTCACATTCAGTAGGTGGAGCATCAGCAGCCTGAAGCAGCAGAGTTTGGAATTTTTCTCTCCTGTAGCTCGACCCACTCACTCAGTCAGTGTTTGTTTGTCTTAGATAAGAGGTGGAGCTTATGATCAATAATAATAATACACTCATTTCTGTATTTTATGTATATAAGTTTAGATTAGTTATTTATAGTTGGTTTACACAGCTTTGTGTATGTATGTGTATGCATGTGTAATGTATATATAGACACGTGTGTGTGTGTGTGTGATTTACATTGCTGTGCTCGAGAGCCACCATCTACCGCACAGGTGTCGAACTCCAGGCCTCGAGGGCCGGTGTCCTGCAGGTTTTACATGTGTCCTTTATCCAACACAGCTGATTCAAATGGCTAAATTACCTCCTCAACGTGTCTTGCAGTTATCCAGAAGCCTGGTAATGAACTAATCATTTGATTCAGGTGTGTTGACCCAGGGTGTTATCTAAAACCTGCAGGACACCGGCCCTCGAGGCCTGGAGTTCGACACCCCTGATCTACCGGAACCAAATTCCTTGTATGTGTCTGCACATATACTTGGCCAATAAACACGATTCTGATTCTGATTCTTTATTACACAGCACAAGTAAAAAACATCAACAACTTAAGTTTTTTTTGTAAAAGTAATATTTGGTGAGTGATTTAAAAGTTACATTTAATATTTCTACCACAGATATAACAGAAAATACCTCATTTCCCTTTTTAATGAGTTAGACGGTGGAAAGAGTTTGCAAGGTCTCAAGTAGCAGGTGGGTTCATACGGTCTGACTAAATCTACTGCAGCAGATTTATGGTAGGAGTCCATGAAGAGCTTAAAAGTAAGTTTATAATCACTTCAGATAGTATAGTGTTAGGCGCTGTGAACGCATCTTGTTCCAGGCCTTTCTGTGTGAAGTTTGCATGTTCTCCCTGTGCTTGTGTGGGTTGGCAATATGTAAAACTATGTAAAACAACTATGTAGAATTATGCAACCAAAAGCAAAAATGTTCTGAATCACATTTAGTGTTATATTTTAGACTATCCCAATAGATGCTTGGGATTCAGGTATTTGTATTAAGGACCATTTGCAAGTAATGCTGGTGCTGCTCTCTCAAAGTGTGGGGTAGGAAACAGTTAAAACAGTTTAACACATTCCAGTATCTGTATTTACATTTAGGCTATAAAGTCATTTATACCTGAATTGATGAAGCAAACAGGTACATAAAAAAATCACCATAGGCAGAAGTGCGTCTTCTTATCTATCAAACTTCTTGTGCAGCAGCTGTGGCATTTTGTTTTTAGTGTCCAGTTTGTTTCAAAAGAAGAAGTTATAGAGAGATTTTACTACAGAGCCACATTAGGAGGAAACTTAGTTGGAAGTAGATTTTAACTGTTGTCAGTCCACAGTCACCGTATCTCAATCCAATAGAGCACTTTTTTAATGTGGGAGAACAAAAGACAGATATTATGAAATCTGAAGAGCAAAGAGTTTTGCTTTGAGCCAGATACAGCAAAACTGATTGGAGACTCTTCACAGTACAAAGGTTCAAAACATACTGTGTGCACAACAGATTCTGAAGGCAAGAAGTGTTTTGTTTGTTACCTGATATTTGGTAATGTGAATGCTTTATTTATTCCTTTTTATGGCCACGACAGATACAATGTTATGTCTGTTCACAAAAGCAAACGTAAAGGCAAATGTGCAGTCAAGCAATCTTTAAATTGAACTCAATCACCTGACGGTACAGTGAAGAAACAGAAGGAAATAGGAACGCCTGCTTGACTCCATTTTTTGTTGTCAGAAGTGGCAACAATAGTAGAGTGAAAATAGATGAGTTGGACTCAAAGCTGCTGATATCATCTCAAACAGGAACATAACTAAATGAGCTGAAGTGCAGCCTGCTCAGATTCAGAGAGGGAGCAGAGAGAAAAACACATCCACACAGCACAGATGCTCAGACGCTTCACTGCAGTGTCAGGGATGATGAAGACGAAACTTTTTCTTGTTGCCATTCTAATGATTATTCTGCCAGCGATGGCGGTCATCGGTGATGAACCAACCCCACCTGGACAACCAGACGCATGGCTAACAACAACAGGTAGACACACACACACAGACAACAAAAGTAAACCACACAAACTTGTGGTCTGTGATGTAGGAGGTATTCTTTTTCTTAAATGTGTGTTTGATTGCATGAATGAGGCTTGTAGTGCTTTACATGTTCAGGTAGAGTAGAGTTACATGAGAATCATAACAGGAAACTGACAAACACACAAAGAGTGAAAAGATCATTTTTATATTAGCTCAGGCTTTCTGTTTCTTTCTTCAGGACGTTCTGGACTAAATCTAAATGGGAAGATGTTCACTCTGTCTTCTAATAATGGAGGAGTAACCTTCTATCCCCCCAGTTATCATTTCCCCACTCCCTACCAAACTAGAAGACACAAAGACAGAGCTCCCATCACCACCGCAGCTACAACCAGAGCCCCAACTGCAGTGGGTCCAACTACAGGTGAGCAGGGCATTTAATTTTTTGTATTTATTATTCAAACACTGACTTTTATGTTTCTTCAAAAGAAAACCAAAAAGAAACACAATCTTTGTTACAGTTCATTTCTTTATCAAAACCTGATACAGTGACATAATTTTGTGTGCATTAAAAAGGTAGCAGATGCCTTTTTTACTAAGCAGGTTTTCAGAGTTACAAAAACGGTTAACTTCTTATCGAGGAGCTAAAGTTGTGAAGATAACCTGCCCCAGAGCAGATTGTGGAAAGTAGAGATCAACATGAACAGAACGACCTCCCTGATGACAAATCAGTTCTCTGGAAAATATCGTCCCCAATCCTGGGAATCCCGGGATTCCAGCTAGGAAGTTTGGTAGTTCAGAAATCCATGAAATTATTTTAAAAACCTACATACACACAAAACAATTTGGACATAGCTTTTTAAATCTGGCTTTCCCTTACTGCAACATCGTAGTCCTACTAAGCCAGGGATGACAAACTCATTTTACACTGTAATGCACACATAACCAACTTTGATCTTAAGTGGGCCGCACCACTTCAGTTCAAATCGATTTTATTTATAGAGCACCAAATTGCAACTGTCTCCCTAAGTGTTGGCCAGTGAAACTATCGTTTCTACACATTTTGTCCTGAGGTATCTTACCATAATTTATAAAAAAAAAAAAAAAAAGTGTAATCTTACCTGTAGTTTTTCTACAATATAGAAAAATTCTGTTGTGGTAAATTAAAGAAATCTTAACAGAACTCTTTGGGCTCAAATTGTTAAAAAAAACCAACAAATGTGTAAAATTGCATAAAACGTTTTGGTAGCTGATTGCCCAGACTGTCTTCTAATTGTAAAACAACAACAACAACAACAACAAAACCACAAAAAATGTAAAAAAAATCAAAATAAAAAAAAAAAAATCCCAAAGTGAAATTTCTAAGTCAGGTTGTAAAAAAAGCCCTGTCATTTAATAGTTGTTGGGTTTTTTGGGTTTTTTTTTATTTTTATTACTTGCAATTAACTCTCTTTACTGGGCCAAATCTGACCCCAGGCCTTATGTTTTACATCCCTATGCTAAGAGGTCACACAAAAGTGGACGCTAGGTAAATCTAGGGTTAACCATTCTAACTATGAAAGAGGCAGTGTTGGCAGCATACGAAGACTGCAGAGGCCCATATTTCATAAAGATGCTCAAATTATAATGTTGGAAAAACTCAGAGATGTTAAACAGACTGAAATACAAACTAAAAACAAGTTCAACAACTACAAGGTATAGGTGCCTCATTTAAGGGTCATACCACTGTATTAAAGCTTAAAAAATTATAAAAATGTTTTAGAGTTGTATGTGGACAGCTGGGAAAAGGCAAGCAATAAAGACGCTTCTAAGAGTCACTTTTTCTTCATGATACTAAAAAGACAAAAACTCTACAGGCTCTTTTTAATAGGTCTGAGGGAAAGGTGACGTATTTTCCAGAAAACTGATTGGTCAGTAGGTGATGAGTTCATACCTGTTGATCTCATGAACATAAAATGTTGAAGCAGAGGCTAGGTCTGTTGCACCAATTACCATGGTGATGGTAATAGGTGTGCAGGTGTCAGTTCCTTTATTATTTAGATTTATTGAAGCTGATAAGGAAGTCCAGAAAAAGACATAGCAACACAAATGGCACTAAAAGGCAAGCCTACGATGACAAGAGATAAAGAAGACATCAGTAAGGTGGAGCATAAAGGCTCATCTGTTATATAAATAATGGAAACAGTGGTGGGTTAAGCACCCAGATATAGAGATTATTAACTGCAGAAAGGGAAACATACCTCAAAGCCTGTTACACACTGTTCCTGACCATTTCTAGGAACCAATTTAACCTCTTTAAACTGCATGTAAAGTCAATAATCATGTTAAGTAACGTCTACATTTTTACTCACCTTTTCACAGGTGTGTCTGTGTGTGTGCGTTACATGACTGACTATATGTATCAAACCTTCCCGCTCTTCACTGTCAGTCCAAAGAAATCCACTCTGAAGCTGCAGGGTAGCACTGACGTATTCACGCTATCATATCAGGATCACAACAGCGTGGGCCTGGAACCCATCGTGTATTTATGGCCGGACATTACACAGGAAATCTGGACCAGTGTCTGCCTCACTGTGGACACCAGTAAAGGTGTGGTCCAGCTGTTCAATGGCGGGTACATGAGCGTCAGGGAGGTGCTGCCCACTCAGGTGAGAATTATTAGAATTAGTGTGTAGACTCCCACATATTTACACCCACATGTTTAGTTTAAATACGTAGCATACAAAAGGAAACACTTTTATTTATTAACATCTTTCAGGCTTGAGGCGAGTGGAAAAGTTACTGCATCCATAACATCTAATAAATGATGACACAGTGAGGAAGCTGTAACCTTTCTAAAAGTTTAAAAGCCATTTTTTTCACTCAGAATGCAAACTATGGAATATGGGTAACAAAAACTTTGTGAAAAATATACAGATCATTCATATTTCAGGTCTACAGCAGTTAGCATTTCCTTCTAAAAAAACAAGCAAACACCCCTGTCAGCCAATAAAACCTTCACTGTGTGTGCGTTTATGTGTGTGTGTTCAGTATGTGTGGGCAGGTGAGCCTGTCATTGACTTCCCAGGTTTTGATGGTCAGCTGACAGATGTCCACATGTGGGATTATCCTCTGAACTATAAAGAAGTTTTCTACTACATCACTAGAGGCTACTATGGGTAAGATCCTGTGTGTGTGTGTTTATGTGTGTGTGTGTGTGTGTGTGTGTGTGTGTGTGTGTGTGTGTGTGTGTGTGTGTGTGTAGGTGTGCTCCAGTTTTACATGTACAGCTAACTTAAACCTCACTGCAGCACAGACCATCATCACTGCATTAAGACTGATTTTAAGAGTGTGTTTTATTCCCAATACTTTTAAAAAATTGTCTAATACATGAAGAAATAAACTCATCATAATGTTACACGATGGGTGTGAGAAGTCTGTGCTTCATTTATTAATGGGAACAATAGTTATCTCTCTGTCATCTCTCTGCATGACATCACATGTTAAAATATGTAGCACAAAGTAGAGACATTCAACCATCAGCTGATAGCCATCACGGAAAAAAATTTTCTGGGCATGGAGCGCCCTCTTTTGGAATCAAGTTAAATAACAGTGCAGACCTGAAGTCATTTATGTGAGCGTGGTGCCTGGTTGGTACCTGGTTCAGTGGCTGCAGCTCAGGAGGTAGAGGAGGTCATCAGAGGGAAGGTAGTTGGATCCCTGGCTGCTCCAGTCTGTGTGCCAAATATCTTTGGGCAAGACACTAACTCCACTTTACTCTCTGATACATCCACTGAATGTGTATGAATGTTGAATAGAAAGCACTTATGTAGAAAAAGTGCTGCTTTTAGTGCTCAGAGTAGAAATGTGCTGTATAAGAATCAGACAATTTATCTTTTACTGTTTTTTGAGTGAATTGTTTCTTTAGGACCACCATATTTTGCCCAAATGTGTCCTTTGCAATTATAATTGTGTGCTGATGGGTTTGCATTACACTGCCACCAAAAGCTGGCCACATATCTAACATCCATAATCTATTTTTAAACAGAATTATTTTTATTTATAATTGGCCTTGTGTTTTTAGGTCTTACAACGGCTCTGTCATCTCCTGGTCCTACATCAGCTATTCTAACAGAGGAAGGGCAGTCATGGAGGACTCCTATGACATGCAGGCAAAACAGTCAATCAGGGAACCTGAGCAAGAGCGTGGCCTGAAGGAAGAGAAGCTGAGATTTTTCAGCATGGAGGAGGAAAAAAGACGAGAGTTGTTTTAATGATGACAGAGTAGGGACGGAGTAGGGTGTGGAATAAGGAATATTTTACTGCTACTTATACTTATTATCAGCATTATGATTGCATTAATTAACTTTGCATTAAGTCATGATCATTGCATTAAACCATATAATAATCACTTTATTGAAGCAGTTATTGAAGCTGCTGACAGTACGTTAAAGTCTGTATTACAAGTGTTATCATAATCACATATTCTTTACACATTGCAATTTGGTGCTTATTAATGAGTTGTGGCTCAGTCAATTAATTAAAAGGTTGAAAGCTCGGTTGGGCGTAAATGTCCCGGCGAAACATGGAGTAAGTGGCTTGGAGCTATGGAAGGTTCAATGCATGCACGCCTACAAAACACATATAATACATTTAATCAAGAAACAGGCTTGAGTGAAGGCCGGAACATATTCAGCTTCTTGTTGCATTTGAGTTTACCCAGTTACAGGTGACAGAAGAAGTGGCCAGATGACGACCATCCCCAAGGACCGTCTGGAGGGTGCAGCGAGTGGCCTTATATGGAAAACGTGATAGAAAACAGGAACTTCTATGTCTATTTTAGTTATTAAAATGAATATTTACTGTAACTGACATATCATAATCTTTGTAAACGCATGAGGGGGCGTTAACCCTGATGAATCAAAAGCAATCTGAAGTGTCTTTTGGGTGAAGATCTACACCTGATGTTGTACAGTGTACATCTTCCCACGCGTGTGCTCAATAAACTCATCTGTTTGATTGCATCCTCCGGGGGCTTTGGTATTTTGTTTTGGATCTCAATATTTCGAATCGGGACAAGGGTAATTAGTAGAAAATAATCCAGTCATAAAAGACTTGACAATGATTTATAATGTTTTGAAATTAAATGTTTGATTTGGGAGAAATGTTACAACTGTCTAGGTTTACTCCGATATTTGGAAATAACAGCTTTCCTCCTGGTAGGGCGGATGCAGGCTTTAAATTTTGGTTCGATCAAGGTATAAGAAAAGTATCTGTATTTAGGAATAATACTCTTATGTCTTTTGAACAACTTAGAAGTACCTTTTCTATTCCTGTCAAATATTTTTTTTAAATTTCTTCAATTAAGAAGTTTTATCTTAACCACACAAGGTAACAGCTTAGAAATCCGCACCTACTCCTCTCTAGAGAATACAGTTATAAATTATCTAAATGGGAGAGGCCGAGTTTCTGTATTGTACAAATTATTTATGGAAAATTCCAAAGAATCAACACAGTCTATTTTAGAGGCATGGAGAAATGATTCGCAAATATATATATATCTGATGATGAGTGGAATACAGTGGCTTGCAAAAGTATTCGGCCCCCTTGAAGTTTTCCACATTTTGTCACATTACAGCCACAAACATGAATCAATTTTATTGGAATTCCACGTGAAAGACCAATACAAAGTGGTGTACACGTGAGAAGTGGAACGAAAATCATACATGATTCCAAACATTTTTTACAAATAAATAACTGAAAAGTGGGGTGTGTGTAATTATTCAGCCCCCTGAGTCAATACTTTGTAGAACCACCTTTTGCTGCAATTATAGCTGCCAGTCTTTTAGGGTATGTCTCTACCAGCTTTGCACATCTAGAGACTGAAATCCTTGCCTATTCTTCTTTGCAAAACAGCTCCACAACTGCCCTGTGATGGCCTCAGAGGTTGTCTCAGTGGTGGGTCTTATCACCAACGGTGATGAGACGGCCTACAGGGAGGAGGTCAGCGCCCTGACCCACTGGTGTCAAGACAACCATCTCACCCTCAACGTCGCAAAGACAAAGGAGTTGATAGTGGACTTCCGGAGGTGCAGAGGAGTACACACCCCCATCACCATCAACGGCGCCGCTGTGGAGAGAGTGAGCAGCTTCCGCTTCCTTGGTGTACATCTGGCTGAGGATCTTACGTGGTCAGTACACATAAACAAGACAGTGAAGAAGGCGCAGCAGCGCCTCTTCTTTCTCAGGAGACTGAAAAGATTCGGCATGAGCCCCCGCATCCTCAGGACCTTCTATCGCTGTGCCATTGAGAGCATCCTCACTGGATGCATCACCACCTGGTATGGCAACACCACCGCTTACAACCGCAAAGCTCTCCAGAGAGTAGTGCGGTGTGCTGAACGGATAATTGAGGTGAGCTTCCCTCCCTCCAAGACATCTACAGGAAGCGGTGCCTGAGGAAAGCGGGAGGATCATCAGGACTCCAGTCACCCCAGCCATAAACTGTTCAGACTACTTCCATCAGGAAGGAGGTTCTGCAGCATCCGGTCCCGAACCAGCAGACTGAGAGACAGCTTTTTCCACCAGGCCATCAGACTGCTGAACACGTCATAGACACCTCACCCTCACTACTGGAACTTCAACATTATGCACTCCATACTGTACATTAATGCCACTGTTTTGCACATACCTACCTCTGTATATTTTATATTTTATATATCTTATTTTATTGTTTACTCTATTTCATTTGTAAAACATGTATATACACACTCACACACACACACACACACACACACACGTAGAAAAACATATTTAGTACACACATTCAGTAATGTATATACCTTTATATATGGTACATATATTTATTACTTTTAGATTAACCATTTTTTTATATTTTGCTTGTTGCACGTTATTGTATTTTGCACAACTCTGTTGCTTGTGAAGCTTGCACACAAGAATTTCACTCGCATGTACTGTACCAGTGTACCTGCACATGTGACGTGACAATAAAGGTGATTTGATTTGATTTGATTTGATTTGATTTGTCTAAGAGAATATTGGGAGCAACAACACCATGAAGTCCAAAGAACACACCAGACAGACTATATACACACACACAAGGTAATCAGGTAATCACCCACAGGAGAGAAGCACAGCTGATCCTAATACACAAGACGAACGGAGGATACAAGCTGAACACAGTGACAACAGACAAAGACCTTCAAAATAAAACAGGAAATCCACAACACGAGCTCAAGGACACAAACAGGGCACAAGGGGAGGACACAGAAAATCAGAATAAACTAGAACAGAAGACAATAATCATACTAAACACAAAACGCTGGGTCAACGACCCAGCACCATGACATTAGCTTATAACAAAACGCACTTTGAGATGACCATTCCTGTGAAACAGCTCTACATAAATAAAACTGAACTGAACACTGACCCGGACGTGTAACATTAATAAGGAGTGGTTTGCTTGCTCCAACTTCTTCTGCCTCATCTCAGCATCCTTGGCACTCTGCTGCTCCTTCTGCAGTTTCCTGATGTAGTCTACAGAAGCCTTGAGAATGGTGCCTTTATTCCAGCGCATCTCTCTGTCATTGTTGCGATGTCAGTAAAGATAAGAAAGACAACAGAGGCAGAGGACAAGATCATGATTTATACGCCTAATGCGTGGCCCCCTGGCATTAAAATTCAAACAGTGTAACTTTATGTGAGCAGTGGAAAATGAAAGCACCAGTAAGACCTACGGGTCTGATGACCCGGGTATCAAAGTGCCCAACTCGCATGTTGAACCAATGCCTCCTCTCAACTGCTACCAACAAAGCAAAGACACACAAGGTTACCTCCAGCAAGCAATTGCGTTGTATATTTTTTTTATTGTATTCACATTCGAACAAGAAGTTTAAAAAAAGGATCTCAAACAAAAGGTTTGACTTACTGAGGTTATGGTTGTCTTTCTTCTGCCTTTCTTTCATTATTGCTTTGGGATCTGCATCTGAAAGAGAAAATGTTAGCGTTCATGTTACGAAAAGCTAAACTGTTTATTAAAAACTAAAGAAATAAATGAAACAAGACAAGTTTAAAGAAAGAAGAAGAAGAAGTATAGCAAGTACACTTATTGTAATGTGATTTTATTCAAACTTTGAAGCACTTTGTCACTGTGTGCTTTAAAAACTGCTACACAAATAAACTTCTTATTCTTTTTCTTATGTTGATTGTGTTTTTCTTGTATCTCTTGTATATATTTTCTCAGTCCTGTTTTGTCCTTTGGGTTAGGGTCGTGTTGTTCTTGCAGCTGTGTGTTTCCTCGCTCTGTGCGTCCTGTATTTGCATCTCTTGTGATTTCTGGTGTTTGGACTCTGATTTTATTCCTGTGTATTTTGGGCATTTTGGACTTTGTTTGCTTCCTAGACTATCAGCTTTGAAAGCTTCCTTTGAGTTTCGTGCCTCTCCTGCATCCTATATTTGGCTCTGCTAAAGTTAATCAACAATCCACACAGCACAGTGTGACAGAAACTCACTGCTCAAATACTTTAAAAAAACCCATCAACACAAAAGCAATGGACCTGTTTTTAGAATATTTGAATAATTGATAATGTGTCAGTAATCCGGTTCAGTTCACTGAGCTGTAATTGTCTACATGGAGGAATCTATCATGAAGAGGACCATGTGATGTCTCATTGTGCTGTCCTGAACCGCAAACACACCTCAACCTGGCTGCAAGTTCAACACAGAGGTCATGACTGCTGTGCAGTATGAATACAGTCCATAAAGGCTGATTCCAGTCTATTTAGACTAAAATAACACTAAAAGATTGAGTAGCTCTGCTCACCACAACAGCTTTTCCACATCATTTAACAAGAGGTAAAACTGACACAAGAACCAATACTATATGGAAATTCTAGTTCTCAAATTAGTTTAGCTTTCATTAAATCTGTATGTGAGCTTTTACTTCCTCTACTCAAACCAGTGCAGAACTTTATCTCATATTAACAGCTTGCTGTGTCAGTAAATTTCATCTTTCACTTCCTTAAACTCGTTGCCCAAACTTTGATGCAGAGCTCCAGACACTTTTCTGACTGAATATACCAGTTTACTATGAGTACATTAGTCAAGACACATTTATTTAAGAAAGAAGTCACCATGTTAGGGTAACATGAGCTAAAATATCAGCCCAGTTTTTTTTTTTTTTTAAAGTGTCTCTAGGTCTGAGAGTATCAAGTAACATTTTGATGTAGAGTGACCTCTCGGGCCACAGAGGTCAGAACTCTCTGCCTGGGAGGGATGTGAGGTGGGCAAATGAACTGGTTTGATTCAGCCATGAGGCAGTCTTCAACACTGGCTGCAGACTCACCCACCCCCACTACTGCTGTCTCACCTCTGACACCTCAGACACTTCACACCTCCTCACCCTGCTCACTCCTCCCCACCCCCAACAACAGCATCCAATACACACTCAACAGCCTGTCTCTCTCAACCACCCAGGTTAGGAGGGAACTGAGGAGGATTAAATGGTGCCCGCTGGTGGGAGAGAAGGCCCGCCTACCCCAAGTTAACGATCAAAGATAGAAGCAGTGAATGCAAACAATCGAAAAACTGTAAATCTTTATTTTTCCTGCGGTGTGCTTGTGACTCGCTCAATAAACAGCTGACCAAGGTCTACCCTGTGGCTGCAGTTAAGGCTGTTTTTAAGCGCAGAAAAACAAGCATTATATTGTGATACACCAATGGCTTTGGCAAGAAACAAATCCCGCTTTTTCTACTTTACTATTAGAACTCAGTTTATCATAATTTCGCTGTATCGGCATAAACGCGGCCGTTGGGGTCTTTTGTGCCGAAACCTGATCCAAATCCAACTTTTTTTTTTCTATTTGTAATTAGCAATATTAATGAATAGACTGTATCCAACCGGATTGACACAATTTTGACTTTGCGTTATTGTACGTATCCTAATGAATATTTAAAATATTTCTATAGAATTGTGATTTTACATTTGTCGCAATGTCTGCTCCCCTCTTGGACTCTTATCCTCACTTCTCAATGACGTTTTTTTTGTTTGTTTGGTTTTTTTTAACCTGGAAACTGATCGCAGCTTCTACCAATGTTCCTTCTGGCTGAGAATGATTTGATATAATCCCTGAGGGATTTGTGTGACATTTGTTTGACAGACTATAGGCTAAAAACCTGTTTACAGCAGTTTAAATACCAATCATTTTTTGGCAAATACCGGAAATCACCTGCTTTGAGTGCATTTTCTAATAACCTTTTGTCGCAAAAGACCAGAAAATTTTCCACAAAAAAACACCTTTCAAAATAAAAATGCAAATTACATGTAAGAAAAAAATATAAAAATCCTAATTTGGGGAAAAAAATCTTGATGGACTTTGTCTCTGTTGAGATTGAGATTAAAAATCTAATTTCCAAGAGAGACCTGGATAGGGTATATAGGGGGGACGGTATGGTTGCAACATGGGGACAGTTGCAACACCCCCAATTCCATCAATCAACAATAAGATAGGAGTCATATGATTATTTCAGTGTTTACCCACTTCTATCCCTGACTTCAAGGCTAGAAATAGGGCATGCAGATTTTATTGAGAAAAAGGGATTTTGATGTAACAACACAAAACTTTGTTTGCAGATAAAATTATATGGCTTACAGGAGATTAAATTCTGATTTCTTAGATAAACTGTGATGCACCCCCTTGGGCTAACTATGCTAATACAGTTAGCTAAACAATTGATGACAGAGGTGGGGTGGGTTGTAACATATTTTAGAAGTGTTACAACATCCCCTTACATAAAACTAAGAATAAATTATTGATTTGAATCATTTTACAGTATGCCTAGGCAGTGGTTAAGTGACAGAGAGGTGTCTTAAAAGGAACCCCGACTATTATGACAAGTTACTCTAAATATGTTACAAATTATCTCCACTACATAAAAACATACTTGAGAATAACTACAAATCTTTTGTAATTGTAAAATTTTTCAATAAATCTTTGTTGCTTTAAACTATTTTGGAGCCGTGGGAGCGTCCACGTCTTTTCGCACACAATGCATTCTGGGATGACATATAGCAGGGGAGATACAGCAGATTAACCCGGAACTTATACAGAGTTCATTCCCGCCACAATGAAGGGATTTCCGGAAGTGTCTTTATTCTGTGTTATCGTTTTAAAATTGGATAACAACTGATTTGAACATGATATGAATGTGTTTTCACTATGGGAACTGTGGATCCATTGATAGCTTTAGTAATATGAAAGTTATTTATATTTGGATTTTTAGCGTTTTCCATTTGCATTTAGATAGGCCAATGCATGGTGATTCTCTGATGAGTATCTGTTTCTACCTGTGTTGATGCTAGCATGACTACTCATATGGAAAAGAAATAGAAAAAACTTATAGAAGACTTGCATAAGACGTGGCCTACTTCAAATAGTGAATCATATAAGGCTTATATGATTTACTAATGAAAATGGCCACTTTCTCATTACTTTCATATATTGTTTTAGTAAGTATCCAAAACATACAAGTTTCATTTATATAATTTTTCAAGGCATCTTATATCTGTTTTCACTCTTGTATGCTTTTCATACAAGTTTCACACAAGACAGATACAAACTTTATAAGATTTATATATATCTTTTCCATATGGGTAAAGCTAGCCAAGAAGCAGTAAATATGTGAAGCGAGGCAGAAAGATAATACTCATCAAATGACAAAATCATAAGAATATAACACCAGCACTTCAAATGTAACAAACATATGTTGAAATCAAATGGTGTGCAATTTGAAATATACATAAAACAATGACACATCTATATCTTTTAAATTTTTTATTTATTTTTTCACCCAATTGTACAAATTAGTCTCTGTTTGGCCTTAGTGTCCCAAAAATCATATTTATACACAACTAAATACAACTCGCGAATATGTTTTAAATGGATGTTTCCTCACTTGATGATGAATCATCCATTTACATATTTGCTGAGTGCTAAAACTGATGCCACTGAACTTATAAGCGGTTATTTTAACAAAGCCCCCAAATCCCCTATGAGCAAGCACTTGGCGACAGTGGGGAGGAAAAACTCCCTTTTAACAGGAAGAAACCTCCGACAGAACCAGGCTCAGAAAGGGGTGGCCATCTGTCGCGACCGAGTGGGGTTCGAATGTTCACATGAAAATTTAGTTGTATATAAATATGATGTTGAGGCCAAAATACTAAAAGGTTCATAGCTCTCACAACTCCTCTGCAAAGGGATTCCCTAAGAGAGAGAAAAAGTGGTTACCAAGAACTTGAGGACATTACCTACATATAAAAATATAAATAATTATAAATTTGTTTTGTTTTTTTTAACAATGTCAGAAGGAGAGAGGCACTGAGGCACCGTCTTCCGCCCCCCGGCGCACCTGCTGTGCCTCTTCCTTCTGACAGGAACTCCCTACAGAGCAAGTTTGAATGATGCCTGAGTGGACAAACACAACTTATAAGTTCCTGGCTCTCTCAGCTCCTCTGCAGAGGGTTTCCCTAAGAAGGTGGACCTAGCAGGGTCACCGGGGACGGGAGCTGTGCCTCACGGCCTTCACTTCGCCGGAGAAACCCTCCCGCAGAGTTGTTCAGAAAACTTGTGTGTTGTCCTTGTGAGCCTCCACCATTTACTGATGGGTGCAGCCTGGACTGTCTAGAGACAGACCAGACCAGCTGCACAACACAGACACTTCAAACCTCACCTGAGGACAAAAATTACAAGAACAAAAAAAAAAAAAAAAAAAAACGTAGCTTAGGACCATGCAGCGTTACAGGAGACGGCAGCACTGCAGAGGTGAGGACCGGCACCTGTTTGAAAGAGACAAAACAATACACACAAACAGAGAGAGAGAAAAAGTGGTTATCAAGAACTTGAGGACATTACCTACATATAAAAATATAAATAATTATAAATTTGTTTTTGTTTTTTTAACAATGTCAGAAGGAGAGAGGCACTGAGGCACCGTCTTCCGCCCCCCGGCGCACCTGCTGTGCCTCTTCCTTCTGACAGGAACTCCCTACAGAGCAAGTTTGAATGATGCCTGAGTGGACAAACACAACTTATAAGTTCCTGGCTCTCTCAGCTCCTCTGCAGAGGGTTTCCCTAAGAAGGTGGACCTAGCAGGGTCACCGGGGACGGGAGCTGTGCCTCACGGCCTTCACTTCGCCGGAGAAACCCTCCCGCAGAGTTGTTCAGAAACTTGTGTGTTGTCCTTGTGAGCCTCCACCATTTACTGATGGGTGCAGCCTGGACTGTCTAGAGACAGACCAGACCAGCTGCACAACACAGACACTTCAAACCTCACCTGAGGACAAAAATTACAAGAACAAAAAAAAAAAAGAAAGAAAACGTAGCTTAGGACCATGCAGCGTTACAGGAGACGGCAGCACTGCAGAGGTGAGGACCGGCACCTGTTTGAAAGAGACAAAACAATACACACAAACAGAGAGAGAGGAAAAAGTGGTTATCAAGAACTTGAGGACATTACCTACATATAAAAATATAAATAATTATAAATTTGTTGTTTTTTTTTAACAATGTCAGAAGGAGAGAGGCACTGAGGCACCGTCTTCCGCCCCCCGGCGCACCTGCTGTGCCTCTTCCTTCTGACAGGAACTGTCTACAGAGCAAGTCTGAATGATGCCTGAGTGGACAAACACAACTTATAAGTTCCTGGCTCTCTCAGCTCCTCTGCAGAGGGTTTCCCTAAGAAGGTGGACCTAGCAGGGTCACCGGGGACGGGAGCTGTGCCTCACGGCCTTCACTTCGTCGGAGAAACCCTCCCGCAGAGTTGTTCAGAAAACTTATGTGTTGTCCTTGTGAGCCTCCACCATTTACTGATGGGTACAGCCTGGACTGTCTAGAGACAGACCAGACCAGCTGCACAACACAGACACTTCAAACCTCACCTGAGGACAAAAATTACAAGAACAAAAAAAAAGAAAGAAAACGTAGCTTAGGACCATGCAGCGTTACAGGAGACAGCAGCACTGCAGAGGTGAGGACGGCACCTGTTTGAAAGAGACAAAACAATACACACAAAGAGAGAGAGGAAAAAGTGGTTATCAAGAACTTGAGGACATTACCTACATATAAAAATATAAATAATTATAAATTTGTTGGTTTTTTTAACAATGTCAGAAGGAGAGAGGCACTGAGGCACCGTCTTCCGCCCCCCGGCGCACCTGCTGTGCCTCTTCCTTCTGACAGGAACTGCCTACAGAGCAAGTCTGAATGATGCCTGAGTGGACAAACACAACTTATAAGTTCCTGGCTCTCTCAGCTCCTCTGCAGAGGGTTTCCCTAAGAAGGTGGACCTAGCAGGGTCACCGGGGACGGGAGCTGTGCCTCACGGCCTTCACTTTCGTCGGAGAAACCCTCCCGCAGAGTTGTTCAGAAACTTGTGTGTTGTCCTTGTGAGCCTCCACCATTTACTGATGGGTGCAGCCTGGACTGTCTAGAGACAGACCAGACCAGCTGCACAACACAGACACTTCAAACCTCACCTGAGGACAAAAATTACAAGAACAAAAAAAAAAAAAAAAAAGAAAACGTAGTTTAGGACCATGCAGCGTTACAGGAGACAGCAGCACTGCAGAGGTGAGGACCGGCACCTGTTTGAAAGAGACAAAACAATACACACAAACAGAGAGAGAGGAAAAAGTGGTTATCAAGAACTTGAGGACATTACCTACATATATAAAAATATAAATAATTATAAATTTGTTGGGGTTTTTAACAATGTCAGAAGGAGAGAGGCACTGAGGCACCGTCTTCCGCCCCCCGGCGCACCTGCTGTGCCTCTTCCTTCTGACAGGAACTCCCTACAGAGCAAGTTTGAATGATGCCTGAGTGGACAAACACAACTTATAAGTTCCTGGCTCTCTCAGCTCCTCTGCAGAGGGTTTCCCTAAGAAGGTGGACCTAGCAGGGTCACCGGGGGACGGGGAGCTGTGCCTCACGGCCTTCACTTCGTCGGAGAAACCCTCCCGCAGAGTTGTTCAGAAACTTGTGTGTTGTCCTTGTGAGCCTCCACCATTTACTGATGGGTGCAGCCTGGACTGTCTAGAGACAGACCAGACCAGCTGCACAACACAGACACTTCAAACCTCACCTGAGGACAAAAATTACAAGAACAAAAAAAAAAAAAGATAGAAAACGTAGCTTAGGACCATGCAGCGTTACAGGAGACGGCAGCACTGCAGAGGTGAGGACCGGCACCTGTTTGAAAGAGACAAAACAATACACACAAACAGAGAGAGAGGAAAAAGTGGTTATCAAGAACTTGAGGACATTACCTACATATAAAAATATAAATAATTATAAATTTGTTGTTTTTTTTTTAACAATGTCAGAAGGAGAGAGGCACTGAGGCACCGTCTTCCGCCCCCCGGCGCACCTGCTGTGCCTCTTCCTTCTGACAGGAACTGTCTACAGAGCAAGTCTGAATGATGCCTGAGTGGACAAACACAACTTATAAGTTCCTGGCTCTCTCAGCTCCTCTGCAGAGGGTTTCCCTAAGAAGGTGGACCTAGCAGGGTCACCGGGGACGGGAGCTGTGCCTCACGGCCTTCACTTCGTCGGAGAAACCCTCCCGCAGAGTTGTTCAGAAACTTGTGTGTTGTCCTTGTGAGCCTCCACCATTTACTGATGGGTGCAGCCTGGACTGTCTAGAGACAGACCAGACCAGCTGCACAACACAGACACTTCAAACCTCACCTGAGGACAATAATTACAAGAACAAAAAAAAAAGAAAGAAAACGTAGCTTAGGACCATGCAGCGTTACAGGAGACAGCAGCACTGCAGAGGTGAGGACCGGCACCTGTTTGAAAGAGACAAAACAATACACACAAACAGAGAGAGGAAAAGTGGTTATCAAGAACTTGAGGACATTACCTACATATAAAAATATAAATAATTATAAATTTGTTGTTTTTTTTTTAACAATGTCAGAAGGAGAGAGGCACTGAGGCACCGTCTTCCGCCCCCCGGCGCACCTGCTGTGCCTCTTCCTTCTGACAGGAACTGTCTACAGAGCAAGTCTGAATGATGCCTGAGTGGACAAACACAACTTATAAGTTCCTGGCTCTCTCAGCTCCTCTGCAGAGGGTTTCCCTAAGAAGGTGGACCTAGCAGGGTCACCGGGGACGGGAGCTGTGCCTCACGGCCTTCACTTCGCCGGAGAAACCCTCCCGCAGAGTTGTTCAGAAAACTTGTGTGTTGTCCTTGTGAGCCTCCACCATTTACTGATGGGTACAGCCTGGACTGTCTAGAGACAGACCAGACCAGCTGCACAACACAGACACTTCAAACCTCACCTGAGGACAAAAATTACAAGAACAAAAAAAAAAGAAAGAAAACGTAGCTTAGGACCATGCAGCGTTACAGGAGACAGCAGCACTGCAGAGGTGAGGACCGGCACCTGTTTGAAAGAGACAAAACAATACACACAAACAGAGAGAGAGGAAAAAGTGGTTATCAAGAACTTGAGGACATTACCTACATATAAAAATATAAATAATTATAAATTTGTTGGTTTTTTTTAACAATGTCAGAAGGAGAGAGGCACTGAGGCACCGTCTTCCGCCCCAGGCGCACCTGCTGTGCCTCTTCCTTCTGACAGGAACTGCCTACAGAGCAAGTCTGAATGATGCCTGAGTGGACAAACACAACTTATAAGTTCCTGGCTCTCTCAGCTCCTCTGCAGAGGGTTTCCCTAAGAAGGTGGACCTAGCAGGGTCACCGGGGACGGGAGCTGTGCCTCACGGCCTTCACTTCGCCGGAGAAACCCTCCCGCAGAGTTGTTCAGAAACTTGTGTGTTGTCCTTGTGAGCCTCCACCATTTACTGATGGGTGCAGCCTGGACTGTCTAGAGACAGACCAGACCAGCTGCACAACACAGACACTTCAAACCTCACCTGAGGACAAAAATTACAAGAACAAAAAAAAAAAAAAGAAAAACGTAGCTTAGGACCATGCAGCGTTACAGGAGACGGCAGCACTGCAGAGGTGAGGACCGCACCTGTTTGAAAGAGACAAAACAATACACACACAAACAGAGAGAGAGGAAAAGTGGTTATCAAGAACTTGAGGACATTACCTACATATAAAAATATAAATAATTATAAATTTGTTGTTTTTTTTTAACAATGTCAGAAGGAGAGAGGCACTGAGGCACCGTCTTCCGCCCCAGGCGCACCTGCTGTGCCTCTTCCTTCTGACAGGAACTGTCTACAGAGCAAGTCTGAATGATGCCTGAGTGGACAAACACAACTTATAAGTTCCTGGCTCTCTCAGCTCCTCTGCAGAGGGTTTCCCTAAGAAGGTGGACCTAGCAGGGTCACCGGGGGACGGGGAGCTGTGCCTCACGGCCTTCACTTCGTCGGAGAAACCCTCCCGCAGAGTTGTTCAGAAACTTATGTGTTGTCCTTGTGAGCCTCCACCATTTACTGATGGGTACAGCCTGGACTGTCTAGAGACAGACCAGACCAGCTGCACAACACAGACACTTCAAACCTCACCTGAGGACAAAAATTACAAGAACAAAAAAAAAAGAAAGAAAACGTAGCTTAGGACCATGCAGCGTTACAGGAGACAGCAGCACTGCAGAGGTGAGGACCGGCACCTGTTTGAAAGAGACAAAACAATACACACAAACAGAGAGAGAGGAAAAAGTGGTTATCAAGAACTTGAGGACATTACCTACATATAAAAATATAAATAATTATAAATTTGTTGGGTTTTTTTTAACAATGTCAGAAGGAGAGAGGCACTGAGGCACCGTCTTCCGCCCCCCGGCGCACCTGCTGTGCCTCTTCCTTCTGACAGGAACTGCCTACAGAGCAAGTCTGAATGATGCCTGAGTGGACAAACACAACTTATAAGTTCCTGGCTCTCTCAGCTCCTCTGCAGAGGGTTTCCCTAAGAAGGTGGACCTAGCAGGGTCACTGGGGGACGGGGAGCTGTGCCTCACGGCCTTCACTTCGTCGGAGAAACCCTCCCGCAGAGTTGTTCAGAAACTTGTGTGTTGTCCTTGTGAGCCTCCACCATTTACTGATGGGTGCAGCCTGGACTGTCTAGAGACAGACCAGACCAGCTGCACAACACAGACACTTCAAACCTCACCTGAGGACAAAAATTACAAGAACAAAAAAAAAAAGAAAGAAAACGTAGCTTAGGACCATGCAGCGTTACAGGAGACAGCAGCACTGCAGAGGTGAGGACCGGCACCTGTTTGAAAGAGACAAAACAATACACACAAACAGAGAGAGAGGAAAAAGTGGTTATCAAGAACTTGAGGACATTACCTACATATAAAAATATAAATAATTATAAATTTGTTGGGTTTTTTTTTAACAATGTCAGAAGGAGAGAGGCACTGAGGCACCGTCTTCCGCCCCCCGGCGCACCTGCTGTGCCTCTTCCTTCTGACAGGAACTGCCTGCAGAGCAAGTTTGAATGATGCCTGAGTGGGCAAACACAACTTATAAGTTCCTGGCTCTCTCAGCTCCTCTGCAGAGGGTTTCCCTAAGAAGGTGGACCTAGCAGGGTCACTGGGGACGGGAGCTGTGCCTCACGGCCTTCACTTCGCCGGAGAAACCCTCCCCGCAGAGTTGTTCAGAAACTTGTGTGTTGTCCTTGTGAGCCTCCACCATTTACTGATGGGTGCAGCCTGGACTGTCTAGAGACAGACCAGACCAGCTGCACAACACAGACACTTCAAACCTCACCTGAGGACAAAAAATTACAAGAACAAAAAAAAAAAAAAAAAGAAAACGTAGTTTAGGACCATGCAGCGTTACAGGAGACGGCAGCACTGCAGAGGTGAGGACCGGCACCTGTTTGAAAGAGACAAAACAATACACACAAACAGAGAGAGAGGAAAAAGTGGTTATCAAGAACTTGAGGACATTACCTACATATAAAAATATAAATAATTATAAATTTGTTGGTTTTTTTTTTTAACAATGTCAGAAGGAGAGGCACTGAGGCACCGTCTTCCGCCCCAGCGCACCTGCTGTGCCTCTTCCTTCTGACAGGAACTGCCTGCAGAGCAAGTTTGAATGATGCCTGAGTGGACAAACACAACTTATAAGTTCCTGGCTCTCTCAGCTCCTCTGCAGAGGGTTTCCCTAAGAAGGTGGACCTAGCAGGGTCACTGGGGGACGGGGAGCTGTGCCTCACGGCCTTCACTTCGTCGGAGAAACCCTCCCGCAGAGTTGTTCAGAAACTTGTGTGTTGTCCTTGTGAGCCTCCACCATTTACTGATGGGTGCAGCCTGGACTGTCTAGAGACAGACCAGACCAGCTGCACAACACAGACACTTCAAACCTCACCTGAGGACAAAAACTACAAGAACAAAAAAAAAGAAAGAAAGAAAACGTAGCTTAGAACCATGCAGCGTTACAGGAGACGGCAGCACTGCAGAGGTGATCCTGTGTGAGTCGTTTTTCTGTTAGTGAAAAAGAGAAAAAAAACAAGAAAACTTCCCTTAGAAATCTGTAGGGTTGTTTCCTCTGAGACATGTTGGAATCTGTAAACAGTTACTCCGAAAAGGTTCCAGGTGTTTCAATTCTGCAAACATAAATGCTGCGATTAACGAAGTAAAAGTCATTGCTTTTCACCCCTATTTATGGATTTTTACGGATCAAAGGATTAAAGCATCAAAGGACCAAATTTGTCGTAAGATTCAAAATATATGTGACGTCAACATCCGTAAGCCAATTAAGTTGTCACATGACATTTGTGGATCCTGGTATTTTTTTTTACTTGGAGAATTGACTATGTGCACGTTAGCATATGCTAGTTCCGGTGCGGAAAATCCTGTGTGGAGCTTTGTTTCCGGTGTCCTATTCGCGCCCTGTTTAATGTCCAAAAGAAGTTAACCAAATGAATGAATTAAGCGTCGATTTACATTTCTATAGATGTCTTGGTCATTTACCCAATATATCTGTAAATGATGTTCACGGACTTGTCGATATTTTGCCCCCACGCCTCAGAGCAAAGGAGAAAAGGGATTCAAATGTTATATTTCTCAGCTGTCCCTCGTTTATTGCGGGTGTTATGTTCTAAAAATAACCAGCGATGGGTGAAATCAAGTAGCCAATTTTATTTTTTTGATGCAGGGACATCGTGGACATCCAGTACTGCACTTTTTAATTTAGAAGGTAAGTCACAACATACCCTTCATACATACTAATGTATAGAAACCCTCACCAGCAATCGTTCATTTTTTGTGTGGCTTTTTTCACGGTTTGTTAACATGCTGTGTAGGTGTGGACATAACGGGAAACATCTGTGACTGTTGTTCACCTGTAGTTTGAATGCTGAACATTTGCCTGTTTAAAGAATAAGACCAGTCACTATACAGAGATGTGCTTCTGAATGTGGACGATGTGTCCTATGCTGAAGTGATGCAGTTCTGCTTGTGTTGAGTGATGCAAACAACCAATAGATCTAAACTCTTTAAACGTCAATCACGTGGTTACAGGTGTTGTGCCCAAAAGTGATCGTCTGCCAGAAACTGATTGCCGTCCGCGGGAGCGCGCACAGCTGCTTAAAGCTGCAGCGCCCGGATTAAGTGCGTTGCCAGCTACTTCCGTGCAACTGACATAACGTGGGGGAAACAACCCAAAGACATTAATGCCTTTCTTATTAGGCAAAGGTCTGCATTTATGGAACTTTAACGTTTATATAACCGAATTATGACGTTTATCAGAAGGTTGTTTTCAGTGTGTAGCGCAGTCACGAATGACTACACGCATCACGATGGAATAATTAATGCCTACAGGTTCAGTATCTCTACTCTCGTTGTTCATATTTGATATAAGACTGTCGAATAGTAGTTAAAACAATAAAGACCTATTGTGCCAGTATCACCATGACTCTGTCTTGTTTGTTCAGAATAACGACTGAGAACATGGCATTTTAGCGCTACCGAAAAGTCATTGTGGCCTATAACTTGTCACTGAAACAATATTTCAGCTTCAAACTTGTTGGATATATTCCCGAATGGTTACACGTGATATATTATATCCCAAAACTCTCCAAGAACTGCTGAATACCTTTAAAAGAACATTAATACCAATAATATGTAATTTTCAACCTGCAAAAAGTGATTGTGGCCTATAACTTGTCACTGAAACAATATTTCTGCTTCAAACCTGTTGGATATAATCCAAAAGGATCATATGTGACACATTATATCCCAATCAGTCTCTAAGAAATGCAGAATAACTTTTAAAGGAACAATAATACTCATAATGTGCCATTTTCGACCTGCCAAAAAGTGATTGTGGCCTATATCTTGTCACTGAAACAATATTTCTGCTTCACAATTGTTGGGTATCATCCGAAAGGATCATATGTGGCACATCATATCCCAAACAGTCTCTAAGAAATGCAGAATAACTTTTAAAGGAACAATAATACCGATAATATGCCATTTTTAACTTGCCAAAAAGTGATTGCTGCCTATATCTTGTCACTGAAACAATATATCTATTTCAAACTTGCAGGATTTCATTCAGAAGTGTTAAATGTGACATATTATATCCCACACAGTCTCTAAGAAATGCACAATAACTTTTAAAATAACATTAATACCGATAATATGCAATTTCCAACCTGCCAAAAAGTGATTGTGGCCTATATGTTGTCATTGAAACAATATTTCTGCTTCAAACCTGTTGGATATAATCCAAAAGGATCATATGTGACACATTATATCCCAGTCAGTCTCTAAGAAATGCAGAATAACTTTTAAAGGAACAATAATACTCATAATGTGCCATTTTCGACCTGCCAAAAAGTGATTGTGGCCTATATCTTGTCACTGAAACAATATTTCTGCTTCAAACCTGTTGGATATCATCCAAAAGGATCATCTGTGACACATTATATCCCAATCAGTCTCTAAGAAATGCAGAATAACTTTTAAAATAACATTAATACCGATAATATGTCATTTTCGACCTGCCAAAAAGTGATTGTGGCCTATATCTTGTCACTCAAACAATATTTCTGCATCAAACTTGTTGGGTATCATCCAAAAGGGTCATATGTGACACATTATATCTCAAACAGTCTCAAAGGACTGTTGAATAACTTTTAAAGGATCAGTAATACCCATAATATGCCATTTTCGACCTGCCAAAAAGTGATTGTGGACCATAACTTGTCACTGAAATACTATTTCTGCTTCAAACTTGGTGAATGTCATTCAAAAGGGTCCTCTGTGACATATTATATGTCAAACAGCCCCTTAGGACCGCTGGATAACCTTTAAAGGAACATTAACATTGATAATATGCCATTTTCAGCCTGCCAAAAAGTGATTGCCGCCTATATCTTGTCACTGAAATACTATTTCTGCTTCAAACTTGACTGATATCATTCAGAAGGATCATATGTGACATATTATATCTCCATCAGTCCCTTAGAACTGTTGAATAACTTTTAAAGGAACATTAATACCCATAATATGCCATTTTCGACCTGCCAAAAAGTGATTGTGGACTATATCTTGTCACTGAAACAATATTTCTGCTTCAAACTAGACTGATATCATTCAGAAGGATCATATGTGACACATTATATCCCAATCAGTCTCTAAGAAATGCTGAATAACTGTTAAAGGAACATTACTACCCATAATATGCCATTTTCGACCTGCCAAAAGTGATTGTGGACTATAACTTGTCACTGAAACAATATTTATGCTTCAAACTTGTTGGGTATCATCCAAAAGGATCATCTGTGGCACATCATATCCCAAACAGTCTCTAAGAAATCCTGAATAACTTTTAAGGGAACAATAAAACTAATAATATGCAATTTTCAACCTGCCAAAAAGTGATTGTGGCCTATATCTTGTCACTGAAATAATATTTCTCCTTCAAACTTGTTTGATATCATCCAGAAGGGCTATATGTGACATATTACATCCCAAACAGTCCATTAGAACTGCTGAATAACTTTTAAAAGAACATCAATACCGATAATAGTCATGTTCAAGCTGCCAAAAAGTGATTGCCGCCTATATCTTGTCACTGAAACAATATTTCTGCTTCAAATTTTATGGACATCATTCCCAAAAGTTTTATGTGACACATTTTGCTGCAAATTTAAATCAAGCCTTTATTGGACAGTGCATAAAACGTCAAATTTCAAAAATGTTGTAATTCAAAAATAATACAAAACAAGGATAATGGCCAAATGGAAACAGGTGGGAGGAGATCTGCTTAAACACATTAGGAACACTAAGTCATAGGAAAGAGAAAACAAAAGGTAATAAAAATTCCATTCCATTACAGCACTTATTAATTGAAATGAAAACCAAAAACGAATAACAATTACATCCAATTAAAGAAGAAACCACCAGTTAAAATAAACTAACAAATAGACCAGAAACAGGGGGTACAGCGGAAGCTGAACACGAGTAAACCATGGAACAACATATATATTAATTCTTTGCCTACAGTAACTATAATGCTAACATGTTAGGAAACACAAAATAATTGAATAATCCTACAAACAAATTGCAATCACACCTGAACTCTAATGTATTGAACAATACAGAAACACACACAGTTTGTAGTTTACCATTTAATTTATATTTGTAATGATACCTATATTCTCAAGAAGACATATTGCAATCTGTTGTCTCAGACTTGCAATACTTGAAGCAGAGTCCTCAAACTCTATTGGAACATCTTTTAAGATGCACTCTGCAAACTGTGAATAAAATATATAACAATGCAGTCATTATTTGAAGTAACATTTGCTATTCAAAAAATTTGAATCATATTTATTTTTAGAAAAATCATAGTAATTGCTTGTGTTGAACAAGAATGAGGACACAAATGGAGACACTGGAGGAGACAGAGCAGAGACTAGAACCAAAAGCAAGTGATTTTATTAAGGCAGGTAAACATGAACAAAACGCCAGCAAAGATGGAACAGGAGTAACAACTAAAGTGGGAAAATAATTAGGAAAACTGTTATGAAACTATGATAAATATGAACCAATTTAGACAACTATCACAGCTCCTTCCTGAAACATCCTTGCTGCAGGAAAGAGTGCTTTCCCAGATCATTCATTCCAACAGCAGTTAGACTCTACAACTCCTCAATCACGATGTCATAATTCACTGGACTTTGTGGACATCCATGGTCACCATTCATGCACAATGCACCTTCTATGTTTATGGACGTGCAGGTATACAGTATATGTATGTATATGTATAAATATGTATATTTAGTGTGTACATATGTGTGTTCGTGTACATATCTATACGTATAGATATCTATTGCTTCATAGGAACAGTAGTGGTAGAATGGTTATGTTAAGATATGTTTTTGAAATGTTGTTTTGTATCGTTGTCTCCTATAATATTTATTGTTTGTGTATTTATTTATTAATTCATTCATTTATGTTCATGTTGCTGTGTGTGTTTCTGTATTGTTCAATACATTAGAGTTCAGGTGTGATTGCAATTTGTTTGTAGGATTATTCAATTATTTTGTGTTTCCTAACATGTTAGCATTATAGTTACTGTAGGCAAAGAATTAATATATATATGTTGTTCCATGGTTTACTCGTGTTCAGCTTCCGCTGTACCCCCTGTTTCTGGTCTATTTGTTAGTTTATTTTAACTGGTGGTTTCTTCTTTAATTGGATGTAATTGTTATTCGTTTTTGGTTTTCATTTCAATTAATAAGTGCTGTAATGGAATGGAATTTTTATTACCTTTTGTTTTCTCTTTCCTATGACTTAGTGTTCCTAATGTGTTTAAGCAGATCTCCTCCCACCTGTTTCCATTTGGCCATTATCCTTGTTTTGTATTATTTTTGAATTACAACATTTTTGAAATTTGACGTTTTATGCACTGTCCAATAAAGGCTTGATTTAAATTTGCAGCAAAATGTGTCACATAAAACTTTTGGGAATGATGTCCATAAAATTTGAAGCAGAAATATTGTTTCAGTGACAAGATATAGGCGGCAATCACTTTTGGCAGCTTGAACATGACTATTATCGGTATTGATGTTCTTTAAAAGTTATTCAGCAGTTCTAATGGACTGTTTGGGATGTAATATGTCACATATAGCCCTTCTGGATGATATCAAACAAGTTTGAAGGAGAAATATTATTTCAGTGACAAGATATAGGCCACAATCACTTTTTGGCAGGTTGAAAATTGCATATTATTAGTTTTATTGTTCCCTTAAAAGTTATTCAGGATTTCTTAGAGACTGTTTGGGATATGATGTGCCACAGATGATCCTTTTGGATGATACCCAACAAGTTTGAAGCATAAATATTGTTTCAGTGACAAGTTATAGTCCACAATCACTTTTTGGCAGGTCGAAAATGGCATATTATGGGTAGTAATGTTCCTTTAACAGTTATTCAGCATTTCTTAGAGACTGATTGGGATATAATGTGTCACATATGATCCTTCTGAATGATATCAGTCTAGTTTGAAGCAGAAATATTGTTTCAGTGACAAGATATAGGCGGCAATCACTTTTTGGCAGGCTGAAAATGGCATTTTATCGGTTTTATTGTTCCCTTAAAGGTTATTCAACAATTCTATGGGACTGTTTGAGTTAGAACATGTCACATATGATCCTTTTGAATGACTTCCAGCAAGTTTGAAGCAGAAATATTGTTTCAGTGACAAGATATAGTCCACAATCACTTTTTGGCAGGTCGAAAATGGCATATTATGGGTATTAATGTTCCTTTAAAAGTTATTCAACAGTTCTAAGGGACTGATGGAGATATAATATGTCACATATGATCCTTCTGAATGATATCAGTCAAGTTTGAAGCAGAAATAGTATTTCAGTGACAAGATATAGGCGGCAATCACTTTTTGGCAGGCTGAAAATGGCATATTATCAATGTTAATGTTCCTTTAAAGGTTATCCAGCGGTCCTAAGGGGCTGTTTGACATATAATATGTCACAGAGGACCCTTTTGAATGACATTCACTAAGTTTGAAGCAGAAATAGTATTTCAGTGACAAGTTATGGTCCACAATCACTTTTTGGCAGGTCGAAAATGGCATATTATGGGTATTACTGATCCTTTAAAAGTTATTCAACAGTCCTTTGAGACTGTTTGAGATATAATGTGTCACATATGACCCTTTTGGATGATACCCAACAAGTTTGATGCAGAAATATTGTTTGAGTGACAAGATATAGGCCACAATCACTTTTGGCAGGTCGAAAATGACATATTATCGGTATTAATGTTATTTTAAAAGTTATTCTGCATTTCTTAGAGACTGATTGGGATATAATGTGTCACAGATGATCCTTTGGATGATATCCAACAGGTTTGAAGCAGAAATATTGTTTCAGTGACAAGATATAGGCCACAATCACTTTTTGGCAGGTCGAAAATGGCACATTATGAGTATTATTGTTCCTTTAAAAGTTATTCTGCATTTCTTAGAGACTGACTGGGATATAATGTGTCACATATGATCCTTTTGGATTATATCCAACAGGTTTGAAGCAGACATATTGTTTCAATGACAACATATAGGCCACAGTCACTTTTTGGCAGGTTGGAAATTGCATATTATCGGTATTAATGTTATTTTAAAAGTTATTGTGCATTTCTTAGAGACTGTGTGGGATATAATATGTCACATTTAACACTTCTGAATGAAATCCTGCAAGTTTGAAATAGATATATTGTTTCAGTGACAAGATATAGGCAGCAATCACTTTTTTGGCAAGTCAAAATGGCATATTATCGGTATTATTGTTCCTTTAAAAGTTATTCTGCATTTCTTAGAGACTGTTTGGGATATGATGTGCCACATATGATCCTTTCGGATGATACCCAACAATTGTGAAGCAGAAATATTGTTTCAGTGACAAGATATAGGCCACAATCACTTTTGGCAGGTCGAAAATGGCACATTATGAGTATTATTGTTCCTTTAAAAGTTATTCTGCATTTCTTAGAGACTGATTGGGATATAATGTGTCACATATGATCCTTTTGGATTATATCCAACAGGTTTGAAGCAGAAATATTGTTTCAGTGACAAGTTATAGGCCACAATCACTTTTTGGCAGGTTGAAAATTACATATTATTGGTATTAATGTTCTTTTAAAAGGTATTCAGCAGTTCTTGGAGAGTTTTGGGATATAATATATCACGTGTAACCATTCGGGAATATATCAACAAGTTTGAAGCTGAAATATTGTTTCAGTGACAAGTTATAGGCCACAATGACTTTTCGGTGGCGCTAAAATGCCATGTTCTCAGTCGTTATTCTGAACAAACAAGACAGAGTCATGGTGATACTGGCACAATAGGTCTTTATTGTTTTAACTACTATTCGACAGTCTTATATCAAATATGAACAACGAGAGTAGAGATACTGAACCTGTAGGCATTAATTATTCCATCGTGATGCGTGTAGTCATTCGTGACTGCGCTACACACTGAAAACAACCTTCTGATAAACGTCATAATTCGGTTATATAAACGTTAAAGTTCCATAAATGCAGACCTTTGCCTAATAAGAAAGGCATTAATGTCTTTGGGTTGTTTCCTCCACGTTATGTCAGTTGCACGGAAGTAGCTGGCAACGCACTTAATCCGGGCGCTGCAGCTTTAAGCAGCTGTGCGCGCTCCCGCGGACGGCAATCAGTTTCTGGCAGACGATCACTTTTGCTACCGGCGAAAATAATCGGGACGGTAAGCCAATTTCTGTTTTAGCGCATTTGCGCCGCTGTGTGTTTTTGTGGTCTTCTTTTGCGGCTAATTTAGTGAATTTTGGTCTGATCGTGGTGAAACTTGGTGTGTGGAGTCAGTGATAGCTCTGGGAGCTAACCAGCCTATCTTTAACCGGTTACTTATATGAAGTCTGAATAATTTCTGGTTCGGTTTTGTTTGTTTAGCGGACTTCTGCGCATTTACGTAACTGCTCGTTTAATCGCGGCTTATTTCCGGTGTGTTTGGTGGTTGTAGAAATGGTTTATATGACATTTTAGCTGAGATTATGAGGTTTCTGTGGATACCACACATGTCTGGACTTATATTTCTCAACCCGCGTTATAACCGATTAAACGTGATCTCCTCCTTTTTGCCCCCGGTACCGGAGACGTGGGGCTTAAGTGGTTAAACGTCAAAATCTATCATTAGATTTTTTTGTGACACAACAGTGGTGAGTGTTCCCACCTTCTGCTCTTTGGAACTTAATGCAATCTTTCCATTTTCAAGTTTTGGACATGATTTTGGAGTATATCTTGGCAGTAGCGATTTACCGCAAAGTAAAGCTACCGGAAATGTGCAACCCCACATCCGGCCTCAAACCAGGAAGTTAGCATTTTCTCCTGCACATAGTCAATTTGCTTTTGGTCCATGGTTTTATATTTAATTTGTTTGTATTGCAGTGTGGCCGTCTGAGAGAAAATACTTTTGAAAGCTTTTGAATACATTTGAAGAAAAAAAGTGTGTTTGTATATTTTTATTGTTTTTTAGGCATAAAGACCTTTATATAGTGACACAAAACCTGATTTTTTTTGCTTCAATTTGTTCCATGCTCAAAAATGAAAAAAAAAAAAGGGCGCCACCTGGTGGACAAATAAAAAAATTACAACTCTAAGGCCCCTACCTCAAATCCTCGGTGAAAGTGAAAAGATCACTTTTAAATTGATGGTAATGATTGGGCAGTGAAAAATAGCATTTATAATGGGTTTCAATGGGCCCAAAACGGCCACTAGGGCCTTAAAGCCAAGAAGGCAGCAGGTCCAGATGGTATCAGCTCAAGGGTGGTCAGGGCCTGCGCAGACCAACTGTGTGGGGTGATGGAGCACCTCTTCAACCTGAGCCTGAGGCTGGGAAGAGTCCCACAGCTCTGGAAAACCTCCTGTGTTGTTCCAGTGCCAAAGACTTCACGCCCCAAGGACCTCAACTGCTACAGGCCGGTGGCTCTGACATCCCACCTGATGAAGACCCTGGAGCGGCTGGTCCTGGCTCAGCTTTGGCACCTGGTGAGCTCATCACTGGACCCACTTCAGTTTGCCTACCAACCTGGCATTGGAGCGGATGATGCCGTCATCCACCTCCTACATCGTTCCCTCTCTCACCTGGAGACCACTGGGAGCACTGTGAGAATCATGTGCTTTGATTTCTCCAGTGCCTTCAACACCATTCTTCCCACGGTCCTAAGGACAAGCTGGAGAACACAGGAGTGGACCATCACCTCACCACAGGGATTTTGGACTACCTCACCGACCGACCACAGTATGTGAGGACTCAGGGCTGTGTGTCGGACAGGGTCGTCTGCAGCACGGGGGCCCCACAGGGAACGGTTCTGGCTCCGTTCCTCTTCACCATCTACACTGCAGACTTCTCCCACAACTCCACCCAGTGCTTCCTGCAGAAGTTCTCTGATGACTCTGCAATAGTCGGCCTCATCACTGATGGGGACGACAGGGAGTACAGAGGACTGACCCAAAGCTTTGTGGACTGGTGCCAGCTGAACTACCTCCAGATCAACACTAGTAAAACCAAGGAGCTGATGGTAGACTTCCGCAGGCACAAACATCCTCCACTGCAACCACTGAACATCCAAGGTATGGACATTGAGGCTGTGGACAGCTACAGGTACCTTGATGTTCATCTGAACAATAAACTGGACTGGACTCATAACTCAGACGCGCTCTACAGGAAAGGGCAGAGCAGGCTGTACCTGCTGCGGAGACTCAGGTCTTTTGGAGTGAAGGGCCCACTCCTGAAGACCTTCTATGACTCTGTGGTGGCCTCAGCCATCTTTTATGGTGTGGTCTGCCGGGGACAGGAAGCGACTGAACTGGCTGATCCGCAGGGCCAGCTCTGTTCTAGGATGCCCTCTGGACCCAGTGAAGGTGGTGAGTGACAGGAGAATGGTGGCTAAGCTGTCATCCCTGTTGAACAACATCTCCCACCCCATGCATGAGACTGTGACAGCACTGAGCAGCTCCTTCAGTGGCAGGCTGCGGCACCCACGATGTGGGACGGAGAGATTTCGCAGGTCTTCCCCCCCCACTGCTGTCAGACTCTACAACAAAGACCTTTGCAGCTGATCAAACCCACACATGTGCAGTAAGACTGCTGTAAGTGCAATTCTTTTTCTGACAGAGTTGTACTTTTGTATTTTCTTACTCAGTTGTATATAGCATTTGTATTCTATTTTATTCTATTGTATATATTATTCTATTTTATTCTATTGTATATAGTATTCTATTTTATTCTATTGTATATAGTATTTTATTTTTATTTTATTCCATTCCAGTGTTTTCTATTTCTGCTACATAACTTTGCACTTTTGCTGTAACGAAACAAATTTCCCACCTGTGGGACTAATAAAGGTCATCTTATCTTATCTTATCTTATCTTATCTTATAAGTGTTACTGTTCTGTGCTGCTCATGTTGGCCCTTACCTCAACTTTTGATACAGTTGGCTATCACATTCTGCTCAGTAGGTTGAGGTGCTGGGTTGATGCATGAGGATCTGCATTTTCAGTTTGGCATTCAGGTGTAGGAGACCTGGCAAAACAAAGTGGAGAGAGGCAGGCCACAAGTCCCACCTAACATGAAACATGAAAACAGATTGAGCAGTGTGAGGAGACAACGCCGGTCTCGCTACGATTCTTTTTGTCTTGGTAGAGATCAGCAGAGATGTTTCCACATTGTATACAATCCTTTTATTACCCATTTTCCTTACAGATGCATCTGGAGATCAGCACAGTGCATCCTATGCCGTCCTATGCTAAAGGCTGATCTGAGGAGCATTCTTCACACGCACACCTTTATAGACCTTAACTTCAAACTTTCATTTGAAGGTTATGTTTACCTACAAATAATTAAAGCTAGGCACACTAGAGTAAGGGGGTAACAGTCCAGTTTAGTGGAAACAAAGAAATAGTTATACTGTAAGCAAATTAAGTACTGCAAGTAATTTTAAGTAATGTGTAAATCATTTTTGATAGTAAGAATAATTTTTTCACAATTTACAATGTAATTTTCATTTTCTTACACAGTGAAAATGGCATTTTTTTAAAATTCACAGATAATTTATGTTTATTTAAGTCATAAAGTAAATTATTTCTTCATTTCCTTTACAGGGTAAGCCCAGTAATTCTTGCTGACAGGTTTCTCTGACTACAGCAGAATTCATTTATAAATTTGAGCTGCATTGTTGTTTTTTCTTAAGGTGTTTTATATTTTAAAGGTAAAACTTCAAAGTTAAATAAGAGATTAAACACTCACAGAGTCAGGACTTTTGCTGGTGCATTAAATCTTCATTTTTCAAATTGGCCACCAGGTGGCAACTCCTGTAGCTTCAAAAAGACTGTCCCTTAGAAGTCAAAGGGAAAATTAACCTCAGCCTTCACCTCTGTGAAAACTTCCACCGACATTTTAGATTTCAAGTGATTATGATCGAAAAAACAAACAAAAACAAAAACAAAAAAGGCTGGTGAAACAAAGATAAAAGATAATGGATTACACTGTACAGCTGCATGAAGTGAACTCTGATATCACATGTCAGGGTGGGGCCAGTGGGAGTTTCCCCCCAAAGGGGGACAAAGGACCCCCTGATGATCCTCTACCTAATCACATGAGCCAAGGTGTGAAAGCGGGTGTGGGTCCAAATTAGACAGGGTTTCGGGTGAGCTCATTGTGAAACCTGGCCCCACCCTATCATGTGATTTCCTGAGGATTTCCCGTGGAGGCCACCTCCATGGGACAAGACTCAGCAGTTCATCTGCATCTAAAGGACAAAGGTCACTCTTTCGAGGATGCCAACGTTCACATTTTCGACGGAGAGGACAGATGGTTTGAAAGAGGAGTTAAAGAAGCCATTTACGTCCACTGTGAGCGACCATCTTTGAACACAGGCGGTGGTTTACGACACCAACTGTCTGCCATCTATAATCCAGTTTTGATATCCCTTCCCAGACGCCTTAACGCCCACTCACATCATGGGCAATCTGACCTCAGGAAATCACACGAGAGGGTGAGGCCAGGTTTCACAATGAGCTCACCCGAAACCCTGTCTAATTTGGACCCACACCCGCTTTCACACCTTGGCTCATGTGATTAGGTAGAGGATCATCAGGGGATCCTTTGTCCCCCTTTGGGGGGAAACTCCCACTAGGTTTAAATCTGGGACTCCCCACTAATTGACCCTTAGAACTGAAGAAGCTTCTCGGATGAGAGGTGAAACGTCTTCAAGCAACTCAAAGAAGTCCAGACGCTTTTCTTTTCAAGCTCCTTAGTCTAGTCAGGGGGTAGTTAGCATTACTCGCCTGGCTAACCACCATTTCAAGCTGTGCGTCTAAATGGCTTGGTGATGGCTTTGGCCAATGCAGTGAAAAACCTGACAATTTTTTTTTTGCATGTCCCATTTGGTTCCTTAGCCATCAGAATTGTTGTCTGAAGACCAACAAGGATACCCAATGGATTTAATTTGCCAAATGGATCATCACGGCCTTGCTGTATTGGTCCATTTGATCGACCTTTGTTCTTTTGTTTATTTTATTTTATTTTCACTTGTACGTTCTTAAAGACCTGCACGATGTCTTTGGGAGTGTAGAAAATGTTCTTTTCGAAGCCAACTGTGGATTTATGGTCTGAAGCAGAAAATCATGAACAAGCTGCACCGCCGATTCACTGCTTTTGTCTATCCCCGTGCTCTGAAATGTGGCCCTGATGTTTTTGACCGTGCGAAGAATTGTTGCATTTGCAAATTGCTTCGCAAAGAATGATTTGATTTTACCTGAGGTGTTTTTTGCGGCTGCTCCAATTTCTCTTTAAACGATGTAGGAGTGCTACCTTCATCACTCTAAGTCTAAATGGCTTGGTGATGGCTTCAGACTCACTTTTTTTTTTTTTTTTTTTTGCCTGTCCCATTTGGTTCCTTAGCCATCAGAATTGTTGTCTGAAGACCAACAAGGATACCCAATGGATTTAATTTGCCAAATGGATCATCACGGCCTTGCTGTATTGGTCCATTTGATCGACCTTTGTTCTTATTGTTTATTTTATTTTCACTTGAACATTTTCTACACTCCCAAAGACATCGCGCAGGTCTTTAAGAACGTACTTTTCCAAGCCAACTGTGGATGTTTTGAGCAGCCACAAGTGCACATCGTGTTTAATTTCTTAGCTCTGCGGCTAAATAATTAGATTATTTAAAGAGAGTGAGCGCTTTTGCAAAGAGCTCACTCTCTTCAATTATTGCTGATTGCAGCTTGTTAGACTCAGGATCTTTAGTTTGATCCAAAGCCTTTTGGATGTCAAATTTGGAGTATTTAAGCTGTCCTAGGAGCCTGTCATGAGTCTTTCATATTGTTGATCCTGCTGTTCTTCTGGGACATCTCGGCTATCAAAAATTTCTGTGTCACCTCTGAATTTGTGAAGCTAATAGTGTCAGTGCTCAAGCCGACAGACTTCATCATGGAGATGAAACCTTTAATCATTCTCCCACCAAAACTGATAATTTTGTTTAGATGTTTTGGAGGAATGATGTGCTCACTTTCTGAAGTGAAGCTTGTTTTGGTGTCAGCAGACTGTGCAGATTGAACACTCAGCACAACCTCTTTAGCAAACAGCTGCTATAAGTTTTTCAGTGCTATCCTTGTGGCCCTGATCATCCGTTTTCAAAGCTTCTGCCAAAGGCTCTGGAAGTATGGTACCCATGTTGTCCAAAACAGCCTCCTCCGACACTTCAATGTTGGCGTTCTGGGCGATCATTTGAAAGTGTTTCGACGCAGTTTCAATGATCTCTATAAGGCCTCTGGCAGAAGAGTCTTAGTGGCTATGTCGGGGTTTCCTGATTTAATGGAACGCCACTGTTCAGCTGTCATGTTTTCAAAAAAGGATTTGATGACAGGACAAACACGAGCTGCTGTCAGTTCCTTAATGTTCTCTGTATTTAAGTATTCTTTTTCAATTTCTAATATTTGTATATTAGGCTGGGTTAAATGATTATTTGTTAGGTTTTGAGTTGAACTTGTCTTAAATGGACTTTCACCTTGAAAGCGTGTAAAATGTAAGTTCCAAGTTTGCTATTTCAAACACAGTTCCTGTCCTATTTATGGGTTTTGGGGCTGTAAGTTTTTTTTATCCTGGACTTCGCCTCATACTTCTTCCAGAAGCCCGTTGTGGATGTTCTGTGAGCATACACAAATGCACTTCATGTTTAATTTCTTAGCTCTGCGGCTAAATAATTTGTGAATGATTATTTGAATGTAAGCTTTACGTACCGGATCTGCTGTTGTCTGTGGTTCTGTTGTTGTCTGTGTGCCAAGTATTGCAAGCATTACGCTCTGACTATGGCTCGCAGCCTGGGTTTATAACCACCATCTCACGAGTGCCAAGAAAACTTTGATCTTTCTTTTTATGTATGCTCTTCTGAAATATGCCCTGTGAAGCATATTTGTTGAGCATGTCTGTGAGCACCTTGGTAAAGTCCAGGGGTCCGTTCTTCGTACCTCGCTTACTACATCCAAGATCAAATGACACATCCAAGATCAAATCATCGCGCCAACTTTGAGCTCGCTAATCCGGTTTCCCGAACACACCTGTTGTTGATGATTAGTACAGCTGGATGAAGTAATGTGAGATCACTGGGTGGCTTAAAAGGGGCTACGCATCGATAGTAGAAACATTGATCGGCAACCCTGTGATTGGTCGGCGAAGATGTCGAAGGAGCACGCTCAGTATTTTACGGCAGCAGAGCAAGAACTCTTGATTGAGGGATTTCAGGAGTTTCAGAGTTTAATTAAAACACAAGGGAACACTGCAAAGGCTGCAAAAGCAAGGAGAGAGGGCTGGCAGAAAGTTGCTGACAAATTAAACTCGTAAGTAATTTATTATATTATATTATATCATATTACATTATATCCTCTTTCACATTAGAGCCACAACAGGACCCACTAGAACATGGGAACAAGTAAAAGTGAAATATAAGAATATTCTACAGAATGGTAATATTTATCACTTATATTGCTTTTAGTCTCCTGAAAAGAGACCCTGAAATAATCTGTTTGTTTATAACAGCAACCAAGAAAAGGGCAGAGCAAAAAAAGACAGGTGGTGGTCCTGCACCCCCTCGTCACATCCCGGCAGAGGAGCTGGCCCTATAGGGTTGAATGCCACCAGACCGTTGTTGAGGACATCCCTGGGGGCAGCTCTTCCTTAGACGAGCAGCCGGGGTGCAGTAGCAGCAGCACCTTCATAACTGGTAAATGAGCTCATAATTCTATTTGTACAATGTAAAATATTTGGTTGTTGCCTTAATTAAAATGCTTTTTGTACTGTGACATTTATTGACATTGTGGGGTTTTTTTGTGTGTAGTTTTACATAACACCATCACTTCTACCTGTTCCCATGCAAGGGGTGACTGAAGCATGCACAGTAAGTTGAGATAGAGCGATATATATATATATATATATATAACACACACACACAGTGTGGCAGGGAAAAGGGTCTGGGGGTCCAGGGAAAACAGGGATATACAAGCTCTTCTCCTCAGCAGATTCCAAATACACACATCCTCGCTCAGCTTCACGGAAAACGGCGTCCAGGGCAGATCTGTACACACACAGAGAGGGATGTCCAGGTTAGAAACGATCCACTCAGCTGGGATCGGCTACAGGTGTGACGGTGAGCACAGGTGCGCAGGCCAGGGGCGGGAGCCTGTAATGAGCACCGCTCCGGCAGAGAAGAGAGAGAGAGAGAGAGAGAGCAAAAAAACCAAACAAAACATGTTGCCAAACACCAAGTGAGCCAGCAGGGCTCCAGGGGACCATGACCATGACAAAAATTAAATTAAAACAACACAAACAAACAGCATTGTAGCATTACCTTATTATCCAGAAGTCCAGCCTGTGCAGCTGAATGACTATGTGCACTGCAGATCAATGACATTGATCTGTTGAAATTGGTATAGTTTATATTCACATTGATCCTGAGCACCAACTAAAGGAAAGAAAACATTCGTTAAAGCCCGATGCAAACTGTTTCCAATCATTTTAAGGAAATGTGTTGTCCAACCCGTTTTTGTTACATCTCTTGCAGGTGTGTCGGTGTGTCTGCGTTACATGACTGACACTGTGCAGCCAAACTTCCCACTCTTCACTCTCAGTCCAGGCATATCCCCTCTGAGTCTGCAGGGTAGCTTTGACACGTTCATGCTGTCCTATTATGATTCCTTCAGTGTGAACCTGCAGCCCATTGTGCACTTATGGCCGGACATTAAGCAGGACATCTGGACCAGTGTCTGCCTCACTGTGGACACCAGTAAGAGTGTGGTTCAGATGTTCAGTGGCGGGTATATGAGCCCCAGGAAGGTAATGCCTTATCAGGTGAGAATGGCGACAAAGTTAGAATCAGCATGTTAAAAACTGTGTAGATGTAGAGACAGAAAGACAAATTTACTAAACAGAGCAAAGCAGTGTGCGATTTTTACTTGAAATGTCTCCAATAAGCGGAATAGACACCTTTCCGAGGAAGTTCATTTTCCTCACTTGTATCCATGATTTCATTCTCTCACAGCTCATGGTCACAAGGAAAAATAGATCCGCTGATAAACTTCGAGCTTTGCCTTAATATTCAGCCATCTCTTAATCACATTACAGTCTGTCTCTCAAGAAACAAGACCCTGAGATAGCTGGACTCCACCAGCTGGAACAGTAACTCCTTTCCACCTTTTTTGTGCCTGAGACTTCAACAGAAGACATAATAATGACAACACAGAATCATTTTTGTTTCGTTTTGTTTATATCTAAGTGAAGAAAAAAAAATCAAATGACTCCTTCATTGTAATCCAGATTTCTAAAAGGCTTTAAAAAGTAGACAATATTATTCTCAAAATCACTTAATCATCTGTAATTTTGATCTTCTCTTTTTTCTGTGTGTTCAGTATGTGTGGTCAGGCGAGCCTGTGATTAGTTTCCCAGGCTTTGATGGTCAGCTGACAGACGTCCAGGTGTGGGACTATCCTCTGCGATATAGAGACATCATCTACTACATGAGCAGAAGTTATTACGGGTAAGATCTCTATGCTGAACTCACACACCGACCGTTTAATCATAACCACAGTATAAAAGAAAATATTAAAGATATAATTTTTTTTTTTTTTCATTTAAAACAGGCCTTGACTTAAATTTGTTTTTTAATGTTTAAGTTTTGTTTTAAAGGCTTTTTAAAAGTGTGTTTTGGTTTGGTTTTAGGTCTTACAGCGGCTCCGTCATCTCCTGGTCCAACATCAGATACAATAACAGAGGAAGGGCAGTCTTGGAGGACACCTTTGACATGCGAGCAAAAGTTGAGCAAGAGAGTAGACGAAAGGAAAAGAAGATGAGATTCTTCAGTGTGGAGGAGGAAAACAAGCTGCTGCTTTAAGTCAGTCCCCACAAACTCCTTTGTTAAAATGTTAAGATTTCAACCAGAAATAAACATGTTTGCAGCCTGCTGCCAAATAAACAAACAAAAGCTGGTGTTGTCGCTATAAATAGTTTCCACCTATCCCACTGTTGCACCAGGCTGAAAACATGTTCATCTGTCCTGTGAAGCTGAGATGTCTTTTTCCCATTGGCTAAAAAGTGGATGGTGGTCCTTCCCCTTCTTCTTTTGTATTAATGTATATATCAGAGTTCACTTCATGCAGCCGAACAGCGTAATCGGTAATCGGTTATCTTTGTTTCACCAGCCTTTTTTGTTGTTTTTTCGATCATAATCACTTGAAGTCGCCAAATGTCAGTGGAAGTTTTTACACAGAGGTCAGGGCTGAGTTTAATTTTCCCATTGACTTCTAAAGGACAGTCTTTTTGAAGCTACAGGAGTTGCCATCTGGTGGCCAATATGAAAAATGCAGTTTTAATGCACTTCCAAAAGCACCGACTCTGTAAGCGTATAATCTCATATTTTACTTGGAAGTTTTACTTTTAAACTATGAAACGTCTTAAGAAAAAACAACAATACATCTCAAATTTATAAAGGAATTCTGCTGTAGTCATAGAAACCTGTCAGCAAGACTCACTGGGCTTACACTGTAAAGGAAATGAGGAAATAATTAACTTTATGACTTAAATAAACAGAAATTATCCGTAAATTAAACAAAATGCCAATTTTACTGTGTAAGAAAATGAAAATGATATTGTAAATTGTGGGGGGAAAATCAACAGAAAAACAAACATTTTCCTCTGTTTCATCATAAATACTGTACTTTTTCAGAGCATGGGCTGCAGTCTGAAGTGGATTAATCCTGCCTTTTTACATCTGTATTTAATATTCAGTATGTTGATGTGTATGTTGGATATTCTGTTATTCAACTGTGCTTTTATATTGCTGATGTAAATGTGATTAGCACTGTTGTCCCTTACCAACTTACAAGAAAAAAATCAATACAATCAACGTTTGCAGGCCTATGTCACCTTACAATGATAGAGCCAAGTCCAACTTAATTGTTTATGTATTTTAAAATTTCACAATCACCGTACAAATATGAGTGTACAGGAAAGGAGTGTCCCCTTATCTGTAAAATATCTGGAATTTAGGCCAGGTTAAACCATTGAAAAGCTCAGTATACTCCTAATATACACAGGTTATGTAAGATGGTGAAATATTGTTTTTTTTCCCAAAAATTACCAAGAAATTATCAACTACTTAAATTTACTTACAATGTAATTATTTCTTCATTCGCATAGAAAACATGAATTTATGCATAACTTAAAATCACTTACACAGTACTTCACATGATTTCCAGAATAGTGTCTCCTTTCCTGTAAAACATCTGAAGTTATGTAATTATTAAAATTACTTATTTACTACCGAAAATGACTTACACATTACATACTTGAGTACATACTAAATTAAGTACTTGTGCAGTACATAATTTACTTACAGTATAACTATTTCTAGTGTGCCTAGCTTTAATTATTTGTAGGTAAACTTAATTCTAACTTTAAATAACATACATGGAAATTACATTTAATTATGCTCTTAGTCACGGGTATTATAATGTATTACTAAAAAGTGCTTATTTTAAGCAAATTTCCCACTTGTGGGACTAATAAAGGTTTATCTTATCTTATTCCTAAACTTACCCACTAACTGTCTTGTGTTCCAGCCTAACCTCAGCCGACCTGTCTCACTGTTGGATTTCTCTTTCTAACATGGCCATGTCTTATTTATTTTACAAGTAAGTAAATAAGTAAAACTTTATAAGTACGTCATAGGAGCCAACAATGCATAAAAAAACAAAATTAGAGAAATTAATAAAAAGCTGATTTTAAAAGATGTTTTTAACTGGCTTTTAAATAAGACCTTACCAGAGGCAGGTGAAAACACTGAGCACATATGAACCAATGCACTGTAAGACACTTTCGAACAAAAGTGTAGTTAAAATGTCCAGAGAGCAAGAAAACGCTGTCATTGTACCACTAAGCTTCGTTACTGCTGCAAAACTGCCTAAGATAACAGGTCGAGCTGATGTGACAACCGTCTGCATAGATGCTGAGGAAGAGATATTATTTCTTACATTTCTGACCTTAAAACAAAAAATGAAAGAAAATAAGAAAAGAAATAAGAAAATATATACAACATAAAGAGTCTTTAGATAGTGTGCAGATAACATCAGTCTACCCAGTGTCATAAAAAGATTTTCACAGTTCTGCCCTTTTACTTATTCTGTGGCCATAAGGTTTGAAAACAGCCTCTGGGAATCTTATATCCTCTTTCCGAAATGCTTCAGTATCAGAGGAAACAAAACAAAAGCTCAAGAACAAAATGTGGAACTAAAAATCTGTTTTGGTTACCGTTCAATCTGTTTTCATGTTTCATGTTAGGTGGGACTTGTGGTCCTCCTACAAAAACTGTGTGTCAGAAAGAATCTGTTTACCAATCTGTTTGCTGCATTACTATGTGTAAACTATTTCACAGATGTAAATACACGCACTGAAATATAATGAAATGAGGCTCTCTAGCATTCTGTACTGAGAATTATCGTTGCAGCATCAACATACGCGCACACATGCAGGATAAAACTTCACGTTTCCACACATTCAAACCTTCCTGCTCCTGTTTGAAATATGTTGCTTACTTGCGATGATTTTACATCTCAACATTTGTTACTGAGTGACGGAAATAAGATTTCCTTAAGATTATTCAGAGATCTAGCATCAGCGCTTGTAGACTTTAAAAAACTGCAGCAAACAGAAAGCTGCCTCTCTCCACTTTGTTTTGCCAGGTCTCCTACACCTGAATGCCAAACCCTGTGGAGTGAAAATGCAGATACTCATGCATCAACCCAGCACCTCAACCTACTGAGCAGAATGTGATAGCCAACTGTATCAAAAGCTGAGGTAAGGGCCAACATGAGCAGCACAGAACAGTAACACTTATCACTCTGCATCAAAATGTCATTTGATACTCTCAGACCAAGCCAAACAAAATATCTGACTCCAGGGAGCCCCTCCTTTCTTATTTTTTACTGGGCTAATATTTCAGCTCATGCTACCCTAACATGGCACCCTTTCTTAAATAAATGTGTCTTGACTAATGTACTCATAGTAAACTGGTATATTCAGTCAGAAAAGTGTCTGGAGCTCTGTGTGAAAGTTTGGGCAACAAGTTTAAGGAAGTGAAAGATGAAATTTACTGACACAGCAAGCTGTTAATACGAGATAAAGTTCAGCACTGGTTTGAGTAGAGGAAGTAAAACCTCACATACAGATTTAATGAAAGCTAAACTAACTTAAGAACTAGAATTTCCATATAGTATTGGTTCTTGTGTCAGTTTTACCTCTTGTTAAATGATGTGGAAAAGCTGTTGTGGTGAGCAGAGCTACTCAATCTTTTATTGTTATTTTAGTCTAAATAGACTGGAATCAGCCTTTATGGACTGTATTCATACTGCACAGCAGTCATGACCTCTGTGTTGAACTTGCAGCCAGGTTGAGGTGTGTTTGCGGTTCAGGACAGCACAATGAGACATCACATGGTCCTCTTCATGATAGATTCCTCCATGTAGACAGTTACAGCTCAGTGAACTGAACCGGATTACTGACACATTATCAATTATTCAAATATTCTAAAAACAGGTCCATTGCTTTTGTGTTGATGTTTTTTTTAAAGTATTTGAGCAGTGAGTTTCTGTCACACTGTGCTGTGTGGATTGTTGATTAACTTTAGCAGAGCCAAATATAGGATGCAGGAGAGGCACGAAACTCAAAGGAAGCTTTCAAAGCTGATAGTCCAGGAAGCAAACAAAGTCCAAAATGCCCAAAACACACAGGAATAATGTCAGAGTCCAAACACCAGAAGTCAGAAGGGATGCAAATACAGGACGCACAGAGCAAGGAAACACACAGCTGCAAGAACATCACGACAAAGGACAAAGGAAGACTGAGAAAATATATACAAGAAAAAGACAGTTAACATAAGAATAATAATAAGAAGAAGAAGAAGACGTTTATTTATGTAGCGGTTTTTAAAACACACAGTTATAAAGTGCTTCACAGTTTGGATAAAAAACACATTACATTAAGTTTTACATGTTATCCATGCAAACTCAGAGACGTAGGCACTGTCTAAACCAGGGGTCGGCAACCCTGGGCACGCGTGCCACAGCTGGCACGCGAAGGGTTAACTGATGGCACTGATGCGCCACTGATGCAGTCTATCTGGGTCAGATATAAACCAAGTTTAGGTGTAGTTTATTTTCATTGTGCTGACTTTTTACAGTCAGTTACAATAAGCGGAATCGTCCGGTAACGGAGTTTGTCCCGGACTTCAGCTAGAATGGAAAAAGACACAAAGCTGGAGTTATTCTGTGTCTTTACGCTGTCAGCTGCCTCTTCATCTCTCATTCTCTCCCCTCCCTCTCCTGTTGCTACTTAAATCATGAAACTCATCAGTGATCAGCTGATCGGTATTTCTGACGCAAGTCCGTCTCTCTTGTTTGTTTATCGCCCACTTTGCGCCAGAAAGAGGAAACCTGCGGATGTCGCGCTAAACAACAGCAGCACGTTTAAGCTTGATCAGCTGTTGTTAGAATTTATTTAATATTAATTTCTAGTATCAGCTGATGTTTGCTGGAGCCACAGCTGTAAAAGCTGCTGGTCATGATATCGGTTTGGATATGTGGTGAGAGGGAAACATGCAGATGAAACCAGGAGATGTCCTTACTGAATCATCAGAGCTGAACTGGTGATGGAGAAACAGGTTTACCTTTTAGGTGACATGGATAAGTTGAAGGGAAGTCATGAGCTGTTTCTGAGAGACAAATAACACCAGGATCCTTTTCTACGTAGCTGACAGCTGGTAACTGTGCAGGGGCGGGTCTAGCAAAGTTTTGCCAGGGGGCCATGTAGGGCATTAACAGGTAAAAGGGAGCACAAAGAAATACTTTTCTTTCTTATTCTCATTTAAAATGTCTAACTTTTATTAAATAATTGTCCGAATCTTACAACCAAAGTTTTTATCTGATGAAAAATGTATAGAAATCATCTGCTTCAGGAGCTGTCCGCTCAGCGCAGCATCAGCACCGCAGAAATACATCCATAGATTCGAGACAGAATTCACAATGCGTTTATGGGACTTTCAGGTGTATGGGCCAATGTTTTCTTTTCTGATCAAACCAGAAAGCTTTAATGAGCAGCTGGATTTGTCTCGCATTAACTGGCTGGACACAGAGGACATCGAAATGCAGCTGATTGAACTGAAAAGCTCGACTCTGTGGGGGTCAAAGTTTGCAGAACTACGAACGCAGCTGGAATCCACAGCTGTGCATGTTCATGGAGCTTGCATTTTCACCTGCTGGACATCACTACCTGACAAGTTTAACTGTCTTCAGAACATTGCAGAAGCCTTATTGACAGTATTTGGCTCTGCATATCTGTGTGAGCAGATTTTCTCTCACATGAGTGTCCTCAGGTAGCCGTCTGAACGCTGGACACTCGGAGACCTGTGTCTCTGAGTGGGAGACCAGAGATCACATTAACATGAGTGTCTCTGTATTAACAAACATGCCATATTGGCCCAGTTTATTTTTCTTATCACTGTTGTGAGGAGACCATAAATAGCATTTGCTTTTTCTGTTGTACAGTTCATTTGCTGTTATGGAGTTCTTGTTATGGATAAAAAGTGTCTTTTGTTTTGTTTCAAAATAGCTGATAACTATTCGCTAATAGCTGCCAACATCTGCGAACAAATATAATTCTATAAAGTTGTTCTATATACTGTGTAACTGTTAATATAGAGCGTTATTAAATTTATTGCTAATACAATCATATGGCACACTGACTTCTGAGGAAAGTTTAGATGGCACTCATCATCAGAAAGGTTGCTGAATCCTGGTCTAAACTATAGGAACAGCTGCAGATGACTAATTAAATATTAACTAGAGCAAAGACAAACAATAAACCCAACCCAAAGATAATGTATCTTGTGTGTGTGTGTGTGTGTGTGTGTGTGTGTGTGTGTGTGTGTGTGATTGCTCACCTGGTGATAACGATGAAGCCTGATGGGGATGAGGAACTCCTTTTTAACAGGAATAAACCTCTGTCATAACCAGGCTCAGGGAGGGGTGAAAATGAAATGCCCCTAAATGCCAGAAACTGCGGGTTTTTGTCCGTACTGTCTCAAAAAGATGGTCAACCCCATTAGATTCTCATTTTAAAACGTCCAAATTCACAGCATTAAAAAGCATGTTTGCAGCCTACTGTTCACAGTTTTAGACTTCATGTATAGTTTTCCACTTCATTACAACTGTACAGTTTTTTTTCAACTCCCTCTGTCCTGAACAGACAGAAAATATGACCTCCCTGTGACTTCACATTTGCTGCTATCTGTCTAATCTTGCAACACTGAAAGGAGGGGAAAAGGAGGGGGCAGGGAGAGTTTCTGTTCAAAGAAATGAAACTTAAAGCCGCTGCTGATGCCTGAACCAGTAAACTGAAAGTTACAGAGCTGAAGTGCAGCCTGCTCAGACTCAGAGAGGCAGCAGAGATAAACACATCCACACAGCGAGGACGCTCACACGCTTCACTGCAGGGACGCTCAGTGTCAGGGATGAAGATGAAGCTGCTTCTTGTTCCCTTTCTGATGGTTATTATGGAGGTGATTGGTGGACCAACTCCATCTGAACAACCAGATGCATGGCCAAGAACAACAGGTACACACACAGAAGAGAATGTGGTTAAATGCAAATATAATGACCAAAATTGCAGCAGTGAAAATATTTCTTAATTAAAATCATGCGCATGTAGTGAAGACAAAGGACTATAACAATGGTCCTTTGTCTTTATTAACAATACTTAAAGAGGCCCATGTGATATGCAGTCGGATTTGCTGTTGCTTTTATTTTGTGTAGATTGCAGCTGAAGGCTCTGACTCCTACGCTGCTTTTCGAAACTCTGCAAACCACAAGTATGGCTGCAGCCGGAGAGCCAAGAGCTGTTTTGTTGGGGCCCAATCATTCAGGACGTACAATAATGTGAAAAAGTGTTGGCCCCCTTCCTGATTTCCTATTTTATTTGTATGTTTGTTACACTTAAATGTTTCAAATCAACAAACAAATTTAAATATTAAACAAAGAATACAAACACAAGCAAACACAAAATGCAGTTTCTAAATGAAGGTATTTATTATTAAAGGGGAAAAAGTCCAAACCTACATGACCCTGTGTGAAAAAGTGATTGCCCTCTAAACCTAATAACTGGTTGAGCCACCCTTAGCAGCAACAACTGCAGTCAAGCGTCGGTCATAACTGGCAGTGAGTCTTTTACAACGCTGTGGAGAAATTTTGGCCCACTGATCTTTGCAGAATTGTTGTAATTTTAACCACATTGGAGGGTTTTCAAGCATGAACCACCGTTTTAAGGTCATGCCACAGCATCTCAATCGGGTTCAGGTCAGGACCTTGACTGGATCGCTCCAAAGTTAACTTAATTTAACAAATTTCCCACCTGTGGGACTAATAAAGGTCATCTTATCTTATCTTATCTTATTTTGTTTCTCTTAAGCCATTCAGAGGTGGACCTGCTGGTGTATTTTGGATCATTGTACTTTAATAGTGCTTCAGCTTGAGGTCAGGAACAGATGTTTTGGTAGACAGCAGAATTCATGGTTCCATTTATCACAGCAAGTCTTCCAGGTCCTAAAGCAGCAAAACAGCCCCAGACCATCACACTGCCACCATCCTATTTTACTGTCGGTATGATGTTCCTTTTCTGAAATGCTGTGTTACTTTTATGCAACATGAAATGGGAACCACGCTTCTGAAGATGTCATTGTTTGTCTCGTCAGTCCAGTTTAGTCTTGAGGATCATCAAAATGTTTTCAGGCAACTGTGAGACGATCCTTTGTGTTCTTTTTAGTCAGCAGTGGTTTTGTCCTTGAACTCTCCGATGGATGGCATCTCTGCCCACTCTCTTTGTTATTGTTGAATCATGAACTCTGACCTTAACGAAGACACGTCAAGTCTGCGGTTCCTTAATGTTGTTCTGGGTTCTTTTCTGATCTCCTGGATGAGTCATCGATGTGCCCTTGGAGTAATTCTGGTTGGACAGTCTTCACCACTGTTCCAGGTTTTTTCCAATTTGAGTATAATGGCTCTCACTGTGTTCATTGAAGTCCCAAAGCCTTAGAAATGTCATTGTAACTCTTTCCAGACCGATAGACGTCTCTGACTTTGTTTCTCAGGTGTTTCTTTAGATTGTGGCATGATGTGTTGTTTTTGAGAACTTTTAGTCTGCTTCACTTCGTCAGACAGGTTCTGTTTAAGTGTTTTTTTGATTCAACAGGTCTGCCAGTAATCAAGCCTGAGTGTGTGTAATGAAACGAAACTCAGCTTTCCAAAAAATGTGGTTAATCACAATAACTCATGATTTAAAAAATATAAGTAAAAAAAAAATTGTTTGACAAATTTGGCTATATTCCACTCAACACAGTGAAGATGGTTTAAAATTAAAAATGCAAAAGACAATAAATGTCCCTAAGACCCTCCAAGGGTTAACAAGAGGGCCAATTACTTTTTCACACAGGACCAGGGAGGTTTTCTCCCTTAATCAATGAAATCATCATTAATTTTAGTAATAATAAAGGTTCTGGATTTAGCAGATCAATTAAGAGATATGGTCTTTCTTTCCAGCCCGTTTGTACTTTCATTGCAGTGTTTTGGAACAAATGGAGGTTTATAAAAAGCTGCTCGATATTAAGGATGTTTAAGGATATATCTCTGCAGTTAAAGTGAATTCGTCTTGCCACAGTAGTGAAAATCTGATATCTTTGTGTCACTGAGTTCTCGTCAGCGAGGACTGGAGCTCCACACAAACCTCTTTATTTATGCAGTTTCTAAAAACAGAAGATAACCTTTGCCTCACTGTAAAGCCCAGCTGCAGAGCACTGACTGTTTGCTTTGCAGCACAGCTACCTGTTGTGCTCACTCACTCTGTCCCCTCCTGCCCTGCACCTCAGGTGAGAGAGGATGCACACCAGGTGCTCTGCGCCACCTTTCCATCCTACAGTTGCATCTAAAACCAAACTGCACATCCGTCCAGTCTAAAACAGGCTGGAGTCACATTCCTGGCTTAAATTACTGCTCTAGTCCACCTTCGTCCTGGATGATGGACTGTTCATAAAAGCACTTACATTAAAGAAGTACAAAGAAGGTTTCATATCATATCATGTTGACCACTTGTTTATGTTTCTGTCTCCAGGAAGTTCTGCACTAGATCTAAGAGGGAAGATGTTCACTTTGTCTCGTAATTATGGAGGTGTAACCTTCTACCCGCCCTATTATGATTCTGTCTCGCCATCTACCCCTGATTACCCAACCAGAAGACACAAAACCAGTTCCTGGATCCCCACCACACCTCCCACCACCGATCCCTGGGGCTCCACTCGTTACTCCCCCCTTTCTACTCCTTCCTGGATCACCAACCGTCGCTGGACCTATCCCTGGACAACAGAGAGTCCAACTAGAGGTGAGTACAGTCCAACATAGGTACAAAAATGTGGTAAATCAAGTATTATTACAAATTTGTTATAAATTCGTATGCATGTGTTCAGATGAGATTCAACTAAAGAAGCTGTTAAGTTTTTGCTCATCTTTGGTAAATTTGTGATCCTGCTCTCCTCCTGCAGGTGTGTCCGTGTGTCTGCGTTACATGGCTGACAGTTTACAGTCCGGCTTCCCGCTTTTCACACTCAGTCCAAACAGATCCCCTCTGAGTTTGGAGGTAAACCCTAACTCATACGGCCTGACATTTAGCGGTTACTACAACTATGTGTACCTGCGACCCCTCATTAAGTTCTGGCCAAACATCGGCTCGGACTTCTGGACCAGTGTGTGCCTCACTGTGGACACCAGGAAAGGTGTGGTACAGATGTTCAGCGGCTCAAATATGAGCATCAGGAAGGTGCTGCCGTCTCAGGTGAGAACAGGGCTGAAATCAGCTTGGAGGCAGATATATCAGACTACACTTATGGATTGTTTCCATCCACTTTCTTAAATATTTTTTATGTTTAAGTTATTGCTTCATGTGTTTCTGTTTTATGTGTTTTTCCCTCCTTCTGTAAGAAACACTGTACATCTGTAAACCACTTGAGTAGATGTACTGAGTTATGTTTCGTTACTGGGTCTGTTGGAGGTGCTCATTTTAATTTCTGCCGCTTCACACTGTTGCAAATCACCTCAGTGCAAACTGGGAATCATCAAAGATGACAACAGACAGAAAAGAAGAACCAAATAAAGAACAAAAGCAAAGAAACAAATTGTTAAAATGATGAGACGATGAATCCTTCATTGCAGATATTAATGCTTAGACTGTAAAGAATACGGGCACCTTACTAATTTTTGTGAAATCATCTTTAATTGCTCTCATTGGCTCTATTATGTCTGTCTGCAGTATGTGTGGTCAGGCGAGCCTGTGATTGATTTCCCAGGTTTTGATGGTCAGCTGACAGACATCCAGATGTGGGACTATCCACTCCGCTATAAAGAAATCTTCTACTACATGAACAGAGGTTATTATGGGTAAGATCCTGTGTGTGTGTCTGTGTGTGTGCACGCACATTGAATTACGTTGAATTTAGAGAGTATCCTAACAGGGAATCCATTTATGAACATATTCAAACTTAGGGCGTAATGACGCTTGATGATCCGTATCCTGCCCAAGCAAGTTTGGTGTCCAAAGTCCAGTTCATTGGTCCAGCGTGATTGTGTACTGTGTCCCTGGAGAGGTGGGCACAGTGTATTTGTGATAGATAACAAACTGCAGATGGTTTAATAGTAATAAGTCTTTATCAGATCAGCCAATGCTGCAGTGGCTCTTCGTGGTTTGGACTTATACTTGTGTGCTGGTGTGTCTTTGAGTGAAACTCAAGCACCATTCATGTGGACTTCCTTTTATGCTTGTGTAATAACAATAACTAATAATGCTCTTGTGTTTTTTAGGTCTTACAGCGGCTCCGTCCTCTCCTGGTCCTACATCAGATACTCTCTCAGAGGAAGGGTAGTCATGGAGGACTCCTATGGTATGCAGGCCAAAGAGCCAATCAGGAAAGTGGGGCGAAAGCACGGACTGGAGCAAGACAAGCTGAAGTTTTTCAGCATGGAGAAGGATGGAATGAGTGAGGCCCAAAAGACCCAGGTGTTATAAGACGTAACAGGGGCATCAGCACCAAAAGAAAAGCAAAAAGAGTGATTCTTTCCTTCTTTAACACTGATCATCTGAAATTAAAAGTATGAGGCTTTTGCTCCATGTCTTCCCCAGCCTTTCTGTCCATTCTCCACAAGCTAAACCTGCTCTCTGAAGTAACCAACTGCAAAGAGTCCAGCTCAGTGACTTAAATTAGTGGAAGTGAGGCCTCACTCAGCGCACTGAGTTCATCATACTGACTGAAAATTGGCAACCACCAAGGATGAGAAGTATGCAGCTGGTATGGGTACACCGTCCAAGTAGTTGAACTGCATGTACTCAATACTGTATACAAGCACTCCATTTCAGACACAGATTTTACTAATGCTATCTCAAAGCGAATTCTTTTCATTTGTATCCACTGTGTGTGTTTTATTTTTTAAATTTGTGTTTTGTAAAAGAAAATAAATAAAGAGGTGGTAGACAGAATCTGATTTATTGTGAAATTTATCCATTGAGACACTTGGTATTTTGAAGCTTAAGTCTACAAGAAAATACAAAGAAGGAAATTAATTTTAACAAACTTCAAAAAAAGTTTGACTTTGCTTGAGATTATTAGTTGTATTAACATTTTTAGTGGAAAATCAAATTTGGGGCTGAAACCTATCCCAGTGAGTGATGGGAAACATTCTGGATAGGATGGATTCACACCCAGAAGCACCGATTAAGTTACATATGCATGCCTTTGAGCTGTGGGTGGAAGTATTCAGAGTATTTAGAGAGTACACAGTCCTCAGAGGAAGGCCCGAGCCAGCAGGGGGGTTTACACCCAGGGTCCAGTTGTTCAGAAGGTGTAATCTAAAAGAATGATCCAGTTTTGGTAGTCCTTTTTTTGGCCTTCTACTGATCACGTAATCCAGATCGTAATCAGGAGATGGCAGGAAGACCGTTTTAATATGAAGCAGGGTTTTTTGTTGCAGTTTGATTAGGACAAGCTAACAAAGCTACTTGGGTGGGTTTAGTGAAAATAGACAAAAATAAACTCTTCAGCAACAATTAACCCTTTAGTACAAGGCAGATCTTGCTCATCTGCATTGTGTTGGGCCCCTACGGATCATTAAAGACTAAAACGTGACTCTAAAACAATCCTTGCCCTTCTAAAGCATTGGAGCATCTTTGACAGAAGCTCCTCAGAAAACAAGCAAGACTTTACATTTTAAGAAGTCAGTTTAATGACACAAAACAAAACACATCAGTTAACATCAGTGACCCCACTGAACGAGACATGTAGCATGAAAAATCCTCTGACCTCATTCAAACAGCAGCCTTTTCAAACATTTAATCAAACTGCGACGTGCTGCATGAGTTTTAGCAGCAGCTGTCAGTCATCTGCATCAACCATCACAAACAGCTGCTGGATGAATTTTGTTTCACTGTAATACCGTTTCAGAAGCAAAAACAATGTTATGAAAGATGCACAGCAGGAAGGCCACTCAAACAAGTTCAATAATCATTTGCTTATATTAAAAAAGTAGGTCAGCATGACTTTCATCATAACGCGTCTCATAACCACAGCTGCAGTCCTTCAGGCTGTCAGAGTGGTCAAGTGTAGTGGTTATGGCTTCAATTTAAAAACATAAAATAAAAAGTCAATGGAGCCAAAATGCATATTAAAAACAACGGCTTTGAGACATTTTGAATTTGTCTTTTCTCCACACTTTATATTAATATGAGGGGAAAATGCCTCTGAAGGGACTTTTAAATCTAATTTCTAAATGTGTGCCACTGCTGCATAAGACAGTATTTAAAACAGAAGTTTAAGTCTAACCTTAACCAGGTGTTTGAAGCATCCATCCTCCATCAAACCAGAATTATTTGCCATAAACAGATTTTTATTTTAACCATCTGTCTGACAGGAACTCGCATATCCCTCATACAGAGAGAAGCAGCAGATTTAGACCTGCTGTAAAAAAGCAGATTATATCTAGGAGTACCTTAAGAATAGGGTGACCAGGTCATTTAAATTTCATCTCCCTTCTTCCACATTTTGAGACCATCTCCACATAGTTTGTTAAGGTTTACTAAAGTAAGCACGTGTTTCACAGGAAACGTGTCTAGAAAACCTTTCTGCTGATGTGAGGATCTAGAATGAAATCAAAAGATAATTATCAGACAGAACAGCAGTTCTAACACAAGAAAGAAAAAGGAAATGCGAGACAAGACCACAGAAATAAACATCAGCTTCATTTTATGCTTCTCAAAGTCAGGGAAAATGCATTCAAATGACATGTCACATGATCAAAGTCAAACATGTGACCTAAAACTAAACATTTTTATCTTAACGTAGTTTACTGGGATCTGGTCACCCTACACGAGAACTACTGATGATAAACACGATGTTTAAAAATTAAATATCAAGTTAATAATGCTAAATGATAATATTGTAAATAATGGTGTAACTGTTTGTAGTTCAGCGTCTCACTGCACTATTTTGATTTTAATCAACTTCTTTCTTCTAATTTTTTGCAAATTTACAGAATAACTTAAAATGTCATTATTGCTACTTTTTCATATAAATATTAAATACTGTTAGATTTCATCTCCTCATTTGTATATAATTTGGGTTTTTGATGGCGTGATTTGAACCTTCCTGATGTTCCAGTCTCTTATCACATCTCTGTTGATAAGAGACTTGTTTCTTTTGGAGAAAAATCTACAAATTCAAGATGTCCCTGTGCCTCCAGAGCAGTGTAAATATTCTCGTAAAAGCTATTCAGCGCTGCAGTGGCGTCACTATAGTTAATAATTAGCAAAGACATCTGTTTGAATAGCAAAATAATTATCATACATCCTCATATGTGGGCGAACATTTTACTTTACAGCTTTATGTACAAAAAAACTCCTCAGTTGCTACACTGTGGAATAAGAATAGCCCTCCATTAAAAAATTAAAAGTTGTAAAATATTACTGTTTTTTTTGTTTTTAAAATACAAATATAAAATTTGCATGGTTGCCCAACAACCAGATGTCGCAGGTTATTCCAACCAGTACATTTTTTTGTCTTTACAGTTGTCTGCGTAATAAAAAAGGCAAAATTCAAAGCATTTATAAAACAGCTGTTACATGATGGCAGGAAAACACATCCACAAGCTTGCAAGTCCATTCAATGTTCCGATGATGTGCAATGCAAACATAAAATAACTGTATGTGCCGACGTATGTATTCTCTTTCAGAAAAATGAGAACGAGGCGTTTTAATTTGTTTTCTGAAAATACAAACTGCCAAGTTGTTAAACCATTATTGCTTTTACGTTTTAGAAAATGTACAGAAATCTTTGAAATATCACAGATCATAGTGATGCAATCATAAAATTCAACATTTAGCTGGCTTTCCTGATTTTCATGTTTAATCATTGTGTGCTATGAAGGAGCTGTTGCTGCAGCTTGACTTTTAATATAAATTTTTAGCTTTATATCTATTTCCACACAAACACTTTTCATTTTGTTAATATGGGCTCTAAATAATCTGACAGGTTAACTAACGGTTACACTGACTCACTGCACCATCTTGTGGTACAAAGTGGTATTACATATAGGGCAGCCAGTCGAGATCTCTTTAGTCAAAGTGGTTTTTGTTCACAATGTGTTCGATAGCTTTAGCTCATTTTGAAAGGTTTGAGGTAAAACAAGCAAACAAACAAAAAGTCTCAAAAGAATTTAAACCTCCTAAAATTAAATATAATGTGAAGAATCAGCATCTGTGTATTATCCTGAGCAACCGTGACCACTATTTTACATACAAAGTTCATTGTTTGTTAGTCATTAGAATGAATACATTTTAAAGCACAGCAGTGCCATTTTTGAAAGCCCCCCATCCATCTATCCATTTTCTGCCTCCTTTTTGGAACCAGTTCACAGGCCCAGCAGCCTCAGCAGAGTCATCTAAAACTCCCTGTCACCAGCTCTTCTGGGGAGACAACCAAGTGTTCACAAGCCAGCTGAGAGACAATCTCTCCAGCGTGTCCTGGTTTGCACTGAGACCTCGTTCCAGCAGGACATGCCTAACACGCCTCATCTAGGAGATGCTCTGGAGGCATCTTACGCTGATGAACCACCACAACTGCCTCCTTTCCATGTAGAGAAGAGCTGCTGTACTCTGACCAAGCTCCACACCCTATCGCTAAGGGAGAGCTCAGCAAACTTCAAAGGAAGCTCGCAGCTTGTATCTGCAGCCATCACGCAGTACTCACAACAGTGAGGGTAGAAATGTAGATAAGCAGCTTCAGTTTAACACTCTGTACCACAGCTGACTCCACACAAATCTGTCTGCCCAGCTCCCGCTCCACTCCACCCTCACTCCTGAACAAGAACACACAAAACCCTCCAATTCAGGTAGCAACTTATTCCCAATCCACATGGAGCACTCCACCCTTACTGAGTCTCAGACTTTGTGTCATCCAAACTGCTCTACAATCAAAAACGGGTTTTTTTTCAGGTGAATAAGACAGAACAGCTTCTATTTATCTTTGTACAAGAAGTTGACATTTTTCAGGAAAAAACTAAACAGAAAATAAACCTTTTTAAAGTCAAAACAACTGACAGTTTATTTCAGTTCATAGTAAGGACTTGAAAGTGCATTAAAATAGTTGCTTAAAAGAGCTGTTTTGGCTTTTAAAAAGTTTATTTTTCTATGAACGGTCTTGAGCGGAAACAGATATGCAGTTTGATCCTGCGATGAGAAACAAACGTTTAAGAATTGCGCTAGGAAGAGTAAACAGCTTTAAAGATGCCAAATCAAACATGTGGCGCCAACTGCTGCAGTGATCCCCCACTTTTCTCTACATTACAGGGACATTTGCTGGATTTTATTACTTTTATGAACCAGTGAAAAACTTTCCAGAAAGAAAGGAAGGCTCAAGCTTCAGTTTTTCACAATAAAAGTCCATTCCATCATTTCAATTTTTTTTTAAAAGAGTTAAATATAAGAAATTGGAAAATACTTCAAGTTTAAAAGTGTTAAAATGGCCAAATAACTTCTAAGAAAAATTTTGTGAACCCTTTAAAATCGAAGTCAATAAGATACAGGAATAACCTCATTGTGATAGTGACACAGAAACTAATCAGGAGAAAAGAAGGAAGTTCACAAAACAACACACAGTATTTCAGAAAGTTAATCTCTCATTATTACCGATTATCATAAAACAATAATTATCTCTAGAAATCAAACTTTGGGCTCTAGCTCATATTTTTTGGTGTCCTCTCATTCATTCAAATGAAAAACGTTTTTTCTTTTAAAAGGTATCTTTTAAATTTGCATTGCTGCAAGTATTTTTCAAATGATCCATTTTTCTTTCTTGGTGGATACGGGCTTGTAAAGTTCACACTCGAGCAGGTCAAAGATTTTCCTCACCTGTCGGAGGAGATTCTACATGATTTTACACAACAGTGACACAAAAATTCAGAAGTTAAAAAAACAAAACAAAGCAAACAACAACAAAAAAACAAACAAATATAAAAACCATTCTGAATTTTGTTTTGATAGGTCATGTAACAATCATGTGACATGGATAAAAGAAGATGACTGGCTCCTGCAGAGAGTTATTGCAGGGGTCGCTGGTGGTTAGTGCTGTGTGTGTGTTTTAGTAACATCCCATTATAAAGCACTGCTTGGCTCAGCTTGTTTGCATAAAGGTGTGTGGTGTGAGAAGGGCACACTGGTCCTGTTATGGATGAAGTGCACTTCTTTGGGAAACTTTTTACATTTCCGGATTTTGTTCATTTAGACTGCAGCGACCCGCCATCAAAGTTTAAAAAAAAAAAAATGTTAAGGAGGTAAAAACGCCCAGGGTCAAAGGTCAGTAAAAGTCAATCTTCTTGTTGCTTGTGCACGCAGCCTCAGACTGTTCAGAAAATGCTATCAGGATCGAGCCCTCCAGGCTTTCTTCATGTAGTAATGTAGCAGTGATTTTACAAAAAAAAAAAAAAAAGTAGCAGTTTTTAAACACTTCCTAATCGATCCTGGTTCGACTGGTCATCTTTATAAAAAAAAAAATTTAAAAAAAAAACCCATGATCACTGAAATGCTGTTTAGTCTGACTCATTGTGAGCTAGCACCCAAGTATGTGCTTTCCATCTTAGACCCGAGCAGATTTAAACTGGCACCCAGTCCAAGTAAAAGAGGGTCCACGTCACCCTCACCTTGGAAACCGACTGGGAGGAAAGCCACTAGGCACCCCCACCCAAAACTTTAAAACAAGCTTTAACTGGGGTTAGTGTTGCAGGCTGCAGGGTTAGAGGTCAGAGCGTGGTGGGCTTGTGAAGGATGCCCTGCAGGTCCTCTGGTAAGGTCAGGATGACACCCTCGATATGGGCTCTCAGCTTCTCCAAGGTCCCGGGACGCACCGGTAACTTCTCCCTCTCCGCCTGAGTCTGCAGCAAAGAGCACAGTGAGACAAAAACGCTTCACCCAACAGGCTGAAGATGCAGCAGATGCCAGATACCAGGTGCAGCAGCAGGGATTACTAACAAGCACAGCCATGTATGCTGTGTTAGTAAAAGTAAAGTAAAAGAAGTGGGAGGAATACAAGGCAGGGAGAAAAGGTTCTGGGAACAGCTGTATTAAAAAAAATTATTTTTTAAAAAAAAAACAACTTCCATGATTTAAATTTCATGGACCTTGAGTTGAAGGTCATCTGCCCAAGAAAGAGGATGACCTTAACCCGCCATCCTCCTGGGCGTGTTCAGGCAGGTTCCAGTGACTGCACACATCCTGTTCTGACCATTTGCACTGTGAGCTTTGCAATTTCAGATACAGCTCAAACTTTACAGAGAGTAAAGATCAATTTCTGCTTCAAGCGGACCTGAATGTCATGTTTAAAATCAGTTTTCCATCCAAGAGTCCACAGCTCCCAGATCTGAAAGAAGCTGGGTTCCCACAGCTTAAGCCCAGTTAGATTTTAGACTTTGGCACTCCTCCTAAATTTATTTTAGGTTTTTTAAATTAGCTTGTAATCTTGAATGATGTCAGTTCTTCATTTCTTATGATACATCCATCCATCCATCCATGCAACACATAAAAAACGTTCTATGCTACGCACTCACTTCACTGCCTTATAAAAGACTAGCACACACTTTAATCCAAAAGATAAACCGGTCATGCTGCCTATGGTTCAGATTCAGTGCAGTTTTACAGTAGCTGAAGTTTCTTCCAGATATTCACATGCTTATTTAGCTTACTTAGCACCATGTTAGCATTACTCAACTCTTCCCAATAAATGACACCCCAGCCAGAAGACATGTAGCCAGTGCAGTAATTATGGTGGATGTGCAGCATGTTGACACTGCACTGAATATTTAATGTAAAACAAAAAACCTAGTTTGGGGTGCATGTCAAGTGTGTGCTGATTGAGAATGGACAGATAATGCAGGCACATTTTGGTTTTGATTTTTATAGATCCATTCCCAGAACTTTTTGACCTCACTTCCTATTAACTATGCAAGAAAAAAAAGAGCTGCAGGACTATAAGCTGTTGTGCTAGTAGGAGAGCAGTAGTTTAGCAGTAAAAGTACAGGAGGTTTTAGTAGAGGCAGTAGTGTTAAAGTTATAGACCATGAATCATCTTTACAGACCAGTTTGTCTTTCAGCTTCAGGACCAGATCGACTGTCTCCACTTCAGTGTGCTTCTGGATTCTCTTCTGTAGATCCTGCAGAAGAACAAATGACGTGGAGATCGATAAAGGTGTCTGGGACTCAATTCAAGGTAACTCATTACATTTTATGACTCAATTCAACACTGATATCTGCTTTAAGATATACAGAGCTTTAGCCAATGGCATCACTTAACTACTTTCTAACATCCCATCCATGTAAGAACAAAAAATAATAATAATAATAATAATAATAATAATAATAATAATAATTATGCTCAACTTTATGTTCAGAGGGCCAAAACCTCAGACCACTCTAAACACAGTTAGTTTAATCTTGAATCTGTATGATGCTTTGGATATTGCCTTTATATGGTCCCTTAAGCCCCACCCACCTGCTGTTCAAAACTTGAGGAGCCAATCAGAAGTTAACTTAAAAGCATAAAACACTAAAATGATGTTTCAGACAGACTCAGCCCGATCTTTATACACTCCAAGCCTTTCTCCTCCTCACCTCCTCACACAGCGCCTCGAGGTGCAGGGCTTCCAGTTTCTGTGTCATCTCTTTCCTCCTGTTGCGGAACCAGCCGTCAAAGTTGGGAGACTTGAGGAAATGCCTTCAAATTAAAAAAAAAAAAGAAAAAAGAAAAAAGAAAGGAGTTCATATGACACTCAGGATAGTCTGCATTTCTACAACATGTCAGTGATTCACTACTGACATCCTTTCAGTCTGTGTTACAATCAAACCATTCATACTTAACCCAGTAAAAGCTTCCATGGCTTATGAGCTTAAAAAATACAGATTACCATCTGATAAATAGATTTTATAATAAAGGCCTATGCCTGCACCTGTAGAGTCCTATCCAGTCTCCTTTCAGTCTGGACGTAAGCTGAGGTCCAGCTTTCTCCAGTGTCTTCATGAAGTCCTGCTGTATGAACGGTCGTAGCTGAGGAGGACTCTTCCAGGGACTGATGGACTTTTGGAGAGGCATCAGACTGGCCACGTACCGCTCCTGTATCACACGTACAAATCATTTTAGTTGAAGCCTAAAATGCTTATTGTCATTTATAAAATTAAAATTACATATTTACAGCTTCACAGCACAATGCATCAGAGTTAAATCCACTTCTGTAAAATCTTTCAAACTCAGAGCTTCAACTCTAAAAACACAGCATTCATTATAGAGTTCTAGGATCTGATTGGAGGATACCACAGACATAAAGTAATTGGTTGTTACCAGTGGAATGATGAAGCTTTGTGTAAGTTCTAAGAAGTAGCGTCGAAGAATTGCATTCTGGGCTGCAGAGGGTCTCTTCTGTTGAACACCCTGCAAAACAAGAAAATACATAAAAATATTTCATATTTTCAATAATGAATAAGGTGATGCTTTAAAATGGGAAACATCTCACCTTTTGAAGCTGTTTGATGATTTCTTCATCTTTGTTGAGATACGGTTTATATGCAGTGTACACACCTACAGAACACACACACACACACACACACTTATCAGACTGTTTTTTAGTTATTGCGGGACCTCTTGCACAATTTGTCGGTGTGTGTGTGTGTGTGTGTGTGTGTGTGTGTGTGTGTGTGTGTGAGTGAGTGAGTGAGTGAGTGAGTGAGAGAGGAGAGATTTCATGTAATGTATTAAAAAAATAAAAAATCTTCATAATACAGAAAAATAAATGGAATACAAAGGGGATCTGAAATATTTACCGGGTTTAGAGTCCAGAGTTTTGAGGTTTTTCAGTTTCTTGACTTTCATCTGCTTGGCCATCTCTCCTGCGAGTACCAGGTGGTGAAAAGAGTGATCGGACAGGTTAATATTTCTCCTCCATTTCCAATACATCATTACCTACTGTAGTATCCTGATATCCTGAAAATCTAGATGATAAACAAAGCCACAAAAAAACATGCAGAGCCAGTCTATAAAAGTATGGGATACAGGATATCAACACACTTTTTGGACAGAGACATCTTTTTGGTCAGGTTTGAGACCCTGTATGTCTCAGTTTGCTGAAGCTGTAATGTTTACCTGCTTGTTTCATGTCTCCGATGCGGATGATGTGCGGCCAGTGCTGCAGAGTTTTTGCAAAAAAAGGATTGGTCACTCCTAGAATGACTGACGGCCTGCAAAAACACAGATTAATAACTTTTAACACCAATAAGCAAAAAACAATTTTCAACACTCAACAAATTTCTCCCAAAGTAGCTTCTGTTCATTGGCTCCTTCTTAAATTGGAATTTCAAACATCCTGAATGACCACGCCCCATCAAGACTTTTTTTCCTGCTGCTGTATGGAGTGGCAGCCTGTTCCAGCAGCTCCTGTTGCTATATTTAAAATTATTTTAGGGACTTTATCGCATGATTAAATTGATTTATTTTTCTTGCTCATTTTGATTTATTTGAAGGTGAAATAGATACTTTTTGTTTTACAAATCTACTCGTGGTTTTCTGCATATCCCCTCTTGGCAACAGAATCTTCACCAGCTGATCGCTCCACTGTCCACAAATTTATCCCAGCTAATAATACCAATGACACAACAGCATGGCATAATTTTATTTTTAATCATTTATTTTTACTTACGGAGCCTGCGTCCTGGTGGTGTACTCCTTAAACTCACTGTCATGAATGGTGAAGTACGGCCGGAAATCACTGCAGTAACGCAGAGGAGCAATGCAGCTGCAGAGGGGGGAAAAAAAAAAAACATTAAAAAAAATTTCTAACATTTTGAAACTAGAGCGTTTACTGAACCTTCTGACAAATTAAAAAGAAAAAGAAAAAACAAAAAGAAGAAGAAGAAGAAAAAGAAGAAGAAATTAAATGTCAGTTTTAATATTTGAGTTTTAATTTGTATAAGTTTTGGTACATCTGGCATTTTTGTGCCTTTTTTTAACATTTTTAAAAACACGTGAAGGTGACAGGATTAAGGGTTGTTGTTTTTTTTTTAAAATTAATAAAATCGTACTGATTTTGTAGAGATCTCAAGTATTCACAATTTAAATATAATATGCTTGGCATATTCTAGGTCAAGCCCATTTTAAACAAATCAGCATTTTACTGACGCACATGCCAGTATGCATTGGATGACAAACACCTCTCTGATCACTGTACAAACAGAAACATATGTAGACCGACTCATTTGCTGGGCTATAAATTACACTTTATAACACATTTATAACAGGAAGACATTTCTAGGTGTCATACATCCAATTTTCCTGGACATGAAGACACAAAATTATGTAAAAATTAGCTTTGGGTTTGTTGTCAGGTACAGGTCAATGTATTATCCTGGCACAATAACTGCTGCTAACTTACCTGACCAGCGCTAGCACAGTATCAGATGACTCTGCTGGCGATGGCGCCATGACAACAAGTGCCTCCCCCAGCAACACCAACTCCCAAAGCATCTGGAGATGGAAGAAGACTGGATAGAAACACCTGGGGGGGGGGGGGGACAATGAGTGGAGTAAGTCTCTTTACCAATGTTTGCAAACCAGTCAATTTTGGCAACGTCAAAGACACACGCCTGTGTTACATTCTCAGGTCGAACCTTGTTGAACTGCTAGATTTCAAATTTATTCATTTACCTCAGAACCTGAAAGTCTTAAAGGGTTTCAGTAGATTTGGTCAGGAGCACAACCACCAAGCTGGGTGATTAATATTCTTTTTTACCTGAATACAGAATATGCTAATTTACACTTCCTGACAGCAAGAGCACCAAAAACAGTAACCCTAACCTTTTAATAATGGGCATGACTATTCATTTTGTCTGCACTTCCCCCACAGAGACACAGGGTAGAAGCAAGTTTTAAGAGACGCCAACTAAACACTGAAATTAACCCTCCTTGTGAAAGGTCTGTCTTCACTTTCTCTCAGTGGATTTTATTGTTTTGTTGTTGTTTTTTTGATAAGCCGTTGTCCTCAGCTGAAGCATCAAGTGATATTGTTCTTGATTCAGTGGCAGTACCATTACTAAGCAGCAGGTGGGGAAAAAACATGCCAGAAGCATGAAGAACACTGTGACAGAGGATTAAAATTTCTGTGTTAAATCTACCCTGTAGGTACACGTTACACCTTAACCTGACGTGTACATCCCTGGAAATTCACACCGATGCAGTCTGCAGCCAACTGGCTCATTCAGTGCCACGCACCAGGTTTCAGACAGATCAGTAAGAGCATAACAATTATTACCTTGATGTAAGTTATGATGATCAGCAATATAAGGACACACATTTGTAACAAATGGATGGAGATTGCTTTTCTCAACTTACACCAAATACAATCCCAACATACATTATCATACCAAAGCGAGTCACTAAAAAATATCCAAAAATTACCTAAACAATCCTAACATATAAATAATGCTAACCTAATCTAGACATTGTCACACAACAATAATGGTAAAATACATAAAATACTCTGGCAGCACAGTGCAGAAAGAAGGTCCCGAGTTCGACTCCACCATCTGGGAGGACGGTGGAATTTCTGCGTGAAGTTCCTCACAGAGTCCAAACACATGTAATTATTGAGGTTAGGTTAATTGGTGATTCTATAGGTGTGAATGACAGCTGGGATATACTCTAGCAACCCTGATAAGCAGAAGAAAATGGATGGATGCCAGCGACCAAGACTCGCACCAAAAGACAGAGACATGACAACAAGCTAATTAACACCAATCACAAGCTTCAATGTGGCAATGAGACTATTATGTAACATAGGTTGCATCTTAGGCTCTATAAAGATTCAGTCTAAATCAGCCTTGACCTGCAGGACTCACCTGAAGAGGTCCACTTCATGAATTGTTGGGAGCACAATGGACACCATGCTATCACTCTAAAACACAAAAACACACTTCCAGCTTTAATATTCACATAATGCTCAGTGTGTCATCACAGACATCATACAGACACTGAGTGTGTGTGTATGTGTAAGATCACCTGGGCGGATTGGACCAGCTGTGACGTTCCTGGTTTATCATAAGAGGTTGGGATGCGAACCTGCAGCACATAGCACAGATTTTCATCAGAGAAACAACGACATACAACGACATTTGTGATTAGTAATGGCCTTTTCTAATTCTGTTTAGGTCCTTCTTACTAGTATTATCCACAGGCATATAGAAGAGTTCGTCCTGAAAAGAGGCTCATGCAAATCTTAAATGGCTGAAGTCATGAAAGAGTGCATCTCTAGCAGCAGCTGGGAACATCATCTCAAATATAAGACCAAGCCTCACTCCACATTATGTTTAGTGCAATCGTAATTCATGAACTGAATCATCTTTGGAAACTTGTCATTTTGGACTGGACAAAATCTTTTTGATTTGAAAGTTTATTTGAACTTTTAGACAGAAACTATTTTTAGTTTCTTGTTTGCAGATTATTTTTGTTTAAATACTACTAGCACTTTAATTTGTATTACTTAAATAATATTACTTATTTCATTTTTACTCTGTCATATTGAGAAATGTTAGAAATACATTTGATTATTTTCAAATTGTTTCCTGGGTTTTTATTTTAATTTGCTGTGGGACGAGACAACAGGGTGATGGAGGCTAGAACAGAAGGTCTGCCCACAGGAAGCGGAGATAAGAGTTACTGAAATAGTCGTTGACTAATCGAGTAATTGAAGAAAATAATCTTTAGTTACAACCCTACCCTAGACTTAAGACATGCATCCTTACGATAGTCAAACTTGTTTCATACTTTTACGAGCATGTCTGGAGTCATTGTAGCCACTGCTGTTGTTATGCTCCCTACCAGCAACCACGTAAAATTCAAAAATTCACTTTAATAACACGTTTTGATCATTAACAGTGAACGACTGCTGAATTAAAGCACTTTGAAATCAGATTTTTATTTTATTTTTTTTTAAATACAAATGTATTAAAACACTCATTAAAGTGATAAACTTAACTAAACCAAGCCTTCAGTCCCAGAACTGTACCAATTTGTATTCTTTAAAACAAAATAAAAGACATGAAGGACACAGAAGTAGTGAACCAACTCCATAACATTGGAAACATTGACGTTACCTCACTAAGCCCCTAAATCCTGCTTTTACGTACAGGTTTCTGCTGACTGCGAAGGATTCTTGTTCTACCTGAACAAGACTGCCTGATTAAACAAATATTTGCCTATCGTGGGAAATTGAATCAAGCCATCTTTAAAGTTATTAATTAGACCTGATCTTTACCTGTCACGACATGTCAAAACTAAACGTCTGCTGGTTTCAACTTAGTGAGTGAGTGTACCTTGAGGACTACACCCATGATAGGCAGCGTCAGGATTCGTCCAGGATGAGGCGTTGGCCAGCGATCGATGTCATTACAAGCTATCAAACACAACAACAATTTTGAATTAAAAAAAGATCTTCTCTGAAAACAGAAAAAGGGATTTATTTAAGTACACAGAAATAATTGGCTGCCTCTCTGATATTATTCTTCTTCTGTGGCAAGACAAGTTCACAATCAGCTAGAGTCACTGCTCACCCTCAGTGAGCTCACATGGCACGTTCCAGTTCTCCATCAGAAACAGGAAGTGTATGTATCAAGTGTATGTATGTAGTCTGGGTCCAAAAAATTAAGACAGACAATGAGAAAGTGGCTTAAACTGCAACTGCAACTAGATTTTGATAGCTGTGGTTTCAAAAAGACTTCATGTCCCATGAAGTCTCAAGCAGGTTTCATACTTTCCACGTCTGCAAGCCCACTAGGGTCCGCTTTGGTCTCTGATGCAAATTCCATTGTCAGACAGTAAATGCAATGGTCAAAATGTCTGCCTGTTTTTTTCTAATCATGAGTACTGTACTGTGGAAAATTTAGATTTCAATGCACCAACTACGCATGGCAGGCAGGCCCAGGTAGCTGACTTCAACGAAGTATAACAGGAAGGACTGCTCGGCCGTTGTGTCTCCAGCTTTCAGTGTCATTCATGGAACAGAGTATAATCCACCCTCAACAGAAAAGTGCTTTCTGACTTGGCAAACCACTTGTGATTTACAATTCCTTAGTCAATGTGCAATCAAACTTTCAAAATAAGGGGATCATCCCTTACCAAATTAAAGATGGCATCATTGCCTTATACTGGTCGGTATTAATCTATAATCAACTAGAATCTACAATCCCTTTAAATAGTTTCCAATTAGACATGGGTAAAACAATGGGTTGGCCAACCCTCCAAGGCTCCCACCCCTTCCTGATTACTTTCAGGAGCAGTCTGGGAAGCTCATCAAAAAAGTGGCTGCACCTGAGAGGTGGGAGTGCCCAACAAGACAACCAGTCTTTCAGTCCACACCGTTTCCACTTATAGTTCATTTACTCTGGTCCGAATCAGCTGATGAGTTCGTAAACTTAGTTTAGTACTTTTTTCACATTGTTTGGTTTGGTGTGTTTTTTTCACACAAAGAACTCCAAGCAAGCCAAAATGCATCACTACAAACCATGCGAGTCCACTCACTGGCCAGGAGCAATGAGTGGAGCAACAAAAGTAAATACAGGAAGAAGGTGCTGTGTTCTGGACCACTGGAGAACATGGAGAATTTACATTCATTTCACAGCTAGCTGCTAGTCCCTACAGACCTTTGCATATCTGTAGTACCTTCCCACATTGAGAATACAAAGCATACATGGCTATGGGACATTTTTTATCTCAAACTTGTAACATACACCTTGCAGGATTAGGGTCGGATCACATCACACGATAAACAAACCACTCTGGGGTTTATTCCTCCAAACGGTCACAGTGCAGCTGTTTTGGACTATACTTAAGTCCAAATACTGTGAACTAAATGGACTAAACACCACAGGTGTGAAAACACACTTATTCACGATCCTCTCTTGGTTTGTTTGGTTATTTTGTTTTTGCAGCCTTATCCAACTTTATATACTTTTTCAATGAGACACCTTAGGTGGCACTGTTTACCATACTCTCACATCTCACTGCACCAATTCTTGATTAGGTAATTTGACTGACTAATTAAACCCTACTGTGCGTGGGCTCTCCTTGTTTGTTACTAGCCTGGGTGAAATTAGTGAAAAGCAGTATTTCCAACACATATTAGATATTAAATACTAGAGACACTGACATTAGAGGGAAAAACTTGCTCTAAGAGAACATTTCTATTTTGTGGTTTTTGGTTAATGAAAGTAAAGCAAAAGAAAAAACAAAAAACAAGCTGTTTTAGTCATTTTAAAATTATATTTACCTTTTTATTTTCCTGTTTCTCAGAATCAGACAGTGACAGTTTGGTTTGGCTGTCAACATCTTAAATTGTACCTTAGTCCTAAGTAAAACATCTTTTTCAGGTCTGACCATATCAATTACATCTCATTTTGCTGTATTCTTGAATTCCTCAAAACCTAAACAGACGAGAGGAAACTCATTCCTGAGAATATATATAAAATACATGTCTTGTAATTAAATGTGCAACAAACTGGTTTCTCTAAACTTTGTAAGAGGGGAACCAAGCTTACAGTGACATCTGATTGTTATGATTTAATGTTGTCAGTGTTTTGTTTTATGTTATGTTTAAGGATTTGTTCTCGTTTCCTGTTTTATTGTGAAGGTCTGCGTCTCATGTGAGTGTGTTCAGTTTTACCTCTGTCTCGTTCAGGGTCAGTAGTTTAGTTTTTCCCAGTATAGTTTAGTTCTCCGTTCACCATTTTGTCCATCTCTTTTGTTGTGTTTGCCTTAGTGGCACCAGCCATTTTTAGCCAACCTGGTTGTCCATTTTAAGATAAAGCCTCTTCTCACCCACAATCTGGTATTCATCTTCTTTTATGTTGCGGCCTTGAGCCGGGTCGTAACACTAAACCCAGAAGTCTCAGTACAGGGGACCTGCTGCCAAGCTGATATGTTGTGCCATCAAAATAAAAATGCTGAAACTAGATATAACGAGGATGTGAAAGCATTGTGAAAGTGTGAACTAAGGACTGTGCAGTTAACTCTTCTGGACCACACGGAGCTGAGACAGGATTACATAAATGATTACATACAGACAGGTAATCAAACTGACCAGCCTCCAGGCAGGGCTCCTGTTTCTCAAAGTATTCAGGAGCCATAATCTTCAGCAGCGAGTGGAAGAAGGTCACATAGGGCAGCTGACTGATCAAGACGAGAGACTGGAAAGAGACAGGCACAGCAAGAAAGAAAGAAAAAAAAAAAAAAAAAAAGGGAATTGTATTTTCAGACATTTCATCAGTATGTAATTTTTTTAGTGGTTTGATTTTGATTTTGTCTGAAAGATGTCAGAATATAGTGACCCGACAATCCCTCATTTTGTCTAGTAATAGATCAAACCCCAAAGGGCGTCAGCTAGCAAAAGCAGAAAACTACAAGAAATCTCAAAAGTGTCACAAAACAAAGACCTGGAACAAATAAATATCTTATGGTTTTTAAACTGCAAATAAAAACAGAATCAAACCCACAGCTTGAACCAGTGTATGCTCGACATGGGCCTTTGTTTCTCATTTTAACCCTCTGTGTACCTGCGGTCATGATAAAGTATAATGTTACATTTGCACCACATTAAATCCATCAATCGCATCATCAATCTATTAAGGAAGGTGCCAAATAAACATAAGGTGAATTAATTTGGCATTTGTTCAGTGATCAGATGGGAGGAGTGAGATGCAAAGGCCTTTTGAAATAACGTGGGGTAAAAATAAAACATTTTAGATATTTATATATCAAATTTAACATGCATGCAGTTTTTATATCAAGGAGAGCGCTAATACAGTTAATCGCAATGTAACCTTGCCTGATGTGGGAGTACTACTATCGTAAGCCTAAAATCATAACCAAGAGGTGTTGCTGAAACCATTTAATCTCTGAAATGTGGAATAAAAATTGCTTAAAACCATCATTAGTCCTATTGTGGTAATAGGAAGCATAATCTCTCTCAAATGTTGCGTTGTTTTAACACAGTGCATAGTGTGCTGGATCCTTGTTCATGCTTAAGTTTTCTATCACCGGCTGTATTTAGTCCTCCTGCAGTATGACACTGACCTTCTGGAAGTATCCTCTCTTCAGAGATTTGTCTCGCACCTGACGGAAGTACACATAACCGTAGTAATGGCCCTGCTCCCTCTGTAACACACACACACACAGCAAATTATCAGTTCACAAATTCTTATTTTACTCTCAGCACACAAAACTCTACACTGTGCAGTTTATCCGCCTACAGAGCTGTGTGTGTGTTAATGAGCGGTGCCTGACCTTCAGACAAGGTGGCGCGTCTCTGTCAGTGGTTTCCAAGAAGCAGCCAAGTGATGTCTTCCTGTTGGAACCCTGCCGGAACCGGAAGCAGAACTGTGTGTCACCAAGGCAACCTGGAAAAAGAGGGCAGAGCAATGACTGATTGTCACCCACAGTAAACAAGACACATTTTAAGACCTGAATAAAAACATATGGGAGAAAATCAGCAAACACAGGAAACCAATCATGTTTTTGTGGTGATGCACGGGGTTTAATTTAATTAAGCTTAAATAAAGTTTTGTTTATAAAATATCCAGACAGCCACCCAGATTTAATCCAAGATGGCTGCAGTATTTATAGGAGGATTTCATTAAAAGCCCAGATTATCCCAGCTTCCAAACACTATGCAAAAAAATATGGTGAATACATTTTAATATGGATGCATATTCCAGTATTTTCTAAGCTCAGACTAGCACATAGAACCAAAATATACATAAGCTGGGAAAAAAATAAAAATCACTTCATAAAGACACAATAGCAAAGGAGTGCTACAAAACTTTAGGAACATTTAAAACTTGTACTAAATTATTCTTTAAGCCCAAGTCACTTGGGTTTGAAAATCAAAAAACATACAACTTAATTTGTTCTGAAGACGAAAAACTGCACTGTCCTCAGCTAACCTTAAACTAAGATTATAAGTGTGATTATAAATAGATTTTTTTTTTTAAATCACCTTTGAAAAACAAGAAACAAAAACACTGCAGAATCCACCACAACCTATTTCTGTACATATTTGCATTGTGCACACTTTTAAAAATAAAGAATTTAAAAAAAATGTACGCTGCAGAAAAACGTGACCTCGATGAGCACTGGTCAGCTCTTCCAGCCTGCATCCTCTGGTCTTTTAGACAAACAGGAAGAGGAAAACGGAAGAAAAAAGGAAACAGGAAGTCCTGCATAAGCCATCAACCAGAAGTTAACCTCAGCAGGAGGTCCACACATCCTTAGACAGAGAAAATGAGCTTTAGGACATTCAAAGAAAGACAAACACTTCAGCTCAGGCTGATAGACTTAAAAGCATTCCACTTCATAAGTCACGCATACATAAGCACACACTTCCAGGAGCGCCAAGACTCCATGACATCATTCAGTCAGGTTGCATTCAAGACCACACAGCATGAAAACAGGCCACTGCTGCCTGACCACAGCTCAACCACAGCTCTGAATTAATTTTGAGTTTCACTCAAACATTTCACCTGCAAACCTGAGAAGAGCAAACACAGTCCGAATACTTCTGTGTGTACTTAAAGAAAGACTTTAAAGCTCTTTGCTTTATTTTCCACAAATCACATCAGTCCTCTTTTTCTTTTTTTTTTTTAACCTGTCCCGTTTGGTTCTTTTGCCATCAGAATTATTGTCTAAAGGCGAAGAAAGATGCCCAACGGATTTACTTTACCAAATGGACCATCCCAGCCTTGCCGTAATGGTCCATCTGATTCACCTTTTGTTTATTTTATTTTCACTTGCTGAATACGGGACAGACTTGACTGGTGGAAAGAAAGGGAGAAAGAAAGAGGGAAGAAAAAAAAAAAAAAACCAACCCCCAAAAAAAAAAAAAAAAAAAAAAAAAAACACCTGAGAAGAGGGATGGGGAAAAGGGCAAAAACAAAACCAACAGAATAAGCAGACAAAAAAAAAAAAATACATATCGATCACCTGGATCACCTGTTGAGAAAGAAAAAAGAAAGCAAGCAGAAGAAGACAAGAGTAATAAACAAGATCACAATGATATATGGGAATATGACAGTAAATACTAAATATTAAACATTATGGTGCAGCACGTGAGATCGACAGCGCACAGTGTGCTTTGAGGTAGGAGCCCAAAAGGGTGTAGTTTGTGTGTGTGAGCGCCCGTGTGTACACCTGTGAGCATGAACGCGCTTGTTTTTAAGAGGTTCCTTCATGTAATGATCTGCTAGAGGGTGTAGGGGGCCACTGCCCCGACCTCCAGGGCATGAAGCAGGTATGGAGGAGATCAAAACTCCAGACATCCAGAGGCCCCCAGAACACAAGAGACCAAGGAAGACCAACAGAGGGCAGCAGCCACTATCCCAGAAAGAGCTGAGGAGAGTCCCAGATGAGGGGTCACTCAGCAGCCGCGGAGCAGAAGCCAGGGGGGGTTGCAGTGACATGCCCGTGAGCTCCACCGGCAGCCAGCTGTGCCTCAGTGACCGAGCCCCGGGCCGAGAGGCCGAGGGCACCCCATCCCCGAAGTGGCCCGAGCGAGCCCCAGGCTCCATGCCACATCAGTCCTCTTTTAACAACAAGTTGACCAATGCCATGTAGAGTTCACAGGACAGGCAACATCAAAATTAAATAAGTTTTTACAAATGACTTGACTTTTTACCCCCTCCCCCAGTAGAGATGGAGAAGAGGCAGGTCTGAGCATCTCCACTTAAATTGCTGCTTGCTCAGCCTGGACTCAGTTAACTGGAAGGAAACGGATGGAGGTAGTCGCACAAATGTAGAGCAACCTGACATCTAGCCTATTCATTTATGCACAACAACTTGTTTTATAAAGCTCTATTGGGTATGAGAAGCATGAAGAGTCAGCACTTTCCAAATAAAGAGCACAACAACAAAAAAAAAAATATAAATCACCATTTATTCTGAATTCCCAAAGTGGATTAACGACAAATGATGCCAACTCTGTTCAGGATGTAAGCCTAAATTATGGACAACACACAGAGAGAGGAAGAGAGCTGCAGTTCCTCAGTTTAATGTCTCTCTCCCCCTTTCTCTCTGACAAACACCTACAGTGAGATATATATATAGCAGCCCTGTAAGCAGTCTGTCCTAATCCTGTCTTCAAACTGAGGGCAGCAGGTTCCTCAGCTTCACCCCCCTCTGACTCAGTAAACTAAAACACACACCTGCGGGCAAACACACAAAGCCACAGTGGTGTTTGTACATGGGTGTGTGGTGAGAGTGCCAACCACTATACCCTAATCTATCTTACACTTAATATATCCGCCTAAAATATTAAGTATCTTACACTTAATATTTTAGTAATTAAAAAAAAACACATCTAAGAGTATCTGTGAAAAAAAAAAAAAGAATAAGTACAATTTTTTTTATGACTTAATGCTGTTCAGCTGATATCCATCCACCTACAGTTACTTCTCCAAATATTTATGGACCTATGCAGTGGATTTTAAATCAAACAATCAAGATGTGACTGAAGTGTAGACTCTCAGCTTTAATCCAAAGTGTTTAGAAGGAGTATTGCATTAACTACAGGAATGACTGTTTAGGAATTACAACCATTTTTATACACATCCCACACAGAGTTGGAAAGAGCTGCACCTAGCATTACAGCCAACACCTTGTATAAACTAGGTCTTTTTAAGCAGAACACAACCAGATGTTAGCAAATATTTTCCATCACTGATGGAAAAATCTGAAAGCTGTTTAAAAAAAAAATAAAAATACAATAATGTAAGGTGTGTCTCTCATGATTACAGAGGTGCAGAAAGAGTGCCTATTTTGTATGTTATCTTGTTTGCAAATCAAAAACCGTGCAGTGCGTAAGCTCTTCTGATGAGGATGTGCATGTATTTGTCCTTTTGAGATGACCTAGTTCAGGCCACAGATTTTATCCGCCATGCTTTGGTTCACTAAAATGTGACAGTAACGCTACTTAATTATCTCATCAAGCCAGTCAAACTGTAGAACGGTTCTGAAAAAGGAACAAGGCAAAACTGGACCTTGATTTGCATTAGAACCAGCTCCAGCCCCAGTTTGGTGGATACAAGGTAAGAGAAAAAGGCTGAAACACAAACTCACCTGAGTTGGAGTCAGGGAATGAAAGGTAGCAGATGCTTGTTTTCTGAAAGAAGAGCAAATATTTAGTTTATGTCCTGTCCTCTTTTATTACATCAGCTCAGGTTTACATACCCATACTAAGCTTTTCCTGCCTCAGAATGGGCCTTTGTGAATCAATCCATCAACATGTGATGCTTTTTAACATGTCAATAAATGTTCCAAAAACAAACCTTTCTTTAAAAAAATAAAATAAAGAATAAAAAAAATCCCGCCCATTCAGTGTAACTCACCTCTTTCTCCGACAGTTTGGAATGATGAGGATAAATGACCTGGAAGAGAAAAAAAAAAACAACACTTTACCCAAGGAAGAAGCTCACAAATGCACAACTGAAAACTTTGGTCAGCCTCTTTTCAGTGCTGTGCTTAAGTTGTTAAAGTGTAAAAAGAGAAAATTTTAATAGAATCCAAAGATGTTATAAACTGATTTTAATGTGACTGAGAGACAAAGATAAAAGCTAAAACACAGGAGTTAAATTATGTTTCACGGTGAAGATTTCTTTCACCATAAAAATAAATAAATAAATGAATAAATACAACCCAATAAAAACCCACAAACACACACAGAAGTGACCAAATTCAATCAAATTATTTTTTTAAACTATTGTATAATGTTAACTGTTTATACAATACATACAATTTTTGTAGTTCTAAGTGTTTCTTTAAAGTACTTAAAAAAAAATAGCTGTACTTTTACAATTTTAGTTTTCCTTTAGTATAAAAACGATCTACAGTGTTTATATTTTTCAAACTAGAAATGTATCAATGACAACATTTTGGTTTAATACTTGTGTTGACGTTTGCTTTCAAATGTTTTATTAAACATTTTAAAACAAAACTTTTATAGTCTTTTCAGTTTTTCATTGCACAATTTGTTAATATTTGCACAGTTAGAAAAAATGTATCTTACACAAAAGACAAACATCAGTCACTAACATCAGCAAATTTATCTAAAAATTTAATATTGAACTTTATCTATATTCAAGTTAGAGGTGGGAATGATCCGACATCCCTAGATACAATATTATCAAAATATTTCTCTCAAAATATGATGCTGTTGCCATTTTTAACATTTTGTGATATGCTGTATTTTCGGAACATATATTGCGAATTATCACCTTTTTTAAAAACAGCAAATTATCTCCTCACAGTTAAACTTTGTCAATATTTATATTTTAACTAATAAGATGACGTTATCTTACTTCAATTTTTTTTTTTTGCTGCAAAATTAAATCATCAACTACACCAAAATGGTCATTAGAACCACTCACAAATGTTGCTGTAAGTCAGAGTCAGCCTGCTATCAGTCTGTGATTGAATGAGGTCAAGTTGGCAACTACATGCAATCCGTTTCTGATAATGCGCAATTAACTGTTATACACAATCAAAAATCACATAATTCAACTATTATATTTGCACTCAACGAGCTAACACGTAGTCCCTTCCAGTTGTGCTCATGGACAAAGACTCATTCAGAGCAACAGCAGCATCTTGGCAATCATTCTGCATTTATAAATTAGACAGCAATTATTTACAAACCTTCGACAGTGTCTCTGACAGCGATTTCAGTCAGTCCAAGTCACACTGCAACTGTCTGCATAAAGGTTGCCTCCTGAACTGCCTCTGAACTTCGAGGTAGTTTTGTCAAGCTAAGTGTGTCCAGTGGTTTTGGTTGAACCAGTTTAATGTTAAGTTTGTTAACCTAATGTTACCTCAGCATGGTGACATGAGATGAGCCATCTTGTTGGTAGTACTCCCAGAGTATTTTAAATATTTAATTTAAAAAAATCAGTATCTGGTATTCCTATATCATTACAGTATCGTAATACTATGCTGTATTGATTTTCCCCCCACTCCTAATTCAAGTCAAATTTTGATATACACAATTTAAAAAAAATAAACAAATATGCTGATCCATGTGCTGCTGATAGTACTGCTGATGAATTTACCGTACTAAGTACTACATCCAATTAGTAAATCAAAATTATAAAATGCTCTGTAGTCTTAGTGTAGCTCAGTCCGCTGCAGAAAGTGAAACAGAAAGACCTGAAGAAGTCTGAATCTGCATAGTTGTTTTGCATTTAAACATTGTTATCAGGTTACTGATTAATGTGTGTTTCTATAACTCCTGCGAGGTCAACAGGTGTTTGTTTTGTTAGCCTTGGTGACTCCAGTAGGATTCAAAATATTTGGGTACCGTTTTAACCTCCTAGGACCTGGCGTCCACATATGTGGACATCACATTTTGGGTTATTTAGACCAAAATACTGAATTTTGCTCTACAAAGGCCTGATATCTACTTCCGAGGACATTATACTGCTACTGTTCTATCAAAATTTTAAACGAATATCCTCATATGTGGCTCTTATTTTTCTTAAAGACAAAAATAAGGTAAAAAAAAAACAACAACTGGTAATTCTTTGTTTTTACATTCATCGGGCCCCAATATGCCCAAATATCAAAGAGAAATTAAAAATGCATGCCGTGTAAGAGTTCGGGTCTTAGGAGATTAAGTTGAATGATTTTTTTTTGTTTGTTTGTTTTAAATATGCAACTTTCTGCAAAATACCTCCATTTGAAGTTATAGCCTGAGTGATGCAGTGGCTGCTGGGACAGACTAACGTCAGCTAAGGACACCAAACACGCTTCGCCGTAAGCATTGTCATAAAGTGATCCTAAGGTAAAATGTTCTGCTAGTTTTGTAAAGCGTGTGTGCACTCGTGTAATCATTGTTAAATCAAAGAGTGGCAAAATGAAAGCAGCTAATGAAAGTGATTTGTTCACTCCCCTCCAAGAATTAGCCCAAGCCTTAAAAAACTGCTAACTTAGACATTTGTAGCCTCACTGAGTTTAACATGACCCCGCTGGCCCCGGCGGATACTTTTGTCTCACCTCCACCGCCTGTCCGAGCTCCAGGTCGAAGCCGACCACACAAATGCAGTGCAGCCAGGCGGAGAAACGGTCCCAGGGCAGCAGAAGAGCCTCCTCCGTCTCCTCGTCGCCTCCAGGCCCTGGGGGTAGCGTTATCTCCTCGGCCGGGGAGATGCTGCTAGCGTCCTGGTCGTCCAGATCCTCCGGCTCTTCGACCGGCTCCCCCAGCTCCTCCGGGCCTTGCAGAGCCATAGCTACGGCCCGACACCGGACACCGAGATGCTCTGAAGAATGTTAACGGTTTCCTAAACAAGTTTAATGGTATTTCAGGCCAGCTTGTCCGCAGGTAACAACAGGAGGCAAGGAACGGTGTAGAAAGTAGCCACTTAGCTTTCAATTAGCATTTCAGCAGCAACGTATTACGTTCTTTGAGCAACGTCATCACGTACAAATGTCCCTGAGCTGACTTCTACATGCCGTATTAAATAATCCATATAAAATCAATAAACAAATAATTACGTAGTTGTATTTAATATGTGGTCTAATTTTTCCGAATGGTTTGCACACAGACATACAAAGAAATTGTTAAAAAGACATAAAACATGGTAGAAGAGGTTTTTCTTTTCAAATCAAAGCTTTTAAAATCAAAATTATGAGATCCAAAGTCAAACATTAGACCTGCTAAGTCACAGCATAACCTAGTTAAGGCAAAACATTCTAAGCTAGTAAACCTAAATGTAAACCTAAACTCTAAGTAGAAATTAAGAGATGTTTATGAGATTTTTTTTTTAAAGATTTATTTATGTAGCACTTTTCAAAAATTGAAGTCACAACGTGCTTTATACAGATAATAATCTAAGTAAGAGGTGTCAAACATGGTCCAGTGGCCAAACCCAGACCCAGGCTGACAATAGGTGTAGTTCAACACACTGGCTTTGTAAAGTGTAAGTGATGAAGTCAGTGGTTATTACAGTGTTTCAGTAGCAAAAATTCAATGCTCATCGTTTTTGATACCAGATTGGTTTAATCTTTTTTAAGATCTTGGTAGTGGCTAAGATGGGTGTTTTCAGATTGTACTTGAACTGGCTCAGAAACACTCCTGATCTAAGATAAGACATACAGCTGCAAAATTTAAAATACTACGAATACACGAAGGTCCTATGACAGAATATGTAAGTGATTAAGGGGAACATCTGCACTATATATTAAAATGCAAGAACCAAAAAAAAGCTAAACTTCTTTGTTTGTTTATTTGTTTGGTGTAATTTTTTTTTTCCAAATAAGCTGTAAGATGTACATTGGCTGGAACCTTGGGTAAAATCCAAAAAAGTTCTTTTGTTTGATCACTGTTTCTGTGCAAATTAACTTTGTATCTTTTGCACATATTGGGATGAAATAAGCATTTTTAGCAAGAGGCAGATGACTGAAGAAAATAAGTGAGAGAGGAGGACAGATAGAACTATAATCAGTAAGTGCATAGGACTGGTAAGGAGGAAATGAAGGTAGCTATGAAGAAAATGAAGAGTGAAAAGGCAGTTGGTCCAATGACATACCTGTAGAGGAATGGTGATGTTTAGGAGAGAGAACAGGGTACTTCTTAACCAGACTGGTTAAGACATTCTTGGAGATTGTTAGGATTCAGAGATTCTTTTATTGCTATCATATAATCTGCCTTATGATAAATGCATTAATAACATGTCTTACAGTATTATTTTATCAGTAATATTTCTTATAGGGTTCATATTGCATTGAATATGTTTGTCATCACATTGACCTTTCTATTCACAGGTTGAGTTCAGTTTATACACATTGCATATCTGTGCTTGTTTAGAGTTGATGTTCCATCCAAGAGGGTTTTAAGCTTCACTGGTGAGAGTGTCCAGGTGATACATGTTGAGGGAAGATGAGAACATAGCAGGTTAATTGCATGCATGCTTACAATACATAAATCTAGCAACAGAGAGGATGAGAGGATGCCTGAGGAATGGAGGAAACAGTTTATTTCTTTTCCATTCGACATTAGAATTGACGAGATTAAAGGAACACCTCAGGCTGAGATGGTTTGAGCATGAGCGGAGGGCAGATGGTGGATATACTATGCAAAGGATGTTGAAGAAGGAGCTTCCAGGCAGGAGGAAAAGAGGAACAGCACAGAGAAGGTTCATGGGAGTAAGCACATGCAGGGGTTGTTGTGACAGAGAAGAACACTGCAGACAGGACGAGATGGAGGCAGTGAAGTGGTAAATTGGGGTTAGATATTCATACTCTTTACACTGAGACAAAACATACAAAGCAGGTCCTCTATACCATGGCTCTGAAGAAGTGTTTTTTGTCTGCTATAAATGTAATGGAATTGTTTTTGATGAATGACATAATTGTAGAAATTAGCAGTAATAAAAACACTGAAAAAATGTCTTGATGCATGCTCAATCATCCAGGTAAGTAAATCCCAAAAGGTTGATTCTGTTCATGTGCACGTAGCATTTTCAGTGGAGAAATGTTTTGTCACTCATCCAAGTGACTTCTTCAGTCTCAGCTGACTGCAGGTTCCCCCAACCTTATAAACAGTACATTTGGACAAAGACTGAAACTAGCCCACTGAATGAACAATGGACTGTGAGGTCAGTTCCTTGAGCATTAATATGCAAATTTTCATCACCATTGATCAACAACCACTGATCAAAGCCCATTGATGAATTGAGTGGGTGGTCAGATGATTCAATTGTACCACTACAGACCACCTGTAGATAGACATGTTGATGATTACGATCATTTTCATATTACTTTAAACGATAATATATTCCTTTGTGACACCTGCTGCTGGCAGCGCTAGCTACAGTTCATTCTTTGTGATCTGAACACCACCACCACTACCACCACCTCCCCCACACACACACATCCACATTGCTAAGTATAACTCCCATCACTGAATGAATCACGTCTTCAATTACAGCCCGACTCTGAAGGCAGTAAATCAGCTTTATCTAAATCCTTTAATAGCTCCATCACTGAGCAAGCAGATGGATGAACCGAACTGCAAACAGAGGGCACAAACAAACCCTGGTGGCCTAAGTTGTGATTCAAACTTATGGGTAAGAATAGCAATCAAATCAATAAGATCTTTTTCCACAAAATGACCAGTACTGGATATCAGTAAAGTAATGCAAATTTAAACCAATTCATACTAAATGACTTATATATTGTGTTTGGTTTTAAATATTCCTGCATTTTATATCTTGAGCCACAGAAAACCGTATTTGATCTGTCACTAAATAAATGTAAATGTATATTGCTTTTTTACATACTTTATTGTCATATGTTTAGCTTTTTAACACAATTATTCTTTTTTCGTATTTTATTATGATTTCGTATTTTTTTTTTCATAAATAAAGTATATGTTATCCCATGAAAAAAACAAAATGAAACAAAACAAAAAAACTGTGCATACTAAAGAGCTAAGTTATCAACTAAACAGAAAATAAATCAATTAAAAAATCCAAAGTCCAAGTGAGACCTTTTTGGGGATGTTCAAATATCACATGGTACAAACATGTAAGTTATAATGAATGTAATAGTTTCTTATGTTTTTATACATTCTTATGTTTTTGTATACAATTTCAAATGTAAAATATTCACATTGATAACCTGACATTAGTGATAATACATTCAATATCCAAAACACTTTGCATCGATAGATAATGAAATGCAATGAAAGAGATCTGGGAGCACACAAACCCCAACATTTATCAGATCACTAAAGAGTGTTGTAATTAAACTAAGATGTAATGGAGTTCAGCTTCTAAGGCTTTGTATCCCACAAACAGCCTCTGTTAAATGGACATAGTGATGTCAAACTGGGCTAAGAAGCTAAACACAGTAAGATGCTGTTAAATCTCATATAATAGTCAGACTGTTAGCACAGTGACAGCTGGTGCCCTGCTCTCTGTGCAGGAGGGCTGGGCAATGCAGCAGGGACCACGATGGGGTCTATCCCACAACCAAAACCTGCACCAGGAACACTTTACCAGGAAACTCCAAAACTTTAAAATGAAAACCTATAACAAGGGTATCAAATACAAGGCAGAGGAGCCAGAATTGGGCCGCTACAGTCCCTGATCTGGCCCACTGGATGGCTTTGGAAAATGTGAAGTAAGGCATACATTTTGGACTGCGCTGTATTTTAATAAATTTAACTTTTTGTCTTGCTGATAAACCTCTCCCATGGCCATTCATATTGCACCAAAGTATTTGCTGTATTTGTGCAATATCTGTTAGTTTATAGTATATGTATAGTCTTTGTTACTTAATTATAATCCAAATCCAATTTGGGATCTGGACTTTATTATACTATCTGTAATTAAGTAACAGACAAAATTAAATAAGAGAAAATGTCCTGTTTTTTTTACTATCAGCTATAGAAATTATGTTCTTTCCGTAAAGAACAGAACCTTTCTGTTTTACAGCACAGTCTGGGGAATGATCTACCCACAGTTTAAAATGACTTTAATATCACTGTCCTATAAGGTCTGATGTTTACATCGCAGGAGTCTGTCAGTCACTCAGTCCTTATCTCGTCCTTCACTCTGGTATATTTGGAACAGCCTAATGATCAGTCTGATCCCAAAGTGAATCCTGTTTCAATCCTCTGCCCTCTTAGACCTACTGAGATCTCAAGCAACAGTACAAGGTCTTATTCCCAGAAACATGCCCTTTTCTTGTGATGAACTAATTTACTGGCTTACATAGCTCAACATATGTTTTTCTTGCTGGGATTTTGTTGTGAAGATTGATTCCCCATGCATCTTCTTACAGTTTAGTAATATGAACGAGGCCAAACTAAACAGCCATGCAAGAATTTAAATATTCTGATCTCATCAAACCTACTCAGTCTTGGACATTTAGAAGAAAAGAGGCTGAAATGCTTTACATCTTCAACCTCTTTAGGCCCTTGTTCTTCTCCATACACTTTGGAAGTAGGTGAATGTGGAATGCACTGAATATTTCTCACTTTTGAAAAATTAGGGTCAGAGTGTAAGGAGTTGATAACTCTGTCTGACATCAGGCTGCTTTTCGGGTTTCTTGTTTTGAGGAAGTCATTTGCTTTAATGTGCATGTGGCCCTTTAAATGGTTCAGATATGTTTCTGATCATGCTGGAAGGTTTCTGCATGTTTCGTTACAGCTCTGCTGTATTATTGAGGCTGATTGAAAACAAGGACTAGCAACGATGGCTTGAGGTTAGTTAGGAAAGCAACAACTCAATAAACTCTGAGAAAAAGTTTAAATACTGCAAATAAGTTCCTTCATTTTAAAGGAATATTAAAAAAATGCCTGTGACCTCTTGACTAACTTAATATGAATGAGAACAGCACCAAACCTGTCTGTCTCTTTCAAGAAAAGTGTTTTTTCCCCCCAAAACTGATGAAACAACAACATTCCCAGTCTTAAAAGTTAGTGTTCAAACTGTTCAATTAAATTTTTAGCTCTTCTTTTCTCAGTAAAGTGTGTAGACTGAAGCCTGGTCACAGTTCAGCTGCTAGAAGCAACAATTATATTTTTTATACTTCCTTATAACCAACAAAAAAAATTGATGTGGAAAATTCCAAACACTTATGGAGAGTAATTATGAATACTTTAGTCACATGCCCTATAAATTATGGCTGAATCTAAGAAGAAACAGCAAAGCTTTGCTTTGTTTTTATCTGCTTTACAGTCTCATCCACCATCGATTTAGTCTCAGCTGTCTGTTCACCAGAGCACCACAGGGACATTTCTGGGGCCAGAAGCAGAATTTGATCTCCTCTAAAACCACCCCCAACCTGCTGTTCTACCCCTAAACTGCATTGCTAGGATAACGCCCATCTGATGCAAACTGAAAAATACTGCTCTGATTAATAAACTGCAGGTGATGAGAATCAAAAAGGTACTTGAAAAGAAACCAGATGATTTTTTTAAGCAAAGTAGATAAAAATCTGTTCTGTTTTTCCTTTCTAGGTTATACCATTTATTAGGATTTCCATATTTCTTAAGGAATTAATATATTCAGGCCTGTGTAACGGACAATGAAAAACAACAAAAAACAAGAAGAAAAGTTCTGAAAAAGAGACTGAACAATAATCCAATTTCCATATTTAACACAAAGCAGTCCATGTTCTTGAAATAAAAAAATCCACTCCAGTAAAACAGGGAAACCACAGCAAACAATAATAAAACAAAACAAAACAACAAAACAGAGAAATTGTGTGGTTTACAAAAAGCAGCTTTTCTCATAGATCCATATCCTAAACAAAATTCAGCCCTTTTGCCTTTCAGGATACCGTTTCATGGAAGATTTGACATCATTTGTTTTATCTTGTGTTTAAGGTTTGGTTTATGAGGGTTTTTTTCACCAAAACAATGCTTCTAGCTTTTATGTTAGCTTATATATTTGTGTTCTTCTGTATATAAACTAAGTAGAAATAGATTTGGGTCTATAGTAGAATTTCTTATGAAATAATTTCCTCACACGTCCCTTTGAGCTCTGAGGGAGTTAGCTACATTTGTATTTGTGTGTTAGTCTGAGGTATTTTCACTGTCTGGGTGGTTTCTAGTCCTCCAATCTTTGCGCAATACGTTTGGATTTTCATGTGAACTCTTGTAAAGATGATGTAATCAGATTATAGGATTTTTGTATAAAGTAATTTTCTTTATCATCATTATTTGAAGAAGTGTTTGTACGTGAAATATGTTGATGTGCTTTAATACCAACTTTGTAACACCTTACCCGTATGTACTTTTTTTTTACATTTAAAAAAGTGCTTATAATTTTATCGTCAGTGTTAATCACGTGGTTATTTTTTTTAATAATTCATAATTCTGTATGTATCTATGTATTTATCTATTAAGCTCATTACTTTTTCCGAGTCTGACTTAGTGAGCTCAGCAGTGGGTGGTGCTCATGTCACCTGGTCAGTGAATGCATCCCTCCGGCTGTCTATCGTTCAGTGAACGCACCACCGCTGTCTGCTCTCTAGTTACAGTATGGCGGCTGGGACTTGCGGAGGAGGACAACTTCTTCTAGATTCCTTCCACAAAACTGTTGGAAGGCGACGGCATTAATATAAAACTTATAGCGGCAACCACGAGGTACACTGCAACAGACGACAGCGGCATAACTTGTGTTTCTTACTGGGGCTTTCCCCAGAAAATAATCGGACTGGTGTGTGATGCGTGAGGACCCGCAGTCAAGAAACTCCCCTGATTTTTCCGCGTCGGTTTCTGCTCTGACTGTCAGTTAGCCGGCTAGCTGCTAGGTAGCTCCCTTCAATGCTAACGCTCGCCTGCAGAGCTCTGTATTAGGAAAAAGAAGCGCTAGCGTGTTGCTTTTATTTACTCCAGGTGACAGGGATGGTATATCGTATCCATTTGGTAAGCGGACTGGTTGAAAAAGATGGGGAGAAAAAATTTGTGGACCTGGACGATAACTTTGTCAGTACTCATTAGCCTAGCCTAGCTTAGCCTAGCTTTCTGGTACAACGCCAGAAGAGAGTTAGCGCTTCGCCTGTCCACCAGCGAGTTAGCCAATTAGCATTTCAGTTGCACAAGACGACCAGATAATCCCCCCCTGTTCATCCCGGTGGATGGTTTTGAAACGTCTCCGCTGACTAATTCAGACGAAGAGTGGGCACTGAGCTGCTTTAGTTTTATAACTCAGGGGTGTTTTGGCGTTCAGGCTCGCTAGGTGTTCTCTGGTAGAGGGAGTGGTGAAGGTAGCTAAGGTTCCCTGCATCAGGGCAACAAGGTCACTCAGATTATGACGAGCCATACATGTCAACTACACTTATAGATGACACTTTAGTAAACGACAGACGCGTGTGTGTTTGTGTGTATGTGTGTATAGGGTGATGAACGCTGGGGTGTGTGCCTGCTGTTAGCTTGCTGCAAGAGAAGACAACACAGCTCAGAAGCGCGCAATAATTGGACCTACTGCTCTTGATAGGCGTTAAACAGACAGTTTAGTCAGCACAGAAGGAGTTTGATGGACGTGAGGGGCTGTCAGTGCTATACTCACTCATGTATGTCTTGACACATGGCAGCTTGGTCTGTACATAGTGCCTGCTGTCACATATAAGCGTCGTTATGTAGCTTCGGTGGGCAGTCAGTGAGGGGAATGTCCTGTCTTTTTTTTTATACCTGTTGGTTTGTTTTTTATTTCTCACACATGAGAGAGGACCATGTTTACTAGTTAGTGCCTAGAAGATTAGAGGACTAACGTTTTAGCCTACAGATAGGCCGCAGATATTGTAGATTATTACTATTTTTTTGGAGGAGGGACTGCACCAGAAAAACCTGCCACTCTGGATCAAGAAAACTTGCCCCTCGTCTCTGGTTGGAGTAATACTCTCAAGCCAAAATCAATGCCTTCAGCGCTGGCAATATTCGCCTGCCGACCCAACTCGCACCCATTCCAGGAGCGGCATGTGTACCTGGATGAGCCCGTCAAGATCGGCAGGTCGGTGGCTCGGTGCCGGCCAGCCCAGAACAACGCCACCTTCGACTGCAAGGTGCTGTCCAGGAATCACGCTCTGGTGTGGTTTGACCACAAGACTGGCAAGGTATGCGGCAACAGCACTGAAAATTACCTCCTATTGCTTTACTTTGGTGTTTATGTGGGCCTACAGTAGATGGATACTTTACTCCATGTCTTCTTATGGGTTGGCCATATAAAGAGAACCACCAGTGAGAAATATCACCTCATTGGTTTGCATCTTTAAATAGACAGGAATAAAAGGCCTATAAAGAGGAATTTTGCAATGTTAGCTGCTCATCTTGTTTACTTATATTTTCCATGGATGATCCCAATTAGCTCACAACCTTTCTTTTACTGTGTAAATAAGGTTATTACCTAAGAGCTTAAAATATAGCAGGAGATCCAACTTATTCCAAACTGAATCATGGTAACCCTTACATCAACTTGGATTAATTTAATATGCCTTATAATTGTGACTTGAAGATTTATAAATAATGTTTACCTTCATGGCACAAGGGAGCAGATTTTAATACAGCTATCATTATTAATACTAATAATGATTGCTGTGCTGTGGATTTAACAGGCTGCTGTTCAAAGTTTGAAATGTATCAGCAGGTTGTGGGATGAAATGAAGAAGCAATGTTAACAACGTTAACACTGGCATAATCTGTGTCACTCTTGTCAGTTATGCTGATGGATTTGTTTGTGTCACTATGAACTGTGGGGAGGCATTGTCTCTTTAGTAATAAAGAAAGTAGTGAAGCACTTTTTTTTTAAAGTGTTTAGAGCAGGGGTGGGCAATTGATTTTTCTCAAGGTGGCCACATGAGAAACTGTGACACTTGTGGAGGGCCACACCAATAAGCTGAACTCAGTTCTGCTCAGTTTTCTCTTCTTTTTCTCACGTGAGCCCTCGAGAAAATGTATTTCCCCCCCACAGTTTAGAGAGTTCAACCAGCACTTCTTATTGCTTCCTTGTCATTTCTGTTAGGAACCTCCATAAGAACAGCTGATGCTGTGACTGTAGTCAGGGCTTTTTCTGGCTCATAATAAACTTTTAAGGGAGTGGGGCACTAAGCAGGATTACTGAGTGTGTAGTTGAGGTAGGGTAGCTTACTTAACAAATGTGTGCATTTTCCTGATATTGCCCAGCTTGCCTAGCAAATTAAATATGGCTTTAAAACCACTTAATTGATAACTCTTTGTTCTGTGGACTGATGCACCTGAAAGATTTTGGAGAAAATCTTCACACGCTTACACATGTTTTTAAATTTATTTAAGTAGTTGACTTAATCTGCTATCTAAAATTACATAATTGAAAAGGATCAGGATCTACAGATGCACCAGTTGCAATTTTCTTCAATTTTAACTGATAGCATATACCCACTCTGCTTCAATGCAAAGTTTTACTTTCATAATAAAATAAATTATTAAACTTAAGAATTTTCCCCCAAACTGCAGTACATTACAAGATATTCTCTCATTGGAAAACTGAAAATAAAGTGCTCCGTCACTGGAAAGAGTTACAAATAATTGAATGAAAATAAGGTGCTGTACACCTACCTTTACCTGTCATATTTTATGTAGGCAAACAATGTCAAGTTCAACAGATTTATATAACAAAACAAATGTCAGGTACTTGCATCATTTCCTAGTATTTTTATAACTTCACCAGATAACAGGGCATTGACCCTTCTCTCTTTTCCCACTCATCTCCATAATTTGTCTCGTAATTGCTTTGATCTTTTGCTCACGCTGAGGTTGCTGGCTTGTGTCTGGCTCTAAGTTGTAGCTTTAACCACTTTTCCTTTGTTAGGTTCTTTGTCTCAGTGGGATTGTTGTTATGAACTTTTTCACTCTTGTGTTTCACTTTGGCAAACTGTGTCTTCACTTGCAGTGAGGAGGTTAGATGGTTTTGACATAGTGTGTGGTTGTGCATGTGCACGTGCATATGATGATTTGTCTGGATTGCTGTGTGCATGTGTTGTGCTTACATGAACTAGCCTTTTCTCAGTCAGGGCAGAAAATGCTGGCCAAGTTCCTGATTGGGGAGTATCGGTGCATCTCTACTGAGTTGGGACCTTTTTGTAGTGACGAATCCAAATTTTGCAGCAACATATTATTGACTAACCTGGCATTATGGATGCATTAACTCAGACTTGTCTTTCTGTAAAATGATGGAATTTATCTCTGCTCATCAGGGACCCTAAAAAACAAGATTTTCACCAAGAACAATTTACTAACTCTGTAGCTAGCTGCCTGGTGGTACATTATTAAGTGTCAACTGGCCCAACTTAGGAACCCTCCAAATGTTGCTGCTATTTAGATTTTAGTTTTCATTTATATCTGCACCTATAAGACAGCTGTACATTTTTATTTTTTTCTTTCTTTCTTTTTCTTTCTTTCTTTATTTTTTTAAAATAAATACTTCTGACTAACTTCCAGTGGATTCCTAACTCGGCTAAACTTTGTGAATTCTCTCTTTCATGGATGACTGGCTGTTAAAGTTTATTGTAACAGCCACACTAATCATTTTATTGGAGCTGAAAGAGTTTGGACTGTTTAACTGTCAGTATGGTCCCTGTGTTCGATTTTTGGGAACTGAAGGAGACTTTGGACCTGGACATGTATAACTGCCAATAACTGAAACAGAGGTTGAAATCGCAATACAAACTTCTCCCATGTGATATTGTTGGACCATCATTTCATACCATAATACTCATGTGGAAGTGATAATTTATTCTAGTAAAAGGTGTTAAGTTTTAAGATTGATCAGGTAATACATGGACTGAAAATCTAAATTGTTGCACTCTTAGCCGTTAAGAGTGCAAACCGCCCCAAAACAAAACAAAAAATTGAGTTTCAAGGAGGCAAAGATGAAATGAGGGAATAATTTCATTCGGGCTGCTCGGTTATGGCAAAAATCATAATCGTGATTAGTTAAGTCAACATTGGAACTTAATTATTTAGCGTAATTATTTAACATAATTGCTCATTCAGTTAAATGTCATGAAGATGTAGAGCCAAAAAATGTATCTTTAGCCATTAAAATCATGAATTTCTATGATTGATATTAACTATTTCCTTTGATAAATTACTTAAAAACAAAGTTTTTTTTTTTCTTTTGGGAATAGCTGTCTTGGTGCTAAACCAAAAAGATAAAATAAAAATTTAGTGTATCTGCCAGGTTTTCTTATAAATGCGATGTATTTGTTTATTTAAATAAATAACGTGTCTTTCTTGTGAATTGTTTAAGTAATTTCTGTCATTAGAAAATGGACAGTAAAACCAAGAGTCTGTTAAATTCAGAGAATGAGATAAAAATAGTTGTAGGACTCATTTTCCAGACCAGGGGCTAAACTTAGTCCAGGGCTAACCAAAATTCAAAGCAGATATTCATTGAATGGAGTCCACATTCCAGTCTAGGATTAGACTTAATCCCTTTCAGGGGAGCCAAACTGTTGTTTCTTTAAAAGGCACAGGTCTGAATGTAAAGTGGGCATATAAAATCTGTGCGTTGTTGCATCTGTAGTTTCTCTGCTGAACAGGTTAAACAGGCTGAGACAGCCACGGGATTACCCAGCACTGTGGTATGCAGGGACTTTGAAATACCCTCTGTGTGTGTGTGTGTGTGTGTGTGTGTGTGTGTGTGTGTGTGTGTGTGTGTGAACGCAGCACAGGCTATTTATAACGACACTGGCAGCGTCATCCTTTCCTCTGTTCAGGAATAAACGCACATGCAGACTCACACTGATCTGTAGGATCTTACCATTCACACATGCTGCTGAATGTATTGAAACAGGGGAGTAATGATTTGAGATTATTGGTTTATCACTTGAGTTTTTATTATGACCAAGGAAGTTTTTTTCTTATGGCTCATGAAAAGGTTGTATTTGCTCTCTATTTGTGTGATTAATACAGTCAGTTGAATTTTAATGTAATAAATGTAAGACCTAGACAATTCGTTTCCTACAGAATGAGGTTTTGTTTGTGGTGGTGGCGAGGCAAAGGGCATGTGTCCACACACAAGCATGTCCATGTCAGTTAATGTTTTGCAGTTTTTCATTAGGTTCTTTATTTTTAATTTTTCACAGTGCTTGTTTTACTTGTGAAGCAAACAGGCATAAATGCACGCACACTAAGAGTATTTTTCCTTACAGTCAGTATTTTCACATCAAAAGACCAATAAATCCTTCATTAAACTGCCTGCATGGAGAGTTCCGATGTGAAGGAAAGTGATGTTTTTTTTCTGCTTCCATCCACTGATATTAAAAAAATATATATCTGTAGATACTAATTATTCTTGCATATTTGGATTATAAATATAAAAGTTCATATCTCCAAAAAAACAGTATTACTATAGACTAAGCTTCCCAGTAGTATATGAAGTCGAATGAGCACTGTCTTGCGTTCTACTATTATTACCTGTTTTGCAATTAAGTCACATAGATTGCATGTGACTAAGGCACCAGAAATGTAGCTTTCATATTAGGGAAATGCTAAAAACACACACACACACACACACACACACACACACACACACACACACACACACACACACACACACACACACACACACTCTAAAAGTGGCTTGCCTAACCTGTACCTCATAACCGTAGTTTCCTCTTGCAGAAACAATGTTTGTGTGTCGCATGACTCTGCAGTTTTAGTTCTTTTAAAAATCAGTCTAATGTGAAAGAGTTTGAGGAGTGGTTGCTGTTTGGTTCGATAGATAGATAGATATCATGTCTAACCATATTCTACACATGTATATGGATCTAGCCTGCAAGAAATGAGGGTTGCTGATTTTAGCTCCGCTAGCCACACTTACCAAAGCTCTCAAGTACACATGCAGTATTTTTATGGCCAATGTTAAACCTCATCTACCTGACTGTGGTCAGTTTACTAATGTTTGTGAGTATTTGCTGGTTTTTATACTTAGTTGATTAGCCTGACACCCTAGACTTCAAGCAGAAAGGGAGCACTGACCTGCCATGCAAAATTGCCTGTAGATGACAGCAGGATTTTTCCTGGCACACACTCAAAAAGGATTCCCCATTTCTTACATCTGAGGAGATGACCGCATGAGAGCCCATCAGAGCCTTTAAAAACCAGGCTGACATATTGTCTTTTACATTTGGTCAGGTTTATAGTGTTGCAGTCAGACTGAGACTCTAACTCTGTGCTTGCACGCTATGCCGTGGACTCCTGGTGCCGCTGACTACTGCAGAGGAAGGATGAGCTAATTGACATGAACGCAGCTGGTGAGATGAATATCTGAAGGGCTCTGAGAGAAAATAATGAAGTGTTTATTTAAGCAGTAGCCATCATGGGAAGGTCAGGCGGGACCCAGCTGCTTCTCTCTTAACCCTGGAGGTCCTGGGACTTCAGTTTAGGAACCGTATGGTAGAGCAGGGCGATATGGCCAAAAATATATATCACGATATATATTTGAAAATTTGCGATAACGATATAACTGACGATATAATTGATGCGAGACAAAATACAACTCCACAACTTTACTAGCGCAAAAAAACCCCCATCCATTTATTTTCACTTAAACAAGCAGCTGTCTTTTATGTGCAGTAAAGCTATGTAAAAGTTTAACAGTGCAAATGCAAATTCCTTGCTGAAAGTTTAACCAAAAGGTATTTCCAGTAGAAATGGGCTGACATATCCTGAGCATAACCATGTATAATATTCACTGAAGTTAAAAAGAGGTGCTTTGCAACATTAAACTGCAGTGTGCCAAATAAAAAAGTCAAATACGTATTTTTCGGACCATAAGGTGCATGGGATTATAAAACACATTAAGCGAAACAAAGCAGTCAGATAAATCAAACTTTATTCAACTCATTCTTCTTGCTTCCTCCACTTCTGTACCATTGATTCATTAATGCTGTATTCTATCACAGCTGCGCTATTCCCATGTTGTTGCAGTATATTAATGACTAACCTCGTATTGTGGATAGATTATCTCAGTTGTTCTCCTGACTGAAGTTTGGTCCGTTTACAGCATCCTGCCATGCGATTGCATTTGTCTCTAACCATCAGGAACCTTCACGTTAACTTTTATCGAGTGGAAAAGTGTTAGCGTTCATGCTCCAGCTTCACTGTGTTTATGTTATGCTAACATAGCTGTGTCGCTAGCGATCACGTAGCACATCATTATACACCACCTAGCCCAACTTCAGTAACCCTACAAACGTCACTGCTGTTTAGTTTCCTGTCTTCATTTATGTTGGAAATGATAGCAGAGCAGTACATTTGATTTTTTTCAGAAATCTCTCAGTCAGAACATGCTATATCATGCTTAGGTAACTAGCGAAACTAGTGAGCTAACTCCCGCTAGCTTCCTGCTAACTTCTAACTCCGTTAAATGTAATAAATTCTGTTTTCATGGATGCTTGGATGTTAAACTTCATAGTTACACCTGGTAAAGCAGCAATGCTGATTGTTTTATTAAAGATGAAAGAATTTAGACAGTTTTTAACTCTCAGTGATGCTGCAGTGTTCGTTTGACTTTGGGACCTGTAGCGGACGGAGTTTAGGACCCAGAGCACCTTAGTCTGACAAATACGGCAATAACTACGGCCGCTTGCATGTTCTACAAAAAAATGTGCTTTGTTGTGTATCTGACGGACAAACACCAAACCAGTTCCACATCACTGAAGTTGCACCATTTTTACAAACCAATTCTGGTTCATCCGTTTCACTCAACAATCGGCCATGTGCGTATGAAAACAAAGGCATTGCGCATCCGTGTTTTACCCATATTCTATCGCGATATTTCATTTTCTTATCATTGCCTAACATTGTACCGGTATTACCGTGAACGGTATAATATGGCCCAGCCCTACCGTATGGCTTCAAGAGCTCCAGACAGTCAGACAGATTGATGTGTAGCAAGAGGATATGTCAGTCAGATAGACAGTTAAATAGTGCTATGCCATTTTTGGTTCATGTTTTCCACTTTCCTCAAAGCGCTTTAAAAACTCTTGATAAATGTGACTAATTGATAACACTCCGTCTGTGCACATATCCCGTTAAATTTCCCGCTGTTTCTCATTACTCACTACTCTTACACCTGATCTTTGTTTACGTCATAAAAAACGTGGGTAGTGCACCAAAATGTTATAAATGAATGAATAGGGTTATTATAATGTTATAAGTTCTTAATCTAGAAACAACAAATGTAAATAATTTTCCTTCAAAGTGGCCCCAGAGAACCACATGTCCTACCTAATTAGAAATGGTTCTTAGCAGCATTTTCTTGGATCAGAAAGGCTACTTATAGGCTGGTGTATGGAGCTGTGACTGAATATTAAAAATCTGATTTATATAATTGAATATTAGCAGTTTTCCTTGTTTGATGGATGGATGTTAAAGGAGTGAATATGTACATAAGGAGACTTGGTTCTTGCACAGTTATGTCTGAACCAATTTTATATTTTCCTGCAAATTTTTTTGCCTGTTTGAAAACCATAAATGTAATTTTAGCTTTAATAAATGAAAAATAAAATGATTTTCCATTTTCCCCATTTGCAGGATTGTATGACTGTCATAATATTTCAAACCTACCCAGCCTTTTTAAATACATGGTAGTCAAAAAAATGGGTGGACTTAGGACTGGGCGATATGACCCAAAATTCATATCTCGATATTCTTTAGCTGGATGGCGATATACAATATATATCTCAATATTTTTTAAAGCCATAAAGTAAGAACAAAAAGAGTTCTTAGTCAAAGCTGTGTCCCAGATCTCACACAGGCACTTTTATTAACATACAGCGTAGATGTACATGAAAACAACTACTCAGAAATAAATTATCAGCATTTATTAAATAATAATGCTCCATAAATAAAAGAAAACAATGTTGTTTTTGTGCATAACAAAAAGCTCACAATTGTGCAGTCAAAATGTAGTTAAAAGACGCTGAGCATAATAACAAAGACAGACAGATTTCGCAGCTGCTCTGTTCCCAAGTTCTACTGTGTGACTGACAGCCTTGAGTTTGAAATCCTCTTTGTAACCATGTCTCTTAACAGGTGCCATTTGTGGTCCTTATACACACACAATACAGTAATATTACGTTGAAGCACAGTACGTATTACTCCGCGAGGCTCCTGACTCTGGTAGCCGTAATGCTCTGAGAATCCATCAAGCGGTGCTGCTTCGTAGCTTACCAAAGTCGTACTAAAACACTTTTTTGACAGATTGCTGAGCGCTGTATACCACATAAAATCGGTTCGCGGTTAGTAAGCACAACCAGAATTCATACATAAGGCGCACTGTCGATTTTTGAGAAAATGAATAGCTTTAGGCATCAACGCGTTAGCGCGGTTAGCTCGTTAATGTGTTGACACCGTCCAACCCCACGCACGGGGCGATCCCCGGTAACTCGTTAACGGAGATTTGCTGCGTTAATGCAGTTATGGCGTTAACATCATTTTAACGAGATTAACGCTACCAGCACTAAAATAGTAATCTCCAAATGTTTTCTGTTTACCAACCAGCTCCTCTTTGATAGCTGCCGTATCCATCTTGTCGTTGCCTGCTGGTGAAGCAATGGGGGAGGGGGAGTTGTGTTCAGTGAAGGAGAGAGGCGAGGCAGAGTAACGTTGCGTAGAGACAAAAGTGGACGAAAGAGAGGCAAACTTGCGGCTCCACAAGTATAATTATAACGTAACATAGACTATATCGATATAAACGATATTGTCACATCTTATATCTTGTATAAAATTATATCGATACATTTAAAAACTCGATATATTGCCCAGTCCTAGGTGGACTTTATAAATATAAATAAAGGAAGCATTCCAATCAGGTTTACGTTCCACCTCACTGACATGAATCATAGGAACAGTTTTCCCAGTTGGGTTGGGCAGTGTGTTTAAAATTTTCCACCAGACAATTGCTGATATATTGGCAAAAGTAAAAGCCTCCCGCCCACCTCACCCATTACTACCACCACCACCACCACCACATGAAGAGTTGTTCATAATAGTGAAGAGAGCCAATATATTTGTCCATTTTCCTAACTTTTTTTAGAGGTCAGTGTCTGTAGCCACTGACCAGTTTGTCAGTCGGATGGACTCGCAGGCAGATACTTGTCAGATTAAATCCGATTTAGGACTTAGTGGGGTGATCCCTCTAATACAGCTGTATTACTCACTAGTTATCCCACCAGTCATTCATTCATCCAGTGTGTTTGTATGCTGAGAACCCTAACACGTGCCACTAGACCAGATCAGACCAGACTTAGCATCCTGCAGGACATAGACATGACTCCACAAGCCAACTCTTCTTGTTTTCTTTCTTGTTTTTGGTCAACATCTGCTTGTTGTAGGTTTAAAAAAAAACAAAAAACAGTGAATCGTTCTATTTTTATTTATACTGAACAATAATGTAACTTTTCTTATGATGCAAGTGTCCCGTTTGTGTTGATTTGTATGCAGTAGCTCTAATCAGGATCAACTTTTCCCTCTGTGAGCTCTCTGTGCAGGATTTGGAATTGACAGGTAGAAAGAAAGAAGAGAAAACCTATGCAGAAACTAAACTGTGAATGAACTATGAACAGACTTAGAAGATTCAAAGGCTCATTATTTACTCAGGTGTAAAACCCGGTTAGCATGTAGAAGCCTAAGTCCTAAGTATGGTATGAAAGAGAGAATATTGCCATGTGTTATATGCCTTTTGTGCTGTAAATGCTGCATAGTTAATTTTGTTTTGATGCAATTGTTGTTGCAACCATCAAAATCAACTGATCAACTGGTTGGGGTAGAGTGCGTAATTTGCTTAATCTCTTGATTAACAAGCGCATTGGGTACACAACCTAAATGATTTACAGAAAGACAAAAAAGAGCTCGTATGTGACAACACGTTGTCATCTCAACACATAACATACCGACGCTATGTGACAAAACATCGGTATGTTATGCGGTCGGAGGCATGAGAGCTGTTTGGAGTGAATCTATACATGTAAATGTGTTTTACGTTCTTTCATGAATTATTTTGGAAAACACTATGTGATAGGGTTAGGGTGTGTTACCACTGCGAGCGGCATTCTATTGGATTCAACTGAGAATCCTAAGTGTCTCATAAGGACGCGGAAGGGTACCTTTCGCGTTACTGTGGGACGCCTCGAGCCGTGACAAATCGTCGGTATGTTATGTGTTGGGAATGAGAATGCTTTGTATATGAATCATGTTAAATACTTTTTACTTTAAACTTAAATTGTACAACTGCAGCATATACATCCTCAGTGATACAGATACAAACCATAGTGCCAGCACCATTTTCATAAAGCACAAGTCAGTGATGAGGAAGGTAGCCAATGCAGATTTTAACACAGTATCATTGGAAGTTAGATCATGATTAAAGGCAGCCAAAGAGCTGGTCAGTCACCCAGGCAGCTGGTGGAAGGCAGTGCTGACAGCAGAGCAGAGCTGTTGTCTGGTGTCAATAATCCACGGCATGGTAATAACCGCAGCATGAATGCCAACAAGGCACAAGAACGTTGCTATACAGAGTGGATTCAGATCTGTAGTACTCTTAATATCTGAGCGCGTGTGTGGAGGAATAAGACTCTTTTGGCAAGAACAGCAGCCTGGCAGCCTCAGCTTTGGCATCGTTCATGTGTTTAGTGATAGAGTGATGCTTCCAGATATTGCAGCAGGATACCACAATGGGGCTTTAGAAGTGCAGTTTCTGACTGTTATGAAACTAGGACAGATCCTTTTTAAAAACATATCTTTTCAATAACCCAAAACATCCAGCAGCTTTTAGGTGAAATGTTTTTTTTCCTGTTCCTTAATGTATACCATACCATACCATACAAGCTTTATTTATAAAGCACTGTAACATAAAACCAGGGTTCACAAAGTGCTGTACATATACAAATAGCATAAGCAAAGTAAAATAAAATAAGATAAAATAACTTAATAAATAAAATAGAATAAAATAAAACATGTTAAAACAAATTGTATGAGCTGACATCCTGAATCAGCGACATATTTAAATGACCAATCAGATTTTCTTTATTGGCTTTAAGTGATGACTGAATTTGAACCAGGTTACAGTAAATGTGAATATTATTTTCCCTCACTGGGAGAAAAACATGGCAGATTGCCATTTAGCTGAAGTTTGTTAACTATTTTGGGTTACAATTTGTATGTTTTGGCCCTGCAGTTCAATTTGGATATCTGGTAGAGACAAAACGTCAATAAAAATGGGTCAAAGAATTGGGTAACAGGTTCAGTAAGTTTGGTTTTATCTTTAACATCTCCTCCTTTGCCTGAGCTCTTTAAACAGCTGCTGGTAAGAAGCTGGGATAGTCTGTTGAGATGGATAAATTCCAAAATTTATCTTTAAGTGTTGGGGCTCTGATACCACCACTGTCAATGGGAACAGCAGATATTCTGATGTCCTGTCTGTCATTCCATCTCTTCTCTGTCTGAATTTTGATCCTGACCCTGACATGTTGCTGCAGATTTTAGTACATTTTAATTAGTATTTAAACATGTTAGGCTTGAGGCAGTCTTCATAACTTGTTTAGACACGATGCAAGCTGTTGGGAGCTTTTTATTTTTAGACTGTAGGGGTGTTAAAGCCCATTTACTATTTGTATGTGTGTTACATTACCCTATTCTACACCAACTCTATTCATGTATTTTTGTGTGCTAAGTCAGTGAAGGTTATACCAGGAACCCAGTATATCAAGATCAACATACAAACTCCAGCAGAAAGGAACCAGCTTTGTAGGAAGGTTATTGTGGAAGAGCTGAAGGAGTAAACGTCTTGGTCAGAATAAACTAAAGTTAACAGGTGAACCAGATGATTGGTCAGTGATGATGCAATCCATCTTCAGCTTTTTAGTACTTCCTCAAATAGGAATGATGATGCTGTTAACAGTTGATCCTCATGAGCTTGATAGAAGTCAAACCTGGTTTGGTTTATATGTTAGCAACTTTTAGGTAAGACTATTGTCAGGATTTTCTTCTGTCACAGAAAGTTACTCATCTGTTTATATTCTTTTGAGATTTGAATTTAGTGGAGTCACTGTCTGATTATCAGGTATAAATACACAGACAGCCATAAGCTATCTGTTCTGCTAACTTAAGGTACTGAATTGGACCTGTCCACCATATTTGTGTCTTCAGAAACATTTTAAATCACATCGTCTGGCAAACAATATGGCTCTTTGTTTGATAATGGCCATCCAAGAAGTTTATGTTCCAGTTTTGATGAGTTAAATTCTAGATTTTTTTATTAGTGTGTTACTTAGCACCTGCACGGTTTATGGATGCAGTTTACTAACGACATTTTGTTAGCATCCGAATATGGTTGACTCTACTCTGCCACTACTGTATACTGACTGACTACTGACTCTTTTGATTTTGATGAATCAAAATGTTAAGTTAGAAAGAGTGTCACTGTGGCTGTGTGTATTTTTAATTTATTTGTTTTTCTTTTTTAAATACACCCTGTACCCTTGTGTTTCTTTCCAGGCAGTCCTACAGTGGCCACTAGGGCTGGGTATTGTCACTGATTTCTACAACTTATTCAATTCTGATTCACAAGGTCCTTGATTGCACTTGATCTGATTCAATTCAATTCTGACTTTGTCAAAAAATATTATAATTATGATAATTTATCTTGGATATGTACTGTCAAAATAACCTTCTAAACCTTGTAATGTAAAAATATTTTATTCCAAATTATTTGATTATTTATCTGCATTTACATACCCAGTGTAAACTATCTAGGTATAATAACAAAAAGTGACACTTGTGAGACTTCATCAGAGATGCAAGCATCACAGCAGATGCCATAATGTCAAACTATGAAAAATAACAGAAACAATATGAATGAGATTTTCCCAGCCTGGTCTCTTGAACAGGAGAAATTAAGCTTTCTTGTCAGGAGTCATTTTTCGAAGGCAAAAAAACCAAAAAGGCAAAAATGGGACGCCACTATAGGTCACTTGGTTGAGCTGGAGATCCATATCACAAAAGGCTGCAGGAATCCTGGGTTTGATTCCTACATGTTGTTCCTCTTTGCTCTTTTCTTAGTTTCCTGTCTGGTCTGTACTGTCCCAGCCCAATAGTCTAAAAACTGCCACAAAAAGAAACAAGTCAAATCCTCACACTTTAAGGAGAGGAAACTCGAAAGCCTCTGGCACTTTTTTTTTGTTTCATTATTGTCTTAAATTTATATTCAGTATGGAAAAATGTGTAACTTAATTAAGGAGGTAATCTCAACTGTTAAAGATGGTGAAGTCTATAGCAAAACACTTGTGCACTAAGATTCACCTTTGAAGGTAAGGCAGACACTGTTGCAGAAATGAGCACGCTGATAAAATGCTCTTTTTGTTTGCCAGCAGCAGCAGCAAACGGCCTCTTATGGAAATGGTGGCAGGAGTCCAGTCTCCAGTCAGCTGGGTCTCCTGCTTTCTCTCTTTCTCCATCTGCAGCCTTTCTGTGAAACATGCTCTGTAACCTGTGAATGTCGGGTTTGCATGTCAGCTCCATGCTGAGGGAGAAAACTTTGGGTACAAATCTCTCACTAAACGCCAAAGAAGCGATGGCAGAACATGCTACCGCCATCTGTGTACTAAATGTGTATAAAACTTGAACGGCTGGCTTTGCTCATGTGGAAGTTGGCAAATATCATGTGAAAGTTACTTAAAATAGTTTTATAGAGTTTGAACAAGATATGTCCTGAGCAGATCCAAAGAACAACTATTGGCAGATCTAGGTTTGTGTTCAGGGTTTCTTATCGGCGAAAGATGAATTTAGTCTTCATAGTCCTCTGCTGAATTCCTGTTGAAGTCATTCTTGGGTGCGCTGCCATCACAAGTGAAACTGAGTTGATGGAGTTGGACTTGGAGATAAGAAATCTTGAACATTAGAGAGAGAAAATTTAACAGGGTTCAACAAAACCATTTTTTTAAGTTTAAAAAAGAAAGAAGTGTGGCACGTAAGTTGACTGCCCAGCTGCCAGCCTTTTTGGGCCATCGATGGCATTTCCACTGGTTGATTCTCAGGTGAAGCAAATTGGCTACTTGGCTAATTTTTGTTTTATTTTTTTCCATACAGTACTAACAAATGTATTAATAAAAAATCCTGTATCAGACTGTAGGAAAAGGCTACAATAAAAACTGTGCTGCAATAACCTTGAGAAGTTGTTATTATTATTATTATTATTATTATTATTATTATTATTGTTATTGTTATCATCATTATTATCAGGAGCTCCATAGTTCAGCCACTGTTTGTTTCAGGATTGGACTTAAAGTCTATTTAAAGTAGACTTACAAATGTGACTGATAACCAGTTATTCAGATGATGCCAATGAATGCTTGTCTGGTCTGCCATGAGTATAGCAAACCAGTATTACTGAGGTACACCTCAGTGTGGAGTTGCTGATGCTGCTGTAGTACACAAACATGGTGACATATCTTCTCTCCATTTGATTGCTTCACTTCAGTTTTAAGACTTGTATCCTGCCAGGTAATCTATAATTCATATCTTATCAATAATTTAAGATTATCAAACACTTTTTTCAACAAGGACTTTTTAAAAATATTTAAATATAATCAGGTGTTTCAGGTTACAGCTCACAATGTCAGATACACAGTGCTGTTTAAAAAGTGTTTAAGTAAATCTTGGCTCTGAGTCTATGTCAAGAATATCAGAGTACTATGACTTCAGATCAGTGCCCAAAAAAATGTATCACTGTCAATGTGGAACATGTAGAGAACAAAGATGTGTGTGTTTAAAACAAATAAATAAAAGGATGGTTACTTCATTTATTTATTTATTCATTTATTTATTTAACTCTGTTATTGCCCTTTTCTCTCTCAGCCTTACAATCCTGCTGGACCTAATGCTTCTCAACAGTAACGGCTTTATCGCACCCGTCATGACTCATTTCCTTCAGTGTGGCGGATGCATTCATTAATAAAATATGGAGAAAATCTCATGCCTCATTGACAGTCCTGTGGTGTGACCAGTCCTTTGACATTCAGACCCACAAAGGGACCTCTTCTTGGTTTTAAAGTCAGTAATTAATAAGTGAAATTTTATGGCTCCTTCTCTGTCCAGCTTTCAACCTTCCACTTGACCTGTACTGGCTGTTACTCCAGATTATTTGATCATTAATAACACGATATTGACATTACAGTACATCGTTCCTATATTTTATCACCTGTTGGCATGTGTAATATTTCTAATCTAACTTTTACTTTTTACTTTCTAAATTACATGTAAATCCACTTGTATGCCTACTAACAGCTATACAAATACTAAAGTTATAGTAAAGTTTTCACTTATTTAATGTGGTGGTATAAGATATGAAAAGCACATGTAAGCACATCTGTTTGACCTATTTCATAAAGTGTTGTGGAATTTTTCCATTAAATAAAGCCTGCAGACAAGCGGTGAGCGGTAGCTAACATTCTTTAATCAAAACACAAAGAACAGAAAAACCAGTGTTAAATCCAGTGGCACCAAGGCATTATACAATAAAATAATGTGATTAATACATAAATAAAAGAAATTCCTATACAAAAGGTAAAACAAAGTTTACCTGCACTGGTCTCTGATTATAATACATTTGTTATTCTTGATTATCATTTTTGTGTTTTTTTTTTTTTTTTTTTTTTTTTTTGGTTTTTTTTGCAGCTTAGCATTTTTATTCTTGGACTCTAATAGAGTAGGTAGGTTTGGATGTTTCACAGTTCAGTCCTTATTTATCTTATACTGGGCATCGGTGTAGCCCCTTAAGTCATCCTATGTTGTGATTGGCTTTTTCTTGTAAAACAGAGGGTTTGAACAACGGGTAGGTGGGGCTTCTGTGCTCATAGACAGTTAGAGCCCAGACTACACACTCACATGCAGAGTATGCACTGCTTTGCCTTTCTCAAGCATATTTAATTTGCACAGTAGCACAGTTGTGTATGCACCTTAAAAACTCACACTTTAATCTAAATAATCTAAATAATGCTGTTACAGATGTCTGAATTAAAGCACAGACCTCTCAATATCCTGAACCAGGACCAACAAGAAGTGGTCAGCCTATAGGAAACTGTTGAATGTAAACAAGAGTCATGCCCCTTTTCCCTCCATATGAAGGAAGGTGCAGCAAGCCTCTATCTGAGCCTGGTCTTGTAGTGCAAGCACTGCTGCACCACTATCACTCATCTCAAAGCTGCAGTCCTCCTCTGAACTTGGGCTAGCAGCATTAGGGTAGATGGGTGGGGAAAAAAGCGACAGAGGGAGAGAGGCATTGCTGGCTGGTCAGCTACATGTAACCCATCAGTGCTTTCTGTGTTGAGCATCAGATTGACAGCTAACATCTAACCTTATAGCACAGCTCTTTAATATGTGATTTCATCACCTAATTCACTGTTGTTTTTTATCTTACTACCTGTTTAAAATATCTTCGCGCCAATATTTTTCAAAACAATGTTTGACACCTAAAGCGAAGGATCCCCATTGGCTCAGTGGACTCTTTGGCTGTGCAGTAATACCTCTGTTTGACAGCCATCAAACCAGCTATGTAAATTAAATTTCGGCTACTGGAACATAAAAAAATTGTATGCAATTGATAAAATTACTAGTCAACTCTGATTTTAATAAAAGCTTAAAATTTTAACTTTTCACCTGGAACTTTTACTACCATCTTTGTTGATGTAGAGTTGCCCACTGATTGCTCTCATTGTGTCTCTGGCTTAGATAAATTTGAAGTAACTGATGGCTCACAGGGAATACTTGTACATACCTTGACTTCATTATTTGATACTTTGGCCATGTTTAATTTGAGCATCCACCAATGGAACAGGATATATAACAGGAAATAACATAGCATAACAGGCCCACTTTAAACCCTGTATGAGTTTGTTTTTTTGTTTTTTTTTGCATGTGGTACAGTGATCTTGCTTCTGTTTTATGACTGGCAGTGAAATTTCAAGAACTTGTTTATCAAGCCTCTCAGAGAGTGAAATGTGTCCTGACTGGCCCAAGACTCCTGGAGTGATGGATGTTTGTTGCTGCTTTTTGTAAAAGTACTTTGTCATATTTTGCTAATGAAGGAATAATCCGCTTTATCTGTTTGTATGGGAGCTGCAGTGCTAGTGATGAGACAAATATGTGCATGTTTTAGTTGATTTGGAAATTGAAGAATTTACACTGGAATTTCTCTTGAATGCTATTATTTGGTGTCTGGGTTTATATTTGCTATTTTTTCTTAAGGTATTGACTAGATTAGGTCATCTAATTATTTGTTAGTATACATGGTTTCATAGACCCTGGATCTTGTTTGCATTAAATCGAGATATTGGATGTCCTGCTCTAAGGTGGAATTATTTTTAGTTGTGCCAGGAGTCAGGGTGACTCCTGCGAGTGATTCTGGGAAGGTTTATCCATCAGGTGACTGCTGCTTTCTTTAAATCTGTCTGTAGTGTTGATACAAACTGGTGTCATGTGTTGACCTGCTGACTGGTTAAGTGGTTGTTGTGCCTGCAGGGCTAGCTGCCAGCTGATGGTTTGTACTGTTTTTGGAAGCTAAGAGCAAAGTAAAATCCGAACAGAGTAGCATGACGTTTGTTTAGCTGACACTACTAATGGATGAAAAGGGACATGGAGAGAGAACAGACATAGAAGGATAAAGGGATGCAGTGTTTGCCTGAGAAGTGCTCTGATGGTGGGTGGAGGTATTGCAGGAATGCTGGTGGTCGACCTTCTGGTTTAAAAAGTGCTTCATTCATATGATGATATGCAGATTGGGGGGAGAAACTGTTCTAGAGATCAATCTTTTTAAATGTTCATTATTACTTTTTTTTTTCTCGTTTGTCTTGGGTGATTGTGGACCATCACTGTCAAAATTGGTAAAAAACAAACAAACAAACAAACAAGAAAACACAACACATGGCTATTTTTCCAAGAAATCCCAACAAAGCAGGTGGACAAACCAATACAACACAAACATATATACCTGCATGTTATAAAACAAATATTATATTTGACAAACATTATTTCCATTTTCTACCTGAGTTTCTTGACCCTTTAGAAGAGATTGCAGAACTGTAGTTGAAAAGACAGTAGCTCATCCTGCTCTGTGGTATTTGAGTTTGCAGACTGATTAAACTGGGAAAGAATTCCTTCTCTCATACTGGTATGCATGGAAGAAATCTCAGCTCATATCCACAGTGCGTCACTCTGGAATCTCCTTTGTTGTGTCTTCATTTCAGAATGTTAAATCAGATAAAATGTCCAATCAACAAACTTAAATTCAGCCTTAAAACAGCCAGCTGGTCTGTTTTCTCCTCTCAGTGACCTGGTAATAAACTAATGGCTCATTCACTCACGCATTTGTTCTTAGTTAACAGTTAGCCACTTATTAGTCATTATGGAAAGTTTTCAGGACAGTGAAATGGATGATAGCCAGTGTGGCTGATGCCTCACAGACTGCTTTGATTACTTCTGGGTAGATGCATGACGTTATCAGAAATTTGATCCTAGTACTTCCTAAATTTGAATACCAAATTTAATCAAAGAAAGACTCAAAGTAGACACTACTTAGGAGTGTGCAAGTGAATACATAGTATTACAACATTCAGCCCAAGTAACCTCTTGTGTTATTTCAAGAAAAAGACTGAAGATACCACAGGAGTAAAAATGGTGCTGTGACAGTATAATGTGAAGCTGGAGCTGGTTGACACATAAATGGTGAATGATTCATTTTAAGATTGTTTAAAAAAAACAAACAAAAAATAAAAAACTTCAATAGATCAGCAACACTGTGCACATCTGAGCATCCTGGTTCGTGACCAGATGACCCCCACAGATGCATGGATGTAAAGTTGGGACAAAGGTTTACTAAGATTTATTTCAAAGATTTAGTGACATAATTCTTTTGCAGATTTAGATTTTTAACATAGTGGCATTAGTATAGTGGCTCTGTGGTGTAGTGTTTAACACATTTGCCTTGTACACAAAAGGTTCCTGGTTTGAGAACAAGACACAAACAACTGAGAGCGTTATCTTCTGAGGGGGCAAAGAGTGTAAAAAAATCAGTCTACGCAAGTGCAGATTGAAGTGCAACCCCTTGTGAATAGAGGAGGAGCCAAAAGCAGTTCTACGTTCGTCACTTTACCCACCACTTTCCACATATGGGATGGTGGCATTTTATATTGATATAAAACTTTTTTTGGCATATTTTTTTTCCTTCATGAAACTCTTGCTGCGATTTTCGTTTTCTCCCTGCTGTGATGTTGTCTCTGTGTGTATGACTTTGGCACAGTTTTACTCACCATGTCTGCTGCTTGTGTGCTCTGCTTTATTGTTACTTCCTGGTTGTGTGACGTGTCGTAATAATGTTGTGAAACAAGTCCACGTCTCAGGTGCTCTATGAGAAATCAGGCGTCACAGTCAGCAGACTGAACTCGCTGTCTGCAGCTCACAGGTGGATGATGTCATGGTTTCTCTGTGTATGTGAGTGTGCGTGAGAATGTAAGTCTGCGAGAGCCATATGTGACGCATAGTGTGTGTGTGTGGTGTTGCTGGGTGAAAAGCTCTATAGTTAGGTCCCTCCCTCCCCATCTCCAGGTTACCATGGGGACAGAAGGTAACTGTGTGTGTGTGTGTGTGTGTGTGTGTGTGTGTGTGTGTGTGTGTGTGTTAGTGTATAGCTATCATGAGCTGTGAATTGCTAGCTTTTCGTTGCACACTGCAGTGGGATAAACAGCGAAGTGAGCCAGTCAGCCTCAGCCTCTCTCTCGCTCCGTGGCTTGTTTTTTGCTGTTTCCTCCTTCAGTCCCTCCTTCCTCTCTCTCTGGTAGGACAGAGTGTTTCAAGTCATGACGGAGAGCTGAAAGCTGATGAATGAAACTCCTGGAACGACAGGCAAAAAGGCCCCGGGCATCCAGATCAGATCGTTATCTGTGTGTGTGTGTGTGTGTGTGTGTGTGTGTAATTTTTGCTGTGTCTGTGTTACCTTTATCTGTGTGTGCTGGTTTGTGTTTCAATTTTAGCTGTTAATATGTGTGTTTGCTCTAATTTGTGTTTTGTTTTGATGGTTGTTTCCTGTCTGATATCAATCAAGATATTCTGCATGGGTTTCCTGAATCATATGAACGAATGATTTTGGCTTCTTGTTTATGGTTTACCATCATGGGTGTTCTCTGTGTATATAGACTGTATATAAAAGATGGATAACAGGGAGAAGCCTGAATTTATTCAAAACATCGACCTCTGCTGGTCACAAACCCTCGCTTGTGACATCTGATTGTGAAATGCTAAAATGGTGATGATGAAAACCGTCATCTCAAAGCTTTGAAACAGGACTGTGGGAATCACTGGGTGATTTCAGGGTAGCTATGTCTGTCTGTATGTGGGCCTGGTGGCTGTCAACCTGCAAGATTTATAAGGCTTGTGGTCTAAAGTATGAAATTTTTGTAATGGTCAGCAGAGGATGACATCTCTGATTTGTGAAAGACATGAGATATGAGCCTCCAAATGTGTACTTTTTTTGCCCTTCAGGAGCAAAAAATCTGTAATCAATGTGCATGGATGCAAATCGGTTGATATTAGAGATGGCACGATACCACTTTTTTATGTCTGATACTGATATCATAAATTTGGATATCTGCCGATACCGATATGAATCCGATATAGTGTATTTTTTAATCAATAAAACTGTTTTTTAATATTTTGCTGCATTTTGTATAAGTTCATACTCGAGTTTTAAAAAGCAAAACACCAAAGCTATTCTGTTATACCTGTATGCTAAAAATACACTGCACCCAAAATATTTCATAGTTCAGCAATACTGATCAATCTAATAAACTTAAGCCTACACCATCCTCCCTATTCTGGTATTTTAAAGAGTACTTAGTTAGGTTGCTTAATATTTCTGCTAATAGGGTTGTCAACTCCCAGCAAAAAAAATAAAATAAAAGGGAACCACCCCCCACCCTCCGCCTTGTGATGCTTAATCGACGTAATCAACTTTAATTTAATGCACGTGTAAAATAAAAAAATAATTAAAAAAATGCACAGAAATCAATTATTTTTCTACAATAATTAAATAGATTCAACATCTTTCTTCAACAGAATTGCAGACTGCACAGACGGTACCTTCCCAAAGGAAAAAGTACTATAGCTTACTAGGGTATATATTAGACTTAGTAGTTACTATATTCAGTAATGGACTTCTATACATTTTACATCAGATTAAAACTTTGGGTGTAAGATCCAGATAATTATTTATTAAAAGCTAGACATTTTAAATGAGAATAAGAAAGAAAAGTATTTCTTTGTGCCCCCTTTCCCCTGTTAATGCCCTACCTGGCCCCCTGGCCAAACTTTGCTAGACCCGCTCCTGCACAGTTACCAGCCGTCAGCTACGTAGAAAAGGATCCTGGTGTAGAAAGTAATATTAAATAAATTCTAAAAACAGTTTATCAAGCTTAAACGTGCTGCTGTTGTTCAGCCGCTGGTTTCCTCTTTCTGTTGGAAAGTGGGCCAAAAACAAAAAAGAGAGATGGGACTCCGACAGAAAAGCCGATCAGCTGATCGTTGATCAGTTTCATGATTGAAGTAGCAGCAGGAGAGGGAGGGGGAGAGAATAAGAGGCAGTCATAAACTTAACGTGGGAATGCTTTACAAACATTCAGAGATGAACTTACACACTTGTTTTACTTCTCTCTGGCATAACTTTCTCAGATGAAATTCCGGTTTGGTAGCGAGGCTCCAAATGCTCAACCAGGTCTCGCAGGCCACAGCCGCTCTATCACGTGACGCATACTGCTCCGACGTGCTAAGGTTATGAGCTGAGTTACGCTATGTCGCAAGTTTTGTGAGGTGCTTTTGTGATATTTAATGGATCGGATTACATTTTTTATTTCTCGCCGATATCCGATCCAGTAATTTAGGTCAGTATTGGACCGATACGTAATATCGAATCAGTCCATCTCTAGTTGATATGACATCTGGTCTGATGAAAATTGTGTCCTGACTATTTCACAAAGTACCGTGAGACTTACTAAACACAACATGCTGTGGTTCCCATTACCCTCTACTTTGTGATTGACATACGAGAATCCAGTGTCCCTCACTCTTCACCTCTGGTTTAAAACACAAAGATGTTGATGGCAAATAATGCTCATCGTGAGGTTTTACAGTGGGAATTTACAAACCAAGACGAGTTCCTCTTACTCCCCTAAAAAATTAAACCTTGTGCTTATGCCTCACCAGGGTCATCTCTGGCTAGCTGCTGTGCTTGTGTCATATTTTTTGGACTATAAGGCGCACTTAAAGTACTTTAATTTTCTCAAAAATTGACAGTGCGCCTTATAATCCGGTGCGCCTTATGTATGAATTCTGGTTGTGGTTACTGACCTCGAACCAATTTTATGTGGTACACGGCGCTCGCTAGTTTCCACCTAAACATGATTTATCATGTTCTGACTGAGAGATTTCTGAAAAAATTAAAACGTACAGCTCTGCTGTCACTTCCAACATAAATGAAGGAGGAGTGTCTTTTGTAGGGTTACTGAAGGTGGACTAGCTGGTATGTAATGATGTGCTACGTGATCGCTCGTGACATAGCTATGTTAGCATAACATAAACACAGTGAAGCTGGAGGATGAACGCTAACTTTTTTCCACTCGATAAAAGTTAACGCGAAGGTTCCCAATGGTAAGGGACAAATGCAATCGCATGGCAGGATGCTGTAAACGGACCAAACTTCAGTCAGGAGAACAACTTAGATAATCCATCCACAATATGAGGTTAGTCATTAATATACTGCAACAACATGGGAATAGAGCAGCTGCGAGAGAATTCAACATTAATGAATCAATGGTACGGAAGTGGAGGAAGCAAGAAGAATGGGTTGAGTAAAGTTTGACTTATCTGACTGTTTTGTTTCGCTTAATGCGCCTTATAATCCGGTGCGCCTTATAGTCCGAAAAATACGGAAATACAACAGTGTAAAATCTGTGTATTACAAGGCCGTAGACTGCAGCCATCGATGGTGACAGGTGGCTCTGTAACCTATCAGTGAGGCTATGTTGTGCTTGGGTGACATGAATAATTAGGTAAACAAAGCAGAATTTTTATTTTTGGGTGCCGTCTGACCCCACGTTGCTCCAGGGGAGTTCATGTCAAGAGTTTCAGTTTTATGTTCTGGTGAAATTCATTGGACGTAGGTCAGTTCATTTTGTGTGTGTTTTGTTTCTTTTTGTTTTTCAGATACACCTAGTACACCAAGTATTTAGCTTTGTATTGTACATGTTTTTCAGTTTGAGGCCTGGTCATTTGTAGTGCATTTTTATTTTATATTGGTTGTTTTTGTTGGTGAATAGCAAACAGTGTCCAGGTTCCAGAGGGTGTAGTTGGTAACATGTTAAATCCTACCACTGGTGAAAACAAGGAAATAGTTTATGCAGACATTTCTTTTCCCAAAATATACTATTTAATTGGCTTTGATTACTGATAAATACTTGATATTCGTTTGACAATACGAAAATCATACTACCAAAGGTTGTGAAATATAATTTCTGCCATTATGAGCCGCTGCTTCATATTTCCTGTCATAATTTATTTCTCTCTTTTAATCTGGGGATCTATTTTAACTCGACTCTTCTTCAATTTAGAGTTTTCTGTTCATGTTTGTTTATAAGTGTCAGTTTTCTTCACATGGTTGTGACCTGTTGTTTTGCATGTTTCAGTTCTACCTGCAGGACACTAAAAGCAGCAATGGGACATTCATCAACAGCCAGAGGTTGAGTCGTGGCTCGGAGGAGAGTCCGCCCTGTGAGGTCCTCTCCGGTGACATCATCCAGTTTGGCGTCGACGTCACTGAGAACACACGCAAAGGTACAAAGATCACATCTGGAATATGATGACATACAGTGATGTATTAAGGGGCAAAGCACATATATTTTATGCTTCTCAGTCAGCATACATAATGCACAGAGGATTTTTCCTTACTCTTATAGTTAATAATGCACACATGTCAAGTAATCACACTTGACTAACCTTCAAGGATGGCTCTGGGCTCATTTAGCTTTGGTCCTATGACCTAATGCATACATAGACACTAGAGAGCGCATATTAAGGTCAGATTTTCAGCTCTACTTAAGCCATTTTCACACTGGAGTTCCAACAGGCATTAAACCGGCACACGAGACTTCTGTCAGAGGTTATGAAAAAAAGACTGATCTGTGCCTTTTTACAGATTTTAGAAGATTATATCAAGTTAAATTATATAATAAAAAAATATACAGTTTGTTTTACCAGAAGAGACTCATAACTACTTTAATTCATCAGCAGTATGAAAATAAGTCACTAGGGTCTAGAAACACGTTTTTGTTTTCACATCCTGGATTTGCGCCAGTGTATGACAAGTCAGATAGCTTTAGAGAAGTGTGTTCTCGGAACTGTTGTTATGCATTAAAAAAAATAAGCAAAACAACAAAAAGCTGTGTCTAAACAAATTTAGACACAGCTTTGTCTCTGTATACTGGAAATACGATATGTATTTATTCTATTAGCACTACCCCTTCACAACAATAGTTGTCTTAAGTTGCTTTGTACTATAAGAACACCATCAATTATGAGAAAGAGAACACCAACAATCAAATGATCCCCTACAAGAGCGAAGAGGAAGAAATGTCTTTTAACAGGAAAAGACCTCGAACAGAACCAGACTCAGGGAGGGGCAGGATCTTCCATGGCCAGTTGTGGGGTGAGAGGAGGGAGAAGAGAAAACAGACGAGAATAGAGATGATAGTGGATAGTGGCATGTTACCGTACAGTTAGTGAAAAGACGGGAGTAAAGAAGAAATGCTCAGTGCATCATGGGAAGTCCCCCAGCCACCTGAGCCTGTCGCATAACTTAGGCATGGTTCAGGACGACCTGATCCAACTAACCCTAACCAGAAAGAAAGGTTAAACACAAGCCCTTTAAAGCAGAGATGGTGTCTGTCTCCTGATTGACAGCTTGCAGCGGGTTCCACAGGAGATCCTGACAGCTGAAGGCTCTGCCTCCCATTTGACTTTTAGGAACTCTAGGAACCGTAGATAAACCTGCAGTCTGAGAGACAAGTGATCTATTGATATACTATGATACTATAAGGTCTTTAAAGCATGATGGGGCCTGATTATTGAGGAATTTCTATGTGAGGCAGAAGATTTTAAATTCAGTTCTTGACTTAACAGTGAGCCAGTAAAGAGAAGCTAATATGGGAGAAATATGATCTCTCCTTCTAGTCCCGGTTAGTACTCTCACTGCAGCATTTTGGATCAGCTAAAGGCTTTTCAGGGAGCTTTAGAACAGCCTTATAATAATGTTTTCCCTATTATCAAAAATAAGTAAAATCCCAGTCCCTCCATGTGACTCCCTCTTTTCTGTCCATCTGTGTGCCTCTGCGCACAGTCAGCTCACATGCTGATCCAGGCACTACAGCACGTGTGCTTTTATTTAGCTCAAAACAAACCACTTCTTTGTTGTGACACACAGGACACAAGCTTGACCTGGTAGCAGTTAGACTGATGTAACCCAGGTGAATGTGTAGGAGAGCTTGCATGACTGTCTATTTACGTGCTCAAATTTCTTTGAATAGCACTTTGAACCAGGATCCTTGTGTGCAAATATATGTAAAAATGTAAAGTGGGAAACAGCAGTTTGGGCAGAATAGAAAGAAGCAACATACGCTCAAATATTCAGGCACTGACTCTCCATGTGTTTGACAATCTGTGGAATAACCTTCAACAGGGCTGAAGGTAGTGGTAATACAACAGCGCTGCAGCTACTGGTGAAAAAATTGCCGGTGATTACTCTGAACTAGAGCTGGGCGATAGAATGATAACGATATGTATTGCGAAATAACTTTTTCTCGATAGAAAAATTAAACTATTGCGATAGACCTCATCTCCCTTGTCCTCTTAAAACCCCCCAAAAAAGAACAGCCAATCCAAATTAAGTAGCGCAGAGCCGAACCAATCACAGCCGCAGCGTCACGTCACGTACAGCACAAGTGCCAAGGCGCACATGTGTATTTGTTTTTGCAGCCGGGCTGCCCGGGTAATGAAGGAAATGAGTTTGCCGACTAGAGAAAAATCAACCGAGAGCGTGAGCGAAGGTTACCGAAGAAAAAAACAGATGATGGTTCCAATGCCGGAGAGATTGTCGAACGGAAGGGCCATAGAAGTTCCGTAGTGTGAAGGTATTTCGGCTATTTCAAGTCTGACAAAAAACAGAGTAGCGCGCACTGTAAATTGTGCCGAAAGCAAGTCTGGAAATACAATGAACCAGTGCATGCTCAATCTCTGACTGAAAGCGCTAATTCGTCATTCGGCTTTTGTCAGACTAAAGTAACTGTTAAAACTGTTTGAAAAGCTAAGCTATACAACAAGGAGAGATTGAGAATTTCCTTTTAGTTCTCAGTTTATTTGATATTGACAAAAGTTAGTCAATTTTGTCTGTTCTTCTGTAAAACAAACTAAGATTTATTTTTAGAATTAATATTTTGTTTCTAAGTGGAATTGACAATTTAGTGGTCTGTTTTGTTTGTTCTATTTTGAAACTTAAACGCTTTAGCGGCTGCCTTTTGTGTAGTTTGCAATATTTGCCTTTATTTATCATGTTCCTTAAGTACATCTACCCTGTTGAACTTATTATGGGAAATAAATATTTAAATCAAAACTAGCTGCAGATTATTTCACATTTTACTCGTGAGCAACGGCACATTTAAATCTTACAAATATAGTTATTTGGCTTATATCGTGATATATATTGTTATCGCCTGAACTGAAAAAAACATATCGTGATATGAAAAAATCTTATATCGCCCAGCTCTACTCTGAACCATACCTAATTATAACAGTTGCGGGGGAATTGTACACCCCCACATCAGAAAACCCTCAATAACATGAAATTTGATACCTCATAGGATTTGTTAATATGGGCCAGAAAGGCAGAAATCATTTTCTTAAAAATTATGAACTTCTGCAGTTTTGACACATAGTCAGCCCGGGCTGCATGTTTGACATGGATTCTCTAGAGTCTCTATATTCGCTGATGATCCAGGACTTTGTATATGTAAACATTCTGCTCTGTTTTATTTAGTTTTCTTCATATGAACAATATTGAAGTGTCTTTTCTCTTTTTGTCTGCAGTCACCCATGGCTGCATCGTGTCAACAATCAAACTCTTCCTACCTGATGGGATGGAGGCGCGCCGACGAAGCGAGTAAGCACCACTCACATTGATCCATGAAGATTTGTTTATCTAGTAATAACAGACTATATTTTTAACAAAGCTTTCTACAGTTTCTACACTACACATTTTTCTGAAAAATTGGGATTTATTACTGCTCATTAAAGCAACATTATACTGATACAGATTTAACCAGATATTGTTGTCGATTTAATGGTTGTCTGGTTAGGGTTAGATGCTTTCATACACATACACCCCCCCCGAATTTCTGCTTGTGTAGTGATGTGATTATTATCAGTCTAGTTGATGATGAGGGCAGTTAATGAGCTGAGGATAAGGGTCTGCGAGTGTGTGTTAATAATTCTGGCCTGTGTAATAACCTTTTGAATCAACTGTTCTTTCGAGTGTTAGGGTTCCCCCCCCCCAGTTTCTTTATATTGATTCATGCTGAGTGTTTACATGTCTCTTTGCCTTTCTTTGTGTGTGTTTCTGTTAAATGGGCTGTAGCTGACCAGCTGCCGACCCAGCATGGAACTTCCTACTGTACTCAGAGTCCCACTTGCGTGTCTGTGTGTTTGTAATTGGCTGGACGTGTGCATTAGTGTTACTGGGGCTCAGTGCTGTGTTGGGCAGTGCCATATGCTGCCATGCTGCTCAGCTTCCAGTCTGGTAAACCCATCAGCCACGCTGACTGGAGTCCTGGGTCTGGTTTGTTCATGCTGTCTGTGCTAGAAAACAAAAAGCTGATTTCCAAAACCAAAGGACACCAAGAATTAGTTGTTAACAGTATGAAAAAACTAACATATAATTCAAACAAGCCCAATCTAATGATCGACTATTATTCGTAAAAATGTGTGTGTTTGAGATCTATTTGTAACTGTTAATCACATTCTTCAGGAATCAAACTGTATTTTACATGTTGCTAAAATGTGCGGCACTTTCACGTTGTCACACATGCAGGACTTTAAGATTAGTTTGCCAAGTCTAGCTAATGTTAGCAGTGCTAGCACTTCCTTCCACACACAGGACCGGAAAACACTGCTGTGGTCGAGTGGTTTTATTTCAGTTTGCTCTGACATGTTGCCTGTTTAAAACTTCTTGTCACTGAAAGAGAGGATCTCCTACCTTGTGCCATGTGGCTGCATAACATCTCACCTCTGGTAGTTAACTGGTTTTCTACTTAAACAAAATATTAATTTTATTATACTAAGTAACCAAGTAGCATTACTACTGACAACTACTGAAATCAACAATGTTTAAATCTCTAGATGACAGGCCACACACTTCTCTAATGAATAAAGCTGAGGTCTTGGGATGAGTTTAGAGCTTACTTTGACTGTTTATATCCAAATTTGGACATTGTGTGATATATTTTTTGCAACCTGGAAAGACGGCTTTTCATTTACAACTGCTTTTTGTCACAAACAAAGCTTCACAAAGTGAAGATTCTGATGCACAACTAGGAAGTGAAATCAATAAGACTTGGAATATAAAAATAACCTGGATGAAATAATCTATTAAGACATTTGTAAGACATCAGATATTAGTTGCCAGGAATCTGATCTGAAATTATGAATAGGTTTGCTTGTTGAACAAGTGATCATCAGTCACTTTCTGGTTTCTAGTATGTCTTTGCACAGGAACAAAATCATTTCAGTCTCTGTAATGTTTTCCCTTGTCTCTCTGTCACTGCAGATGTGTGGTATTTTAGTAGTGAGTTGTGATGAATTGTGCTGGTTTATTTTCAAATGTGCAGGTTTGGATTGTAGTTCAGCACAGGTTTAAGAAGTCCGTCAATTAACACCAACGGTAGTATTTTATCCACATGGTCAATAATCCATGAAAGTGAATGGTGCTTACCTGAGATCTAAATAAGCGTAGACCTCCAACATGTTCTGTGGGGAAATGACTGCAGTCTCTAGTTTGACCTTTGACCTTCAGCATCTGTTATTATATCCACATGGGAATATTACGGGAACAATTACGGCATCATAGACTTACAGAGCAATGATGCTACCTTCTGTCTCAGGACCACATTTGACATTTTTTGCCCCCAACAGGTCAAATTTCACCTTTTTTAACATTTGCTTTAATCAAACAGCTCTTCTTATTTAACTAACAGTTGGACTCTGTCTCTAGAGTGCTGCTGAAGGGGAGGGATGTGAAGCTAAGTCAGAAGATTTATTAATAGCTGAAGAATGTCTCAGCTCCCTGGTATTAGAATTAGCTTTCTGGAGATCTGCCATATACAGCTTTATAAAGATGGTTACTGTGTTTGCAATTTTACATTAAACCAAGGCTGGGTCTTTGAAAACCTTTGATAGTGACAAATGTCCACAAGAAAGAAATTAATTAAATGGAAAGAAGGCAAATTACACTTTTTACATAGCAGCACTTTTAGAACTAAATTTCAATAAAAAAAAAAACAAAGACCAAAGAAAATGCATGGAAGACGAAAACGACAGTTTCATAACAATAACTATGCTTCAATTTTATTTTATGAACATCTTTATCTATATAATGAACTCCACTCTCCTTATCATCCTTTAAAGATACTCCCCAAACTGAACCCTTTTCAGATTTACATCTTTATTTAATATCCCTTTTCTCCACATTGATACTGCATTTCTAATTTCAAACAACTGCTAAATACACATTAATAAAAATTATTTAGTAATGTGAAAACTTTGTTTACAGAATCTGTTCTAGACTTTTCCCACAGTGATGTAAATTAGTGTTGTTGACAAAGTAATTTTGATAACTGGAAATGTCATTATTATATAATATAAAAAGTGTGAGGCCCAGGACTGGACTTTGTGCAGTATTTTTCAGCAGTATCCATTTCCAACTAATTAGCTGTCATCTCTTACTCTAAATATTTTCTCTATACTATTAAATACGTTTTATAGATCAATGAAAATGTATTGACTGAGTTTTAATGCTTTTTGATGCTCAGAAGTCTCCATAAAGTCCTCTGAACAGCACAGCTCCCTGGAGCCTCTTCCATTATAGTTCATGTAAAATAGGAGGTGACAACGTGGGAGTGTTTCCTTATTATTCGGTCTTCCATCTAATCTAAAACACCTGTTGTGACCTCACTGGATGACTTGTGGCCAGAAATGTTTGTAATTGAGGATCAGCAGTTTTCTGCCTTTGTGAAGTCATTTTTTTCCACAATATTGTTTATGTGGTGAGACAGAAAAACACATACAGATCCAAAGAATAAATTCGAGCAAGTTGTGTCTTAGTGTTCCTGCATTGCTCTATTGAACTACTTCTTTAAACTAATGAAAGTTAATTTTATAAGGTAAAAATTGAGCTATGAATTATTAAAGTCTGGCCTGTACATGCGTCTCGTGTCATTGTTTTGATCACAACAATAGTACTTCTTTGTCTCCCCTATCAGTCTGTTACTGCTGCCCGTATTTCCGTAAAACACTCACGCATACTTGTGGTCATGTGGTTAATGGGGGTGTTTCATTTTCAGATTCACTGCTCTTCCAGCCAGGTGAGCAGGACAATAAAATGTCAGCTCAAAAATAGGTTGGGATTAAAGATGATGAATCAGTTGCCAAGTGATTTATCCAGGCTACCTTTGACCTCCCACAAGATGATAAAGGTAGTGTAGAGTCATAGTTGCAGCAGAGAGGAGTGTTTCCTCACAGTGAGTGCCAGGAGGGGTGGAGCTATAGTACCTTGCACAAGTTAAAGGAAGAAACTCAGCTGTTTGTTCAGAGGAGGGGAGGAGCGGAGAGACGAAGAAAGCAAGTTAGTCTTAGACTTCATGCGCTCCGTGGAAAAGTAGAGAAGAATCAGCTGCTTCCTCTGAAACCAGAAGAGAAATTAAGTAAAAGTTAGAAGCTGTGGAGGGGGGGAGGCATTTCTCAGACTAGTCAGGGTGAGGTAGAAGCTGAAAGGTGAACTTTGGCCTGTGACAAATCACTACCTGACGTACGAGGAGAATACCTCACAGGTAAGGTCTTTGAGGTCCAGAATTTCAGGCAGGTTTCTAGGCAACTCTGATCGGACTGTTTTCATGCTTTTGATATTTACAGAGCTTTAAAGTCAAATAGTACCATGACCTAAAGTTTGTGTCTAAACAACAGTGTGTCGCTGCAGCTGCTGATTGTATCTGTTCAGTGTTTCTCATTGAATTTCTGTATTTGTGGTGGTGACAGGGGAAGTGGCTCTCTGTGTGACCGGTCGACCAACCTGTGCTTTCTTTTATAAATTAAGGAATAATAGTTTATATTGTTTATGACAGTTATTAATTAGATGCGTCTTTGATTTCTCAGCTCATAGACAGACTTCAGATCCACAATATTGGTCTGTGGGTAGCATTGTTTTGTGTTGTTTTGTTAATGACCTCAGCATAGCACCACATGAGCCAGTTCTCCACTTGATGCTGGTTGTGGTTGGGATAGGCGGCAAGGACAAGAAAGTTGCCAGCTGCAGTTTAAGGTGATGAAGATGGAGCCCTTCCGAATGCATATTATACCTGGGAACCACAGGCATTTAAAGTCTGTGTGTGTAAAAAGTCATTGGTGGAAACTAAAACTAGCTTTGCAAAATATTAAAATTCAATGAAGTCACTGCTGTTCCTGGTGTGTGGATGCCAGCATTGTTACAGAGTACTGGAACTGAAGTGTTTTCTAGATGTTGTTAGTTGTAGTTCCAGATTAACTCGCATGGGAATGTTTGCTCTATAAGTTGTAACACACGTGCAGCAAGACTTGTTGATTAAACTCTGGTAATTTTTTAAAAGACTGCTCAGGCTGTTGTTAAATGGATACTGAATGTTTGTGTGCAGTATTTTTATTAGTTTTCCCACTCGAGATGAAATTGGACTATGTTGTCAACAAAACTAAAATGAACTAAAGCTGGAAATCTAAAATGGGACCTGATTGGTTGTTTGTTCAGGTCACTGTTGGGTGTCTTAAAGCTGATGTGGCAGCTGTGTAGAGAGCTTCTTTATAGTTTTTTTTATTCTTGGCATTTTACATTATCGCTTCAGAAACAACCTGCTCATTATCAAAAGTGTAATCTCTAAGGTTAATCTCCTCATGCTGTCCTCCTGATCAGGAATCCTTTGGGCCTCCAAAGGGCTTAAGAGTTTAAATTTATTGCCTGCACTTCCTGCGGTGAAATGCTGGTTTGGGAGACTGTATTGAGGCCAGGGGTTTAGTATTTTAAAATACTTTCCTGACATTTTTTATGGTAAAAAAAATGGGATTACCACTCCAATGTTATTTTTTTCACTGACAGTGGAAATACATGGGTAGTGAGACATATTAAAAGGCCAGTGCAACAGAGATGAAGAGCAAGATCAAACCTGTTAGAGGTGGAAGAGAAATGGAAAGTCTGTAAAATACAGATTTTTTTTTTTTTTTTCTATCACTGAACCAGAGAAATCCACCTATCAGCTATTTTGTCTTATAACCTTTTATGTGAATTGTTCCATCACATCTGTGATAAGACTTGAGATAATCGTGGACGGATCCATCCCACTGATTGGCCCAAATGAGCAGAGGATGGTTTTGAGTTTTTGGTCAAGATAAGATGTCAGTTTTGTTTTTAGTTATGCTGCAGCTGACTTGTTTATCTAGATAACATTTCGTAATGTTCAGTTCAAACTCTTGCGTCACATCTCTCTCTCCTATTTACTCCCACTTTGAGAATGTTATTACTGGTATTATTAACTGATTTTCCAACTTCCAGTTGTGTTGCTGGCGAATGTCTAATCAATGGATCCAGCTTATGGTGGATGGTTTCAGCTTAAATAAATTTAAATAAATCTACAAACAAATCTACAAAATCACCTTTAAAGGAGAAAAGGTGAACAAAAGATTGAGTTTTCAAAAAAGACTATGCTTTAAATTGAAGAAGCTATGCAAGGACTGTTTTTTTTAATAGTATAATAAATTTGCACAATATTGACGAGAACATAAAGGAACAACAGAAAAGAAGGAATCTGTCCACATGTGCGATTAAAAATCAAGCTTTTATGCTTGCTTTTTTTCTTTGTTTAAAAAAAGTGTCCCACTAATAAATTAATTGTTAAAACTTCGATGTAAAAGCAGTTTTTTTGAGCCAGAATTTCCCTCAACCACGTTTTTTTTTTTTTTTTTTTTCTAATTATTATTTTAATTTTTTAAATAGTCTGTGCTGCAGACATATTTTAGTAAGTAATAGATGACCATGTAGAGCTATGTTTATGACAGAATGAAGTGTTCTCCCACAGTGGTTTAAAAACATACGAGTATGCTACAGATGGAAACTACTGGCAGCCTTTTGCTAGACTGCATGCAAAACACTCAGCCTTTTTGTTTTCCTGTTGCTCTGCTCTTCACTTTGTGTGTCCGTGTAGGCAGACTTGACGTTCTTGTGAGCCACAGTTGAAGACCTGTGAAATTAGATCATGTGATGGCGTAGATATTGTTCCATCTTTTTTAAAATGTGTTGCTTTGGAGCCATGCTGGTCCGGTCTGTGCAGGCAGTATTTGATGACTGGAAATGAGTAATTTTCTTGATGCAGTCAGAATCTGCTGTAAACAACTGCTGCAGAGCCTCCTGAACCCCCTGAACCGGCCTCTGATCCTTCCTTTTCTTTGTACAATGGAAATCATTTTTGTCCTGCATGTTTACTGTAATTTTCTTTATTTGCTTATTAAGAGAAGGCATAATTGCTCCATGAGATTGTCATTGAGATATTTATCTAAATAGTGTATTTTTACTGTTCAGTCATGCTCTTTTATATAATTGTTTTTACATTATTTAGCTATTTTTTTTCTATCAAAATTTAGTTTAATGAGCTATTTGACTTTCAGTTGTGTTGTTTTTGTTATGAGTTATTTGCTTTAGCTGCTGTGACATAATAATTTCCTAACTTTTTTGGATAAATAAAGTAAATTATATGAAATACAATTAAAAGAAAAAAAAAAAAAAAAAAAAACAATACCAATGAAAGAAGAAAAGTTTAAAGTGGTTGTTTTTCCTGGCATTGAGTGGATAGAAATCTTTTCTTGTTTTCTTGTTCTTTCTGGTAACTTGATAAATAAAATGCCTTAAAGCTGAAGTAAATGTACCCCAATTATCCAAATTAATGGAATCAGTTAAATAGATGTGTTTTTATTAGTTGGAAAGACACATTGTAACTGCAAACTTAACTGTGACGATGTTAACTCCTTCCCCCATAAAGATGACATTTACTCTTAATGATGAGTTTTGACCCCTCAGTATATATCAATAAAGACATGGTTTGACGACCATTAGAAAAGTTTCTGCATTTTTCCAAGGGTAGCTGCACAGCCAGAGACCACCCTTATTATCTTATGATGCAGTCGTTTTGTTTTGTAAGCAGGCCTGAAATATGACAGAAACTCCTCAATTTAACTTGAGTTTAACTTGCCTTTAGTGTAGGAACTTGAATAGAAAATTGCTAAATCATGCCTGAGAAAACAGGTGTCTGCTCACCTTTAAAGGCTTAATCTGCTAGCATGATGTAGCTGAATGACAACAAACAGCCTATTTGCAAATGATTCAAGGTTTATTTATGTTTCCATAAACAGACCTGTATAACAGGAATTCCCATATTTATTTTGATATTTAAATTTCTTGCCAAACATGCCCAAAATATCCCCTGATACATAAAATATTCTTCTCTGTAAAACAAGCAGGGGAGCAAGTAAAAACTGTAGTAAAGTTTGGTGTGTGTGAACTCTCATTAAAAGGCTTTTTGGTCATGAATTTGCAAAAGAGAAAACGTACAAAAAATGTAAGTGCCAAAACGGCAAGCAGTGCAGTTTAATGACCTGACGGTACCTTTTCTTTAAAGGACAGTTATCTTGGTTTATTTACGTTTTTTAATTTTTGGTGCCTGGATCAGGGTTTCAAATGGTCAAAATGAAGAAGATGTTGTATCTAAGAAACCTCATTGTCTTCACTGTACACAAGCCATTAATCCAAACTTACAAACTATCACAAAACCCCATATTTCTGTTATGTATGGGTAAAGAGAGAGGCAAAAGGCTAATCATTAGCATGAGCAGTGCTGATATGAAGATGGTATCTGAATACTAGAACTGCTGCCAGCTGTTATGCACAGAAATTAAAGTGTGACAGCGCTGTGACTGAATGATTGCAGCAGGAACAAATTGTTGGAACAACACAGTGAAGAAGAATCATCATCCCTTCAGGACAAGAGAGTCATCTGGAAGTGCCAGTGCCCAGCATTCAAGTGTTACAATGCTTATTTGCTGGTATCTAGTCAAAAATATGACTAGGAGATTTTAACAAGATAAGAGGAAACACTGAATACTGTATGTAGGAGGATTGTAGTTCTTCCATTTCTTCTTGCTGGGTGTCATGTGATCAGCAGGCAGTGGAGCTCTGATATGAAAATGCCTAACTCAACACAAAGTACTGGGTGTTTACTGTGATTGATGATGTGGCTCTGTGGAAGCTGTTTGCTCTAATCTCTGTAGAGAACCTGCTCTGCTGGTCCTAAATGTACAAAAATCCTTTTAAATCACTGCCTTAACCTTTTAAAGTGCTTTTAATAATTTTTCTGACCTGCAGTTTTGGCCTTACGTACAAACTGAGGTAAATGAAAGTGCTCTTTTCAACCCATCTATTTATTCATTGCAGATTTCTGGTCATGTATTGTCATCTCATTATTTTGTGAGGTATTGCCATTCAGAAGAAAGTTGCCTAAAATAGTGAAGATAAAACTGTTGGCTTTTGTTTTTGTTTTAAGACAGCAGTGGTCTGTGGCTAAACCATTCCCTTGTTCATGGTTGTTTTGTGGCTTCTTCAGTGCACCTGTTGTTACTTTGAGTTGCACCAAACTGATAAAATTGATGTACAATAGTTTCTGCATCTTCATTCTTCTGAGCAGAATTTTACATGCAGCTCAGTAACCAAGCAAATTTGAGTTGGAGTTATAAGTATGGACAGCTGAAGTGTGTGCTGCAATCCTTTTTATAAGAGGAAATGTATTGAAAAAAGGCCTAAAATTAAAGCTGTGGTGGCTCCATAGATGTTATGATGGAAGTCCAGCTTGTTCTTGTCTCCTGTAGAAAAACAAACACTTATTGATTTGTAAAATGTGTTTGTGTCATGAGAATTCATGTGACCCGTGAGTTTTTTGTTAAAGGAGCTGCTGCATTCTCCATTTCTGCAGTGAGTAGTGACACATTAACAGTGTTGAGTTATTTTTTTGCCCAGAGTTGAATTTACCTTCCTGAACTGCGACTGTTTCTACGTAATCTCCACACTGTCTCTCAAACAAACCTGCATGACCTTGCTGTGCTGGAAGATTACAGTACTTTGGGTAAACACAGCACAAAATGACAGAGGCCATGTTTCTGCAGGGCAGAAACTGAAGGTGGCCAATTTGTTTTCACACTGTGGTTTTGGCTTAGATTTATTCTTCATTCAGCTCCTCTCAAAACTACTGTGTTTTTTAATTAATGCAACACAGAGAGCAGTGGAAGCAACTCACAGTGACTGTACTATATTATTATGCATGGTTTGACCTAAGGAAATGGAAGAAATGTGATCCTGTGGAGCAGTGCAGTGTTAAAACAAATGACCAACAAATTTATTGCATTGGTTTGATTTTTAAAATGAATGCATTCATCTTTTGACTGCTATATCCTGCTGTGTCCTACATATCTTTACAATATGAATCCCACAGTTTACTGGGATTTAACTAATCTTTTTTAAATGGAAAGCTATAGAAGATGGTGGCTACTGTCTCTAAAGAGCCAATCAATAGCCAAAACAGGAAACAGATGAGCCAATCATTTGTTGCGCTTATGCATATGCAACAGAAGATGTTCACGACAGTTTCCACTGTATGGTGGGTATGTCTACACGCTATCGTGGCTAATATGGTGATTGGTTAGTACAAGTGAATGGTTTTTATATCCTGGTGACCATTAAAAGTACAGATACATATTTGACTTTGTGTACCTACCTAAGCAGACACAATACAATGATTTCTGCTTGAGGAGGCTGTATCAGGATATTCATGAGCCTGGGCTTTTGGTTCACAGGGATCATGTGTGTTCAAAATTCTTGAGTCATCCCTTATTTCTTTATAGAAGGGCTTAAAAGGAGAAAAGGTTGAAGTATGCCAAATTGCATAAGAACTGGACTGAAAATTAGTGGCAGCAGTCTTATGGCCCTGTTGCAATACCATCTTAAAAGCTTCTGATTGGTAACGGCTTCATTTTTCAGCATGGCAGTGATCCCAAACACTGCCAATGCAGTAAAAGCTTCACCTGAGTAGAAAAATGCACAGCTGAACACCATCAGTCATGGATTGACCTCCCCAGAGAACTGGACCTCAGCATTATTGAAGCATTGTGGGATCATCCTGACAGAACAGAACAAATGGCAGGCATCTGATTTTTCTTTATTTTTGCACTTGATTATTTACTCAATTTACATTTATGTTTGCAAACTTCATAAATTGCTGTGCCCATTTCCCATTTTTCTAGCAAAATGTAAAGAAATGATTGGCTTAAGACTAGTGCACAGTACTATAGATGACATTATTTGAAACGTTGGCCATGTTTGATATGAACATCCACCACTGCAGCTATACATGGCAGGAAATAAGGAAATGGATAGTAGATGCGCTCTAAACTGTCATTATGTTTGCCTGCTTTAATTTCTGTTTATTTCTTAAAGAAAATTAGATTTTTCTGAATTCATTGAAGTTTATCTCATTGAAAGTACACAACTTTTAGCTTAAATTTTTACCTGTAGCTAATGTTACAACTGATAGCAGTATAACCTTAACAAAACTGTATAATCAACTACATGGTTGATTTTCAGGGTCTGACTGAAAATGTTTAATTTCCAGGCCTACTTGAAGACTTTTTGTTTGTTTGGTTGGTTTTTTTGTTTGGTTTTTTCTGCCATCAGACAGTGATCTTTTCTTGCAACCTTGCAAACTATAGTAAAGTAATTGTATCCTGCGCTTACACATCTCACTTGATTTGAGTGAAACGTTTCAATGCACTGTTTGGTGTTTTATTGGTCCATATATGTGAGTTTGAGATGTTATTAAAGTCAGACTTTATGTAACAGGATATTTTTGAAACTGGCCTCAAGGTGTTGTCTGCAAGCAAACAGTCGCATCAATCTCTGACTTTTCCTGTACTTTAAGGAAATCCTGTCGGGCTTAATCATTGACTGTGTTTGATGTTTATTGCAACAACCACACCACACTGATCCAACATACACAGCAGCCGCTGCAGTGTGATTCAGTTCAAGTTCACCAAAAGTTAAAAAAAAACTTATGTGTTTGAGTGTTTTTCAGGCTGCAAGTGAAACTGATATTGAGTATGTGAATTAAATTAGTCAACTAACAATATTTCTTTTAAAAAAAAATATGGAAACCAGTTACCTGCCATTTTGAAGTAACACATGGTGATATTTATTTGACTCTTAGGTTTCAGTTTTATTCCAGTATAGCAGGGTACTTAGAAATCTAGACAGTGTGATTTCATGTCTTTCCAAAAACAAACACACAAACAAAAAATATCCACTCATCTTCCTATAAAAGTATCACTGAGATACTGAGTATTGTTATTAGTGTATGTCACATAAAAACCACCTGGGTGCAGTCTCTGAGGGAGCATTTAGCTGAGCTCATTGAGCTGTGAAACGTGTGAGAACAGGTTAACTATTAATAATGGTAATAAAAAAATACTAATACTCCAATTACTCCTCCTCCTCTTACTGCTACTACCACTACTAATAACTGACTGGCATGTTTTTATACACTTGGTCATAACCAGGTTATCAGAGTCAGACTTTACAGGGAGTGCAGAATTATTAGGCAAGTTGTATTTTTGAGGAATAATTTTATTATTGAACAACAACCATGTTCTCAATGAACCCAAAAAACTCATTAATATCAAAGCTGAATGTTTTGGAAGTAGTTTTAGTTTGTTTTAGTTTTAGCTATTTTAGGGGATATCTGTGTGTGCAGGTGACTATTACTGTGCAGAATTATTAGGCAACTTAACAAAAACAAATATATACCCATTTCAATTATTTATTTTTACCAGTGAAACCAATATAACATCTCCACAGTCACAAATATACATTTCTGACATTCAAAAACAAAACAAAAACAAATCAGCGACCAATATAGCCACCTTTCTCTGCAAGGACACTCAAAAGCCTGCCATCCATGGATTCTGTCAGTGTTTTGATCTGTTCACCATCAACATTGCGTGCAACCACAGCCTCCCAGACACTGTTCAGAGAGGTGTACTGTTTTCCCTCCTTGTAAATCTCACATTTGATGATGGACCACAGGTTCTCAATGGGGTTCAGATCAGGTGAACAAGGAGGCCATGTCATTAGTTTTTCTTCTTTTATACCCTTTCTTGCCAGCCACGCTGTGGAGTACTTGGACGCGTGTGATGGAGCATTGTCCTGCATGAAAATCATGTTTTTCTTGAAGGATGCAGACTTCTTCCTGTACCACTGCTTGAAGAAGGTGTCTTCCAGAAACTGGCAGTAGGACTGGGAGTTGAGCTTGACTCCATCCTCAACCCGAAAAGGCCCCACAAGCTCATCTTTGATGATACCAGCCCAAACCAGTACTCCACCTCCACCTTGCTGGCGTCTGAGTCGGACTGGAGCTCTCTGCCCTTTACCAATCCAGCCACGGGCCCATCCATCTGGCCCATCAAGACTCACTCTCATTTCATCAGTCCATAAAACCTCAGAAAAATCAGTCTTGAGATATTTCTTGGCCCAGTCTTGACGTTTCAGCTTGTGTGTCTTGTTCAGTGGTGGTCGTCTTTCAGCCTTTCTTACCTTGGCCATGTCTCTGAGTATTGCACACTTTGTGCTTTTGGGCACTCCAGTGATGTTGCAGCTCTGAAATATGGCCAAACTGGTGGCAAGTGGCATCTTGGCAGCTGCACGCTTGACTTTTCTCAGTTCATGGGCAGTTATTTTGCGCCTTGGTTTTTCCACACGCTTCTTGCGACCCTGTTGACTATTTTGAATGAAACGCTTGATTGTTCGATGATCACGCTCAGAAGCTTTGCAATTTTAAGACTGCTGCGTCCCTCTGCAAGATATCTCACTATTTTTGACTTTTCTGAGCCTGTCAAGTCCTTCTTTTGACCCATTTTGCCAAAGGAAAGGAAGTTGCCTAATAATTATGCACACCTGATATAGGGTGTTGATGTCATTAGACCACACCCCTTCTCATTACAGAGATGCACATCACCTAATATGCTTAATTGGTAGTAGGCTTTCGAGCCTATACAGCTTGGAGTAAGACAACATGCATGAAGAGGATGATGTGGACAAAATACTCATTTGCCTAATAATTCTGCACTCCCTGTATTTATCCCCAAGGGGCAATTAAGATAGATGCATTTTTTTTTTTTATTATTATCTTTTCTTGTTAGTTTTCCCCTTTTATGGACTTTCCTGTCAACAAAAGTTTGGTTGCAGGCTGCAAACATGATTATTTATGTTGCAAAGTTAGACATTTTAACATGTGAGTCTGTGCCGACTAACTCACTTTAAAAACCTGCCTTAAGTGGCCATTAGAGGGACTGCAGTTATTTGCTTCATGAATTGACTTCATTTTTCAGACCTGGAGGTTTTTGCTTGATTAAATTACATACATAAAATATGTAATATATAAATACTCACTTTTTATTTTTTCCCAGTTGCATAAATAACCTATGAACATAACCAAAGTTTTAGTCTGAAAAGTCTTGGGGTTTTTTTTCCCTTTGTCTTTTCCTCTGCTCTTCCCATCTAAAAATTGTTGCAAGGCTCAGTTGCTGAGTGGATATTTTTTTACATCAAGTGATTTATACCCTCTGAAATGTCAGAAAGGTGTGAGAAATGGACTCCTTGTTGCCAGTGACTTGGTCGTAATAGAATGAGTGTTTTATTAAAATGGGCTGAAAAACCGATGTCACAAGACTTTTCCAGGAACATTTTTTTATTTTGGTCTCCGTGGTTACTCCATGTGTCTTTGCTCTTTGGTGTTTCTATGGTGACAAACTTTTTTCTCTCCTCTCTTCCTCTTTCAGTGTCATCCAGCCTCCGTTACCACTACCTATAGACAAGGTAAGAACAGAAGTATGTATGCGTGTTTTTGTTTGTGTTGTCCTGTCCCATGTCAAAGTGTCTCTCACTCACTCACATGTAGGGCTACACCTCAGAGAAGCATCTAAGAGTGTGTGTTTGTATTTCTAACACACATAAGTTGTCTTTAACCACACAGAGTGGAGTAGTCAGCTGACAGAGGAATGCAGAGATCCCTGCCAGTTGGTGCTGCAGCATTACAGAAATCCTTCATGTGCATCAAGGAGGAGGATTTTTTTCTGCCACTGTACAGGCTGTGGTTTCACATACATTTAGATGTTTGTCCACTCAAGTTTAAAAGGAAATTTGTCATTTTCTCAGAGCTAGGATGTGACCTCTCTAAACTGAAGTCCCACTGCTTTTGGAGATTAACTATTTGGATGGATTCATGATGTTCATAAGAGCTTAAAGTGCTTATACAGAAAAACCTTAGATTGCTTCCTTTTACTAAACTAATTACTAATGTGTGCAGTGATGTATAATTCAGAGTATTAGATTGGACTTGAAAGTTGAAAGTAAACTGTATGTGCTGTCACTGCACACATGCCTTGACTCGGTTTGTGTTTGGCAGATGGGTTAAAAAATGTTTTAATGTTTGAATTGTGTGTAAAAACTGCTTTTCACAGATAATGTCCATAATCCACACAGCGGGACATTATCTTTTATACAGTTGCACATAAATATTTTTATTTATATTATTTCATAAATATTTTAAATTTGGGCCAGTTTTGGTGGGATTCTCAATCCTACAAATCTAACACTTAAAACTTGGTGCAATGGTGTACAAAATTTTCCCAGTCTACAGTAATATTGGTCATTGCTGTCATGCTTCTTGGATTCTGCCTCTCCATGTGGGGTGAATTTCCAAGCTAAATTAAAAAATGCTAAAATTTGCAACACTGAAAGCTGCTGTTTCAGGAAGTCTCACAAACCTACACAGACAGGCTTCAAAGAGCATGAATGAAGGGTATACCAAAAACAAAAAACAAAACCAAAATACCCCGTACAATTTAAAGTACACTTTTTTTTGTTTTTCTATAAGTCAGGTGCTAAATTCAGTCATATAGACTTCTTTTGAAGTTCCAGAAGGAATTGGGGTTGATTTCTTAACCTCAATGTTGTAACATTGGGAAAATTCCTTAGTACTGTAATCGGGAAATTTGTTGTTAGAGTTTAGCTGATAAATTGACTAGCACCAACTTATTGTATGTACACTACAAGATTATTTCTGCATATAAAAATATTGGAATTTATCAAGAGACTTTGAGCTCCCCACAAAGTAAAATCTTTAGATGTATGAAAATATTGATTTTAATCAGTGTTTTTTTTTAAATAGTGGGATTTCCTTAGAATAAAGTTTTGTCTTTTTTATTTTTTTTATTTTTTTATTTTTTTTTTTGCAAATAGTCATAAAATAATAGGAAAGCACACAGATTTAAGCTCAGTAAGGCAACACGGACTGTTTTGAGCATGTAAAAACCTGTACTGGTATCAAGAAATTCCAGCAATAAGGTATCAACCCTTTGAAAAAGAAATAAAAAAAAGAAATCAGTAGAAATTACGAGCTTTAGTTGCTGTGGTTTGTTTTACAGTTACTTTGCAATTAGTTGAATTAGTCCGCATGCACCAGCTGGCTCCCAGTGCTGTTCACACAAGGGATAATTTATCATGTAATTTGAATGAACGAGTAAATCTTTGTCATATCATAACGAACACCTTTCTATAGTTTCTTGTACAACACCACATGTGATCATATAGACACGTGGTACTTTAACAATGTTTTGGGGGTTTTTTTGTTTTTTGTTTTTTTTAAAACGCATTATATACATGTAATGTAATGTAACCCTATGTGCCATACAGTGCAGTACCAGACTTATTGTTTACCCATAGTGTGTTGTACCAGGCTTCCTCTGTTGCCTCGCCCTGCTCTGATTCTTCCTCAGAACAGCAAAGACTCAGTATAACCTGTCTGAGGAATGTAGGCTGGTGTGTGAGCACGCCTGGGAGGAGCTATGATTACATTTGAGCCATTCTTAAACATAGTTAAGTGTTCTAAAGCAGGATCCTCACATCTCCCAGGTCTCAACACACATAGTCATATGTGTGTGTGTGTGTGTGTGTGTGTGTGTGTGTGTGTGTGTGTGTGTGTGTGTATAAATGTATTAAACCTTATGTAGGTTACAGACCCAAGTGTAAAAGGTGTTTTCCTCATTATGTTCTCATACTGGTAACAAACATAAAACATCGATAGCAAAGGGCATGCTGATTTGATTTGTACACATATATACAAGGATAAGAGAAAACCAGCTCACAGATCTATTATAAAAACCAACCAGCAGGAATAGCTGTGGACATACAAAGGTGACCATGTGGCTTTGATATTTCATGGTTAATCTGTTGTCTGACAACAGGAACATATTTATTATTTGCCTGTATTAAAATACTGTGTAAGTGTAAAGTCTGCGAGAAGCAAGCAGATGAAAATGGCTAAAAGAAATCCAGCTGAGCGTAACACTAATGGACATTATCAGTACTGCTTGTTATCAGTCACTCCTTAAAGTTTAATTTTCCACAGAGCTTTTTCCTGTGTACATGAAATCTTTCTTCAGATGATTGGAGAACCTGAACATGTCAGTGTGGTTATTTGTAGGCTGTATTGAGTGTTTTCATCGCTTTGCTTGCTATCACACAGACCGATTTGAAATTTGACTAGATTTGTAAGAATTCTTTCGTTAAATTCAACAGCCTCCAACAACAACAACAAAAAAAAAAACAGTACTAGCTTTAACACTTTTTTTGTGCTAAATATGTTTTGCTACTGGCAGTCAATAGCAGATAGTTAGCATCCATTCTATGATACACAACTTGGCATTGACCCAGGCTTAAAGTGTGGAAAAGCATGGGGCTGTGAAGGTACTGCATGTAGGCCACCAGAAGTAATTTACAATAAATATGTTTTTTCCCATATCAATTATACAACTTTAAAGAAAAAAACAGAACTAAGAAGAATACACTACATTATTCATTTTCTGACCCGTTTTTGATCCTGAAGTTATTTGTCATTATCAGAATGAAAGAGGTAAAAATTAAGTTGTGGCTACAACAGTAACAGTTGTTGGGGAACTACTTCTATGCAGCACTTACAAGTCTAAACGCAGCTTGTCACAGCACAGCTTTAATAAAGCAGATAAATGATGCATAGATAAACATTGCTGAGAGTCGTTCAGAAAATTCTGAAGCTCAAAGTAAATCAATGAAAGCAGAGAGTTATATATTTCATGTCGTGTTTTAATGATCAGAGTTGTGGTAAGGCTGAAATGTGGACCTGCACTGTTCCTGTGCTCTGTCTTCGTGTATGTTTGTTGTTGTATATTATGGTCAGCTTACTCTTTAACCTTTGGTTTTTCAGCTGTTTGTTGTCCTTGCATTCAAACAAAAGGCTGAATGAGTCTCAGACAACTGTCAGCATGTTTCCATGGTTTGTGTTTGTGTTTGTTTTTTAGGTTGCAGCCAACACTCCCAGTATGTATTCTCAGGAACTGTTCCAGCTCTCCCAGTATCTACAGGTAATACACTGACACCTACTGGACATATTTGAGAACTACACTAACAATAATGAGGAGTCTGAAATGTGATTGTGCTTCTCCTTATTTTCTTATTTATATAAATATATACAAACACAGTTAAACTGGTGCTTGCTCACATACAAATAATCATGGTGAGCCATAAGTTCAGGCTTCAGACTGCTCTAAACAGCTGGTTTGTGGCTGTTTTTGCAACATCTGTATGATGCCATGCAGAGGGATATCCTTCATATAGCTATCAGGCTTGAAGGCTCCACCCACCTACCGCTCAACCCTTGTGTTTACAAACGGCATCCAATCAGAAGAATGCAGGCTTACTCTGTTACAACCCAAGGGACTAAAGTTATGAAGCTGGGAAATGAACAGAATAGGTCTGCTTTAACAAGACAACATTGGGTTCTGTGAAGACTTGACAGGAGTATTTCTCTGATGTGAAATTGATGTGAAGTTTTATCTGATCTGAAAAATGGATTACATAATGAAAAGCATACATCAGAGGTCCTTACTAAAAAGCAACTTTCTATAATGCACAAAGAACTAAAATGAGGAATAAATGTTTAAATTATTTCTAAAGGAAGAGTGAAAAAAATCTGATTACTGATTTTGTTTTGTTTTTCTTTTCATTTTAAGTGATTGTAACTAAAAACGGAATCATTTATAATATTATCATAAATGTTGATGCACTGTACCAGAGTTAGCTTAGAAATAATTTGCATCCTCTGTCCCTCAGAAGGTTCCAAGCAAAGGTTACAATAAACCGCAAAGAAAAAGCAGCTAACTGAAGTTAACTGGTACACTAATATTAGTGGATAAAAATCAGACATTGTCATAAATAACTGTGTAAGCTTTTGTTTGTCCTGAGTTATTTTTCATCGATGACCTCCCTCTCACTCTCCAGGAGGCCTTACACAGAGAGCAGATGTTGGAGCAGAAGTTAGCCACTCTGCAGCGTCTGTTAGCCACCACTCAGGAGGCCTCAGAGAGCAGCTGGCAGGTAGGAAATACCACGTTTCATTCTTCATTTCTTCATTCTTCACAAGTTGAGGAACAAATGCAACAAGTGCAGCTGTGATCATGCTTTCTGGCAGTTCAGCATTCAGTCTTTTTAGTAACATAAAAGTATAGTGTTTCCCACAAATCATAAATATGAGCACAACAAAATGAGGCACAGCACTTTCATTGGTTATTTAGTAATAGAGCCTATAAAGAGTTGTGAACTTGGATTCACCCCGAGTTTGCAACATCATATCTAACTGCTCATATTTAATCAGGGTCATTTAGTACACTACGCTGCGATTAGTTAAACTAATTTGTGTTTTTTCCCCATAATTTTCATCTATAGATGGTATCTAATGTGATAAGGACTGCTGTAAACTAAGTGTGTGTCTCCTACAGGCTTTGATTGATGAGGACCGTCTGCTCTCCAGGCTGGAGGTGATGGGCAGTCAGATACAAGCTTACTCTAAGGTATACATACACTTAAAAAATGGCTGCATACTTCTACAATGAATCAAAACAAAGTTAAAATGATCATCGCCTTTTAAAATTCTCTTTCAGTCCCAGACGGAGGAAGGGATCCGTAAGGAACTCTTGGCTCTTCAGGAGGATAAACACAACTACGAGACAACGGCAAAGGAGTCTCTGAGGAGAGTTCTGCAGGAGAAGATTGAGGTGGTCAGGAAGCTGTCAGAGGTGGAGGTACGATACACGTGTGTGTATATGGTATGCACAGAATGAAAACTAATTAAAATTTCTAAGGTTAACATTTGGTGCCATCTCTGCTGTTGTGCAGCGCACGCTCAGTAACACCGAGGACGAGTGCACCCACCTGAAGGAGATGTCAGAAAGGAGTCAGGAGGAGCTGAGGGAGCTCGCCAACAAGTACAACGCGGCCGTTAATGAGATCAAGGAGCTCACTGACAAAATTAAGGTAACCGTCAAGGGAAAATTATTTATTTTCCTGCAGCATTAATTTGTTTTAAAACAAGTTTTATTTCAATGTGTTTTTGGAGATATATTTAGAATAAAATTATCTATAAATTCAGTAGAGGGAATCTGTGCTCATTTTAAGCTCATTTTGTGTTTTATCCTTCGACTCTGGTAGAGCAGCTTTGCATTATTTATAGTTCAGAATAATCCTTATTTATCAAAAATGGGAGCTGTGTTTTATGTAGCATATAATCTTTTTTTTCTGTTTGCTTTCTCCCCATTTCCCTCCTTATTCCACTTTTTTACCCTCGTCTTTGTCTTCTTCTGTTCCTTCCTTTGGCCTAACCTCTCTTACGTCCTTTTCTCCTCCTCCAGGCTGCAGAGGGCAGACAAGAGGAGCTCACTCAGCGGGGCGCGACAGAGAAGAGGGAGTTGGAACTACGGATTGAGGAAATGGAGGAGAAGGAGCAGGTTCTCCAGGCTCGCATCGAGGCTCTGCAGGCAGACAATGACTTCACCAATGAGAGGCTCGCTGCCCTGCAGGGTACAAACGCACGCACACACACACACTTCAATGCATGTGGCATTACACAGACTTGGACGCTTAATCCAATCATATGGTTGCGTAAATCAAAGCTTGATCCCAAAATGTAATAAAAGCAACTGGACAGCAACTTCTCATTCAGGAGGAGCTCAGAGTTGATCTGCTACTTGCAATTAGACATCTGAGTTTATTTAGGCATCCGATTAGGATGTTGGATCTGTTTTGCAATAATTCATGGAGAAAATGACAAAAAGTGTATTTTGACTAAATTGTGTGGAGGTCATATTACCGTAGTATGAGACAGGGGGCTGGTCAAAACTATTTATAACAAATGAAAGGTCTCCTTTTCACCTGTGCTTTGATAACATGCTCATCCTCTAGTCATAATCCTTTTGGCAGCTTAAAAAATGTCAACCCACTCGTGTACTTTGTGGTCCAGTAACTTAGAATATTTATAAAAATCATAGCCAATTTCAGTTTTGTACTGAATGACCTGGTTAAACTCATGATAGGTTGGATACATTAAATGATGGTTTTTCAGTCACCTGGTGATCAGTCTGCATCATCTGCATCTTTACAACTATACAGAGAGCCACACACACACAGTCCTATTTAACCCGCTGGCATAGTGATCCCTTTACGCCAGTCACTTTAACAACATAGCGCCTCTTGCGCAGGTCAGATCATGTCTTTGACCTGTGCTCGGACTTCCTGTCAGTCAACAATTCTCTCTGCTTTTGTTGTTGTTGTTGTTGTTGTTGTTTACAGTGCGGTTAGAACAGCTACAAGAGAAAAGCATTAAAGAGAACAACAGTCTGGGTGAGTCCACATGTCCTGGGTTTGCGTCATCTCCACCACCGTCTGTTTGTGTATCTCTATCACTTCCTCAGCCTCCACTAATGATGCATGACAGCTTCCTGCATGATTTCCATGTAATTTCCTGTTGCTTGCTGCTCTTATCACTGAACTTCTATCTGTCTGTCACGGGAATCTGGGTGTCTTCTGTTTTCGTCTTGTTTATGGTGGCATGCCATCCAGCCTTCGGGTTTCCATTTCCTCTGGTAGTTTATATCTTGGTGCAGGAACTGAAGCGTTCAAATAAGTCCTGAGAGTATTCAGAAAGTGTCAGCTTTTTCCACGTTTATAATCAGAAACAAAAACACTGAGATAAAATGACCTAAATTTAAGTTTTCAAATATTAGGAAGGTTAATAATAATTACTTTTAGATGATGTGACTTATAGAAATATGTTGTTACATAGCAATATTACTGGGGAGTTAACAGGAAGTGAAAATATTTTTATCAGGAATATATCCAGTGTTGAAAATCAGTGGAGAATATATTGGGCATGGTTGTCAGGCTCATTTGCAGCCCTCTCCCTTTATACGGACCTATTATATGAAAAGTGGCTGCACATGAGCGCACCCTGCAGCATTATTGACTAACTCATAAGTCACCAAAAATGGGAGCTGTAGGACCAGCATCATTTATGCTTATTACAGTATGAAATATAGCAAATATTTCCAACTTTTTAAAGATCGTCCTTATTATTCCAGTTATGACTTATTTGAAAAAGTAAACAAATATTAAAGCTTTACACTGCATGTTAAATCAAATTAGGGTATTAAGGCACTGCACACTAGCTGCATCCATCATACAGTATGTGGGTTCTTCTGCAAAAAACGTCGTGGTCATTTTCCAGAGATTTTAATGGTTCGCTGACCAATAAAGCAGCTCAGTTTTAAGGTGTAACTACATATATCTCTGCAATGATTCCAGCTGATGTAAGATGTTGCACTAGGCAACGGGAATAGAGGCGAGGTCCGAATTGAATGAGCAACTTGAGCAAAAAATTTTCTTTGTCTGTTTCGCAACTCTTCAGCTGTGATTCTTCTGATGCCATTAAGAAATGGAGGGGAAGCTTGATGACGCCCTTAGATGGCAGCTTGAGCTGTTTGGTTTAACTTTGCTGTTAGATAGCGAGAGGAAGAAAAATGTCGTTTGGAGAAAAGTGAGCGAGATAGGATTTTTTTTTTTTTTTTTTTTGGTACATTCTGAAACTGGGAGTTGAAATGCTGCAAGTGGGTCTCTGACGAACAGGTAAAAAAAAATATGATGTGAAACTAAGGCGAGTAAATATTTTACCTAAAACAACCCAAGGTTTGCTGATGCTGTGGCTCTGGTGATCTGAACTGTAATTTATGTTAAATTAATTGTTTTTACCCCTCAGCCGTAAAAGGCTGATGAGGTATTGTTGTCACACCGCCTAAAGCATTTTTTATAATGATTGTTCAGGGGTACATCTTTTCCTTAGGAATTAAAAAAGTATTTGGATTCTGATTCTAAAGTCTTTTGAAACCAAAGTGTTTCATGTGACCTTCAGTTTCAGCTCTGTGTGAAGCCCGTAGGATTTGTACAAGGCTTCATGTCCTTTAAATAGCTCGATGGTCGGTATATCCACTGGTGATAGTGATGGAATTTTTTTTTCTGGGGCTTTTTGGATAATCTGGGCTGTTTCTCTGGTTTCCAAACTGTCCACTGCTTTGTTTTTCTTCCTGTGGGGGAAAAAAGTAGCCTTGGTCACTGATTGACTTCTGGTCATTGAATGCCTGACACTCTGAACATGAATGCTGCGGGTGACTGGCTCACTGCACACCTCGCCACAGTAATCACCTTATGACGGAACCCGCCATCATTTAGACTCTGTGCTCAACATTTCTGGTGACGTTTCGACAAAATCGTCTATATCTGATCTGGTCACATGACAGATGTCGTCACTGTCCCCCACGGACCAGTAGAGGAGCTTGTCGAGGACAGAGATTCCACACAGCAGATACGCGAGAGCCAGGAGGAAGACGAGGATGAGGAGGATACAGACACCGATGATGGTGCAGTTGGGGAAGATGAAGATGCTGATGGTAGTTTAATTATCATAATAATAAACTATTTAATTTATATCTAGGCTTGTTTTTTTTTTAAAGGTTTTCCTTCACAGAATTAACAAAACAATGCTATTTTAATGCAAGTAATCAGAACAACATTTAGGGAATAATTTGCTCTTGATATTAATGGGGGTTTTTTGGGGGGGGGGGGGTATATAATTACAGAAATATAAAAATCGGTCCTTCAAATGACCCATTTAAAAAATAAATTTTTTAAATTTTGTGTTCTCCATTTTTTAGAAGTTTTTTTTTTTTTTTTTTTAGCATGGCTCTTTATTTTAGGATACAGATAAACTTTCTAATTTAAAAATGTATTTTATTTTTTTAAACACTTCTTTAAACCCTCTTAGTGAGGAACTAGTATTACCTAGTAATTTATAATGAGTGCAGAGTGACCTTAATCCCGTTCAAATCTGCCATCTCTAATTACTCCAACAAGGAGATCATGTGCTTGGTTTGGTTTCTGTCCTCTGGCAGGACTCAGTATTCAACTTAACACTGCCTCCTGCTTTTTTTCCTTTCATTTCCCTTTCTTTTTTAATGAATCACAGCAGATTTGCACTGGGTTAAGATCACAGACACTATCCAACCAGTTAAAACAGCCAGTTAAACATTCCTGCCACATCATATTACGCATGACTATCCTCCGGTTTTCTTGAAATAACCTATTTCAGACCGTGATACTTTACTTAAAGGGAGCATCATATTTTGCACATTTAAATGATAACTTGTTTGATCCGAGCCTTGAATTCAGGTTTTGTGTATTGTTACATTTTGGGGAGTTAAACTGTATCATTTCACATCTTTTTGATTTCACTTTGTTTTTGTAACATCTGTACTTGGATGCAAAAATAAGGTGGAATTATTATTATTATTTCTTCAAAATTCAAGCCGACTTGTGGAAACTGTTAGGCTGGTTAACTCGTTATTTCTTGTGCGTGATGTTGAAATGAAAACTTGCTGGGAGGCTTTATGTTTCCTGTCTGCTGTTTGCTTGTCCACATCTTGTCTGATGTGGTATCTGTCCAGAACCTTTGTGTTATAACTTTCTGTCTGACGAGACCAATTTTGGCTTTAATTTCAGCTCCATCCTTTTATCGCGCATCTATCTGTCCTCATAGTTCTCTGTAACTCGTTCTTTCATGCATTCTACCTGGTTCTACCTGTTTGTCCGTCATGATTTCTGTCTTTGGTTCTACCCGTCCAGTCTAAAACCGGGTTGGGTGTGGAGAGCCAATTCTCAACTGGATCCTGTTCCAGATTTGTCGATCCTTAAGAGCAATGTTTTTTGATTCTGCTTATCTAATCCAGAACATTAAGTCTTATGGTCTGCTCTTCAGTGTGCTTATATTGGCTACACAGGCACAAGCACATGGGATGCAGTATACCCACTTGTCTTGCAGTTCAATATAATATTGCAATAAAACCAGTTTAAAATCAGGACAAATTAAAAAAAACAAACTTAAAAAAAAAAAAATTGTATTGATCTGTGTTAAATCCATGATTCAATTTACCCTGGCATCGATAAGCAGAATCAATCAAATCTAAAAGAAATACCGGGCTGTGCTCTGATAGTCTTCATAGTAATGTCAGTTCTCTGTGTTTCTATCAGACAACTGTCATGTTAACAACAGCGGAGGAGACTCGACTAGAATCCAACAGTTGATTGAGTGTCCGCGTGAGTACAAGCATCCATTCCTGCTGTACACCGAAACACTTTTTCCTCATAATTTCCTTTACTTTCTTCCCTATGGAGGCCAAACAATGCCAGGAGAAGCCAAATGAAACTGTCAGAGCGCTTAAAAGTCATAAAATGGAAAGCACAACAATTAAGTTATACTTTTGCAATTTTTATTTTGTTTTCCTCAGAATTATAAAATCTGGACATTTACATTTAATAACTAAAAATTTCTTCCACTAAATTCCAATAATACCATAATATCCCCCTTTGTAATAATTTTAAAAAATTCTAAATTTCGAGATGTGATGTAATGAAATCTACATTTTTCTTACTCATTCTTCACATGCCTTAACACATCATCACATCTTTGGATTTTCCTGGTTTAAAGTTGTTTCTGTTCTTGCTCATTCTTCTTTACTTAACTAGTAAACTTTGATTAAATCTTTCGGATGAAGATTGTTTTTCTTTAATTGGATGTTTCTTCAGAGCAGTTTTATTTTGCGTGAAACAGGCTGATAAAGAGTATTCTTAGAAAACTGCAAGTGTTCTTTTCATAAAGACAGGCTAAGCAGTATAAACTTTTTAAGGTTGAGTAGTATTAAGCGTAGTAGTTAAACCTTAAGCAGCCAAACTATTTTATGCAGATATAATTGTTTAATGGCTATGTTTGTTTCCATGGTTTCAAACAGATGTTCTTTGCTGCTGTGGGTCTTTCAGTTTGTTCACTGCAAAATGTCATGTAGTACAAAGTAAAGAATAAAAATAAAGTATGTTTTTAAAAAACACAAGAAACAAAACAACATCGATTTCTAGCACAATTTTCTATTATCCTTGCCACACCAAAGGATGAACTCTTAAAGAAAAGTTATAGATAAGGTTGGGCGATATGTAAAATTTTTCCAGTCCAATAACCGATGATAGGCGATATATTCGTGCAGGTGACTTTTTGATGGGCGGAGCAGTGTAATTATGCACGGACTGATTTGTGCGTTTAGAATTTATACGTGTTTTTTTGGAGGGAATATTCTACCTTCTTTTCTTGTTTGTTTCAGTATTAATATAGCTACTTTTTGGATTATTTATTTATTTATTTATTAGAGATGCGGCAAATCGCACAAAAGACTTAACCTTACTAGGAGATGTTATATTTTTTTTATGTTTGCTGGAAGAGACATTTTGATTTTTAACTTACTTTTTGTTTAATTTTGTATTTGTTGTTTGGTTGAGTGTGTAAGACAGATAAATACCGGCATGGCCTGTAAACACAGAGTGGAAAAAAGAAGCCAGTTTTTTGGGGGGTTTTTGTTTAAATAAAATGTTTTTTTTCTGAATGTTTTTAAAGAATAGAGTCTATACTACTCTGCAAGAGCGACATCTTGTTTTTCTGTCGGCAGCAGCACATGAAATTTACCTCACTGCAGCTGGCACAGACATGAATGAGCTCTCTGAGTGATTATTTCTAAAATCACCACACAGCTGTTGTTTTTGACTGTTGTGAATGAAGAGAGCAAATATGTGTTATTGGGAAGATTAAGTTAAAGTGTTAATACTGTTTGTCAGATCATTTGAGCAGGCTTTAGCTGAAAAATTGTGAAACTAGAGGTTCATCATGAGGAACCAGGACCCACCTAAGCTTTAATTTCAGTTTTATTTTTCATGGAGTGAGAATAATTAGATTACATTTGGAGCCTGGTGATGTCTCACTGACCAAATGTTCCTGCATATTGAACTCTTTCTTCCTCTTTAAAAACAAACAAAAAAAACCCACACATATATTGGTTGCTTGGATTTCCTTATGGCATCTGTCATGTTTCTTCTGAAGCAGTTTTTTCCCTGCATGTTGCTTTTATAACTTTTCACTAAAGTGAAACAGATTTTTTTTCTCCCTTCGATTTCTTTTCCTTGTCTTCCTTCTCTTTTAGTTTCTTCATTTCACATAACTTTGGAAAATTTACCTTTTTACACATTGACCATGTCTTCACTCATACCGGAAACAGATGGTATGAGTGAAGAGTAGCAAGTGTGTGAAAACATTTGAGGAAAACATCATCCACTGTGGAATTTTTATTGCTGGTGTACCTTGTCGGTTGATTACATTTACTATCAGCTGTCAGCCACATTCTGGTGTGGTATATAATGCACAGATGGAGATTAGGACTTTAGATGAAGCTTTAGTTTTGTTTAAGGTCATTTGGAATTAATTGAAGTGAGCTGTGTTGATTTTGTAGTTTAATTTAACATTTATTGTGTGAACAGCTAATAACACCTGGTAAGCGTAGTTTGGCTTTTTCAAAGGTCTCGATTGCATTAAGTATTTATTTTTTATTAACTTTATTTCCACATTTGAATTCAGTTAGTTTTTGCTGTACAAAAATGTCATTGTATTTATCATACTGAATGTAAGGATACATAAGTGAGATGTCACTGCAGTAGTGAGTAATTACTTCAAATGGTAAATGGTAAATGGCCTGTATTTGTATAGCGCTTTACTAGTCCCTAAGGACCCCAAAGCGCTTTACACATCCAGTCATCCACCCATTCACGCACACATTCACACACTGCTGTCAGTTGTTTCACTGTTTTACACGTTTTTTCCAGTCGTCTGATAATTGTGTTAAAATGATTAATCTCTGATTCAGCTGTTCAGTTTGAGAAGTTTGAAATAAAACATTAGTTTTTCTGAATTTGTATACTAACACTTTTACTAACCAACTGCTAATCCAGCTGATAATGGTGGAGGTCCGATTTTATTTTCTGACTTATTTAAACTGATTCCTCCTGGTTTTCTGTTTTTTCTCTCTGCAGCCGTCAAACAGCTAAAGGAGACCGTCAGTTCTTCAATCCACAAACTGGCCAACTTTGATGGTAAGTTAATAACTCGGTTTCCTTTGGATTTCTTTGGGGGTTTTTTGAGTCCTGATATAGATTCATCCATGAACAAAAGCAAGCTAAATGGATTGCTGTTTTTTAAAACCTGAACTGAAATTTTCACCCTGATGTTTCTGAAGAAGTGATGGACGCCCACTTACAGAACAACCAGACGGCGGGAGATGACATCCTGACCAGCCCTGATCGACTCAAAGGTAGAGAACACACTTGAGTTAGAAATTAGGTTTTATGATATTGTTTTATTTTTTTTAAATGTTCAGTTTTAATGATCCCAAAATTACGTTTGATTTAAGTAGAAGTATAAATCTACCTGAACACTGTGCATGTGTTCCAGCTGCTTAAAGTAATTTATTGGTTTTGAATTTGATGGCATGTGTAAATGTGGACTGTCAAGTGATTACACTGTAGTTTTTAGTTAGTCCTGGCTGATGTGCGTGTTTGTTTTTGTTTGTGCGTCTACAGGGAATCAGATGGATGCCAAAGAGTCAGACATGTCCGACACTCTGAGTCCCAGCAAAGACCGCAGCAGTGATGACACATCAGGTCAGTGAAAACACCCACACATTCCTGCTCATCGGTTTAAGTCTAATTTTGGTGATTCCAAAATTTGTCTTGTGTTTTCTCAGTTTTACTGGAAAGGTTTTTCTTTTCGACCTAATTTCGAATAGCATTGACATCTGTTTAAAGTTTAGCTGTTCTGTCTCACACTGTCTGCTCTTCAATCTTTAATTACCGTAGTTTTCGGGTCATAAGCCGCTACTTTTTCCCCACACTGTGAACACTGCGGCTTATACTGACATGCGGCTAATGCATATTTTTTTTCATGCAGCCAAAAACATTTTGCCTGGTAACAGTAGACCAATCAAACTGATAAGTCGTATATATACGGTATATATTTTTATCGGTTGTTAAGAGACGTTGTAATGTTGTTTGTGCACTGTTCTGTAAAAAAACCATAAGCAACGCAATTTGTGTGTTACCGATACGTACGTATACTTAAAGGTAGCCGTGTTACAGGCGCTGTTCGAGGAAAAAAAGCATTTGCAGTATGTATTTTTGTATGTTACCATAACCTTTATGTTACCATGTTTACGTTACCTTACGGATCAAATTAAACGTTACAAATCCTCACGTGTAATATTTCTGTGTAAATATCTCATATTACAAATGAAACGCATACGGTTTAAAATCCGGTGCGGCCTGTACAAGTACAAAATTGATTTTCTTTCTACAATTAGAGCATTTAATCAGGTGCGCTCTGTAGTCCGGGATTTACAGTAATTATGGCATAGCTTCACAAATTGCTGAAAATGTTTAGATTTTTTCCTAAAGATTATAAATTAGTTGCCTGAAACAGAATGGTGTTTTGTGTCTTTTAAAATTAGTTGTTCTCTCTAGCAGTTTATTATGTCAGCATCTGAGTAGTCTTGAAACTGCTGGAGTATAGATCCTGAAGCAGCCATAGGAGTTTTATGCGTTTTTGTGTGTTTCAGATGGAAACATGAACGACCAAGAGCTGAATGAACCTCAGAACAGAGTAGCTCTGCTCAAAGGTAACTGTGGCCGTGCACCTGTGATCATAAACCCCAAAACACCGGGCCACCCAGTTTGATTATTGTATTTAACTGACCATTAGGGAGATGTTCAGCTGTGCTGGTCCCTGAAGGGCCTGGTGTTTTTTCCATTTTAGAGTTTGTGTCTACAGACTGTATGAAAGGTGGATGAAGCGAAGCCTGAAGTGCCTTAAACTCTCACCTTTGGGATAAGAAGTCTAGGTGTATTAAATATGAGTGGGAAAAAGGCATCATTGCCATGACCTGTGACCTCAGTAAACTGTTTCCTGCAGAGTTTGTGGTCTCAGGCGATATTTTAAATAAGCGCATTTTTTAAAGCTGGGATTACATTTACTTATGTGTAATATACACATGTAAATCTGAATAACTGAAAGGGCCCAGTCTAAACCAGGACATCCATCTTCTCAATAAAAGATCTACTAGCTACTATCTAGTCAGCTGGACACTCCCCACCGCCCCCACCCACTACACTCACGACTGACTGAAAAAATTAGTCCTGTCGGTTATGTTCAGTAAGTTGATATCCACACTGTCACTGTGTGCTCAGTCGTATATTCATATATTTATTTATTGAACAGTGAAGAAGTTAAGTCTGGAAAGTTCCTGTTTTCTGTTTTTTTTGAATAAAAATACAGACAATTTGTAGACTCTGACTTTTTCATTGAATGTTCAGGTTTTTTGAGAAGAAGAAGACTGTAACATAATAAATGATGTACTTAACATTTTGTATGTGTGTGTGGTTAGCTGAGCTGCATCGGGCCGGTCTAGAGCCTGGAGACACGGAGCAGGTCATCCACCATCTCCACAGAGAGCTTCTGGAGGCCCAAGAATTAGCCAACACCGGCAAGCAGAAATGTCTAGAGCTACAAGGTAACAGTGTTCTCACATGGCTGTGGATAATATATAGTAATATTTTATAATTAGAAATTTAATTGTAATTAATAGCTCGCAAACTTTGTTTGAATTAAAGTTTACCTCATACATTTTTACTACAGTATTATTGAGTTTGTGAGATGACAGTTCTTGCTCTGCATCTCTCCAATTATACGTTGCATGAAAATATAAAAGAACAGTGGTATAAACATAGTGACTGTGTGACTCTTGGTGTGCAGCTCTGTTGGAGGAGGAGAGGAGGAGTAACTCTCAGCTGACTGAGGAGTCGACCAAACAGATCCAGTTCTTGCAGAGTGAGTGAACACAGAGAAAAAGATGTACTATAGATTTGTATCAATGAGTATTTATCTGCCACATCTCACCTTCTATGTGTTTGTGTGTTTTTAGCTCAGCTTGGGAAGCTTCAGGCTGACATGGAGGCACTGAGGGAGCAGAGGGAGAGCACCATCTGCAGCACCAGAGAGGAGCTTTACTCTGCTCAGGAGGAGGTACTTCTTCACCTACTGTTGCTGCCAGTTCTTCGTCATAACTCTTCCTCACTTCTCTTCCATTTTGTCTTGAAACCTCTCTTGGCTAATGTGTAACATGTCAGACTCTTTATGGACTCCAGGGTTTGAGTGGGTCATTAACAACCCTTTAAAAGTTGAAAATACTAATGAGAGCTAAAAAAAAAACCTAACTAAAAAAAACTGAACTAAAACTAATAAAAGGGAAAATTTTAATTAACTGAATTAAGACAACAAACTGAAACAACATTGTGTGCTTACGAAAGTATATAAAACCAATTAAAGATATTCAGGGAATGTCTTTGGGTTTACTCAGTCTGGTTACATCTTTTACACACAAGTCCTCTAGAGGCTTTAGTGCATCTTACATCTTGCCTGTGGAAATATTTTTAAAAATATTTTCTTTTGAAATCATTATTGTAATAATAAAAAACATTGAAATTAATAAAAATTAAACTGTAACTAGACATTCTTGTTTCTAAAAATGACAAATGGTAAACATTGTGACATTGTTCTCTCATAGTCCTTCTTTTTAAGTTTATCAAAAACATATGGATTTTTTTATTTTTTTATTTTTTTTTTTTTTAAATGATTCAGGAACCCTGAAGTCTCTGTCACTCATTCTTCATTACCCAAAAAGTCTCCCTATTTGTCAGTTTGCAGTAAATTGCAGTCACATGACAAAGTGAGCGACCCACGGATTGTGTTTTTGCTATCAGATTCTCGTCCTGCGACATGCTATGGAGGCAGCCACGGCAGAGCGGGAGCGTGAGATCACTGTCCTGCAGACAGACCTGGTCAGCGTGCGCTCCGAGCTAGAGCACTGGAGGAACACAGCCGCCAAGTACGAGGAGGAGATCACCCGGCTGCAGGAGGCCTTCACGCAGCAGAAACAGCAGCAGACCGCTGCCAGCGAGCTGCAGGGTGAGCACTGCCTGCATGTTCGTCTGAGGCTGTCTGTTCATGTCTTTGAATCACTACTAATCATAACTGTGCGTCCTCTCTGTCTCGCTGCCACAGCGGAGTGCACTGCATTGCACCAGCGGTGTACGTGTTTGCAGCAGGACTGTGGTGGGCTGAGAGCTGAGAGGAAAACGCTCACAGAAAAACTGCACCGCCTGGAGGCTGAGCTGAGCAGGTACACACACATGTTGCTTTAAATTCTTTATTTGAATCCACTGTTTTATTTTTTTTTATTTTACTATACTGCAGTGCTGTCAGAATTAAACAAGATCACATTTAATTATTTGTCAAAAAAAGATCCACACATCTATAAACCATTTGAATATACCGTTACTAAATAAACACCACTTTGAAACTTATAGTCTCTTAACTGGATCTCAAGCTGAGAGTCTCGAAACCTGGAACATATCAAACTTTGTTAGGTGGACCTTAAAGTCTTTTGACAGGCGTGATCGAGTTGATGAATTCTGGCCCAGGACGGCTCTCAGGAGCACTGCCAAGTCAACAGATCAGGTTCAGAGTTTGGATTCAGCATTAAAGGGCAGGCTGAGGGTGAGACTGACAGAAGGAAACATGGTGTCCAGCTGATTCAGGCAGAGAAAGACGAGGAGATGACAGCTGACTGACAGCTTACTGAAACCATCTGCTAGATCTGTTCTCCGCTGAGAGAAAACACTGCTGCATGTTCTCACCACAACCACGTCCTCAGCAGGATTTTATCTGCGCCTCAGCTACAAATTTTTTAGTCTACAATAAACTGTACACATCTTTTGACTTTCTACAAAGCACTTGGACATGGACGATTTTTATCCTGCATATTGACAGCTGAGGTAAACAGTGGACTGACAGCCTACCCAGATAGCAAAAACCTCCGAGCTGGATCCAGTTTGGAGTCACTTTGCTGTTTGTATTTCCTGGTTTATTACTATTGTTGATATTATTCAAAAAAGTTCAGGTAGTATGTACAAAAAATGTTTTCTTATAAACAAACAGTAAACGGCCATTATGGGCTAATCTAATATAAATGTTTTTGATCTCTTGACTGAAAGAATCACATTATTCCTACAACAGCCACCTCAGCTAGAATGATGCGGTTGATTTGGGAGGAGTAAGCAAACAATTTGAGCTGACTGAAATCTATTGACAACTAGCTTTGAAATCTTACACACTGTAACTTTAAAGTTTAAAAAGGAATTTATTTAGATTTATTTAGTTGTTATGGAAGATAAATTGCCTGTAGAGTCAGAACCATGTTTTGTACCATGTACATATATTTTAAGTACAGTTGCACTCAAAAGTAATCAAGCATTTTTTTTCTCCTGTGTTTTAAGGATATCAAATCCCAGGAGAAGACTGAAAACCACTTTAAAGAGATCTCACTAATGAGAGTTGTCAGCATGTCCAAAGTTTGATTTTGCTGTTTATGGATCAATTTCTGCATTTGAACTCTTTCTGACGACATTTATGGAAACAAGTCAGAGTGTTTTTTAATGTTGATGACATTTTGTTGCAGCATTTACATAAACGAGCTAAATACAGAAATCACTGTTTACAGTACCAGTCCAAGGATTTGATCCACATGTTGGACAGGTTTTCAAAACTATAAACACAAGTATAAACTACATATTCCAGTTTATGTTGCATGTAGCTCTATAAACAGAAAATCATATTGGAGAGCTACGTCAAAAGGAATTTACCAGTGTGATTGGTTACAGAATCGAGTCTTACTCAGCTCCAGTAAAATGTTCTATCAGATCAAAATCTTCGCTGTCAATAAAAGAAATCCAGTCAGCACATAATTTTCCATATCATAATGCAGCGGTCCCCAACCCCCGGGCCTCGGACCGGTACCGGTCCGTGAGTCGTTTGGTACCGGGCCGCGAGAGTTGAGGTTCAGGTGTGAAATGTATGGTTTTCAGGGTTTTTATCGGTTTTCAGCGTTATTTTGTTATCGTTTTTATCGTTAACTCGGTTTTCCTGGGTCTTTTCACGTGTGTTATGAATAAATCTTCTTTTTTTCGGTACCGGCACTAGTTTTATTTTGTTGTATTTATCCGCGACACCTTATTGCCGGTCCGTGAAAATATTGTCGGGCATAAACCGGTCCGTGGCGCAAAAAAGGTTGGCGACCGCTGTCATAATGCATTTGTAAGATGGATGAGGTCAGTCAGTGCCGAGACACGCTGAGGACTTGGCTAAAAACATACCCTTAGTCTATTTTTGATGGATGGAGCACCAAGCTGCATAGTGCAGATAAGCAGGACAGGAAGCCAGACACAGAGGAAGCATACAGTTTGGTCATTTTTCAGAATAAAACACTGTATGAACCAGGCACTCATCTGTTTACCAGCAGCGATGGTGAACACGACTATCAAGAAGACACGACTATTTGTTAACATTAAGTCTCGCTCTTCTTAATGACAAAAGGAAATGCAATTTTTGTGCCTTTATTTGCAAAAATTATTTTAAAAAATGTTGTGCATCATGTGTAAGGTATCCCAGTTACACACAATGATTTATATATTTTATGTTTTATAATGGCTTCTGGTCAGAGTACAAAGTAATCTCTCTCAGTATTCCTACAAAGGTGCGCTTTTTTCCTACCATTGGATCTACATGATACTAATGAAATCACAGCTTTAGTTGTGACCACACAAGCCCCGCAAAGGGTGTTCAAACCCTTTGTCTATAAAATACAGCCAATTAGGGGGAAAAAAGCTGGTCTAAATAGAGAGGAGCTAAAAGAGCTTGTTTCAGACCGGATAAATTGAGGGCCTGCACAAAGGCCCAGTATAAGTGACTCTAGAGTACAGTGAAAAAAATATGAGCCTCATAAGTCTTCAGTTAGGTCACAGCATCGCGAATCCTTCGAGAGTTTCTAACATTGTTGGGAAATGTAGTGGAGTGATAACTGAGTAGACGTGTGATTTGGTGTGTTTGCAGCTCCAGGGAGCAGAGTCTGGTCCTCAGCAGCAGTCTGGAGTCTATGGAGAAGAGGGAGGAGGTTTTGCAGGACAAACTGGGTTCTCTGGAGAATCAGCACCTGCAGGACGCGAGCAGGCTAAAGAGCCAGCTGGACCAGGCCCAGGCCCGCACACATACACTGCAGAAAGAGGTACGCACACAGGATGGGATTTAAAAAATAAATAAATAGATAAAACACAGCAAAAGCCAGGTGAAGAAAGAGCAGAACAAATGGAAGAGATGAAAAATAAAAGTTGGAAATGGATCATTGAGTCTTTTGATAAATCCAGAGAGACTTAGGTCAGCACGAGTGAAGGTGGTTGAGCAGATGCCTAAGGCAGATGTGAATAAAGAGAGGAAACCACACTGGGGTTCTCAGAGAAATAAAATAAAATGTCCCAAAATGCATACAAGCAGCAGCCTGAACTAATTTTTGAGCTCCCTTATTTAAAAACAAAACCAAAAATGGTTCAGCTAATTAGATAAACAAACAGCTACACAAGCAAGCTGCAGTCAGGATCTGTTCAGTGGAGCACATCAAGTGACATTAATTGACAAGTTGGTGATTTATTGATTGTATGTTTGCTTCGGGGAATTGAAAGTTGTAAGAAATGAGGGAAAAACATCAATCTCGGCATTAGCAATTTGGCTGCCACCATGTTTGTATTTTTGGAGCTAGAAGGCGCAAACACTAACAGGCTGTCCATAAACTGTATATCACATATATCTGCTGGTGGGTGCGACATTACAGACTAATAATGTACTGAAATTTCAATCACTGAAATCAAAGAATTAACTTTTTCAACAGTCTGTAAGTACAGTTGACCAAACAGCAGTTTTAGTTATTATAATCAACTAAAACTGAAAATAAAAGTCCATTTTTTTCAAGTCAATTTATTTGTAAGTACAATTAAAAACAACACAGAATGACCAAAGTGCTGTAAAAAGTGAAGAAAACAAAACTAAAATATAATAAAAATGGGAAAAAAATCCTAAAAAATTTAAATGAAACCAAAGTTTTTTTGGGGGAAGTAAACTACCTAAAACAAGTTAGTTTTTGTGAACTTAGAAAACTAACTAAAATAAAATACTAACATAGAGGATAAATTCTTAGTTTTAGTAATTGTTAGTTCAAGGTTAGCTAGCCTGATCATAATAAAATAATAATTAAAAAGACTAAAACTAACAATTCAAACATTGAAAGATAAGAAATTCCAGTCTGGAAACTAACAAACTAGACTGACTTGAAAGCAAAAAGTCAAAATGAAATATAAATACAAGCTAATTAGAAAATACAAAATGATAATAACTCAGCAGGTCATAGTGTTTGTCAGATAGTTGTATAAATAGTCCAGTGTTTGTTGACTCAGTTATTGGTAACAGCAGCTAGTGAGCTTTTGTAAATGTGGCACTTGGTGGATTCTCCATCAGTTTTTAAAGGGACCTGTTATTCTTTTCTGGGAGTTTTTTTTCTATTCTTGGATCTGTATGATGTCACAAGGAAAAGGATATCCCAAAGAGGTTAACTTTACCTGGAAGTGAACCCTTTATGCAAATGGGCATAGAAATGACAGTGGTCATAGAAATAACAGTGGCGTATCTGTGTGTGTGTGTGTGTGTGTGTCTGTCTGCAGTATGAAGACACACAGTCCCAGCTGTCTGATCTCCGTCAGCGTTATGAGAGAACAGAGCAGGAGAAGCTGAACATCCACCAGGAGCTGGAGCAGTGCAAGAGCAACCTCAAGCTGCTGCAGGACAAGTCCAGCTCTGTGAGTGCCCACACCCACACTCTTTGTTCCTTTATGATAAAAAAAAAACACAGACTTGTGCTTGGACTGTTTTTCTTGTAATCTATGTTTGCTCAGCTTGAAGTTTTACCTTAATTTATTTTTGCTTTAAGGTTGCTTTTTATGCAGGTGAAGCTGCATTTTTATCCTGAATGTCACACAGCGTTAGTGTTGTCTAAATCCTATAAAAAGAGAACTGTCAATAACATCTTTGTTGAAAGTAGAAATGCTCATAATGCCAAATAATCACTGGTGAGGTAACAAAATAACATTTAAATTGTGATTTTTAAATGAATTCATGCAGCTCTGTGAACACAGTCAAAGGACTTGTGTGTTTATTTTGTGTGTGTGTGTTTTTTTTTTAAACTGACTCCTCTAGCCAAGGTGACAACATGTGACCTCACCGTCTCTCCTGGTTTATATCCTGTTCTGATAAATAAGCTGATAAATAAAAACTCTTGGAAACATTAATCAGAAAATCAGTGAGGCGGAGCAGCCTACTCTGTACCCCCCACCCCTTTTCTTCCTCTCCTCCTCCCTCAGCTCTTTGTCCTCTTCTTTCAACTGTTCAAGTGACAGCAGATTACATCAGGGTTTGTTGCAACTGAGCTTTAAACATTAAAAGTCCTGATTCAAAGTCCCTGGACCCAAATCAACATAGTGTTTTTTTTAAAACACAATATATCTAAAGGCCAATTTCTCTTCATTACAACCTTGTAATTTTGCGTCTTTAGTTTTTTTGGTAATAATAATGTTGCAATATCTGAGATCTGGGAACACGAAGGCCACACTAGAAAGTCTCATTGTTTCTGTTTGTTTATTTTATTTATTTTTTGATACAAAGTCTACAATTGATATCTATTATGAAAAAATAAAATAAAAAATCCACCATTGGTGTATGTTAAGTGAACTGATTCTCTTCTGTCCCACTTTTCTTTCATGGCCTTCTCCAATTCTCATTATCCTCACAGTGCATCGTCTTTGGGCGTTGCATGGGCTAAACTGCTAGTGGTCTGTAGCTGATACATTGTGGATAATGGAATGCGATCACTGGTTTGGAAGGTCTTCCACTACTTTTTGCTGGACCTTGCCATCCTAAACTAGGTTAACTATTGATCTAATGATGCTTATAAACCGGGTTGTAACGTAAATGGGGGCTTGTCCGAGATCTTTTTTTAATTCTTTTGTGGAGACTAAAATGTTTTTCTGCAGGATGAGTGAAGTTTTATTTGAGCTATGGAGATGGAAACCATCTCCATATCTCTTATGGAGATATCCAGATGGAAACCATGAAATGTTCAAGGCAGATTAAAACAAAACTCCAGATTTGATTGATTTATTTGGAAGGAAGGATGAATGGCACTGATGTGATCTAAAACTGTTTTTGGAAATGTCCATCAGGGTTACAAAAAGTAAGATTTTCTAGACAAAAGTATTTGTAGCTCATTTCACTGTGTTCCCAGATCTCATTAACTACTGTTTGCATTAATTAGCACTGATAGCAATGGAGCAAATAAGAACCTGATTATAAAAAACTAGAGTTACCCTCTCTTCACTCAGTGTGTTTCTGTTAGGCTTCTTTGTATGAACCGGTGTCTGTCGTGCTGTAAAGATCAGATTGAAACCAGCTGACAGACGGCAGCTGGAGGAGATCTGTTCCTGCTGCAGAAAAGTGTTGCTGTTTTAAAAGAGCCTGGTGACGGATGGCTGCTCCTCCGTGGTGTTTGTGAATGTGGCTGCTGAATGTGTAGAAATGTTGGTGCTGCTTCGTAGAAAACGGCTGATTGGAAACAAACCCAAACCCCCTCTCTGCCTCTCTCCCCTCTCCCCCTTTCTTCCCTCCCCCCTCGCTGTAGCTGCTCCATCCTCCATGTTGGTTTTGGTTGATTTCCTGGCTGATTTCTTCTTATCCCCTCTCCCCTCCAACCCCTCTCCCTTTTAGCCATCCATATTGCAGCCTGTCCAAGCCATATTCATGGGCCTTGTCCTGGCTCTGCTGTACTGGTGTTTCGGCCAGTTGTGGTAGAAAGGTACACACCGACATGACATCAGTCAATCTCTCTGCCGTCCTGTCTGTCCGTCTGTCTGTCTCTGATGCATCTATCTGTTTGTCATCACTGGAAGGAAAGATGTCAGAGGCGAAAGGGTCATTCTGATCTGTGATGAATTCAGGGTCATGAGTTTCAGCTGGAAAACTGACGTGCTGAAATTGAAAAGAAATCTCCCTCTGTGAACCCAACACAGGTTTGCGCCATGAGAGCTTATTATTTTTGAAAATAAGAACTATAGGCATTGCTGTTGAAAGTGAAAGTTCCTGTAAGCGTGTCCAACACAAAGAATTGTAATAATATATTTAGAAGTCTAATAGAGAAGCTTTGCATGACTCATGATTTTCTTATACTGGGCCTTAATGCAGAACTTCAGTGTGAATCCTGCTGTTTTACCTCCGCCCAGTTTAATTCAATTGTTTTTTGATTGGCAGCCCCTCATAAACAAAAAGTTGGAACACGTTCTGTACCTGATATGAGGCACCTTTGTAGGTCAGTCTCTCCTTCCAAACAAGCTACCAGAAGAGATTTTATTTTAGCTTATGTCATGTAGGAGCATAGTATTTCCCTCACTATGGGGTTGGACATTATCACATTTATAGATGTTTTACAGTCTTAACATTTTACTTTAATTGTGGCTAAAGTGCATTCCCTTTTTTCCCCCATATGTCCACACTTTTTTTTTTTTTTTTAAAAAAAGGTCATAAATTCAGTAACAAATTAACCTAAATAAGGAGGGAATGTAAGAGTAAGGAGCAGGTTATTACTGGCAAGCATCCAAATATTCCTAAACTACATCTTTCACCATTTGAATGCTAACAGCTCAGGATGATGATACATAAAGGTAACCCAGCTGTTAAAAGTGGAACTCTGAATTCTGATCACCAGATCGCTCTCTTCACCTCCTAAACTTCCATTTAAGACTGAGGATCATCTTAGCCATCATCATCATTATCATCATCATGGCGTCTGGTCCCTCGTCTTCTGATTTGAGAAGCTCTAACTGCATGGCTGTCAGTCTGCCTGTTCGTCTGCCAGTCAGTCTCACTTCTGCTTCTGCTTCTGCTCTGCTGCAGCTAACACTAAACTCTGCTCTTTAAAGGGATGGGCTCCCTCCACCCACAGACCCTCCAATAAACCTGTACTCTTTCTAATGACCAGCAGGGGGAGACTCCTTTGGCTGTAAAGGAATGCCCGGGTGTCTAGAAGAAGTCACCCTTCAGCTCACTTGATCTACCTCAGTAAACACATTATTAAATGGAACACCATGTTTATTTTATAAATGATGGTACAATTGGAGTCAAAAGGGTGTTATAAAACAGGGCGTGTCTACTCTGTAACTGACATGTGAGCGTGCAGTGCCCCTCAGTTTTTCCATCACCCCAACCCTCGCTCGAAGCGTGTAGGTTCAAAACAAGGTGATTCCTTGAATCTGTTCATCTGGACGTTGTGTTTTCAGGGTGAGAAATATTTTTTTCACTAATTCAGAGGATTCCTTCACTCTCTACTAACGGTAGCTTTCCCCAACCTTATAAACAGTACATTTGGATAATGACCAAAACTAGCACCATGGACTAACAACCAGCTTCGAGTTCGGTTAATTGATCAATGGCCGTTAGTACCATTCTGAATGTTACTCCACCTGTGGTTGGAGTGGCTGCATTCACTTTTTTAGATCACCAAAAAATGTCCTCTTTTACCACCACTCAAACCTCAGTGTTCCTCCCTGTCCCGGATGTGCACATCCTCATCGAAAGAGTGGCCATTGGACTGTAGGTATAAATAGACTGCAGAGTCCTGGCCTGATGAAGTAGCTCTTCTGTGTTGTCCCATCCACTTAGCCAGAGGTTGTTTGGTTTTCCCGATGTATAAAATCACGACACTCTATAGATGGTATATAGCGCTTTTCCACTCTGAGCACTCAAATCGCTTCGCACAGCTTGCCTCATTCATGCAAGCACCTTTTTTTATGTTTTTTCTATGTAAGTGCTCTCTATCTAGCGTTCGCACACATTCATACTCATAGCAACTTGAGGTGGTATGTTGCCCAAGGATATTTGGAATTCAGACTGGAAAACCTAGGGATCGAACCACAACCTTCCGATTAGCAGATGACTTACAGCTACAGCCACTAACTGTGTACACTATATTACTGTGTTTGTGGTGGGGGAAACACATCCTTGTGGTTGACTGATCTTTGGTGTAGTGTGTTTTGAGGTTTGAAAGCCACAGAAAAGCTGTGTTTTAATGAAATGCTTCTTAGCGGTTTGGATACGGCCGACATATAAGGAGTCCTCAAAGGTTTTTGCTGAAGCAATGATACTAGATTCAGTCATTATGGAAATTTACTGTTACTGTTACTATCAGGTTGGGAAAATCAGCTGAGACTGAAAAAGTAACTTGCATGAGTGACGAAATGTTTCTCCCAATGAAAACGCAACGTCCAGATGAGCAGATTCAACACTAAGTTGGACACAGCCATTTATTTATTTATTTATTTTGTTTTGTTATTTACATGCTCAAAGTGATCTCAGAAAGGTCTGTCATGTAAGATCAAAACAAATGATTTCTGAGAGAATTGAAACAAGGGATGTGGCTGTAGTGACTTTTTTATTTTTGTGGAAAAAATGCATAAATAAACCAATCTGCCGATAATCCGCACATCTCCAAATCCACTGACTAGATGAGAGGAATGTAAACAGCCTGACTGAAAACGAAGGCACGGTAGGCCTCCAGGGTGTTTAGATGTGTATGATGGATGCAAATTTTGTGTCATCGCTGTACATCTATGCACACTGTACTACTTCAAAGCTTTGCCTATTTGATAGTTTAATGACCAGGCAAGAAACCATGACCATCCTGGTAATGTCAGTCAGCACCACACATCCATAATAAAGACTAATCTTTAAGATGCAACCTAAATTGACAATCCTGAAAAACACAGTGGAGAAAATAAGCATCCCAAATTATTTATTTATTATTTATTTATTGACTGCGCTGCAGGAGTATGGCTCATCACAATATTACACAGATCGGTTTTTAAGCTAAGCAAAGTTCAGTTGTCAAACTTGGGTTGCATTACTCGCAGAATGAAATGGTGCTTTTGTCTGGGATTAGTTTCAGTCTGTCAAGAAGGTGCATTTTTTTAAGTTGCCCGTCTCACGCACGACTAGAGGAACAATAAGTTTCTGTGTTTACCAATCCAGCTGCTGTCCACAGCACTGGTGTGAAACACACGTCACCTGCACCTGCGGCTGTTTTCTTGCTGCAGCTTTACTTCATCATGTGTTGGGCCAAAACGTGGCTGTCCCACACTGAAAGCAGCACCTGAACGCCTCCTGTGTAAACAGAGTGCTGAACCGCTCACTGCTGACCGTTCACAGTCAGGAGTGTGTTAAAATTTTAAGTTAAGAAGAAGAGGCGAAACAACAGAAATAAAGGGAAAAAAGTTAATCAGAGAGTCTTAATGTTTATGTTCAGCCCAGTAATTTTAAATAAATTAGTGACCCTCCTTTTGATTTGTCACTTTATCTCTCCCCGACCCCAAGAATTCAACAATATTTCAGTTTTAATTCAAAGAAAAGTCTGGAGCTGTGAGAAATGTAGATGAGCTTAATTCATCTGTGGAAACTTCTAAAGGTGACCCTTCTGTTTTTTTACACTCTGTTCCCCTTTAAAGAGCCGGGCTCTGACCATCGCATCTTAAAGGCTAACCCTCTCCTTCCACCTGCCTCATTCATTCACTCTCCTCTTCCTCTCCGTCAGGTTTTCGGTGTTTTATTTTAGCTTTCTTTAATTACATGTTTGTGTTCTCCTATGTTTCTTTTTGCAGGGTTTGTTTTTAATTTCATTTATTAATTTTTTTTCTTCTTCTGTGTTCTTGCATCCAGCTGCTGCTAAACTTCAGTTATTTTCATCTGTTACTGGTTTGTTTTTTATTGTCTTTTTTTCTGCAGCCATTCTTACTTTCCTTATTTCTGAAGCATCCATCATCATGTCCATCGTGTTTGTACTGTGTTTGCTGCTTGTTTGTTTATTCGGGAACGTCTGACCAGTATGCCCAGTTGTTGTTTGCTTTGAGGGGAAATTGGTCTGTAACTTTTCTGTTGTTCTGCTCAGGTAACATAATTTGTTGGGTTTTTTTTGTTTTGTTTTGTTTTGTTTTTAATTTAATTATTTTTTACTTGTTTTCTCCTCCTGTCCTGAAGTCCCAAAAGATGATATTGATTGAATTTGTTTCCTTTTATCGTTCATACACAAGTCAGCAGAGAACTCGAGTAAAACTCACAAACATCGACTGTCCTCGGCAGGAATTTAAAACTGTTTTGAATTTGAAGCAACAAACACTTGGGCCTTAATTACATATTTGATGCATAAAAGGGAACTCGAGTTAAGCCCCTATTGGACGTAATCAAGGAGGAAATTGTACTTGGCATGTTGACTTGCTTGAGTTAAAACCTTTGTTGTTTCTCACCAAAAATAAAGGATGAATCTTGAAATATATATGTAAATATAAGGACCTTGCAGTATATATATATACGTATATATATATAATTTTTTTTATAGTGAATATGACTTTTATTGTTTCAGATTGATTAGACAAAGGGTTCCTTCCAAATAAAATAAATGGATAATAGATGGATGCACCCATCACAAAGTCATCCATTGTTCTGTGGGCACTCCACTAATAAAATACTACAGTTTGATTAGCCATATTATTCAGATCATGACATTACAAATATTCTGAAGGGGAAGAAGTTTAGCTGACCCTTTGAGCAGACTGGGTTTGAAGGCCGTTTGCTCTCTTCCCACTTTTGTGTGTCAAAAATCTTCCCTGTCCAATCAAATAAAGGCAAAAAAAAAAAAAAAAAAAGCCAAAAAATAATGTTAAAAGCTGAGAAACGGCATAAAGGTATTTGAGAGGTCCAGTTCAGCCACCTGTCTCTGAGCTGTCGGTCAAAGCAGCCACAGCCTTAAAAATCTCAGCCTCGGTTATTTGAAAAATCCTGTGTAGTTGTCAGAAGCAGGAAACTATCAGAGGTCAAACCTATGTTTTTGCAGCGGGTGCTATAAAAGTTACATTTTTACATGTCAGTATATGGAGATTGATTGGAGCCAGCCTCAGGTGGACATTTTTGGCACTTACATGCAGTTTGGCTGATTCATTTACGTTGTTCTCGTTAAATAAACTTTTTTTTTTTTTCCTCAATCAGATGAATTTTTGCACCAGAAAAAGAAATAAAATATCATCTTTTGGACTGAAGTGGCTTCTCTTCTTTTGTCTTCACCTCTTCATCTTCTTTCCCCTCTTTCTTTAAAAGCTCTCCTTCCGCCTCTGTCCACTTTTACTTGTAATGTTCAAACTAACTTTATTTATTCACGCATTTCTTCGTCTGTTTCTGTCTCGTATGTGTTTTTTCGTTCGTCTCTCTCTAACAGAGCGGCTGGAGCCCGTGGATGCCGGTCGTCGCAGTGATGGTCGCCGTGACGGCCGCCGTCCTCTACCCCAACCTCTCCAAGAGCAGCTCCACCTAGGACACAAAACACAAGCAAACACACACGGAGCACCGTGAGGAGAGCGTCACTGCTTTACTTGTATAAAGTCTAATTGTACATAATTGTAGAGGGATATAAAGGTTGTGGTTTCTACAGAGGACTCAGAAGCTTCTTGGTTTATTTTGTTTTGGTTTTTTTTGTTTTGTTGTTGTTGTTGTTTTTCCTGCGGCGGGGAGTTTTGTTTTTATTCTCCGCTCTCTCAGCTCTGGTGGGGGGCTCCTTTTTTTTTTTTTTTCTCCCCTTTCCCCCTTTTTTTTCCGTCTCTCTACTGATTTCCAGGTAACAAAACATTCTCCAGCAGGTGGAGCTTCCACATACACACAAAAACCTGCTTAATGCTAACACGGCGCTTTCCAGCAGCTTCGAACGTCACTGACAGGTCTGAATCTGTCCGTTTCAACTTTACCTCTGAGGACAGAGTTGCTGAAGAAGAGATGGCTTCTCTTTTACGCAGCTCCACATTCAGCTTAAATTTACTCGCTAAATTCTTCAAACCAGCTCGTTGTGTTAGAGCAGATCTAGAGGAGGAGCCACTTTTTCTTGATCCCAGTTTACAGACATAATTAGGTGTAATTCACCCAGGGGATGTACCCATCCTCGATTAATACCAATAAATACTTTTTGTGTCCTGAAGGGGATTAAAAATAGCCACACATTTCATTTTAGTTTTCTCTGATAAAATGTCCAAAACAGATGAAACAACATTTCAAGGCTTTGGGACAGGGCACTTCCTTGATAGCAGCTGTTTCCAAACAGTAACTAAAGGTTAGAAGTGTAGTTGCTGTTTCCAAACAGTAACTAAAGGTTAGAAGTGTAGTTAAACCACAGCGGAGGTTTATGTTAGGGCAAGGTTGTGGTAGTTGAATGGGAGCTGCAGTAAAGTGGTCCACAGTGCTGCGACATCCCTCAGGTCCATCGATTGCTACAGTTACTACAATTAAAATTATAAAAACAGAAACAGTTATTTATTTCGCTGTTTCCAGCTTTTCTATCAAGGATATGTTGACAATTTGTCCAGAAGAAACATGTTTACACCACTAAAATGAACAGTGTTGTACTCCATACTGTGAAACAGATCATGAGAGTTTGGTGCGTTCACTGGTTTCCTGCTAACATCTGTTTCACTAGAGTTGGAGTAATTCGATTACTTTGAGCTTTAAGATCTGTTTTTGGTCAGATAGATGTTCATTCAGTGACTTCAGGTGTTCCGCCTTAAATGTGAGTTCAGGTGACCGTGCATCACATCGGGCTTGAGCAGGTCTGAGTTTATAGACTCGGGGTGATCCTGGCTCTAAGAGCACAAACGAAGCACAAACTGTGACAAAGCGCACCACATCGTCGTGACTAACCCGAGGCTGCTGGGAAGCTCTCGCGCTGAAGCAATTTCAGGAAGCTCTGCCCTGTTCTGCTTTCAGTTGGCCATGTTGGATGTCTAACTTGGCCTTTTCTCTGGGGTTATTATTTTAATTTGTTTCTTTGTTTCTGTTTGGGGGAATTTTGGGGTCTGGGTTGAAACTTGAAGCCAAATTATTGAAATAAAATCTGATTTAGTTTATGTTGGGTTTACTTTTTTTTTTTCTCCATGTTGGGGGCACAGAGAAAAGGGGTCAAAGTGCCTCTGATGTAACTAACACCACAGTTTGTGTATGTGTGCAGACACGCACACACACTCTTCACCTGATATACACACACACACACACACACACTTGGTTGGACAGTCAGAGGTTGCTTTTTCCAGGGCTTTCAGCTTAATCTCGGCTCAAATGTCTGAGAATTTCCCAGAATTCAGATTAACCGACTATACAACACCCAAAGAGCAAAATTTTAAAGGAGGAACAAGAAAATTTGCCATGTTTTCAGAGTTTAACGGGCCAAATATCAAAATCTATTCATTTTTTTTTAATTGACACACAAGACGTCAAGCCTCTACTGAAACATTTTGAGAGACATTGAATCATTTCAAAGTGTGTGTGTGTGTTGGTAGACAGGGGTGTGTGTGTGTGTGTGGGTTCACAGTCTGGACTCTTGAGCAGCGTTCGTCATCGTTCGTGTACTCCGTCTCGTCTCCGTGTTTAAAAAGAACTAAAATAAGACAATGAACAAATACTCCTGATGTGTAAAGAGAAAAAACACTACAGAACAGAGAGAGAATTGTAAGATAAAATGTTATCGACTGATGTGCTACTAGACTTATTTTGTTAAAACTGTTTAGAGATATGAGAGGGAGCTATGTAGAGGATATGATGAGGATGTATTGAATATGCAGAGCGATGTTTGGATTAAAGTTGTAGCAAGCTGACCCACCAAACCTGCTTCCTGTGTCTTTATTCACAAACACTGAAAGATGAACTCATTTTGGGTCAATATAAATACTTCAGAAGGTTGAAACTATCCTGGTTTTTCCCATCTGGCTTCTGCATGCTGTTATTTTGAAATGGCAACAGCAGGAAGGGCATTACAAAGGGGTTTTTACTGTAACTGCTCACAAGATTTAAAACTCTGCATCAGACTTGGGTAAAAGAAAATTATATCTTAGATCGTGTAGAGATGGTGTGCACTTTGTGGTTCTGAATTAAATGCAAATAAGACACTTTAAATATTGATGTTTCCAGATTCTTGAAGACTTGTGTTAAAGAAAACATAATTCTCTTTAATCCATTTTTACTAGATTAAAACACTGCAAGAAGAAAGCTAAAGATCAGTATGAATGCCTTCATTTCTGAAAAATCTCAAGATTGGAGTATTATATTAAACTGATTTGTGAATTTGAATGATTTTGTAGTGCACAAACAACTCCCAAGTACAAGACAATGTTTATAAAATATGTAGTTTGATTGATACGGGATTAATGAAGTGTTGTTGTTTTTTTAAGGGAAAGTAATGTTAAAGTTTTAAAGACAAAATTATCTCAAAGTTGTTAAAGTTGCTTTATCGTTAAGAAAAATCTTGAAATATCAGCACCTAAAATCCAAACGTGTGCTGCTACAAACCCTTAATTTATTATTTTTACATTTGTTTCATTAATCATGGTTAGCAGATTTAAAGTTACAGAACTGCAGTCAAGTATCTCTGGTTGAATCTTCACAGAAAAAGAATAAACATCATAGTCATGATGTTTTCTTTTTGTGTATGTGTTATTATTTACAGCTTTTCTATGACGACAACCAAGAAAGATGCCTAAAAATAAATTATTGGTTGATGTATATACAGTGGCTTGCAAAAGTATTCGGCCCCCTTGAACTTTCCCACATTTTGTCACATTACAGCCACAAACATGAATCAATTTTATTGGAATTCCACGTGAAAGACCAATACAAAGTGGTGTACACTTGAGAAGTGGAACAAAAATCATACATGATTCCAAACATTTTTTACAAATAACTGCAAAGTGGGGTGTGCGTAATTATTCAGCCCCCTGAGTCATTACTTTGTAGAACCACCTTTTGCTGCAATTACAGCGGCCAGTCTTTTAGGGTATGTCTCTACCAGCTTTGCACATCTAGAGACTGAAATCCTTGCCCATTCTTCTTTGCAAAACAGCTCCAGCTCAGTCAGATTAGATGGACAGCGTTTGTGAACAGCAGTTTTCAGATCTTGCCACAGATTCTCGATTGGATTTAGATCTGGACTTTGACTGGGCCATTCTAACACATGGATATGTTTTGTTTTAAACCATTCCATTGTTGCCCTGGCTTTATGTTTAGGGTTGTTGTCCTGCTGGAAGGTGAACCTCTGCCCCAGTCTCAAGTCTTTTGCAGACTTCAAGAGGTTTTCTTCCAAGATTGCCCTGTATTTGGCTCCATCCATCTTCCCATCAACTCTGACCAGCTTCCCTGTCCCTGCTGAAGAGAAGCACCCCCAGAGCATGATGCTGCCACCACCATATTTGACAGTGGGGATGGTGTGTTCAGAGTGATGTGCAGTGTTAGTTTCCGCCACACATAGCGTTTTGCATTTTGGCCAAAAAGTTCCATTTTGGTCTCATCTGACCAGAGCACCTTCTTCCACATGTTTGCTGTGTCCCCCACATGGCTTGTGGCAAACTGCAAACGGGACTTCTTATGGTTTTCTGTTAACAATGGCTTTCTTCTTGGCACTATTCCATAAAGGCCAACTTTGTGCAGTGCACGACTAATAGTTGTCCTATGGACAGATTCCCCCACCTGAGCTGTAGATCTCTGCAGCTCGTCCAGAGTCACCATGGGCCTCTTGGCTGCATTTCTGATCAGCGCTCTCCTTGTTCGGCCTGTGAGTTTAGGTGGACGGCCTTGTCTTGGTAGGTTTACAGTTGTGCCATACTCCTTCCATTTCTGAACAATCGCTTGAACAGTGCTCCGTGGGATGTTCAAGGCTTGGGAAATCTTTTTGTAGCCTAAGCCTGCTTTAAATTTCTCAATAACTTTATCCCTGACCTGTCTGGTGTGTTCTTTGGACTTCATGGTGTTGTTGCTCCCAATATTCTCTTAGACAACCTCTGAGGCCATCACAGGGCAGTTGTGGAGCTGTTTTGCAAAGAAGAATGGGCAAGAATTTCAGTCTCTAGATGTGCAAAGCTGGTAGAGACATACCCTAAAAGACTGGCAGCTGTAATTGCAGCAAAAGGTGGTTCTACAAAGTATTGACTCAGGGGGCTGAATAATTACGCACACCCCACTTTTCAGTTATTTATTTTTTAAAAATATTTGGAATCATGTATGATTTTTGTTCCACTTCTCACATGTACACCACTTTGTATTGGTCTTTCACGCGGAATTCCAATAAAATTGATTCATGTTTGCGGCTGTAATGTGACAAAATGTGGGAAAGTTCAAGGGGGCTGAATACTTTTGCAGGCCACTGTATGTTGTTTCACATGCTATATGTTCATGTTTCTCTGTGTATGGTTGTTTATCAGGGTGATGAAAACTCAGAGCAAAAACGTAAAATAATATGTTGTCCTCTTGAAAGTGAACACATCACATAATTCCCATGTTCAGACCTGTTTTTTTTTTTTTTTAGGTATTAAGATGTTTGAAATGAAAATAAATGTTCTGCGACCAGATGTAGTTTTTTCACTCTTCTTTGGGTTTCCATAAAATCCTAAAACCCTATCATGAGGTGTGATAAGAGGACCCAGATGCATGAGACAACAGCTGGCCGCAAAAGAAATGATAAAATTTATTGGTGGAAACAGAAGTCCAAAAGGGCACAATGGGCCAGAGCCAGCACTGCAAGCAGATAACACATGGAAAATAATTTGGTACAACAAAAGGACCTGAAAAAGGAAGAGATGATGCTGTTTATACTGTACACAGAGGACCAACTGACCCAAGAGGACAGAATCAGAGAGGAGCAGCCAATCACAGAGGAGGAAAAGGGGCAGGAAGTAAAAACAGGAGGAGACACTAACCTTCAAAGTAAACCAGGACATTACTGAAAGATAACACTAGGGAAACTAGAATAATACAGAAATCAAGACAAGAACTGAAACCTATCAGTAGAACAACTGTAAAGTCAAAAGAGGAAAAAATAGAACCAAAAAACAAACAAAACACTTGAAAACCCTGAACTATGACACACCGACTCCTTATTATAAAAATAAATCACTTTATTTTTGCTATGCAGAAGAAATCATCCATCTGATAAAATCCAAACATCATGTTCTGAGCTGTAAGCCTTCCTCCATGGGCGGAACCTGCTCACACCAACGTTTATGGACACTTTTCTAAGAAGTCTCTTGATTTTGTGTTTTGCTACTTGGAGCACCACAAACCGAGTGCCGTTTACTTCTCTCCCAGGTTTCTCTATATCAAGAGAAGCCTGAGATCTTTCCAGAACAATCTTCATCTAAAAAACACTGCAGGCCAAGTGAGTTTGAGGTGAACTGTCCCTTTAAGGCAGAGTGAGCTGTAGGTGATGTAATGCAGACATGAAATAATGAAGAGAAGCAAAGGTTGCACAATTAGACAACACAGGTCTGGACTTGCATATGAGTGTGTGTGTTTGATATAAGCTGAATGTCGTCACACAACAAACACGCATCAACCATCTATCCGGAGCATGATGTCACCTTTTATGAGAAGGTTTCAACATGCAGACAGAATAAAAAATCATAAAAAGGACGGTACTCATATTTCTGTCTGTCTGATTCTGAGTCAGAAGAAAAGAAAAGTAAGACACGATTTCATTCAGGTAAAACTTAAAATACTGGGACATGGGCAGAGGGAGTGTTTCATGACAATAAACTTCTTATAAAGTGCGGAGGCCGGACGGTCACTGGACACATGGACTCACATCTGGTGCTCATAAAGTGGATCATCAATCACCGGCACATGGGATAATCACTGCAGTATTTACAGAGCACAGACAAGGGCGTGTAGATGTGCTGCAAAGCAGAGATAAGTCAAAAAGAAATAAATGTGGAAAAAACAGGTGGGAAATTCTCAGTCTAAAGGAGCTTAAACCAAGTGAAATCAGTGTTTTTATAAACTTACCCCAGAGTCATAGATAAATCTTAGTCTGCGGCAGCTTTATGGCTTTCAGCCACAGACTGTAAATAAAAGATGGACGTAGCAGCAGTGACATCACTTATCTGTTAGTGAAGTCCTGCTATGAAGCCTCTGTCCGAGGGTTTTCATCATAAGCAGCTTAGCTTTTTGAAATGAAGACGTGACGAATGAGGATTGGTACTAACTATTAAACCTGCTGCATCCTTATTGGCTGATCAGAGTACTGTCCTCCATCCTCCTGTTTCACTCTGATAAAGAATGATATACACAAAGCATTGTGTAGTATTCAGTAATAGTAGCGCCTGAGCTCCTACCATAAAAAAAGAAGGGCAGTTTCCACATAGTGTTATACACAAAAGGAAACAACCAGTGGAATCGCCCTCTGCTGGACAGAGTTCAGGTGTAAGGCACTTACACTCACTGGAAATAAACTGAAGGAAGTAAGCAGGACCAAACCCTCTGCTCTCCACTCCAAAAAATATTTAAAGTGCTGGAAATCTTCTTTGCTACAATTTCTCCAGCATGAACAAATAAATGGGAAATGCTTTGAGTGTTATGAAGGTCCATCCTCTCACATGTAACCTTGCCAGACCACAGTACTGAACAGGTAAGAGGGCTTAAAAATGCTGGAAGAAATAACGCCTCGAATTTCAACACACCCCAATAGATGTGTGAGGGCCTGAAACTCAAATGAATGAAGGTTTATGCAAAATAAATAAATAAATAAATTTACAGAATGTGAGGTGAAACTCACTGACACAAAGGTTATTGACTAGAAAAAATATGAAATTATGTTTTTACATGTATTTATATTCAAACCATGCGAGTCTATAACTACTCTGTGTCCAGTGTCTGCATCTGAGTCTAAGGTGCGGAAAATAAATACACTTCAATGAACTTCAATGCCGTTGGGAGGCGGTAAAACGTCACAGACTAGCAACTCAGACAAACGAGAAGAAGAAGAAGCTGATTAATCCGAGCAGCACCTGAACGCAGCGGCATTAGTCCAGAGAAAGTTCAGACCGAGCAGCAGCTCCGAGGAAACAACGCGGCGACACAGCAGGCTTACCGGCCAACTTTCTGCAATTTTTAACCCATCTCCGTGACAGAAGCCTTACACACAATCAGCGCACAATTATCAAAGATGCCGGCCACAGAGAAGGACCTGGCGGAGGACGCTCCGTGGAAGAAGATCCAGCAGAACACCTTCACCCGCTGGATCAACGAGCATCTGAAGTGCGTCAACAAGCGGATCGTGGATCTGCAGCTGGACCTGGGCGACGGCCTGAGGCTCATCGCCCTGCTGGAGGTCCTCAGCCACAAGAAGATGTTCAGAAAGTACCACCCGAGGCCCACCTTCAGGCAGATGAAGCTGGAAAACGTGTCGGTGGCTCTTGAGTTCCTGGAAAAGGAGAACATAAAGCTCGTGTCCATAGGTGAGTACCGGGGTCCATTCATTCATCTGGAAGCTTCCCCCTCAGCTGTGCGCCTCCGACATAACTTTGTAACATAATAAAGAGTCCGCACACGACAGGGATACTGGAATTTCCAATATTTCTTCTCCGAGTAAAGTTTTCATCCAGTTTTCACTCACTATTCCAAGTTTAAAACCTCATCGCCCCGTCTTCTGTCCTGGAATGCACGGGCTACCATTTAAAATTCAGGCATTTAACATCTTTGGCTTTTCTATGCGAGAATAAACGTCGCACCTGACTGCAAATGCAGCTTTTTAATAATTTTGGACACACTCTTCAATTCGGCATATATTTTAACCCAGATAGCACGAATATTCTCTGTAAAATATCAGACTTGTAAGTTTCACGGCGCCTCTACCGCCCACTTGGTCGCGTTTCGTTAGGAAGGTGAGGCATTGGGGGACTTGAGTCTCTTAAAAGCTGATAAAGTTCACCATTATGCACTCAAAGTAAGCCTATTAGCGAAAGGCAGAAGAAACGTTATTTCTTAAATTGTCCGTAATTTAATAAATTCACATTCACGGTGGCTTCTGTACGTGTAGAGCAGTGTACGACAAGAACTCCTTGCAAAACTTCGTCGAGAAATGATCTTTTTAATAATGTCGCGCGTTTATCTGCGACATTAAAGTAATGTTGAATCGATTTAATACAACCTTTTAGAACTAGCGGATGTCCATCTTTAATTCGGCGTAACCTCATCAAAAATACTTGGATTACTTTTTAAGTTGAGGTTATTTTATTTATTTTAACGTTTAAATCTGGGTCGTGTTAGACTCGTAGAAACGTGGGTCTAAACTTGGACTTGGCATTCAGGGTAATTTCTGATGAAGTGAATGGTTTTTGTCAACAGCAGCGTTAAGTGACAGATTTCTGAATGGAGTTTGGCGTGTTGTGGGTGCAGAGTGTGTTTTTAATGAGCAGTCTCCCGCAGAGGTGAGGACACACCTGTGTTAATGAGGCCGACCTCGTGGAGAACTCAAGTCTCCTCAAATATTTCACCCTCGGACTCAAAGAGATCACAAAGTCAGAGCTGAATGATGTTCATTAGCTCTTGCGCCCCCCTTCCAACAGTTTTTTGATCTGCTTTGCAGTCTTTCTGCTTCATGTTCTTTACAAGCTGCTCTTTGCTGGGTGACTAACCACACCACACCTGAATTTAATTTCCATTGTTTGTAGTTTATGTCCCTTTTGTAAATAGTAGATTTTTGTTCCCTTCAGGTAGTGTTTTAGAGGGTTAATCATCACTCATTAAATTGATGAGTCAGTGGGGAGGAAATCGGTAGGAGCTGCTGCTGCTTCTTCTTCTTCTTCTGCTGCTAATACACAAATGTCTGGTTTCAGCTTGTATTTTAATATCTGGGTTTTGGTTATTGGTGGGACTTTGGTAAAACTTTGATTGTAGCATCTGAGAGAAATGGATTAAATAATTAGATCTTTGGGTTTTTGTTCTCCTCCTTTTCACTCGTCATGGGTAATCTGGACAAAAATTGTGTGCTCATATGAAAAGAGGGATTTTATTGATTGTTTATAGATTGTTTCACTGACTGATGCTTTTCCTTCAGACTGAGAAGTGATCCAGGAAGGTGGGGGGAAAAAAGGAATCCCCTCTGCTTCCCTTTTAGCTTGTTTTGCACATAAAATTAATCATCTCAGTTCTTGGTGATTCACTGCAAATCTAAATGCTCTAAATAATTAGCTTAATCAGCATAAACTTGATGAAGCAAGAGTACACGTAGAGCCGACAAATGAAAAAGTCATTACAGGCATGATTGATGCTGTTTGAAATGTCCCTCAAAGGTTGGAAAAACAAAAGCTTGTTACTCCCAGAGCACCTTTTTGTTCTTGTGCCTGAGTTTTCATTTATGAAACTACACAAAGATGGTGTCCAAAATGAGTTAAACTCATGGTCTCTGGATCCTCTGTGCATATGGATGGTTATTTCTGCTCTTTGAGACATTTTAAGGTGTTTGGTGTCAGGTAGAGAGCTGCTTAATTGGCTCTCTGCTCATGTTTTTTGAGGGTGCTGAGCTGTTTTGCTGCTTGTACTGGTGTAAACGGTGGACAAAATAACAGAAGAATCTCTCCAATCTTTCATAGGTGTATTTTCTTTATATATATTTTTTCCATTAGTTTTAGCTCCCTCAGTTTGGCTTTCACACATTCATAACAGAAAAACTTCCTTTAATTCTGGAGGCATCATGTATTAAAGTTGGACCTGTTACTAGCGGTCTTCTTTTTCACTCCCGTGTTAAAAAATCTCAGCCTTTAAAATGCGAGAGATTTTAATCCCAAACAAACTGAAAGGAGAATTTAGTCATCTGCACCAACGCTGGTGTTTCAAAATTTCCATCCCAGCAGTGCCGAGTAAAGCGGCGGCTGCCGTTTGATTTTCACTAAATGCGTTTGCGCTTTGTGCACTGGCTTCACTCCTGTCCTCAGAGGTTGGTGCCCATCCAGAGCATGGCCTTGGTCTGTGTCAACGAGCTGATTCACAGCCTGAGTCAGTGTCATCTCTGAGGCAAAATGATGTCATCTCCTCCCTGTGGTTACCTGTTGGCAGGACCAGGTGTGTGTGCTTTGTGGTGTGATGAGTAGTCTGGGTTCTTGTTTCCCAGACGGTGAGTTTTGGTCTTTTCATTGGAGCTGCGTACAGTCCAGCATGACATCCTGTTCAAGAATCGTTCAGTTAAACTCAGAACAAAACACAAAATGTGACACCAAGACGAGTCAGTGCCAGTATTTCATTGTATTTGTACAATGACAGTAGAGGGCTATTCTATCCTTTTCTAATTTTATAAGTGTCACACTTTAAAGGCTGAAAAGGGCATAACGGACAAGTCACTAATATTTAAACAAATAATAATAAAAAAAGAAACACAAAAAACCAACCAGAAATAAGAGTCCGTGACAAACTGATGAAATGTTTATCTGCGGTTTTTACCCGAAGGTCACCTGCCTGTTCAACGCTCCTATGAAAAGCACCACTACTTACATGAAATGGATTCAGAGCATGAGTTAATAGCTGTACCTCATTTATTTTAATGTTTTGACAGAGTCCTGAACAAGCTGCTGGTTATCTTTTTGTAAGGGGGGAAAAGATGCATCACATTGCTCCAGCCCGCTAGAGATGAATGCACACTGTTTTTAATAACAACAGTGAGTCAGTCTTTGGTGATATTCCTGAGATGCAAGAAAGCCGTTTTGGTCATAAAGTCAAAGTGCAGTTTGAAGGTCAAGTTTGAGTCTAAAATAACTCAATGACCTGCCGCTGCTGAGATGAAACGAGTGGTTAACTTTATATGAGCAGATTGTGTCCAGAACGTCTCTCAGAAGCCTGAATGTGTCGCGTTTCCACAGCTTAGCTGCATACAGCCTGCTTTTGAGTTCATTTGAGACCAGAGCAGCTTTTATACCTAATCAGACGTCTACATCTGAACTCTGATTGAAGAGGGAGGAAAAAACCTAAACTAACCACGCTGAGTGAGCTGAGGTCAGAGTGCATTCAGCTACGTAAAGCTGTGGTGGACGGTTGGTTTTTCCACACTTGAAAGGAAATGACTGCCTGGCTGGGTGGGACGTGCACACAGTTGGGCAGAGCTGGTCCTGTTTCAGCTTTCAGACATGAAGCAGAAGACTGTGATTACCTCTTTTTATGAAGAAAAAGGCAAATATTCAGTGCTACAGGCCTGCTGACAGTGACTTTATGTAAACTATAGTGTGTTCATTATAACAAATTCTTTAAGTAGTAGTTGATTGGTAAAAGAGGGAGAGAGCTGAAGGAAGATCGGCTCTCTTCTATCAAAGATCTTGAGTGATGGAACCATCGGCGAAGCTACCTGCCTTATGGGTTTAGGTTTGAGGATAACCAGCAAGTGTTTTGAATACAAAAGGGTTAGCTGATGGCTAAACTTGGTCGAAAAATTTGTTCCAAAACAAAGTTGTTGAATTCTGTGTGTTCAGGAATATATCTCTGTCATGGTTGTAACAGAAATGTTTCAAACTGCTGATCTCTCTCTGACATTGATCTCTTATCCTGATGTGAAGTCGTGAGTTCATGTGATCACGTTGCTTTAATGGCCCTCGTAAACCTGCATATACAGAGTAGGACTGCACGATGAAGCAGGATTAGAGGGCTCAGTGAGCGAACTTCAGGTTTAATCCTGAATTTTCAGGCTTAAAAATGTGGTTCATTCATATTGGGGGGGGAAATTGCCATGGAAACTAGTACTGCAGACTTCACCTGCTCCAGTGCACGTTATGTTCAGAACAGGGAGAGAGATCAGCAGGTACGGCTGCCTACTGAGCAGTCACATGGTTTCCTCTTTCAGGTGAACGTGCTCATAACTACATTGATAAACCCTGAGCTGGCTTATTGACTACATTCCACTTAACCTGATCGATGTTGGAATAAGTGAAGCCAGATAAGGAGAAAGGAATGATGTGCTGAAAGTACGTAATTCCTATCTCTGGTTCAAACCTGTTTTCATTTTTCTTCATGGGGTAAAATGAGCCTGTTAGCTGTGCAGAGTTCATAATCACCAGGTGGATTTAACATTAGGTTAGCTTTTTAAATGAACGCTTAAACGGCACATTGACTCTAGTTTTGTGGAAGTCAAGCATATCCAGATCTCAGACAGGCCATTTGGAGCTGATCCAAAACCACCTTCTTGCACGTCTGGTTGTTCATTTATGCGCCGCACTCCAGCTGCTTTCACTTTTTATTGTTCGGCCGCAGTCTGAAGGGCGTGCCATCTGTGGCACAGGTAGTACTGGCTCGTTTTAAAAGTCGTGTTTTGCAACACATGTAACATCTCACAGATGTTTGCATGTCAGAGCAATACTCGGTAGTCTGAGTTCACTGTGACGCATTTTACAGAAAGTCCACACAACATCAGAGTGTGAAAATGTGCTCAGGTCCCACCTGGACGTCTCGGAGAGGCTCCGGTGTGTTTTCACAGGTGACGACAGTTTGTCAGATACCTCACCTCCATGACAGGCGGAGCATATGAGCCAAGCAGGAAGGGGTGAGGGAGGGCAGGCGTGTGGAAGCTCAGTTAGGCCATATCCACACTAGTTTGAAAACGCATCTTTTCTCTCCGCTTTGACCTTCCGTCCACACTGAGACGGCGTTTTTGGTCAAGGAAAATTGAGCTTCTTGAAAACGCTCTCCAAAGCGGATACATTTGAAAACAGCGTTTTCAAATGTATCTGGATTAGTGTAGACGTAGCCATAAACTCATCACCCTCTCACCTGCACACTTTCACTCAATTTACGTGTTTGAGTTAAGGGTCTGCACCTCAGACCACGCCACAAAGGTGCAGCACCTGTTTTGTGTCTCATGTGGAGGAAACTCTTAAATAAAACAAAAATGGAGCACAAACTGTTAAGTTTAAAAATGTCTTATTAAAAGATTAGGGAAGAGTTTACTGGTCCTAAACTATAAATGTCAAAAAGGAAAGCTGAAAATTCACCACAAAGGCGACATTTGGCGACCTCCCCAGTAGCCTTAATGATGGGTTTTCACAGTTCAGTGTATATATCAGTAGTTTTGGGGGGTTTTCAAAGGGAAGCTGCACTGCAGCGATGACTCTCTTTAACTTCTGATGCACAGACAGTCGTTTTGTTTTATGAGCAGGCTGAAATATGCCAGAAACCACTGGGTTTTTGAAAAGGTTGCTCCCACTCGGCTTTCAAAGGGTTAAAACTCAGTCGGTGACCAGCTGGTTAAGATTTGGTTGAAGGAGAAACTACAGATGTTCCAGATTCAGTGCAAGCTTCAGGGACAAGATAATTTCCCATCACAAAAAATAAGTGGTGAGCTGAACGAAACTGAAATTCCTCCAATGGCGGTGTGACTTGCTGCACACTGGAAGCTCGTTTCCGTCACAGAGGCGAGGCCATCTCAAAGCTCGTAGCTTATATCACGGCCCAGCCCCATAATTGGGAAACCCTTCAGCAACCAGAAGAGCGACTCCTCACGGAGTTGCTCATCAGAGTGGGAGGGTGGAGAAGACAGACTGGCACGTGGCCAAAGTGATGTAACTCCACATCCTTTTCAGCTCTGTTAATGGATTGCTGTGGTGTGGGGACCCCTGAAGAAGGCCCCTGGCTTTTGTCTCTAATGCACACTGAATATTTTCAGTGCGTGCGACCTCTTCAGAGCTTGAACACACTTCGTTTCATTTTAAAGAGTTTTGGTTCAGGGACGGCCGACGCTGTGCTTTCAGTCTCTCTTCTGCTTTTCCTCGAGCTCGAGGCAGATCGATAGTTCCTCAGTTGACTGCTTTCGGGATTCAGGGCGTCTGTGTCATGTTTAAACACCAAATGTCACAGTGGTAGCAATAAAGCACATCGATTACACCACAGCTGCTCGGTTTTGTATGCTTGCATAGATTCTCACCGCAATCTTTAATTTTCTGTCTCTTATTTAATTTGCCAAAGAAATTTCCTTTATCATAAAATCAGAATTGGAGTGACTTGAATCTTATTTACGACCTTGGTAAACACTTTCCTGATTAGTTTATAGTCTGAATAGATGGTTTCAAGTCTCGCTGAATGCAGCGTGATGTTGATTCAGTAAATATTGTCTCCCCATTAGTGCTCGGAGAGGATAAAGCAGGGTATGATTTTTAGAACAGGCAATCAGTTTTGAAGCAGTGTCACAGAGAAGGTGTTTGTAAGCAGGAGGATGGAGTCATAGAAGTTACCTGGACTTTGAACTGAGAAATCACGAGCTTAGCGGTGGAGACGTTAAAGTCATTTGATTGTGGTGTAGTTTTGTTTTTGGTTTTCTTTGGGGGGGGGTTTAACCTCTGGTGATTGGAAACTCGTACACTGGTGTCAGTTTGTGAAGATGTAGTTATTTCCTACAGAGCTAATGTCACACCAACGATAAATTTGGGTTGGCTGACCCAAAAAGACGGAGGAAAAAAAATCACTACTTTGTACAGAAGTGGGTTTCCTCCTCAGCTGGCAGCAGAGCAGCAAATACAGGAACACCCACCGGTTTCCTGGCGTATGTTGTCTTTGTGCCTCTGCATCTCAGCTTCCACTTAATTCAGCTATGCATCGTGGCCTTTAAATAAATATGCCTGACATTCAAAGTGAAATTACTCATGTTTAACTCCTAATAGCTTACGGAATAACTATTAAGCTTTGTTAGGCAGTGCGACTGCAGTGAAACCCTACAATCCTACCAGATCCGGGCTTAAAAGTGGAGGCAATGGAGCTTTTTCAGTGGTAGCTTCTAATCTTAGGAGCAACTCACCTTTTCACATATGAGCTGCCCAGTCCCTCAACACTCTTAAAGACTTATGTGGATAATAAAAGCCAGGATATGCTGCTCAGCAAGACCCAAAAGCAAGCGACAACAGTCTCTTATTTAGTTTGTTTGGTTTTTAAGTGTATATTTATTGTTTAGTGGTTATTTTATAGTGTACATTTTCTTTAACTGTTAGAGAAATTTGGTCGACTGAGGTTGTTTACAATGTGCTATAAAAATGAACTTTGACTGGACTTGAAAGTCGAACTTCTGTGTATGTGTGGATGAATACTGACCTCCATCTGGGTGCCCAGATGGAGGTCATTTAATGCAGCCGGCTAAATGTCTGTTCCAGATGACTAATTTTTTTTTTTTTCTGCAGCATGGTTCAGGTGAAAACTGTTCATGAAGCTGCAAGGAGCTTGCAACGTTGCCATGTTGTAACGCTTTTTCTGCAGGTTCCCGAATCTCTGCAGAGGCCGTGTTTATCCTCTGACAGCAGTTTGATTTAAGAAGCAAATCTTTACCACCTTAGAGAGAAATCTATCCCTGAATGAACCTTAGTGTGTCTGTTTGGCACTGGAATCATCATTCTGAGATTGCAACACCTTATATGCGCGCTTTTTTGGGAGTTTTTTTGCCTACCTCTTTTTGGACGTTGGCCAGTGAGTTGAGCGAGAGGTGTGTTGTGTACAAAAGGCGTTGGCCCATCCACTTGTGCAGTCCGGTGTGCTGCATCATGATGGATTTCAGCCTGAGTAGCTGTGACATGATCAGTTTAAGTTGGAGAAAAACATCTAGATTATCTTACTCATCTGTTAATCCTACGTTAGCTATAACAGTTTGAGTCACTGGGGCTTCTTGGCTGTTCTTTTCCTTATGCACACTGTGACAGCAGTGCATGCTCATTAAAACATGCTTGTTTGTACAAGTAGTTCTTCTCTGCTTCAAATTGCTATAAAGATGGGCCATGTCTGACCATGAGGGGCATCCAAACAGTAGAAAGATGGCCTAAAGGCAATAGTTTCAGGCAGTTGAACCGAGGGGGTGTGTTGTGGCCCTGTATGAAACAAATGGCATTAGTGTGAACTGGGAATCATGCAAAGCTTGTATAGAGTCAAAGCCTAACAATATGGAGTTGGAAAAAATCATGATGGGTGTGATGGAGGTGTTGTTGTTATTATTAGCAGTTTGTGTACATTTAGTTTATCAGATTTCTGCTGAGGCTGAAACGAGGAATAACGGTGCATGGAAAAACTAATTTAGGATTTGGAAACACTGCATGGAAATCTGTGCAAAAGCAGCGTGAATGCAGAACAGAAGTGCTAAACGCCACCAATTAAACAAATCACCTGGGACAAATTGTAAGCCGAGCAGAGAAGTATTAAGCTTTGAGCCATTGTGCAGGTTTGTTTCTTTTTTTTTTTTTCTTCTTTTTTTTTTGTCCAACATTAAAGCTGCATAAATGACTTGCAGTGCCTATAATTACCTTGGAACGCGTGCAGGCATGAGTGTCTTTCCCGCTACTGGTTTGAATCTAATGTGAAAACTAAACACACATCTGAACAAAAGAACAACTGTTTGGATAAATTCACATGCCGTGCATAACATTTTATGTTCAAAGTAAAATGCAGACGAGACGAATACCTCGATGGCTGCATGCTGTGAAAGATAATTGGCCCTGAACTTAAGCCAAGCTACATTGCTACCAGGATAAACTTGCACCAGAGCACATAAGACACTGGTGCTACTTTCTGTAGGTGTAGCTTTAAATATTCACAGCCTTCCCTTCAGAGTGACAGTTTTGTCACCTGAGCTAAATTTAAGTTATAACATTTTGCTTTTATGGAAGCCTGAAATGTCTATACTTCCTGTTTTTAGTGCAGCTTTCGAGTAAATACACAAAATCATATAATGGAAGCTGTAATGCATTGTTTTGGAATGGAGAAGTAGCTGTAGTCTGTTTTATGTCCCTGTCTGATCATTACTAACACTCTACAAGCTAGCATTGCTTGCATGCTCTTCTTAGCCTGTGCTTGCCCCGATTAGTGTTTCTTCATTTATTGTGTCAGAAATATGACATCACCTGTGCTGGTAAATTTAGTTGAATAATCCTGCCTTCAACTGGTTTTTGTCCCCATTTGCAGTGCTGTTCTACATCTGCCTCAGTGTGAGAGGAACCAGGTGAGAACAGGCCTGACGGGATCTGTAGCTCTCAGGTGTGACCTTAATCAGGCAGCGTGACCTCTCCTACATGCAGAGTTAACCTGTGGTGCCTCCAGGCCCTGTTTTTCCAAGAACAACCCCACCTTTCAGTGGGAGAATTTTTCCACTTCTCTGTTTGTATTTTCAGAACGTCAAACTTTCCTCGTTGTTCAGTCAGCAGCAGCCAATCAGTCCTCCTTTCTTTTTGCGCTCTTTAGTGCTCTGTAATCATTTTTGGGACACAGTCTCCCTTTCTCATGTCTCTCAACAGATGTGAGACGGTGTGAAAGCTTTATACTTTGATCTACTGTTAATCAAAATGCCCCATGCTCAAAGTGAAGGGACTGAAACGGTTTATTAAAACAAAGAACTAATTGTTTCCTCATCTTGTCCTGCTCGATGCCACGCCTAATTGACAGTATGCCTCAAAGGTTAAAACTGTTCTGCAAAAGATACACTGCTGTGTCCTCCGTTGGCTCCTCTGCCATCCGGGTACATTTTAGGAAATTAAACATACTTGAGCATTGGCGTACTGAGGTTGACTGTCAGGTCGTGGGCGGGAGGACAGAGGCACAAATGAGGAAAAATGAAAAAATCCTACTTTGATCCTTTGCTACACCTAGCATGACCCCCTGAATGTGACTGATCAGACATTGAACTAAATAGTTATAGTTCAGTAAACTCATAAAAGCCCTCAACACACTTGTTGTATGACCTTTAGTGAATTTGGAGCTGCCACTTGTATAAAGAGAAAATCGCCTGTATTGAAAGTGTTAGTGTTTCTGGACTTTGACACAAAGTTGGATCTGAAAGATTAGATTTCTTCTTGTCCTGCTGTTTTTGCTCCTACCTGTGTGGAAGGACGACTGACTGGAATACCTTAGGACTCTGGGAACTGTCACAGGAAAATGTTGACTAATGTTTTGAAAGTTAGGGGAAAAACTAATTTAATGCCACCTGGAAAAAGTGAATTATTCTAGATCCCTTTTAAAACTGCAGCTATCAATTTGCGTATTTGCTTTTCGAGCGCTGTTATATATTATTGTGATTGAATATTGTATATGTGTAGCCTGTACCCTTCAGTATCTTAGAGAAATGTTCACTTTTTCTTTTGAGTGCGCAGCAATTACATTTACATCCAGTCAGGCTTCTGCTTTTCTTAAAATCTTCCAATGAAAGAACTTAAAACTTGACACTTCTTGGAAAAACGGGAGTCGAGACTTATTGATTCTGAGTCTTGACTTTGTACTAAATGGATTTGGCACTCCTGTAACATGACTAATAATTGACAGATAAATCTATATTGAAGATACCCATTTATTGTGCGTGTCGTCTTCATATCTGCTGACGAGCGTCGGGCCGCTCTCGGCACATTTAGTGCTGCCTCCCTCAGTGAGATATTAACTAATCTGCTGGCTGGCTGCTCCTCTCTGGGAGCAGAAATCTCGCCGCGCACACACACTCACACTTGAGTTCACCCTTTCTCTTTTGGCCGTTTGTTGCTATGGTGATGTGTATCAACAACAGTCCACGTCCAGCTCGCCTCGTTGAACTCTGACAGCTGATAGATGTTTGGTTTCAGTCTGCCAGGTCTTGGTTTAAAGTTCAGGCTTCGACACAGATTTCTGGATGTTGTGTTTCTGACGTGTTGGTTTCTGTTTTCATTTTTGTGTTAGTTTGCCACTCTTTGACTCTACAGGCTAAACTTTTTATCAGAGCTTAAAACAGATAAGAGAAACTGCTGTCAGCTGACGAGTCACTGAAGCACAAACTCTGAAACTGTTTATCTGCTCTTGTGTTGCTCTGTGCTTATTCATGCACGTCATGTTACATGCGGTTTTTATAATCTTCGGTTGGCCTGGACCTGATCTTAATCATGATGCCAGCAAAACTGACGGGTACATTAATGGGAGAAACGCAGCTGTGTGAGAAGATCATCTCGACAAACTCGGCTGTACATCTAAAGGACAAAGGTCACTCTTTCGTGGATGCCAGAATTCACACTTTGGACCAAGGAGACGGTTGGTTTGAAAGACGAGCAAAATGGGCCGTCTCTGTCCACTGAATAACACAAACTCTCAGCAACCTACAAATGCAGACTTGAGATCCCTTCCCAGGCACCTCAACCCCAACTCGCACCTTGTGTCAGGTGACCTCAATAGTTTACGTGATAGGGTGGGATATCTACTCGTAGGGGTTTAACCTGAAACCTCTGGTGGTAATGACCCCCACCTTTTTCCACACTGTGGCTGATGTGATAACACAGATGATCAATAATGGGTCAATGACCTTCTCCTTAGGGTTCAAATACATGGGACTCTCCACCTTTTTTGGTTTTAGAACTTAAGTGACTGGACTTCATTAAGTATTTTCTTTTTAAGCTCCTAAGACCACCATGACCTGAATAACTGAGAATCAGCCAGACCAGACTTCAGATACTGAAACTACTGACAGGTTCACTAAGATGGCGTTTACTGATGCCACTGGCCGATATTTCTGCTGCTTATCAGCTTTGCCATCTAAATGTTGGCATGATGAGGCACTGAGACTTTAAAGAAAGGCTCTAACAGAGATTTCTTAGTTTTCCTGGAATAATGGGGAAAACGTGACTGCAAAGAACCCAAACCAAAACAGTGATGCAGCATTTGTACCCAACCCTCGTGACTCTGATTAGGTCACAGTAATTCAAACTCTATCCTCATTTATGTTTTGTGGTTCAGCCACAGACGCTCTCTCAAGGTGATTTTTGGCTCTCTGACAGACTTTATTGAGGTTAATTATGCAGTGTCTTCAGAATGAAGCGCAACACTTTCATAGAAACCAGAAATGTCTGAAACTGAATTGGTGACATTGTTGTTGAGTCTCATCAGTGTAGAACAGTCAGTATCGAGACAAAGACGGAGGTGTGGGGGCTGAACGCGCACACACACACAGAGGAGTGATTGATAACACTGGCAGAAAGGCCTCTCAAGGTCGGGCCAGTGAGACGCATTCTTCCTCCTCGTCATGGCAACCTCAGTAAACAGAGCTGGTGTTTGGCCGAAGTAACCTGAGGGTGGCGGAGGGGTGTGGGTGTTCATAAACAGGAAGTGTCACGTAACTTGGAGCATTAGGAGCATGCCTCATGATGTGTTCAGGTACCATGAGAAAGGTCAGAGATTGTTCTGTAAGTGAGGAAATGCTAGTGATGAGCTGGTCTACCTTTTGAGCCACAGCTGCCCGCCTATCTTTGGTGTATACATCCACTCATTATTAAAAAAAAAAAAAGTTACAAATGATAATTTAAAACCCAACTTTTCAGTTATTGGACTATATCAGCCTAATGACCAAAGGTCTGTGCTGGTTTTAAGTTTCCACATCAGTCGTGTAAGCTGCTGATTGGATGATTGCTTTCAAACATCTTCTTAGGTGACCTCACAGAAACTTGGTTTGGGCTGACCAGCGTCACAGTCTGTAGAACCAAGTTTCTAAAATTAAATGCTCTTTTTAAGAGAATCGGTTTCACACTCGCACTAAATTTAACAGCAGTGGATTTTTAGTTGAGCACAGCACTTAAAACATAATAATTAAGTGCAGAGTTCATGATTTGTTTTCATTTCCTTTGGAAATTGGAGCTTTTAGGATTCTCGGAGGGTTCCTGTGTCTGAGTCATTGGACGGAGGAGTGTTTGAGTTGGCCGTGTTTGCACTCACTGAAACCTCATCGCTCCGCTCTTACCGAAACCTGTTTGCTCCTTCATCTGTTTCACTTCCTTGGTTTCCATCCTCCAGGAGGAGAAAAACCCCATCATGGCGGTGTCATATTTATGGCTCCGGCCTTCGCGCTCCTCTTCGCTGCAGATGTTGCTACTGTGGCTTGACTGAACTATGTCAGCATGTAGAGGAGCAGAAACATGGGCCGTCCAGATGAGGTTGTTTTCAAGTCCGCAGTCTCATCCTCAGCTCCCTGTTTACAGCCTCTGTAGAGATGTGTGTCATCACTGAGAATAACTGCAACCAGATCAGTAATCGCAACCAGATCACAGAATGTGTCACATACAATAAGTCCAAAACTAGAAGAAGCATAACTAGATAAATCTGGATAACATCTGCAGTGTTTTATTCTTCGGTTCTTCGACCTTGAAGGATGGCATTAGAGAAATTAGGGAAACATGACCCAAGGTGTTGGAACAAAAAGCACTTTTTTTTTTTTTTTCTCTTTTTGTAGGGAACGACAAAGCTGCTTTCATGTTTTAACTCGTGCTCTCAGAGCGAGCTCGCGCTAACACACTATAAAAACCACCAGTGCGAAAAACACCAGCGCATTCCCCAAGTCCTCCTCGTCATTCGGTGGGTTTAATTATACATTTCTTCCTCAGAGCCTGTGAACTGAGGTTATTGTGGAGACCGGGTAACTCTGGACCATGTAAACTCCGTGCAGTGTTATTGGTCTAGTCTAAAATTGTGGGGTTATGGTGTAAGTGCCAAACTGGGAGAAGTAACTTTCTGTGAAACGCTCAGTTTCTCAGAGTTAGAGCTTTATTTTTTCTATTCCTGATTTAACTGGAGGAGCTCTGCATGATTTTGCTCAAATCCTTGTTTGGAAAGTGGCACAACTTTGGAAAACTGTCATGATTTTATTGCATCACAGCATTTGTGTGATACTAAAATTACTGGGAAAAGTCGCTCGGCTTTAGGCCAGCTGAAACTGTTGATCCAAAGGGGTGCAGCTTCAACTCCACCTTACGCATCTCCTCGCTGAGAAGCAATAATGTCCAAGTATAGACTGTCGGTTACTCACTGGTGTAATCTTGGTTTGTCTGAAGAGGTAAAGGTAATTTTTGTTAAGTCTAGAAGGTTTGAATCATTGTGAATTATCTAAAGCTGTTAAAGAAATTTGAAGAAGTTAAGAACTGCTCTTGATATCACAGTGAGTCAAGCAGGCGAGTCATAAGAACATTTCTGTAATGAGGATTTCCCCAGTATGTAGTTGTCTGCCCTTTTTTTTTTTTTTTTTTAATTTTAAAATCGCTCAGATGTCCATCTATTCATTTATTAGTATTGTTTTATTTATTTTTGTTACTATTGGCATGTGTTCACTAGAGTCCTGGGAGTTTGTACAGCTGCCTGTATGAAGCAATCATGTTTCTTAAAACCAAACCCAAGTTATTAAAAGTACTCATTCTTTGGGATACTGACCCAAGAAAAGGCAAAGGCTCTTGTAAAAATGTTGGTAGTGCTAAATAAAAATAATGAAAGTAAAATATCAGCAGCACAAACCCTGAAAACAAAACTGTGCTAGTAAAATGCTGGCCCCCCGTCTTTGCACTAAGTAAGTTAAAGAACAAGTGTAGTAATGCAACACACCTAAAGTGCTGACATTTCTAAAATCCGGTGTAGCCTCAAAGCGACACACCAAGCTAAAATGTGCTGTCCGTGTGCCAAATGTCTCATTCAGATGTGACTGAAATCTCCTCAAACTGAGTTGTTTTTGTTTTTAAAAACTGGCCCCAGGGCGAGTTTCAGCGATCTGCGAGGCAGTGCGCTCTGATTGGACGTTCTCCCGGTGCGGTTGTAGCGTTTGATGTCGACCTTGAAGATGTTTAATGTATACACATAAATAAAGGGTTTGTGGTGTCTATCGTTTCGTTCCCTCCCACGCTAATGTGTGTGAGACCCAGGCCTCAGTGTGGCTGCAGAAAAGGTAACACGAGAGCGGCCGGCTATCGACTTACACGCATGCTCGCCCCTTCTCTGCACACAGAAAAGCACCTTTGTTTGTTTCAGCTGTAAATGCAGCAAATTCTTGAAGGTTTTTGCACTGAGAAGCTTTAAAGAAGCACATGTCAGCTGAAATCCACCAAACACAAACATTTAAAGCTTTTACTACAGTTTCACCTGTTTTTGATCGGAGTTGTCACAGTTGAGACTTGTTACTTATTTTTGCTCCTCTAATTGGGTTCTTTTAATTTATTTAGCACTGAAGGAAATTTGTCAGCATAGAACAGAATGACAGAAAAACAATCGCTCTAAAATCAGACTGTTTAAGGATAATTGCTTTTTATTTTCCCCTAATGAGGCTATTATGGCTCTATGGGTGATAAGTTCACACACTTCCTCACTTGTCAAGTCTGATTCCAACCAAGACTGGTGCCTTTGTGAGGAAGATAAAAACAAAGCCATTGTGGGAAGTACTATAAGCTGCAGTTCCTCTACTGGCCTTTTGATCTGGCTGCTTTCACGAGTCTTCCAATGGTGACATAAAAGGTGGACTGAGCTTCTGATGATCGATGGCTGGGTACCCAGACAGAAAACGAACTCCAGGTTTTTGTGACTCCTGGTAGCCTCTGGGGCTGATCGCCAACACTTTGTTCACTTATAGTAAAGAAAGATTTATAACAATGCCCCAAACTCCCTTTAGCTCTGGCTAAAACCTCTTTGAGAAGGTGCCTAATGTGTTTCTCTGACTGAAACATCTTGCATGTGCATGTGGAAATCTTTGGGTTTTGGTTTGTTTTGAATAGACAGGATTTGGAAAAGGGATTTGAGTTTACAGGAAACTGCAGATTGTTTTTCATTTTGGGCTATTTTACGGCTGCTGCTGCAGTAGATTAAGTGGGGCAATGTAGGAAAAACAAAAACATGGCACAGTATCTTGAACCCAATAAAGGTTTGATCGTCGTGTCCAACTATCCTATCAGCTGACTGTTTAGGTGTTTTCAGATATCTAACGATGAAATTTAATTAGTTGTGTTGCGGTACCATCAGAGGTGAAAAATGGCCCACACAGACGCTGGACTGTCTCACAGCTGATCATCTATTTATGAAGGGGAGCTATCGTCATGTTGTCTGTGTCATTGTGAAATGGTGCTGAGCTGTTTTTGATGCAGGAAGTGTGATCTTTTGTCTGGGTGTAGTGGCAGCAGACATGACGCAGAGTTTAGCGCAGCCACTGTGTGCCAAATATTTAGTTAATGATGACTATCAGAATGACAGGAAGATGATGGACTGCCGGGTCTGAAAACACAGACGTACATGCAGGCAGACTGAGTTCAGTGCGTGTTTTAGATTTGAGTTGTAGGTTTAATTTGAGTGTGTGTGTGTGTGATGGTTTACTGAGGATTGTTCACTGATAATCACTGCGGTGAACCTCCTGCAGCCTGGCTGAGCTGCAAATATCCCAAACGCTCCTCCTCTTACTCACTCCATTTCTTCATCTCTTAATCTTTTGCTCCTTTTCTTCTTCTTCCTCCTCCTGTTTTTTTCTATAAAAAAAACTATCCAGTCACTAAACAAGTCTGGTAGTTATTCTCCAGTCTTGGTATCTGAGTTTTAAAGGATTTGGCTGTTTTAGGCTGCCTTAACTGCAGAAACTGTGAATAAGTTGATCATTTTGGTAAAATAATGTTGGGCTGGGCTGTAATTTTTTTTTTTTTTTTTTTTATTTTCAGACAAGAAATGGTTTCATTTAATACATATGAGGTAATGAGAGGTTTGTCCAGTGCACATAGAGTAGACTTTGTGTTGGTGTACTCAGTAGTTAAATTGACTCATTTCTATTAGCAACCTTTTTTAATTGATGTCCATCACCAGTTCTGTCACTGTCGTTCTGTGATGAAGCTGTAATCCATCGAGGTGGAAAATGAAGCACAGCTGCACAAAAGTGTTCTTATATTTAGACTTGTTAACTAGCCCGAACCTCCCCCTCTGCAACATCACCTGAGGGTTTTGTCAAAGGCTTCAAGGAGGTTTTGAACCTGCAGCTGCTTTTGTCTTTGTATGCGAGCTTGTGGCTGCATGTCCACTTTAACACTTTTCCAGTTTTCTCCCCTCTTCCCTTTTTTCTTTTCTTTTCTCGATCAACCTCTTCTTCCTCACCACATGGCAGGTCTGGTTGTGATGACATCATTGCCTGGGAACCAGCAGGGTGAGGTCATGCAGGGCTAAATGCTGCAGTGTGTTTGTCAGTGTGTGTCCTGTTTATGCATGCAGACGTCATGCCAGATGTTTGTGTGTTAATGACAGGGCAGCTCTGCGCTGGTTACTCAGCTCTCTTGTGGCTTCTCTGACCTTCACATTTCTTCTGCTCTTTGTCCATATCATACTTGTTGTTTGCTCTGTTGCACATCATGCTTGCGGTGTCCCACGAAGCTCAGTTTTAGGCCTGTTATTGTTTGTTGCTCACAAGCTATTGCATTTCTCCTGCTTGGTAAACTGCCTGCAGACGCTGGACGCTATCCAGTTTTCATCATTTGGTTCATTCAAACTGAATCCCTGTGAACGACTCCCTAGAACATGGGAGCAAACTTTCTCAGTCTTTGATCTGTGTCTGTGCAGCTGTTTGTGCCCAACCAAAACCAGATTAAAGACGGAGAGGGAGACAGAATGACACCGACTCTGTATCCTGCTCACCGCTCATTACCCAAATCAAAGACATTAAAAGCCTCTTGCTTTCTTCTCTCTGCCTGTAATCTGGATTTTGTTGCTGGGATCACCCCCTCTGAGCTGCTGGTGCATGATTCATGTGACTCCTATTAGGCGCCACTCTTATTACACCAATGCATCATACGGTGATGTCATCAACGGGTGCCCCAGCTTGGGAGCGCCGACCTGATGTTTAGCAGTGGAAGTTGAAAACTGATTTCTAGTCATTTTAAAGCACATTAAAACCCCACTGGAGACCTAAAAACTAACTATTAGAAACATCTGCTAAAGTTTTTACTCATCTCTGCTACTTTGTCGATATGAGAAAGGCTTATTTTTATTTTTGTTGACAAAGTGGTTCCAACTATTTATATTTATTTTATTCTGCAAACAACACTTGATTACAATAAAACAATCAAAAATCTTTTATATTTTAAACGTTCATCTGTGGGATCGTCATTGATGTGGCTCCAGGATTGTGATTGCAGCTGACCACCACGATGTGGTGATTGGAGTTTGTTTGGGTTTAACTTTAGCCACCTAGCGACTTTGTTTAGCAAAAACATTTTAGTTTCCATTAAAATGAGAACTTTAAGACTATTTTATGTACACTGGCACAAATTTTTGTACTTGCTCAGGAAGTATTATTGCGACACTGATTTCAACCACATCCACCCCCAAACCAAACCCTGTGAATGACGGTCGTTATCACTGAACGTGTCGTCAGTTTCTCAGCACAGAGGAATGTCATGCATCTTTGTCTTTGTTTGCGTGTGTCATGTTTCCCGGCAGTGTGTTGTGTGAATGATGTGTTAATAATCGATCTGACAGCAGCAGAGGCTTCCTGCTGAGTGTGTGTTTATGGTTATTTTAAACTGAACCTCAGATGTATACTGTGTGTGCGTGCGTGGCTTTTTGTTCCTCTGCCACCATCCATTGGTCCTCAGCAGGGTGGAGGGTGATTTGCAGGCTGGGTAGATGGATGGGTGGGGGGTGGGCGATGGAGTTGATGATCTCACCACTCAGGAATCTGTGCAGCAGAGGTCAAACCACACACACGGTAGCTTCACATCCTGTTTACCACTGCAGGTATCGTCTGTCCAGTTCCACCCAAACTTTACTTTTGCCACCAAATTTCAAATTTATTTTTCCATGTAAATTTACTTTTTTTTGTCTTTTTGCTGATGCTGCAACCTGCCATAAAAATGGTTCCTTTTAAAATCTGTGTTAAAACATATATTAGTTCTCTTAACTTTTAACGTGGGTCCCTACAGTGTCTGGTCGACACAGCTCATGTTGGAGCTGCTAACATCTTAGTTGTACTTGTTTTGTTTTCTTCCACAGACTTGTTTGCAGTAAGTCGGTGCACTCGGTGGGTTAAAGGGTACCTCGACTAAAGAGGCGTGCAACTAGTTGATTTCATGGTTAAATGCTGCAACCCTCATTGGTAGATCACAGACATCAGTGGCTTAAACTGATATTAAGGCTGTGCAGTGAACTGTAAATTGTATTCAAATCAAAATCTCTTGCAGCTTAATTTCTTGTTTTTTCTGTTTCTTGCTTAAAAACGTTTTCCCCTTGTAATAACCTCAGTCACTGCCGACAGGCTGGGGCAGGTTTAATTCAGCTAAAGCTGAAAGATATTTGGAGACTTTCGTCTCTTTGGAAATACTGATTTCAACAAGTCTATTAAGGAACACCAAACACTATATTAACAAATGTATGATTGAGTATTGAGATAATAAAGTACTCTTAACAATTTCTTCTTGGGTGTTGGCAGACATTTGCAACAATAGCACCCCTCTATCTTACTGAAGCACAGAGTAAAACCCGTCAACATAATATTTAACAGCAGTCAAGGGCATGTGGCCTCCAACCACAGCAAGAAATGTGGAAATGATAAAATTGGTTAACAAGCTTTGTCTTAATGTTTACTGTGGTGACTCTCAAAGCACAAGTTTGAAATGGTTTGAAGCTGGAGTTTATAATTCTGAGGCCAGTGTGTTGGTGAAAAGGAAATTGAACACATCCACTGGTCTTCAGGCTATTTCTCTTAATTTTCTGCCGTTATCTCACCGCATGACATCGTTAAAATCGTTGCTGCTTCCGTGCGTCTTCGTGCATGTTGGCGCCAACCGAAGAGATTTTAGACTTCCGCCAAAGGAAGAATCAGGACTGTTGTGAAAATGTGGGCTAATAGCGTTTAATTGACTCAAACTGAAAATTTAGCTTGTCTTGAATGATCAAAACCATCAGGAAACTGCTCAGACATCCTGTAGGTCACCCTGTAAGAGCCCCGGGTTTAAAAGATTTGGTTTAAATTATATTTACAGGAATTGGCCGTTTCAGTGTTCTGTCCTTATGGTGTTGGACATCCAGGTGAAGGATTTAGGTGGGGTGTGGTTGGCTGAGATCAGTGTGATGATCTGCTTCAGGCGTAGACTGTTCTCTACTGTTGAGCGGTAAATTATTGGGTAGGAAGCTGAACATGTGTCTGCGAGTCATCGTGCAAAGGAACAGCTGTTGTAAGCGGGCAGCAGTCGTGCCTCTGAGGGCGAGATGCTTAGAAAGTGAACTGCAGTGACCTCTGCTTATAACAAATTTTATTTTAACAACCTCGGCACATTTAAGTTATACAAAGCTGGATGAGCCTGGTATCACAATGTAGGTATAAGGTGACTTTTCATATGAAATGTTTTGAGCGGTCAGCTGTCCGACCTGGTGATATGAGCCTTAAGTTTACCTGCTATGTTCACGTATTGTAATGATTTTCTCAGGTGAATTATTAGAAAACGGATGCTCTGCTTCCTTTGTAGACACAAAACTGATGGTTTTGTTGAAACTATCATGTCTCGTACCTCTTTGAAGCTGTGTGAATATCTCCTAAACTTGAGTCATTAAAAGAAGTTGGTTCTAAATGCTGTAGGTGGAGGTTTAATGTTTATTTTAAGTATAAAATGCAAGAACACTAAGATGTACAAGCTATCCACATTTTAATATCCTCTATTAGACGGTTAAACGTTTTTGACTGTTGATTGGTTGCCATGGTGCAACGGTCTTTGTTTGACATGGTGTATCTGATTTTTGTCTAAGTGTAGGACATTTCCTCATTTTTCAGCCACCTCTCAGATGTTGGTTGTCTCAGATTTCCAGGACTGTAGTAGTCTTACTTGTTTGCAGTGGAGATGCTCTGTGCTTGTGATCTTTGACGTTCCTTAATTCACCACAGCAGATGGGCAAAGGGAAACTCTATTAAAAGGCTTAGTGAAAAGTGAATCAGTACCCCAGACAAGCTGATCTGTTACACTGGAAGAACTGTTGGGACCGTTCTTTGCCCCATTGAACCCTTCACACAGAGCAGTAAAATACAGTTTAATCTTTTGCTGAGTCTAATGGGAGAAAAGTGAAATCTCTGGATTTGAACTGTATCAGCGTTTAGGTTTTCCACTCCATCAGTGAACACAGTGCCCAGTTCTTCCTGTCTGTCGAATGACTTTAATCCTGGACTGTCCAGTATTGAAGTTGGGACACAGCTCCTCTTCAGTAAATGAATTGATGTTGCTGAGGCTATCCAAAGCAGCATGATGGAGTTTCTACTCATATTGAGAGACATGAGTCTTGTTTCACCAGAATTCAGACATTTTATTGTGAGAAATGTGAGGACGAAAGCTTGAATACCTGCTATAATCCCAGAAGGGAGAAAACTTGGTCATGAGTATAGTCATTTAAATAAATCGGAACTTGTGTAGTGACAAAAAATGTAACCAAATTGACTTGGTAGTAATGGTTTTGTTTTTTGGGGGTTTTTTTTCTCCATAACTGCATTTAATCACCTGTTATCTTGTACCCGGCACTGAGCTTTATAGGTAGAGATGGGATGGCTTTGGTCATAACATATTTCTTTATTAGGAAACCTGAATCAATTATGGAGAGATCTCGGAGTTTGATTGTGGATCTCATGCATAAACGTTTTGTTTGCTTCTCCATCCCGTCTGTAACTTGGGTGTGAGATGAGGATTTTCTGGAGTTCTAGGTCAGCAAGTAGGTTGATTAGTTTAGCTTAAGCTCTCAGGGCAGGTATTTTTGAAATCTGCCCCAAGGCTCATTATGCAACTTTCTGTAAGAGCCCAGGTTTGACTCACAGATAAGAAAGGCATTTAGTTCCGTTCAGTTCACCTTTATGCTATCACACACTCTTTATCTCTCACTTTCTATTTCTCTTCATGAAAAGGAAAAAATTCCACGTTTCTTTGTCTGTTCTTATGCAAACTCAAACTATCCCAGGACTTGCTTCTCCAGTCCTGTCCTTGTTGTGTTGATATTGTCTCCATAGCAGCCGGTCAAATCAGCAGGTATGGGCAGGAAGAGCATTGCGAGAGGCAAAAACACTGTTTATGTGATGCAGAGCCGGGCTGTATTAAATGTGAGCCACTTTGTGAATGGAGCTGTGGATGGATAAATCTCAGAATAAAAGAGGTGGTGACTGCAGTGGTCTATTATTGCTGAGGGTGCAGGAGTCGAGGCGGACCTCTCGTGTCATGCCTTCAATGGCTACGGCTTGTTAGCTGCAAACACTGAGCGCACTCACCTGGTCTACACATGGTGTAAGGGACGGATACAAGAAGGGAGATGGGTTCAATTTACTACTTAAAACACTGTTTAAGGGTTTAAAAAAAAAAAAGTTGATCTTAAAACTGTAGATAATCACAGAAGTAGATTTGACTGAAGAGAAAATATTTCCCATGACTTAAAACTAAGGCTGCATGACTACATTGATTGTAGATAATGTGACACCAAAGTCGGGACCTGTGTATGGGAGTGAAGGCAGTCGTTCTAGAAGAGTCTCAAATATCAGCAGCTGGCTTGAAATTTATATGGTCCGTTATATTGAAGAGCTATCTAAATGAACTTGCTGGTCACTGGGACATAAACCGCATGCACAGAATTACCGGTCACATCTGTTTAAAAACCAAAGTCTTAAGTTTGAGTTTGGTCCAAAATAAATAATGCTGCTGTAGATTTAAATTTTTCTTTTGAGTGCAGCTTTTGTTTTCTGTCTTGGGGCCAGTTTGAAGCCTAAAAACCTCGGCTCTTTTAAAACGGCAGATTCTGTATGTAGGGTAGGATGAGGTTTGCATCAGGACTTTGTCGTTCACAAACATTTGTTGTCCAGCAGGGTAAAGTAGTGTCAAGCAAAACAGAGGATTGGGTTTGGAGTGAGATTGGTACGGATATAATTAAAAGGCCAAATGGGCTCTGATATACAGGTTTGTAGTTGGGTCATGCAGAACTATTTTGATCCTGCCATAATCTCTTTATCCATTGTATGAAAACCACTGCAAAATGACTCATATTTCTTGGTTTGTGGGCTGGATGCAGTCAAATCATTGCCACAGTTAACAAGTTCAGTCATTTCTTGAAATGAAGAACTGGTGTTAGAAAATTTGGCTTTACCTGCCCAGGTGTGCATTTCTGTTGGCAAGCTGCTGCTACTGGAGTATTTATGGCTGTGTTCTTTGGACCAAACCCAGAACATTACATCAGGGTTTTTAATGTGTTTCTCTTGCTGCTTTGAAATATTAGCTGAAGACTTGTAGCTGGCTGCTGGGGTAATGTCTGGTCCCCAGCGCTACCTTGGAGTCTGTCACGAGGGAGGAAAAGGAGGGATCAGACTTTAACCGGCAGGGAACAATGCAGCAGATTATTAGAGCGGTTAAAGCCGTCTGTAACCTGCTCTCTGTGGCGCTCACACGAGCTGAACTCTGGAGATGCCACAAACGGTCCTCGGGTTTATTGTTTCTGCTCCTTCCGTCATCGTTTTAACTGGCTGCTTTTTACACCCCCCACCCCACCCCCTCCAGACTCTTTCTGCTACTCTCGACCTTTATATGAACAATGGGGGTACCATGGTGATAGCCTCGTTACCCACAAAACTGTGTCGACAATGGCGCGCACACACGGTGTTTAGTTCCCAGCCTGATGTTGTGAAGTTTTAGAGCAGAGGTTCAGCCAACCTACATCCTAAAAAAGAAAGAAAATGGAAAAATAGTCCTCATAGCACAAAAATCTTAAAGGAGTCATTTCCAACCCTTAAGTATCCTATTTTTGTTTATATATACACAAGTGAGACGTCACAAGCACTTGTGACTTGTGATTGCAATGAGCGTGCAGTTTTATACTACAGCTAGTCCTCCAGTTTGAAATGAGGTATGAAGATTATTACGAACTGTTTATTCGGTATGGTCCAAAATAAGTAGTGAGCCCATAAATTGAGCAGGAAAATGACTACAGAGGTGTAGAAGCGGGTTTTCAGTGCCCTTCTTTAGGAAAAGAAGTGTTTTTGGAACCACAGCTATTGCTATCTGTTGGCCTTGAGATGGATTCAAGGTTCCTCATTGGCTTTTCTTTGAACTGGTTCTGACAAAAGATAAGCTGTTCCACTTCACCAGACTCCATCGACAAAAGTGGTTGTTTTTTACCTCACAGTACAGAAACGCAAAACAAAGACTCTCAACGCTCAGTCTCGAGGTAAAAACAGTTTTTGTCTGGTAGCTTTCTCAGTGTCTCATTTGCACAAATCAAACTCTATCATCTGTTGTCTCACATACAGTTTTAATGTGAAGTTAAATGTTTATGTTCAGACTTGGAGTTATGTTCAGTGGATCATTGCCTTACACATGGTCACGATTCCATATAAACAAAGGAAACATGCACAATTTTAAAAAGTCCCTCTGATCCAAAGCACAGCCCTCCAGACAGTTTGATTTCTAGTCTTTGGTCTGAATCTGATCATAAAGTAGGGATGTCATAATATGGTCATGTACACACCTCTGTACAAACCTTCTAATTGTCAGAGACAGCCAATCAGACAAAAGCTGCCTTAAATGGGAATCTTCATGAGCTGAGGGGCTGTGCCAAAGCTCGCTGTGGGAGAGAAAAAAGGGATTGTCTTGATCTGTGAATCATACATTTCTCATGCATTGATGTAACACTTTGTTACTCACAAATTCTTAATGCAGAAAGTGTCACAACTGGTGTGATTAAACCGTTAGTAAGCTGGGTGGATATGTGAGTTGGGGGTAAAGTTCACTGGCAGTGTTTGCAGTTCGTAGTGACACACATACTTAAAGGTGTGGCATTACAGTCTGAGTGGGAAAGAAGGGAAGAAAGGGAGAAACCACAGAGATAAGAAGTTGTATGTTAATAATTCATACAGTTGGGGAGTGAGATGGACAGAGGAAAAGCAAATGTAGTTTGAACAATGAGAAACGGGAAAAGAGGGCTAACGGACACAAAAGGGAGATAATAATAAAAAAATGTAGAAAGCAGGATGTCGCAACACACAGTCAAATGTTGTCACTGGGCGAGGCGGCAGCTCTGCAAAGCTCCACCTAAACCTGAGCTGTCGCAACATGTTGGGACCACAGCTGTCCTGCTGGCGGTGGAGCGGAGCTGAAGCTTCTCGGGGTGGATCACAGGATTTCCCACACTGTGTGGTGGCGTGTTTAGCAGATATAAGCTGTGTCGCCACTGTGTCAACAGCTCGCATTAAAACGGCAACACAGGCCATTTATAACTAAGGCGTGGATAAAATAAAACGAGTTGTTTCGCAGAGGTAGACTGTGGACTCCTGCAGCTCTGCTTCAAAAGAGCCGTGCCTGATATCAGAAGATGTTTTAATGGGATTATAAGCAGTTAATCAGAAAAACTTGTTCTAATGAGTATCTCTACTAGTGGCTTTGTATGAGTCACAGTTCAAAATGATCTTTATCAATATCGGTTCATCTTTAGTCTGAAACAAAATGTTTTTTTGTTTTTGGTTTTTTTTTTTTTGTTTTGTTTTGTTAACACCAGCTGGATTAGATGAGCATATTAGGAATGGGGGCTCTGTGACATCACACAGATCCAGTACTCAAAGATAAAGTCTGAAACTGTTTCTAGAGCAGTCTAAGCCTGAGCTTTAACCTAATAAGGCTTTTTTGAGAGGCTGGAAAGCATGATGGGCAAAAGCTTTGACCTCAAACTATAAAACACTCTTTAAAGATGTTTAGTCCAATACTTTTTTTTAAAAATATTATTACATTTGCTTTAACTATACATTTATACACCATTATAAACATGTGTTCTCCAACATGTGTTCCTTTTATTTAAATGTAACCTTTATTTAAATATCACACGCTTGCTTGGAGCGTCCCAGCGGTGCATTGGTTGCCTCACAGTAAAAAGGTTCTGGGTTTAAAATCTCCTGGACCTCCTAACTGGCAGCAGGTGACCGTAGGAGTCCGTTATGAGTGATGCTAACAGACTCAATAAACTGATCCGTAAGGCCAGTAATGTTGTGGGGATGGAGCTGGACTCCCTTAAGGTGGTGTCGGAGAGGCAGATGTTGTCCAAAATAAAGACAATGTTGGATAATACCTCCCACCCACTCCATGACCTGCTGGTCAGTCTGTCACGTTCAGTGAGAGACTGAGATTACCAAAAAGCACCACTGAACGACACAGGAAATCATTCCTGCCTGTGGCCATCTCCCTGTACAACTCATCCACTTAACACTGTATACTGCAATAGCTACACCCTTTTTGCACACGCTCTCATTCTTATTCAGCTATTTATCAATAAGTGACTTATATGTATAGAAGTCATGTATATATTGTGTCTATCTTTGTTACTGTTTATACTGGAGCACTGGAACCAAAATAATTTCCCCTAGGGATCAATAAAGTATTGTGATTCTGATTATCGCTGTATTGGATTGGTGAGCTGTTCGGCAGCCCTATGTCACTGAGGGCGGGGACTTCAATAAGCACTTAAAACATTGATTGCTGGACATGACTAAGACTTTGTTTTAGTATTAGCAAAACACTCCTGACAGTGTTGGTATCCTTATGAAATCTATAGTGTGATAATGATTTGAAATTTACTCTTCTCCTTGACACAGCTCACCCCATTCTAAATAAATGTGTACTGTGCCTTTAACAATTTGCTGTTGTTATGAGAGACTCGGATTAAAAATGATTTTATCTGCTGTGGTCTGAACTCTGTGTGGAGCAGCTGAAGATGAACTCATGTTGCTGTGTGTGGTACCAGCTGGTACAGTAAGGTCTGGTTGATGTGAAGTGTTACCCAGCAGCACTCTGTTCAGACTGTGAGGTAAAAAGGTTTACAGCCACAGAAAGACAGGAGCAGGTTTGTTGCTGGCTTGTATTTCGGATCTGCAGCTAAGCTCGGTGTTGCACAGTTCTGTGAAATAAACTCTGCAGCATGCCGTGTGAAATATGGATCTGGACCCAGATCAGTTTGTGATATTTGTGTGAAGATGGGGTTAAATGTGTCCCGGCTTACAGTGTTAAATTATCCTTACAGAAATTCCTGGATCATGATTTGTTTCCTCTCCAGTTAATTTTAAGTCCATCCAAGCCTCACTGTGGTAACTTGTTCTTGTAATTGCATCCATAACTTTGGCACAGTTTGTTTGCAGGATTACTTTCAATCACAAAACCTCACTAAAGGGGGAAAAATGAGCCAATAAACATTTAATTAAAGGACAAACAGAGGGATGTAACGGACGGAGATGAACTTTTTATGGGATGGTGGCGCTTGGTGACATCCTAAAGGAGGGGGGGCAAATAACTGATCATTGTGCTCAATTTTGTTTGTGTGAGCTCTGAATCTGACCTGAGGTCTGCCTGTTTCTCTCAGACTCTAAAGCCATTGTAGATGGGAACCTGAAACTGATCCTGGGTCTGGTCTGGACTCTGATCCTGCACTACTCCATCTCCATGCCAGTCTGGGAAGGCGAGGATGAAGAGGTAACGTCCAGCTCGTAGTTTGTTTTTTTTTAAAATCACTTGTTTTTGTGGCTGTAAATGGAAAGTTGTCTTCTTCGGGAGCTTGCTAACTGCAACGTGCTTTTGTATTCAGGCAGAGTCAAAGACACCCAAGCAGCGTCTGCTGGGCTGGATCCAACACAAAGTCCCCGATCTGCCAATCACTAACTTCAGCCAGGACTGGAGGGACGGCAAAGCACTGGGAGCACTGGTGGACAGCTGTGCACCAGGTACGCTCTGTTGTTCCAGGCTGTGCAGGAAGTTTACCGTAACAAGCTTCATTAGCAAAATTAATTACACTGTATTGTCAAATGGCATTTTGGGTGAAGCTGGAACTATTTGGCCCAATGTCAACATGCAACATGCAGTAAGCCTGAAAGAGCAGCTTTCTCACAGCATGGGTGTGTTTCCTTTGGAGTTTAACCCGACTGGTATTTTTAATTACCCTGTGTGTGAAATCGGAAGTGAAACCCAGGCTCCATCTTTGTATGAATGAGATTCCTAATAACTGAAAACATCAGAATTATAAACACTGTCTTTTAGATTACTTTTAAAACAAAGAATAATGTTGAGTTTTATCTTATTGTGCAACTCTATGTAAACTACTTGTTTTATTTCTGTTGCTTGCAGGCCTGTGTCCAGACTGGGAGACCTGGGATCCAGTCAGACCAGTGGAGAATGCCACCGAAGCCATGCAGCTGGCTGATGACTGGCTGGGCATCCCGCAGGTTGGTTTCCCTCCATTATTTGCCTTCACTGCTCTGACCTTTAAATTAACCTTTAACGTATTTTCGGTGACATTAAAAATTCAGATGACGTCATTTAGTGCTAGAATTTTTGTCTCCACCTCGGACATTTACTGCAATAAGTTTTTTCTCTTTTTTTTCCCTCTAGCTTTAGTTGGCTTTTCAAGTCAAACGCTTTGCTTGCTTTAGCAACCAAGTGTGAGGAATGCAAGAGAGGCTTTTACTGTAAACAAGCATATTACAATGGATGCAGTTCTTACAACGCCATGCATTTTGTGTCACGCAGCCCAATTAAGGCAGAATCGGCTGTTCTCTCTGCTGCCAGAGGTCAAGAACATCATCAGATTCTTAGTTTCCTGATTTTTACTGCAACACAGGAAGCTTTTTCATTTTTCAACACAAGCTTGGCTGAGGTTGAGGCAATGCAAGCCTAGAGTTTAACAGCTGTAACATTTCTGTAATGAAGAAATTTCACAGGAAGTGATTAGGAAAGTGTCTTCATCTTTTTGGAAGTGGGTACTTGGTGTTTTAGATGTTTGAGGATAACAAAATTGTCTCTGCAGCCTCATTTTTAATCTTAAGGAAAGAAAATGGTTGATACTTGATTTGTGTTTTTCCTGTTTCACCTCCAGTCAGCTGGCACTGAAACATAAGTCTCCTCTAGAGAGTAAATGAAAATGCAAAGAAGCATGGCTTTAAAAACTTTTCACATTTCAGCTGAATCGTGTTTTTTGTTTTTTACATTTTTAATAAGCCCTAACTGTGAAGCAGAGAATCTTGAGCAGGAACAGAGCACTGACCCGAGCGTCAGAGTTCATTCACATCCACATTTCCACCTGAAGTCATCACTAATGCTTCTGTGTTGCACCTCTGAAGTGACCGAGCCAGAATATCAGACCAAAGTAGTCTGTTTGCATTTCGATAGATGAAGTAGTAGCATATTTAATGTGAGCAAACACCATTGGAACAGAGTTTCAAATTATGATGTCAAGGGTGTAAAAGTGAACCCTGTGAACCAGAAGTTCAGGCTTCATACTTTAAACATTGGGACACTTTCCCCATAAACAGTCCGAGTTTATATTTTCCATGAACTTGACCCCTCTCTAAAACTGCTGAGTTTCCCTTATTCTGTTGGAAAGCTACTAGAATAGCTTTACATCATTCAGTAGAAAATCTTTACCTGTCTTATGTTGGTGCTCTTCTTCTGATTGGCTGCAGGTGTCCTCTTCCTCATGACATCATACAGATCCAAGAGTAGAAAAAACAGCCTGAAACTGTATTTGGAGTAGCATGAAGCCTGAGGTTTTGACAGAGGCTACTTCTACACATTGACCTCATTACTTGAAACATTGCCTATGTTTAATTTATGCGTGCGTGTGTGTGTGTGTGTGTGTTCAGCATACACTGTGTGTACACTGTTTACACAAACGATCCAAACAATGAGCTCCATTTTCCAGGTTAGTGACTTAGTTCCAATGAAAGGAAATATTAATGCTTCATCATGATATTTTTAACAGCATGCATCAAACCTCGGTGCAGTATAGGCACAACCCCCCCCCCTCCTCTTTCCTGTTTCTACATGACAATGCCCTCATGAACAAGGCCTGGCGCAGAAGGAAATGACTTTCCCAGTTTGGTGTGAATGAACTTGACTGATCTGCAGAGATGCCTGAAATGAAGCCAGCTCAATAGATTTGGGTTTAAAAGAAAAAAAGAAAAAAAAAAGAGTGAGATCTCCAGCATTGATCTCATTACTGCTCTGGTGGATAAATGGTTCGTAATTGGAAGGAAATGTGAAACCAACAACAGCAGATCATCGCCTTGTCAAAATCTCGTTCGACTATCACATGTTCGTCCATTTGCTTTTTTCCCTTGTATCTAGTTTGACTGCCTGTGTGGTTGTTGTGCAGTTTCAGATTCTGACTGATTACTTGGTAAAAGATTGTATCCTGAAGCTACCATATCATGTAGAGATGACTGCAGATTAACGTGGAAATGGCAATCTGTCAGTTATGTGTATCTGTGTGTTTATCTTGAGATAGGAAATATCAAGAAATGGAATTCATTTTGTTTATTTCAGTTAAATTGCCAAAAAAGATGGTTTAGATTAGTTTAACTTTTCTATATATTGCATTATTTTGTGTAACCATAATTGTGAGGATAGTGAAGAGTTTCTCAGCTTTTAATGCCAGTCTTGTGTCTGAGCAGGGAGAAAACAAACAAATCCTGTTAGTTATCATCAGATAACCACATGCGAATGACATCCTCAAGAACTAAACAGAACAGGAGATATTAATGTGAGATGTGTGGTGGTAGAAACAAACTCACACTCTGAGACTCGGCTTTCCTGTTTACCGAACTAGAGTGCTTGGGGAAAGCTGCCTTCACACTAAGAGCTAAGTTCTGACTTCTAGGGACAGTCGGGTTTATTTATTTTGTATCAGGTGTAAACTGTTTGTGCAATTGCAGGTGATCGCTCCAGAGGAAATCATCGACCCCAGTGTGGACGAACAGTCGGTGATGACCTACCTGTCCCAGTTCCCCAAAGCCAAACTGAAGCCCGGAGCTCCACTCAAACCCAAACTCAACCCCAAGAAGGCCCGCGCATACGGACCGGGTACGCGCACAAACTTGCAACACAAAAAAAAGATTTGAACACTTCTGAAAACACTCGAGTTCATCTGGTTACCGATTTAGTAATTTGTTTTTCTCACTGTGTTCGAGCACTTGACACGCTGCGAGGAAACAAGCAGCTATAATCTAAACAATGGGCTGCACTCACATCTGATCCACACAAACACAAGGTGGTGAGGTCAACATTTGTTCTTTAACTTGGACTGTAAGTGAGGAGGAAATACCAGGAAATGAATAACAAGGCAACACAGACACTGACGCACCCACAGCAGCTACAGACTGATGGATTGTGCTAGAAAAACAAAAGGAAAAAAAGATTTAAATATTTATGAAATAAAAAAATAAAATGAATAATTATGTCAGGAGCAGTCTGTGTGTGCTGGAGCAGCTGCTCCCTCAGGATTCTTTTCTAGAATTTGAAAATTGCAGTATTTGGATGCTTACAGATGAACTTTTAATCTGTGGTCAGAGATGAACTAGCAAAGAGCATGCTAATAAGGACAATTTGAAAGGGAAATGTAAGGAGACCCGTTTGTGACAAACGTGAAATTCAATTAAAACACAATATGTCCAGATTAGTAAATGTACACCCACTCATTATGGAATCTGATGCTGGACTGTAAATCAAACTGTGCACATAGAAGAACCCTTAATCACTCATGTCACTGTAAATCCATCCTGTGTGTGTTTGTGGTTCAAATATGTGTGCAGAAGGTTTTGATTGGGATTAAATTTGCCGCTTGTTGATCTCCAAAGTTCCTGAATTGACCGTCGTCCTCTGCAGGTATCGAGCCCACGGGGAACAGAGTGCTGCGACCTGCTGTCTTCACAGTGGACACATTCAGCGCGGGTCAGGGGCAGGTCACGGTCTACCTGGATCATCCAGACGGCACACGAGAGGAGGTAAAATCCAAATCCCCATTATAGAGTAGCATCTAATGACAGGCATGAACATATTTTGCTTCATGGATATGCATTTTTGTTCTTGGACTGTGCTGGACAACCTACAGAGCCAAGGTTTAAGGAAAAAAAAAAAAAAAAAAGGTTAAATGGTGTTTGTAGCTGTTTAACTTCACAAATGCTAAAACTCCTTCTTTAAAATATTAATGTAAGCATCAACTTCTGGACCTGTGTGTGAATACTTTATGCTTTTACTTAATTTTAATAATTGATCCCCCTTTTAACTACCTCAAACTTGCATGACATCTTTTTGCATTTGTGTTGATCAGCTGAAGGCGGAGCTTAACGAGGGCAAGAAGACGTACAGTGTCACCTACATTCCTCAGGTCATGGGACCCCACAAGGTAAGCTTTCATTTGACTGTGAACACATTATTATAATTGAATCAGGAAAGAAGAAACCCACTTTCTGTGTGTTGTGGGTCTAGTATTAAAAAAACAAACAAACAAAAAAAACCCTGCAGCTTAAGGTTATTGTTCCTCTCAGCAGACGTTTAATTAGGAATTATAACTTGTGTAATACGCCAATTTGCTTATTTTTTTAAACAAAAGAAAAAGGAGCACCAGGTAAAATCAGTGTATTAGTCAAATCTTTGGAATTAGAAAACACTATCACCTACCTAGAAAGAGTTCATTTTTACCACGTCAAATTTTTCTATTCTACGACTCAGACTGAGTGAAGAAGTCCAGAAAAACCTGGACTTTTTACTGTAATGAAGATTTCTGGTTCTATGCATTTCTTATTAAGAAATGAACCTTTAATGACATTTATAAATATTTATACAATTGTATTCCATTTTATTGGAAAATGCAGTACCAGTAAAAATAGTTTTTAATTTGATTTTAATAGAAAAATTAATGCCAATTTTTTTTTATCTCCTTGCTGCGTAGTGAAAAGAGTTTTGAAATTACACCAGAGTTGTTTTTATGATATTATTGATTATTATTATTTTTATTTATTTATAAGCAGAGTCTAGATAATTTACTTTTAACTTGTTCTAGGTCACTGTGTTGTTTGCGGGCCAAGAGATTCCCAAAAGTCCCTTTGAGGTGAATGTGGATAAAGCGCTTGGAGATGCTTCCAAAGTCACAGTGAAAGGCCCGGGAGTCGAACCTGTGGGCAACATCGCCAACAAACCAACTTACTTTGACATCTACACTGCAGGTAAGAGCAGTTGGACACAAGAAGAAAAATCACTCATTAAAATTTTTCTACACACAGAGGTGGCGTTTTCATGGCGATGAACATTGATATTAAAAAAATCGTCACTGTAGGTGCCGGTACAGGAGACGTGACAGCCATGATCAAAGATCCTCAGGGCCGGCAGAACACTGTGGAGGTGATGATGGAGGATAAAGGCGACAGCGTGTACCACTGCACGTACCGACCCACGCAGGCTGGACCGCACACAATCACAGTCACCTTCGGAGGCGTTGGAATCCCTAAGAGCCCCTTCAGTGTGGACGTGGGCCCCGGTGAGTACTCTTTTTTTCCCCCTTTTCCCAATTTATCTATTGCACAGCTTAAATCCTTTAAATGAATGAGTCATCACCTGTTTGTGTGCTGTCTCTTTCACTTGGCAGCCTGCATGCCGGGAGCTTGCCGGGCGACAGGTCGAGGTCTCCGGCCGTCAGGTTTGAGGGTCAAACAGGTTGGTGATATCAAGGTGGACACCAGGAGCGCTGGCAGTGGAGAACTGAAAGTGACAGTCAAAGGACCGAGTGAGTACGGTTAATATCTTAGAAGTGAAATAAGCTCAGACCTAATAAAAAAGAACCACCTTCAGAATCACATTGGCCGAGTTTCATACACACACTGCAGTTTTTGTCCATCTTCTGTTTAGTGACTTCACACCATGAAGCCCCCTGGTGTGGTGTTTGCTTTCTCTGTTGGAGGATGAACTCTGAGTGCTGGTAGTCTGGTCTTAATCACGCATAAGAACCAGATGAGATGACATGTAATTTACTGTCAAGTCAAGATTGGAATGATAGAAAACAGTATAGGAAATGTTTGAATCAGGCCTCAGTTTGTGGAGTACTGCAGTCCTCATTACGCCACATAGATCTGACTTCTTTTCTTTTTTTCTGTGACTTTAGGGACAAATAACTTCCAGGCTTCATGTTGTATTCACAGACTCAGTTTCCATTGTATGTTTCTGGATGTTTGTTTTCCAAAATGTCACATTGCTATTTCAATTGTGATTTAAAAGCTTGTTACTCAGTTTTATTTATATAGCCTCATATTACAGCACACAAGTTTGTTCCCTTCCACGATGTGCAGACATATCACATATCTGCGTGTGTGTGTTTGCGGTTTCAGAGGGCGTCGAGGAGCCAGTGAAGCAGCTCTCCAGTCAGGATGGGGTGTTCTCCTACGAGTATCACCCCAGCAGTCCTGGGAAATACACAGTCTCCATCACCTGGGGAGGTCAGCACATCCCAAAGAGGTGAGCTGTACGCTGCGTGTGGCACGGCATTACCTCAGCACATTACCTCATCTAATCTGAATGACTGGGTCTGCTGGGGCCTCATAAGACCTCATGTTCAAGACCTAATTTTCTTTGTCACCTCTGTGAAGCAGATTGAGGTTTCTTTTCATTTTGTTTTTTTCCTCTTGTGTGAATATTAGTAATGGTGTGAGGGTTTCTGAGAAGCAAAGAACATATATCAGTTGTACATGAATCTGAGGGATAAAACTGAACTCTGTGTGGTTCAGTCTTAAAATCTAGACCTCTTCACAGGTCACAACAGGTCATAAATTTCCCTCAGCCCTCACATCTTTGGGGCAGGGGAGTTGAGAACCCCTTTAACAGGTTTCTATTTTGTCTCATCCAGCACTCACTGTTAGCTCGCTAAACTAAGCTCAGAGGAAGAAACTCCTTTATATAACGAATATAAACTATAGCTGTTCTTGATCTTGAACCTCACCGGTGTCTGTTAGTCCAGATGTGGAGAAGATGGATGAGCCGAGAGTCAAAACTCCCAGCCATGGGTAGTCCGGTGACCTCAGCCCTCACATAATGCCTCTGTCCCGCAGTGCTTTTTATTCACTATTCATTATTTCTGTTTAAAATTCCCAGTTTTGGACTTTTCCACTGAAGAGAGGTCTGCCTGCCCTTGAATTTAAGATTGATGCTCAAAAGTATATGATGTACATTTTATGTAGTGACATCTTTGGCCCAGTAAACATAGACTTGTAGCAGCTGTGGTTTGTGCTGTTGGTGGGCATAAGTTTCAAAAGGCTAAGAGACAAAACTGGAATAGTGGAACATTTAAAGGGGAAAAACTGTAAATCCACACAGACAGTTTTATTTGGAGATGGAGAGCAACAAAAATGAACTGCAGACTCTGTGCGCACACTCTTTAACTGCAGTGTTGGGTTACAGTCCTGTGGGGCACTGTGGTTGGTTTGTTTGTTGACAGTCTTTTGGGTGATTTCATACTGTGTATTTGGACACATGCGCACACACACCATGTTGTTTTTATGCATAAGTTGTGACTTTTACCAAAACGGCGGCAGACTGATCTGATTTAACCTTTTTCCTCTCCAGTCCATTTGAAGTAACAGTTGGTCAGGAGGCGGGGCCTCAGCAGATAAGGGCCTGGGGTCCAGGTTTGGAAGGAGGCATTGTGGGTAAACCTGCCACCTTCGTAGTGGAGTCCATCGGCACCGATGTGGGAGTGTTGGGTGAGTCTGATCCCACCTGGTTCAGGTTCACCTGTATTTATCAAGCTGCTGCTGAACCAGCACAAGACATCAAATCTTTTCATCAATCATAATTTTTTTTTCAAGTTTCAGATTTTGAAATGATGTAAACTTTCATAATGCTTAGTGAATACCTACAGGCAAAAATATTTCAGCAGGTCTCTCAGTGGTATCCTCACAAAGGGAGACAGTAAAATTTTTCTTTTGAATTATTCAATTGCTCACTTTAAGAGTCATCACAGAGGATCACCTGCCTCAGTCTCACCCTATTCTCTTCTGTCACACCAACTCTCTGCATGTCCTCCTTCACTACATCCATAAACCTTCTCCTGAAGGGGGATTGGGCTTTAAAAACAAGTGAAGGGGTTAAAAATCATACACTACATACAAAGATGGATGTTGCCGGTTCAGTACTGGTTGCAGCCTGCAATGTTACAACTTAGCTGAATGTATCCAACCTGCAGTTCTTTACACCCTTTCCAACTTAATCTAACCTGCTGTGTCCTCAGGTTTTGCCATCGAGGGACCTTCACAGGCCAAAATCGAGTGCGAGGACCAAAATGATGGGTCATGTGACGTTCGTTACTGGCCAACGGAACCCGGCGAGTATGCCGTCCATGTGACTTGTGATGAAGAGGACATCGAACACAGCCCCTTCATGGCCTACATCGTCCCTGATAACAACACTAGCTTCCCAGATAAGGTCAGTAAGACTCTGAACAAACAAGCGCACATGTGTTCAGTTGTTTTTAATTGACAGTGAAGAGGTATAAAGTTGGGGGAATGATTTTTGATTTGCGGTTGCAGGTCCAGGCTTACGGGCCGGGGCTTGAGAAGAGCGGCTGTGTCGTCAATCAGCCTGCCGAGTTCACTGTGAACGCTGAGCATGCTGGGAAAGGACCTCTGAACATCACAGCTCAGGTCAGAAGCAGAAATCCTGCCCCAAACTTTTTTTTTTTTTTTTTTTGCAATAATGACTACCATTATAAACAAAGATTAGCTTAATATTTGTTCACCTTTAAGTTATGTTTATTAGTTACTGTAAGAAAGTTTCCAAACATTTAAAAATGTGTTCTGCAAACATGACTGTGGGAATAAATGTGTAGAATTGGTTTTTGCATCCAGTTCCTCATAGTTTGATTTAGTTCATCTACATGTAACACTCAAACCAACGTGAACTTCACCATATGATCAAAGTTCACAGGTTGCATACAAAGTGTGTGAGTGCAGTTAAATGTGCAATACTTAAGACATTTTTGACCATTTGCCACTCAAACTGCTTAGCCATGGGGTGACCCAGTTTTTGAAGCTGTTAATTCAATGTGGTGCTTTGAGTGTGAAATCCTGAGATCGGACCCAGGGAAGATCTGCTGCTTTGGGACTGCTTCGGTGTTGCCCTCGAAGATGGTGGTGGGAGTCTGCTTAGCCCCGCTGAATAGACTGTTAGGAAATGAATGAATGACCAAATGGATGAAATGTGCTTTCGCTTGATGTGGTTGTCGAGTTTGTCTGGCTGCTTAGTTTCTGGTGCTGTTGTCTGTCATGTGATTGAACTATGTTCACGTTACCTGTGGCTTCATAACAAATCCTTCAATTTAAGAAGCTTTAACCAGAAGATGTTCAATATTTCCCATAATAACAAGAGAAAACTGTGTGTGTGTGTGTCCTATTGATGAACTGACTTCCTGTTTGTTTGTCAGGACGCAGAGGGACTTCCTGTGGAGGTCAAGATGAGGAGCAAAGGTGACGGACTGTATAGCTGCTCCTACACGCCTACCTCCCCTCTCAAGCACACTGTGGCCGTGTCCTGGGCTGGAGTCAGCATCCCCAAAAGCCCCTTCAGGGTAAGCAGCCAATCACAGAACCCCGTTACTACAGGAAATGATAATTCCCTGGCCAAATCTGACCATCTTGCCATGGCAGAAAGCATCAAGGTTGTTCAGTCGGAGCCTTTAATTAAGACAGAGAGAGTAGAAGTTGTTCAGTCAGAGCTGAAGGTCAAAGGTACAGATGAGAGCCGCAAAACTAAGAAGCCTCTGATTATCATAACTACATCTATTGAGGAGAGGTACCTCTTAATTTAGGTGCACAGAGGTTCATCGTACAACCAAAAATTAAGAAAAACTTTAAATATTATGAGAATTAAACACTTCACATGAAGAAATGGTAAACTGAGATGCATGGATAAGCCTGTAACTCAGTAGATTACTCATTACATTTACAGTCATACATTCAAGTATCTGGTATTCAATATACCTTCATAAATGTGTTCAGTGGACGTGGGAGGATATCTGTGGTTTGGGTTAGTGAGTTTGTTTTCTTCATCAAGGAAACAAACCTTTGTCTCAGCATGTATCTGTAAAGCGTCACAATCATCAACAGATGGTTGTTAGAGGAAGGAATTAATATCCTGTGTCTGATCAAAAATTTAGTAGAATCTGAAATGTTTTTGATTTTGTTTTGCATTTCAAATGTTGTAGTTTAGACTGTTCTAATGAACTCCGTCATAGTACTGTTTTCACTGTAACAGCTGTTTGTCCTTCACATTCTCACTTAACAAGTTTTATGTAGACTCTAGTAATGATGATGTAACCACCAGGCACTAACCAGTGTTCTGCACTGTAACCACTGTCCATGCATTTTTTTAATTTTTTTTTAATTATTATTTTTTTGTAACACTTTTTGGGGTTTGAGTCTCACCTGAAAATCACTCACCTGAACCTTTCTGGTCCCAGCTACAAACCAGCTTTGACGGTACCAGCTGTCATCAACTCCGAAATGTCAGTACTCACCATATAAAGCAGCCAGATTTATGGGTCATAACCCTTAAGAAGAATCCTAAACTGAATTTGCTCAAACTAAATAGTCTAGAATGTAATGACCCCTGTGGTGCTATAAACCAATAAATATCAGTTTTGTGAGTCTAACTTTATTCTTCGGGTTATAGACATAGCTCCAGTTTTGATTTAAAGAAAAAAACAACAAAAAACAAAAATGCTTTTCTGTACCTATTACTGATGTCACAGAAACAAGGGCTGCTTTTTGGCATCTCAGATTTTGATTTCGGGCATGAAGTGAGCAGCAGCTGCCATGATGGCACCGCTTTCAGGACTACATTCAGCCTTTTAAGTACATGCACTTAAGATTTAACTACATTTCTAATGTTAGATTATCATTTAATAGTCTAAAGACTCTAAAGAATGACAGCATTCTTTAGAGTTCACATTTATAATCTGGGAAGCTAGAGAGGTTCAGATAAGTGAAATTTTAACAGCATGTTTGTTGTTGTTTTTCCTCCTGTTAAATGTGTTCATGTTCAGGGAAAACCTTTTCATTCCATGTGTGTATTTGATGAGATCAACACAATCTTTCAGTGTAAAGTTGCTGACTTGTGAAAGTCATCCACATCAAACATAAATTCTGAACACAGATGCAATTCATCCTTTGACCCATGATATTTGAGTATCAGGGCAAAACTGAGAGTGAGAAGGTTTTCTTTTTCCATTCATGTTTACTAACCAGTCTTTTTTTGCACTGTAAACCTTTTATTTAACTTTTTGAAATCATTGTTTGAGTTGCTGTTTATTTTGAAGCCGTTTATCGGCTCTCCCCTTCTTTTTGATACAAGTTTAGTTCCACATACATTACACAAGTCCCATGAGAAACTGCCACCGGGCCTGAGATGGGTCTGGATTTGTTTGTCATTGAGGAATTCATGAAGATCCCAGCAAGCATGAAGAGCTGGCAAAGGCATTCAGCTTGTTGCACATCTGTTATCCTGTAAAGTGTTTAGGGCTAGACTAGACTTTCAGGATGCTTTTGTAACAACCTGACTGACTTCTGTAGTGTTCACGGTGGTCCATAAATCACTTCAGCCGATGGACACCTTGTTGGATGTCTTAGTCACTGATTGTTCAGCAGGCTTGTTCTGAGCTGCAGCAACTTGCATGCAGGCTTCCTGGTACTGGCTGCGCCTTTCTCGAATTTCAGTGAAGATGCTTTGGGTGGATAAAATGCAAACAGACGCACCCAGCTCTCAGCACTGCTGGGAGCCTACAGCAGTGACACCTTTTTAATCAAAAGTGTAGGAAAAGAATCCAGTACGGGAAAGAGGTTCATGGTTAAAACGTGTCTCAGTGTAAACTGTCCACTGCTGTGCTGGTCAGCTACAGACGAGGGAGTAAAGAATCTGTTTAAAAGCCAAGAAAGTGAAGCAGAAAGTTGATTCTTTTGTGTCAAAATGGGCTCACTTCGGCAGTTTCCATACATGCATTGCATCCAAGGTGCCAAGTCCATCTCTGAATCTCTGGGCACTTATTTGGGCAGTTATTTTTAGACATTCTCTCAAATAACTAAAGTAGTTTATGATTCCAGTGTTTACTGCGACATAAAGTCCACACTATGTTAGACTGTGTAAAAAGAGCTGCTAATTTACCCACTAGTGAGTGGACGTGGTGTCCGTCGCTCCCTGAGCTGAACGGTTTACCGCTGCCTGCTGTGTGTGAGAGCGCATATCGTTTATCTCCCGGCTTCTTTTGTGACTAATCCTCGGGAGTAGTTGCAGAATAAATCAACCTCTACACCCTTTGACAGTCTGCTTGGGCTGGGCTTTAAAAACAAGTCTGAAAAGAGAAACTGTTTGCACTCATTGCACTGATTTTTACTCTTATTATATAGAATGAGTTGATTTCCTTTTAAAACATCTGTAATGACTTAAAAGCTTTTAATTTAAAGGATTTTAAGTTTTCCGTTAGCGCCTCATTTGAGATTTCTGTGCTTGCATTTTTGTTTTAAAATATTGCCAGTAAATCTGTAACTAACGTGTTTGCTCAAACTAACTTTAATTTCAATCTGTACTAAAACAACAAAGCACTTAAATACTTTAATCGCCACAAGTGGAAGTTGATTTCAAAATAAATTAACATTTCATTTAAATGTTGTTCTGTGTTTGGTTCATTTGTCTTTTTCCTAGACTTTGCTCATTCAGTGACTTTTTTCTTTCTTTCACTTATTCACTGATTTCTTGTTAAAAGTACAACAAAATCTAAACGCTACATGCAAATGCAGGGAAAGGGAAGAAGTGACCAAAGACCAGGCAAAACAAAAAGTCAGAATCCTGAATTGGACCCAGTAACTGTGTGTAGCTGTGATGTGGAATAATTATTGTACAGTCTTGTACTGGAAACGTTATCTAAATGGCACAAAGGACATTTAAGACTTTGTTATATTTTAGAAACAAATGTTTTTATGATGATGGTGAAATCTTAATATCACATCAAGACACTAGAGTTTCATATAGATTCAAATTGATCATCATGAAGTAAATTTAGTGGTGTTTTTTTTTTTTTTTAGTTGGACCTTTTTCCCCTTTTAATCTGAATTTCTGGCATTTAAAAGTCCCAGCAGTTAGTTTTCTCCGCCTGTGAAGTTGTTAACCTGCACTGAACAAACAAGCGCACATGTGTTCAGTTGTTTTTAATTGAACAGTGAAGTAATAACAGCCAGCAGTAATAAATGTGATGATGAAATATGTTGCAGTAAATATGCTAAGAATAAATTAAAAAAATAAAAAGCTGTGCATCTAGTTTGGAGCCTTGTGGTTCTCTGTATTATAGCATTCATTGTTTTCTTATTTTAAAAAAGTTTTACAAAATGTTTAACTGCCTCACATCCTTAAGGAGATTGAAATAAGTGATGTCACTTCCTGTCGGTGCCCGTAGGTGAATGTGGGTAAAGGCAGCCACCCCAACATGGTGAAGGTGTTTGGTCCCGGAGTGGAGAGGAGTGGACTGAAGGCCAACGAACCCACACACTTCACTGTGGACTGTTCAGGAGCTGGAGATGGTAACTCGAACACACTAAGAATTATTTAGACAGGAAATCCTGACTATTTTATGACACTTCAAAAGAACTTGCTTAAAGAGGGTGTGCTTTTCCTTGTTTGGGGCATTAACACATATAACCTTAAACAGTGGTCGATCCACTTGTACTTCTGTGGTGTCACAGAGTAGATATGCCTGATGTGGGCATTAACCAAGATGATAGGTTCTGATTTAGACCCAGAGTTAGGGGGAAAAAATTTGTAATTTTATGCTTTTTTTTTTTTTGTCAATTTGTTTCACAAACTCTGGGGTTTGAGTGTTAGGAGTGTGCTAAACACAGATAAACAAGGTGTGTTCTGTTTCAGTGTCAGTCCAAGCAGCACAGTCTAAAAGCTAACAAAGTATCACAACCTTAAAGTTTTGATACCAATATGCCAGTTCAGCACCAGACTTCAGATTTGCATAATCTAAAATGAATCAACTGGAAAAGATTTGAAGCAGAAAAACGACTTCCATGAACAAGTTGCGCTGACTGTTCTGTGACGTTTGAAAGGGTAGCCTTCTCCTTTCCCCCCCCCCCCTCCGATTTCATCATCAGAGGATACCCACTTACATTCATTTCCATTCTGCTGCATCTTATGAACTCTCTTATCTAAACTTGCACTTCAAACAAGTCTGAGGACGACTAGTATTTGTCACTGCATTAATGAATCGAGACAAAGCACACGTCTAGGTTTGTGTGTATATATTCTTTTAATGTGGTGGGGAGCATGTTTAGGCCGGTGCATGAAGCATGATCCTGTGTTACTACTCAGGAAGGTCAGATGGATGAATTTCCTGTCGGGATGTTTCTGCCTTGAGATCATTGCCAGGACATACCAAAGGAAAAGGGGTGGGGGTATATATGTCTGTAGTATCATTCAGAGGCTACATTGTAAAGTGAGTGCACATGTTACAAACTGTGTGTGTGTGTGTGTGTGTGTGTGTGTGTGTGTGTGTGTGTGTGTGTGTGTGTGTGTGTGTGTGTGTGTGTGTGTGTGTGTGTGTGTGTGTGTGTGTGTGTGTGTTGTTTTTTTTTTTTTTTTTTTAACTCTGTGCCAAAGAGCCGTTCAAATTCAATTCAGCCTGGGGGCACAAAAGTAAACGGCTCTAAAAGGCTAAAACAATTTGCAAATGCTACTAGAATTTAGTTATTTTCAAATTATAGTATTGGTATGTTCAAACTGGAAGTAACACTTATGTAGATGATTTAGCAGGGAAGTCCATAAAAGGCATCATTCTATGATTGTATTTTCTTTGTCTTTTTTTTTTTCTTTCTTCCATGTCATTTCCATGGCAGGAAACGCTTCTTTTAGGAATTCACGCTAACACCCCCCCACCCCACCCCAAAAAAGACAAACTTTGCCACAGTGGTGATGCTCATATTAAAGTGTGTGTGCATAAAAACTACATCAGTTTTTTAATTTTACTAATAGAATTCAATTGTTAAAGATTTGAGTATGTGCAGTGGGGTAATTTGAGCTTTTTCTAAGGGGCAAGCGAATTGTAAAGGTTCTCGCAGTGATCTGCTAACACTCTGTATAGAAAGAAAAAGGGAGCTGGAGGGGGTTTCTCAGGAGTGGTTTCAGGTTATCAATGGTTTCCCTTCAGGGGTGGGCAGTTTCTGTTGTCTGACATGGTTTCTTGTCCTTTTCTTATCTCTCATACTCTGAATTCCTCTGCTGTGATTGATAGCTCAGGTCTTGTGCTGCAGGGAGTGCCGATTGTGCTGCACAGTTGGCTTATTGTTTATATTAGAGTTTTTGGCAATCCACCATCCCAGAGGTGTGAAGTGTTTCTGAGATGAGACGATTGACTGACGAGCAGAAACGGAAGCAGGCAGCGCCCCCTTGTGGCAGCCGGTGTATACACTGAAACAATCATCGGCCAAGAAATGAGATTATTTGGAGTCTGAGTCATAACTGTATAATGGTCACGAAATGGTTATGCTCGACTGTGTGTTTGTTCAGGTGATGTCGGCGTTGGGATTAAGTGTGACGCCAACATGATCAGCGACAAAGAGGCCGATGTGGATTTTGATATCATCCCCAACGCCAACGACACGTTCACAGTCAAATACATCCCTCCTGCTGCTGGAAGACTCACCATTAAAGTCCTGTTCACTGACAAGGTACAAATGCACTCCTGAAAGGATCACCCTCTGGTCTGAGCGCTCGCTGTCAACAGTCTGGAGTCAGAAGTGATCACATTTAGATGAGAGTGGAATGCAGAGTATGATTTTCTCCATAAACTGCCTGCAAAGTACAGATAATTTGTATTAATTGATAAAATACTAGATTTTTCCCTAGTATTTTAAGTCAGCTTTAAGTCGGAATTGATGAATTAATGAGTGCCAGAATTTTAATGTTTTCATCATTTCTAAGTTAGTATACCCGCTCTGATTCCTATTTGTAGATCACTAGTGAAATAGCTCACTTTCTTCTCAGGTGAAGTCTGGTGTTGGTGAAACACAACATAGAAAGAGCCAGTGTCTCTTAAAATCTGTTTGACCTCATGATTTAAGGCTTGTATGAAGAAATGCATCAATTTTTCTGCATTAAATATGACGTGCCATGAGAATAAATGTTTACCTTTTGGGCTTTTCTCTTTTCGCTCCATAAGCTATGCTATAGAATGTGATTTGTGGATATTGATTTTTTTTTTTTTTTTTTTAGTAAAGCAGTCCCATATGGAAAAGAAATAGTAAAAACTTATAAAAGACTGGCATAAGATGTGACCTGCTTCATATAGTGAATCATATAAGGCTTATATGATTTACTCATGAAAGCGGCCACTTTCTCATTACTTTCATATATTGTTTTAGGAAGTATCCAAAATGTACAAGTTTCATTTATATAATCTTTCAAGGGATCTTATATCTGTTTTCACTCTTGTATGCTTTTCATACAAGTTTCACACAAGACAGATACAAACTTTATAAGATTTATATATATATATCTTTTCCATATGGGGTTAGTTGATCAAAAAAGTAACGCACTTAAACAAAACTGAAAAAGGGTTTTGTTTCACAAATATAGAAGTGGAGGTTTCAACCTCACAGGGTTATACTCCTGAGAGCGCCTCGAACACAAACTTAAACCCGCCTATGCTCATATTTTCTTCAGGGCCATTAATTCCATTAAACGTTTTCCATTAAAGGCACCAAACACTTGAGAGGTGCACTTTTAAGAAAAAAAGTGCTTACTGTGATTTTATTCTGGTTACTTCACACAGGAAGTTCCTCAGAGCCCCTTCATTGTCAAAGTCGATCCTTCCCACGATGCATCAAAGGTCAAAGCAGAAGGTCCTGGACTGGCTCGCACTGGTGAGAGTGGATTTAATGGGACATTCAATTTATTAGAATAGGTCTTAAACAAAAATCTGGCATTGAACCAAGTCTTTTAAATCAAAGTTTAGTCCTTTATATGATCTACTATTTGTAGGCGAGACTGTGCACTGTGACAGTATACAGAGAACATGATTACAAGATAACCCCTTCTCTTATTGTGTCCAGGTGTGGAGAGCGGAAAACCGACTCATTTCACCGTGTTGACTAAAGGAGCAGGTAAAGCACCGCTGGACGTTACCTTCTCCTCTCCCGTGAAAGACTTTGACATCATTGATAACTACGACTACTCTCAGACCGTCAAGTACACACCTGCACAACAGGTACATCAGATACATACTTTGATCCACTTCAAAGTTGACGGGTGTATTGCTGGGAACTGATGGCAAGATTATTTCTAGTGCTTTTTATATTTTGGCAAAACTCTGTGGTGCAGTTCTGTTTGGGTGCACACTTAAAGTTCGCTTAAAGTTCGTCATATCCAAGTGTCACAGATCTTGCAAACTGTCCACAGTCATGATGGTGAATGAATACAGTGCTTTTAGTGTTTGTTCCAGAGTAAATGATCAGTTTCTTTGCAGGGGGAGATGACAATCGTGGTGAAGTTTGGAGGCGACCCCATCGCCAAGAGCCCCTTCACAGTTGGAGTCGCTGCACCACTGGACCTCAGCAAAGTCACAGTGGATAACATGGATGGAAGTAAGCTGACTTCCTCTTCTGTTAACTTCCTCAACTGTTTAGAAAAGTTTTCTAGCAAAGAAAGAACCCAATTTAAATCTTAAAAAATAAATAAAAGATTTTGTTTTTCTGACACAAGCAGTAAAGCATAAAAAATGACTGCTTTATACTTCTGCAAAAAAGAATATCTGCAGATTTGCTGTTGGTTCTTTTTTAACATGCAAGGAACTTCAGGATGGTTCCTTCCCATTTCTGGTTCATGAGTCGTTTTGTTTCGTTTTTTGTTTTTCTTTTTGCTTCCAGAGTCTAATGAGAATTGACGAGTACTTTTCATCGGAGTTGCAATCAAATTTAAAGATTGTACAGATGTTTGACTGTAAAGTTACAGTGATCTGGATGTTGTACTCCTGTTTATTCTATCAGCCATCAGTTTTAGTGTTAACAGAAAGGTTCTAGGTACTTTAGGAGGCAGCCATTTATAAGTGACTAATGTCTTTCAGGAGTGGAGGTCAACCAGGAGCAGCAGTTCATGGTGGACACAAAGGGTGCCGGAGGTCAAGGTCACCTGGTGGTAGAACTGGTGAGTGTCAGAGAAACCTCATATTGACCTGTGTGAAAAATATAACTATAAGTAAGATTCAGTCTTTTTATTCTTTTGGTCTCCTAATAATAAGGTTGGATAAGAAAAAAAACTTTTTCCAAAAATGTTAAATTCTGGAAAATCTGATTGTTTCTTTTCTGCGTGTGTGGTGTTAGCTGAGTCCCAGTCAGCAGGCAGTACCTTGTAAAGTTGAGCCTCAGCCCGGTAAAGCAGATGTCAGCTTGGTTCGTTACACCCCCACAGAGGAGGGAGTGCATGCTGTTAACGTGTCCTACGATGGACACCCCATCCCTGGAAGCCCCTTTCCTGTGGAGGCCCACCTGCCTCCAGACCCCAGCAAGGTAATACCAGTTTGTGTTCTGTACCTTGACATTTTTACTTGGTCTGTTTTAACATGTCAGACACTTGTATCATTAATAATGCGTTACGTCTTGTTTTAGGTGAAAGCCTTCGGTCCTGGTCTGAAGGGAGGCTTAGTGGGGAACCCGGCTGAGTTCACAATCGACACCAAAGGTGCCGGCACTGGAGGTCTGGGGCTGACGGTGGAGGGGCCGACCGAGGCCAAGATCGAATGTTCAGATAACGGCGATGGGACCTGCTCAGTCTCCTACCTGCCCACCGAGCCTGGAGACTACCTGGTTAACATCCTGTTTGAGAATGTCCACATCCCCGGATCGCCATTCAGAGCTGACATCCAGATGCCCTTTGACCCCTCCAAGGTGGTTGCCTCAGGATCGGGCCTGAAGAGAGCCAAGGTGAGAGTCTGCAGGGGGAGTCAAATCTGGATGAATGCTACAACACTGCTTCTGAATTTCTCTGCAGCTCAGAATTTTGGCTCGTTAATCTTAAATTTGTTGACTAAAGTTAGCTGCTCTTTTATGTGGTGGTCTCTGGGTTTCAGTAGGGATGCAGAACCACCTCCTCCTTCCCACTTCACCCAGTAATATGTTCCAGTCTTTGCTGTAGCAGCATTTTCCAGTCTTAGTGGGAGTTTCCGTCATATTGCACAAAACTCTTCATAGCTTTTGACTGTATGGTGTAATTTCCTCCATTGGGTGTGTTACAAGCAGCAAGAAATGTGACGAATTGACCTGCACTTGATCCATGATGGCAGCCTTTCCTGCTTTTCTTACAGCCAGTGGATTCATTCCTCTGTTTAGGGAAGGTGTGTGTGAAGTGGTGACTTCTGAAAAGTAGAGCCAGTCAAAATGTGTGACTAACTAGGGAATGAAAAAGGGTGTCCCACATGAACTGATACACCTGGTCAGCCAATATGTGTGTGGTGGACACTGCTGAAATGCAGCCAGGAAGAAATTTTAAAGTTCCTCAGAATTTATTCATGCAGTAGGCACAAGTTCAGTTTTTCATTGTTTGAAAGTTGTGCTGCTTTTGAAGTTCCTTAGTCTCGTCCTCTCCTGTGTCTGCTTTAAATAGTCTGACTCATCCTTTAAACTACACTCCTGTCCTGAAAATCAAGTCTGATCCATGTTACTGTCTGTTCAGGTTGGAGAAACCAGTGTTGTAAATGTGGACTGCTCTCAAGCTGGACCGGGTGAACTCAGCCTGGAGGCTGCGCTAGATTCACCCCCAAGCAGCCCTACTGGTTCAGGTCTGGGCTCCGGTAACACCGAAACTATTTAATTCAGTCATATAAAAGTTATACATGTTCAAAAGCACGTTTAAAAAGTTATATTCAAATAAAGGCAGAGCCGGCCATTATTCACTGTTCATGAAAATTGGGATGCAGAGACTTGAAATAACTCATCATCAAGTCTTTTAAGTGAAGAAAGTGTCCATTTCGTCCCCTTTGCTTCTTTAACATGCTTTACCAGGGCGTAAGTGTAGAGGTTACTTATTTAATATCATGAAATATGGCTGGAAAGCTGTAGTTTGGCTTTGCCAACAGACACATGTTCATTGGTGAGATTTTGTATGTTAAACTCCAGGTTTGCCAGGAGCTCTGTTTAAAGCAAAAAATTTTGGTTGTTCTCCATGTAGCACAAATTCTAATTTCATATTCCAGGTGCAAAAGCGAAGACTGAGATTGTGGATAACAAAGACGGGACCTACACGGTGACCTACATCCCTCTGACTTCTGGCATGTACACCCTGCTGCTGAAGTATGGAGGAAAGACAGTCCCTGGTTTCCCTGCTAAGGTGATGGCGGACCCTGCTGTGGACACCTCCAAAGTCAAAGTGTTTGGACCTGGAGTGGAGGGACAAGGTACGGTATACATTTAGTTTGATACAAAAAGACACAAATCCAGTCTGGGAAGAATAATTTAAATGAGTGGCATTCAAGTTGAGCAGTACTGTTAGGTTTTTTTTTTTTTTGTTTTGTTTTTTTTTTTTCCTGTTTGGATTCTTTTGCTTTGCATTAGCCTGCACAGTTGAATATTATACAAGTTAGAAATCATGGAAAGTGAATTATACAACTTAATAGCATTCGCTACAGTGGTTAATGAACCTAATATGATCATCTCAAGCACACGGCAGAGTACATAAGCTCCACCCACCTGCTTTTGTTGAGGGGTAGCCAATCACAAAACTGTTTTAAATAGGGTGGCCTTACAGGGGGAGGAGATAAAATGGTTTGTGTCAGACTGGGTTTAATTGATAGACTCCACTATTGTGCTGAACTTTGTAGTGTTAATATTCAGTGAGGGATATTCAATGCTTCTCCATTTTTTTGTGAATTGAAGAATGTTGTGTTGAGGGATTGTGGGTATTTTATGTAGTATAGTCTTTAAATCCCTTTGTGATATCGGGGTAATTTCCAACTTGATAAAACTCCTTCATAGGTAGGCAGGTAGAGGTGACTTGACAGCCTGAGTAAGTTTGGTAATGATCAAAAAACCCCATGTGCTCAGTCAGAGTTCTGCTTAAAACGCGCCTTCCTCCGTTTCCCTCCCTCCAGCTATTTTCAGAGAAGCCACCACAGAGTTCACAGTGGATGCTCGTTCTCTGACCCGGAGAGGTGGAGACCACATAAAGGCGGCGGTCAAGAACCCGTCCGGAGCTCTGACGGACTGTGTGGTTACAGACAAGGCCGATGGCACCTACAGTGTCGAGTACACTCCTTTTGAAAATGGTAACGCATCCAGTCAGAACTGAACTGCTCAACATAAAACCTTTTTGTTGTGAAGTCAGTTTCATTTGTGTCAATCTTTGTTTATTTTAGGCGTCCACAGCATTCAGGTTCTGTATGATGAAACTCCAGTTCCCAATAGCCCATTCAGGGTTTCTGTGTCAGAGGGATGTGACCCGAGCAGGGTGGTGGCTACTGGCCCCGGGCTGGAACAAGGCCTGACTGACCAGCTCAACAACTTCAACATCTTCACCAGGTACTGCTGGGCAATAAAGTATACACATATAGCCTTATAAATAAGGAGCAATGAAGTAGATAATTGTATGAGTCAGTAAAGATTAGTTAACTGACAGAGAACTGAAACTACACTTTTACTTTTACACTTTTTAATTTTTTTTTTGAGCTAATACAAACAAAAGGTAAACATCCTTAATCAAAAAGAGGGGAAAACATTTGTGCGCAAATGACAGAATTTGCAATCAAATCATGTAAATCATGCTGTATGATCTGCATACATTTCAACATTTTGACAGCCGTTGGTAGATAATTAAAGTACAAATAATTTGGATGTGTTGTTCCTTCAGAGGGGCAGGTATTGGTGGCCTTGGCATCACTGTGGAGGGTCCATCAGAGTCTAAGATGTCTTGCACAGACAACAAAGATGGCAGCTGCAGCGTGGAGTATGTTCCCTTCACACCAGGAAACTACGACATCAACATCACCTATGGAGGAGAACACATCCCTGGTGAGATGATCTTTTTGTTTTTTTAAAAAAAATTTGGTTCCCTTAGTAGCATAATAAGCTGTAGCACATGGGATGGTTAAACCCGTAAAGCGTGCAGGAAAAACCCTACCTTTTAAAAATGGAAAGAGAAGCATTCAGAAACAGTTCAGAGTAAACCAGGTTTTGCTCTGCATCAGTGTGAGGTGTTTCAGGCATGTCCAACCTGGACACAGAACACGCTGGAAAGATTATTTCTCTGAGCTAGTTTGGGGAACACCTCAGCATCCTGAAGAGTTTAACAACCCTTTTTATAAAACAACTTTCTTTGAGTGTATTTCAGCTCGAGGCCTTTAGCTTAGACTGTTGCCCTTGCAACTCAAAGTTGGATAAGGAGTGAAAGGGAGATGGATGGAGAAGGCATTTCATTTGTTTGAGACAATTTTCAACTGCAAGTTAATCACATTTGATACTTTAGTGAGTTTTTTGTGAGTGAGTTGGTTAAAATAAACGGTGGAAAGATCAGTATTTCTGGACCACAGTGGAGCTCTGTGGCATAGATAAACAGAAACTAGATCCAGATGGTTTTGGTCAGTTTTCTGAGATTTGTTGACAACAGAAAGAGAGAAGAATTTAATCAGACTTAATTTTGGTAATGTGAGAAGGCACAACTAATTTAGCACAGCTTCGCTAAGCTGTCTCACATGTGTTCATCTCTTAAAGGGCTTTAATGTCACTAACACTATGTTGCCTTTTCTCTCATTTGTACCTATAAACAGATGCTAATGATAAAAGGTACAGTTGATGTTTAGTTGACGTTACAAAAATGCTGTTATTGCTTGTTTGAAGACATGTTGAGTGTTTTGGCTTAATGTTTTAAAGATGTCACAGAGTTGTAAATTTCATTGACTGTGGTCTGAAAAGTTCTCATGTTTCTTTGTTTGACAACTTTTTTGAGATGACTGCGGTTCTGCAGAGTCATTCAGCAGATACTGCAGCACTGTTATCTCTAACTTTGCATTTGTTGAGTCATTCACAGACATGTTGTCAGACAATTATCAAGTATCTAGGAGTGCATTTTATTAAGAGGTGGCTTCACTCTGCACATCTGTCTACATGTCTGTGATGTGTTTCTGCTGCATGTGCTGCAAACAAAGTGTCAAACAGCATGCTCTGCTGGACATGTTGTGTAATAACATTTCTAAATTATTGCAAAGAGGTTCAAATCTTTCAATTATGAGTCTTGCTAGCTGTGTTTACACAGAATTTATTTTTTTGTACTTAGGGAGTCCCTTTAAGGTCCCAGTTAAAGATGTGGTGGACTCTAGTAAGGTCAAAGTTTCTGGTCCTGGAGTGGCGTCAGGAGTCAGGGCCAATATCCCGCAATCCTTCACAGTGGACTGCAGGAAGGCCGGCGTGGCGCCCCTGGCTGTGGCAGTCACTGCTCCCAAAGGCATTGCAGAGCCTGTAGAAGTGACTGATAATGGAGACGGGACTCACACAGTGTCCTACACGCCGTCTGTGGAGGGACCGTACTCAGTGGCTGTAAAGTATGCTGAGGAGGACGTCCCACACAGGTACACAGCTGTAACGGCACAGCAACAGAAGGAGTCGGGCAACTTTTGTGAAAATGTATAAATTTGATTTGTTCTGGTTTGTTTTAATTGAACTGCTGACACCTCAAATCATGAACTTTAGCTAAATTTAAGATTATATGAAACTACAGTGACTGATTAACCAGATAAAAATGCATGAAAAGCAGACCTTTTGTGTTGATTCACTGTAACAGCCAAAGGTGAACACTGTATTACTCTATCACTGGTAATTTTTGTCCCTTTGATATCTGCTTGCTGTTGTGGTTCATACTGTTGTTGATCAGTCTGTACTGTCTCTGATCTTTTAGTCCCTTCAAGTTTCGGGTTCTGCCCACTCATGATGCCAGCAAAGTACGAGCCAGCGGCCCCGGGCTGACCAGCGGCGTCCCCGCCAGCTTCCCCGTTGAGTTCAATATCGACGCTAAAGACGCTGGCCAAGGCCAACTGAGCGTGCTCATCACGGTCAGTATCACACACATAAGCATACACACACTAAAGTAGACCCCGCACTGACTGTTCTTCACTTCCTTCCTCTTCAGGACCAGGATGGTAAACCTAAGCAGCCCACGATCCATGACAACGGTGACGGTACATACCGGGTATCATACGTCCCTGACCGTGCTGGCCGGTACACCATCGTTATAAAATATGGTGGCGATGACATCCCAGCATCACCTTACAGAGTCCGTGCTACAGCAACTGGTGATGCCAGCAAGTGCACCGTGAGCGGTATGTGATCAGAGTCTGACAGGAGTCTCATTTATTTTTAGCAGTTTGATTAATTCACAACATGTCCTCCACCCAGGTTCAGGTGTGGGTCCCACTGTGGCCATTGGTGAGGAGCTGGGTCTGGTAGTGAATGCAAAGGGTGCTGGTAAAGGGAAAGTGAGCTGTGTGGTGGTTCAGCCCGATGGCACCGAGGTGGAGGCCGAGGTGCTGGAGAATGAAGATGGCACCTTTGACATCTTCTACACTGCACCAGCTCCTGGGAACTACGTCATCTACGTCCGCTTTGGAGGGGAAAACATCCCACGCAGTCCCTTCAAAGTCACGGTGAGAAGAGAATGCATATTAGACAACTCCGCCCACCCATTTTGAACACTTTGGATGACCAAGTCAACTGCTTTCAGAGTATCAAACATGTCCTTGTACACTGATTAACCTCATCTTAGTTTGACTGTTTTGTTTGTTTTTTCCTGCTCGTCAAATTGGGCCTTTCATCGTCTTTCCTTGCGTTTGTGTGGGAGTGATCATTTTGTCCACAAAGTCATGTCACAGTGGAAGTAATTTTATTTTAACTGATATGCATTTCAGTTTTAGCAAAAGCGTCTGTCTTTAGGCTGCACAGACAGATAAATGGCATTTCTTGAACTCTGATGTGATCAGATGTGAAGACTAAGATTTAAGTGGATAAAAAAAAAAAAAAAAAAAAAAAAAAAAAATGCTTTTGTGCTTACAGCCGGAGCCTGGCCATACCATATCAGGGATATCCGACATATCAGATGGTGTTTAGAGCAGTCTGATGCCTAAATTTTTGGCTGGACAATAAAGGCCAAATGCATAATGGCTCTGCTTTAGAGAAACTTGCATAACTAATTAGAAATTAATATCCTCAAAAGCTCCTCAAAAATGGGGGGCAACAAAAATATAGGTGGAAATTGATGCTGTTCTTCCCTTATATTCCTAAAAAGTTGATTCCAGCCTGATAAGTGGGTGGAAATATGAGAACTTGATGTCATTTCTTGCTAATAAGGACAGAACATGTAAGCTGTTTCTAGTCATTAATGGAAACTGCTGGTGGTGATCGCAGGTGTTTGTTTTCCACTCCAAACAGAACTATGGACTTGTGTAAAGAGACTCCCACATATATATTTACATGGATTGACTGACTGGTTGTGTGAGATGTGTTAATCCTTACTGTCATGTCACCAGGCTACTGATGAGGTACCCATGATGAAAGGGCAGACATCTCTACAGCAACGGGCCGCTCCCCCTGGGGCTGGCTTCAAGCCATGGGTACCCCATTACACACTCTTACACACTTACACATGTTTTAAGCCCTTCAGCAGATCGTTAGTGTCCTTTTGAGACATCTGATTCCAACTTTATTCTGCAGCAGGACAATTGGCCTTAAACTGGGGTTAGAAACATTAATTGGTTCATGATTTGAATAATAATGGTAATGGGGAGGGTTACATCTTACCAGTTTGGGCATAATCACTGACTCTAGTCTTTAAGTTGAGTGAGCTGCAAAAGAAATCAGATGTTTTAGAAGCTCTTTGGAGGTGCAGGTCTGTCAGTAAGCTTATAGATATTGTTCTTCAGCTCACCTGAGCTCTGTACTACAAAGTTATTCAAACAGGGATCTTTCTATTATCTGGATTCCTTTAGCCTGATATTGGATCAGCGGTCACATGAAACTGGATATCCACTTGGTCAGTTAACCCACACGTCATGACTTTTTCTACTAAAAATGATCCCTATGAGTGTCACCTACTCCATTGTCAGATGATAATAATAAAATGGTGATTGTAAAAAATCTCTGAAGAGCAGAAAATTATAACGGTAACAGTGTTGGAATGAGGATAACAGAAATGCTCTAGAAAATTGTAAATCTGGTGATTTTAGTGCACAGAGCAGTAAACATTTTAAAGTTATTAAGTTATCACTGAGTGCCTTTTAGTGCTGCTGATTGTTTCTAAGGTGATGGCTGTTAATAGATCTTTAACGCTTTAAACTGGGTGCACTTTAAAGTACATTTTACTGTACCACAGCCTAAGAAAGGGGAAGGAAACTGCTGTATTTTGGGGGGCCTATAATTTAAATAAACTTTATTGATTAATTTGAATGGGTATTGTTGCTGTGTGTCCTGGGTGCAGGGCTCAGATCTGTACTACGAAGCAGGATTTGTGGCTCAACCTAAAATGGCAGCACAGTTATTGTTTCATTTGTTTTTAATACTTCACTTGCACTCATAGCATAAAATATCACCATGTTCCTTTTATGATGCAGATAATATAATATACAATTGTAATTGTAGAGTTGATACTGATAAATCTGTTGACAGCTGAGAGCTTTCATCCTTTGAAATAGGCTTTATTCTTAAGACCTGTCCATCTTCATGTGACCGCGTCGTCTGATCGCTCTGTGTTAGGATGGCTTGAACCAGATAAGAGAGAAATCCTAGGAATGTTGAACCTGCCTTGTAGTGCAGGCCCCAGGGTTGGTTAAGGCTGTGCTGCAGTGTGTGGTTTAGGTTGTCTTTTCCACTGTTTGGAGGACAGTATTTATATAATACACTTTATATTCCCACAGACACACACCCTCTCTGTTGCAGGTGAATGGCTGCTGGTTGAACACTTAACTCCTCTCTCACTGCACTCCTTAGTGTACTCACTCGAACACTTTCTTTCCTCCATGCCATCGCTTCACTTTTTGTCTTAGCCAATGGGATCGCAGCAAACTTCTAACATCATCATGAAACGAACCACTTGTGTGCGAGATGCATTGCAAAAAGGTGTTTTTGAGGGAGGGGGGGGCTGTTGTGGTGGTAACCTCTGCTCCTCTTCTTTCTTGGTGCACTCTTCATCACTGTGGCTGCATCACAGAGTCACCCCATCATCACAGTCATCCACTTCTTCCTTCCTCATCCTTCCTTCATTGCACAACTCCTTTTCAGGATGCCCTTGTGTGGGCAGGGCTTGGAGGCAGCATGTTTGCATTTCAGGTTGCTGAGAACATTTCCCCCCTTCACTGGCATGCTAAAGTCTGTCTTTCTGCCTGTCTTGTATTCAGGTGAAGTCGGAAAGCTACCAGCCAGATGGTGCGAGTGTTAACGGCAGTGGCTTCAGACCTTTCGACATGGTGATTCCTTTCGCATTCAGGAAGGGAGAAATCACTGGTAAGGAAGAAAGGGATGGATGGTCTCAGTGAATTTGTGCTTATTTGAGGTGTTGAGAGACATAAGGTTTTATCATAACAAAAAAGCACCAGCCATTCTAGAAAAAATTTTATAAGTTAGTTAAAACTTCACTGCACACGGTAATGATTAAACACAAATGTAATTCATTCAGATCAGCAGAGGCTAACGGACACATTTTTCAGCTTTCTGGGTTTCTCTGCAGTACAAAAACTGCTTACTCTGCCAGCTGCAGCAGTAAATACATTTTTTGTGTGAATCGACAGATGTTAGTTACCAGTAAAATGAAATGTGGCTGAGACATTCATGGGTTAATATAATCAGTTTAGTTATTAGAAATGACACAGTCTGTACAAACTAATATGTTAAAGTGGAATAGATCAGAGTTTAAGACACTGACCAATAAATGGACAGTCTGACTCTTCCATTACAAAAATGGCTAATCAAGAAATTTTTCTTACAGGTGAGGTGTTGATGCCTTCAGGTAAATCCGCTCAGCCTCTCATCACAGACAACCTGGATGGGACGGTCACAGTGCAGTACTCTCCTACTGAGGCCGGTCTGCACGAGATGCACATCAAATACAACGGCACACACATCCCAGGTAAACACGTACACTCATGTGACATTAGCACCATGATTAGAACCCTTATAGTGAGAACTACAGCCTGCTGCTCACAGGGGCCTCAGTTTGTCGGGGTAAATCTTGGCGGGGTGTCTGAATTGAGTTCTGAAGTGGCTGGTTGGGTTTACTGAGGGCTCATGAATTTCACAGTATTATTACTGCTACTGCAAACTTAGTTTGCTGTACTTAGGTTAACTATATGTGTTGCAGAATCTCCCCTTCAGTTCTATGTGAATCATGCCAGCAGTCCCAACGTCACAGCCTACGGTCCTGGTCTGAGTTATGGTGTCGCCAACAAGTTAGCTACCTTCACAGTCTTCACAGAGGACGCCTCCGAAGGTACGGATTATACATTTTATTTTTCATTATTTAACAGTCTGTTTTGACTCAGTTCAGTCTCGCTGACCACGCCTGTCTGTCCAGGAGGTCTGGACCTGGCTATCGAGGGTCCGTCCAAAGCGGAGATCAGCTGTGTGGACAATAAAGACGGGACCTGCACCGTCAGCTACCTGCCCACGCTGCCAGGAGACTACAACATCCTGGTCAAATACAATGACGAGCACATCGCTGGCAGCCCGTTCACCGCCAGGATCACCGGTCAGGCACCAATGCAAAATATTAGTACTGTAAACTGTCTAGCACTGTAGCTTGTTAGCTCACTTGTTTAAAAAAGTTGAGCTTGTTTAGACAAATGATTATTTTGCTACTGATGTAGACATAAATTCAGATTTTTTTTTAAAAAACATTAAAGAAATTAGTTTTTACAGTTCTCATCTCAATAATTTACCCACCGTTGTCTCCTCTGGGTTTGCTATATTTTATCATCTAACACTTTACCTTCTTGCTTCTGTTCGTCTTTCAGAGGACAACCAGCGGCGCTCTCAGGTCAAACTGGGCTCGGCTGCAGATTTCTCTCTGGACATCAATGAGACGGACCTCAGCCTGCTCAGCGCCAGCATCAGGTCGCCCTCTGGACGTGACGAGCCCTGCTTGCTGAAGAGGATGGCCAACAACCACATCGGTAAGATCCACAAAGGCACATTTTAGAAAAATAAAATAGTACAACATTTACCGAAATTGCTCCTCTCGCCTTCAACTCTTTTCTCCTCCTCACAGGTATCTCCTTCATCCCCCGGGAAGTGGGCGAGCATAAGGTCAGCATCCTGAAGAATGGTCGTCATGTCGCCAACAGTCCCATCACCATCATGGTCGTCCAGTCTGAGATTGGCGACGCCAGTCGAGTCAAAGCTCACGGTGACGGCCTCGTCCAGGGAACCACCTTCAACAACGCCAGCTTTATAGTCGACACGCGGGAGGCAGGTCAGTGTCAGCCCGTTCTAAACAATGCATTTATTTTCTGATATAAACTCATAATTCTTACTTTCAAGCACTATTAATGACGTCAATGCCAATGATGGCGATCTGTGCGATCTGTTTCCAGGTTATGGCGGTCTGGCTCTGTCCATTGAAGGTCCAAGTAAGGTAGACATCCAAACAGAGGACATGGAGGACGGGACCTGTAGAGTCACTTACTGCCCGACCGAACCTGGAAACTACATCGTCTCAATCCGCTTCGCTGAGGAGCACGTGCCAGGTAGAGAGGAGAAAAAGTAGCTGAAAAACAGTTTCAGTGTTCTAATGAAGCGTGCAACTTAACGAACGTGTGGCGTCAACAGGAAGCCCGTTCACGGTGCGGGTGACGGGTGAAGGTCGTATTCGGGAGAGCATCACCAGACGACAGAAGGCGGCGTCTGTCGCCAGCGTCGGGAGTGTGTGCGACCTCAGCTTAAAGATACCAGGTACACAGACATTTGGTGCCTTTGTTCATGATGTTGCGTGTGTGTAACACAAACTTTAGGAAAAATAGAAACAGATTTTTTTTTTTTTTTTTTTTTTTTTTTCCCCCCAAGGCTGTCTCTTTAAGTAGATCAGAGCTGCTCTCTGTCTGAAACTTTAGCTTTTTCCGGTTTTTCCTCACTGCTGCTCTGTGCTGACTGTAGTCTCTTTGACATTTAACTTTTCTTATTTCCCTGTTCTGTCATTCCCTTTCTATGAGAACTTTTCACTCATCTGTCTCTTATCTTTCATCGATCTTTTCCTTTTTTCTTCTCTCGTCAATCATGTCTCTTCTTCTCCTCAGCTTCTCCTCGTTTCCTCCTCTACTGCCTTGTTCCCTTCTCATACCCCTCAATCCTTTCCCTTCCTCTGTATGCTCTCTTCCTCCGTATGCTCTCTTCCTCCTCTTTTTCCTCCAGTGAGCTGGTTCCTCCTCGTCCTGTCTCGGCAGCTCCTTTCTCACACCACCTACCGCTCCTACTGCTCTCTCTGGTGGTCTGGAAGATCCAGTGTTCCCATGACTCATTCCTCTGCTGCTACCCGGAATCAGAACCTGTCTCCTGGCTGCGTCCGGCTAGTCTCTGGCCTCTCCGGTCTGGTGCTGGCAAGGGGAGCCAGAGCAGTGAGGGGTGTTTGGGTTGTTGATGCCCCCTATTTGGGACGCAGTGCTAGGGTGGAGGGTGCGTTGTAAAACTAGCTTTAACTGCTTTATTATTATTATTTTTTTTTTTTAAGTGGGCATGAAAGAGATTCCACCTCGTCTTTTATCAGTTTGTTTTGCGACAGTTTTTTTTTTTTTTTTTTTTATCACACACAACAAGGAAGGAGTTCTTGGCTGCTCCTACCTACAGCAGCGCCAGTATAAGATTAGGGGAACTTTAGTTTTTATTTTTGTGTTACAATTTTGATAAAGACAACTAGTTAAAAAGATATAAAAGCAACCCTTGTGACCCTCAAGGCAGGTGTTCTTGGGTAACTTGCACAGTTGCATTTGATCTGTAAGTTGTGAACTGGATGGTAAAGTTTACACTGTGCAAACAATCAGTCGTTCACTGTATGAAGGACCTTGTTGCTTCTGATTATGTCTCGGAGGTCGTAGCACAGTTTAATTTGAATTAAATTTCCTTTTGCAGCCTTTTCTCATTTGCCATGCGTGTCCCCCTCTTACTGTTAGAACAACAAGTTCTGGTTTGTTACAGCTTTGATCTGAATAACAATTAAAATAACAAGTTTATGCATGATCATGTGGTGAATCCGTCAACAAATGCACACAAAAGTAAATGCCTCTTTCCTCTTTTCAGCGATCGACATGCAGGACGTCACTGCTGAGGTCACCTCCCCCTCTGGAGCCAGTCAGCCAGCCGAGCTCGTGGCCACTGGTAACGACGCCTACTGTGTGCGCTTCGTGCCCACAGAGATGGGCGTGCACAGCGTGAGTGTGAAGTACAGGGGCGTGCACGTGCCGGGTAGCCCCTTCCAGTTCACTGTGGGGCCGCTGGGAGAGGGCGGGGCTGGCAAGGTGAAGGCCGGAGGTCCAGGACTGGAGGGAGCACTGGCAGGAGAGCCAGGTACGCACAGAACACCTGATCCAAAAGTCTGATGTCCATTAAATGTCAAAATTAAAGAAACTCATCCTGTTCCTACCACAGGGCAACACTGTTGTCGAAAAGCAAAACCACAAACAGCTGCAGTTTCACAATAAATAAAGTTCACACAGTGCTACATTGGTTTTTACACAAGTACTTTTAAAATGTGGACCGATGGAGAAGGATCTGTGTCTTATGAAGTTTCATTTTTCTTGTATCTTTTCACCAGCTGAATTCACGATCTGGACGAGAGAGGCAGGAGCTGGTGGTCTGTCAGTTGCCGTGGAGGGACCCAGCAGGGCTGAGATCTCCTTCGATGACCGCAAAGACGGATCCTGCGGCATCTCTTACGTTGCTCAGGAGCCTGGTAGATGATTCGCACACGCTCACGGTTTACCTGTTGGCTGTTTGTTGATGCGTTAGACTGAGTTTCCTTCTTCCCGCCTCCTTTTCCAGGTGATTATGAGGTTTCGGTGAAGTTTAACGACCAGCACATACCCGACAGCCCCTACCTGGTTCCTGTTGTCGCTCCAGTGAACGACGCCCGTCGCCTCTCTGTTGCGGGCCTTCAGGTGAGGCACGAGGAGACACCTCCACACCCAGCCTGCCCTGCTTGATTAAAGGGCTCTGATGAGGCACAGTTGCATAAAAATGTGACTTCATTAGCAGAGCAAGGACTCGAATGGTTTGGGCTGTTAATCATTCATTTTAAATTGGATTCGAAGCGCCATCTTAAACAGCCCGAGTCGGTCGATCCTCAAAGCACAGATACTCAGGTTAAACTAAATGTTCTTTATGCAACTGGTCTCATGGATATGACCGCAGCCAGGCAAACGCATGCAGTTTCCAGTTTGACTAAAAAAGGGTTCAATCCGCTTTAGGTTCACTTGGTGTCTTGAGTGGGTTTACTCATTTCAGTTTAGCTTTTATTAATTGTTTGAAAGTGTTCAGTTTTTAGTATTTAATGTAATTATAATACAGGTGTGGGTTTGTCAGGTGTAGACTTTTAGATACTCCAGTATAAACATGATAACTGGGGTTTGAATGGCAGACATCCCAGCAAAGCTTCCAGATGGTTGCTGGGTTGAAGGACTTTATCACATAGACGATGAAGAAATTTTTTATAAATTGAGTTTTATGTGCATTTTATCTTAAGGATGGCCACTGTTTCACATGTTTGTACTAGATATATTATGTAATGTTATCAAAGTAAAAGGCTCTTTAGAGTGGCTGAGTTTGGGTACCTGTGGTCAGGAAGTCATCCGTGCAGTTTTGCCTGGCTCTGGTCAGCCCTCGCTTTGTCTGGTGTGGAACTGTTGGTGTTTCTCTTGTGTTTCATTTAAAGGCTTTTAACAGTACAATCATCCGTTTCATCAGCTCCCGGGTGTCCCAGCTGCAGCAGACAGACTTCCTTGTCTTCTTAGAGACTGTAGTTTGTTTTTGTCTGTAGCTTTAGACATTCTTCTGCTCTGAGTCTGCATAATTTTATGTTTGTTCATTTTGGCTCTTGCAGTTCAGACAGCAGATAAAGATCTTGGTTCTTAATGAGAATAATAAATCACTGCTGTAAGACCAAGGAGATGGAAACGCTTTAAACCAAAAAGTAGATCAGCTTTATGACATTTTTTTCCTCCCTTCAATTTGATAAAATAGTAATATTAAATAATTAATGCAGACTTTTAAAACCTTAAGATATGGCAGTATATATGGCACACATCCTTTAAATAAAACAATACTATAGATTTGTGTAAGTACTGAGCCTCTGGATACTAAAACAGTCGTGTTCTAAAACATTTCATCTGCCCCTGTACTGACACAGTAAATGATACCAGCGTCGGTTACTAATGTTAACATGTTAATTTATGTAGTGTTCTTGGTTTTTAGCTCATATCTGCATGTGATGAATGTCAGAAATGCCAAAGAAGTCACCGTGGCTTTTATGCAGTGATTTATTACATAGTTTCTCCTCCAGAGGGCGCAAACGGGGTCATTTTTATTTTATTAAAGTCCCGCTCTTTGTGCTGTCTCTAGGTAATGACAGTATCTGTTTAAAAAAAACACAAAAAAACTAATGCCTGCAAATATTAAGCTTTTAAAACTCTAATATTGAGAAGTTCCTTTAAGACTGTACTAATAATAAGACTAATGTACTGACTGTCTAACCTTTCTGAGTCTGTCTGCTGGAGTTGCACTAAGTGGAGCTCAGGTAAGAGTAGAGCAGAGGATGTGCACTGAAGTCATTTGTTTTTAGCACTCTGATCTTCAAAAACCAAAGTGTGCGTTCAAGTGTTTAAGATGTTTTCTCAGTTTTTCCTGTTCGTCAAATGTCCGTCCTGTACACTGACTTTGTGCGAAACCGACAGGAGTCTGGTCTGAAGGTGAATCACCCAGCATCCTTTGCGGTGCGTCTAAATGGAGCCAAAGGCAAGATGGATGCCAAAGTCCACAGTCCCTCTGGAGCTCTGGAGAAGTGTGTCGTCACAGAGCTGGAAAGAGGTGTGTGTGTGTGTGTGTGTGTGTGCGTGTGTGTGTGCGTGCGCGCCTGTCTGGTTTTTTTTTTTTTTTTTTTTTTAAATTGTAAAGGTGATTTTCAGAGGATTTATGGAAACTTCAGTAAAGACAAAGGCACATACTGTGAAATCTCTGCAGCTAACAGACCCTTCTGTACTGTCTTCTAGACAAGTACGCTATCCGGTTCATCCCCAGGGAGAATGGCGTCCACACCATTGATGTCAAATTCAATGGCTCTCACATCCCTGGAAGTCCTTTCCAGGTCCGAGTCGGCGAACCAGGACAGACCGGAGAGCCTGGTCTGGTTTCAGCATACGGATCAGGACTGGAGAGGGGAACAACAGGTGAGTTACTGTTTGACCTGCTGCAGCCTTAAATTTTTCACTTCATAACCGGTGTGAGCCTGTTTAGAGCATAAAGTTGAGCAAAGTTCAGTGTGATTTATCCACTGCTCAATTTTAAGTATATCCCCTCTACAATAAAGTTTCACATATACCAGCTTGGAGTTGTATAACAAAACATCACACTCCTTAAATCTTGCAGGTACCCAGTCAGAGTTCATTATTAACAACACTAAGGCAGGCCCTGGGTCCTTGGCTGTGACCATCGAGGGTCCATCAAAAGTAAAGATGGACTGTCAGGAGGTTCCTGAAGGCTACAAGGTGCAGTACACTCCCATGGCACCTGGAAACTACCTGATCAGCATTAAATACGGAGGCCCAAACCACATCACTGGGAGTCCCTTCAAGGCCAAAGTCACAGGTAAAATGCTGCTCTTAGTTAAAGTTGGTTACAAAAGTTCCTTGATTCAGATTTGGATCACTTTGAAGTTCATCCAAGCCCAAATTCTGGTTTTAAAGCAATATAAACTACGGGATCAAAAACTGCAGACGTCACATATCCTCTTTGGCAGAGGTTCATTAACAATAAATAGCCATAAAATGTTGTTGAAAGCTGCTTATTCTGTCACCAGTGTTTCATCTGCCTGCACCACATGGTAAGGTTAAACTTTTTTTCTGCCTTTCAGGTCCTCGTCTTGTGAATGTAACGAACGCCAGCGAGACATCGACCCTGACACTGGATCCGGCAATTCGGGCATCCAGCAGCTTCACGCAGAGCGCCATGCCCAGGCTGGGTGACTCTGACGCAAGCAAGGTGGTGAGCCGAGGAGCTGGCCTGAGCAAGGCCTTTGTGGGCCAGAAGAGCAACTTCACTGTTGACTGCAGCAAAGCAGGTAAGGAGGAACTGCATGTAGAAGCCATCTTTTAAGAGAATAATTTAAGTATTTGCCCTCAGCGCACAGGTTAAAACTCCCAAAGATGAAAATTAACAGATTTAAAAATTAATTTGCCGTCATACTTTTTAAAACAAATATTGATAAAGCTGATATCATTAGTTTTACACTTGCATTTTGTTCTTCTACCTCCTCCCAGGTAAGAACATGCTCCTGGTGGGCGTGCATGGCCCACAGGTCCCCTGTGAGGAGGTGCTGGTCAAACACGTGGGCAACCTGCAGTACAACGTCAGCTACGTACTGAAGGAACGGGGCAACTACATCCTGGTGGTCAAGTGGGGTGAGGACCACATCCCTGGCTCCCCCTTCCACGTCACCGTCCCCTGATGAGCCAAGAAACCTTCCGTCTCTCCTCCTGTGCCGTTTTGCATCCCAGTTTGAGTTAAAAGACACATTAGCTGCACTACAAATAACTGTCCAGTGAACAAGCTGCTGAGCAAAGCTTTCTCTGCTAACTTTGTTTTCAGCTCAAATCAGATGATTTTTGAGGATTTTCTGAAGCAACTCATTTACATTTTGAAATGTTTCTCCTTGATATAGAAAAATGTCAGAATTAAAGAAAACATTAGAGAAAATAAATGCACCACTGAATAGAGACTTTGAACTCTTAGACACTTTTCTGGTAGTGAATCATTGAAGCGAAATGGTAGATGTACTCTAGTTTACTAGATTGAACTGACTGAAGGTAAAAAATCTAAAATCTGTCGATTTAAAACTGCCCTGGAATTTTCAATTGGCTCATGTTGCGCTTGAATTTTTATCCTAGATTCGTGAATTAACGTTTGCTGGTTTTACACAGGTAGTTCATCCACCTGCACATCAGCTTGTGTTGAACTGAATATGTTAAGTTTGAAGTGAAACAAGTGGATCCGAAGCTTTTAAATACCTATGTGCAAAAATATATATGCATAACTGGAATTTCACAGGACAAAACTCAGAACTATAGAGACACTTGACATGAGGTTTCCTAATGGTTTAACTGCATGTTGAAGAGAATATGCTGCTGGTTTAGCTGGGAACCGGGCGGTTATCGCCAGGTTTGTGCAGAACGTTTTCTCAACAAAATTACTGAACGACTGTGTAAAAAAGAAAAGTGATCATCTCAAACAAACATCTCAAAAAAGGAACTGGAGTTGTCTTTTTGTTTTTTTGTTTTTTTTCGTGTCATTGATTAATTTACTCCAAGACTAACTAAACTGTCAAACTGTACGCCAACTACTGATGTTTAATGTTTCTTGCGCCTAAACTAGCTGCCAGAGTCCCGCGTGTACTAAAGGTTGCCATAACGAGTCAGTGATTGTTTAAGCTGCCTTCACACTACTGTTTCCTGCACTGTTTGACAGACTACTTAATTATGTGCTGGAGTTTAGATGTCCTTCTATCTTCTCTGTTGTTTCTTCTTGTATTTTCACACGAGCAGATCTGACTCGGTTCTGATTAAAAACATTTTAAAGCAGATCTAAGATGAAAAATTAAAAGTCAGAACTGTAGTTTGTGTGTAAATCTGGAAATCTACATGAATTTAATGTTGTTGCCTTATCACTGCTACTTTTGATACTTAAGAGATGAAAGTTGTGGGGTGTTTTTTGTTTTTGGTTTTTGTTTTTTTGTTTTTTGTATGTGGGGTTTAAGGGGAGACTTCTCATTTTGTATTGGTGTTTTAATGTGAAACTAAACCCTGAGATATGATGTACATTTGATAATTAAAATAAAGAACAGTTAAGATGTTAGAGTTAAGTGTTTCATTTCATTGATGTCATGTCTCCAGCTGCCTTACAGTTTTATTGGAATGTGGTCAAGTGGAAAGCTGCCTTTTATTTGGCAGGCCGTTTTTACGACTGGCTTTAGTGCCAAATTTTGGTGTGCTTTATTTTGTATAGCAGGGTTATGGTGCTATGATTTTTGTTAGGGAGTGACCAGAATGGGCAGGATTACAAATGAATAGAGGGACAAGAGAAAAATCTATTATTTACAATGGGTTTTAAGTTTAAATTTTATTGAAGCACCTAATAATTCCTCATTGTAGCAAAAAACGATCATTGTACTTTGTCAATATCCCATAATCCACAAATTTTTCATAAACAGGATCTTCTTTCCTCAATATTATTTGCTGTCACAAAAATGGCTGGAAAACATATTTTAATATTTTTGGACCAATTTATTACAAATTAAGTACAACATTCTTTAAATATCTTTCCACCCAGAGCTAAAGAAATCCCTGCATAATGACCTTCATCTATCAGCGCCATTTAAAGCTAAAGACTTGGTTTACAAAAAGCAAATTATTATAGCAGGACATCTCATTGGTTCATGTATTCTGGAAATGGCTCGGTGTGGATCGCCTCAAACTGCTAAAGCAATATTTGTGGGGGGGGGGAGCTGTGGTAAAAGCATCATAAAACAAGTTTGAGGCAAACGCACTGCCAGGAATGTCAAGTTTTAGTTTTCAAACTTTCTCCCACATTGGATGTACTATTAACGAGCTCTGACAGACTGACAGTACCTCGCAATCACAGTTAAACATTACATAAATAAGTGACACATCTACCATCTAAATATTTTTCAGTTGTTGGTTAACAGTAAAACGCACCTTTGTTCTGTTTAAACTGCAGTCTTTATCTGGCTATCCAAACCAGAAATTTCTTCTTCCTCTTAGAAAAGCACAAGCAGTGCAAGAGAGAAGCTTCAGCTTAAAGACAGAAGACTGACACAGAGACGACAAGGAAAAACTGTATTTTCAGCTTCTCTGAGAAAAGATGTCTTTCCAGTCCGAGGAGGATCTTTCCTGTCCCGTCTGCCACGACATCTTTAGGGATCCAGTTTTCCTGATATGCAGCCAGAGCTTCTGCAAGACGTGTCTGAAGAACTGCTGGGCACAGAAGCTGGAACAGCAGTGCCCAGTCTGTAAGAATATATCTGAACAGAGTGACCCACCCTGTAACTTTGTCCTAAAGAACCACACTGAAGCTTACTTACAGGAGAGGGATCCGAGTGCTTCAGTGGAGTCTGAGGTTCTGTGCAGTCTGCACCACGAGAAACTCAAACTCTTTTGTCTGGACCATCAGGAGCCAGCATGTGTCATCTGTCGTGATTCGAGAGCACACGTCGACCCACAAGTTCAAACCCATTGATGAGACTGTGCAGGATCACAAGAAAGAGCTTCAGAAAGCCCCGAAACCATTACAGGACAAACTGAAGGTCTTACAAAAAGTGCAAGGAAACTTTGATATAACACAGCAATGCATTAAATTCCAAGATCAACACATAGAGAAGCAGATCAAGGAGCAGTTTAAGAAGTTTCACCAGTTTCTACATGAGGAAGAGAGGGTCAGGCTCACTGCTTTGAAGAAGGAAGAGCAAGAGAAGAGTCAGAAGATAAAGGAGAAGACTGCAGCTTTGAGCAGAGAGATGCCAGCTCTTTTACAAACGATAGGAGGTGCAGAGGAAGTGCTGAGAGCTAAAGATGTCTCATTCCTGCAGAACTACAGAGCTACACTGAAAGGTGTCCAGCAGTATCCCTCAACGGATGATCCACCGCTGGTCTCAAAGCTCTTATAGATATGGCCAAGCACCTGGGAAACCTGACTTACAACATCTGGAACAAGATGAAGGGGGTGGTTTTTTACGCTCCTGGGACTCCAAATGCTGCCCATCCAGAATGCTCTGTCTCCAAAGATCTGACCAGTGAGAGGCACCAGCTTCCTGACAAGCCAGAAAGGTATCCAATTTTTCTGTCTACAGGAATTCCCAATAAAGGATGTGGTGGACTCCAGTAAGGTCAATATCCCTGAGAGTACTAACAAAAAATCTACTGGGTTGGGATTTAGGAGAAAAATAAAAATGATTGATAGTGTTAGGATACTATTATTACCTGCTTTGGTGACTTAATTCTCACTGGGTTTAGTCTGTCGGCCATCTGACAAAGATCTATGTTTTGGGCCTTTTTAAGTATTGGATGAAGTACAAAGTCCTGTCTTTTCTTCTTTGTAAATTTTATTTTGAGGTTGGGTTAAAATTAAATTATTTTTTTTTTTTAATTTGGCACAAGTTAGACAGTAAAAAGTTCAGCATCAGAATCTTTTTTTGTGTGTGGTAATGACTAACTAATTTAGAGGTTGTGCTTCTCATTTGTCTATTCAACAATCAAATGAACCCCTATGAGTAAGGCAACAATGCAAAGGTAAAACTCCCTCTTAACAGGAAGAAACTTCCTGCAGAACCAGGCTCAGGGAGGGGCGGCCATCTGGTGTGACTGAGTATGGGTGAGGGGAGGAAGACAGGACACAAGACATGCTGTGGGAGAGAGCCAGAGATTAATAATAACTAATGATTAAATGTATAGTGGGGTATAAACACGAGGTGAATGAAGAAGAAACTCGTAAATGTAGACCTATTGGAGCGTAACTAAGGGAGGATTCAGGGTCACCTGATCACGCCCTAACCATAAGCTTTGCCAAAGACAAAGTTTTATGCCTAATCTTAAAAGTAGAGAGGGTTTCTGTTTACCCAGTCTGGGAGCTGGCTCCACAGAGGAGGTGCCTGAAAGCTGAAAGGTCTGCTTCCAATTCTACTTATATTATTCTAGGAACAACAAGTAAGCCTGCAGTGTGAGAGTGAAGTACTCTAATGCTGTGATATGGTACTATCAGGTCTTTAAGGTAAGATGAACACTGATTATTTGGGACCGTGTATGTGAGGACATGGATTTTAAATAAAATTCTGGATTTAAACGGAGACCAGTAAAGAAATATCTCTTGCCAGTTGGCATAAACTGGTCAGGTGGTTGTAACTAAAATATCTGGGCCTTTTGATATCTGGTTGCTGCAGTGGTTCATACTGTTGCTGATTGTCTCTGATCTTTCGGTCTCTTCAGGTTTTGGATTCTGTCCACTCACGATGCCAGCAAAGTACGAGCCAGCGGCCCTGGGCTGACCAGCAGTGTCTCTGCCACATTTCCTGCTGAGTTTAACATTGATGCTAAAGATGGTGGCCAGGGCCAACTGAGCGTGCTCATCACAGTCTGTATCAGACACACTTATATACACACGCTAAAACAGATATCTCACTTTAACTTCTGTTCCTTCCTCTTCAGGACCAGGGGGGTAAACATAACCAGGCCAACATCCATGACAACGGTGACGGTACATACCGGGTATCATACGTCCCCGACTGTGCAGGCTGGTACACCATCATTATTAAATATGGAGGTGATGACATCCCAGCATCACCCTACAGAGTCCATGCCACATCAGCTGGTGCTGCCAGCAGGTGCGCCATGAGTGGTATGTGACTGCTGAGAGTCTGACATTAAGCATCTAATTGTTTTAGCAATTTGATTTATATATAATGTGTCCTTCCCCAGGTCCTGACATGCATCCCACTTTGGCTTTTGGTGAGGAGATGTATTTAGAATAGAATAGAATAGAATAGCTTTTTATTGTCACTGTTACAAGAACAGTGAAAGGCAGTTTGGCATCTCTCCGTGTGTGTGAAGTACACAATAGCGTAAGTATTTACACAATGACAAATTTACATTTACACAAGAAAGATATGTACAAGTTATACATACACCTGCAAACATACACGCACATACATACATATATGTATATATACATATTTGCATCCGTACATGCATACACACACATATTTCCACATACACACTTACATCTATATACATACACATACATGCCATCTAACTAGCAGGTGCATTGAGAGGTGCAGTGTGATCAGTGATATTGCACATTGAGTGGGGGGTGCTGTTGGAACTATACTAAATAATGTTATAATAAATACAGTTTAAAGAGGTAGGGTGTTGTTTGCATTGAAGTATAAACAGAAATACGATTTATAAATAAGGTGTAATGTCCATGAGTGTTGGCAGTGCAGTTATCCTCCAATCAGGGTGGAGGTAGGGCATGTTTGACAGCCTGTGGGTAAAAACTTCTGTTGAGTCTGTTTGTCTTCGACCTGATGGACCTGTAGCGTTTACCAGAGGGAAGGGGAAAAAGTGAGTGTCCAGGGTGTGAGGGGTCTTTAATGATGATGCTGGCTTTCTGCTGAAGTCTGCCAGTATAGATGTCTCTGAGGGAGTTAGTGAGGTGCCGATTGCCCGCTCTGCTGCCCTCACCACCCGCTGCAGTTTCCTCTTGTCCTCCGCAGTGCAGCAGTTGAACCAGAGTGTGCAGCAGTAAGTCAGAAGGCTCTCAATGGTGGAGCGGTAGAAGTTTACTAGCAGTCTTTGGGGTAATTGAGCCTGACGTAGTTTCCTGAGGAAGTACAGCCTTTGTTGTGCTTTCCCTACCTGGTGGGAGATGTTTGTGGACCAGGTAAGGTCGGCCGAGATGTGGACTCCGAGAAACTTGAAGCTTTCTACCCTTTCTACCTCCTCCCCATCAATGTAGAGGGTAGAGTGCTCAGATCGCTTTGTTCTTCTGAAGTCGATCACCATCTCCTTGGTCTTGGCTGTGTTCAGATGCAGGTTGTTGTCGTCACACCATTGCTTCAGATGCTGAACCTCCTCTCTGTACGCTGAATCATTGTTGTTGTCGATCAGTCCTATGACAGTGGTGTCATCAGCAAATTTTATAATGGTGTTACTGGTGTGGATAGGTGAACAGTCATGGGTGAAAAGTGAGTATAGGAGGGGACTGAGGACACACCCTGTGGGACACCCACATTCAGAATGAGGGTGGAGGAGGTGTGCTCTCCCATTCTTACGTTCTGGGGTCTGTTGCTCAGGAAGTCCAGTATCCAGCTGCACAGTGAGCTGCTGAGTCCTAAGTTGCTTAGTTTATTAACCAGTTTGTGGGGTTGAACTGTATTGAAGGCAGAGCTGAAGTCCACAAACAGCATTCTCACATAGGTGTTACTACAGTCCAGGTGTGTGAGGGCTGTGTGAAGAGCTGTTATTATGGCGTCCTCTGTCGACCTGTTTGCCCTGTATGCAAACTGGTGTGGATCGAGGTTTGCAGGGATGGCAGCTTTAATGTGTGACATGATGAGCTGTTTGAAACATTTGGCAATTATGGGTGTTAAAGCAACTGGACGATAGTCATTCAAGCAGCTCACTGTGTTCTTCTTGGGCACTGGAACGATGGTGGGTGACTTAAGGCAGGATGGTACTACAGACTGTAGCAGTGAGAGGTTGAAGATGGTGGTGAAAACCTCTGCTAGTTGGTCTGCACATGCTTTAAGCACTCTACCGGCTACACCGTCAGGACCAGCTGCTTTCCTCGCGTTGACTCTGCGCAGTGTGGCTCTGACCTGGTGCTGCTCCAGCTGGATGGGGCGTCGTCCCTCTCTGTAATGGCAGGATGGGTGATGGTGTCCCTGTTTTCTTGGTCAAAGCGGCGAAGAAATGGTTTAGGGTGTCAGGTAAGGTGATGTCTGGGGAGTTGGTTTGTGTGCAACTGTCTTTGTAGCCAGTGAGTGTCTTGATCCCCTGCCACATGTTTCTGGAGTTCTTTGTGTTAAAGTGTTCCTCGATGCGCTGTTTGTATTTGCGCTTGGCTTCTTTTATGCCTTTAACCAGAGATTGGCGTGCCTCTTTGTAGACTTGTTGGTCTCCTGATTTGAAGGCGCTGTCACGTGCTCTTAGTAGGGCTCTCACCTCACTGTTGAGCCATGGCTTCTGGTTCGGGAACACTTTAACAGTCTTTGTTGTTGTTACGCTCTCAGTACAGAAGCTGATGTATGAGAGTACGGCAGATGTGTGGCCCTCCAAGTCTGATCCTTCTGCAAATACACTCCAATTCGTGTTATCAAAACAGTCTTGTAGGGCCGTGGTGGCTTCCGCGGTCCACACTCTTACATGATTTTTCAGATGGTTTTTGTCTTTGAATTTTTCTTTTTGGTTTTTGTATCCCATTTCAGTGCCAGCACCATTGGAGGAACACAGCCCTCATTTGCCGCACATTGTTGGGTTATATGGACTGCAGCAAGATCTGTAAAGTCCACAAAGGCCATGAAGCCCGCTAAAGCCAGAAGTGATTAACCTTTAAAGGGAATAGTCTGACTTTTACTTTAGAAAGCTGAAAATTATTCCCATTAGCAACACAGATACACAATTAAATCAATTAGCTAATGTAGTTATGAGACTAGTGTCATTTCACACTGAGAATATAATATAGCCTACATTAAAGATTATATTACTATATGAATGTTATTAAAAATGAGCAATGGTTGAATAAAAAAAATATTAATAACTTTTTATACAGTGGCTTGCAAAAGTATTCGGCCCCCTTGAACTTTTCCACATTTTGTCACATTACATCCACAAACATGAATCAATTTTATTGGAATTCCAGGTGAAAGACCAATACAAAGTGGTGTACACGTCAGAAGTGGAACGGAAATCATACATGATTCCAAACATTTTTTACAAATAAATAACTGAAAAGTGGGGTGTGCGTAATTATTCAGCCACCTTTGGTCTGAGTGCAGTCAGTTGCCCATAGACATTGCCTGATGAGTGCTAATGACATATAGAGTGCACCTGTGTGTAATCTAATGTCAGTACAAATACAGCTGCTCTGTGACAGCCTCAGAGGTTGTCTAAGAGAATATTGGGAGCAACAACAGCATGAAGTCCAAAGAACACACCAGACAGGTCAGGGATAAAGTTATTGAGAAATTTAAAGCAGGCTTAGGCTCCAAAAAGATTTCCCAAGCCTTGAACATCCCACAGAGCACTGTTCAAGCGATCGTTCAGAAATGGAAGGAGTATGGCACAACTGTAAACCTACCAAGACAAGGCCGTCCACCTAAACTCACAGGCCGAACAAGGAGAGCGCTGATCAGAAATGCAGCCAAGAGGCCCATGGTGACTCTGGACGAGCTGCAGAGATCTACAGCTCAGGTGGGGAATCTGTCCATAGGGACAACTATTAGTCGTGCACTGCACAAAGTTGGCCTTTATGGAAGAGTGGCAAGAAGAAAGCCATTGTTAACAGAAAACCATAAGAAGTCCGTTTGCAGTTTGCCACAAGCCATGTGGGGACACAGCAAACATGTGGAAGAAGGTGCTCTGGTCAGATGAGACCAAAATGGAACTTTTGGCCAAAATGCAAACGCTATGTGTGGCGGAAACTAACACTGCACATCACTCTGAACACACCATCCCCACTGTCAAATATGGTGGTGGCAGCATCATGCTCTGGGGTGCTTCTCTTCAGCAGGGACAGGGAAGCTGGTCAGAGTTGATGGGAAGATGGATGGAGCCAAATACAGGGCAATCTTGGAAGAAAACCTCTTGAAGTCTGCAAAAGACTTGAGACTGGGGCAGAGGTTCACCTTCCAGCAGGACAACAACCCTAAACATAAAGCCAGGGCAACAATGGAATGGTTTAAAACAAAACATATCCATGTGTTAGAATGGCCCAGTCAAAGTCCAGATCTAAATCCAATCGAGAATCTGTGGCAAGATCTGAAAACTGCTGTTCACAAACGCTGTCCATCTAATCTGACTGAGCTGGAGCTGTTTTGCAAAGAAGAATGGGCAAGGATTTCAGTCTGTAGATGTGCAAAGCTGGTAGAGACATACCCTAAAAGACTGGCAGCTGGAATTGCAGCAAAAGGTGGTTCTACAAAGTATTGACTCAGGGGGCTGAATAATTACGCACACCCCACTTTGCAGTTATTTATTTGTAAAAAATGTTTGGAATCATGTATGATTTTCGTTCCACTTCTCACGTGTACACCACTTTGTATTGGTCTTTCACCTGGAATTCCAATAAAATTGATTCATGTTTGTGGCTGTAATGTGACAAAATGTGGAAAAGTTCAAGGGGGCCGAATACTTTTGCAAGCCACTGTATGACATCTTTTGAAAGAAAGTTAGAAGAGCTAAAAGTAAAAGGAGATAAAAATGAGTAATAAAGAGAATGGAAAAATCAGCCAATTAAAGCTAATATAAAAAATAAATTACATTAAAAATGATCACTAAGACAAGACAATTTAAATAATTATGAAAGACAACAAATACTCAAAGTGGAGGTGTGGAGGCACAGGAAAAGCCTGAAAGAGATACTGTTCCAAAGACAGGTCGTACAATGTGAGGACATTTGAAATATACTGTGGCATGAGCCCAGATTCGACAACAATATCAAATAAGATCTATTTTAGAAATTGATAGGTAGCCATTAATAAGTGTTGCTGTGAGTGTGTTGGACGCATCAGAACCAGTCATGATTATTCTGTCTTTTGCCCATTTAGCTGCGGGAAGTTCTATGCCATCCAGTGTTTAATTTTATGGATACAGCACATTGAGTTTCCAAGGAGTTAGAGTCCAGAGAGATTATTTTCAAAAGAGGTTTTATAATTGTGTTGCAGGTAAAATGACAGATTTGGGAACTTCCTTCAGGAATGAACCTCACAGGCAGAATATGCAGGGCAGCTGAAGACGAGTTCATTCTGTCAATCAGTAATCCTGAATTAAAAAAGGGATGTCAGTTATGATGCGGGTGAAAAAAAGGAAAAAGAAAAAAGCTTAAAAATTCCAAGAATTTCTCCATTGAGGGTTTTATACCAACATTTGTTGAAGCCATTCATTATCGGTTCATTGCCGGTTCCTTTCAATACGGTCTATGGTTTAATAAGTGTCAAGTCACACTTATTTGTTCAGTAAAAAGAGTGAGTTCGGACGAGGAAGTCCGACAAAAGGACACCTTGAGTTGAGCAAGGTGTCTAACTGACTCAGGATTTCAGAGAATCGAGTCAACTGTGATCTTGAGTTTTAATGGTAAATTGATTTTAAAGGAAAATCAAGGTTTACCGTGTTGAAGTAATTTTGATGATATTACTGGATATTACAAGAAACTGTTTTTAAATCATCACTGGCTGCAGTGAGATACATGTGCTGAAGATTACTGGACCCATAGAGGTCCATTTGATGAAGTTCTTGGGCAGATAAATGACAGAAACAGTTTTTGAATCTTGTGGAGAATTTTGAAGCACTAAGGTTGAATTTTCTCCGTGCTTGGTGCGCTGTGAGGAATATTATATCACAGTTATAAGTCCAAAGTTTTATGCCCTGGAGGCCAAGAGTTGTGTGTAGAGAAGAACATGACTTAGAAAAGGACATTTAAGGTCACATTTTTGTCTAAGCTGGGGAGAATTGTCCCATATGTGTTTATTTCTCTTCTCTTTTAAGAGGACATACGCAGTTACTGGGTGTTGTCTACTTCCTCTTTTTGATTGTAAACAGCATGTTTGATAAAAAATACTCTTAGGAAAGCGTATTTTGAGTGATTCTAAGTGTGTGAATGTTGTGAGTACTGGATTTGTGTGATTCGTACAAAATAATAAATAAGTAATAATAACACTACATGGGTTCATAGCAGAGTGCGGGAAAAAGGGGAAGTCTGAGAGAAGAGTGTGTGAGACGACGAAGTTCAGGGAAGTGTGTAAAATGCTGATGAAAGTATTGTGTGAATGATGCTACAAAACTGAGCTAAAGAATGGTGATATGTGTGGAAACCCCCCCCCCCCCAAAAAAAACAAAAAATAAAAACTGTTAATTGTCTTGACGTCTGAAAGAGCTCTGCTAAGCACGCTGAAGATTTTGATGTGAATGCTTGCAAAGGCAAAGAGCTTAGTATATTTAAGTGTGTGTGCGTGTAATAAGGGTGCATTCTTTTTATATCAACATTTAGCAGAATTACAGAGGGTTTATAGACTGTAAATACAAAAAAAGAGTTCGATTAGGCTGTAGAAACAGGAAAGGGAGAAATAGAAATAGAAATAGATCAAAATATAAGTGTGTGTGTGGCTGTGTGTGTGTTTAAGCAGGACGTGGAGCAGGAAACTGTGAGCTTGTGACGTTGCAACATGAAAACAGAGGAATTAGAGACTTGAATGTAATAAGACATAGTAATGAAAATGATATTAAATAAGTGTTTTAGTGTGTTAATACAGGTGCCCATGGACTTACTCAACCTCAAAAATCAGTAAAGTGGCAAAATGATAGATTAACAGAATTGGGACGACAAATAGGCCAGCCTTTGGCTTAAAATTTTACAGCTTGACCTCTCATTCTGTCCCCATCCTGAGAAGAAGCTTAAAGGACAGTCAATCTCCTGATGAAGACAGAAGACAGACAGAACATCGTGGACTTGAAGAATTAACAGCAGGCAAAAGACAGTGCAACTGACCTAAAACACTGAAGGGTCAAGCAGCAGCATGTATGAATACCACTGATGGAAAATGAGCTTTGAATGACAAGCTGGAAACTTGACAAGTGACATGACTGTTTGAAGGCACTGGACGTGATATTTGCCATGCTGGGAGTTAACCTACAAGAAAAGACTGAAAAGATCAACGGAGAAGAAACAGAGAACAAGAAACAGCTGAGTTGGGCCTGTGTTTGCTGGAGATTTGAAGGCCACACAGGACACTGTGAGAAGAGGGACAGGGACCAGTGGGAGGTCAAGCCCGGACGAGTTCAAGTGAGGGCGTACAGGATATAATTGGATTGAAAATGGAGGCCGAACTGGTGGAGGTTTAGAAATGCCCAGAGCATCATAACAAAGAGGTAAAAAAAAAAAGACAGAGAAAAATAAATAGATGAACTAACAATTACATGAATGAATAGAAAACACACATACACAAATTGTTACATGTGAAATTATTTTTGGAAAGAATCAGAAGTGAGACAGTTTGAATCCACAGCTCAGTCCAAAGAGGCATGAATTAAACCTGATTTAAAAAAAATACATATGCAATGAAGAGGCAGCTTACACTCAACATTAATATGACCACATAACATAAACGCAATGAAGAACATGCTTACATTCATGAATGAGAATACATGACATAAATTGGTGTTTCTGGTCGGAGAGAGAGAAGTGTGTTGATTAAGCAGTGATGATAATAATGAAAATGTGCTAGTGTTGTCACTTTCAGGTGCAAAGCAGACCTGGATCAATTTTCCACATGCAGCAGTCGGAAGAAAGTTATAGGTTAACATCACTGGAAATGTTTAGGCCAAGTTTCTGGTTGAATTGTTTACAGCGCCATGTGTCACTGAACCTGACAAGCGAGCTCTAATTCCTGGCTGAAGACAAGGAATGCGGTTATTTAAGGTGGGAAATCAAAATTTGGGTTAGCAAACCTGGGAAAAAGAAAACTGACTGTTTAAGTGGGAAAATTGTGAAGGAGTCTGAAAGACTGTAAAAAGAAACATATACAAAATCACACACACAAACAGAAAATGCATTAACCTTACAAATACAAGAGAGCTCATGAAGATTAGACAGCATCTTGAGTATGTGAGTCTGTGTATCATCTTGTCCAAGTCGCGTAATGTGTAGTAGTTTTTAGAATAGTGAATTAAAAGTACTCTTGTACAGATTGATCAAAACAAGTGATTACTGTAGAAAGAAATAAAATAATTGAATAAGGTGGTAATGTTTAACCCTACTTCTCGAGAGATGACTCAATATGCAAATTAGTTGGATGACTGGGGACAGGAAAAGAAAAAAGAGGAAGTTAGGTTTCCTGTCTGATTGTATGTGTGAAGCTTGCACTGGAAGAGACACTGTGACCGTGTGGCGTTTAACAAGATTTTCTGTGTATTGAGCAGGTGAAATTATGTCAGTTGACCTCAGAGTCTCAGGACGCTGAAGAACCTGAGGCCACTGAAATATGATGTGGGGAAAATGAACAGAGGGAGTGATTTAAGTCTGATTTCAGACTATGTAAGTATTAGTTAAGCCAAAAGTAGGGCAAAACTTTTGTGGCCCTGAAGTTCTAATCCCAACAACATATGGATAGATTAATAAGCAAAATTTTCTGTGTTTAAGATTTTTGAGGTTGTTGTTTTAGTGATGGGTTGATTCGGTCGGTTAGGTTTGGGTGTTCTTCTTATTTTAATAAAGGGAGTTTTATTAAACATGGACATGTCTAAGGGGGCCCATTATTTTTGTAACAGTGCACTTAGAGAAAACCTGGCAGGTGATTTTGTTTTGTGCTTTGATGAGCTAATAATCAGCTCTCTTTTTTCTCATTTTTGTTCTAAGAAGGCCTGAAAGAGTGATTTAACAGCGCTGTAAAAATTTCCGGGAGAACATATATAAGGTGACCTTTTCCAGATTACAACTGGCTGAGGAGAAGGCTACCTGTGGGAACCTGATCAGGTTGTAGGTCTCTATCTAAAAGGATTGCAGTCAATCCAGTCCAAGAGCATAAAGAACTCTTTTCCTAAAAAACAAAAGGAAACAAAATAAAACAAATGGATGAGCTCATGTTGCTGAGGGTGGAGAATCTGATTATTTGTGCGGGAGTCTCCACCATCAGCAATACCTGGTGTGAATTAACTCTATAGAGGATGTTACCGAAGGTTGATAAAAGAATCTAGGACCTTTTACCAGAAAAGCTAATTATATCTGTTTGGAGTTTACAGTGTGCACTGAGGGAAGTCAGGAGTGGTTTTAAACTGGGATTGAAAGAAAATTAAACTGGGTGAAAAGGGGTCTCACAGCTTGATTTATTAATTGTGGATAGAAGTAATCATGACAAAATAATAAGGAAACGTTGAAAACATACAACCCGTTGAGGGGACAGATAGGGTTGGGCAATCGAAAGGTTTAGTTTTGTTTAGCATAATCTCTTTTGTTATGTTTTAGCTTTTTAACATGAAAGTAAAACTTAATGGGATAAATTAGGGTTTATGTCGTCTTTTAAAAAAAAGACGAAAAGGGGGAGAACTGTCATGTAATTAATATATCCTTAGTGTTTATTTTCTTATTATATTGTTTATTATTATTATATTGTACTTTAATAATGAAGGTTTGTAAAGCAAGGCCACTTTTGACTCATACACTACAGTGGCTTGCAAAAGTATTTGGCCTCCTTGAACTTTCCCACATTTTGTCACATTACAGCCACAAACATGAATCAATTTTATTGGAATTCCACGTGAAAGACCAATACAAAGTGGTGTACACGTCAGAAGTGGAACGAAAATCATACATGATTCCAAACATTTTTTACAAATAAATAACTGCAAAGTGGGGTGTGCGTAATTATTCAGCCCCCTGAGTCAATACTTTGTAGAACCACCTTTTGCTGCAATTCCAGCTGCCAGTCTTTTAGAGTATGTCTCTACCAGCTTTGCACATCTACAGACTGAAATCCTTGCCCATTCTTCTTTGCAAAACAGCTCCAGCTCAGTCAGATTAGATGGACAGCGTTTGTGAACAGCAGTTTTCAGATCTTGCCACAGATTCTCGATTGGATTTAGATCTGGACTTTGACTGGGCCATTCTAACACATGGATATGTTTTGTTTTAAACCATTCCATTGTTGCCCTGGCTTTATGTTTAGGGTCATTATCCTGCTGGAAGGTGAACCTCCGCCCCAGTCTCAAGTCTTTTGCAGACTTCAAGAGGTTTTCTTCCAAGACTGCCCTGTATTTGGCTCCATCCATCTTCCCATCAACTCTGACCAGCTTCCCTGTCCCTGCTGAAGAGAAGCACCCCAGAGCATGATGCTGCCACCACCATATTTGACAGTGGGGATGGTGTGTTCAGAGTGATGTAGTGTTAGTTTCCGCCACACATAGCGTTTTGCATTTTGGCCAAAAAGTTCCATTTTGGTCTCATCTGACCAGAGCACCTTCTTCCACATGTTTGCTGTGTCCCCCACATGGCTTGTGGCAAACTGCAAACGGGACTTCTTATGGTTTTCTGTTAACAATGGCTTTCTTCTTGCCACTCTTCCATAAAGGCCAACTTTGTGCAGTGCATGACTAATAGTTGTCCTATGGACAGATTCCCCCACCTGAGCTGTAGATCTCTGCAGCTTGTCCAGAGTCACCATGGGCCTCTTGGCTGCATTTCTGATCAGCGCTCTCCTTGTTCGGCCTGTGAGTTTAGGTGGACGGCCTTGTCTTGGTAGGTTTACAGTTGTGCCATACTCCTTCCTTTTCTGAATGATCGCTTGAACAGTGCTCCGTGGGATGTTCAAGGCTTGGGAAATCTTTTTGGAGCCTAAGCCTGCTTTAAATTTCTCAATAACTTTATCCCTGACCTGTCTGGTGTGTTCTTTGGACTTCATGCTGTTGTTGCTCCCAATATTCTCTTAGACAACCTCTGAGGCTGTCACAGAGCAGCTGTATTTGTACTGACATTAGATTACACACAGGTGCACTCTATTTAGTCATTAGCACTCATCAGACAATGTCTATGGGCAACTGACTGCACTCAGACCAAAGGTGGCTGAATAATTACGCACACCCCACTTTGCAGTTATTTATTTGTAAAAAATGTTTGGAATCATGTATGATTTTCGTTCCACTTCTGACGTGTACACCACTTTGTATTGGTCTTTCACGTGGAATTCCAATAAAATTGATTCATGTTTGTGGCTGTAATGTGACAAAATGTGGAAAAGTTCAAGGGGGCCGAATACTTTTGCAAGCCACTGTAAGTGCTCACCCAGACTGAAAAACAGGAAGTGTAGAGCTGTACAGCATATTAATAAATACAGGAAGCCAGACAGAAAAGAGGAACTTGTACCATATAAGGAATGTTGGTAATGAAACTGTGTGTGATGGGTGTGACGTCTGAAGTACAAAAATAACACTATATGAGACATATCTTGAGCTTCAAATGTTAGAGATCCTGCAACTGGCTTTTGGGGCTGTGCAGGGCTCTCTCTTCCGGAAGATGATTGAAATAAAAGAAATATAAAATGTTTTGACCACTATGAGTCGGGTTTTCTCTGTTCTATCATGGGGACAAAAGAATCGGGGTTTAATAAAACCTCATGTCAAGTGTCTCTACAGTTCTGAGTTTTGTCCTGTGAAATTCCAGTTATGCATATATATTTTTGCACATAGGTATTTAAAAGCTTTGGATCCACTTGTTTCACTTCAAACTTAACATATTCAGTTCAACACCAGCTGATGTGCAGGTGGATGAACTACCTGTGTAAAACCAGCAAATGTTATTCACGAATCTAGGATAAAAATTCAAGTGCAAAATGAGCCAATTGAAAAATCCAGGGCAGTTTTAAATCGACAGATTTTAGATTTTTTACCTTCAGTCAGTTCAATCTAGTAAACTAGAGTACATCTACCATTTCGCTTCAATGATTCACTACCAGAAAAGTGTCTAAGAGTTCAAAGTCTCTATTCAGTGGTGCATTTATTTTCTCTAATGTTTTCTTTAATTCTGACATTTTTCTATATCAAGGAGAAACATTTCAAAATGTAAATGAGTTGCTTCAGAAAATCCTCAAAAATCATCTGATTTGAGCTGAAAACAAAGTTAGCAGAGAAAGCTTTGCTCAGCAGCTTGTTCACTGGACAGTTATTTGTCGTGCAACTTATGTGTCTTTTAACTCAAATGGGGATGCAAAATGGTGCAGGAGGAGAGACGGAAGGTTTCTTGGCTCATCAGGGGACGGTGACGTGGAAGGGGGAGCCAGGGATGTGGTCCTCACCCCACTTGACCACCAGGATGTAGTTGCCCCGTTCCTTCAGTACGTAGCTGACGTTGTACTGCAGGTTGCCCACGTGTTTGACCAGCACCTCCTCGCAGGGGACCTGTGGGCCGTGCACACCCACCAGAAGCATGTAATGATACCAGCTTTAATGTTATTATTTAATATTATTATTTTTTAAAAGTATGATAGCAAATTATTTTTTAAATCCGTTACTTTTCATTTTTGGGAGTTTTAACCTGTGCACTGAAGGGAAATGCGTAAATTATTCTCTTAAAAGATGGCTTCTACATGCAGTTCCTCCTTACCTGCTTTGCTGCAGTCAACAGTGAAGTTGCTCTTCTGGCCCACAAAGGCCTTGCTCAGGCCAGCTCCTCGGCTCACCACCTTGCTGGCATTAGAGTCACCCAGCCTGGACACAGTGCTCTGCATGAAGCTGCTGGATGCCTGAATTGCCGAATCCAGTGTCAGGGTTGATGTCTCTCTGGCGTTCCATACATTCACGAGGCGATTAACTGAGAGGCAGAAGAAAAAATTTAACCTTAACATGTGGTGCAGAAGAAGAAAACTACTGATGAAGCACTGGTGACAGAATAAGCAACTTTCAACAACATTTAATGGTTATTTATTATTAATGCACCTCTGCCAAACAGGTTATGTGAAGTCTTCCGTTTTTATCCTGTAGTTTATATTTTTTAAAATCAGAATTTGGGCTTGGATGAACTTTGAAGTAATGCAGATCTGAATCCAGGAACTTTTGTAAGCATTCTTGACCATTGGCTCTAAGAAATTAGTTCTGATCAATCCTGCACACCCACTCCTGATCCTGAAGTATATAATTAAGGTGACGTTAAAGGAAAAGCGGCAGGCACAATGGGACAGAGAAGGAAAAGGTAGATATTATTATACTATACAGAAAGTAATTGGACAATGTCATTGAAGAGAAGGAGATTTAATTTCGAGAGTAAGACTTGGTCATACAGGTTTAAATAACAAACTAAAAAAGGATGAATAAGCATGAGACAGGGAATTGTGAATTTTGTGGACAAGAGGAGACATTTGAACATGTAATATTAGAATGTGGTAAATATAGGCGGGGAAAGGCAAATGCTCAAATCTGAATTCCAGAAAAGTTCAGTTAAGGGTAAAATATGTATTACAAAGCACTACATGTGATGTAGAAACATGGTTTCAAAAATAAAATAAGGCTAAACAAGAGTGTCCCAAACCACCAGCTTGACTTGATTTACTGCAGGGGAACCTCTCAGAAAACTGGAGAAAGTTTTGACAAAGGTTTGAGCTGTATCTTGCAGCTACTGGAGGTATTGCAAGCCACCCAAGGTACCCTCTTCACTATTTCTTCAAGTAGCTGGGGAGAAGGCATTTGAAGTGTACAATACCTTCACGTTTGAATGAAATGGTGATGAGCATTGTTACGCCCCTAGTCTAGACGTGTTGAGACGCACATAAGGTTGGAGGAGAGAGAGACAAGTACCCGCCCTGATTCCCAAGCCAAACATCCGAAACCGGTTGTGAGTAAAACAAAGGTGATTTTATTGAAGGTCAGGAAGCATAGCTCCAGGGTGAACCCAGGCCAAAATAATAAACAAAACCAACTAAGACCCGCCAGAGAAAACTAACTAAACCCTAAGAAAGAAACAAAACAAACAAATGACAATACTAACCCTCGCTCCCTAGCTCCGAAAACAGGAGAAAACTGTTCAAAAGAAAAAGGCGGCTCACCCCTTCCGCTTCAGCCTATGCGTGCCTAAGCCCTAAGTTGGAACACCAGTGGCGGCTCTCACAGAGCACGCTCACACAAATACACAGAAAAGTATAAGCTGGAAACCAGGGCCAGGTCCGCGTCTGCTGTCAGACTGCTCGCTCGCTTCTCTCTCTCTCTCTCTCTCTCGTGGCAGCTGTCAGAGCGGCTTTTTGAATGCAGTCACGTGTTCCATGGTCCAATCAGCTGCTCACTACTCTTCATTAGGGGAGGGACCTGCAAAGAGTCTTAAGCACAGTAAAGAGACACAGAACAAAACAGCCCACACAGAGTTCTTATGGCCACAGCCGTAACAAGCATAAGATGATGAAAATAACGGAGAAATTTGAGGAATACTGTAACCCAAAAAAGAACATAACCTTTGAAAGGTACAAGTTTTTTACGTGTGTGCAAGGGAATATGTCGATTAGCCAGTATGTCACAGCGCTACGGTAAGGGTCAAATCATGCGAATTTGGACAATTGCAAGAATCCCTCATCAGAGGTCAAGTAGTGTGTAGAATTACATCTGATACAATGAGAGAGAGGGTGTTAAGAGAAGTTGATATTACTCTCAAAAAGCAACTCAAATTTGCATTGCAGTGGAAACTACTAAAGCTCAAATTAAGCAAATGCATGAGGAGGATCACAACGCACAATGAAAGTAAACGTGTAGATGCAGTGAAACGTAAGCAGACACGCAAAAAGATGGAAAAAGGAAAATGAAACTGAACAAAAAAGACAAAGCAAACACGTTTAATTGCAAATAATGAGGAACTGTGCATGCATCACGCCAATGCCCTGCTTATGGCAAACAGTGCAAAACTGTGAGAAAATCAATCACTTTGCCAGAATGTGTAGATCGAGAAAAGTACACACAGTCACTGATGAACCCACGGATCAGCAAGCAAGTCTGTTCAAGTCTCTGCTGACTAAAAGTACAGTTTTAATTCTTTTAGACCTGAGTGCAGCATTTGACACTGTCGACCACACAATCCTATTAAACAGTCTAAAGATGTATCGGCATTCAAGGCTTTGCTCTAAAATGGTTTGCCTCTTACCTGGAGAGCAGATCATACTCTGTGATGCTGGGAAGCCTTTTTCGTCACCCAGGGAGCGGCGGGATTTGACTGCGCTGGAATGAAGGAGAAGGGCATCTACCAAATTCCCACAGTGGAGAATCTGGTGGCTTCTCATCTCCACCCAAACCAGAAACTTTCCATGTCATCTGGTCCATTCCTGCCCTCCAAGGCGAAATGCCTGCAGTCCTCCCTGGCTGACAGGGCGTAAATCAGTTGCCACCACCATGAGGGCATTGAATGCCTCATCGCTCCTGTTAGCCTACTCAGCGGAGCTTCAGGACCAGACTGCTGCGAAACCCGATGTTAGTGAGCTGTGGGACGAGCTGGGCGTCGTTACCAGTATCTCCACCTCACTAGAGCAACAGTACAAGCAGCGGGCAGAGCTCTCAGCATCATCGACCTCCAGGAGAGGGCAAAATGGCTGAACTTGTCAGGGCTTTCGGACAGAGAAAAACGTGACATTCTGGATGAAAGCATCGACCCCGCTGGCCTTTTCAGGACCGCCGTTGCCAAGATGCAAAGATGGTGCGAGGAGAAAAAGAAGAGGGAGAGGCCCTGCAGCTGTGTCTCCAGGCTGCGCCCCCACCTCCACCCAGTCGCCACACGTTCGGTCAGGTCACCAGCGGTCCAGCTGGCATGCTGACGTTTAAAATCTTAAGGTTATGTATATAACCCCGGTTCTCTGAGTAGCATGAGTGAGTGTCTCACTATGGGAACGCCTCCTGCGTGACCTCATCAGAAGCTCAAATACCATTACGCCAGCCCTTACAGGCTGGCTAAGTGACGCCCATGTCAGGAGGGGCTAGCACCTCCCTATATAATAGGCTGACATAGCGTCAGATGTCATTCAAAACAAGCCCACCTCTTCCTCGCTTCCATAGCAAGGAGGGCGGTCTGGTGAGACACTCACTCATGCTACTCAGAGAACCGGGTTATATACATAACCTTAAGTTCTCTTTCATAGCATTCGTTTCGTGTCTCACTATGGGAGAAATACTGACTCCCGGATTGCCAGACATGCCTGTTAAGAAGACAACTGTCCCCAACAGCACTTCACAGGGGAGAGGCTCCCACCTGGGAAGAACCTGCACTGAGGACTGAATGCGCCAGGTTAGGTGCTGTTACATCCAACCTGTAAAACCTAGCAAATGTGTGAGGTGAGGCCCAGCATGCAGCCGCACACACCTCCTGAATAGAAACTCCCCTAAAAAGAGCCCATGAGGTTGCCAGACCTCTAGTGGAATCTTGACGCAAGCCAGCAGGAGGCTGAAGGCCCCTGCTAGTATAGGCCAGGGCAATTGCTCCTACTATCCAATGGGAGGCGCTGTTTAGACACAGGCTTTCCCATGTGTGGTTTAGTCCAGGACACGAACAGCTGGTCACTTTGTCTGACACTCTGGGTTCTGTCCATATAAATGCGCAGAGCACGGACTGGATACAAGGTATGCAGCCGCTGTTGCTCCTCTGAGGAGAAAGGCGGTGGGTAAAAGGCCGGCAGTTCTATAGGGGAACATGTGCCAACAACCTTTGGGATAAAGGCAGGGTTGAGCCGCATACTGACCCTCGTATTATCTGAGGAGAACTGAATGCATGACTGATGCACTGAGAGGCGTGGATCTCTCCTACACGCTTAGCTGAAGCTAAAGCAATTAATAGAGCTGTCTTCAAGGACAGAAATTTTAACTCAACCTGTTCCAGGGGTTCAAATGGGCCACAGGAGAGCGCAGCTAATACTGTGGGAAGGTCCCATGATGGAGCCAGTGGCCTAGATGTAGGCAATTTACGCCGTGCACCCTTCATGAAACGGCATATTAGGGGATGCTGACCAACAGTCTTTCCCTCAAAACCAATATGGCAGGCTGAAATTGCTGCCAAATACACCTTGATGGTGGAGAAGGCTTTACCTTCATCAATCAGGGCCTGAAGAAATGACAAAATCACAGCCACAGAGCACTGAAAAGGGATGGCCTGTGATTCTAAGCACCAGCTTTCAAACACACGCCACTTGTGCTCATATAGCGTCCTAGTAGACGATGCTCTAGAACTCTGAATAGTGTCGATAACACTATGAGGGAGCCCCACTGTGTTCAGGTTAAACCACTCACGGGCCAAGCCCGTGAGAGCTAACCTCTCTGGGTGGGGTGGAATATTTCCCCCCATGCCTGAGACAGGAGGTCTCTGCGTAGTGGTAATGGCCAAGGTGGGCCGCACAGCAACTGAAAAATCTCCGCCAGCCAGTGCTTCCCTGGCCAGTGCGGGGCTATCAGGATCATATAGTGACCTCTCTCTCTCACTCTGGCCAGAGTTGGAGAAATGAGGGCCACTGGGGGAAAAGCATAGAGGAGGGTTCTTGGCCACTCGTGAGCTAGAGCATCCACCCCGAGTGGAGCTCTCTGATCGTGCAGCGAGTAAAACAGGGGACACTGAGCATTCTCCCTGGATGCATAAATGTCTACGGTCGCCTGACCGAATCGCAGCCAGATCTGCTTCACCACCTCTGGGTGAAGCTTCCAGTCTCCGTACAGTGGGTTGCCCCTGGAGAGAAGATCTGCTCCAAAGTTCAAGATTCCCAGCACGTGAGTTGCCCTCAGCGACAGCAGGTGGACACTGCTCCAGACTATCAGTCTGTGTGCCAGTGTGTGTAACTTGTGGGACCCCAGACCCCCCTGTCTGTTGATGTAGGCCACAACAGTGGAATTGTCCGACCTCACTAAAACATGATGACCTCTCAGCCAAAGGGAGAAAATGTTTTAGCGACAGGTGAACTGCCAGCAGTTCCAGACAGTTTATGTGGGTGGAGCGCATGTGAGGGCCCCATTCCCCATTCACTGTTCTGCCTTCGTGGGTGGCCCCCCAGCCCGAAAGAGAGGCATCTGTGGAGACCACCTTCCTGGCTGAAACCGCCCCCATGGCAACGCCCTGAGACAAGAAACCTGGCTTCTTCCACTCGCGGAGAGCGAGTGAACAGTCTGCTGAGACTCTCATGCGACGGTGGCCGTCTCGGTGAGGGTCTAGTCCCCGCGACCCCACCCAGCGCTGAAAGCCTCTCATGTGCAGGCGTCCCAGTGTTATCGCCACTAGAGAAGAAGCCATCAGACCTAGCAGCCTCTGGCACTGTTTGAGGGTCACTGTGTTGCCTCTGCGAAACAGTGCTAGGGATGACAGCATGGTCGCTGTTCTCTCTGGGGACAGAAAAGCTCTCACCCGGAGGGAGTCTAGGCTGAGCCCTATGAAAGTAATGCACTGAGTTGGCTTCAATGTGCTCTTTTCCATGTTTATCTGGAAACCCAAACTCTCTAGGTGGTGTATGAGAGCATTCGTGTGACAAGCCGCTTCCTGGCGGGTTGGGGCTGCCACCAGCCAGTCGTCGATGTATGTGGCCACCCGAATGCCCTTTTTTCTGAGCGGGGCCACTGCTGCCTCGGTGCATTTTACAAACACCCTTGGGCTCAGTGAGAGACCAAAAGGCAGGACTACAAACTCGTATGCTATCCCCTGGAAAGCAAATCTTAGATACTTTCGGTGTGGGGGATATATGGGGATGTGGAAATAAGCATCCCTCAGGTCGATTGATGTGAACCAGTCGCCCGCTTGTACAAACCGTAGCAGCGAGGCGTGCGTCAACATCCTGAACTTGTATGTCCTTAAATGCCGGTTCAGGGCACGGAGATCCAGAATGGCTCTCATCCCCCTCCCCCCTTTCTTTGGCACAAGGAAATACCTTGAATAAAATCCGCTGTGCATTTCCTCGGGAGGGACAACTCTTATAGCTCCTTTGTCTCTCAAGTTGGAAATTTCCTCCAGGAGAAAGCCGGCAGACTCGCCCAGAGCACGAGAGTAAATGATTTCTTTGAAATGTGGTGGAGCGACATTGAATTGCAGCCTGTAGCCCTTTTCCAATGTCCTCAGCACCCATGCTGACTGAGTGCAGGTAGCCCAGCTCTTTATGTGGAGAGACAGAGGGCTCACTGGCCACTCCACCGAAGATAGCGTTTTGGCGCCCCCTTGTGGTTGTAGCGCGAAACATACGCCATTTCGGTGTCCCGTCACCTCTGTCGCAGGCGAGGGAGGTGACGGGCTCATCTGCACTATCACAGCCGTGGAAAGGCGAGTCTCCACGGGCTGCGTTATGGCAGACGTTGCTCTGTTTTTCAGCATGTTTGATTTTTTCATGTGTTTTACAACACTCAACAGCGCCCTCGGCAAACTGCCTTGATGCGCGTGTCGGGGCTTTCTTAATACAGAATGCATGAGAGAAGTGCTTGTGAAACAACACTGCGAACTTTGGCTCTCTCTTTCCTCTGGCGGGTCCAGTGACAGGAACGCCGGCCAGAGTTATGCACTCTGTGTGGAGCATGTCCCGTTGAACTTGCTCTGGAACGGAGCTGGTTGGCGGCAGAGCGGCCCATGAAGGGGGGAAACTGGGTTCGCTCTCGCCTAGAGGAGAGGCTGTCAGGCCGGCCGCTTCTTCCTCCTCACGGTCGCGGCAGCGGGGGGAGGAGGAGGGGCCGCTTGAGGTCTGGCCTGGGGAGACTGTTCCCGAGTCCATGGATTCTTAGGAGCCCCAGCAGCCTGGGAGGCTGCCTGCGTCTTAGGCACTTTGGGGATCCTGAAAGCGGGGACCGGGTGAGACGCTGCCTGCGCGAATGACTGGCGCAGTGCCGCTGGAGTGGCGTGCTGGGCCCTCCTCGGCAGGCAGAGTTTCAGAGCCTCATCATCTCTCTTTTTCTCCTCACATCTCTTCTGCATGGATGTAACAGCCGCACCGAAGAGACCTTGAGGGACGACAGGGGAGTCGAGGAGTTCCTCTTTTTCCTTAGTCGTCAGGTTGGTGAGCCCGAGCCAGCGTGCTCGCTCCTGAAGAACCATGAGGCCCATGGCTCTCCCAGTAGCCTGTACGGCTACCTTGTGGAGGCGGAGGACGTGGTCAGTTATAACGCAGATTTCTTCCCACACTGTGGTATCTGGTTTAGCTGTCATGTCCTCTTCTAGCTCAGCTTGGTAAGCCATTAGCATAGAGGAGGCGTTGTGGGCTCTTACCGACAGAGCCGCTGCCTTGTAGCACTTATCTGTAAGGCTAGACTGGAAGCGGTCTGTCTTGGAGGGAGAGATGGAGCCGATGAGGACAGAGGCGTCTTGGTGAAGATGGCTCGCTACCAACGGCTCCACTTGTGGCATCTGGCGGAGGCCGATAGACTCCATCCCCTCACAATCCAGCAGAGAGCTCCCCGCGATGGGGTGTTTCTCGCTGTAAGGTTTTGCTTTCCACGTCACTGCTATCTCATCGAGTAGCTCCGGGAAAACAGGCAACACATGCTTCCCTGTCTTTTTCGCCTTCGGCAATTTCTTACCTTCAAAACGAGATTTTACAACCTCTGTTTGTATGGCGGGCCACGGGATGTTGAGCCTAGCAGCTGCGCGCTTGCACATGTCCTGCATGTTGAGATCCAGGGGAGACGGCGGTGTCGGTTTTTCAACCTCGCCGGTAGCCGAGTGCTTTGCAGCCCAGCTGATGCTAGCCAAGGAGGTGGAATTTTCCTCCTCCTCGTCAGACAGCAGGAGGTCCGAGTCAGCCGACTCATCTCCGTCCTCGTTAGCATCTCCTCCCCGGGTGACTCCAGCATGGGGGAAAAACTCACAATCTCCGTGTGCCTCCAGCGACGGGAAAGCGGTCGCGATGGGCTGAGGGTCTACCTCTGCCCAGCTCGGCCCTGGCGTTGCGGCCAAATCATCGGGCATCTCAATTTCTCCTTGCACCGCAGCAGCCTCACACAGCAAAGGGTCGCCACCCGACAGGTTAGCCTGGCGAGCTAGCCTCTTGGCGGAGTAGCTGCGTGAGAAAGCCGCGCAGTGGATACAGTCGTGTGCGGGTGTCAAGGCAGCCTGAGCGTGAGATAAACCCAGGCATGCCGCACACACTAGGTGTGTATCCCAGGCAGAAATCTTCTTGCCGCAAGGACAAAGTTTTGCAACTGCGTTGTCAGTCGTAGCCATGGTTAGCTAGAGGGTTGCGCACGTTAGCGAGACCGACACTGAGTGTGGAAAATATTGCTATTCCTCAGCTAGCGTGGGGTGAAAAGTAGTGCTACTTTTCTACAGGTATTGCTACCTAATGTGTAAAAACCGCTAGCGCCGAAGGGTATTGCTACCTGATGGTGAAGCTAGTGGTACCTTTATTAGCAAAGTGTTGCTACTTCGCTTTGGGAAAATATTGCTACTTCCCAGGGTGAAAGTATTGCTACTTGACACCAGCACTAGCTACAGAACAGTATTGCTACTGCTTGTATGCTAGTGGACAACTGAAATGCGGGGAACAAAGCGCCCGGCGACCGAGTTGTTCACTCGAATCTGTGGACAGTTTAGCTTAGCACCCAATAGCACAGTTGTCTACAGGCTTCTGTGAGAAGCGAGAAGAGGTTTTTGAATGACATCTGACGCTATGTCAGCCTATTATATAGGGAGGTGCTAGCCCCTCCTGACATGGGCGTCACTTAGCCAGCCTGTAAGGGCTGGCGTAATGGTATTTGAGCTTCTGATGAGGTCACGCAGGAGGTGTTCCCATAGTGAGACACGAAACGAATGCTATGAAAGAGAACCCTCGCCACCCAGCCCCGCAGGTAGCGGCCCAGGGTCCCCTAGGATCGCAGAACACTAAGACCCACTGGCCCAGGAAACATGTCCCGCCTGCTGCCGCTCAGGGTGCCCCACCACCAGCTAAGCAGTAGGACCGCAAGAAGAAGCGGACTGCCTAACATCCCCCACGGGGAGATCGGAGCCGGACCAGCCTGGGCTTCAAGTTCACTTCAGGGCTCGGTTCCGGAGCCCGTTCGGAGAATTGTGTTCTGTCTTTCAGCACCTGGGACTCGAGTTGGATCCCGCAGAGCGCATTCCAACAAAGAGACGATGAGACACTGTTCAGCTGAGTCAAGCATGTCACAGTCTCACAAAAACACACTGTTTATTAAAAACTCACCCGTTGCATCCAGGCATGTTGCCAGGGGCACGGGAAAAATGTGTGAAAAACACAGAAAATATGTTGAAAAACATAATGTCATCACACCCCCCAGACACCACCGGGATCGATTTCCTCAGTGGTGTCCGGGGCCCTATGAACGCTGGTCAAGCGCACGCCGCCCGCGCACGCGCAGTCAAGTCTAGCCAGCAGGACCAGTTTCCGCCACAAGAGGGAGCCAAAGCCCCGTCTACTGTGGAGTGCCTGACTTTGGGGCAAGCTCTCGCTGCGCCAGAATGGGTTGTGAGGACATTAGAGCGAGGCTACCATTTGCAAATTGCAACCACCCTTCCCACAGAGTGATTTTCTCTCTTGCAAAAGGCGAATCAGCCAGGATTCTGCAAGAAGAAATATCTACCTTGCTATCAAAGGAAGCAGTACGAGAAATACCCCAGGAGCAGAGCCAATGTGGCTTTTACTCAAAGTATTTTCTCGTGCCCAGGAAGGTAGGGGGACTGCGTCCGATACTGGACCTAAGGGCTCTAAATCTGCATCTGAGGTTATACAAATTCAGGATGTTGACGACCACCACTCTGCTGTATGTAGTGCGCCCAGGCGATTGGTTTACATCAATAGACCTGAAGGACGCATATTTTCACATCCCTATTTACCCGCCTCACAGAAAATTCCTGCGCTTTGCGTTTCAGGGCAGAATGTACGAGTACCAGGTCCTGCCGTTTGGTCTCTCACTGAGCCCTCGGGTATCTGTGAAATGCACAGAGGCAGCCATAGCCCTACTGAAGAGACGGGGCATCCGCATAGCAACATACATAGACAATTGGCTGCTGCTATCAGAGTCAGAAATAATGGAAAGAGAGCACACCAGGTTGACAGTGGATCATCTGATGGCTCTGGGTTTCACCATAAATTACGAAATGAGTGTCCTGCAGCCACCTCAGGCCATCTCTTTCATAGGAATAGCTCTAAACTCTCTCTGTGGACAGAGGGGGAAAAAATGCTATCACATGCTGGCATTTTTCAGGTGGGAAGATATCTCCCATTCAGAAGATGCCTGCAGATGCTGGGATTAATAAATGGCTTCTTCACTGGCGGTCAGTCCACTAGGCAGACTGCATATGATGGAGTTTCAGCGATGGGTTGCATCACTGTGACTGAATCAAAAGCGCCATACCCACTGCCATATCAGAGTAACAACAGACTGCGCTGCGGCACTCCACTGTTAGAGAAATCACACATTTCTCACTCAGGGGGTGTCACTGGGGGCTGACACAGCAAGAAAGTTGGTGACCACGGACACGAGTCTCAAGGGCTGGGGTGCCACTCACGAGGGCAGAGCAGTGAGCGTCAACTGGGACTCATGACAGAGGGGTGCTCACATAAACTGGCTAGAATTGCTAGCAGCGTTTCTAGCACTGAGACACTTCCTTCCCCTGTTAAGAAACCACCATGTTCTGATCAGAACAGACAACACCACTGTTGTAATAAATATAATAATAAAGAAATAAAATGAAGAATAAATGTATGTGTATTGCACACTGTTATTATTGCACCTTGTTATAAATATAAATATAATTATTGTTATTGTTGTTACCCCCCCAAAAAAGTCCAGGGAGATAGACAATCAGGTCAGCTGTTTGCATTGATTAGGGCTATTGCCCTGTTGTAAAAGCTGTCCTTGAGTCTATTTGTCCGGGACCTCAGCATCCTGAACCTCCTGCCAGATGGCAGCAGCTTAAACACCCAGTGTCCTGGGTGTGTGCAGTCCCGTAGGATGCTGCGTGCCCTCTTGAGGCAACGCGTGCTGTACACGTCCTTCAGGCAGGGAAGAGGATATCCAATGATTTTTTGGGCCATATTAATGACCCTCTGACGTGCCTTTTTGTGTGCCGTGGTGCAGCTGGAGAACCACACACAGATGCAGTATGTCAGCACACTTTCAATGGAGCAGCGGTAGAAGACGATCAGCAGCTCCTTCTTCAGGTCCATTTTTCTGAAGATTCTCAGAAAGTGGAGACGCTGTTGGGCCTTCCTCAAAACCGCAGAGGTGTTTTAGCTCCATTGGAGGTCTGTGTCGATGTGCACATCCAGGAACTTGAAACTGTACACCTTTTCCACACACTCCCCGTTGATGCTGACAGGCTTCAGCTCAGACTTCCTCCTTCTGAAGTCGACTACCAGTTCTTTTGTCTTGGTGGTATTGAGGTCCAGGTTGTTTTCGACACACCAATCTGACAGCCTCTGAACCTCAGCTCTGTACACCGTCTCATCTCCCCCAGAGATGAGCCCCACCACAGTGGTATCATCTGCAGACTTAGTGACTGCGTTGTCTGGGTGGGAACTAACACAGTCATGTGTGTACAGAGTGTACAGTAGGGGACTCATTACACAGCCTTGTGGAGAGCTGGTGTTAGGAAAGCTGAGGAAAGATGAGGCCCCACTCTAACTCTCTGTACACAGTCTGAGAGGAAGTCTCTGATCCAGCAGCAGGTGGTAGAAGCAAGTCTGATATCCAGCAGTTTAACTATTAGTCTGTCGGGAGTATCGTATTGAAAGCAGAGCTAAAGTCAACAAAGAGCAGCCTGGCGTAACACCCCTGTTGTTCCAGGTGAGAGATAGTGGTGTGGGGCATTGTAGCAATGGCATCTTCAGTTGATCTGTTAGCTCTGTATGTGAACTGGAGCCGGTCAAGTGTGGATGGCAGGCAGGACATGATGTGACGTTGGACCAGTTTCTCGAAGTACTTCATTATAACAGGTGTTAGAGCAACTGGTCTGTAGTTGTTGAGGCTGCTAATGTTGGTACGCTTTGGGAGTGGGACAATTGTTGCTGACTTTAAGCACAGCGGGATGCAGGACTAGAACAGTGAAGTGTTGAAGATCTTAGTGAAGACCCCAGCCAGCTGGTCTGCACACTTTTTTAGGACCCTTCCGGTCACCCCATCTGGACCAGCAACCTTCCTGGGGTTCACTGCCCTCACTGTGCGCCTCACCTCATATTCCTGCACCATGAGGCTTGGGCTGCTGCTGCTGTCCGATGTTTTTGCTGCTGCTGCCTCTGGTCCCTTCACCTCAAAGAGTGCAAAGAAGTGGTTCAGCTCCTCTGCAAGCGCCAGGTTACCCTCAGTTAACGTGGTATTGCAAGGTTTGTAGTTGGTTAAGTGTTTAACTCCCTGCCACACCTGGCGTGAGTTGTTGTTGCTGAAGTGGTCTTCAATCGTCCTCTTGTACGCTGCCTTGGCCTCTCTGATGCCTCTTTTCAGCTCAGATCTGGCTGCACTGTACTGCATAACATCTCCGGATCTGAAAGCAGCGTCACGGTTCTTCAGGGTTCATCCAGGGTTTCTGGTTGGAATACACCCGGAGATGTTTGTCCACAGTGACAGTGTTGACACAGAAGTTAATATATGAGAGCACTGATGTTGTGTGCACTTCGAGGTCCTGATGTTCAAACATGCTCCAGTCTGTGTTTTCAAAACAGTCCTGCAGCTGATGTGATGCACCTTCTGGCCAGGTTTTCACAGTCTTTGTGGCTGGGGGGGGCTCTCCTTCTAATGGGAGTGTATGCAGGGATCAGCAGCATGGACATGTGGTCTGACAAACCTAGGTATGGTAGAGGGGCTGCTCTGTAGCCTTTTTGGATGTTGCTGTATGCTTTATCCAGTGTGTTTTTTCCCCTTGTTGCACATTTAATATGCTGTTCAAATCTGGGGAATACTGACCTTAAGTCAGCATGGTTGAAGTCCCCAGCTATGATGTGCACTGTGTCAGGATGAGAGTTTTGCTGACTGCTTATTGTCTTGTGCAGCTCCTCCATGGCCGAGTTAGCATTAGCATCAGGTGGTACATACACGGCCATTACCATGACAACAGTAAACTTGCGAGGTATGAAGACGGGTCTACACTTCACAGTCAAATATTCCAAATCCGGGGAACTGTGGCTGTCTACAGTCTTTGTGTTTTTTTAACCAGCTGTCATTGATGTCGATGCATAAACCCGCTCCTTTGTTTTTACCGGAGTGGCCGTTCCTGTCGTGACGGTGGACCGTGTGGCCTGCTAGCTCAATAGCCGAGTCTGTAATTGATGGCTGCAGCCAAGTCTCTGTGAGTAGTACAATGCTGCTGTCCCGTACACACTTGTTGACTGCAGTCTGTAATCTCAGTTCGTCGATTTTGTTGGTTATGGACCTGATGTTGGAGAGGAAGATACTCAGAAGCGGTGGCTTAAATGGTTGTTTCTTTAGCTGTGCTAGCGGGCCTGCCCTGCAGCCACACTTTTGCCTCCTTTGTTTGTTTGTTTGGATTGCCGCTAGGAAGAACCAACCATGGAGACCCTGGAGTTCTTATTATGGCCTCCGAAATGCCGTAAAAGTGGTGCAAGTCCGACTATCACCACTTGTCCCTTGCTGTCCCTTGTACAGCGTAATCCCAAACTCAGAATGTCCTGACGACTGTAAGTGGACTCTACTCGATGTATAATAATAAAAAAAACACATACATCCACACATATGCACATAGAAAAAGTAAAAAACAAAGCACCGAACGTGAAGAGCAGTGAGCCGCTGCATCTGTGGGCGCCACCATCTTGATACACAATGCCTGGTTGAAATAAAAATCCTGTCTTTGAAGACTGCATTGCTTCTGGCTCTCACATCTGCAAAGCGTGTCAGCAATATTCATGCACTATCAATACACAAACAGTGCACCCGATTCACGTGGGATAACTCTAGAGGTGCGTCAACACTAGACAACAAAAAAGGAAAACCCAGTTCAATAGTCCAACCACTGCCCTAGTGGCAGCAACAGTTCTGGCGGCCGACCCCGTGGACGGCAAAACAGGCAAAGCCCGCTGTGGGTCAGGCAGTGGTGGGAAAACAGTTCAGGCGGCCTACCGCCAACCCCTTGATGGAAGCGCTGCAGCTCCGGCGGGCGGCCACAGGTCCGGCAGCAGCGGTGAAACAGTTCCGGTGGCCTGCCACACACCCAGTGGCAGCGACGTGGCAGCTCCGGTGGGCGACAATGTAGCACAACACACAATCCACGATGTGCTGGCCGTGCAGGACGAAGACGTGGCGCCCGTGCTGCTGGTTGCGGCCATGCTGCTGGTCGCACTGGACGTGGGCGGCGTGGAGGGCGCGCTGGACGTGGGCGGCGTGGAGGTCCCTCCGGCACGCCGACCTCCAGCTCTGGTTGAGCGGGTCCCTCCGGCTTGCTGAGCTCATCCACTGGCGGCACGGGCTCCTCTGGCTCGCTGAGCTCATCCACTGGCGGCGCGGGCTCCTCCGGCTGCGCTGCAACTACAGATGGTTGATCGGGAGGTGAAGATGGTGATACGGCAGCTGCAGGCGGTGGAGATGATGGTAGAGTAGGTGATGTAGATGGTGAAGCTGAGAGTGCTGCGGTCGCTGCAGTCTGATGGGACGCTGGTGGAGAAGCAGCTGCAGAGGGCGGAGGTGATGATGGTGTGTCAGCTACTTGCGGTAGACTGGACCGCGATGCAGGAACAACAGACGGGTGAACTGACGGCAGAGTAGGTCCAGCAGGCGTATCGACCTCCATCCGACTGAGTTACTGGCTGGGCAGCAGGCTGTGCTACGGCTACCGGCTGTGCTACGAGATTAGCATTCACACAGTCCATGGTTGGGTATACAGATAAGGGGAGTGATGATGAACTGTACATATGACTCACCGCAGCCGGCTGATGAAAAGTCCGGGAATCCGGCTGCGGTGAGGAGCGCCGGCGGTGCGAGCATCGCTTCTTTGACGATGCCGGGGCCGGCGTGTCAGGCTGAGGTTCCACCAGCTGGTCGGGCTGGAAAGCAGCCTGGTTAGGAGAATAGAGGTGGAGAGTGTTAAGCAAAAAATCCGCCACGACCGGCTAGAGAGACTCTATTACCCAGGGGAAGCAAAGAAGCATCTCCTGCAATCGCTTCTCCACAGCGCAGTGAAACTCCTCTCCGGGCGTATTTATCCATAGGTCACACAGCTTATTTACTTTGCCAGTTACCTCCCTCATGAGCTTCTCCATTGAGTCCGCTGGGCCCATAATGGCTGGATCCTTCTGTCACGGGCTGCGATGTTTGACCGTGGAGTTGCAGTGAAAGTAGGGCCCAAACGCGAGACTCTTAGTGAAGGACAGTGGATTTATTGACAGGGGGGGTGGAAAACACACGACTATATACAAAATCTCGGCACTGTGGTCCCGTGGCGATTCTCCCTGAATCCCACACAGTGCAGATGTCCGTGAAAGGTGAAAAGTGGCGACTCCAAAAACTCCCACACCGTGACTTCCAAAACACACTCCGCTCTAGATTCCTGGTAACACAAACACATTCAGGTTAGCAGGAAATCTACTTTCTCGAAGGTTTATACCAAGTCCACGGCTGTACTGACGAGTTCAGACTCAAGGATCCAACGTCGGCCTCAGCTCAGCTACAGTCTTAAATACCGCTCCCTTGACGAGTGTAATCTGCTGCAGCTGGCAGAGGAGGATGAGCGGCAGGTGTGGCTGTCTCTAGTGCAGAAACACTTCCGGGTTCGCAGTCTCCTCAGCAAACCAAAACATCCGGAAGCTCACACGGAGAAACCAGGAGAAGAAAGGAGAGAAAACCAAAACACCACACAGAAAATATAAACATAAACATACACTAAAATACATGAGCCTTGGGTCCCTAGACCCAGGCCATGACATATTCAGGCCAAATCCGGCCTTTTTGCCCAAAAATCCTTTATCTCCAGTGCACCCCATTGGAGCTAGAAGCTTTTTGCCCTCCTCCTTTCTCCTCCCCTGAACAGGAGCACCTATATGCTCTCTGTCCAGTTAAGAGCTTTATGTACCTATATAGAGAGAACGAAGGCCTCCAGGAGGTTGGATCAGCTGTTTGTTTCCTGGGCTAAACCACATGTTGGCAAGCCCGTTAACAAACAAATCATTTCCCGCTGGATTGTTGAGGCAATCCAATTGGTTTATTGCAGCACCGGTATGCCTCCCCCTGGGGGGGGCTTCGTGCTCATTCTGCTAGAGGGATGGCAACCTCTTGGGCCCTTTTTAGGGGTGTCTCTATAGAGGAAATATATGAAGCATCGAGCTGGGCTTCACCTTTGACCTTTGCAAGGTTTTACAGGTTGGATGTCACTGCACCATCTCTAGCCCACACTGTGTTAAGTGTGGGTCCCCACGAGACCTCCTAAGTTGGCAGTCAGTCGTTCAGATGGGCTTATCTGGCAATACGGGAGTCTGCATATCCACATAGTGAGACACCAAAATAATAATAATAATAATAATAATAATAATAAACTTTATTTATAAAGCACACTTAAAAACCAAGGGTATGCCAAGGTGCTTAACAAGTAACATAAGGAATAAAAGGAAGATAATAGAAATAGGACCAAAGCAAGTACTAAGTATGCAAGCAGGTAGCTGTCACTGATACATAGGAAAGCAACAGGTACAGAGCAAACAAGAAATTAAATGAGCATAAAAGTGCATAGTGTAAAATCATACAAGAAATATTAACTAGAGGGAAAGGCAAGATTGAATAAGTGGGTTTTTAGTCTTGATTTGAACAGTGCAATAGAATCAGATGCGCGGAGGTCGAGAGGAAGGGTATTCCACAGTACCGGGGCAGCCAGAGCAAACGCACGGTCATCCCAGGACTTCAGCCGAGATCTGGGTTGGATCAGAAGTTGTTGAGTGGCAGATCTAAGTGTTCTAGCAGGAGTATGTGGTTTGAGAAGTTCACTAAGATAACTTGGTGCCAATTTATTAATAGTTTTGAATGTAAGGAGTAGTATTTTAAATTGAATACGGTACCTTATGGGCAGCCAATGCAAGCTAGCTAGAACAGGAGTAATAGGGCAAAATTTCCTGGTACCAGTCAAGAGGCGGGCTGCTGCATTTTGGACTGTTTGCAGTCTAAGAAGAAGAGAAGAGGGAAGACCGTAGTACAAGGAGTTACAATAATCCAGCCTGGAGGTCACAAAAGCATGAATAAGCTTCTCCAGGTCCTCATGTGGAACATAATGCCTAGCCTTAGAAATAAGGCGCAGTTGGTGGAAGCTAGATCTCACTACAGCAGATACTTGCTTATCGAGTTTGAGCGAGCTATTCAGCAGTACACCCAAGTTACTGACATAGTCACAAGAAAAATTAGCAAAGGAACCCAGGGCAGCACAGAGTCGGGCACGAGGGATTTTACTATTGAACACCACAATCTCAGTTTTCTTATCATTTAACACAAGAGAATTACTCAGGAACCATTCTTTGACCTCCCGCATACATTCTTGAAAGTAGTGTAGGGACACAGCAAGGTCGTCAGTAAGTTCAAAATAGATCTGTATGTCATCGGCGTAACAGTGGAAGGCGATATTGTATTTTTCAAAGATTGCGTCTAGGGGGAGCAAATACAATGAAAATAGAATAGGGCCTAAAACTGATCCTTGAGGCACACCACAACAGACTGGAGCGGAGGAAGAGGAGAAGGTGCCTAAGTTAACTGAAAAGGATCTGTCAGCGAGGTATGATTTAAACCAGTCGAGGGCAGTGCCTCTAATACCCACAGTGTGCTCAAGTCTTAGTAATAAAATGTTATGGTCCACCATATCAAAGGCCGAAGAGAGGTCGAGTAAAACTAGGACCATAGAGCGTCCAGTATCAGTGATTACAAGAATATCATTAAGAACTCTAACCAACGCCGTTTCAGTGCTATGTAATGGCTTAAAAGCAGATTGAAATTTCTCAGCGATATGGTTCGTGTCCAAGTACACCTGGAGTTGGGAGAGAACTAGTCTCTCCAGGATCTTGGACAAGAACGAAAGCTTAGAGATCGGTCTGTAGTTTGATCGGTCTGAATGTTTGAAAGAGAACTTGAGGTTACTCTATTCCATAATCTCCGTTCTCTGATAACATCAGTGAGGTGTCTCACCAGATCACCCTCTTTGCACGAAGCAAGGAAGAGGTGAGCTTATCTTGAATGATAGGCGATGCTATGTCACACCCTTTTATAGGGAGGAGGGTGGCCCTCCCTGACGCAAGCGTCATGACTGCCAGCCAATGCTGGCTCGAGTAATGACATAGAGGCTTCTGAGGACAATGCTGAGAGAGCGTTCCCAATAGTGAGACACCTCACTCATGTTATCAGAGAACGGGGGTTACAAAATAGAGTTCTCTCAAGTTTTTCCTCCCAGTGCTTGACAGGGAAGGTCCATTTTTCTGTGTCTCTGACAATTCCTGCATCTGTTGCTCTTGAGATGGCATAATCTGTAAGTTTGGTGAAAGGATTGATTGTTCTCACTTATTAGTATCTTGTCCAGTGAAGTGATGACCTTCTTGTGTGTTTAGGGAGTTTGTTACATTACTAATGGAAGCTAGCTGTTGGTGCTTTGTTTAGCCTGCTAGCAACATACTAGCTTTTGGTTTTCACTGCATTACTTGACATGCTATGTCCATTTATTGTTGATGTTGAGATCTTGTATTGGTTGTTTACACAATGCAACAATGTTGAATGTTACATTTGTGTATTTGTATGGAGACTAAATACACCTTACTCTGTTTCTGTTATTACAGTTTTACAAGAATGAAAGTATTACAAATGGTACCATTAGTAAATCTCCAAAGAATGTGACATGGTCTCTTGAGTGTTCACTGAAGCCATTTAATGTTTAGCTCTCTACATAAGCTAAATAGTAACATATAGCTGAGAGCAGAAGAGGTGAATAAGACAATGTAATTCCTAACAGTCTACTACAAAGAACAGGAAACAGGAAGATGCTTAAACCAACAAATGTGAAGCTGTCAACATATACTGGAGACAAAATAGCATTGAAAGGACAGTGCATTTGGACAGTAAAATTCAAAAAGAAAGGTTTTGTTGTGGAGTTCATCGTCGTCAAATCAGAAACCAAGCCATTACTGGGAATTCAAGCATATGAAGAAATGGGGCTCATCAAGAGAGTGATGGCACTGAAAAAAAGAAAGAATATGCAGATGTGTTTGAGGGCATAGGTTGCCTAGAGGGAGAATACACCATTTGAATTAATGAGAGTGCGGCACCAAAAGTTTACCCACCTAGAAAAATTCCTGTCACTTTAAGAGAAAAACTCAAAGAAGAACTAAAGAGAATGGAAAAAAATGGAAGTGATCGCAAAAACTGAAGAGCCCACCCAGTGGATAAATCCAGTCATGATTGTGGAAAAGTCTACTGCACAACTGAGAATCTGCCTAGATCCACATGATCTCAAATCAGCAGTAATGAGAAAGCACTACCAGTTACCAACAGTTGAAGAGATAACAAGCAGACTTTCAATGGCCAGATACATCACTGTGCTTGATGCAAGCTCAGGTTTTTGGCAACTTAAATTAGATGAAGCCAGCTCTTGCCTCTGTATGTTTAACACAACCTTTGGTCCTTACAGATTCCTTTGCCTGCCTTTTGGAATTAATTCAGCTCCAGAAGTATTTCACAGGACTGTGAGACAGCTGTTTGAGGGGATTGAAGGCGTAGAGACGTACATAGATAACCTTTTGATCTGGGGTGAGACAAAAGTACATCGTGACTACGGACTGAGGCAAGTGCTTGAGAGAGCAAGAGCAAAGACAAATGCAAGGTATGCCTGGAGGAAATTAAATACCTTGGTCACATCTTCTAAGCAGACGGTTTGAAACCAGATTAGAGCAAGATTGAGGCAGTGAAGAAAATGCCTACACTAGAATCCAAAAAAGATGTAGAGCCATTTCTAGGTATGGTGAGATATCTTTCTGTTTCTTATTGAGGAGTAAAGTGATGGTGATGGACATTGGGGTGTGACGTGAGTTTATTTGGTGGTTGCGCTAACAGGTTGCACACTTTGCGCTTGCCTAGGGTCCTGCAGCCAGCCGTTCCTTCTGGTGTATTGCCGCGGTCTTGCGAGTTCACATGGCTAGTGGGTCCTCGCTATTGCTGCCCCAGCCCAGCAAGTGAGAGTTCCATTGCGGGTGTCCGGCAGTTCTTGCGGTCTTGCGAGTTCATGCTCTGCACCCACTCTGTGCTCATTGTTGCAGGCTGTGTTCTCTCTTACGTATTGTCTGCAGTCTCGCCGGTTTAAGGCCCTTTCGCATAGGACACGGCATGTGCTGCACCGACAGCGAACTAGAGCAAAAGACACAAATTTTCTGTTGTGCTGGCCACTGCGCTCTGCTTGTACATTATTTTTTTTTCATCCACTCTTTGTGTACTAGATGCGCCTGCTCCCTGTCATTTCAAAACATGCATCGCTCTGACTTTGTATTGTCTACAACAGTTTGTGTTGTGTTATGTTCAAATGTTTAGTAAAAACGTTCATTGTTCAGTATTCATAAAGAAGAAACCTCTGCAACATTCATAATTAGTGAAGAGTGTGTCATTTCCATAACACTCCTTTCCTCCCGAGGTCCCCAGAGCCATTGAATAATAATGACTAAAGGCTCTGGAGGCCCCTATATATGCACACAAGCCTTTGTCAAAAAGTTCACCGAACTCAGACATGCAGAGAATCTTTTCCATCATCATGTAGTTGAATAGTGCAAATGTACATTACAGCGTGCAGTGGTCAAAATTCAACTGGTTTGTTCTGGCTCCCCCCACCATCACCAAACTGGAGAGCCAGAGACTAGTTACAGCGTGCAGTGGACTCGCCCAGGTGACAGGCTCTTATTCCAGATAGCAGAGGATGAATGAGTCATGGGATCTTCCAGAACACCAGAGAGAGCAATAGGAGCGGGAAGTGGTGTGAGAAAGGAGCTCCTGAGACAGGACGAGGAGGAACCAGCTCACTGGAGGAATAAGATGAGGAAGAGGAGCAGGAAGAGGATACAGAGGAAGGGAAAGAATTGAGGGGTATGAGGAGGGAACAAGGCAGTAGAGGAGGAAACAGGAAAAGCTGAGGAGAAGAAGAGTCCTGATTGACAAGAAAAATAAATTTTCACACAATGATACTACATAAGGTTTTTTTTGTTTGTTTGTTTGTTTTAAGTGAAACAAGAAAACCCAGACTGCTTTTCTTATTAGTCCTCTGCCTCACAGTGCAGACAGCCAATCAGACGAGCCTTCACATGAGCATGGTGGGAAAGAGTGCGTGTATCTGTGTACCTGGTATCTTTAGGCTGAGGTCGCACACACTCCCGACACTGGCGACAGACGCCGCCTTCTGTCGTCTGGTGATGCTCTCCCGAATACGACCCTCACCCGTCACCCGCACCGTGAATGGGCTTCCTGTTGACGCCACATGTTCGTTAAGTTGCACGCTTCATTAGAACACTGAAACTGTTTTTCCAGCTACTTTTTCTCCTCTCTACCTGGCACATGCTCCTCAGCGAAGCGGATTGAGACGATGTAGTTTCCAGGTTCGGTCGGACAGTAAGTGACTCTACAGGTCCCGTCCTCCATGTCCTCTGTTTGGATGTCTACCTTACTTGGACCTTCAATGGACAGAGCCAGACCGCCATAACCTGGAAACAGATCGCACAGATCGCCATCATTGGCATTGACGTCATTAATAGTGCTTGAAAGTAAGAATTATGAGTTTATATCAGAAAATAAATGCATTGTTTAGAACGGGCTGACACTGACCTGCCTCCCGCGTGTCGACTATAAAGCTGGCGTTGTTGAAGGTGGTTCCCTGGACGAGGCCGTCACCGTGAGCTTTGACTCGACTGGTGTCGCCAATCTCAGACTGGACGACCATGATGGTGATGGGACTGTTGGCGACATGACGACCATTCTTCAGGATGCTGACCTGGTGCTCGCCCACTTCCCGGGGGATGAAGGAGATACCTGTGAGGAGGAGAAAAGAGTTGAAGGTGAGAGGAGCAATTTCGGTAAATGTTGTACTCATTTTATTTTTCTGAAATGTGCCTTTGTGGATCTTACCGATGTGGTTGTTGGCCATCCTCTTCAGCAAGCAGGGCTCGTCACGTCCAGAGGGCGACCTGATGCTGGCGCTGAGCAGGCTGAGGTCCGTCTCATTGATGTCCAGAGAAAAATCTGCAGCCGAGCCCAGTTTGACCTGACAGCGCCGCTGGTTGTCCTCTGAAAGACAAACAGAAGCAAGAAGGTAAAGTGTTAGATGATAAAATATAGCAAACCCAGAGGAGACAACGGTGGGTAAATTATTGAGATGAGAACTGTAAAAACTAATTTCTTTAATTTTTCAAAAGATCTGAATTTATGTCTACATCAGTAGCAAAATAATCACTTGTTTAAACAAGCTCAACTTTTTTAAACAAGTGAGCTAACAAGCTACAGTGCTAGACAGTTTACAGTACTAATATTGTGCGTTGGTGCCTGACTGGTGATCCTGGCGGTGAACGGGCTGCCAGCGATGTGCTCGTCATTGTATTTGACCAGGATGTTGTAGTCTCCTGGCAGCGTGGGCAGGTAGCTGACGGTGCAGGTCCCGTCTTTATTGTCCACACAGCTGATCTCCGCTTTGGACGGACCCTCGATAGCCAGGTCCAGACCTCCTGGACAGACAGGCTTGGTCAGCGAGACTGAACTGAGTCAAAACAGACTGTTAAATAATGAAAAATAAAATGTATAATCCGTACCTTCGGAGGCGTCCTCTGTGAAGACTGTGAAGGTAGCTAACTTGTTGGCGACACCATAACTCAGACCAGGACCGTAGGCTGTGACGTTGGGACTGCTGGTGTGATTCACACAGAACTGAAGGGGAGATTCTGCAACACATATAGTTAACCTAAGTACAGCAAACTAAGTTTGCAGTAGCAGTAATAATACTGTGAAATTCATGAGCCCTCAGTAAACCCAACCAGCCACTTCAGAACTCAATTCAGACACCCGCCAAGATTTACCCTGACAAACTGAGGCCCCTGTGAGCAGCAGGCTGTAGTTCTCTAATGTCACATGAGTGTACGCGTTTACCTGGGATGTGTGTGCCATTGTATTTGATGTGCATCTCGTGCAGACCGGCCTCAGTAGGAGAGTACTGCACTGTGACCGTCCCATCCAGGTTGTCTGTGATGAGAGGCTGAGCGGATTTACCTGAAGGCATCAACACCTCACCTGTAAGAGATTAGCCATTTTTGTAATGAAAGAGTCAGACTGTCCATTTATTGGTCAGTGTCTTAAACTCTGATCTATTCTGCTTTAACATATTAGTTTGTACAGACTGTGTCATTTCTAATAACTAAACCGATTATATTAACCCATGAATGTCTCAGCCACATTTCATTTTACTGGTGACTCACATCCGTCGATTCACACAAAAAATGTATTTACTGCTGCAGCTGGCAGAGTAAGCAGTTTTTGTACTGCAGAGAAACACAAAAAACTGAAAATGTGTCAGTTAGCCTCTGCTGATCTGAATGAATTACAATTTTCATGTTTTAATTGCTTACTGTGTGCAGTGAAGTTTTAAATAACTTATGAAATTTTTTCTAGAATGGCTGGTGCTTTTTTGTTATGATAAAACCTTATGTCTCTCAACACCTCAAATAAGCACAAATTCACTGAGACCATCCATCCCTTTCTTCCTTACCAGTGATTTCTCCCTTCCTGAATGCAAAAGGAATCACCATGTCGAAAGGTCTGAAGCCACTGCCGTTAACGCTCGTACCATCTGGCTGGTAGCTTTCCGACTTCACCTGAATACAAGACAAAGACAGAATTTAGCATGTCAGTGAGGGGGGAAAGCCAACACAAGGGCATCCTGAAAAGGAGTTGTGCAATGAATGATGAGAAAGAGGTGGATGACGGTGATGATGGGTTGACTCTGTGATGCAGCCACAGTGATGAAAATGCACCAAGAAAGAAGAGGAGCCAAGGTTGCCATCACAACAGCCTCCCTCCCTCAAAACACCTCTTTGCAATGCATCTCGCACACATGGAGGAATCTGAGATGTGTTCTCTTCTCACCGTGACTTTGAAGGGACTGCGCGGGATGTTTTCCCCTCCAAAGCGGACGTAGATGACGTAGTTCCCAGGAGCTGGCGCAGTGTAGAAGATGTCAAAGGTGCCATCTTCATTCTCCAGCACCTCGGCCTCCACCTCTGTGCCATTGGGCTGAACCACCACACAGCTCACTTTCCCTTTACCAGCACCCTTTGCATTCACTACCAGACCCAGCTCCTCACCAATGGCCACAGTGGGACCCACACCTGAACCTGGGTGGAGGACATGTTGTGAATTAATCAAACTGCTAAAAATAAATGAGACTCCTGTCAGACTCTGATCACATACCGCTCACGGTGCACTTGCTGGCATCACCAGTTGCTGTAGCACGGACTCTGTAAGGTGATGCTGGGATGTCATCGCCACCATATTTTATAACGATGGTGTACCGGCCAGCACGGTCAGGGACGTATGATACCCGGTATGTACCATCACCGTTGTCATGGATCGTGGGCTGCTTAGGTTTACCATCCTGGTCCTGAAGAGGAAGGAAGTCAACAACAGTCAGTGTGGGGTCTACTTTAGTGTGTGTATGCTTATAATTGTGTGTGATACTGACCGTGATGAGCACGCTCAGTTGGCCTTGGCCAACGTCTTTAGCATTAACATTGAACTCAACGGGGAAGCTGGCGGGGACGCCGCTGGTCAGCCCAGGGCCGCTGGCTTGTACTTTGCTGGCATCATGAGTGGGCAGAACCCGAAACTTGAAGGGACTGAAAGATCAGAGACAGTACAGACTGATCAACAATCTGTACTGTACTTTCATGCATTTAAAGATTGTGACTTTTTCTTTTACTATTAATATGCAGTTGTGGTGACCTGTGAGGAAATAAACCAAACTAAGAAATCAATAATCTCAAATTCATCTCAAGATATTAAGAGATCTGATTCAGAGACATCACGCACCTAACTTCAAAATTTGTTATTCCCTGTCACGAAAATATTCTGTTGTTGTCCTGTGGTTCATTAAAAAAGTTACTGAATAAAAACAGCATATATGAATTTAACACTTGTTTTTTTAAAGTCCACAATAGTCTCAAATATGCACCCCTCTTTTTTTAAAAAAAAAGAAAAAAGAAAAAGGATTGTTATCTGTAGACATTAGATTTCAGCCTGTGAGAATTCAAAGAGAGAAAGTATCCTATCCCTAATCAGCATCTGAGGTGTTTTAGTTTTTCTCTAAAGCCTGTTGATTGGGAAACCAAAGTGCTAATAAACTTATTTAATCTCTAAAGCAAAAGTATTTTTTACCTGGCGAGTTAGGGCCTCGTGTAAGAAAGCTAGGGTGTCTGGGCATCTGAGGATTAATAATATTTTGTACAAATACTCTAACATATGATTTTTTTTTCCAACTTATCAAATAATTGCTGCAGAAAATAATGTTTTTGTAGTCTCGGAAACCTTGACCTCACTCGACTCCATCATGTCCTTAACTGGGACTTCCTTAAAGAGAAAAATTGGATACCTTTTTGGCTTGTCAGGAAGCTGGTGCCTCTCACTGGTCAGATGTTCATAGTTGGAGAGTTCTGGATGAGCAGTATTTGGAGTCTCAGGAGTGTAAGAGACCAACCCCTTCATCTTGTTCCAGATGTTGTAACCCAGGTTGCTCAGGTGTTTGGCCACATTTATCAGAGCTTCTGAGACCACCTGTGGAGCATCCATCAAGGGATACTGCTGGACCCTTTTCATCGTACCCTTGTAGTTCTTCAGGAATGAGATGTTTTCAGCTTTCAGCTCCTCCTCTGCAGCTCTGATTGTGGCTGAAAGACCTGCCATCTCTCTGCTCAGAGCCGCAATCTTTTCCTTCATCTTCTGACTCTTTTGTTGCTCTTCCTTTTTTAGAACAGCCAGCCTGGTCTTCTCTTCCTCATCCAGAAACATGCGAAACTTCTTAAACTGCTCCTTGATCTGCTTCTCTGTTTGTTGAGCCTGGATCTTAATGTGTTGCTCTCTTATATCAAAGTTTCCTTTCACTTTTTGTAAGACCTTCAGTTTGTCCTGTAATGGTTTCAGGGCTTTCTGGAGCTCTTCCTTATGATCCTGCGTGGCTTCATCGATGGGCCTGAACTTGTGGTTGATGTGTGCTCTCGAATCACGACAGATGACACATGCTGGCTCCTGATGGTCCAGACAGAAGAGTTTGAGTTTCTCGTGGTGCAGACTGCAGAGAACCTCAGACCCCGCCGAAGCACTTGGATCTTTCTTTTTTAAGTAGGCCTCAGCGAGGTTCTTTAAGACCAAGTTACAGGGCAGGTCTCTCTGTTTAGATATTTTCTTACAGACTGGACACTGCTGTTGCTTCTTCTGTGCCCACCAGTGCTTCAGACACATCTTGCAGAAGCTGTGGCTGCATGTCAGGAAAACGGGATCCCTAAAGATGTCATGGCAGACGGGACAGGAAAGATCCTCCTCGGACTGGAAAGACATCTTTTCTCAGAGAGAGAACTGTATAACAGGAAGGCGGCCAGGTTTACTTTCACTTTTGGTTTGTGTTATAAACATATAATATTCCAAGATAAAAAATATACTCTTACCTTTACTATACTAGTTTGTCTTTGTTGTCCTTTCTGTGTTGTGATCCTAACCTTGAGATAAATCTTTTCTCTCTGACACCGCTTTTGTTTTTCTCAGAGGAAGACGAATGTCCAGGCTGTGCTTTTTTCTTAACCTTAAGAAATGTACTTTGGTCAGATAGGTGGAGTTTTGTCAGAACAGAGGTGAGACCTATTTTAAGGTGCTCCTCTCATATGTAGAACCTACAGGTGCAGTAGTTAGGACATGGAAGCAGACAAAAAATAAATAAACTCTGCATTTGAATTTCTTTTTTGAGTGCAAAAATAATAGTAGGTGTGTCATCTGTGGAAAGGGTGGTTTTTAGGAGTTTGCCTTGTTTTGCATGTGTTGCTGTGTTTTTTTTGTTTTTTGTGTTGTTTTTAAATAGTAGGTGTTTCCGTTCTTATGGTTTTTGCATGCTTTTACTGTGACACTCCTGGTTGTTACTGGGAGACACCCCAACCCAGACACTAAATAATCTCACCTGTGAGAGTTTATGTGCTTAACGGACTCTAGCGCCAACCCAGCAGGACGAGCCTGCAGGGGGCAGGAGAGCGTCCAATCTCTTCTGACGGGCGAGATGCTAACCACGTTTGTAAAGCAGGAACAGCGGCGGGTGGTGTTAAGAGCTCTGCCCATTCTGAGTAAGTACCAACCCAGCTGAGGGGTGAGGGAAGGTCGGTATTTAAAAGAAAAGTGACTGCTGCTCTCCTCCTTTCCTTTAGTTAGAAATGGAGACGCTGCGTGCTTTTGTATATTAATGGACTTTTATTTTACTTTTAGCGGTTTTAACTAACCGGCTCCCCGCTCCGGGAATTTTTTTTATTTTTATTTTTATGTTTTATAAATTAAAATTCTTGTTGCCCCTGGCCAGGGTTGTTTAATCATTTGTTTTTATGATAAATAAAGTTTTAGCAACTTAAAGGTTTATTATCTACTGTCTTGGCTCCTCCACTACTCTCCTCATTTTTTTGAAGGGGTTTTCCTTCCTGATCGGACACATTGTCTTGCTAAATTAAAGATCGATAACAGTCACACTGCAAATGTCAAATTCCACTGCATTACAGCAATTATCTGATGTCACGGGAGGGGGCGTGGTCACGATTTTTGGTCGAGCCGCCATGTTAGTAGGCCAAACAAAGGGCTACATGAGCGAAAGCACACAGAAACATCAGTTCTCTTTCAAGCATTCGTTTCGGTGTCTCACTATGGGGAATGCTCTCTCAGCGTTGTCCTCAGAAGCCTCTATATCATTACTCCAGCCAGCATTGGCTGGCAGTTGTGACGCTTGCGTCAGGGAGGGGCCACCCTCCTCCCTATAAAACGGTGTGACGCAGCGTCACCCATCATTCAATTTCCTCTTCTTGCTTCTTAGAAACCTTATCTCTCCTGACTGTGAACGTGAGTGCTAGCTTAACTGTCGTCAAAGGAGTTTGCAAAGAAAAGCGTCTGGACTTCTTTAAGTTGCTTGAAGACGTTTCACCTCTCATCCGAGAAGCTTCTTCAGTTCTAAGGTCAAATGGCCGAGAGTCCCAGATTTAAACCCAGTGGGAGTATCCCCCCAAGGAGGGACAAAGGACCCCCTGGTGATCCTCTAATCACATGCGCCAAGGTGTGAAAGCGGGTGTGGGACCTAATCAGCCAGGGTTTCGGGTGAGCCCATTGTGAAACCTGGCCCCACCTTGTCATGTGAATTCCTGAGGTCAGATGGCCCAGGATGTGAGTGGGCGTTAAGGCATCTGGGGAGGGAACTCAAAACTGGATTATAGATGGCAGACAGTTGGTGTCGTAAACCACCGCCTCTGTTCAAAGATGGTCGCTCACAGTGGACATAGATGGCCTCTTTCACTCCTCTTTCAAACCATCTGTCCTCTCTGTCCAAAATGTGAACATTGGCATCCTCGAAAGAGTGACCTTTATCCTTAAGATACAGATGGACTGCTGAGTCTTGTCCCGTGGAGGTGGCTCTTCTATGTTGTGCCATGCGCTTGTGAAGTGGCTGTTTGGTCTCGCCAATGTAGAGGTCTGGGCATTCCTCGCTGCACTGTACAGCATACACCACGTTGTTAAGTCTGTGTTTTGGAGTTTTGTCTTTGGGGTGAACCAGTTTGTGTCTGAGTGTGTTGCTGGGTCTGAAGTACACTGGGATGTCGTGCTTGGAGAAAACTCTCCTGAGTTTCTCTGATACACCGGCTACATAGGGGATAACAACGTTGTTGTGTCTGTCTTTCTTATCCTCCCTCGCTGGTGTCTGATCTTCTTTTCTGTGCCTCTTTGCTGACTTTATGAACGCCCAGTTCGGATAACCGCATGTTTTCAATGCTTCCTTTACATGTGTGTGTTCCTTCTTTTTCCCTTCAGGCTTAGAGGGAACATGTTCTGCCCGGTGGTGTAGGGTCCTAATTACTCCAAGTTTGTGTTCCAGAGGGTGATGGGAGTCAAAGAGGAGGTACTGGTAGCTTAACTGTCCACGCGAGCAAGTTAACACCTTGGTCACCGGGCGGTAGCACGGTTCGCGTTTCGAGTCGCCTGCTCTTCACCACAGAGCCAGATCGGAGAGTGTGTTAGCTGCCACCACGCACCTAGCACAGCAGCTAGCTGACCAAGCTAACTGTCTTTGCTACACACGGTCACCAAGCCAAATAGCACAAGCACTAGCCACCACACTAGCTAGGTCATACTAACTCACCATAGCTACCCGACCGAGAGAAGAAAAAAAGATCAGCGTTAGCCGTCCAGCCATTCCAAGCTAGCTACACCAAGCTTCCTTAATATGGCAGACTGCAAACCGCTGCCCAGATGACAACAGAGACCTCCACCTCACGATACGAGGGTAAAAGGCTCCCCAAAGCAAAGTGCACTACTAAGCAGGTACTGCCGCTTTTCCCCAAATGCGTAGACAAGGTCACACACTGCTGGGCAAAGCCATTTTTGTCACCCAACCCCGTGCAGGGAGCAGCGGTGTTTGGAGAAGGGCATCTACCAAATTCCCACAGTGGAGAATCTGGTGGCTTCTCATCTCCACCCAAACCAGAAACTTTCCATGTCATCTGGTCCGTCCCTGCCCTCCAAGGCCAAATGCCTGCAGTTCTCCCTGGCTGACAGGGCGTATAAATCAGTTGCCACCACCGTGAGGGCATTGAACGCCTCATCGCTCCTGCTAGCCTACTCGGCGGAGCTCCAGGACCAGACTGCTTTGAACCCGGATGCTAGCGAGCTGTGGGAAGAGCTGGGTGTTGTTACTGACCAGTGTCTCCACCTCACTAGAGCAGCAGTACAAGCGGCGGGCAGAGCTCTCGACATCATCGTCCTACAGGAGAGGGCAAGATGGCTGAAAACGTTGGGGCTTTCGGACAGAGAAAAACGTGACATTCTGGATGGAAGCATCGACCCCGCTGGCCTTTTCGGGACCGCTTTTGCCACCATGCAAAGACGGTGCGAGGAGAAAAAGAAAGAGGGAGAGGCCCTGCAGCTGTGTCTCCCTAGGAAGACCCAGGCTGTGCCCCTGCCTCCAGCCAGTCGCTGCACGTTCGCTCATGTCACCAACCGTCCAGCCGGCATGCTGACGTTTAAAATCCCTCGCCGCCCAGCAACGCGGGTCACGGCCCAGGGTCCCCTAGGATCGCAGAACCCTAAGAACCACTGGCCCAGGAAACATGTCCCGCCTGCTGCCGCTCAGGGTACCCCACCACCAGCTAAGCAGTCGGACCGCAAGAAGAAGCGGACTGCCTAACATCCCCCACGGGGAGATTGGAGCCGGACCAGCCTGGGCTCCAAGTTCACTCTAGGGCTCAGTTCCGGAGCCCATTTGGAGAAGTGTGTTCTGCCTCCACCTTTCAGCACCTGGGACTCGAGTTGGATCCTACAGAGTGCATTTCAACAAAGAGACGACGAGACACTGTTCAGCTGAATCAAGCATGTCACAGTCTCACAAAAACACACTGTTTATTAAAAACTCACCCGTTGCATCCAGGCATGTTGCCAAGGGCACGGGAAAAATGTGTGAAAAACACAGAAAGTATGCTGAAAAACATAATGCCCCCACGCACCCAGACACCACCGGGGTCGATTCCCTCAGTGGTGTCCGTCCCCATGAGCGCTGGTCAAGCGCATGCGCAGTCGGGTCTGGCCCGCAGGACCAGTTTCCGCCACAAGAGGGAGCCAAAGCTCCATCTACTGTGGAGTGCCTGTCTTTGGGGCCGCTGTCAGCAAGAATAGAGAGATGGTGAGCTCTCGCTGCGCCAGAATGGGTTGTGAGGACATTAGAGCGAGGCTATCGTTTGCAGTTCGCAACCACCCCTCCCAGATTTCACAGAGTGATTTTCTCTCTTGCAAAAGGCGAATCAGCCAGGATTCTGCAAGAAGAAATAACTACCTTGCTATCAAAGGAAGCAGTACGAGAAATACCCCAGGAGCAGAGCCAATGTGGCTTTTACTCAAAGTATTTTCTTGTGCCCAAGAAGGTAGGGGGACTACGTCCGATACTGGACCTACGGGCTCTGAATCAGCATCTGAGGTCAAACAAATTCAGGATGTTGACGACCACCACTCTGCTGCATGTAGTGCGCCCAGGCGATTGGTTTACATCAATAGACCTGAAGGACGCATATTTTCACATCCCTATTTACCCGCCTCACAGAAAATTCCTGCGCTTTGCGTTTCAGGGCAGAATGTACGAGTACCAGGTCCTGCCGTTTGGTCTCTCACTGAGCCCTCGGGTATCTGTGAAATGCACAGAGGCAGCCATAGCCCTACTGAAGAGACGGGGCATCCGCATAGCAACATACATAGACGATTGGCTGCTGATATCGAGTCAGAAATAATGGGAAGAGAGCACACCAGGTTGACAGTGGATCATCTGATGGCTCTGGGTTTCACCAGAATCTACGAAAAGAGTGTCCTGCACCCAGCTCAGGCCATCTCTTTCATAGGAATAGCTCTAAACTCCACCTCGTACAGAGCGTGTCTCTCTGTGGACAGAGTAAAAAATATGCTATCACATGCCGGCATTTTTCAGGTTCTGAGATTAAAGTCAGAATTCTGAGAAAAAAGTCAGAATTCTGAGATTAAAGTCAGAATTTTGACTTTAATTTTTTCTCCGAATTATGAGAATAAAGTCAGAATTCTGATAAAAAAGTCAGAATTCTGAGATTAAAGTCAGAATTTTGACTTTAATTTTTTCTCCGAATTATGAGAATAAAGTCAGAATTCTGAGAAAAAAGTCAGAATTCTGAGATTAAAGTCAGAATTCTGACTTTAATCTCAGAATTCTGGAAAAGAAGAAAAAAAAGATGTGCCCATTTTCTTTTTCCCAGTGGCCCTAATCCTCTTCCGTACTTTATGGATCCTATCTATGAAGTAGAGTTTTTTTTTTTTTTTTTTAAATCAAACTAACAATAATTGCAACTGTTTTTTTAAAAAAAAGAAATTGTTATTGTTTTTTCTTTCTCTTGGTATTCTCTCACAACATTAACTTAGCTGAGTATTGAGAAGAGCTTTTGTCTGGTTGAAGGTAAATGATTGAACTGGTTTGCAGTAATTCTCATCGACCACTAGGTAGAGACAAACACATTAACATCTTATTAACATTTTCACCACCCTTACCATAATCTCCTTCACTATCTGCACTATCTTGGTACACTTGTGGCAATATCTTCAATGGGAGTTCGTTCTTGGTGTAAATGGATGGAAAAGGTTTCTGAGTAAAAGTGTGCGTGAAGGTGTGAATGTTGATGTCAGGATCTTAGAAATGACAGCTTTCCGCTTTTTCACTCCAGGCAAACTCTGATGCTCAGCAGCTTTTTTGGGGGGGATGAATAGGGTGACTGGATAGCCATCAGCCCTCTCTAGATTTTCGGGAAGCTGCTGCCTCTTCAAGGCTTGCATAATCATGAGTTTCATGCATCCAGTGCATTTTAAAGCTTAACATTTGGTTTAGAGCAGTGAATATGTTTTCTGTAAAGTTTATGGAAAGAGCAGACCATTACATGCTTCACACTCATACCCAGGTACTCTGGAAACAACTCAGTGACAACATCAGTGCTTGATAGAGGTTAATAATATTATATTTACTGTTATGTTCTCCTAAAAAGGTCCAGGGGATGAGGGACAGTGACAAAAGGAGTCCAGGTCAAAAAAAAAGAGACAGGGAGGCAAAATGGTTAAATTAAAAAGTTTTATTAATGCTTCTATCAGTAAATGAACTAAAGGTAATGGTCATGCCGCTATCACCATTTAAAGAAACAAAACAAAACTCAGGCGTCGGTCAATAAACTGAAAAGTAACTAAAAAAGGGTTTGTCACCAAACACATTCCTCTCCACCGAGCAGGATCAATCAATCACCAAACACACACACAGTTCACTAGTTGCAAAACAACATGGCTCTTTGGCACTAGAGCTCACCTTTCTCTGGCCTTAAGTACTTCTAATTGCTGATAGGAGTCAGCTGTACAAAAAAGGTGGCAACTAAGGCAGGAGATATGTGAAGGCCCCTCACATCTTCACATGATAATCTTTAAACGTAATAGACACCTTGTTTTTTTATTTTTTAAATCTCCACCAGGGAGATTATCTATTTGGTAGGGTTTGTGTTTCATTCTGTCTGTAAACACGATACCTCAAGGTTTTGAATGAATTTTGATTAAATGTTTATCATCCCTTTATAACACAAACCTCTGGTCCTGTAGTCATGGAGATGTGGTTTGACGTTACTGGATGCAACAAAAAACTACCTTGAAAAATTACCTTTCCAGTTATTTTTTTTTTTTTCAGTTTTAGCCACACTTAATCCAGTTTGTCAACAAAACCAGCAGAGCAGGCATTGGTGCAAATGTTTATTGAGAATATGATGTCTACATGATAACTTGTGTTATAATACCTGTTACATCATCAGTCTTTCCCTGATAAATCACCCATATTACAATGCAGGAATCCAAAACAAATACAAGCTAAACTGAAATGACAACACCTGAAACTAACAGGAACTGAAATAGAAAGAAATAAACAATTAGAAATAAATAAAAACTAAATGCATTGTTGGGAAAACATTTCATTATGAGAGAAAAAAAAGAAGTTGACTCGCTATAGTGTAAAGTATTTGAGGAGCCACATATTAGATAACTGAAGGGGCAAACGGTATTTGTTTATCTGTTAAAATGAAATCTGTGTTTGAATGGAGCAATCCATATAAATGCCAGATAACCTGTTACTTACACAAACACATAATTTTATACATGAAAACATTAAAGCTGAATAATTTGAGATTATCACTTCTGTTTTGCATGATGACCAAAAGTTGGCTTCGTGTCTCTTGTTAAAATAAACAACACAAAAGATTCATCATATTGAACTGAAATTAAATTGCAGTTCAGACTTGATACAATCACTCGATCTGAGGTTTTTTAGTTTGTAACAGTTGGTATCACAGAACTTAAAAGCCACCTTACATATGGTTATAAAGCTATAAAACACCATCCTCTGAAAAGACACAAACACTAAGTGTTTTACCCTTAAATATTATGCTCACTCCCAAAGATTACACACGGTCAGTGAACTATGCTATGAATTACTGAAATGAATAAACAAATTTAAAGCAACATTATACCCCAAATCTATATAAACAAACTGCCCCATTCCTGATTTTCATATGAATAATTAGTAGATAACTGGTTAACTAAGTTGAATAATTTCTCTACAGTTAAATAATATTAATATGAGATAACTGTGTCATAACTGTGGAATGTATTTATTTATTTTTTAACAAGGATAGTTTTATCATGTGAGCTCTCTAACTAGCTGTCATGCAATCCGTGTGTTTATTTCCACCACTTCTGGCTTCATGCCTATGAACCACCACCCTACTTCACTGTTGCGGGCAACATCTTCAGTGGAATTTTACTCAGATTACTTACGTATGGAAACATCTTCTCAGTGAAAGTGTGTGTGAAGGTGTGTATGTGTGTTTTGGTGTCAGGATCAGAGAATGACACCTTCCCCCTGTTCCAATCCAGCTGAACTCTGACCTTCTTCACTGCCTTTAAAAAGAGAACGGTGGAAGACTCTGGCAGGGAGCGCACTGTGTATTCACCTTTATAAAACCCTAGCCTCCATAATCCAGATTGCGGCTCTCCCTTCCTTTTGGCAGACTCTGCTAACACACCGACTTTCCAGTCTGTGCTGTTTCCAACTTCAACATCCCAGCTGTGAGTGCCTGAGTAAAAGCCCTCGGAGGCCATAGCAATCGGGTAGAAGTCAAACCTCTCTGGATTGTCGGGAAGCTGAAGTTTCTCACTGACGTTCACTCTGGTCAGATCTTCAGAGATGAGGAGATTTGGATGGGCAGAGTTTGGGTCCAGAATCACAGGAGAGTAGGAGACCATCTTCTTCATCTTGTTCCAGATGTTGTAACCCAGGTTGCCCAGGTGTTTGGCCACATCTATCAGAGCTTCTGAGACCACCTGTGGAGCATCCAGCTGGGGGTACAGCTGGACCATGTTCATTGTACCCTTGTAGTCCTGCAGAAAAGCGACGTTTTCAGCTTTCAGCTCCTCCTCTGCAGCTCTGATTGTGGCTGAAAGACCTGCCATCTCTCTGCTCAGAGCCGCAATCTTCTCCTTCATCTGCTGACTCTTCTCTTGCTCTTCTATACTCAGAACAGCCAGCCTGGTCTTCTCTTCCTCATCCAGAAACATGCGAAACATCTTAAACTGCTCCTTGATCTGCTTCTCTGTTTGTTGAGCCTGGGTCTTAATGTGTTTCTCTGTTATATCAAAGTTTCCTTTCGCTTTTTGTAAGACCTTCAGTTTGTCCTGTAAGGGTTTCAGGGCTTTCTGGAGCTCTTCCTTGTGATCCTGCGCGGCCTCATCGATGGGCCAGAACTTGTGGTCGACGTGTGCTCTCGAATCACGACAGATGACACATGCTGGCTCCTGATGGTCCAAGCAGAACAGTTTGAGTTTCTCAAAGTGCAGACTGCAGATAACCTCAGACCCTGCCGCAGTGCTCTGATTTTTCTTTTTTAAGTAGGCCTCAGCGAGGTTCTTTAAGACCAAGTTACAGGGTGGGTCACTCTGCTCAGACATTTTTTTACAGACTGGGCACTGCTGTTCCAGCTTCTGTGCCCAGCAGTTCTTCAAACAAGTCTTGCAGAAGCTGTGGCTGCATGTCAGGAAAACTGGATCCCTAAAGATGTCATGGCAGACGGGACAGGAAAGATCCTCCTCGGACTGGAAAGACATCTTTTCTCAGAGAGAAGCTGAAAACACACCGAACAGAATTGTATAACAGGAAGGCGGCCAGGCTTACTTTCACTTTTGGTTTGTGTTATAAACATATAATATTTTGTCTCCTTAGAAGGGAAGAAATGTACTCTTACCTTAACTATACTAGTTTCGCCTTGTTGTCCTTTCTCTGTTGAGATTTTAACCTTGAGATAAATTTCTCACCCAGACAGCGCTTTTGTTTTTCTCAGAGGAAGAACGCCCAGGCTTCCTGCCTTTTTTTTTTTTTTTTTACACATAGCTGAAAGAAAGTAGTCAGGTGGGTGGAGTTTTGTCAGAAAGGAGAGAAAGCTGTGACCTGTTTTAAAGTGCTCCTAAAGTATTCCCATTTTAAAGTGTTTTCAGTAGTTCAGACATGGAAACAGGCAAAAAATAAACTCAACAATAACAACAGCTGTCTTACTAAATTAAAGATCACTAACAGGCAAAACTGTAATTCCACTGAAGTCCAGCAATTATTCTCCTCTTAGCTTTTGTTTCCTATCAACCTGCACCTGGGTGCAATATTGGAAAAATAAAAAGTTGAATGTTTTTTGTGTTAAACTTTCCATTAAAACAGCTTTTAACAAATATCAATTAAAAATTTGTTAGGCAGACATTCAGTATAATACAATGAATCCACTGATATTAATGTTCTCAGGTAGGATGACTCAAAATACCTGTAACAATCACAGTAACAAAACAATGAGTGTTAAAACATAATCATAAAACAAAGGGAGAAAAAACAACATTTTTTTTTATTATTCAGTTGTGAGGTCATTTTTTAATAAAAGAGATTTGTGGCATATTAAGTCTTTTAGGGACTCGTCATGTGAACATGAGTGTGTTCTTCATACATTCAGCTTTTTGAATAAAAGGCAGTTTTATTTTCTATTGCAGCCCCAAATGTAATATTATCAGACAATATTACTTTGTACTTAGAAAGTCTGTATGGATTTATTTTACATGTTTCAACTAAATTATGTATTAGGGGGTTTTACCTTAAGAGCTAGAAAGATCATTTTTTGACATTTGAAACATTTACATCTTCAAAAACTCTGAGGCCAAATTTACAATACTGAATTGTTTACACCGAGTCAAACCTGCTTCATCAAAGGGTTCAGTGATCCTTTGGGTCAAATATCCACTGATTTATGTTCACATCTGTGCACCATTTTAAGTTCACTTTGTGTTTGTCTCTACCTAGTGGTCGATGAGAATTACTGCAAACCAGTTCAATCATTTACCTTCAACCAGACAAAAGCTCTTCTCAATACTCAGTTAAAATGCAACAGAGTAACCAGAGAAAAAAAAGGATTCAAAATGAAATATATTTACTGTTACCGTTTACTGTTACAAACAGCTGCAAATATTGTTAGTTTGAAAAATAGACTATAAAAAATAGTCTACTTCATCTGTTGCAGTCAGTGTTTTTGATCATAGACAGTCACAACCTCATATTACAGCCTTTTCTTTGTGCTTATAGTGTCTAAGTGATCTTTCTATCACAGTCTCTGTATGACACTGAGGTGTTATACAAGTTTGTGCATCCACCATAAAGTAGGGCTGTGTAACCCTGTGTTCATTTTTCTTCTGTTGTACTTACCTTTCTTTATTGCTGTGGCCACTTTCATTGACAGCTGTAGCCAATCCTTCTGTGCTTGACTAATTGAACTGGACCTAACTACTCTGTTTGTGCTCTTAGTGCCTTTTTAGCATTTTGATAGAATTAGCTATCAGATCATTTTCAGTGCAGAACAAAATATCATTTGTTTTATGGATTTTATGGTCCAATTTTGTTGAGTGTAGTTCTAGTATTTCTTTTTAGTTTGTTTTTTATTAGCTTTAATTAGCAGGAAAGAATTGCTTTGTGCAATTTCTAAATGCAGTTTGCAACCAACCTAGTATTTTATAGGTTTTAGTTTGGTTCTTTTACACTTGAAGGGAAAACATTGGTATGTGGCTATAAGCGTCAGTCATCATCATCATCATCATCATGATCAACATCATGAATAACATCATCGTCCTCATCAAGAATGCCATTAACAGTTTCACCACCTTCATCGTGATCTCCTTCACTATCAGAGTCTGCACTGTCATGAGACACTCGTGGTAATATCTTCAATGGCAGTTCGTTCTTGGTGTAAACAAACGGAAAAAGTTTCTGGGTGAAAGTGTGTGTGAAGGTGTGAATGTTGATGTCAGGATCGGAGAATGACAGCTTCCCGCTTTTCCAGTCCAGGCAAACTCGGATCCTCTGGAGCTTTTTCTTTGGATGAAAGGAGGACGAATCTAGTGGGGAACGTATGAAATAACTACCCTTACTGAACCACACAGCCCATAATCCACACTTAAAGTCTGTTTGTCCCTTTCTTTTAGTTGATTCTTCAGCCACACCAACTAGCCAGTTTGGACTGTCTCCAACTTCAACATCCCAGCTGTGAGTCCCTGAGTCGAAACACTCGGAGCCCAGGACGATCGGATAGCCGTCAAACCTCTCTGGATTGTCAGGAAGCTGCTGCCTCTCTCCAAGGCTCACACTGGTCAGATCTTCAGATATGCAGAGGTGTGATTCAGCTGTGTTTGGATCCAGGATCACAGGAGAGTAGGAGACCATTTTCTTCATCTTGTTCCAGATGTTGTAGGTCAGGTTGCCCAGGTGTTTGGCCACATCTATCAGAGCTCCTGACACCAGCTGTGGATCATCAAGCTGGGGGCACCGCTGGACTCTGCTCACTGCAGCCTTGTAGTTCTGCAGGAAAGTGATGTCTCGTGCTCTCAGCTCCTCCTCTGCGGCTCTGATTGTTTCTGAGAGACTTGCTATCTCTCTGCTCAGAGCTACAATCATGTCACTCATACTTGCACTCTTCCCCTCCTCTTCCTCTCTCAGAGCAGTGATCCTGGCCTCCTCTTCCTCATCTAGAAACTGGTGAAGCTTCTTAAACTGCTCCTTAATCTGCCTCTTTGCGTGAAAGGCCTGAACCTTAATGTGTTCTGCTGTTTGAACAAAGTTTCCTTTAACTCGTTCAAAGGCCTTCAATTTGTCCTGTAAGGGTTTCAGTGAGATCTGGAGCTCCTTTCTGTGATCCTGCGCAGCCTCATCGATGGGTCTGAATCTGTGGTTGCTGTGAGTTTTTGAGTCTCTGCAGATGAGACACGCTGGCTCCTGATGGTCCAGACAGAAGAGTTTGAGTTTCTCCGAGTGCAGACCGCAGAGCGACTCGGACTCTGCTGAAGCACTCTGATTTGTCTCCAGTAAGAAGTTCTCACACAGGTTCTTTAACACCAAGTTACAGGGTGGGTTTTTCTTTCTAGATGCACTCTTACAAACAGGACACTGGCGTATTTCTTTCTTTCTCCACCATCTTTTCAGGCAGTTTCTACAAAAGCTGTGGCTGCACGACAGAACAACAGGGTCTCTGAATATGTCTCGACAAACGGGGCAGGACAGCTCTTCTTGGATTCCAGACGACATTTTATCTGTGACTGACGTTGTTAACAAACCACACAAACAGGAAGTTAGACACTTACTAATCTATAGAAGGTACTTCCATATTTTTAGCGCTCTAAAAACTCACGCAAACGAGGTGAAGTAATCCCAAATCTCTTCTCCTTCTGTGGGTTTTGTCTTCTGGTGAATAATATTGTATTTATTACAGAGTTTGGAGTTTCCTCTCAGTTGAAAAAGATCTTCTGCTTCCTCTTTTTAGTAACGTTAGTCAGGAAACACGTGGAGCGCGCTCATACGTCAGAGGTGCTACATCACTTTAAATTTGTTTACAGTATAGAAGATATCAGTTAAAGAGACAGCATCAGCTTCCATGGATTACTTTAGCCTCTATCCACCAACATGAGTACATATAATGTATCATGATCATGATGATTACTCAGTTGGTGCAGATTTGTCAGCTGCACATCCATGATACGAATCTTGTACACAGCCATGATTTGTTGGACAAAGACAGTTTGTTTTTTTTTTGCCTCTGTGCACCACGAAAACTTTTTTTTCAATCAGTCAGTATGTGATTGAAGTTTAGATTTTCAAATTTAACTCAATGAAGTTAATAAAAAAATTTCTTTGTGTAGGAATTACATTGATTTTTATACAAAGACCCCCATTTCACAAGCTCAAAATATAATTAGACAAAGCAACGTCATCTTGAAAATGTGTTGCTTTTGAAACAGCTCTTTGTTGTCAGTGACTGTCAGAAGTCTATAACTGCTTTTCCGCAACTGCGCAATCTCTTTTACATTTCCGGCCTTCTTCTTAAGTGTAACCAGTGGTTTGCGCCTTGATGTAAACCCTCCTTTACATTCATGAAGGTATTTATAGATTGTGAAGTTTGTTTTTCTTAACCATGGAAAAAAATATGTGATCATCTTCTGCAGTTGTCCTCAGGCCTTTTCGTGTTGCTGTGCTTGCCAGTGCAATCATATTGAGAGTTTGAGCAAACAGCTAACAATGCACTTTCAAGACTCTTTAATTTTGTAGCATCTTCAACTTAAAAAAAAAAAAAACTAACTTGAGACTTGAGTCAGTGTGAAGTGGCATCATATGTCTATAAAAGTAGAATTTTTAGGTATCTGTACTTTACCTGTACTTTAGTTTTTATTTTTCTGACAACTTTTTAATTTTGTCAGTGACACATGATAAACTGCAGATTTAAATTTTACATGTAATGTCATAATTTTAATTACTTATTGGATTGGTATATGTGTTTTGATAAATTATAAATGATGTATTTTCATTTTGTGACGCTGGACAGACCCGGTGCACCTAAACGCGTAGTGAGGGTGTGCTGGGAACGCCTAGCAAAGGCCCCAGTCCGCGAGATCTTCAACGCACACCTCCGGCAGAGCTTCAACAGCATTCCGAGGGAGACTGGGGACATTGAGTCCGAATGGACCATGTTCAGCATCTCCATTGCCAAAGCTGCTGCATTGAGCTGCGGCCGCAAGGTGGTTGGTGCCTGTCATGGTGGTAATCCCCGAACCAAATGGTGGACACCAGAGGTGAAGGAAGCCACCAGGCTGAAGAAGGAGTCCTATCGGGCTTGGTTAGCCTGTGGGACTTTGGAGGCAGCTGACAGGTACCGACAGGCCAAGCAGAATGCAGCTCACATTAGAAAATTACTGTGAGTTGTGATTGTTTTCCATGTGCTGAGCAACTAAACAGTTTCTATCATTACCTGCTAAATCCCACTGTAACTCCCGATTGTACTAATTTTCCTGTTTAGGTGTGGAGGTGAATTTACCATCTACAATGTAAGGAACAGAAAATTGTTATTTTTTAAAATTCTCTTTCACTTTATGTGTCCTACATAACAGATTCAAGCTTTCATGAGAATTAGAATTTAGATTGGAGTAGTATTTGCGTTCCCATGTACTAATATTGTTTAATATTATATTAATATAGTGCATGATTCAGTTATCTTTTTACAAGAATGGTTAGCAGGATTGTCCTTCAAGGAAGTACTTCTTTCTTTCTTACTGCGAGTACATTTCAGAGCCTGTATTTCACTTTTACTTGAGAAAAACAGCTGCTACAGTATTTCAACTGTTACTGGAGTATTTGTAAACACAGGTACTTGTACTAAAGCAAAGAAAGTCTGTACTTTTGCCATCTGTGGTAAAATGTAAGATGTAATGAACTACTGTTGCAGTGAAATGCAGTTAATCCCAGCAGTGAAATGACAGTAATTTGTAGGCATAATCATAAAGATCTGATGCGAAATGAGTTTTATAAAAACTAAAACAAAAACATGGAAAAACCACAACAACACCGAACCCAGTTATTTGCAGATATTTATTTTTTCCAAGTTTAAAATGACAAAAAAAAAGCAAGGAAGGTCCAAAGACAAACACATTTTCATAAAATCTGCTGTTTAATAAAAACCATGGTACAAATGAAATGTGGAAAAAAATCGAAGTTTTACACAGATGAAAGTTATCGATCTATAAATCACACAATCTCGTGATTTAAAAATAACATCTAAAGACAACCACGTGATTTTACTGCATTAGAAAAGAGACATTCAGATGGTTGTTTTTACTCTGCTATGAAACAAAATACTAAGCCATGAATAATGAGTCGTAAGGCACTGCTGGCTCATATAGATCACAGTTCAGTATACAAGTCAAAAATTGATGGTGACAACACCAACTCTGTCTGTAGAAATAATTAGCCAATAAATACATTAGTAAACTGACCAAATACACAACACCAAATTAAGTTTTTGCATTAAAAAAATTAAACTTTGCAACTTTTCAGAAGCAGTCGTAAATGCACAGATGTATAGATCTTAAGTTGTGCTCTGAAAACTTATGAACTTAAATATATATATATGTAGTAATTTAATTTATTGATAAAAGATGTTATCTGGATCCAGAAATCTTTGTACCATTTAAACTAGAATATTGCACCACTAACTCTGGTCTTGTCATTTCTTGTTTAAATTTTAAGCGCTTAGCAAAGAAACTCTGTTTTTTTTTTTTTAAAGAAATGTTAGTACATATACTAATAAGAAGCTCAGATCTAAATGCAAAAGCACAGCGATGGTATAAGAGGCGTTATTTTGTAACCCATGAAAACAAAATCAGTGCCAATCAGTTTGCAGCTAAACATAGTCACCTAAAGAAGAAACACGTTTTCCTCTTTACTACTTTCAATCTGAAGTTGAATTGCATATTTGTGGCATTTTTTCTTTTTCTTTTTACATGTTAAGTGACAAGTTTAAATCACATTGTCTGTACAGTGCATCAAACTAAAAAATTTTCCGAGTTCTTTAAGTCGATGGTAAATGTTTTATTCTTTCTTTTGTATTTTAGTTTATCTGTCTGAGGGAGTAAGGTTAGCGCACAGCCAATAGGAAAATATACGCAGTCCGTGCAGGGCCAATGGTTGTGTGGATCTTGACGCGCTAAGAACACTCCTGTAAAATATATTCTGAATATCAAAAGGTTTCTTTCCTGGATAACCCCGTGACGTCTAACCCACCCACCACTTTTCCAGACATTAATTAATCCTGATCCTAAACTAACGGAACAATTCCAAGAATAATTCCTCTGAAAAGTTTTTACTTTAAGACCAGACTGCATCCTTGTCTGGGAAACAGAGTCTGTATGCTCTGAAGAATGTATGTTGGTTAGGAGCCTCTCTTTGTACCAAGCTAATCACAATGTGCAAAACCAAAATTTACATTCAGATAGCAAGGCCTAAAAACAGTGTTTCAGGTACTTGTGATTGCCAAAGATGACCTCAGAGGGTTAAATAAAGGTAAGAAATTTACAGCTTCAACAAATATTAGTATAAAAAAAATAAATCTTTACTGCATATAATTAGCTTTTTGACGCATGGACAATTTCTTTTGAACAGTCAATGTGAGGAAGACATGGTAATTACTGGCCATCTATATGTACATAAACTACAATATCATTACATTAAACCTTATTTGCAGTGGAAGTAATACTGAAAATAAAAAAAAATGTCTGTAGAAAATGTATTAACAAAAATGTACAGGAAAGCTGTTGCATCCTGATTAAGCAAATCAGACTTTTACATTTGTGGTGAAAACATTTTAAAAGTGCACTGAAGAAATCCACATGTTGGTAGAGTAATGTGTAAATGGCATTCACTGTTGTACTACTCCAATGCAAATAGGGCTTAAAACAGTTCTCATTCACATTGAAGCCAAAATCTGATGTTGTGAAAGCTTCAGATTAAATGTCATCACCGACAGCAATTACAAAAATATTCTGAGTTGTTCTGTTTTTGTATAAAGTAGAAAATATTTTTATACTTTAGGATGTAAAAAGATACACAGATGGGTACAGTTACAGCTTTACATAGAAAAACAAGAGATTGGCGGGTTCAGAAAACAGCAAAACTCAATATACAAACAATTTTGTTAGTGTTACAAAATTAAATAGGACTGTGGCAATAACAGAATAAATTATTAGCTATAGAAACATGTTCATTATCCTCATTGTAGAAAAGGCTGAGGATGAGACGACATGTCGGTTTGGTCACATATGGTGCTGCTGGCTGATTAAAGTTTAATCAGGTGGTTACTGTAGTGAATAAGGCTCTCAGAGTGTTGCGAAACTCGAGCTGTCAGGATCACGTCACTCAAGTTTGTCCTCAGTCACTCTTTACTGAACTCTCTGCCTCGCTCAGGTCCGTCTTTCTGCTTCTTCATTTCAGTTTGTGTCTGTCCTCGTAGACATGGAAAGGTAATGACTGGTTATGCGTTAGTGGTTATACTGAATTACAATTACTAAAACAAAATAATCAAGGTAGGGTGTAAACTTCAATATGGAATTATGCTCCTGGTATCCGGCCGGCAGGTGTCCTGAAACGGGCGTTTCATGTAATAAGAGCATATGCAAATAAATCCAATAATGAATATGGAGATGAAATTAATAGAATGGGCCTAATTTAAAGGAGCTAGTGGAGAACATTTGTATGATTTGACCACTAGGTGGTGCTCAGAAAACATTTTACTGGTTCCTCTTTTTTAACTAAATGTAAAAAGGTTTGCAATTTATAAATAAAATTTATGTTGACGTAGTGATATCTACCTATACGATTTGATGGGGACAACACAAACAGACCCCTTGTCTGTCCTCCACTGCATCCTTTGCCTCATCTCTCCATCTCACCTACTTACAAATGCCATCTGACTCTGGTGGAAACAGCGCAGCTGTTCTAACTGCCTCACATCTGGAGGCTTTTCTTTACCTAAGAAAATCAGATGTCTCCAAACCAGTGCAAGTGCAGTCAGAGCTCACTTATTCCCCTTTTCATGGGCAACTAATGGGCGACAATGACCTGACCTATGGCATTTGAGTGTGGATCCCTCTCAGTAACATCACAGATTTGTGGGGATTTGGTTGGTTTTCTTCAGTTGAAAAAAAAAATAAAATAAAAAAAAATCCCAGGAAATCTGTTACACATCCACAAGGTAAACCTCTGGTTCTGCTCGAGTGGTCACCTGTCTGTCCACACATTTGTCCATTAGTCTGTCTATGCTTATCTCGCCTTCTCCTCTTTCTGCCTCTTCCTTCTGTCTCTTGGCGAGGTCACTCGCGATAGCCAGCGCTCCTCCTTTTAGGAACCTGACAAAGTTCTCGCCCACTAGCGGCCCCATGGCGTACATGCCCGGCCCGTTCGCAGCAATCACCCTGTTTGTAAACGGGTCCACCTCAATTGGGTTCCTCCGGCATGAGATGGGCTCCTCAGGGTTCATGCCAAGCGAGCGCCCGTTATTGTCTAGAAAGGAAAGGTTGGGGTGGGCGCCAATCAGAACCAGAGCCTTAGAGACCTGAACCACCGTCCGCTGGCCAGCGTCTGACTCTAGAACGCACTTTCGGTCAGGTCTGAACTCGACAACCCTGTGGTGCGGGAAGCTCAGGTAACCCGGGTACCGGGGGAGGGAGGAGGAAGAAGAAGGGGTGGAACGATGAAGATTCTGCGTATGGTCCTGTTGTGAATTATTGTGTTGATGCTGCTGTTGAGTCATCATCTGGTGAACCTGGAGGACAAAGTACAGAACAGAGGTTAGGCGGTTAAAATCCCAGACAACCGGGTTCAGCTGTCATGACGATCAGTCAGGAAATTGATCTGCTCTGCTCTCCCCACCTTGTGGTACTCTGGGTAGAGCAGTTTAGGCAGCTGGTTGAAGATGAGCTCTGGGTCGGTGACTGAGCGTCTGAAGGCGTGGTAGACAGGGGTGTTGAGATGGTGGGTGGCAAGTACTGCGTCGGCTGCCGTAAGCCCTGCCCCCACCACCAGAACGGGGTCTGACGACTGGTCGAGCTCACCGCGAGAGATGGCTGCCTCTAGATCCCAGAATGAGTGGCACACGAAGGGCAGGGACTCGCCCTGTACACCGAGTCTGGCCGGGATGTCATGCGTGCCCGTCGCCAACACCACATTGCGTGCTAACACGGAGAAAGGCACCTCCTCTGAAAGCGTGGAACCATCTAAAAGTAGGAGAGAAGAATCAATAGGTGAAAATCGGCTTTACTGAGAGGCTGCATGAAGTCCATATTAATATGATTTTGAGCTGTGAATCAAGCAAAACTACTTCAGTGCGGTCCTAGAATCCTAATATACAGCTGGCAATGTGCTTTAACACTTTAAAACACAACAAATGTTAACAGTGATCAAGAGAGTTTCATTCACTGTACCTCCAAGCGCTTCCCCCTCTCTCCGCTGCAGTCCTGTCACTCTCCAGCAGGGCGGCGACCCCTCCTGGCTGCTAGGCTGCCTGGTCACAGAGGTGACTAAAGTCCCACAGGCAAAGTTCTGCTCCAGGGACATCTGGGAAACGTAGTGCTGGTAGTAGGAGGCGATCTCTGCTGGTGTGGCACGGTCATTTCGCACATTTCTGTTGTGAAAGAAACATGAAAATACATTTAAATACAGGTTGAACACGTATTTATTTACAGACACAGGACAAGTCTGAGTGTGGTGCACAGAAATTAAAGACCACTATTCTGCTGCTATGGTCACAAATTTCTATTTTATGTAAATCAAGTGGGTCCAGCTGGGCTGCGAGTCATTTGAAAAACAAATTAAAGAGTGTGACGCATGAAGATGAATGGCTTTGTTCTTTTATTTCTCTGCTCAGCTTACTCAGAGGAGTTACTGTAACTTTAGGTCACTTTGGAAAAAACTGTATTTTCTTTGTGGTAAAAACTTTTATTAATTTAGGCCTCCAAGTCTTAATTTCATCAATTTTTATTACATTATCAATTTATTTTCATTTATATGACCAATACATCTCCTAAAAGTCATTTTTGTTCTTAGCAGCCTCACTGCAATGACAGCTTGAGCCGAGTCTTAAAAATCAGGGCTGTGGGGATTAAATCCAAGTATGAGCTAACTAAAAGAGCAGCTCCATCATTGAAACTCAAACCCCATTTAGCTTCAGGTTCTCAGCTCGTAAACATAAGCCCGGGTGGTCAAGATTTGTTATTAATAAAGGTAATCTGATTGTATTTCTCCACTGTGGAGACATCTTTTTGTACACAAGCCTCTCCGCCAGGAGCTTTATTACGGTTGAAAACTTCATGAACCCTGTTGAGTGTTTAAACAACACGTCGTACACGCTCTGTACACAAAGTGGCGGTTTTATTATGAGCAGACCTGCGTTTGTCTCTCATCCAGTCCTTCAGCTTCAGCCCGGGAAGCTCCATCCAGTTAGCCAGGCTCAGCGTCAGCATGGAGCCCTCCATTGCCTGCACACAGCACACACATTGTTAACACTCTTGTCATTCAAATCATGTTTGCCTTCTATCGTGTGCACATCAATTTCTGTGTGTAAATAAGCAGCTGGGAAAACATTTTCTTTTATGGGTTTGCTAAACATATCTACTTTACGATCGAATTCAGGCCATCTTATATAATAACATTTTATGATGATAAGGACTAAACAGCCAACCGTTTATCCTTCTGCTTACACAAAACAGAATGGGTTAGCCTTTAAAACCTATTCTGTAAGTTCAGACACTTACATGCCAGGCTCCTCCAGGTGGACCCTTCCCCAGCACCAGGTGGGGAATGGCACGCTCTGGCTCGTATCGCCATTCCAGCGGAGAGGTGTGGTCGAATCCGAAGTCGCTGTCTGGCAGCAACAATGAATCAAAGAGCACCGCTACGGGGTTGGACGACCGCCCTTCCAGCCCCTCGCACAGGTACTCCAAGTCCTACAAAGGGAGCATCTGTGAGGCTCTGTTCACACTGCACTAATGCAACTCCATAACTTCACAGAGAGAAGAAAAAGGTTTACCTGCTCCAGCAGCGACAGGTGAGGCTGCTCTGCCAGCTTGCTGTGCAGCAGGGGATTTGGGTGTGATGCCTCAGGTGACAGGTAAGGGGTGTAACCTGATAACAGGTAGGACAGGCAGATGCCTGAGGGGCCATTACCTGAAAATAAATGAGAGGTAAGGTTACACATTCAGAAAAAATGCAGTTTGATTATTATCAATTTTACCGCACAGCTGCACACAGATAAAAAAATAAATAAATAAAAAAAATTGAATAACTCAATTTAACTTCCAACAGAAACATCGCAAAAAATTTAAAAAAAAAAAACTGTCAATGAAAGAGGGACATTAAAGTCAGTGTGCTGCATGATTCAGTGGGTTTGGATACAAGAGGCCAATGATTCAGCAAAACCACGTAAAACAGTTGCATGGTCATGACTGAAAGTGGTCATCCCACTTTCAGTTCTCTAAGTAATCCAACTGAACCTTTTTTTTAAGACAGCCTTTCCCTTTGCTGATGCGAGGATTCACTCTGACTTCTTTTTTGTGAATCATTAATCTGGATTCATCACTGATTCATGGACAGTAAAGCTCTTCTTTTCCATTAGTGAGCTGTAATGCTGCAGGAGTGTTCACCTGAACCAACAGTAGAAAAAACAAAACAAAACTGAAGAAACCCAGTGTTTGCATTTATAACTGAAAATGAGGAAAACCGCAGTGGGTTTCCTTTAAAGTATTGCAGTCCATTTCAATGCACTGTTTGCCTCAATTTTGTGCAACCTCTGCTTCCCGCTGTTGGTGAGTTCATCTCTTACAATCTAAGCCATATTTAGCCTATAACCAATAGCTTGGCTAACTATTAGGCTATAATCTGGAAGCCCAGAGTCATGCAAAAGACTATAGAAATGCAGACAAAGCAAAACTGGCACAACTCACTCTCAGAAGTATATTTCTTCTCATGCACTTCCCTCTGAGCTCCATCACAATGATCCAATTTAATGTTTGTCAGGTTTATTTCAAAGCTACTGGCTAATATTCAGGGTGTGAACTTCATTAGTAACTGCTGTAATAAGTTAATTGAGCACACATCTAAACAAAGCTAATGACTGCTCCTTTGAGGTTTGTAACAGAACTATTAAAGTGCAGTTCTTCATGTGTGTTTCTTACCAATGATCACCACAGGCAAGATGTCTCCAGGGAGAATTTCTTTGTCATGAAGGTCCATTTCAACTGCAAAGAGGGGAGAGGAAAAAAGACATTTTTATATAAGACTGAGAAAGTGGTTCAGCAAAGTTAATGATTGTTGAGTCCAGTCAGCATTAACAATGGTGAGTCGAGTTCATTTTCATGTGACCTGTGGCACACACACTTCCCCTGCGGGGCCTCAGTTTGACATAGTAGTGCGAGATTGCGTAGATACACCATAAACCACACAGGAAGACAGTCTCTAGAGAGACGCTCATTTCTTCCTTGTTTACTCTCTGATTTGATGTTTTGTTTTGTTTTTAAACCTGCAAGTTTGAAGCTGTACTGTACTATTCCTGGGTTTACAAACAAGTCAAGACATAAAGGTCAAGTCAGTACATCAAGGTTGGTTGTAGAGGAACTAGATCTGTTACACACAGCAGTAGGTCAAGTGCGAGAATCAGTTTTACAACAAAAACACATCCACTGCAAGTTTAGACATCAACCCAGGGTTTACCCCAGGGTGAAAAGGCATTAGATCAAATGTAATAACTCACATCACAAGACGCTTAAAAGCCTGAGAGCACACGACCTGTAGTCACATCATATTTTACCCCCACAACATGCGTGCTGCATGTTGTGGGGGGGTTTCCCCTGTTAAGTTTAACTGTTGTGGATTAAATAAACAAACCTGGCCTTGGAGAGTCTTTTATTTGCTTGGAATTTTCTAAACAAAGCTCATCTTTAAGCACTCTCGCTCATTTTAATGTGCATTACTGTGTTTGTTTTGTTTCTAACTTTTTTATTTATTAAAGAAACCAAAGGCCTCAAATGTTCAAATAAAAATCTGTAATAATGTTTGAAATGAAGAAACTATTCACACTTTCAACTTTGTCTTTTTTTTCTGAAAGGAGACATTGCTGATGATTTTTTGCACAGTTTATGTACTAAAGGACCACAAGCCAAGCACCATTTAGTCTGATTGTATTCATGAAGAGTGAGGCAACTCTGGAGCTCACACGATTAAAACTGGGTAAAGCCTAAAGGGAAAATGTGAGTTTGGTGATTATAAGTAGTTTCAGGAAAGCTCTGACTGGCTATTTCAGGCGGTACAAACAAATGAATGATATCATAATTTATTTTGAGGACTTCTAGGAAAGACTATCAGCATGAAATGATGTTGATAATTTCCAAATTTTGGCCTTGCAGGTCTGACACTGAGAAAGGCTCAAACTGAGTGTTTTGTGATCAAAGTTAGCCTGAGACAAAAATGTGACCATAAAAAAATGAAAAAAAGAAATATTTGGAGGTAAAAAACAAAAATGTTTGGGATTGCATTAAATGAGAAAATCCTGTGTCCTTCAGCTGTTATCATGAGCACGACAAGGAGGACGGAGCGTAGAAACAAACGACCGAGGAACTGATATTCAGGGAGGAACGTCTTACTTCGTATCGCCCCTGTGTTTACTGGGTACATGCCTCTCAGTGTGGTTTAAAATAAACATCAAGTCTGCTGGAATCTCAGTGTTTAGAAAAACTCCTATTCCAAAACAAAAAGTGACAAACTTAACTCCCTTTTCCAACGGTCACACCATATAGGCCTATATACTCTAAAATTAAACAAAATTAGCAGAATGAAAGAAAAAAAAAAAAGATGGTGTAAGAGAAACGCTCTTAAATACATCCTCATTAGAAGGAGCTCAGTGCTCATCAAGTAGCTCTAGTAAAGGTCTCACTCAAAGGGTCCCTAAGTTTTTCTATCTTTAAGAAATATGTCAAATCTTTAATGCACTGGTGACAGGATGGAGGCCTTTTCCATTAAAATAAACAAAAAAACCCACCAAACACCTTGCATGAACTGCAGTTTCAGCAGCCACAGAGGAGTGCCGCTGGTATAACGGCGCCTTTATTTGTACCAAAACAGTGTGCAGTTACCTTTTTCCACCCCTGTGATGCAATGACCAGGAAATAATTGCAAATATACTTATTCATCACAGAAATGGGAGCAAGTCAAGTCAAGTCTGTTTGTCTCTAACCCAACTCATTAAAACTTAACAGAATGCCTAATAAGTAAATTACGAAGGGTGGTGCAAGAGCGTAATGCATTTACCCCTTTGCAGACACAGATGTCTATACAGATAGACAGACAACTGTAATATAGCCCATGATGTCAGCTCAGGTCGGGTATGATGTTACTTGTGCGCACAGGCCTGCCCCTTTACATAATCTGCTAAGTCATGCTTACACGGGCAAAAAGAAAGTCAGTGCAGGACATGGAGGGAAAAAGAGGATGACTCAAAGTAAAAAACACAAGGTCAAGATAAGCAAAGCAGTGAGAAGGGGAAAAAGAGCAAAGAAAAAAAAAAGAGGATCGAATGAGCCAGAATCAGCGCGAAAAAGAAAAGCTGCGAGAAAGATAGAGGGTTACATAATCCAGCCCAAACGTTGGCAGAGAGCCCAGTGAAGGCGGACTGCACACACACAGTCCATGACTAAATGAAGCCTAGTAGCTGAGTTTCCCCCTGAGATTGACCTGCTAGGGATAATTAGGCTTCCTCAGTTTCTTTGGCACAAAATGCTAAAAATGTTTTCCAGGGAAATGTGACTAATGTGCAGCACAGACATCATTAAACACTTTATTTTCAGTGTTTATGCTTGAAAAGAGGAATTTGGCTACAGCATTAAATGTACCAAATATAACAGTTATGCCAAGTTGTTATCTCAAAAAAAGAAGCAATCTTTAGAGGGATGAGACATACCAACTTCTTTATTCTGAGTGTATGGTAGCCTATGAGGATAACCAAATTAATATAGTTTACCAGAGTAAAGAGTTTCTCTTATTTTCAAATTAAACACATTCATTTAAATTTCAATCCAAATATAAAATAAAAAATAAACAATACTAAAAAGTCAGCCATGAGGTACTGTGCATGTTTGCTTAACTTCAGCACACCTGCAGTGATCTCTGGGTCACATTACAGTTATAAAAGTCATAAACCCTGTGAAAACTGGATAAAACACAACTGACCAGTCATAGCTGTCATCATTCATGACCTGTGAATGACTTTAGACTACAAAGACTGCTTTAAGAAGCTGGAGACGTGGTGGTGTTACAAGTCAGAAGTGCTTTTAACCTAAAACAGGACCTCGGTTTTACACCTTGTTTTAATTATTATTATATTTTCCCCCAAAAGGAGGTTTCCATTTGCCTTTACTGTCATCAAAAATCCTTAATAAAATGAAATGTTCAACCTGTTTTTATGTTTTACTTTCAGTGCTTCTTCTCTGAGAAGAGGCATACTTAAAAAAAAAAAAAAAAAAAAAATGGAGCAACTACACTTCCAGGTTGTGTATTTCCTTTACGGTAAGACTAATGTTTTGTGTGAGTCAGCTGATACTGACAAATATTCAAATATTGTAAACCAGATAAGTTTTATCACTACCTCTATCTCCCTAGGTCTACCTGCCTACCAGGCTTTTCAACACAGAGCGTAAGCTTATTTTAAAGCATTTTTTGTTACACTTGCTTTAGTAACACTCATTTACTGCAAAGGAAAGTTTGTCCCGCCACAGGTGGAGTATATAATTAACTCAGTAACCGCACAGCTATAACAATGACACAGCAGTTGTGTCAACTGCAGGTATGTGTGTGCAGTGTGCAGAGCCACAACAATATGGAGCCATGAAAGCCTTCATATTGTTTCAAAACTACAGGGTCCAACTTCCTGTTAAGACATGTCTTAAATCAGCTGCTCACCATTACATAATCATATGTTTTGCTCATGCGAAAGACTCAAATCAGCAAATCGAAACATTAACTTAAAAAGCAGAAAACCCTCACTTATTTAAAGACATATTTTAAATAACTGATGGCCCTTTGGGGGTGAAACTGAGGCACCATTTCTTATTTTAAACAACGGTCAGGCAAAGTCGTCTTTGCTTTACACTTCTGATGAATGGTGCAAGCAAAGCAGTTACAAAAACAGGGGGAAAAAAACCAAAGCGTTGGTGAGTTTCCCCTCTTCCCCTGTGAAGCTTGAATCTCTATGACACTGGATCAGATTCTCCACTCATCGGGCTGCAAATATAGCACAGGCTTATCTGAACTCTTATCCAACTGCTGATGCTATTTTAATACAGGCTCTCAATCTGAGCCCCTTTATTTTATGCAACGGCCTGCATGATTCTGTCGCTACCTGTGGAAAAAACTTGAGGAATGCTCCATATGGCACCTGTGCATACGCCTACCTTAAAGCTTCCAGCATCTGGCCAGCTAATCCGCCATATGCACCTGCCAGACGGCTAATGAGATTTCAGTTATGTCTGCCTAGACGCCTGCTGCAGTCTGCAAAGTGTACGGAAGAACCAAATCGGTTCCTGTGCAAAACACTAAACGCATAAGTATTCACACTTCTTGATCCTTTTCAGCCAGGTTTCTTCTGACTGGTTCCCCCTCACGAACAAATAGCTAAAACAATGGGTGGGTGGGATTTCTGTGCTGACAGCCAGTGCTGTGTACCTGATATCTGGTGTCATTATCATAAAATATCCCAGAGCGGGGGTTCAAACTGTCTACAGTCAGAATTTACTGTACATACACTAACCTCAGTTTGTCAGATTTAACCAGGTGTAATATGAGAGCATCACAGTAGCAGTACCTGTATGACAGAGCATAAATTAAACCCCTCTTTAATTGTGTCACCTGTCTGTATAAACTGAACTCTTTTCCCTGTGTTATTCATTTTCATTCAAGGGGTTTTGGCACTGGGTGTCCCTACGACCCTCTGAACTTCCTGTCAGTTTCCTGTGAACTCTCAGGCATCACTGTTTTAGCACCCACCCACCGACTCCACCTCAAGATAAACATGCAACTGAATTCTAAAGCTGTTTCTATTGTTTCAGCACAGTGAAGCAGTTATTGACATTAACAACTATAAAACTATGTGCAAAACCCAGAAGTACCAAAACAAATCAATCGCCAGCTATTGTGTTACAAAATGTAAAATTATAAAAATATACTTTTCCTATAAAAATACTGTTCAGCTATGGTGTGATAATCTTTAGTATCCCTAAAATATTTTATACAATAAACTACACTTTAATGAAATATTTGCTACTTTTAATAGTACTAATTTATATGTATTTATACATAGCTGTGTATAGGAAGCAAATGTGCTTTAAAAAAATTAATCTATAAACGTATCATTCTGTACTTATATATCTAAAGGTAACCACTCATGAATGTATATGATTCAGCATTGAGAGTACTTTTACTCCGGGTGCTTAGGGTAGATTTGGATGATAAAACTTTTCCAGGATTATGACGGATACTCAGATAAAGAGTATAAATCCTTTTTTTCAGTAAAAACCCATTTTTTGTGCAGCACGTCTGCATGAGCGCTACAGATGTTATCTGCTCTGCACTCTTAAGGAAAACCCTAGAACCGTCTCTCCCCACGTTGCACTTGCACCCGCTCGGTTCAGTCGTGACCACCCACGCCCCTCCCCGGCGGGTCAGCTGCGTGACTCACAGCTCCCAGCTCCGGCTGACAGGAGCCTGCCCTCCCCATCTAACCGCTCCACGAACTCAGGACAATGACTCACGCGACAATGGATGCTCACCTAAATGAATGGATAAAGAAGAAAGATGGTGGCCTCGGGCTACTCACTGATTCGCGCTGGAGGTGAGGCTCTGTGTCCTCCGCGTGCTGTTTGAGCCTTTCAGGAGACACGAGGGTTTCACGTCTGTCTTCTCTTTCTGCTGCTTCTTCTCTTCTCTCAGTCTGTCATGTCGGGACTCTGCCCCCTTCTTTTATATCCGCCTTCTCTTTTTTTCCCCCGCACGTGTTCACCGCGAGGCTCCAACTCCTGCGTCGTGCAGCACGTGGACTCATTTAATGTAACAGTAGAGGCGGTCCCTCCCCCGTCGACCAATCAGAATCACGCCTCGTTCCTAGAGCTGCCCCGGTTTTACCCTCTGAAAGCCGCCATCTTTACGCTGCTACGTAAAGATGGCAAAAGCAAAAGCCAGTCCTCGTGTCTGTGTAATTAATAAATAAATACACAAGAAAACAGAAAAGAAATAAAGATAAGACACATTTCTTATTTTATTATTACAGCATAACATAGTCATTGTCCCTGTATAAATAAAAAAGAGAGAAAAAAAAGCCAAATTACATCTGCTTCTGGATTATTATAAATGTTGACTTTTAAAAAATACAGTATTACAGTATTTATAGTCGGTTTGTAATGTGGAATTGCTTGTTTGAGTTTATTATTTAGAAAATCTCAGTTTAACTCCAGTTTTCACTTTTTCCGAGTTATTGGTAGCTTCTTCTATAACCTTATATAATTTTCTTAAACTAAAGCTAAAGATATTTCCTTGATATTTTTTATTTCAGTTTCGTAAGCATACATGATTGTTTCAGTAAGTTAATTAGTTTTTATTTTCATTTTTGTTAGTTAAATATAACATACTTGGATCTCTGTCCTGTCAGAAGCATCCTTATAATTCTTTAATCAACGGTATCATGAAAAACTAGCATTTAAATGTCGCATACTGATGAGAAAACCTTTGTTCCCATGTTTAGTTGTTTGCAGGATCCAAATTTGATGTGGGTTCCCGTTTCACAAGACATAACTACTGTTTTACCTAAAATTTGAACTTCCCTGATGGTTGTGAAGAAGCTGATGACAGCAAAACCAACATGCTGAACATCACTACAAAGCACGGGGCTAAAGAGCACAGGAACAGTTATATAATCCCTGAGCGTTTAGATTTATTTAAATAATTAGAATCAGCTAAACTTTAATAACATAAAGATAAAGCAAATCCATGTACACATATAGAGTAAATTAAAGATGTAAGAGACACACCTCTCACACACTTCTGTTTTAAAAGACTATAAGCTTTCAGGTGTCACATATTCGCAGACTCACACTCAAGTTCCTCCAATATGGCTGCCATACGTTACATCACACTTCATTCACAGCTGGTAAAGTTTAGTCGTGGTTATGTATTTTTGTTGTTTACGTTGCTGTTAAGGCGACGTCGCCTTAACTTTTCTGCTAAGACTGTTTTATTCTGAACAAACAGATTTCATTATGTGCCGTTTGAGTTTCCTGGAAATGCAAACAGAGTGGGCACTCCTCTGTTTCTTCCCCCTCTAAGAGCACCAGGTGCCCTTGAAACAGAGCACTGCATAATGACAGTTTAATAATCTGAAGAGTCCCATGTCTAGCTGATGTTTTTTCTGAGATATCTTTATTATTAGGCAGTCACATTTTATCTATTTCTATTTATTTGATATACATTTGTAAAAAAATTTTTTTTTTTAAAAAATCGTTCTGAGATGGATGGAATAACTGGAATAACAGGAATGCCATACATCCCAAAACACGTTAGATGACTTTGTGTCATGCGAGATTGTTGTATTTTTAGTCAGACTGTTATGCGGTCTATAACATATCCTCGTGCAGATTAACAGTAGCACACCTACAGCAGGGTTGTCCTTATGTAACTTTCAATTTTGCAGCTCCCCAACTGGGTTTACCTTTAAAGTATGCTCTATTTCATTCACTTTATAATAGATTACGAGTGGACAGTAATTGGTTCTCTCTGTCGTTACATCATTTTCTACATTATAATAAAAAAAATAGTGGAAAATGTGGTTATTTTCAGAATCCTTTTTTTTTTTTTATCCCCACAAAAAAAATCCACTTTTTCCTATAATCATTATCATAACAACCGATGTGATGAGAGCGGACAGAAAATCTACCTGGGTGCTATTTTTAAATCTTAAATTCTGATATTGATATTTTTTTGTTTGGTTTTTACTTTCCCTACAAAGACTCACTCAGAAGAGTGACTGTGATGGTCATCATGTTCAGTGGGGTTTTAACACAAGCAGGCAAAACACAGGACTTCAGAATCAGTTAAAAAAGTCTTACTTTAAAAGTCAATATGAGATGAAAGCTTTAACAGAGAAGCATCTCCAAAACACCCAGACCTCATAATCAGACAACAAGCTCTAAGTTTGAAGCCAGGCGCAGCCATGCAAATAATTTATTTTGCCTTCTGGGGTTTTTATTTTAAACACGAATAGGACTGCTAGTGACATGAAACCATTTATTGTGAACCCTACATAACAGAGCAGATCACCAAGTGTTTCAAATGTTTGAATTCAGCTATGTCGTAAAAACAAAGATGGCAAACTAAGAAGAAAAACTGTCACTAGAACAATCAGAGCAGGTTTGTGCACTTCACTTCACACGACATAACATTTTAATACCAAATCCCTTACAGGTGATGGAAAAGGTCATAGGACATGATTAACTTAATTTTCTTCCTCATTCAGCCCACATGCTCCACGGAGGGGGGAATCCTGGAACACATCACTCCCATGAGGATACAAATGTGTCGTCAGGACAAAGCTGATCAGCTAGAACAACTTTGTATTCATTTATATGCAACCAACAACATAAAAATAAGCTGGATTATGTTTTTCCTTCAGTATGTCACTCATAGATGTACTAATCATTCCAGGAATTTCACCAACATTATCCTGAGATAAATAATAAAAGGAAAAAACTTTTTCAAAATTACTTCTAAGTTTAGCTTTTTCCATTATTATTTGACACCACAAAGCAGGTAAAAGTCCTTCAAATAAAACTGTGTGAGAAGAAAAAATTACAATGGAACAAATTTACTGAAAAAACATTTTAGTTAGTCTGCTTGCCTATCCATCCCGCCTATTGGTTCCACTTGCACTTGCGTTACAATCAGCTGATTTCAGCTGATATGCTGGAGACGGAAAATAGTGGAGCAGTCTGCCAAGTGGATATGGGCATTTTATTTATATTTTATTGCACAAAAGGATGAGAGTGCAATGGTAAAGTGGAAACTTCATCCAGGACAGAAACAACTATATCATACTGTTAACACAACTTCAGCTCTTTGCAAACACTTGCATGGACAGCATGCTAACGCTGGGTTAGCCAAGAACCCAGAGTGATGTTAAAGCTGAATGCCGACCCCAACTCAGCAGCCAGACCCTGAACTTCAACTGGGAACAGACTCCAGCCTCCGTTTCTACCAATTCATCACCATGTCGATCCTTCTGAAGTCTCTTTGCGTTGTGTTTCATCTATGCTTTGTGTTTTCGGCTTTGTGTTCAAAGGTTAATACATAGAAAGAGATCATATGTTAGGACAGGTATTTCTGTCGGTGTGTGGGACTGTAGCCTCAGGTTTATATTGTTAATTGGTAATTATGAGACAGTGGTTTTCAGGTCATTTTACAGTGAAAGTAAAGTAACAAGTGGTATAACAAATTACTTTCTGTTGGGAGTAATTAAATAATGTACTGCATTACTTGTTATTAAAGTGTTCTGTGTAATATGTGTAATACATTAGTTTTTTTGAGTAAGACTCAAATACCGATCACAACAAAGTGGGGAAATACCTACAACATGTACAAACACTAGACTGCACAGCATCCAATTAATTTGCTGTACTTTTCCTGTACTTTTGTAAAGCACTCAAATAAGTGCTAAAGAGGGCCAATCATATTTCAAATGAGGATGGTGCCACCTCATGCACCCCTTTAGACACGCCCCTGGGCTTAGGGTTGGGGACATCAACCATGAAACCTCAGAAGGTTATAGTAGACTTTACCACATTATCCACATAAAAAAACCTTGCCCTCAGATCAGACTTCAAACTTTCATATTTGACAAAGCTTTGGTCTAGTTAGAGCCGGATCATATGATGTTGAATCCTCCCTTAGTTAGTTTCAGGCTATAGGGGGACTTCCCAAGACGCAGTGAGCACTTCTCCTTCAGTCCTCTATTTTCATGTGTTGCGTGTCATTAACGTTTGTCTTCTCTCTCCTTTAGTTTTTCTTTTGTCCTGTTTGTTATTTGTAGTCTCTCTCTCTCTCTCTCTCTCTCTCTCTCTCCCCAACCAGCTTCTGCAGGTGCCTGCCCCTCCTGTTCAAAGAGGGCGTTTCCAGCTAAAAAGATGTTCTTCGTCTCCGCTTTTACCTCCTCGTAGGGAATCATCAGACTACTGTTCTTGTGAAATGATTACATAGAAGAGCCACAAATGAGACAATGGCAAATGCAGATATGGTATTATATCATGTTTAGATAAAAAGATTGGGAACCACAGCATAACAGAGCTAATCACTGTAGAAGTGAATGGTTCAGGTTTTCCTTTCATTCAATGTTAAAAAGAAAAAAGTTGAATAATTCCAATAACTGCTTTATTTTTTGATCTCACTGACTGGTCTATTTCATGCCACACAATAATATATTTGCTGGTAAAAATATACCTTTAGTTTTATTTTTTGTTGGTGTGTGTAACATGAAACAAATGTATAAATGAGTTGCGTTTTTTCTACACTAACTCACATGTCAAACTTACAATGTCTTTACTTTCTCAAAAAATTTGCATGTGTAGGTGTAAATATAACAGGCACAGCAACGCGTGTCTTGTGCACGTGCCCAATACACAGACTGCCACACCTTCTGCAGCACCCATGCTCAAAAACAAAACAAAACAAAACGAAAATACTGAAGGCAAATATTTTCTGCTGAGACCAAGCAGTAAAGATCCAAAGATGATTTATGATTTCAAAGAACAGAATTTGCTTGGTCATTATGATGTGTGTATCCACACAGCAGCATAAACATGGAGTCACAGATCAGGAGTACAAAGGAAGGAATGCTACAACTGCGCCATAAGTTTCTTTGAGCCAAATCTCAAAGCGAAAGCCAAGTTTCTTTTTTTATATGCAGCCAGTTTTGTGCAAAAGGCTGGACTGTGTGTTACAGGTAAGCTACATGGCTTTCAACTACACCTGCAATTCTAATGTAAAATTAAATAGAAGCAGAGTGTAGAAAATGGAAACACATCAAATATCTAAACTAAGACATTTAAAGAAAAAAATAATAGGTCTTTATGAATCTAATGACAGCAACACATCTCAAAAAGTTGGGCTGAAAAAGTAGGCGTTGGTTTATAAAAACAGCTGGAGGAAAATTTTGCAGCTAATGAGGTTAATTTGAAACAGGAAAACCTGGACACCATATCCTCCAGGCTAAAGAGGAGAGGGACCATCTGGCTCGTGGTCAAAAGCCTGCATGGTATGGGGGTAGATCAGTGCTTATAGAACTGGCACCATCAATGCTGAAAAATGCTCCCAGTCAGATAACATCGTTCTCAGGGAAGGCGTTGCATATTTCAGCTAGACAACGTCAAACCACACACTGCATTTATAACAACACCATGGCTTTGTAGTAGAAGAATCCAGCAGCTGAACTGAGCTGTCTGCAGACCAGACTTTTCATTAACTGAAAACATTTGGGACACAATGAAATGAAAAATATGACATGCTGGACTTTTGAGCACTAATGTATCAGACAAGAAGGGGACAGCATTCTTCTCCCTGAAGTCCAGTTAACGGTCTCCTCAGTTCCAGACGGTTAGGGGTAAAAGAAGGTGGGATGTTACACAGTGGTGTCATGGCTGTGCTACTTTTTGACCCCAACTGTTTGAGATGTGTTCAAATTCAAAATGATATTTTTCTTAAAATGATACATTTTTCTCAGTTTACACATTTGATATGTTTTCTGTGTTCTATTGTGAATAAAATACAAGTTTATGAGATTTTTGGAATTGGGGTTGTGCAGTGTGTCATCATGTTATCCTCAGGCTTGACTTGCCCACTTGTGCAACTCTAATCAAAAAGTATTTTGCTTAATTAAACTGAACTTTTTGTTTGTTTTTCGAGGGCTTTTTGCAGACATGAATGGAAATTACTTCTGTTGGAACGCTATGTTGTGCATGCTTTTGCAGTTAAATTAAAGGATGTTAATAATCAGTACATTTGGTCCCTGATGGGATTTTCATTACAAAGCATGGTCTCCATTGAAATAGAATTGGAAACCCTTCCAGAAATGATACTTGCACAGTCACTGAGAAGCGTTAGTCCAGTTCATTTACTTACGGTGACATGCATTCACTGACATGCCTCATGAGAGTATTTAAATATTTTTCATTGTTCAGTTTATCTACAACATACCTGTTATTTTTGTTACCATTCATAAAAATAATTCACGTTTCAAATAAACTGCTCTCACTGACCGTGTCGTGAAAAGCAATGCGGTGTGAGTTTAAAGAAGCCTTTTGGTAACCGAGCGATCCTCTGTGAGTCACCGTGTAATCCTCTCCAGGATGCCTTCTATTGTCTGTCAGCGGGCATTTGAGAGCTGACGTCACCCGGATCTGCTTTAAAGAACAGAGATGACAGGCAGAGGATAAACAGCTCAGAGAGAGACAAAGGGGCCTGTGAAGGGTTAAAAGTACACAAAGCATTCCTCCTCTGCCGTTTTCCCAGGGACAGACAGAGACACAGCGAGGTACAGTGATGCTCAGACACCGAATGAGCTTCACACAGACCAAAGAAAACAGCAACGCATGAGAAACACAACGTAAGACTTTTTACACGGATGTGACGCTTTCTCACACACGAGATGGCCACGATGTAAGATGTCAGAGGATTCTCAGGTTCACTTTAACAGTTTCCATACATTCAATTAACCATTTTCTACTGACTGTTTCATTAAATGCTTTTTATTCAAGGCTTTTCCTGGAAATTACATGCAAAACCACATCTCAGCACACATCATATGACTTGACTTGTTCAGCAGTGTCTCTGAACTCTGAGATACATTTCTGCTTACTGGTGTTTTATTGTTCAACATGCCTTATGGACTACATAAAAGGTGGACATAGCTTCTGGGTCTGAAAAGTGAAGCTCAAAAATGAGAACCATAAATTAATAATTATATCGTTTCTAAATGGGCAGTAGAGGGTGACTATTGTAGCTGCAAAGCATATAAAGACTGGATAGACATCTATGAGAAAATTACCCAACTTCTCAGTTTATTTATGAAATCAGTAAACACTTTCTTGATGGGTTTATGACTTCAGCTGCTTTTTTAAAAGTCTTCTAAACACTGTGAAGTTTATCTTGTAAATGATAGTTTTCTTTAGAGTAAAACAGATAATAAAATGCGGTATGCTTTAGGTTGTGAAAATGTCTGCTGTATGGACCGGCAGTGCTGGTTTTCCATTATGATTCACCCGTCCTGCATTAAAAGGCACTTAAAAAACAGTCACGGTTTTTAACTGAGACACCAACATTTATGGATTTTGTATATCTGCGTTTTTCTTTACATGGTAGAGTTTTATTCTTATTATTTGTTTGTTCACTAGCAATGATTTTCAAAACAGTTCCTGAACTTATGCAGTGATTTCCACCACATAATCACATTAGTCGTTACTGCAGAGACTGGAGGTCATAGCACTCAGTGCTTGTTTTCACCACTTTGAGATTTCGCTGGATTCTCTAAATCTTTTAATGATATTATGTGCTGTGGTAAAAATGACCAAATTCTTTGCAATTTTACTGTGATAAACCTAATTATTAACATTTTTGTTCATGCAGTCTTTCTCAGACTGGTGAAAAAAAAGTTGAATCAAACACTGCAGAAGTTTTGTTCTCTGAAACACACCATCTGTTGAAATGTATTATAACTAATCATGTTTCCTTCTGCTTATTTTAATTAAACATTAAATTAAAGCAAAAAAATATATTATACTTTACAAAGAGAATGTATTATTTTTTACTTCTGTAAACTGATCAGGTTTCATCATGGCCTTTGTATAATGAATGACTGAACTGTAACAGCTGGGACAGCTCACCTGTCTGAGGCCTGGTCTGTGTGAGGAATGTTATTAATATTTTTTAATTATATAATATTTTGGGGCATCTTTTTCTTTATTACATGGGACATGTTCAGGAAGTGGGGAAAGAGTGAGATGGAAAGAACACTCTCCAGAAGGACTGCAGCCTTCAGTACACAGACTGACTGCTCATCCAGGTGAGCTGTTTTTAGCTATGTGGGCGATCAAATTGTAGATCAAATGGCGTTACTCAGACTGCAGTTTAAACTGACCCCTGACCCTGTAAGACCCCTTTCCCCTCCCTCTCTCTTCAGTCCAGCCTCAGTCTGGTTCATACCCTCTTATTGACTGAGGAGTTTGTTGAAAATTGGATTAAACTATTATATAAATAAGCTTATGTACTAAATTTTTCTTTGTGCAGAGAGGCTGACTGTTTGGTTGTGATGTAGTTCTTTGCTGTAGGGGCAGAAACAGCATTCTTTGTCCACATGCTCAGCAACAAACCTCACAAACTTAACACTGTCCATCTTCCAACGACCATCTTCCTCTTGGCTGAGGGGAACAAGTCTGATGTTTGACGTTGACATAGCAGCTACACTTTCCAGTAACTTGTGCAACAGTTTGAACTATTGATCTTGGAAGCTGCAGTTCTTTAGAAACATTTCCATGAGACATTTTTGTAAATCTGTGACCATTTTTCTCAGACTTGCATTGAGCTTCTTGGACATTTTCATTTTAGTGTGTGTACGTTACGGAGGACCAAAATGGCCAAAATCAAAAATAAAGAAATAGGATTTAATAAGAAATTAAAAAGTACTTATTTTTATACTATGTTTAGTGCATTTACGTGGATATTATTTTTTGAATCATTTATGTATTTTAAATCAGTAGTTTCGGTGCTCCATACTGGGTCAATCTACTGAGGGATACAACCCTTTTTAGGTGTCATGAAGCTTCTGACAGCAGATAAGAGGCTTGACAAATTAAAAAGGCTCCACTTTAAGGCAAGTGTGCATATGCGTGTTTTTGACTCTGTATAATCTTTCTCACACTGTGGTTGTTGTATAATTGCTTAACTCCAGTAATGGAGTTAAGTAATGGACAGTTCACAGAAAATTATTAATTGCCAAGTATTGTGGAAACATTCATTTCCATGATGGCCATGTTTCAAGGTAACTTTCACCCAAAAATGTAAAGTTACTTAAGTAACATTACCACAGTTTAGTGAATTTAGTTTAGTTTTAAAAGAAGATTAAAAGAGGACAGGGATCCTTTTAGATAACACCTTTCAAAGTTTAGAAGCCCTGGCAGCAAACATTCACCTTAAAGTTTGCAAAACAACTAAACCGGCTCCACCAGCCCAACCAAGCAAATCAGAACTTTCAGCTTATCAATTCAAAAGCTGATCTGAAGCTGATAGCAGACCACAGTTATGCGGGTGGAGATGAGTTATATAATAATTATTCAGCATTGTGCTGAATCACTTCCTGAGACGCAGTGGTTGTCATCTGCAGAAAGGGTTGCGTGATTCGCTTTAATGCTTCACGTTTCTTAAAATGGTTGAATCCCTTTTTCTAAGAAGGTGCTTTGTGAATGTTTATGTTGTAATCGACGTCAGTTACTCGTCTGATTAACACGACGTTTAATCAAACAACAGGATAGGCCTTTTCGAGCCCTCACACCTGTGAGTCATCTGATTTTGTTCAGTGATTTTTAAACAAGCTGAATGAAGTGACCCGAACTGGAAGTGAGTCTGATTATTAAGCTAAGCTTTCACTATTTCATAAGTAGAAAAAATAACTTGTTTTTCTCCTTTGTATGGGAGATGGTTTCAGTGTGTTACGTGAGATTAGTATTAGAGGAAAACAGATCTAATTACAGAAAGTTACAGTAGCCTAAATGTGCGTTTTCAGTGTTTGAAGAAGTTATGAAGAACACACATAGGTTTAGCTTTTTCTTTTTTGTTTTAAAGGTGTGGAGCCAGTTCAGCCTTGGTGACTCATGAGAGCTGGCCTACATTTCAGCAGGTTTGAGAATCAAACATTTTAATGTGTTTTTTAGGGACAGTTGGGGTAATTTATGTGGAATGAAAATCACTAGCCAGACTCCACCGGCTCCATGTGAGTTGAGCCATTATTGTTTGCTGCAGTGCCAAAACCACTGGCAGTGATCCTGACTTTTTGGACCTGATTTTTTGTTTTATCTTTTTTTTGGAACTACTACTGGTTATTTTTTGATTGGAAATGTTTGGGATTGGTTCAAAATTGGGATAATTGATTCAGTAATAAATGACAGAAATACTGATCTATAACTTGAAGAAAGAAACCAGAAAAAATAAGAGACTCTGAATATTTGTAACATCAGAAAACTGTTCAGACTTTTACTAGAATGGCTGATGTGTAATTAAGTAACTGAAAAACTTGTTAGACAGATGAACTATTTCAGGTGCAAAACAACCAACTATTGCAACTTATAATTAAGTCTTTTAAGGATTCTGCTACCAACAACATGCACACATAGGTCTGTGTGTACATGTTGTTGGCAGAAGGCCAGTATTATTGTTCATTTTAAATAAATATATTATCATAAACTGTCATGAACAATCAACTGAGTCCTGTTTCCTACTTCAGTTGCTCTCTGTCCTTAAAGTAATTGTACACAGAGAGCATTTGATGCACATGTATATGCAGCAATGCTGAATTAAAGTTTATCAAAAGTTTCCTATAAGAATGAGTGAATAAAATTTGATGATAAGCTCCAGTTTGGGAATTGCAATTCTGTTGCATATTTAACAGGAAGTTTAACATGAACCTGATTTTTTAAAATGTATTTTCCCTGAAAAGCATGCCTACTTATCTATTAGCAGTTCCGGTTTATACATCCAATTGTATGCAGGCTAACAATTACTGGATTGTTGCGATACTGAAGAGAACTTAAAAACCTGATCATTTTCATGTGACCTCTGTGTCACAGGATGCAACATCAGCACTGCACATCTTTTACTGCACACATCCCCCTGCAACTCTCACTCGCAGTCTAAAGTTTGCAGACCTTTAATGTACATAAATGCATGCAAAGGAGTTGTTACTAAATTATCCAAAAATGTATTTTATTATGGTTGTGTACTAAAACCCCTCACATGCAGTGCATACACAGCAATCTGACATCACAGGTAACATTTCTGTATATTTTTGTAGATATTCCAGTCGCAGGGCATCATGAAGGAAAACCAGGGTCAACATGAGGTGCTCCAGTGTAATCCTCACCTGGTTACAGTCTGTTGGCTGTGATTCAGCAGATGGAGATGCATATTTTTGTCAGCTATCTCTGTTTTAGTGAGTTTAAGCAGCCTAGAGTCTCTAATGACGCTGGCCAGGTGCCTCCGTTTACAGTATGTGGAAGATAAGAGAGATTTATGAGATTTCATATCTCTTAATATAACCAATACTCCATCAAACAAACAGCAGGCAGCTTTTTAAACAAAGTGTTTACCTTTTTGGAGACGAGATGAGAAGGTGAAAACTAATCTTACTGTGTTTCATCTAAGTAATCTAGAAAGGTTGTGAGACTTGTCATCAGCACAAGCAATTTATTGTTACTTTGAATCCCTCTGCAGTCTCTTCTGTCCTGTCTTTGGTCATTCTGAGTCTCTTTGTTTTTCTTTGTGAGTAAAAAAACTATTTCCTTGGTTATTTTAAACTGATCACGTCCTAACTCAGCTGATCCTTAATACTTTCTTGCTGATTTTAAACCAAATTTTCCAAACTTTCCTTTCTTCCTTTCCCTTTTTATCTTTCCCCCATTCTTGGGTTTGACCTTTCTCACAGTGCTCTGTGCTTATCTGATTAACACATTTCGGAGTCTAAAGTGCACCTTTTTTAACCCTTGTTTCTTTTGCTCTCATTCGTTTCCCCGCTCTAATAGTGTTAATCATTAAAAGGCAATTTTCGTAGATTTTTCCACTGAAGGGCCTGCTACTCATTAAAGATTTTTTTGTGAAAGCCAAGACTTCAGTTCAGTGTTTATGTGAATTTGTTTGGATTGATTGTTTCAACAGTGTGTCAGCTATTGATTACAATTGCAAACTTAGATGTGAGGTTTGCATTTTTTCAATTATTTTTTGTTTTCAAAAAAGGAAGCAAAATTAAACAAAATCCATCATTTGACAAAGTCTTTATGCAACAACTTGAGGGTTTTTGTTGTCCTTATAAGCCCACTAATATACTGGAGATCCTCCTCATCCTTTCTACTTTTAAATTATCTTTTACTCTCTGCATTGAGGGCAATGACCAATGTTGCAACACTCATATCTGTATTTATCTGTACTTAATCTGAAATACTATTATCTCCAATCTGGTTCATTTGTTTTTAGGTAGCTACTGAGTTAAAAAACAAAAACTATCATATAGTTTTTACAGCTGTGTTTATAGATGCTTTTTTATTTGTTCTGGTCGACCTGTCAGGCTAACACTAAGCTTTCCCACCTTTTTCGGTGGTGCAACCAGGTTTTTTCCAAACACTGAAAATAGGGAGGGAGGTTTGTGAGCATCCCTGGGCTCCTCTGGGTTATGTGGTGGTTTTGAAGCTCAGTATTTTGCAGGATTCATCTTGAAAGTTCACACAATGGTTAAAAAAGAAAAAAGAAAAAAAAAATTAATATCAGGGATTCCAGAATTGTAGTCAATCAATAACAAGACCCTAAAACTAAGCAAGTGTACTTAGTACGGGAAATTTATGCTCAAGCAGAATATTTTACTTGTGTCATTTCCAGAAGGGTTGTCAAACTAAGGCTCACAGAGCAGAACTAGTCCAGTAGTTTGTGCTTCACTTGGGCCCACTGGTTGGCTCTGTAGAAGCAGGGAGGTCAGGAGGTCATTAGTTTTGGACTTTTTACTGTCTTTTGTAGCAGGAAGCAAGAAGAATTGATGATGTCAAGAAAGTGTTTGTATAAATGAATACTTTTGTCTGAGCAAGAAGTCTAAATCACCATTGTGTTTTACAGCCTGCAGCAGCAGTGGTTACGGACACTTGTCTGACTAAATGTGGAAAAACGCAATGGAAAAACAATTTTTCATAATCTACTTCTACCTCTTTATGCTCTAACGTGTTTCTTTAACTACTTCTCCTCGTGTAGCTTGTCGAGATCATATTGGAGGGTATTTCTAGTTTATGTGGCTCATCATGAACTCTCGCCTGGAGAAAAATAAGCAGGATTGCAGAATTAAAGAATGCAACATAATGCAGATTTGCTGCATGTCTCTAAAATACAGCAAAATATTATTATTAGAGTTAATAATAAATGAACCATTACATGATAAGAAAATGCATTGGCTACCAAAACGCAGAAATCAGAAGCAGATTTATTTACATACAAAAAAACACAAAACAGAAGGCCAGTGTAACTGAAGCAGGAATCCATAAAAAAGACTGTCAACAGGAGGGTTAGAATACAGAAGACAGCAAATGAAAAACTACTAAATACTATACACAGGAAACTATCTGAGAACAGGTAGAACCAATGAGTGCAGGGTCAACCAATCAGAAAGGAGGAAAAAGGTATTAATCTAAAAAGAGAATGAAAATAAAATAAAACAGAAAATTACTAAATTAAAGACACGAAGATGGAAACACTGAAAAGAGTAAAAACTATGAAACATGAAGGAGAAAACTACATTAATAAAAACAAAAACAAAACCAAAGCAGAAACCGGGCATTTGCTTCGGCAGGTAAGAGTTGCTTAATGTTGGTAAAGAGCTTTAGGGTCAATGAATATTTTTCATAGGCAAAAGAATCAAAATTGGAGGAATTAATTTAAAACATTAGATTGCAGAGCACTGAGCCAAAGTCTGAGGTAAGTTCAAATGTCCAACAGGACTAAACATGCAATGGTGACTGTGCAGTTCCTAATGAGGGGATGGATCAACACAGATTAACAAAATGAATGTTCAGGGCTTGGATTTCTCTTGTGTTTTTCTTCTTTTGAAGCTCAGCCCAGTCGGCTCTTTTATCACCTCTCATTTTCCTTGTTGCTACAAATCCCGTCAAAAAGCCAACAGTGTTGGCAAACAGTGTTGCTAAGGGACAGATTTATAAACACCCCTATTACTGTGAATAGATATTAACCCTATTTCCCGTCTGCCCCACCCATGCACAGTATTTACGAACACAATAAATTAGTTTAAACTCAAGGACACTGATATTTTGAGCATCTGGAAAGCAAGGATATACGAGAGCTGGCATCAACATCGGTTGAGGAAATGGATTTGCACTAATGCAAGGTCTAAGCATGGTGTATGTACAAACAATAATATCCTGGGCTGGAAAAGAAAACCAAGCCAGGAACATTCAGACTAGAAGTGGACCAAAAAACTGAAAGAAAAAACTCCTACACCAGAAATTTCATCCCTTTTCTACAAGCCCTACATATCCACATCTACCTGGTTTATTTCATGAGTTTACCAATAAACCCAACTCTGCCATTATTACCCCCACCTGTGTTTTTCCTGCTGTGACAGGTTAAAATATTATTTTTACTGTTGCTATTGCTACTAATTCTGGTGCTGATGTGCTTGTTGTTATTTCATCTACTATGACAAAGGACTTTTCCCATAAATATTACTTGTATTATCTTATTTCATTGTACGGTCATTGCAAAATCCTCAAAGACCCTCAGAGCTGCAGAAGCACCAGAACAGATCACATGATCACATGTGTCTACTGCCAGAGCTCAGAGTACAAACCAGCTGGGATTTCTTCCAAGTTGGGTCATTTCACAAGCTGATCTTTGCGTTCCCATACCTGCCAAATACAATAATAACCAAGAATGTGTGGATGCAAGCATTTGAATGGGTAATGTAGCACATTACATAACAGAAAATGTAAAGCCTGGTTCAACCTGTTTTGTTTTTTTCAGAACCCCCTGTGTTCAAGCAAATAAAGGCATGGCGTTGCTACGTGGAGAGTTAAGGCTCTTGTGAACGCAACCTAAACATTCAAAGACCAGACAGCACCACTCCTCAGCACTTAAACTGATTATTAAAAAGAAATGCAGAAGAACACCCACGGACACATAAACAAATATTCCCTCTGTTGTTTGACTTTGTGATTCTTTGTCAATGAGCTGACTTCAACAGGTCAAACACACACACACACACACACACACACACACACACACACACACACACACACACACACACACACACACACACACACACACACACAAACATATACGTTTGCTACGTGCAGAACACACACACTAGTTGTCTAATCCCTCAGCCTGCTGAACTTGCTGACCCCAGCGCTTCAACAAAGAAGTGAAACCCACTGTATTCACGTGTTATACTCAGATATTTCCTTTTTGTGGATTCTGAGCTCCAAACGGTTCTTAAAAAAGCTCAAACCTCAGCTGTAAAAGGGCATGAACATAAAGCAACTACAAGCGCTTTCTCATGGGCACCTCACCTCTGCTTACACCCCTAAAGCTGTTGTGCTTTTGCTCCTCAGCGTTTGCAGAAGAGCAAATGAAGTTTCTGCAGAACAGATCTTAGATGATTACTGTTACATTTGGTGCTGCCATCAAATTTAAAATTTTATCGGTTTAAACATTCAGCATTTTTTCTGTGTTCTATTTTGAAAATGTGAGTTTATGAGATTTGCGAATCATTGCATTCTGGTTTTTGTGTTATGTTTTTTCACACACACTTTCACACAACAACCAATATTTTTGGGTATTGGGGTTGTATGAAAGGCGAGCTTCATTTTTCTGACTCCTGCCTGATTGTTGCTCTGGATCAGCTTTGAGTGAGGTGCGTTTGATGTGTCTTGGTTTCGCGATCTGTTCCCTGTTCTGATCTTTCTTCAGTCTTATCTTATCAACAGTCAAGTAAGTAACTTTTTTATAGAGCACTTTTTACAGGCATACAGTCACAAAGCACCTTAAAACAAACACATTTAGAAAAGACATTCAATATGGATACAAATAATGTTAAACACAGGAAAAAAAACATGATAAAACAGAAAACAATCTGAACAGAAGGCCTGGTTAAGCAGAAAAGCTTTCACCTGCTTTTCTAAAAAGGCCACAGAGTTAACTAAACATAGCTGGAGTGGTAAGCTGTTCCAGATTGAAGTTGCCACAGACTGATCATCAGTCTTGTATGAGGAATAAATAATACATTTTGATCCAGCAAACAAAGACTGGAAGCAGCAGTGTGTTTAACAAGGGGTTGAGAGAAACAGTCTAGTTGATATAATGCTCTGTATGCAAGTAGAATTTTGCAAAGAGTGCAAAGAGTATAAAATCTTGCAAATGTGAACATACTTACTAGAATCTGCATGCAGCATTTTGTACCATTTGGATGCATGAAAGAAACGATTTATATTAACCAGTGAGCTCATCTGCTAGTCATGGAGGAATAGTATGGAATAGTTATGCACAGCCTGCTGTGCCTCACTTCAACAGACTGGAAATGTAGTTTTCCAGTTTGTTGTTCAAAGTTTACATGATTTTCTTGCCTCCAGTAAACCTGCTGCTTTTTAGGTGTTTAAGTAGATAAAGTCCTGCAGCTACCATGTTCACCTGGCTACTGCCTGGCACTATAAATACAGACTTGTGTATCACTGGAATTGCTGCCTGACTTTAGGCGTAGCCTAGATTTGTTAATCTGTTGATGCATGAGAGTCATTCATCTGGGCCCAAGTTCAGCATAGCCAGGATATGTATTTTCAATTATCTGGCTAATGAGCATGGACACATCTACTGGCAGAACTACAATAATAGAAACATTTGAGGAGGTTAAATACAGGCGGTTATAGGCGAAGACTGTGAGCGATTGAAAAAAACACTGTGCAGTAGATTAGTATGAAAAAGCACTGAATGAATGGTTTTGCATTAGGATCTTTGGTGACTAAGAGTGGAAAAAGTGCTGTATTGTAGCTTAGGTAAACAAGCATCAAATAGAAAGACAGAACTCAAACCAGCAAGTTTTGGATTAGGTCAAAAAGTCCAGCCTTAAGCGATCTGTTGTGGATTCATGTCTGTATAAAAAGGCTTATACTGAACAACAATTGTTAGCAGCAAAGAGGAAAATAATAAAGAAATAAAGCTGCTCCGCAAAATCTTTATTATCTCTGTAAGAAAGAAAGGATCTTTACAACAACCCAGGGGTTAAACCTGAAGATACTGTGCTAGAGGATACCCGTGCATCAGTCTGTGCCTCTGGCTTACACAAGAACTGATATGACTGATGACAAATCTTTTATTTGCATACATGCTGGAGATGTTTTTATTACTATTGAATACCTTTTACTTGTTTTCCCTTTGACACAGTGGCTGTCTTGTGATGCATTTCAGCTCAGGTGTGCTGCTCTTCTCACAGGACACGACAGGTTTAAAATGCAGGTTCGACCAGATATTTTGTTCATCCAGCGTGTGAAAATCCTTATTTCATTTTCAGAAACTTTTTTAAAAATGTTGGTGATGATTTCTAAGAGCTGGTTGTATAACCTCTCTAAGTCTGCAAAGTGCCATTTTATGGATTGACTGGTTGAACTTGTTTGTTGTGTAGGCGAGTTTCATAACACTTTGCTTTACCTTCTAGGTATTTTTTAATTAATTTACAGTGTGATTGTTAAATATAGTGCAATCACTGTGTGTAAACACTGTGCTAACATTAATAGCTTCCCACAAACACTTCTCTTTATCAGATATAAAATAAAAGAACAGATGTTACATCCTGCAGTAAAAATCACAGCAATTAACAGGATTAGCATGTCTCATGCTGTTGATGAGACACACTTAACAACAGTGTTACAAACATAAAGCTAACAAAATATCATCAGTTTTGTATTTCTACTGGTTTTCATGTACTCGGTTCAGTTATTGTTCATAAACCGTATCTAAAGTATCTGTAATGAAGTATAAAGTGTCTGTAAAAATGTCAACAAAAAGGGCATCTGTAAGTTTAAGACGTTCATTTGATACAAACATGTGACTTTGCACATGTGTCAGTGGGCCAAATGTAGCCCACATCTGCAGTTTCCTACGAGTCAAATTTGTCCTTCATTGAAGTTGCTGAGTCAGGGTGAGTGTGGCTGCTGCAGCTCAGCGAGGTTCACCAACATGTCAGGTGTGTCGGCACATTTTGGGCTCTTCAGGACCACAAAACAGCCTCCTGACACCTGACACCCACGTCAAGCCTGGTGGACTAGATGTTGCTCTAAAGAGCATTCACCAAACATCTGCCTGCTCATAACTTAGCCCACATGTGCCTGCTAATCAGGGCTTTGCACCTCATGTAGGTTTTTTAGTTTTCGATTGGAAAATATCTTTTCAGTTAATTTGAATTCAAGTCTAGGTTTTATTCTTTAAGGTGACTTAAATTGTTTTGTTTTTATTACATATTATGACTATAATAACCTTGACCCCCACCCCCACACTAGAAAAAAACACACTAGAAAAAAAGTGGACAATGCAATAATCAAGATAAATACGCTAATTAATCATTTTTTAATAGATGCTACGTGCTGTTTGTGTTCATAGTCAAAGGTTTTCAAACTTTTCCACAGTGAACTATGCTATGAACAAGTTGTTTTCTTTTTATCTCTAAAGCAATTAAGGTCAAAGTTTTTGCACTCAAACAGCAGTAAAACCTTTCCATCATGTTCCTGAAGTGATAAAACACCAAAGAGAACTTTTCAAGCTGTTTTAAATCATGTCACTGACTTTTATTGCAGTTGCACAGTGTGCATTTTCTCTGATACAGCTAGAGCTGGTTTGGGGAAATTTTTGTGTAGTGTCCACACTAATGCTGCGTTAACATTGGCTGTGCAGAAGCAGCTGCCTATGAATCCCTAAGTGGAAATAACAAAAATGTTTAAATTGACGGCCTACATTTTTTTGCTGATTGTAATTCAGCAAAAAAATTTGTGATAGAAACTGATCATATCTAAAATATTTCATTTTTGTAAGTCTGGAAATACCAGCTTGGATTTGTGGTGTGATGTAATGACCGCTGGTCTTTTTGCAGGGTTGCTGATCGTGTATGTGTGTGTTTTAAGTATTGAGATTACAGGAATTGCAGAAGACCAGGTCAGTGCTCTGCAGGGCTATTTGAATCCCTCCTTCCATGGCTTTGGCCCTGCTCCCGCTCTGCTCCACTCCTGTGACCGTCTCTGTGATGTCCTACGACTGTCACCTAGTTTGGTCAGTTTGTCTGAGATTTCATTTTAATTTTTTGCACGTACAACATGTATCCATGCACAACTTAATACCATTAATACGGATTTACAAACATCATCATTTTGTGTTTAATAAATCTTTGATGATCCTTATTCTTTGTTGTGGCACACCTGACCACAGAATCAATGTCTTCTATTCCAACCTCTCCACCTCCATGGGTAAGATCAAAGCAGTGCCAAAGGATGCCAGGAGCTGAATTAAAGGCAGTTCAAGTCTTTTTTATGTATATAACACCCAATCATGACAACAGTCACTTTATATGTATATAGGTAATGACCCTACCTACAGCAATACAGAGAAAAGTCCAATAATCATAACCCTACGAGCAAGCACTTAGTGACAGTGGAGAGGAAAAAATACATTTTAATAGGAAGAATGTATCATAAAATCTTGGAGGAAAACCTTCTTCTCTAAGACAGAACACTGAAAATGAGTCATGATGGGTTTTCCAGCATGAAAATCAATCCAAACAATCCATATTTTAACAAGGTCTATGTGTGACGGATGTGAGAAAACAGATGTTAGTTGTTAGATGTTTTCTCTTACCCTACTACTACTAATACTACTACTACTACTACTACTATTATTATTATTATCATTATTATTATTATTATTATCATCATCATCATTATTATTATTATTATTATTATTATCATCATCATCATTATTATTATTATTATTATTATGATTATTATTATTATTAGTAGTAGTAGTAGTAGTAGTAGTAGTGCTAGTAGTAATCTATAGCAGTAATCTGCAGTGGAAACTTCTTTGCTGGTTTCCTGTGTCTGGGCTTCCTCTGTATCTCATGCACAAGGCAAAGTGACAGGTGACCTTTTTTGGCTTTTTTGACAAGGTTGAGGGTTTTCATCATTCTTTTTATCGTCACCTGATTTTGAATGGATGAGAATGGATGGAAATGAGCCAAACAAAAGTGGAGAATGATAGGAGAGAGGCTGTAGGACTGATGTACCGAAAGGGAAAGAGACAGATCATAGTGAATTTAAAGAAAATTTGAAGAATTCAGGCAGACAGATTATTGGATAAATACGGTGATGTAAAATTTTGAATGAGACTATTTCGACAGTGTAGGAAAACAGAGAATAGAGCAGCACGAATAGCTCAGCCATGAAAAGGAACAGAGACAAGAGAAAATTGATCTTCCTCATTAAATTTAAATACAAATTTCCCTGCAGTCTGAACCTGAAGAGTGTTTTTGCTGAAACTAATTCAAACAGTTGATGTGGCGTTACACTTTTATTCTTAGAATGAAATGTGGTAGTTTTTAGGAGAAATGGGAGATTTGACTTTCAACTGATTTTGCTTTGAGTTTCTTTAAGGTGACCCGTGCGGTTCAGAGTCTTGCTGAAATGCTGCTGGTTTCTGTCATTGCATGCTGTCACAAAGAGCAACCCTCCAAATTGTAGCATTATCGTTTAATGCACGGCTCTAAACTTTATTCATGAATACTGACAAAAATCTTCTAGATGTATTAAATGTTGGCTCAAAGTGGCGACACTGAAAGCCTAAGCTCACAAACTGTGAGTAAAATGGTTTGTGCTCCTTCTTTGAGTGTGACTCGCTGAAACAAAAACGCTGCAGTTCAGAGGACAGTGCAGTGAAATCATTTTATCAATAAAGAACGGCTTGTGAGCTTATGAGCATGTGAGTTTTCTCTCTCACACATACAGAGTGGCTGAAGTGGGTGACCTGGATACCGCTATCATGTGAGGAGGCACGTTACTGGACTTTTCCCTCCCCCTCACATTATTCTGAGCCCTTCACTGTCTCTGTTCCTCTTCGTCCTCCTCTCTGTTTATTGTTTTACTTGCATTCTCGCTCTTTCATGCTCAGTTTGATATATTAACATACTGACAGGTTTACATTTCCCCCCTCTTACTGTGCTTTGGTTTTAATTTCAAAACCAGGTGAAGAAAAAAATAATAACAAAGAGAGTAAATGAAAAACTGAATTAATGAAAAGATATAGCAGAAAGGTGGGAGGACAAGGAGTGAGGTCGCACTATCATGAGATTATAATGACCTAAAAAAGGTCAGGAGGGGTCGACACTAGTCTGAGAACTTTAGGAATTTGCCTCAAAGAGAATGGTTGATCTTATCAAGTTTAAGAAAAGACACTGTGCCAAGGATGCACTGTGTGTGGGAGTGGGCACTGTTGGAAATTTGCAAATCATTTCATTCTGCTTTCATCTAAATTTTACACAGCGTCTCATCTCGTTTGAAACTGGGGTTGCATATATGAAGCATTATGAGACCATATCATTTACAGTTTTTGTCATGCTACATGACTGAGGGAGACACCACTGAAATTACAGCTTTAGCTTCAATTCCAGCATCAAAATTATGAGTATTCCTAATTCCGAAAATAGGAATACTCCAACCATTTTTGCCAAACTGGCAATCTGAAAGTTATCCATAGGCTGTTTTACAGGCTGGTCTCTGGACTCGTGTTGTTTTTGTTTTTGTATGAGAAGATGACACGTTGTAAGCTTGGTCAGCTGGTCGATGAGCTGCACGGGTAAAATGTACAGACACAAATACCTGCTAATTAGTGCTAAATAATATTATTTCTCAGATGGCCAGTACTTCACAGGAAGTTATGTTATTATTCACACAATTCTATTTAAAATGCCCCAAAATACAACAACAGCACAAACACAGCGGTGTTCCCACTTTTCAGCACGTTCCATGAAGCCCTTTCTAGAAGACAGAAGAGATGTAAAATCATCATGAGGCTGCTGCTGCCTTGAGAAAAAAAAAGTCAAGCATACAATATGTCACGAGAACAGCACTGAGATGCTTGGATGTGAGTCTTTGGGACCTTTTTGGCATAAAGTCAGGAACAAGAAGGGAAAAGGTCAAACACTATAGAAGTTCTCCTTACAAAGTGAGCATCACACAACGACTTCTTTATGCATCTCATCTTTATTTTGTGGTGTTTTTGTGATACGATTCAATTTGCTGCTGCAACACTGCGATTTCAAATTTTACTGAGATCTTTGCGTCTTAACAGATGACCCAACATGCACCGAGTTTTAAGCGCTGACTCTCTTTCCTCTAAGGAGGAATGCTTTGTTTTTGTTTGACACATTCTTCTTCCTCAGCACCTGTGTTTCCCACCATGCTCAAATGTCTTCATTTCTCTCTGGGATTCAGTTTGTTGTGCAAGAAGCAGCTAATGTAGCCTCAGTCAGAGGTCTGATGAGCTCACTCCATGAATACTTTGTTTCTAAGCCAAAAGTTTTTGCCACGATTAAAATTTGAATCCTTTTCAGCCCAAAATATTTATTGAGCTTCAAAGAGCTTAAAGAACAAGTTTATTTTCCAAATCACCATCAACATTAATCAATTAATAAAAAGGAGTGTGCGTGTGTGTCCTTGTTCTAAATAAAGACCAACACCTGCTGCAGTAGATTTACAAAGATACGCGCCAAAAGTATGTGGACGCTTGAACATGCAAACTTTCCTCGTTTCCACAATACGTGACATATTTTAGCTACAAGGATTTACTCACATTCGCTTTCATTTTTAAAAGAGAAAGATAAACAATGTGCGCAAACCAGTTCTTCCAAACAAGACTGGGAAAAAAACAAACTTTTTTTGTTTGTCCGTGAAGGTTTCATGAACAATGCTTCAGCAGTTAAAGTCTCCAGAAGCAACACTGTTAGAATAAATTCAGACCAATAAAAAGTTTTATTTTGAACTGTGACTCATCCAAAGGACAATAATAAAAATATAGAGCTGCTAATGAGCATAACAGGTTGTCTTTAAGGACTATCAGGTCATTCAGGGATAAGCGTCCCCTCCCTTGAATGAGCACAATATGCTGTGCAGCGATAAAAAGCAGCGTAATAGTGGCCTTTCCGACTTGTTCAGCAGACCGGAGAAAGTTGAGAGCAGCGTGCTCTATCAGTGTTAAGCGGCTGCCCCCTACTGGTGACAGAGGGCGTTACACATTAAGCCTGAAAGTTTTGTTTCAGAAGTTTTAAAAGCTGATCTGTGACAGATGTATAACTTAGGCTTTTTGTGTGTATAAAATGTCTTTCATCATAAAGAATTTCTATGTTTGCTGTGATGAATGACAACAAACTGAATATATTTGTATTTAGTGTTATTATTCAGACATAAGAGCCATTTAAAGACAGTTTTTCTTTCACGGGTCCTTCAGGTAAACAAAGGAAGACAGATATTCAGTGTTAGCCTGTAAATCACTCTCTGCAACAGCAGTTTCTTCATATGGATGTTTAATAAACAGGGATCATCGCTCAGTTCAGCAGACATCATCAGCTACATAACAGCCCGACACCAACATGACGGCACACGGGTTCAAGTACTGGAGAGGGTTAAGAGAGCGTTACACTGCAGTGCATAGGTGTGGTTGTTCTCAGGTAAATATGTAGTTTTATCTAAAGAACAAAATGCATTTTGAAGTCCATCTCAGCGACTTTTCTCACGTTAATGAAAACACAGTTCTCATTATTGTTCGTTTCTCTATTTTTCCTCAACGTAAACACAATATTATGTCCCATGAAATCAAAGATACAGGTTTTCAGATCTAAATGTAAATGAACATGCTCCCTTCAGTTTTCTGTCCTGCTTTAGCTTGGAGGTGAATGCCAGTGGTGCAATCATGACCTGTGATGTGGTCCCTCTGAGGTTCAGCTGGTCAACTAACTACATCCAAGGCTGATGAGTACAAGGCTGAATCAAGACGCTGAAAACTCACATGGCACTGCAACGACCTGGCCCCACATCTGATTATGCCCCATTTCTACTCCTGTTTGATGATGTCGACGGCTACAAGTCTTGATTTTATTATTTTTGAGCTACTACTTTGTGAGAAGGTGGCACAAAGTACAGAAACTCTGAATTCTTGCACGGAAAGACGCATTTTGGCAGTTTTTGCAATTTCCGATTTATAATTAAAGTATAATGGAAAGATAAGTACACAGGATATATGCACCACAAAAAGTTTGACAATATCGGCCTTGAAGTTATCATAATTCATAAAGCTCATTGTTTATCTAACTCTGTCTTTGTGGTCCACTCTTACTGCCGTTGTAGCATTATTTTCAGCCACAGCAGGCAGCTGATTTCAGAGGAGAAAGCTCTGAAGTGTATTGACCTCCTTAGTACCAAAGACCACACAGAGACATTTAGAGACCAGCTTTTAAAAGTAGTGGAAAATTTAGCAGCAAAAGACACGAGAGAATGAACATGGGTAAGAAGCAGGAATAATAAGGCCCCATGAATGTGTCTGTATCAGCTAATCAATCAACCCAAGTCACCTAAACATTGTGCTGGAGAACTCGAGTCAGACTTACTATAGTTTTGTATCTGTAAAAGTACAGAATATCACATCAGTTAATTTTTATTCTTCAGAAGTCTACCTTTTACTTATTATTCTTTTATTTAAACCTATAATGCTAAACTACAATAACCCAGACTCAAGTTTCCTGTGGGTATTTGTTGAGAAGTCTGATTCAGTGGTTTGTTCAGTTTAGACAACAAACATCATTTCTAGTTGTTGTTATGTGGGATTCTTTTCTAAATTGCTAAAGTGACATTCACATATACCAACAGCGCTCCTGTTTATCTGCCATCTTGAGATCAGTGAATTTTAAATATTTAGAAGCAGTTAAAAGAAGTCCTCGGCCTCATTAGTGCAGTAAGCAGCAGAGGTAGATAATAAACCCAAATCAACACCTGCAGCCGGTTTATTATTCAAACCGAGTTCACTGAGGTTTGTAATTTGCACTCATTTGTTCAGATTATTACTCCCAGCGCCCGATAGTGTTCCCGTACATTTACATATTCAAACTGGAGGTATCGTATCTTAACCAGTTCCTCTGAGCAGCAGGTAGACAGCAGAGATGGTGATGGCAGTGGCGGTGTAGGCAAACACTGCATTATAAAAATTGGTGGTCCTGATTTGTTCTCCCAGAGTCCTCTGGGTCTCCTCCAGACTCCTCACCACCGCCTCAGACTCAGCTCTCTCTGGTCTCTCGTGTAACAGCGGACCAGCTTGTGTCTGAAGCTGTGGTTTGGTCTCCAGCAGTTTCCTCACTGTTGACACTTCTCTTTCAACTTTCCCAAGCCCTTGTTCCAGTTGTCCTAGTTTTGGCGGCAGGGACTCTAAGAGGGACTCGGTCCTTTGGCTTCCTGTGTGGAGGTCTTTCAAGGCTGAAACAGACACAGAGGGCGAGTGTGGGGCTGTGCCTTCTTTGTCCTGGCGAACAGCGCTCCTCTGTGCGAAGGCTTCACTCAGAGCAACTCTGAGACTGTCGATGAGCGTTCGGAGCTCGTCCTGCTGGGAGCGATGGTTTCCAGCCTGGACTTTCAGGGCTTCCTGCAGGCTCTCTGGACCTTTCTGGGCCTCCAGCAGCAGATTCTTCAGCTCCTGCAGAGGAGACAAGAGAACATATATGAGCTGAAATAACTGCTGTCTTGGTGAGGATCAGATAAAGGTAAGTGTTAATTACAGATGGGTGACATATTAAAGGAAAAACCTACATAAAGGAGGCTAGTCCAGTCATTTTTCTAACTTAACCTGTTTTTAAGTACAAAATTGGCCTTATGAAGGCTCTCTTAAAGGAACACGGCAGTAGGTTTTGCATGGCAAACGTTCCAGAAACAGGAATTACACTGCTATTGGGTATGGGTATAGTTCCTGAGAAAGTCCACATCTTACTCTGTTTCACTCGCAATTTCAACAACGCTTGTGAACTGTTCTCATTCATCTTTTTCATTTTCTTATTTCTTGTTGGCATTTATAACAGTAAAGCTAAAAACATTAATAAAAAACATGAGACACTTTTCAAAAACAGGTACAAAGCTTCACATTGTTGTTAGTTTTAGTAAGACCCAGAGTTTAGGGGAGGGTGTTGGAACAGTACCAGTGCAGTTGCTTCAGGTAAAAAAAAAAAAAAAAAAAATCGGTGCACTGAATGAGGTCCCCTAGTGTAGCACCCCTCCTCACCTGCAGGCGGACTCGGTTCACGTATGTTGACCCCATGACCCCGATCAGGGCTCCGAGCACCGAGCCAATGATGGACCAGTTCTTGGTGCGTTCCGCTCTCGTCCTCTCCTTCTCGTGGCTTCCTCTAACGGCCGCTGAGAATAAAGCAAACTTCTCCCTCTCTGAACCCTCTGCGTTCTCGTACGCTGTCCGGAGGCGGCGCTCCTCCTGCAGTGACAGAGAGGTGGGGTTAAATTCAATCTACTCATCCGACATCATTAATGATGTATGATTGCATAATGTGAACTGTGGTTAACTCAAAATAAAAGCACTTCCACTTCCTCTACTGACCTCAAGCCAACTATAAAACCTAAACCAACAGTTTATGGACCGCGTGTTGTTATGGAAGTCTTGACCTCAATTAAAAATAAATTAAAGATTTGTTTTTAAAATCCACGCCTACTAGTCTCCAACAAACCAGTGATACCCACAGTACGGTATTTTATTTTATTTCTTTTCACTCATGGCAGTAAAGAGAATCTCTGTGGTTTTTGTACTGTCTGTGAGATAAAACAAGGCATCTGTAAATCTGTAGATTTTACTTTGATATGTGGTTTTTGCTATTTGTCCTGCCATCCCTGACAGTTATTTAGACAGCAGTCAATGTACCGTATTATATGAAGCAAATTATTGACTATTTTTCCAGCTGAATGTGTTTATTCGTATGTCTCTTCTTATACAGCATCTCTCAATTGTGTGATTTATTTATTATTAAATGCAGTGAGTCTTGATTGTAGGATAATGTAAGATAATGTTTTAAATCCTTCCTTATGACAAATAGGTAAATTTGCAAAAGAGGGATATAAGAAAACAGAACCTAAAATAAAGGCCACTCTGTTCATCTTTACTGTTGTATTTTACCGTTATTTACGTTCACTGATGCCATATTACTAAAACACATTATATTCTCAATAACTGAATAACTGCTGTTTTGACATGGCTTTTCTATCTCTTAACTCTCTCCACTGTGACCTGGGATGGATTCAAACACCTGTCCTGAATCACTGTCTGCTTATAGTTTTTCTACTTGTGTCTCTGATGATATAATAAAGTTGCTGGTTGACCAGTAGAAAATGATTTGATTTCTATTTTAGGTTAGTGACATTCAAATTTTCACAACTTTACAAATTTAATCTAAATTAAGCTCATCGTCTATCCTTTTCCCAGTTTTAAACAAACAAATCTGAAAAACAAACTACAACAAAAGTTGCAGGAAATTTAAGATATTGAATTTTTAATGACTCAAGGACATGGATTTTGTGTATTTTAATAGCTTCCGCTCACTTGTAGGAGTTTGTGCTCCATTGTGGCCAGTTCCAGGTAGTGTGGCTCCTCCCTTGAGACTCTGTCCAGTCGGTCTCTGATCTCCTTCAGCCTGCCCTGCTGAGCCTCCAGGCTAGCATGAGCCTCACGCACTATTCCTCTGGCCACCATGAATGCTGCCTCAGCCTGGAAAACACAAACATCTGTCAGAGAATTGTATAACAAGCACCTGACATTCCTTATCCATTCTATACTAAGTCATGTCAGCACAGACTAAACTCGGACGCTGTGTTTTTACTGACCTCAGTGACCTTTGTCTGAGCTTCGCGGACCTCATTCAGCCCCACAAACTCCTCGTACTTCTCCCACCAGTGGTTCACTGTTGCGGTGGCTGCCTGAGCCGACCTCTGACTCCACTGCCGCCCAAACTCACCTGCATGCTTAAAGATGAAGAGAAGAGAGAAAAAAGATGACAGTGTGCAGATTTGCTTTGTCGTGTTTTGTAGTTCTGTTGTTACAGTCAGAAGAAGATCCTTTTTGTACCTGTAAGACAGCCAAGGCACGCTCCTTCAGAAGCTCTGCTCCTTTTTTCCCTTCAGGAGGGGAAGGGTTGTTTGGAGGTGGTGGTGGTGATGATGATGATGAACCAGGCTGATGGAGAGCACTGTAGGTTCGCACCTGAGTGATTCTGCCAGGCAGCGAGTAGCGGGACAGACAGCATGAGCCATGAGCCCAAAGACAGATCTGAGCCCCTCTGTACCTGACAGAGTAAATATAACATTAACCAGTAATATTTGCTATATTTTTATTTACAATCAAAAATGCAGAAACAATGCTCACACCAGTACCTCATTGAGCAGAGCAGCAGCAGTGCAGGTTAAAAATAGTCAAAGACTGACCGTCACAGCAGCCAACACTGGAACAGGCACCTGGGAGAATAAAGGGAAAACAATTTAATTTGATAAACCGTCAGCTGTATAAGATCCGTGGCATCTTGTGTAGGCAGTCAGCAGGGGGTGTGCCGTTGTATAAGACAGAACATCTAGTAACATAGAGTTTCTTCAGATAATTTTTAAACCTCCCAGAGATCCTGCTTAGTAGTAGTGGTTATAGACACGCTTTCAGAGGCCATTCAGGCACTGTGAGAGCTTAGTCTGCCAACCTCACCAGCGCTGCACTTTGTCACAGATTCAGTTCAAAAAATGTATGGATATCATTTTTAAAGGGGCAGTGGATCCATGATTTGGTGGTCTGGGAATAATTACCTCCAAGGCTGAGGGGCAAGTTCTCAGTCTGGAGAAGGGTGGACTGCCTGCTTGGGGTTGGAGATAATTGTTACTCCTAGTGCAAAGATTAAAGCAACCCGGGTCTTCCTCAAGTACTGGTGAATTATGAAGCTGTACCAGTCTGTTACAGTCAAGAGAGATATGAGCTCAGAGGAGAAAATGTCAGTCTGCCTTCTCCTATGCCATCTAAGTTTGGGCACTGACCAAAAGAATAAGATGATGGATCCAAGAGGTGGAAGAACTTCAGACTTATAAACAGGGCGAGGAGCTCAATCATTTGAGTGGAGCTCAGGGTACAGCTGATGCTCTTCCACATCAAAGGGAGTCAGCTGAGATGGTTTGGATATCTGACTAGGACACACCCTGGATTCCTTTCAGGGTAGGCGTTCAGGATAATAGGAGGAATTCCTGCTACAGAGTCAGCACACACTGGAGACACTGGGAATGCCACAGATTCCAAATTTACGAAGTAACGGTGTATTCACGCTGAATCTTAAAGACTTACAGGCAATCCAGCCTTGATGAAACATAAGGACAAAGAGAATACTGTCACTCACTGATGAGTAATGCAAATTAAAGGGCTAAAACTGAACCCCTGCTTGTTAATAAATACTGTGAAATGTAATCAGTGACACCTCAGTATCCTCCAGAGGTTTGGGCAGCATTGCCTAGCCTGCTAAGCTTTAGAAAGTGCATGATTGGATTTCTTTAAAATTTATAAGACTAGATTTTTTTTTTGTTTTAGACATTTAGGTTATATCCAACGCAATTGTAAAACTCAAAATAAATAAAAGCACACTCAAAGAAGAGGTGAAAAATAAAATCTGATAGTTAACTTCACATTTGAAGTAAATGTACAACCTGCGGAGGAAACGTGACACATATGAACTCTGTGCTAAAAATGATCGTATACACAGCGAACTCACATCCTGCTAACAGTGAACGACTCATACCTAGCCAGCTACCGACTAGATGACTTTTCGTAGGAATCACCTAGCATAAAAATTAAAGGAGATGTGGTTTAATAGGCCTACTTTGTATGAATTATATCAAGAGTACTTTTCCACCAAGGTTAGGTTCCACCTACTTCTTCCTAGCTAGCTCCATGTTGCTCCATGTAGCTCCATGTAGCTACCGGCTAGTTGACTTTTCATAAGTTTTACACTGTTTTGGGACTCCGGTGATAGTGTTACTTACAAAGCGATATAACAGAGTAAACATACCCGTTTTCTTCAATGATGTCAGTGCACGCATAAGACACGAATTACGTTTCTTTAGGGTAACAGCATTGTAGCATATTGATGTCAAGAGTTTTCTTTGAGACAGGCAACAAGCAGGCATTCTATTTCCGGTTCACCGGGGTCCTAACAGCGCGGATTAGCGAGAAGTACCAGTTGTATTCGCAGCAAACTTTATTTTCCTTTAAATTATATACCAAGCTGTAAACATGTCTGGAAGAGAAGGTGGGAGATTATTTCATTTGAGATTTATCTGTAAAATCTGCTCATCTTAAAAGATGCTGGTGATTTTCAGTTTAGAGCGTTTTTAGTTGGCTAATGCTAGCTGCCGCTAAAGATAACGTTTTCTCCGACCAATCTGCAGTTAAAATCTGCCATATTACGTTTTTTTCTGTTTTGGGATATACATACGGAAGGTAGAAGATATTTTCAGATCATTTCTAAATTATTGGGACTGAATGGAACATTCGGCTTATAAACATTCTCTCAGGCAACAGATAATATAAACGAAATCTTTAAAATTTATATATATTTCTTCTTCTTTCTTAGAATAACCCTTGGTGGTAACTAAGGTTTGTATTCGAGGCTCAGGCTTTCGCAGTCATCTGACTGCCATTTAGCTTGAAGCAGATTTTAAAGAGTTTAGGTTTATTTTTTTCCAAGCAAACATTAAAAAAAAAGTAAAGAACGCTGTGTTATTTGATTGACGTAACTTGGATCATATTCCTTCGTGTAATGTTTCATTCTTATTCACTGACTATTGTTTATTAGATCTTGCAAATTTATTTATATTTTGTATTTTATTTTAATAAGATAATGAAGATGAAATTGTCTAGACTTTATCAATTTATTTTAAAGAAAAACGTTCAGACATAGTCCATTGTTATAGAATATATAGGGTTTATTTTTCACTGTTTTTATTTGTATATTTTAACTTTGTGGATCTGTTCTTTAAATACTTTTGTCTAGCTTGGGTTTTCATATTTTGTATCTACTTAATTTATTATTTATTCATTTACTTTTATTGTTCTAAGTTTCATTTTACTGTCATTGTATTTATGTATCTATGTAAATTTTATTTCTCAGGAGGTAAGAAGAAACCACTGAAGGCCCCCAAGAAACAGAACAAGGACGTGGATGATGTATGTATCTGGTCCTTTATTCCCATCACCATAGATTGTATAAAACATTTAATAACAAGCCTCTAAATTATTTGCATCCCTTTGTAATCAAGCTAACATGGACAAGAAGCCATTCACATTGCATCATTGTGATATTTTATACATTTAGTTTTTGTTTATATTTAAAGTAAAACTGTTTTAACAGATAATTTGATACATAAGCTTTGATGTATGGATCATTTCGCTAACCCTTTCTGTTTTTTGTGATCTACTTTGTAATTTTATTAGTTTTGTTTTAGGAATTTTTCTTTATTAACCTGTATTATTACCCATCAAAGGAACACTGCTGAAAATTAGAACTGGTGATAAAAATGTATTCCTTAATTTGGTAACAAAATCAAATCAAATCATGATATCCATATCATGGCGTTACACAACCCAGTGTGATGTCTTCAGCTGTCAGCTAAGAAGCTGATAAATGGAAATCATATGAAATATAAATTTTTGTTATTTGACTGAAGGGCAGAGATATTTAGAGGTAAATGTCAGCTGTTGCCTGAAATGAGCTGAACATAAGACAGAAGCGTAGGAAAATTTTAAATTGTATGTGTCTCTGCAGGATGATGTAGCCTTCAAGCAGAAGCAGAAGGAAGAACAGAAGGCCCTGGAGGCGTTGAAGGCCAAAGCATCAGGAAAAGGACCTTTAAGTAAGAGCTGTGTTTAGAGTTTTAGTTTTAGTTTGTATTTGTAAAGAACCATGCACAAAAACAAGAAGTGAAGAAATACATAGTACCAGATTCATCTACTGCTGCAACTACTGCTACATTGCTCATTTCAGTTTTCGGGGTTCACTTTTTGCAATTTTCTAAGTTATTCCAGTCCATAGACTGCTTTCAGATATTTGACAACTTGTTAGCTTAACCTTGAGATCCTAATTTGGGCATTTCTTGCCTTGGCTACAGTGAAAGCCTCAGGTTAGCCCTGCTGTTTCACTCTACAGCTTGTGGTTTCTTTGCAGGTCAGGAAACTGAAACACAGCCCAGACTTGCAGCAAATTTAGCCTAAAGTAGACCTCACTACTCTCTGATGTTTGCATCCCCTTTCAAATTTAAATAGCTTAGACTTTGTTTATGCTGTTTTGTTTTGATTTCAGACTTTTAGTTATAAGCATGCATGCCTTTGCAGTGACCTCGCCTTTCAGAAAAATGTAAAATTATGTTATTGTGTGAGAAAACCTCTAATTTTAAAGTCTTTCAGTCATCAATATATTTTCAGACTTGAGATTTCACTGGCCACAGCTGTTGCTGCAGTTTTAATTAGATGCTTTCTGACATCCAATCTTTTTGTTTGCTTTCTCTCTCTTGCAGCTGGAGGTGGCATCAAGAAATCTGGGAAGAAGTAAAACCTGAGCTGCTGATTTTTTTTTGTTTTTTTTGTTTGCTCCCGGTCTTGCTTCCTTCGTCTTTTTGCTGAAAGACTACAGTTTGTTTTGCTCTGTAAAAAAATAAACAGCATCAAACTCAAAACCTGCTTGGGTGCTCAACCTTCAGTGGGGCAGTACAGGGAATAAATTTAACAATGTTAGGTTTTCAAGGACAATGGCCCTCCAACTGTGATGTTTCACTCATACACACAGATCAGCCACAAATCATTATTGTGTGGAAGCATTGGCAGTGGATCTCATTCTGCCCATTGAGCCTGCTCAGATTGGGTCTTGGTATTTTTGGAGGCCAGGCCAACACCTTTGTATTTCCTAAGCAGTTTTTGCTTTGTGTATAGTTCAGCGTCCTGCTGGAGGAGGCTGCTGCCATGCACCAATGTTTAGGTAGGCGATGACATCGTGTTCTAATGTTGTGGCTGATCAGTGTATATTGACCAAGATCTTTAAACCTAGTATAGAAATGAAGGCCTGCAGCTTAAGATGTAGGAGGAGTGTAAAGCTAATGTCCACTGCATTTTGTCTCCATGTGAAACTGTCAAACACAAACCAGCCCAAGTCCATGATTTTTGCTATCTTGTAAAGAGGGAGATGCCAATAAAGTTTTTTTTTTTTTTATTATTATTTCTTGTTATGGTTTGTTCTGTTTTTTTAATTTGGTAAGAAATCACTTAAAGCTCAATTATCAGGCTGTGTTTAAATTAAAGTAATTAAAACAGTAGTGATGATGCTTTATTTGAACCCCCTTTTAAAATGTCTAATCTGTTTCTGGTTTTATTAAATTAAACAATAACAGCATTTTAGGACTGAAGAGACAACTTTTACAGAGTTAGAGAAACATTTTTTTTTTTTTGTCACCAAAAACATTGACCAGCAACAAGTGTTGTAGTCACATACAGATGAAACAAAAAGGTGCATACATGCTTGTAAAATTTAAATGTTATTTTTCCATAATATTATACATTTTTCCACTCATTAATACTTTTTATTTTGCAATAGAAACTGCTCTCAAAGTATGTATATAAAAGATGTCGCTTTTGGAGTTTGAAAGTGAAGCCAGTGCATACATGCCTGAAGTATTCTAATAGCCAGCAGGGGGCGACTTTTCTGGTTGCACAAAGAGAAGCGATTATATAGGATTCTAAAGGAAAACACTTTCTCGTTTCTCCTTTTTTGACCTTGGTAAATATTTTAATGAGTTCATGGACTCAGTTGCTGGTTTCAAGTTTCACTGAACACGACATGATGTTTATTTTGTAAATTATGGTCCCCATTACTGTCTAAAAGGAGGAAGGAGCAGGCTACGCTACAGCCTTTGGTTTCACGGTCAGATCTACCGTGTACTTATGACTTTGGTAAGAGTGGTAGCCAATACACTTTAAAAAACAGCTTGAAAAACAGCACTTTGTAAATCAATGGATGATCTCACAGTGGCACAGTTTCCACCTTAATATACAGTCTTTGAAAGCTACAACCCTGTTTATTAAACCATGAGTTAGACACTAGCTAACAATTATAACTAATACTGAGAGCCTGAGGACAGATGTTATCGCTGCTGCATGAATTCACCTTTCAAATATTTACATCACCTCTAAGGTAAGTCTTATTGTGGATTTTATTGTCCAAATAAATATAGTATAAAATGTGAAATCATAGAATAGAATAGAATAGAATTCAACTTTATTGTCATTGCACATGTCACAGGTACAGGGCAACGAAATGCAGTTTGCATCCATCCAGAAGTGCTTTAGTGATATAGATATATTACAATATATATTAGCAATAATATAGATATGTAAGTATATTACAGAAATGGGTCTATTATGGTATGTTATAATGTACACGGTATGAAGTATGTTGTGAATATTCTATAACTATAAGTATGTACAGGCTGTAGTGAGTACAAGCTATGTACAGGCTATGAACAGGATATAAATGTGAAAAACTATACAGAATATGAAATAAATAACTATACAGAAATATGAGATATACAGCTATACAGAAATGGGAACTATGCAAGTTGTAAACAGTTGTAAGGTAAAAAATTATTGTATGTACAGAATGATTATTTACACAGAGCTATACAGTAGTGCAGTTAAGATAAGTGAGGGTGTGGATAATTTCTACAGAGGCTATATAAAGTGCTAGTGGTTGTGAGTGGTGGTTCAGTCCATGTTATTATTGTGTGTTTGAGGGTACGGTTGTCCATTGTGGGTGTGTGTATGTTCAGTCCATGTGTTAACGTGGGTCAGATGTCAGGAGGCAGAGTTCAGGAGTCTGACAGCTGTGGGGAAGAAGCTGTTCCGGTACCTGGTGGTCTTAGTCCGGAGGCTCCTGTAGCGCCTCCCAGAGGGCAGGAGGGTGAAGAGTCCATGTGATGGGTGACTGGGGTCTTTGATGATTTTCCCAGCACTTTTCAGACACCGCTTCCTGTAGATGTCTTTTATGGCAGGAAGTGGTGCTCCGGCGATGCGCTGGGCAGTTTTCACGACCCTCTGCAACGCCTTCTGGTCCGAGGCAGAGCAGTTCCCGTACCAGACTGTTATACAGTTGGTCAGGATGCTCTCGATGGTGCAGCGATAGAAGTTCACCAGGATGTCTGAGGACAGGTGGTTCTTCCTCAGAGTCCTCAAGAAGAAGAGGCGCTGGTGAGCCTTCTTGACCAGCTTGGAGCAGTTGGTCGTCCAGATGAGATCCTCAGAGATGTGGACTCCCAGGAACTTGAAGCTGCTCACACGCTCCACAGCCGTCCCCTTAATGTGGATGGGTGGATGTGGGTCAGCATTCCTCCTGTAGTCCACGATAAGCTCCTTAGTCTTCTCAGTGTTAAGCAGCAGGTTGTTTGTGTCGCACCACTCAGCCAGACGATCCACCTCCTACAGTACATCCACCTTAAAATCATGATTTTAACATTTATTTCAAGTGTGCCGTGCATAAAAAAGCATAGCTGCATATTCACAGTCAGTTAACCTCCTAAGACCCGAACTCTTCCACGGCATGCATTTTTAATTTCTCTTTGATATTTGGGCATATTGGGGCCCAATGAATGTAAAAACGAAGAATTACCAGATTTTTTTTTTTTTTACTTTATTTTTGTTTTTAAGAAAAATGAGAGCCACATATGAGGATATTCGTTTAAAATTTCGATAGAACAGTAGCAGTATAATGTCCTCGTAAGTGGATATCAGGCCCTTGTAGAGCAAAATTGAGTATTTTGGTCTAAATAACCCAAAATGTGATGTCCACATATGTGGACGCCAGATCCTAGGAGGTTAAGAGTAAACACATCTCCTGTGCTGACTGTGCTTTACAGTGCATTAATTCTGAACCTCAGTTCCAAAGGGTATTTTGTCCCCTTGAGGACATTTGTTAAAAATGGAGGGGGGAAATAATAAAACATAATTCCAGCTTTGACTTCACTGGTGACATTATACAAAATTTTGTATAATGAAGAGGCACTTACCATAATTAAATTTACTTTGTGCTGAAGAAAATAAAATCTTGGTTCAGTCAAAAACAAAAAAAAAAATGTGTTAGTGATATCAGCAGTCATTAAAATGAATTTGATAGAAGCAGGAGTCCTGGAGGTTGCCTGAGGTACATTAAACCCTGGGACAGCTTCTGTCACAAACAGTACAGATAAACACTCAAAGTGGGCCTGTAGATGATGAATTAATGTTTACAGACAACAAGGTGGACAGATCAGCTGCTTGGGTTCAAGCGTCACGGTTCATCTTGGCCAACTTCATTTGGAGAATCTGGATCTCCAAATTTAGCTTTTCCCTCTCCAGCAGCAGGTTTCCTCGTTTTAGGTCCAGCAGATCCTCGTCTGTGGCCGCCGGGGCTGGAACCTGCACCGTGTTTTTCAGACCTGCAGAGGAAAAACAAAAAGACACAAGCACATAAACCAACAACACTTGCAGTTACATGAACACAGGTTAGGAAGATTGATTTTTAAAGGGTAAAAACACCCTTGAGTTCCTACTTCAGTCCTCATAATTAATGAACCAGTATAGGAACCAAATCTCACTTGTCGACTTGAAGAAGAAGAGCTGCGGCAGCACTGTAGTGAATGGTGATCTTGATAAACTAAAGCATGATAACCTAAAATTTTACTCTGAACCCTCTGTTATCATACACTGTATGGACAAAAGTATTGGGCTACATTACACCTACAAAGGGTTTTGTAGTTTCAGTCAATAGGCATTAACAGCTTCCACTCTTTTTGGAAGGCTTGTTTGTGGGAAGTTTCTGGGAACGTTTGCCAGTTTCTCCAGAAGGGCACTGATGCAAGGTGGTGTTTTTGTTTTTTTTCCCGGTCAGTTTATCCCAAAGGTGTTGAATAGGATTGAAGTCAGGGCTCTGTGCAGGTCAGTTATTCCACATCAAACTCATCTAACCATGCCTTTTGGACCTTGCTTTGTACACCCGGTCTGAGTCAGTTGCCTAAAAAGTCCTAATAAGCTGAAGCATCAAGATTTCCCTTCATTGGAACTGAAGGCCCCAGGCAGACTTTACACTTGGTACATTGCAGTCAGGCAGGTAACATTTTCTCGGCCTTCACCAAACAGAGATGTTGCCATGGATCCTAAATGCTTTCACTTTGCAAAATTAGCACTTACAGTTAATTAAGTAATATCTAGACAGGAAAGAAGTTTACGAACTGAGTATGGCTAGGTAATTGATTTTACAGTGAAACATCTTGTAAAACAAAGCCTCCAAAGGGCTGATGACAGACAGGCAGTCTATCTCCTGGCAACATCACCATAGAAAACCTTGTGTATATCTCCAAAACAATGGCAGCTTTGGAAAAAAACATGCCCTGAAAATGAGATGTTTTTTTTTTAATAGGTGAAATATTTGCATGTATAAAATCTTTTCTTTGAAAAGTCATTACACCCTTTGAACATGTTGTCAGGAAAAAAAACTAATTGTGCATCCAGCAGATTTCAAACTGAAACTCTGACTGTAACCTGCATGTATTCAACATACTTTACCACAGTAACAAAATCAGGTTAAATGAGGTTAAGAGGAAAATCTGATATCAGTATATCTTGCTAAAACACATATGTAAGTTTTATTTTTCACATTTTGGGGAAAGCTTTAGAACAATTGTCATTTAACAAGAATGAAATACTGAGTTTACAATTTTAGTAAGTATTTACAGTAGTAGTATTACAGTACATAATCCTTGGATTAAGTATAAATATCCTGCTTACCATCTATTTCATCTGTCTAGACTATGAACTTCAACTCAACCTCCACGGGATAATGGTCACTCACTTTCAGAGCCTGCAAAAGAAACAAAATCTACTGATTGATAATCAAGTTTTGAGCTATTATCAAAGTCTAGCTGAATGTCCCCCTCCATGAATCACCACCTTAACATGGTGGAGGGGTTTGTGCATCCCAGTGATGGCAGTGCTATGTTCTCAAAGGTTTCTGCATTAGTTAGGGTCTAGCAAGGCAAACTGGTCCTGGGTGAGGGGGCAGAGGAAGAGTGATTCACAAACCCCCTATGAAGACACGCTCAAGGGACCAGTTTACTCTGATGGGACAAGGTTACTGGGGCCCAACCCTGGAGCCAGGTCTGGGGAGAGAGCTCAATGGTGGGCACCTGGTGTGCAGGCACAGCCTGAAGAGGCAACAAGGGCCTTCACTTTTGTCGGCCACCACCTGCAGGAGCGGCAACAGGGGTTGGCTGCAATGTGTGTTGGTCAAAGACAGTCCGGTCCCTGGCTGTTGAAACTAGCTCTTGGGATGTGGGATGCCATCTCTTTGGTGGGAGAGGAGCTTGAGATTGTGCAGGATACTGACTAGATATAGTTGGGCCCACCTCGGCATGTGGCTTTTCTCGGGAACCAGGGGCTTGACTCAGAAAGAGGCAGGGGCAGGGTTGGGTACACTTGCATCGACCCAGTTTAGTGCATTTATGTTGGGGCATTTTCTGGTGTATGAGAGGGGTGCATCTCTGTACCTCATTCCTACAATCAGGATCACAGTATGGATGCTTTATACTGCAGTGGTTTACATTTTCAAAGACAATGAGCTTAGAGACCAGGGTTAGAGTCTTTGTCAAACTGAGGTCATAAAGTTACCAAGGAAACTTGAAATTTTGACACTGTTAATGTTTTACCCTAAAGTTTCATTTGCAATTCTGAAGAATAAAGGTTCCTCATTAGTGAGCCTTCTGTCTTTTCTCCCCCTGTAAAGACAAGAGGAAAGCTGGCTGATTTTCAACATTTTTGTGGCTATTGATTGACGGCCTCTTAGGAATTTTAATTACAGCCATAACACCACCCCGCAGCTTTATTCCAGCTCTGTCTTTAAGCAACCGTACTAGCTTTTACACACCGAGTCCTGTTTTTCCATCTCCATCCATTTCAGTGGTCTCTTAAGCCCCACGCCCCCGGTACCGGGGGCAAAAGGGAGGAGATCACGTTTAATCGGTTATAACGCCGGTTGAGAAATATAACTCCAGACATGTGTGGTATCCACAGAAACCTCAGAATCTCAGCTAAAATGTCATATAAACCATTTCTACAACCACCAAACACACCGAAAACAAGCCGCGATTAAACGAGCAGTTACGTAAATGCGCAGAAGTCTGCTAAACACGCAAACGAGAACCAGACAGTCTTCAGACTTCATGTAACCGGTTATAAATAGGCTGGCTAGCTTCCAGGGCTATCACTGCGTAAACACACAAAGTTTGACCACGATCGGACCAAAATTCACCGAATTAGCCGCAAAAGAAGAAAAAAATTAGGTGAGAATAAAATCCACTTCCTTTTTCTGTGTTCCAGTCTCAGTAACTTTGACACAGTAATATCTGCTTTAATATTTACACCTCTGATTAAATGTCCCAAGTGTTAGCTTCATTTTGATACCAAGATTGTAAGGACGGAGTTTGTAATTGCAGGGAAATAATCAATTTAATTTAGGCATTGCATTTTCGAGCAGGAAGCTCAGAAACCCCCTTGGGGCTGAAGAGGTTAAATGGACTGAGAGATATGACAAAAAACAAATCTATCAGCCTTATCATTTTGTGTATAAACCCCTTCTGGCCAATCATATTCTGTGTGATATTGCAAATAAGGCAGAGAACATAACAGTAATTTATTTGCTGAAAAGCATGAATCAAAACAGACCTGCGCCTCACTGAGTTTAAACTCCTCCTGGAAGTTGAAGGTTTTTGCAGAGTTTGGTACCACAGCATTAAGCATGTCATCCCCATAGACCACAATCCTTAACACAGATTAAGAGAAAGAAAAAAAGTCTATTTATTTTACTCATAACACCAGATTTAAATATATAATTACAAAAAAAGCTTATATTCTTGCTGACAAACATATCGAAACCACTCTCACATCTGTCCATTCAACATAAAGCTGCGGCCAGAGCCAGCAGCTGCTGTGCATTACCTGTCATAGGTGTTGGTGTTCTTGGTGCTTGCTGTAGTGTCCACGTCATCTCCAATCAGCCAGTGGAAGTTCTTGTCTTAACGAATGCGAATGGTCTTCATGTCACGGTTGGAAACGTACGCATCGTCTGCATTGAAGTCACCCAAGATCATGATGTTCTGCAGCACAGACCTGAAATATATGCATTAGAGTGTTTTGCTTTAACTCATCATCTTATAGTTAGTTTTATTTTCCCAATTGAGTGCGTTTTGGATTGGTTCATAAGCTTTTTACTACACAACTCTGTCAAAATGTACAAAATCTCACAGAAATATGAATTCCTGCTTTGTCTGTTGTGCAACCAATCCGAGCTACAAAGCTTTAGACACTCTAACTTCTCCTTACATCAGTCCTCCACTTCTTCTTGACATTCTGGAAGACATCGTACAGTTCATCCAGCTCCTTCTCAGAGTCTTCTGGTTTGGTGTGAACTGGGATCATCACCAGGTCCTTCAGCACTAGAGCGAGAACACAAACACACACGGTTTCCGTCCATGATTATATTTACATTAAACTGTTCAAATGATTATTTGATTGCCTTTTAATAACTTTTGTGAAATAATTATATATTACTTCATTATCCTAAACTTGAAACCAGATTATATACATTATTATGATTTTCTCTCCATACAAATGCACACCTCCTCATAATCTGTAAACAGATCTAGGTGATCACAACTTTAAAAAATACCTGGAATAGAGGCTCATCTGTACATCCAGGTTACATACAGGTGCAGCCACAGAAGACATAGTAACAGCTATAAAGTGAGCTGTTACGCTGATTACACACAAGATTAACTCCCTGTTGATCCTAGTCTTACTTTGTTTCCATGACAAACATATCCTACCTGTATTGAGGCATCTAAATCGCAGGATGTAGGGGTCTCTAGCAAAAACATCTCCTCCTTCTGTTACCTCATCATCAAACTGGTAGGAGCTCACCAAGTCCACCAGATCATCCCTACACATGCACACACAAACACAAGCCAAATTCAGACTGTTTTTAAGACTGAATTTTATGCGTTTTATTTTCAGCTTTTTGATGTCAGTGAGAGGGGATATGTATAATATAGTCATCTCAACTCTGGCTGTGAGCTAGGAAGCCCTGCCCACCTGCTGATGAAACCTTCCGTTTGCACAGAGGAGCCGATCGGAAGAAAATCAGCTTAAAGCAAGAGGGCTATACAACTTGTTTCATACAGAGGATGAACTGGAGGACTGCACCAAGGCCTGGCGTGAGATTAAACAATTATCATTTTGAACTGTTAATCATGCAAAGCTACTCTAGTGAGTTAAAGAATAAAAAATATGGAACTGCAAATGAACAGGAATCTGCAACCTGACAAAATACAGTAATTATAATGTGCTGTCAGTGAACTCTCACCTGTAGAGGAACATGAACTGCTCCTTGTAGCGCGTTCTGCCCAGACGAGTGCTGATTTTCAAAGTGTAGTGATGTTCCTTGTTGGCTCTGAGAAGATATAAGTTGAGTGAAATTTGTGTAACTCTTGAAGTTTGGTCCATGATATCTTGTGAAATCTTCTGATTCTCTGATGTTTGCAATACCACCATCCATCCACTTTCATGAAGTAGAGGCAGGAGAGGGAGAGCGAGGCAGTCGCTCCATATATCGGTTGTTAAGCTTAACGTGGGAACGCTTTACAAACATTCAGAGATGAACTTACACACTTGCTTTACTTCTCTCTGGGATAACTTCCTCGGAGATGAAATGCTGGTTTGGTACAAATACACACAGCCGCTCTATCACGTGATGCATACTGCTCCTACGTGCTAAGGTTATGAGCCGAGTCACGCCGTGTCGCAAGTTTTGTGAGGTGCTTTTTTGATATTTAATGGATCGGATTACATTTTTTATTTTTCGCCGATATCCGATCCAGTAATTTAGGTCAGTATTGGACCGATACCGATACGTAATATCGGATCGGTCCATCTCTAGTATAAAGTAATTAATGCAATGAAGTATGAAAGATGAACCTGAAATAAGTAAAAGAAAATCTTACTCAGAATCCAAAATGCATTGATATATTTTAACCCTGTTTTTAAATTCATGTTTAATTAAATCAGATTTTTTTCTGCATTTAATTTTATTTTTAGTTGAAATTTATCTTTTATTTTTCTATTGCATTTTTTCTTATTTGCGGATCTTTTTAAACAGCTTTTTAATTGTCCCTTTTTGAACAACATTAAACATTTTGTTTTTTGTTGCTGCTGCTGACATATTTTAACAGAACAATTAGCTGCTCTCAAAATTTTTTCCCACTGAGATCCCTGCTTGGGCCACATTAGTGTGAAGACAGCAGACAGAAAACTTGTTCCAACAGGTTCAGTCTCCGTCTTTACAGACCTGCTTTCCAAATCCCCGTCTCCATTGACCTGAGTCTACCTGCAGCTTTACATCAACACTGCATCTTAAATGCTCTGTCAGTGAATCATATAGACTTTGTCCTAACCAGTGTTGGGTAAGTTACTTTAAATTAGTAACTTAGTTACATTACTAGTTACTTCTCTAAAAAAGTAACTCAGTTACTTCAAGTTACTCGTTACTTTCAAAGTAACTAGTTACTAGGGAAAGTAACTTTGGTTTTACTCAGAATTCTCTTGTTAATGTGTTGCTTCTGTAACTGGATACCCAGCAAGATTGCCAGTCTTCTATCTTGCTTACATGCCACAAGTGCACTGTGCCACCTACCAATAGAAAGGAAAAAATAATGTACACATTTCCATGAGAGAAATCCCACGCCTGGACCGTCGTTGACCGCCGCCATGATTCTAGCCTGCTTTTTACATCCAACACAAAAACTGCAGTCGTGGTGCTTTTGATTGTACTGTTAAAATCTCCCAATTCTTTTAATCTTTGGGCTGAAGGAAGGACAATACTCGGTGTATAAATGCTCAATCAACAATACTTTATTTCCATACAATTCAACACTTAAGAGCATAAGAACCATCATGATGGGGAGACCTGCCTGCAGAGGGTCACAGCAAGTCTGAAAATGGTGACGGGTTACTCAGCTTCTTATAGCCTCTAGTGGCCCCCACCTAGTCGTAAAAGCCTAAACATTCACATTCTTTTCTCTCACACGGCGCCTAAGTTATGACCTCGGCTCCCTGTCTTTCTGCTCTCTGTAAAGGTGGGGGTATGGAATGTGGTCTGTCTCTTCTGCTATCAGAACAACAAGGCCTTCTGCACCCAACATTCTCTTCATGATTCAGCAGTATGCAATGTCAAGAAACCATGTAACACGTTCAACAGTGTCGAGTAGTACAGGTCAATCCAAAAGATCTAATGGTTTTCACACTCTTTTAAGTCAGAAGTATAATGCAAACTAAAACTACATACTGATCACACACTCTATATTAAGGGGTATAATATGATCTACAGCAGTATCATAATTCAACTACTTTGATTACATATATAAGGTAACATATGATAACCGAATAATCTCACAGTACTCAGAACTTGGAAATTCTGCCTTCTGAATAGGAAGATGTAGGTAACACCAGACTGCAGATGAGCTGCATACAGAGCTGGACTGGGACAAAAACATCATCCCGGGCATTTTGACTAGAGACCGGCCCACCATTATAGGAAAAATCATAAAGCCTTTGAATGAAAATAAACACTGTTGTGACAGTGATGTACACTGTTCTGATGGTATATATGTATCAATCTATCAATTGTTTGTTGTAAGACTCAGATAATTATTTTTTTTTAAAGCGAGACATTTTAAATGAGAATAATAAAGAAAAATATTTCCTTGTCCCCCCTTTTCCTGTTAATGCCCTACCTGCCCCCTGGCAACACTTTGCTAGACCCGCCCCTGCACAGTTACCAGCTGTCAGCTACATAGAAAAGGATCCTGGTGTTATTTGTCTCTCAGAAACAGTTCATAACTTCCCTTCAACTCATTCATGTCACCTAAAAGGTAAACCTGTTTCTCCATCACCTGTTCAGCTCTGATGATTCAGTAAGGACATCTCCTGGTTTCATCTTCATGTTCATGTTCATGACCAACAGCTTTACAGCTGTGGCTCCAGCAAACATCAGCTGATACTAGAAATTAATATTAAATAAATTCTAACAACAGCTGATCAAGCTTAAACTTGCTGCTGTTGTTTAACGCGACATCCGCTGGTTTCCTCTTTCTGGCGCAAAGTGGGCGATAAACAAACAAGAGAGAAAAGCCGATCAGCTGATCATTGATCAGTTTCGTGATTGAAGTAGAAACGGGAGAGAATGAGAGAAGAAGAGGCAGCTGTGCAGCTTCAGCTTTGTGTCTTTTTCATTGTAGCTGAAGTCCGGGACAAACTGTGTTCCTTTTCACCTTTTCACCTCAGTACGAAACGCATAATATTTGCTCTGAATACGAGACGATTCTGTTTTTTACGGGACGGTTGGAAACTCTAATAATTAACCGTATGAACAAAATAAAGTTCAACATCAGTAATAGCACCCACCCAGCTGTATAGAAACTCCGTCATGCTAGCTAGCACGCAGTACGAAAATGTCAGCATACCGAAAATAAACTCCACCTAAACTTGGTTTATATCTGACCCAGATAGACTGCAGGTCATAACTTCTTACCTGAAGTTCAGTTCACCTGACACTCGGACCGGCGGCCGCTTCGGGTCTCTCCTCTTGCCTCCCTTTTCCTTCATCCACCTGCTGGCTTCCACCACTTGCTAATGTTATTGAATCTGTGGAAGCTCCGCGATATCCACCACACGAAGTAACGAGTAACGAGCCTATCTAAATCCCAGTAACGAGTAACGCGTTCCTGGTTTTGGCATAATAACTAGTTACCGTGCTCGTTACCACAATAATAACGTAGTTACTGTAACGCGTTACTTAATAACGCGTTAGTCCCAACACTGGTCCTAACCCATGTACCAGCAAACAAACGTAAACAGAAATTAAAAGGTTTACTACAAGTCAAACAACAGTGGGTGTGACACTGACTCCATGCAGCAGTTGTGAATTTGCAGTGAGCCGCAATCAGTTTTTGGCAGTGACTTTTATATATCCTTTATTTATGCAGTTAAAAAAAAATCTAGTTAACATTAAAAATGTCTTGTAATAGTAAGGTGACCAAGAGGGCAGCAGAAATTGCAACAAATATTAAAATATGTTTACAGAACTATTGTAAGTGGAGAAAAAGGACCGGATTGGTTATAATGTAAGTACAATAACACAGAGTTATAAAGATACTTGAAAAACAGGTAATTTTTGAATTTTATATATAACCTCTTTGTAAACCCTGTTCACCGAAGTCTATTTACCAACATACGTAAAGATATTACACATAAAAAACACACGGAAACATTGGAAATCAGTTTTTGGCAGGCGATCACTTTTTGGCACAACACTGGTACCAAAAAAAAATAAGATTTATTCATAACACACAGAAAAAGACCCAGGGAAACCGAGTTAACGATAAAAACGTTAAAAAATAGTGATAAAAACCGATAAAAACCCTGAAAAACATAAATTTCACGCACGAGCCTCAACTCTCGCGACCCGGTACCAAACGACTCGGGGGTCCGGGGGGTTGGGGACCGCTGATGTACAAGGACTCTTTATAACCAAAACACTATCTACTCTTGCATCAGCACAACACCAGTCAGAGGTGATACTCCTAATATTTTCAAACTTTCGATTTGCAAGGAGAAGCCAGTCAGAGAAGTTAAAATAGCACGTTTCAGACAAAGGATGAACAGAGGAGCAACACCGAGGCTAAGCACAAAATAAATATGGATTATTTTTAACTGAATCATGCAAAGCTACACATATAAGAAGTTGTTGATAGTGCTCAACATCAGTCTAGAGAATCATCTGTACTCTCTTGTTCCAATTTACGTGCATCTGACATTTACTGTGTTTGTCTTTTTAACTACATTTATAAAACTATGCCTAATTTATTTTTTCCTTATTCAATTTATTTAACTATTTTATTTTACTGTATTCTATAGTGTTTCTTTTACTTTAGTTGATTCCGTTTACTTAATTTTTCTACCTTATTACTATTTTTGTTCTGTTTAATTTGATTTGAATCCACTTCATAAAGCTAATCTGACACAGGCTGTATTCAGTTTTGCTTTTGGTATAACCTTAATACTTTGAGTACACAAGGACAAGGTCAAATACCTGTGAGTAAAGAAATAACATGTTAGGTATGGAAGCACAAGTTGTGAAAAAAATAATTATATTTTTGAGGCAGGTAAATGAGTACTTGGTATGTAAATTCCACCATCAGTGGAATCAGTGGTAAATTTAATTGTATTTTACGATACGAGCTTTCTCGGCAGACGTCTCGGTGTGAGAGGGTGAGGTGCTCAGCCTTTCAGGGCCCCCTCTGAGCAGAGCTGGTTTGGGTACTCGCCTAGCCTGGACGCCTCCTAGATGAGGTGTTTTGGGCATGTCCAAGTGGGGCAGACTGAGGACATGCACCACAGAATACATTAGCTGACTTGGGGAATCCTTCAAAAGAGGGGGTGGTGGGGGCAAAGGGAGGTCTGAAGAGGCCCAGACTCAGCTTAATGGTAGAAAACTGATTAGGAAAATAAAGAATGAACACTTGCTCATAGGTATCCACAAAGTCCACAAACACAAAGGTGGACATTAACTGTCAGTGTTCCCTGCCCTGGTGCCACTTACTGTTTTCAAGTTGTGGATTAACAGAGCACAAAACACAAGCAGTACCAGTGTTTCTGCATGAGTGTGGCGAATGTTGTCTGACTGGTTTGCCTTTGTGCTCCTATTTAGACACCCGATCAGAAGAGGTTGAAGCTGATAACAGCTGCAACAAAGGAACGCACCTCAGTCATGATGATGTTTTGCTAAACACTAGGATTAGATGGGATAAGATACAGTGTTATGTCCACAGCTGAAGTTTTATATCTGTTAAAACTCTACTGCAATTATTTATTGTTTATTCATGTGACGTCAAGCAGTCTGTAATGTTGCAAAACATTTCACGATCTGGATTTTTGGGTTCACTTTTCTGAATTTCACATTCACAGTTATGTGAAGTCCAGATTTAGCTCCCACCATAATAATGAAATATTAATATTTCCACTCTGATAGCAGCAGTCGGAAAAAATCCTCTAGATTGTCACAACATGTGAACAGGATTCTTTCCTGCCATAAAAAAAGAACAGATGTATCTGCGTCGACATGAACAACGGGGATGGAAATTTCATCTGGTGTCAGCAATGGTGAAAAGACGGTTATGCAAGGGGCTCGTTTCTATAATACAGAAAGACATAAAACAATAAACAAGACCTAGGAGTGTTGGAAAAATGTTGGGGGTGTTTACCATCTTACTTCACTCACGCTGGTGCTTTTTGACTCTAGGGCAGGGGTCGGCAACCTTTTTGATGGCGAGTGCCATTTAAAATTTCCTCAGAAGTCAGTGTGCCATATGATTGCATTAGCAATAAATTTAATAATGCTCTATATTAACAGTTACACATTATATAGAACCACTTTATAGAATTATATTTGTTTGCAGATGTTGGCAGCTATCAGCGAATAGTTATCAGCTATTTTGAAACAAAAAAAAGACACTTTTTATTCATAACAAGAACTCCATAACAGCAAATGAACAGTACAACAGAAAATACAAATGCTATTTATGGTCTCCTCACAACAATGATAAGAAAAATAAACTGGGCCAATATGGCATGTTTGTTAATACAGAGACACACATGTTAATGTGATCTCTGGTCTCCCACTCAGAGACACAGGTCTCCGAGTGTCCAGCGTTCAGACGGCTACCTGAGGTCACTCATGTGAGAGAAAATCTGCTCACACAGATATGTAGAGCCAGATACTGTCAATAAGGCCTCTGCAATGTTCTGAAGACAGTTAAACTTGTCAGGTAGTGATGTCCAGCAGGTGAAAATGCAAGCTCCATGAACACGCACAGCTGTGGATTCCAGCTGCTTCGATGTCGCATTAACTGGCATTAACTCAGCCAGTTAATGCGAGACAAATCTAACTGCTCATTAAAGATTTCTGGTTTGATCAGAAAATAAAACATTGGTCCATACACCTGAAAGTCCCAAAAATGCATTGTGTCTCGAGTCTATGGATGCATTTTGACTAAAGACCGGCCCCCCAGATATTAAAGCCATAAAGCCTTTGAATGAAAACAAACGCTGTTGTGACAGTGATGTACTCTGTCTTGTTGGTAAATGTATGATTTCTGTTCATTTTACATCAGATAAAAACTTTGGTTGTAAGCTTCAGATAATTACTTAATAACAGCCAGACATTTTAAATGAGAATAAGAAAGTATTTCTTTGTGCCCCCCTTTCCCTGTTAATGCCCTACCTGGCCCCCTGGCAAAACTTTGCTAGACCCGCCCCTGCACAGTTACCAGCTGTCAGCTACGTAGAAAAGGATCCTGGTGTTATTTGTCTCTCAGAAACAGTTCATAACTTCCCTTCAACTCATTCATGTCACCTAAAAGGTAAACCTGTTTCTCCATCACCTGTTCAGCTCTGATGATTCAGTAAGGACATCTCCTGGTTTCATCTGCATGTTTCCCTCTCACCAGATATACAAACCGATATCATGACCAACAGTTTTTACAGCTGTGGCTCCAGCAAACATCAGCTGATACTAGAAATTAATATTAAATACATTCTAACAACAGATGACCAAGCTTAAACGTGCTGCTGTTGTTTAGTGCGACATCCGCAGGTTTCCTCTTTCTGGCGCAAAGTGAGCGATAAACAAACAAGAGAGAAAAGCTGATCAGCGGATCATTGATCAGTTTCACGATTGAAGTAGCAACAGGAAAGAGAGGGGAGAGAATGAGAGGAGAAGAAGATGCAGCTGTGCACGAAAGACACAATATCTCCAGTTTTGTGTCTTTTTCCATCCTGGCTGAAGTATGGGACAAATTGTGTTCCTTCTCAGCTCAACACGAAACGCGTAATAATTTCTCTGAATGCGGGCCGATTCTGTTTGTACGGGACGGTTGGCAACTCTACTAACTAACCTTATGAATAAAATAAAGTTCACTATCAATAAAATCATAGTACCCGCCCAGCAGTATATAAATTCCGTCATGCTAGCTAGTACGCAGTACGAGTTATTGTAACTGACTGTAAAAAGTCAGCACAACGAAAATAAACTCCACCTAAACTTGGTTTATATCTGACCCAGATAGACTGCAGGTCATAACTTCTTACCTGAAGTTCAGTTCACCTGACGCTCCGACCGGCGGCTGCCTCGGGTCTCTCCTCCTCCTGCCTCCCCTTCCCTCATCCACCTGCTGGCCTCCTCCACTTGTTAACTTTACTGAATCTGTGGAAGCTCCGCCATAGCCACCACCAAACAACTGAGTTATTTTTACACACCGACCAGCGTCTGGTCAGTCCACCACCAAAAAAAAAAAAAAAAAAATAATCGGGCCACCGAGCAAATGCCCTTATGCCCGATGGCCAGTCCAGCTATGGTCGTGCGTGCCATCAGTTAACCCTTCGCGTGCCAACGGTGGCGCGTGCCTAGGGTTGCCGACCCCTGCTCTAGGGGAACCATCCTTTCCTTTTTTTTCCCTCTTAGCCAGAAACCTTATCAGTTTCTAACAGTAATCCCTGAGTAATCAGCTACATATTGGACTGTGACATTACTGCATATAATTCTTTGGTGACAACGTCTCTGCTACAGTCAAACATCTCTCTTATGTCTGATAATAAGATTCATGGTCACCAGAGAGATTTATCTTAGTAAAACTATAATTGCATATTATTTTAAAGGTGCACTGATGTTTAGCAGCTAACTTTAACAACATAGTCCTATATTAGACCTTATTAGACAACCCATACTGTTTTAGTGACTTGTTTTCTGATTAGATGCAACTATATGTGAGATTTGGGTAGGTTAAGGAAAGAGATGTTGGAAGCGAGATAAAGCTTGTATCAGGACTGAGGACTGCACTAATGCCCCGTATAAAATAAATACATTTTATTTTGAACTGTTATTTTGCTTTTTAAAAACAAAACAAAACAAAAAAACAGTGTCACTGGTTTACTCCCTACAAGAGAGATGAAAAAAATCATGTTAAGGTATATGAAAATAATGTTTGGTAATTCTAGCCCTGAACTTGAATGGCCACTTCATGAACTGCTGTGAGATTTTGTTGCTCAAGCAGAAAAGCAGCTGAAGATCGGAGCACTCAGGAGTTAGTGGCAACCAGTGACTGTAGAAAAGTCAAGTGAATGCTGTTAAACTTCAATCAATTTTATTGAATTTGCTGTATCCACTGAAAGGTTTGTAAAATGTTAATTCTGTGTTCACAGTTACCTTTTACAGTTCAGTAGTGATTAAAGAAAACTCAACCATTCCAGCTGTATTTGAATACATACATGGATTAGCCATTAAACATGAACCCACTGACAGATTAAGTGAACAATATTGAGAAACCTCAAAGAAACCTCGAGTCTCAATTCATGCAGATGCACCTGAGTGTCAAGATTCATGCATGTTGACATGCAGCACCTTAAACTGTACACCCGTCCAACAGCAACAACACTCCCTGCCAAAAAAAACACTCAAGATGAGCTCAAGAAATGGCTTCAAAACTCCTCACATTTCCATCTAACTAGATAGCTGTTGCTGTTTGCAACAGAAACAAACACAATCATGGAGACCTGTCATCCTGCTGTTAAGACACAGTGGGAACACCCCAGTAGGGCATCTATAATATTAGGAAGGTCGTTTCAATTTACCTAATTTGCATTGCATTGTTATGTTTTGCACTGTTTACATTTGAATCCTAAATCCATGCAATGACATTAGTTTTCTTGGCTTATTGCATATTAAATAGCTGCTTTTCTTTCTGCCCCTAGCTGTGAAATGGTGTGTGACATAACAAATATTTCCACAAAAATACACAAAGAAACACTGCACATACATCCAGCAGCTTACTGGAAGCTTCAGGTTTCACTTACTACTCCCCCCCTTTGTTCACGACCACGGCCAGCACCATCACAGGCAGCAAAGGGTGGAAAAGTACTCCAAGCCATTGCGTAACCTAACTTTGCAAACACACACTAAACATATATTTTAAGTAAAATGTGACGAGCTCTCACAATCTGAAGTACTACAGGCCTTTTCACAGAGATAAACTATTCATATCTTTAACCACACAAGGCTTTAATACAGCAGCCTCACACTGTGATCAGAAAACTGCAAAATTTCCCTTTAAAAGTTTTTGCGAGAAAAGGTGCAAAACTTATGAATAAAATATAACTGTCTGATTTTACTGTGTAGTACTTTGGTTACATGATTGTGTCAAATTTTAAACTTTGACATGAATAAGCACAAAAATATTATATACACCGCCAAAAAGTAATCTCTAATAAACAAGACTGCAGCTCCTGTAATTATTACGTATACATAAAGGGCAAAAAATACCGCGATAGTTTCTCCTATTATATCCAAATTTTTAACTTTAGTTAGTTTTTTAAATAAATGATGGAACAAAAAAGTGCGAAAGTACTTCAACAGGTGTACAAGTTCATCTTTGTTTACATTTGTGTGACTGATAATTTAGCCTAACGTTAGTTAGTTAACACAATTAATATCAGTAAGCTACATTAAGGATGTGAGCTTCTGCAACATAAAAAGAAGTTCCAGGAGAAGCAGACTAATCCTTTAGCTCAGTATCTAAATGCATCCACCGTCATCAGAGGAAGGTTACTTTATTGTCGGTATGTAAAACCACTGTGAGGACAAACAGACCGAGAATTTGTTTCTCACCTGCAGGAGGAGGAGGATCTGCTGCTGCTGAGAGGAGGGCCGTAAACCAGACGTATTTTTCGAAAGCAAGATCTGACTAAAGGAACAGAAGTAAACCTTTCTTGACTTCCCAATCTAGACTTCATGTTATTCCTTCAGCCCTAGGGGAAAATTACTCTGCAGTTAGTGACCACAGACAATATGATTGGTCGAAAGCCAACCAATAGGATGGCTAGACAGTGAGACAAAAAAAAAAGGCTAAACAAGTTTCCCTCCCTTGTAGTGATTTCGTGCTAAATAGAAAAACACTTTGTGTGCTCTGATGTTAGAAACACGATCTCCAACAACAAAAACGTTCATTTTTATTATTTAATTCACCCAGTCTTTATTAAAACACAAACTAGACAAAAATAACAAAGTGTGTTTCACTGAGAGAGAGAGAGGATGTTTGTCTGGTTCGAGTTGTTGTTGTTCGGCAGGATACAGTGACACACGACACATTAAAGAAATGGTTTACCCCACAGTGGCACCCACATACATTAGACCTGTCTGAGGCTGGCTGAGCTTTGCACGTCACTGAAAGTTGCAGCTTTCAAGTAAATGAACCAACCTGCATCTGCAGAAGGATTTTTAAAAGTCATAGAACAAATGTGTGTAACATGTCTGTTTAATTGGGACACAATTAAATTACTTGCTGAACAAATCTGAATTAATATTTATATGAGCGGTAATTTGAGAGTTTAAAACACACTAGGAAATAAATCCAGAAATAAATAACTGAGGGACAGTAACAGATATAAGGTATATATTCAAATACTTTGATATTGAATTAATGAAAAAAGTTTTATTTCAAAACAACTTTCTTTAAAAAACACTGCATTTATTACAGTTGTATTTCTTAGTTGTTCTGGGTCGTCTTTTACTACAATCTCTCAATGTATATTAATTTTCTGTGGTTACTGATAACTAACTACCTCACAGTACATTTGTGTGGTCAGTTTATTAAGATAAAGCCTACTTAAAAAATAGTTCTTTTTTTTTACTTTCTGCTATCAAGCCAGTACTCTGGTGCTCTGCTGAGAGCGGCCTTATTTTACTTTTCCAATAAGCTCCCTAATTCTGTTTAGTTCTAAAAGCATCCAAACCTTTTAGCAAATTCAGTTCTCAGTTTCTTAACCTTGATACTTTTACTTCAAGTGACAAATTACGATTGGTGTGAAGTATTCTACACCAAAAAACTGGAATCCAGAGGAGCTCATGATTGAGGAACGTCCAGCTAGATATCAGACATGAAAGACTTATGGTTTACAAAGTGAAGAAATCAAACACGTGACTTCAGGCAGTGGAAATGACAAAATTAAAACTTTAATTGTTTGGTAGAAAAGTATAGAAATTACAGACATTACAACAAACAAAAACTGACACTGAGACAGGTGGGGAACAGGAATCAGGTGGGGAAAAAGAATCAAGAGACGCAATGTCAGTTATTAATAAATGAAAAAGACCCCAAAAAGCAAAAGCAACTCAAAAACCCTGTAAAGAGACAAGGGACCACGACAAAAAGACCACCACTCATTTCTTGTTTCAGACACCTGCTCAACAATATTTATTTTACCCTTTACCCCTATTTATTTTAAATGCAATGACCAAGGTGTGCTAACACCAACAAAGTATCTACTGTAACCCAAATAATTACCTCTCCTTAAACTTAGCCTGGTTGTTTTTTCTGCTAACCTAAAAGTGCACTTACAACGTCTTTTTGCACAATCGGTTAGAAGGCAGGTTCAAATATTTTCAAGGGTCATTTTGCTTGGTTTGCACTGATCATGTGTGGTTCTCCCTCTGTCCATGTGGGTTTTCATTGGGGACTCTGGCTTCCTTCCTTCATCTCTAAGTCATGCATTATAAATTAACCATGCAAATGTGACTGTGAGTGGTTATCTGTCTCTTTGTGTTGGTCCTGTGATTACAACCAAGCCAGAGCGTACTCTGCCCCTTTCCTTACAATCCTGAATTTGATAAGTAAATTGAATAAAATCTATGGATGGTTTGTTATTTCTGTTTTTACTGCTCTATGTAAGTTCACACTGATATTTATAATTCCTGCTGGACTGTTAGAGATATGTGTCTGCTGTAATTAATTAGCTGTGATTTTCCTTACCTGACTTTAACACTCGCTGACTTTGATCTCTTTTATACTTTGTGTTTTTCTTGCACTTTTGCCTTAATTTCTCACATTTTGCCCTCTTTGATGAGCCACGGTGTCCCACCTCTATTTAACATTGTTCATTAAAAGTTCAGTGTTCTTAAAAAAATGTTATATACTTATGTTATATAAAATTTTACATAAGAACAAGACAAAACACAGGAAAGACAAGATAAAGGAAAACGGTTTGAATTTGCAAGACAGAGCATGTTATGGTTTCAGTTTTCTAATTACTCTTCCCATGACATGTTTGCTTACATTATGTGGCAGTCTCCAAGCAGTGTGACAGGCTCCTTTAAGTGAAACCCACTGCTGGGTGGGCGAAGCTCCACCTCTAACCTTGATATCCTCAGAACAAAAAACACAGGAAATGTATTTCTCTCAGTTATTGTTCACTGGAAGAGAGGCTCCAACTGAGAGAAAAGGGGAAATGCCGACCAAATAATTCTTCACAGCTTTCGGAGAAGTAAACGTAACACAGCATTGTGATCCTGCATTTCAACCTGCCTTTAACTGAAGAAAAACAAGCAAAGAGAAAGTGAAGGTGAACTTCCTCCTTTCATGCTCTGCACTGTAGCTTTTTACTTTCACCTGAGAACGAGAGAATGGCTTATAATCCAGAGAAGGACCTGTCCTGTCCTGTCTGCCACGACATCTTTGATATTCCTGTCGTCCTGGCATGCAGCCACAGCTTCTGTAAAACCTGTGTGGAGACCTGGTGGAGAGACAAACCCATAAAAGAGTGTCCGGTTTGTAAGGAAAGACCTTTGCTGGGTGAGCCACCAGTTAGTTCAGCCTTAAAGAACCTGTGTGAGGCCTTCTTACAAAAGAAAGATCAAAATGCTTCTGCAGGCTCTGAAACTGTTTGCAATCTGCACCATAAGAAACTGAGAGTCTTCTGCTTGAATCATGAGCAGCCAGCGTGCCTTGTCTGTCGAGATTCAAAATCACATCTCGGCCACAGCTTCAGACCCGTCAATGAAGCTGCAGAAGATCACAGAAAGGATCTCAAGGAATCCCTGAAACCTTTACAGGAGAAACTGAAAGTGTTTGAAGAAGTTAAAGAAAAGTTTGATGAAGCAGCAGAACACATTAGGGTCCAGGCCCAGCAGACAGAGAAACAAATTAAGGAGGAGTTTAAGAAGTTGCATCAGTTTCTACAAGATGAAGAGGAGGCCAGAATCACTGCTTTAAGGGAGGAAGAGGAGCAGAAGAGTCAAATGATGAAGGGGAAGATTGAAGGTCTGAGCAGAGAGATAGCAGCTCTTTCAGAAATAATCCGAGCCACGGAAGAGGAGCTGAGAGCCGAAGATGTCTCGTTCCTGCAGACCTACAAGGCTGCAGTGGAATTAATCCAGCAGTGCCCTCTGCTGGATGATCCAGAGCTGGTGTCAGGAGCTCTGATAAATGTGGCCAAACACCTGGGCAACCTGACCTACAACATCTGGAATGAGATGAAGGCAATAGTCTCCTACTTTCCTGTGATTCTGGATCCAAACACAGCTCATCCAGAGCTCATCCTATCAGAAGATCTGACTGGCGTAAGATCTGTAGAGAGGCATCAGCTTCCTGACAATCCGGAGAGGTTTGGCTGCTATTGCATTGTCCTGGGCTCTGAGGGCTTTGACTCAGGCACCCACAGCTGGGATGTTGAGGTTAGAGACTCTACAGGCTGGGTCTTGGGTGTAGCAGCAGAGTCTGTACAAAGAAAGGGTGAAATAACATCTGGACTTTGGCGGATAATGGGGCTAACTGAAGATAAATATGCAGCATGCTCCCCATCACAACACACATTTATTCACCCACTGAAGGAGTTCCAGCGGATCAGAGTTCATCTGAACTGGGACGAAGGAAAGCTGTCATTCTCTGATCTCGATACTGACACACACATACACACCTTCATACACACTTTCACGGAGAAGCTGTTTCCATACTTCATCAATAAGAAAGAACAGCAGCTAAAAATACTTCCGCTGAAGGTTTCTGCAACAGTAAAACTGCTTAACCAATGAAAATGATGGGATTATCAAATATTATAGGTCATTTTATGTATTCAAAGATCATTGTACTGTTTTCTTTGTATGGAAAACATTTCTTGACTTCTGATGAAGCTAATATTGAAAGCATGCTAATGTTACTTAACGCATGCTTTAAGATTTTGTACTGAGTTTCAATAGGTCACATCATTTTGTATGGTATGTTAGGGTGGGAAAGAAAAAAAGTCTGTTGAATATGATGTTAATTACTATAATGGACATTTCACAATAAAAATCCACCATATTTCATATTTCTTTCAGTAATATTGTATCCAATGTAGGTTAATTTAAGCGACTAGCTTATTTGGATTTTGGTATGTATGCCTTCTGGTCTACTAGCATTTTAGAGAGCAGCTAAATTGCGAAGTGCATGTCTGGTAGCATTGACAATTTTTAAAACAAAAATTTGGGCGATAGCAAATGCTTTTTTTGCTTTTTGTTGTAAAATCAAAGAATTTTTCATTATAAAATGTTTTAATATTTGTTTGTGTTAGTTTTATAGTGGCTCAATATTCATTTCATACAATACAGGGATGGTGTCTCATTTTCACCACAAAAATCAGTATTGGCTAATACTGAAACACTTTGTGGTTCAAGTAACTTTACAATTGTCCATCCATCCGTTTTCTTCCACTTATCCAGGTCAGAGTGGTGTTGTGGTGGGGTGTATGTTTGGCTCCACCACAACACCACTCAGCCAATGCTATACACTAAGTATGTAGCATTAGCTTATGAGTTTGCACCCTCTACGGTTCTCTGTTCTGTAATTTCCATTTATGTATTTATTCTATGGTGTGTGTTTCCTATAATCTCTCATGTATACTGTATGTCTTGACAAGTGTGTGTATGTGGTGGGGCTGATGTTACATACTTACATAAATATTGTCATGAACAGCAGTCTGAAGACAAACCAGACTTGTGGTTGTGGCAGGAACATTTCTTATATCTCATGTTATATCATTACTGTATAAGCAATGCAAGCTTCTTTGCTAAAGCAATGGTAGCAAGTTTAACTGTAAATAAATATCTGTACCTGTTTTAAAGAGCTTCGTGGTGTTTTATTTATTTATGTATTTATTTATTTTATCAACCAATAATTTTCCATTTATAGGCTTATCTTTTATTCAACTTTTTCAAGAATCTTTGCATTCCAGTGATAAAATATCCAAACACAAAATCCAAGAAGGTGAAGTAAAATTCTGGCAGAAGAGATTACTTCTTCTTCTTTGGACTGCTCTTTTTAGAGATCCTCACAGCAGATCATCTAATCCTGTCACTAGCACCCTCTTCTATCACACCACTGCTGCTGACAGTTTCAATTTCTAGTTTTTCCAATTCAATTTTTATTGACAGACTTTATGTCCATAGTCCCAAAAAAAAAAAGAAAAAAAGAAACAAGACAAAACACAACATATAAACCTTAATAAAAAAATATTAAACATTTGTAAAAATATAAAACCATAATATACATAAAATACACAATTACTTAGAAGAAATCAATAAATACACAAACACTTCAGCCAGTGCTTCCTCAGACTAGATGAGTAACTGGAACCACTCACCGTCGGATCTGTGAGTGCTAAAATTATACTGTTACTAGAGCCATCCAGTTGTTCCCTAATATTGAACATCAGATTTCTTAAACGTGCTTTAAAAGTCCAAACACCCACAGCTACAAACATCTGACTGGCACTACCGCCTCTAGGTATCCTACGAAGGATTCTCATTGCATCATTATATGCAACATGCAGGTTCTGCGTGTCTGTGAAGGTTCTCAGTCATCCAGGTCATCGTAGTCTAAGGAGCTTGGAAAGAAAAGTGTCTGGACTTCTTTAAGTTGCTTGAAGACGTTTCACCTCTCATCCGAGAAGCTTCTTCAGTTCTAAGGTGACATGGTGGAGAGTCCCAGATTTAAACCCCGTGGGAATATTCCCCCAAAGGGGGACAAAAGGACCCCCTGATGATCCTCTACCTAATCACATGAGCCAAGGTGTGAAAACGGGTGTGGGTCACAATCAGCCAGGGTTTCGGGTGAGCTCATTGTGAAACCTATCCCCACCCTATCATGTGATTTCCTGAGGTCAGATGGCCCAGGGTGTGAGTGGGAGTTAAGGCGCCTGGGAAGGGATCTCAAAACTGGATTATAGATGGCAGACAGTTGGTGTCGTAAACCACCGCCTGTGTTCAAAGATGGTCGCTCACAATGGACAAAAATGGCTTCTTTCACTCCTCTTTCAAACCATCTGTCCTCTCTGTCCAAAATGTGAATATTGGCATCCTCAAAAGAGTGACCTTTGTCCTTAAGATGCAGGTGGACTGCTGAGTCTTGTCCTGTGGAGGTGGCTCTTCTATGTTGTGCCATGCGCTTGTGAAGTGGCTGTTTGGTCTCTCCAATGTAGAGGTCTGGGCATTCCTTGCTACACTGTACAGCATACACCACATTGTTAAGTTTGTGTTTAGGAGTTTTGTCTTTCGGGTGAACCAGTTTCTGTCTGAGTGTGTTGCTGGGTCTGAAATGCACTGAGATGTCGTGCTTGGAGAAAACTCTCCTGAGTTTCTCTGATACACCGGCTACATAAGGGATGACAATCTTGTTGCGTCTGTCTTTCTTATCCTCCCTCGCTGGTGTCTGATCTTCTTTTCTGTGCCTCTTTGCTGACTTTATAAATGCCCAGTTAGGATACCCACATGTTTTGAGTGCTTCCTTTACATGTGTGTGTTCCTTCTTTATCCCTTCAGGCTTAGAGGGAACATGTTCTGCCCGGTGGTGTAGGGTCCTAATTACTCCAAGTTTGTGTTCCAGAGGGTGATGGGAGTCAAAGCGGAGGTACTGGTCCGTGTGTGTGGGCTTCCGGTAAACTTCGATGTTGAGGTTGCCATTCTCTTCAATGTGCACAGCGCAGTCCAGGAAAGGCAAGCAGCTGTCCTTTGTGCCTTCCCTGGTGAACTTATGTTTTTATCCGCGGCGTTAATGTGCGCAGTGAAGGATTCCACTTCTTGTGTTTTGATTTTGACCCAGGTGTCGCCTACATATCTGTACCAGTGGCTGGGTACTCTCCCTTTAAAAGAGCTAAGAGCCTTTCTTTCCACTTCTTCCATGTAAAGGTTGGCTACAACAGGTGACACAGGGGAGCCCATGGCACAGCCATGTTTTTGTCTGCAAAAACCCTCGTTGTATTTGAAATATGTGGTGGTAAGGCAGAGGTCTAACAGTGTGCAAATCTGAACGGGTGTGAAGTTGCAGCATGCAGGTTTTGCTTGCTACATTGTTTGTAGGAAGGCAGTATATAGCGGTGTGCAAAATGCTTTAAACAAAGCCACTTTAACTGGAAGTGAACAAAAGCGGAATTTGCGTGCAATAATATTTGCCTGCACATAGAGCTTACAACGTTGTCTGTATATGTCATCATCATCATTCATCATTCTCAGCTGTATGGACAAATCATCAACATATAAATTAAATAAAATTGGAGATAAAATCCCACCCTGTCTGACACCATTGCTAACACCAAAGGGGGCAGAAATACTGCTTCCCCATTTAACCTGCATCTTCTAATGAGTGTACAAGCAAGACAGAATCCTCACAATGTATCGAGGAACTCCCTGTTGCTTCAATTTATCAAGAAGTTTTCTGTGGTTCGCTCGATCAAAAGCTTTAGAGGCATCAATGAAACACATGAGGACAGATTAATTTGTGGCCCTATTCCTTGAGTGCAAATATGCACATCCCAGGTAGTACGCCACGAATCATAAACCCAGTGAAGCAGAGCGCTAGAAGAGGAGCCAGTCTTAAACTAGCATGTTTTATTCTCTCAGCTGCAGACTCATGCAGTTTAAGGTTTGACAGTAAATATGTAACTGAATTCAAACATAGGCTTAATCTGTGTGCAAATTTGATATGAGGCCAGACTAATGTTTACAGAAAAATAAAACTGTTGTAAAATTGTTTGCTGCCAACAAAAAAAATAGATGCACATTTATTCCTTGATTTAAGAATCTATCTTCATTACTGATGCTTATCAGGGAAATGCAAAAACTTTAAAGGCTACAAAAAACTTTAAACCCTCTTACCCTCCCCACAAAAGTCTGAAAGAACTTCAGGAAGGGTGACACTATTTTCTGGAGAATTGATTGGTAAATACGCAGTGATTTCATATCTGCTGACCTCTAATGTGAAACCTAATCTGGTCCAGAGCAACAGCACAAGTTACGGTGGTGTTCTACAATGGTAAGAAGTGAACCACCTTCATAGTACAGAAAAGCCAGGGTTAAGACTGAAGTTACCTGCGTAACAAGGAATCCTGCTTCAAAGCACAGGCGTCAGCTCATTTTCTTTTCTTTTCTTTTCTTTTCTTTTTGGCAGTTATACTTCTATCAACATGTTTGCAGAATTCTCCTATTATCAGTTAAAAATACTTTGTCTTTCTCTTCAAATATCCCTGGAATTGCATAAAACTATAAGTTGGTGCTACATTTCCTACCTTACCTGAATGCAGCAGAAATAAGTGCCTAACCGACCTACTTCTATTTTAGTCATTACCAAAAAGGGGAGGAGCTTTTTTTGTTGGTCTTGTCTAATACAGAAACTATATTTAAGGTGCTGTGCCCTGACATAGTGGCTTAATGTCTGACACACATTACCTGGAAAAACGTCACCTAAGAAATACCGGGAAACCGTTGTTGCTCATCCAGTAGGGAGAAAGAGACACGCCCTGAGAGGGAGAGAACGATTATCTCATTCAGATCAGACACACGACTTCCTGAGGGGGGAAAGCAACAGCAGCAAATACTGTGAGTACTGCAACTTTAAATTGCTATCCCATCTGTGATTCTAAGAAGGAAAAACGAGAGACTGGGATCTTCCGGGAACTTTCTGGAGGAGTAAGATTAGCCACGAATGACTGCTGTCGCATTGTGCTTTCTGCCTGGTGTGTTTTCAGCTTCAGTGAGATAATGGCTTTCCAGTCTGAGGAGGATCTCTCCTGTACTGTCTGCTTGGATATTTTTAAAGATCCTGTTGTCCTCTCCTGTAGCCACAGCTTCTGTAAAAGCTGTCTGCAGACATGGTGGGGTGATAAAACAGTACATGAGTGCCCTCTTTGTAAAAGGAAATCATCGAGGAGTGACCCACCTCGAAACCTGGCATTAGCAAAGGCGTGTAAGACATTCCAAATGGAGAGAGATCAGAGGGTTTCTGCGGTGTCAGAGGCTCTCTGTTGCCTGCACTCAGAAAAATTCAAACTCTTTTGTCTGGACCATCAGCTGCCGGTGTGTCTTATCTGCAGAGACTCAAAAATGCATACCAACCACAGGTTTAGACCCATCCAAGAATTTGCACAGGAGCAAAAAAAGGGGCTCCAGAAATTCCTGAAGCCTTTACATGAGAAACTAAAAGTATTTGAACAAATTAAAGAAAAGTGTGATAAAACAGCAGAACACATTAAGGTCCAGGCTCGCCACACAGAGAGACAGATTAAAGAGCATTTCAAGAGGATGCACCAGTTTCTACAAGAGGAAGAGGAGGCCAGGATCACTGCACTGAGGGAGGAAGAGGAGCAGAAGTTTAAGACAATACAGGAGAAGATTGAAGGTCTGATCAGAGAGATAGCAGCTCTTTCAGAAACGATTAGAGCCACTGAGGAGGAGCTAAAAGCCGAAGACGTCTCATTCCTGCAGAACTACAATGATGCAGTGGAGTTAGTCCAACAGCAGCCTCTACTGGATGATCCAGAGCTGGCCACAGGAGCTTTGATAGATGTGGCTAAACACCTGGGCAACCTGACCTTCAACATCTGGAACAAAATGAAGAAAATGGTCTCCTACTCTCCTGTGATTCTGGATCCAAACACTGCCAACCCAGAATTTATCCTCTCTGAAGATTTGACAAGTGTAAGTCACGGAGAGCGACAGAAGCTTCCCGAAAACCCAGAGAGGACTGACTATCATCGTTCCGTCCGCGGCTGGGAGGGCTTTAACTCGGGGACCCACAGCTGGGATGTTGAAGTGGGAGACAACACAGCCTGGTTTGTTGGAGTGGCAGCCGAATCCATCCAGAAAAGGGAGCGGGTAAAATCAGGATTCTGGCAAATCGAGTTCTACAATGGTAAATACAGCACACGCATACTGGGAGCCCCACCGTCTGCTCTCCGAGTAAAGAAGAAGCTGCAGAGGATCAGAGTTCATCTGGACTGGAACAGAGGAAAGCTGTCATTCTTTGATCCTGATACTGGCTCACACTTACAGAGTTTCACACACTCTTGCACTGACAAGCTGTTTCCATGCATAGGTACTTTAAACGAAATCCCACTGAAGATATTGCCAGACAAAATTTCTGTAACAAGAGATTATCTCAGTTAAAGTTTGGTGTGTTTGATAAGCAGATGCATTGTCCTTCCATGCATGGACTGACACCAAGGTAATGTGTCAAAGTATCACACACATGACCCAGAACTTAAGGTTTCTCAGCAGAAAACTGCAACGAAATGAGAAGATTAATGGTATTCTCACCACCCGTAAGTGGTTTTAATGTTACTAATGTTTGCATGCTGTAAAATCTGTAGACTTCACCCCCCAGAAATCAAGAAGTGGGAAATGCTGCCTGAGTTTCAATCATGTTCAAAGTACTTATTTACCTACTTAAGAAGGATAATAGCTGATTTATCCTACAGCAATAAATGAATGGGGTGTATTGCCATCAACAATTATGTCAGGTTCGTTTTGAATTAATGCGGTGTAAACAGTGGTATATCTGAAAGCTAGTACATCCAATAACAGTATTGAAAAGAAGAAAAACTCTGCGAAGCAAGATATGCTGGAATTCAAATGCAAGGCTAACATTATGCTAATGTAGACATATGCACTTTTTCTTGTTTTTATAACTCGGTTCTGATCCTCTCTCTACAACCCACATTTCAGAAAAAGTAACGGTTGCTTAAGGTTTGTCATTTTCAAGTTAACATTGTCAACTCAGTTTCTCTTGTGATGTCGGGTGGCTGTAGCTCAGGAGGTAGTGCCGGTTAACTACTATTTTCTAGGTTAGTGGTTCAATCCCTGGTTATTCCAAACTGTATGGATACTACCCAAGAATGGGTAAATGGGGCAAGTTGTAGAAAGTACTTTGGGTGCTTAGCTAGAATATAAAAGTTCTATATAAGGTCCATGTTAGGGTGATAGAGACACATAGATATAAAGACATCATTTACTACAGCACGGTTTCAACAACAGTGTTAACAATTAAGCTGAAAAAAGGCAATAATGTAGCATACTGAAGTAAAACTACTCTACTTAAAGTTAAATGTACTTTTTATTACTTTAGTTCAGATAATTTTATTAGAATACACTTTTTTAATGTGTGCCATACACAAGTTGTTTGTACTTGTAGAAACTATACAACATGTTAAAACACCCAGAACTCACTGTTGTCTCATCTGTGTGCCCCATACACAGCACAAATGTGTGTATCATTTAATTATGTGACAGACCTGTGTTTGGTTTTACAGAAAAGTCCAGGTGGACAACCAACTGAACCGAAAAGTGTCTGTATAAATTTTGTGCCACGTTCAGTCCGCTTATTGGCTGTGTCTGATGTGTCTGGGACAGAAGCAACAAACACAGGATTATGTGGTGTTCTGGGCCCTATTTCAGGAAACATGTTGAACAGTCTTTGAGCTGCTTCCTGGAAAAAGAGCCCTGGCCCGGTGGATTACATGTGAGGCCTCTGTTTATTTTATTGCTAGTTGGTACAGTCTGTGCATTCTGCACATCCATACTGCTCTGCCACCTCCCAGAATATGAAGCATACCACACTACAAGAGGATGTTTAATTCAGACTTACAGAGTAAACCTGGTAGTTCGATTGGATCAATCATAAACAACTCTCCTCCAAATGGTCTTGGTGCAGTGAGATTATCATGTTCACATCTGCACAAACAAACAAAAGGGAAAACAAACCAGAGTTTTACTTAAACTAAAGGAGTTAATTCATTTCCCCAAATGGTCACATTCAAAACATTGTGGAGGGCTGCACTAATAAGCCTATAGGAGATCAAATTAATAAACTGAAATAGAAATCACAACACTGCTAAATTAAAGAATAACATTTCAACATAACTGGCTTGTTTTTACATATCATACATGTTCTGAAAAATAGCTCAATATAACCAAGTCAGCTTGAAAAACTAGCATGGGTTTGGCTTTATACACTTATAGAGTAAGTGCATCGTTTCCTGCTTGTGTGGTGCTATTTCATAAAATGACCACATGGGGAGGCTGTAGACTTTTTCATTTTCATTTAAAGCCTTGATTGTCACTGAGACTTTATTGCAGTCAACTGACACTTAAATAGGTACACCTTACTGATACTTTGTTTTGTCCATATTAACGTGACAGCATCATGCAAATTGCTCTCGGTTCTCCTTTGACCTCTGACATTGACGAGGCAGTTTTACTCCTGCTCACTGGACATTTTCTCTTTATTTGGACCATTCTCTGTAAATATCAGGGATGGTTGTGTGGGAAATTCCCAGCATATATGCAGTTTCTGAAATTAGCCTGCCTTAAATCACCTTTGTTTCCTATTTTGATGCTTTTTTCAGTTCTCACAGATGGGACAGACATGGCTGGGGGATAGGAAAGGGAGAAAGAAAGAAGAAGGAAAAGAAAAACAGAGGGGAAGAGGGACAGTGAGAAAGGACATAAATCTCCTGGATCACCTGTTGAGAGAAAAAAAAGGAAAAAAGAGAAAACAAGCAAAAAAAGAGAGCGACATAATAAACACAAAACCATCGCATTAATAGCTAACAGCAAATAACAGTAAATACTAAATATTGAATGATGTTGTGCAGCACGCAGCATCGACTGCGCACAATGTGCTTTGAAACAGCAGCCAAGAAAGGTGTAGTTTGTGTCTATGAACAGTGTACACCTGTGTGGATCAGCACACTTGTTTCTCCACGTAACGATCTGCTAGAGGGTATTCTGATGCTTGACTTGAACTTCAGAAGGTAGTCTTGACCTGTGTCTACATGATAAAACGCTTACATGTATTGACTTGCTGTCATGTGATTGGCTGATTTTAACTTTAACAAGAAATGGGAAAATGTACAGAAAAGTGAGTTTACATGTGCGGCGTTTGATTTGCACTTTTTGAATGTTATACAATTGGAGGGTGTGTGTGAAAAAAAGTTTTTTTCAAAATGCTTAAGAATAAACATTAAAAGTGTCTTGGTTGTTTTCTGTAGTTATTTTTGCACCACATATCTGTTTTTTAAATACTTTTTTTATACATCCGATCAACATTTAAAAATTCAAATGTTTTTGTGAATTTTTGTGTTTTGTTCTTCATATTTTCCTTCTTTACTCAGTTACTTTTCAAACATTTCCCCTTTCCCTTTCAAAATATAAGAAATACTTTAAATGCTAATCGCTTCCTTTCATTTGCATATTTGAGCACATTTAACTGCATATCGTTAACTCTTACTGATGCAGTCAGTCTCAAAACTACACTTTATAAGAGAGCCAGTGTCATCCATTTCTACCATCATGAATAGGACTCATCTGGAAATTAATTCTTGTTGAATCTAATCTATTTTTTTAAGAAAGCAAAGATCATTTAAAAAGTATCAAGCACGTTGGCAAAATTCGCTTTTACATATCATCTGTTTCATAATGTCTAATAAGCTTCATACAGTTAAACACAATTACTATGACTGAAACACGCTTATTCTCGCTATAAATAAAAATAGTATACATGTATGCCTGAATAAAAACAAACAGGTGAGATGTTAGAACTCTTTTATTTTTATTTTAGTATACACTCAAAACTTGCAACAGACAGCTGCTGGGGTTTGGAAGAGAGTTGAACAAATGTTTAAAATATAATCTGATCATTTTTGGAGCAGGCTTCAGGATCTCCATGTATTAACATGCTGCTTTTGCTCCCTGTGAAAATGTTTCCTCCTGAATTTAAATATTTTTAATGTAAGAACAGCACATATTACATCAGGGGATATGACAGGTGAAATATTCAGTTTAAAATATACTGACAGCTCTCCAAGTAAGACTCTAAAATGAAATAAAATGGTTCAGTTATGAAGCTTAACTTTAATCTCAGCCAAACACTAAGATAAACCATACATGAACATTTCTAAGTTATCTAAGTGACATATATGTCATGTTCAACCTGAGTAGCGATAGACGGGGGGGGGGGGAGACAATGTCCGCTGTTCTTGCCGGCTCTATCAAGGAGCGGTGGAGGCCCCCTGGGCAACACTGGCAGAGGCGCTGGCAATAGCCTGGTTTACAGCCTGGTTTACAGCCTGGTGTACAGCCTGGTTTACAGCCTGGCGTACAGCATGATTGGACATGACTGCAGTGGCCAACTCAGCCTGGGCCTTCTGAAAGCTGCCATCGGTTTGCTTGTACAGATTGTGGATCTGGAATGGGAAAGACAAGAGTACACTGACACCTGATACTTGCAGCAATTCATCATCTTATTATGCACGCTGTGAGGGTGAAAACGATACCCACAACCTGATATTGTGGCTATTCTTCAGGCTCTTTATCTACTAAATGCTTCGCGGTAGATGGACGACCTGGACTACGTGGTGAGAGGACTGTGTTTACTTGAAGCTTGGACAATTTTGTTCTTGTTCTAGACCGTTGACTTTCCTGATCAAATATGACCCACTTAATTTTTGGCTTTACAAGCATAATCCATATCAGTTTATTTATTTTGAATCGGAAATTCAGACAGAGAAACGCTGTGACATTTTCAGTGTTTTAGTGTCACTGTCTGGATTTCAAATACTGAAGTTGTAAGACTATCTGAAAATCTGCTGATAAAAATAACAGCCTGATTTAGAGTTCTTTATGGGACCTAAAAATGTGAACAAATGTACCCTTTTCAGCATGACGACCCCCATAACGGTTTCTGCAGTAAAGAGAGTGGCATTGATCATCATGATCGCACCGGCAATGAGGCTGTAGCTCAGAGCTGAAAGGCTCACAATCCAACCACTGAAGGACAGAGAAACACACAAAGATCAAACATACAAGAACACATACTGTGAAAATAGAGGTTTAAAATAGTATCCTCATTTGTCCCTAAAATTGAATAGGTATTGATAAAACAATATGTAAAGCAGGTATTAAATATGCACTTATTATCACCACCAAATTCAAGACGTTTGAAGAAAATAAGCCTTTTTTCAACTCATTCGATTCATTTTTATGGCTTACAACAACTATAAATACATGATACAGACAACAAGCAATGCACCTAGAATGAACAAAGTGCATGGACAAGAACAACAAATGTAGGAATCACATTGCTCAAAAGATTTAGAAAGAATTTTGTATTAGTTCATTAGCCAATATAATTGGACTACCTTTCTCTATAGTTAAAAATAAGATCCAAGTCTTAATGCTTCCAAATGAGCAGGATTTCTAGTATTGTTTAGACTTTAACTGAGCCATATACTTTTGGGTTTTAACTCAATAGTTGCTTTTCTATCAGTTTGACCTACTGACTGCCAGCAACCACTCGCCAGCTAGTTTTTAGCTGGGATAACAAAGAGATGTTTGTTTAGGTACCTTACCTGAACCCCCAGCCAGGGATGCCGATGGTCATGATGACAAAGACAACCACTTGGGCAAAGAAAATGAAGAAGAAGGCAAAGAAGTTGAAGGAGCTGTCATTCCTAGAAGAGGGAACAATATAATTACTGATCTGTCTGCACAGTAACTAACAACTCAGACATTTTTTTGTACTGAGCAAAAACCAAAAAGGAAAACAACTCTGAATTTCTTCACCAAGACGGAGGTACACACCTGAAGGCTTTGCACACAGGTCGATACCAGCAGAAAAAGGAGCAGGGAGTGAAAAGTCCGACCCACAGCACGGCGAGGTACAGACCAGAGCGAGCATCACTGGACAAGGTGATGCAGAACAGGACCAGGGAAGTGATCAGGTTGAAAAACAGTGTGCCTGTGCAAACTGGACGTAGATAAGCAACAAAGAGACTATGAATAAAAAGGAAAAGAACTGCAGCCTGACTTTAGGGATCAAAACCAAACCCATCCTTCTCCCTTTTGACTCTGGCTGATGCAATATGATGCCATTTTTCACAGGTACTGTTGTCGTCTGCTGCCTGGTCAAGATTTCAGAGTGTGACAGGCCGTTATTAAAAAAGCTCTACACTGTTTTTAAATCTCTTGTTCTTTGCATTTTCACACAGAAGCTGCACAATGTAATCTTAATAACACTTTCACAGTTTTGCAGGTTCAGGTGTCCTCGAAATCTGATAATTCTGCAAAAATCTAAATTATAATTATTAATCACACAAGCAGTTACAGGCTGCTTTTACTGGATACACCCTGTGACAGCTCAGTCAGCTGAATTGCATCAGCTCTTAAGAAATGGATGGCTGTATTGACAGATGGCAGGAATATGCCAAATATGGTACTTTTGGTGCTGTCCTTTGGCAGCTGATACCAGGCAGTATATCCTGCCGGTCTCAAAGCAAACAGTCTCCTCTAAAATCCCCTCTGTGAAACTTCACAAAATGCAGTTAGAAGTCCAATATTTATGCCCTCCATCATGTTTTCCAAAGCCATTCAGTGGTCCAAATTGGAATTTTTGCAAGGCCAATTCTGGCCTCCAGGCCTTATGTTTGACATCTCTGCTTTAGCCATTTAAAACTGTAAAAGAACAAAACTAGAACTTGTTTCTGTTTTGTTTCCCTTCTTCTATTTAGCAACATTAACTTTCTCTCTCACTTTCAAAATCAGCATCAAGTGTCAGTATCAAGGAAATATTAAAGGCTCCTCTTACATTTTTTTCCCTGGCCTAATCTAAGAGACAAGGTGTGGAGAAATTCTACAATTTCTCTTTGAAGGAGTCAGCGAGAACTTCTGCAAGCTTAACCAGCTGGATCGGTTGTTTTGGAGATGCCCCATGTCAGTGTCCCCAAGTCTTTGATCTAACAGTGAAGTGCGAGTCTTTGTACAGTCTTGTGCCAGACAGTGCAGGAAAAGTTACGCATGCACGAATCAGTGTTCACTGTCTCTAACTAGGAAGTCTTAAGTGTTAACATATGAGTATTTTAACAAACAAAATTCCCTTTAACTAAAAAAACCCTTCATAACGATGTTAAATTTTGACACAGAATGTGCAAATTAATAGTAACTGTTAAAAGTTGCAGGAACTCACACAACCAGAAGTAGTACATAATGGTGACCGTGCGCTGGAACTGCTGGATGATCTCCACATTGATGTCCTGATAGAAACAGGGACCCACAGAGCTGAAGGAAGGCGGGGAGGGGGCAGTTATTCTCCCGGGCTGAAGAAGAATAAAGTCAAAAAACACTTTGGTGTCACTGGGATGTCATCAGTTCATTTCCTATTCGTTTAACAGGTGTTAGAATGTATGAACACATCTGTTAGAGCCAATCTATAGAGAAATATTTTTGATACTGTTTCAGTTATTATGTTACATGTTTGATTTTGTATAATATGTTGTTAGAGAATATATGCGCGTGTTTAATTTGTGTCGGGTAAGAAAACATCACAGCGCATGTGTGGCAGCAGGTTAGAATGAGCCAGGACGGCAATGGAAATGTGCGCTGTAGCAGCAAATGGTTTTTTGACCGTGACATCGTTTGTTTGTATGTACAAGTCAGAAATAAATCTGGACAGCTCACATTAAGAAGTGGAAGAACTATTTTTTCAAAGCTTGGGACAGAAATTCACCACTACAACATCCCTCCAGTTTTAGCAAGTTTACACTGGCTCCCTGTCAATTGTCGCATTGATTTTTAGATTCTTTTACTTACTTTCAAAGTTTTAAATGGTGTGGCACCCAGTTATTTAAGAAAACTCCTAAACATATATAACCCCAAAGAGCACTGAGATCGTCTAGCCAGATGATCTGAGTACAACCGAGGTCTGGATTGAAGCATAGAAGGAGATCAGGCCTTCGCAGTTGCAGCGCCTTGACTCTGGAATAACGTGCCAGATGATATTCGCACTTCAGAGTCTATACATTCTTTCAAATTGCATCTTAAAACTCACTTTTTACGTGGTTTTTAATTCAAGTTCAGTTTGAGTATCACCAGGCTTGTTTTATGTTTGTTATGTTTGTTTTGGTTTTATGTTAATACTTTTTCATCGCCTCATCTCATTTATCTGTATTTGTTTTTATATTGTTTTCTCTTGTTCTTAACTAATTGTGAAGCACTTTGGTCACCTTTGTTGCTTTTAAATGTGCTACAGAAATAAATTTGATTTGATTCATGCAAGTTCATTAAACCTTATGATATTTATATTACAGGATGTTTGTACTTGTTTTTGCGAGACCTGTGCTTTATTTATGGTCACATCATGACAAAATAGCCGTGCAAAACTTCAGGTTCATACTTAGCGCATTTTCATCACTGAACAGGCAACAAAGAGTTCCTCTGTGATCCAGACTCCTCTGTGTTTAGACCAATGTTCCCACTAAGCTGCGCGCGTGCGCAATTGCGTACTGCTGGCACGGTCTCTGCGCACAGAAAAAAAATCTAACCTGAATTGAAATTAACATTAATACTTTAACAATTCTGTTTTCCAGTGTTAGTCAGTAAGTGACTGGCTGCTCCTGTATGGGATTAGAACGATGCCACCTTATCCCATAGTCCAGCCAATAATGCGATTCACATTCGTATATACGCAGCTAATCATTGACAGGCTATGACAGCGTCCTTATGTGCCGACACCGGTGTTTTAGCTAGTAAAGCGGCATGGCTGATGTGGAGTGAAGCCACGTTAATGACAACGTGTACAACCATTGGAGATGTGAGCAGGACAGACGAACAATTGACGGATAAAGTGTTGACTTTATACCAGTTTTAAATTGTGTTGATAGGTCACGTAACACCAGAGTTATGATAAAAATATCTGCAATGTTTGGTTTACTTCCTGCATTGTTTATATTTACTGCGGAAAGAAACTGTAAAAACTGCGTTTTATAAGGAAAACGCTCGAAAGCACTCTCCACCTGTGAGCAAACCCCGGCCTTTCCTATTGGTGGAAAAATGTACCATGTCGACCAATCAAAAAATTATATGGCGACATGGCATTTAGTTGTTTAGGAAGGGGGAAGTTTTAGGAGTAACGGCAGTGTTTTGAGATGTGAGAGATTTGCTACGTTTAGCGCAAATCTTGTATAGTTAGTGTGTAGTGTAGTCAATAGTTTTGTTGTGTGTGTCAGAACAATGAGGCGACTACTGAATGTTACAGGTGTTACAGGAGTGATACATCTCCTGTTGTCAGGCCTGCAGGTATCAGGCTGTTGTTCTCCTTTATCTCATAGTGGACAGAAATTATGTTTTTGTGTGGCATCAAATTTCATGCAGAACAGCTGATTGTTCTGTAAATAGTTTGAAATATTTATTTAAAAAAAAAAACGCCTTGGCTGCATTTTTAGGTAAACAGCTGCAAAAAACGTTGTTGTTTGCAAAACTCAGTTACTTTTTTGAAGAAGTAACTATACCTGTATAACTGTAAATGCTGTAATTTGATTATTTTAATAAACCATGTAACTTGGATGGATTCGATGCTGGCGTGACCACAGTGCACACGTCTGTTGTTGCTCAGTTGTCCAAGGGACCGCTCAGGGAGTTTGTGTGTTCGCTCAGACACATGAAAAATTAGAGGGAACATTGGTTTAGACCTAAAGCGGTTTCATCCATGCCCAAAACTATTACACAGAACATGTAAACGCCAATGTTGTCCTTTCATTACACAGCCATAAGCACATTTAAGAATTTCAATGGATGACTATATTTCTCCCACTTTTCTCCCACTGAAAACACTATGTCCAGAGGAACAGAATCAACTTTTGGGGATATTAGAACATTTCTTTGACAAAAAAAGCAATCAGTTACAAGAAGTACTCTTTCTTCTGAAGAGTAGTGTAAGCTCCAGCATTGCAATGTCCTTTTTTTAATCCTGACACCAGCACAATGTCACCCCTCGTCGTTTTTTTTTAATGTGCAGAGGGAACTTCAGCTACTATCAGCTGCCTTAGGTGCTCCTTAGGTGCTTTTATGAAGCAGATGGTGGTTAGCTGGTGTTGTTGCCAGGTACTTTATAAACAGTAACCAGTTATCCATCCCTTCTTCATTTCATAATGAATCCAGCATCATGTACTCTGCTCTATTGCACATATAAGTCTGGAAATGTGTTATATCCATGTTGTTATTATCCGTTTATCAACTCTGTTGAGTACACAAAGCAATGAAAAAAACTGGAGCCCAATTCTTTGTATCTGTGCATATACTTGATCAATAAAGCTAATTCTAAAAAAAATTGAATGTGGCTTCTTTTACTTGTGAAGCTGTGGGTGCTCAAAAATTGCAATAATCACATACACAGTAAGAAATAAAAAATAATGTTGGACAAGGATCTTTTAAATCTAAAGGTTTAAAATTCTCTGACTTCTACTTTTAACTCCCCATCCCATCATCCCACTCTATCTCTTACAGGCTCCTGCTACGAGGTAGCTCCTGGGGTTTCTTTGCCAGCTCCTCCTACTTCCTCATCAGCTCTGCCTTAGCAGCATTCACTACAGGCTAGCACAGAGTGAATTAGGCATTAGAACTCTATGTCAAAGTTATTATGCATAATTACATATATAGGTCTTAAAGGTGCTCCAGTGGTTGTGCTTAGGTATATTACTGGTTCAACTGAGTAATTCAGGCAGGTCTGCCTAAAATTGAGGTGGGATCCATAAAGCTGGTGGCATTAAAAAAATCATGCAAATGAAGTGCTGTCCTGCTGATTATTTCTGGGATTTTTTTTAAGCATTCAGCACCCAGATATACACAGCAGAAATTAGTGCAACACTTCATTTTAATAGCCATGAAAACACTCCTGCTTTTCTAGATCCAGCTTCCCCTGAACATTCTGATGGTAAGCTGATGTAAATCACAGTAAAGAGGGTCTTTACTGTATAGTGTTTACCTGGGAGTTGTAGGAGCCATATATGTGAGACTCCATAGGCGTTGTCATGCCCTTTGGGGTCTGCACAGGTGCAGATGGAGGAATGGCTTCATATGGTGGAGGAGGCTGTAGCATGGTTAAAAAAGAAAAACCGACATCATACTTCAGTCTGACAAAAAATGTGGTCTTCAAAAAATTATTCCAAAGAACTTGGATTTAGTTAGTGAATGAAAGAATTATGAATTAAAGTATTAATTGTTAATTAATTAAAAGTATTAATGTATAAGATATACAGATCATACACATTTTAAAACAATACAAAAAAGTAAAATTACACATTTATGTCCACAAGTAATATCTTACTTTTTGTTAACTGATCTCTCTAGATAATTCTGAGCACAAAGCTGCAGGTAACAGCATTTAGACCTCTTCATTCTGAAAAGCCTTTTATCCCATATCTCACACACAGCTATATCCTGTGGAGTAATAACCTTCTCTACTCATGGTGGCTTCACTCATTTGACTTTTATGCCCCACTGGTTTAAGCCATTATCATTATCATCATCCACCCCTTACTTTCAAAATTTACTTTATTTAGAGTCAGTTAGTCAAACCATTATTTTGTTTTTAAATGTATTTATTAATTTTTTTTTCTGTTATTTTAGGGAGAAAAAAGGTCAAAAGGTACCAGAACAGAACTTGGGGTGATTCATTTTAACAGACAAGATGTGTATAACTAAATACACAGAAATGGATGATATTAATATGATAATAAAATAACTCTGGGTTTAAGTAAGGAGGAATATTTAAAGTGACGTATTCTCTCCATTTTGCCCATATTTCCTCAAACTTTAACCACCTGTAGTATCATGAAGAAGGTGATTTTTTTTTACCAGTCTTCTATGCCTGGGATTTCTGGTTTAAGCCATTTCAGATCATAATTCTATAAATGTTATATTGACAGCAGTATATTTATAAACACAGTACAAGTATATAGGACAATATGTTGGACCCCTGTAGTTCTAGGCATCCCCCCCACACACAAATCAAACCATATCTGATGAAAAGAGCTTCAAATGTCTGCTGACTTTGCTTCACAATAAAGTTTTTAAATGGACTTCAAAAGATCCCAGCGGTGTATTCATATGTGTGGATTTGTGACATTAAGCAGGAAGTGGCCCATCTGTGTGGGAAATGTAACACCAAAGTCATGGAAGCTTGTGCAAAGTTATTTACCATCATTTAACAATATAGGTTTTATTGTAATGTAATTTATTTGTAAATGTTCCATAATTAGGAATCTTATTTTGACATTCTTCAGTTATTTCAGTCTAAAAATGTATTGAGTATACAGTTTAAAAAATGATTATTACTGATTTAAGTGTTACAGAATCACCAGTTTATCTCTATATTAATGTTAAAATTATGCTATTATATTCTATATTATATAATTGACTCATAAATGACCCGAGTCTGATATTTTAATTGCTAGAACAACTTGGTTGCTTGGGGGTTAAAAGCCTTTTCACCTTGTGAAGTTCCACTTCTACCACATCTTTACTGTTGCAAAAATTTCACAGATTTCAATTCAGGATTCTCTGAGTGCCATGCCTCTCTATTAGAAATGACTCTGTTCTGCATTTTAGGAAAAACGGGATTACACAATGGTGCAATTCACAAATATACTGTAAATATTCTTGTGAGAAGGTATGCAGCTTGTGAGCTCTGCTACAAATGCTACATAAACAACTTCAAGTTTAGTTCCTGTTGCTGCAGAGTTTGCTAGTATCAAAGAAAGACAAGAAGTACACATGAACTCAAGGTGTTTCCTAGCAACAAAAACCTAGTGATACAGCTGGTTTTGCTGGTTAAGAAAGATTAACCAGGAGAACCAGTCCTGGTCCTTCCTGTTAAAAGAGCCCTCCCCCCCCCACAGTTACCATATGCGTGCTCATAGAGAATGACCTGATCACTTGGGTTCTGTCTCTAATATTCTGGGGTCCTTAGTTTTCTGTATAAAGTCCCTTGGGATGACTGCTGTATACAGTTAAGGAAGAAGTACACATTTACCATGCACATTAATCTCATGAAATTCTAAGGCTTTTAATTTTTTTAACTGTTCTTTTTCCAGGGTGGAATGACTGTACAGCATACATATTTAATGACTCTATAAAACAAGAATTGGGTGCGCTAGTTTGAATTATTTTGGATTTTCTCTAATCCATACAGGGTAAAATACACTTAAATCTTTTAAAAGGTGATCCTGAAGATTCAACGGTTTCTTTTAGCTTGACAGGGCCGAGACCTATCAACTTCTCATTACTGATCATGATTGACTACAGCTGGTAGATTCTCTTTATGCATGCATGCATACATACATACATACATACATACATACATACATACATACACACACACACACACACACACACACACACACATGTATGTGTGTGTGTGTATATATATATATAGAGTTTAGTTGAAGATCATAATTCTATAAAAGTTAAAACGAGTGAAGTGAAAAGTGAAACAGAAAGCATGACGACACCAAAGTGACTCTGCAGCAACTTACAAAAAGAATTGGAATTAACACTTATTCACAAGAACAATTGCTCTTTACTAAAGATAATATCTCAGAGCTCAGGATTATCTGTGTGAGCATGCTTTCTTAAATATTTGAACCAACTCAGGCCGCAAACCAGAAGCCAGATGCTTAGAAAATACACAGGAAGCATGAGAAACAGGCTCTCTGGATCTCTGTGTCCTGTGTAACAAAAGCAGGAATAAAAAAACTGGTTAAACCAAATAATGCTCACGTCAGTTGTATTATGAACCAGGTTGTAAAGGTCCAGTGTGGTATATCCTATGTTGCTGTTGTGTTGAGTCACTGCAGGGTCCTAACAGACAGGACAAAGAAAGAGTTATTCAGCATCCTTATTTATTCATGTGGTCACTATGAATAAGAGTTACAAGTGGGAAAACACTGAGGAGGATCTGGCAGGCCCTAAAATAAGTCACATGAGCAACAACACACCAGCTGCCCACCCATACATCCATCCATTACCCTGACGTTAGCTTCATGTCCAACATCTCTCACCTGAAAAGGGTTTTGGTCCTCCATCGGTTCTGGGAAGTTTGTGTATTTTTATATCTTACTAGCAGTTAGCTTGAAGAAGCCACTGTGTACTCACTGATGTCAACGCTGGAGCAAAAAGATAAGAGAAAAAATATCCCTGCATTTGTTTCCATTACAAAACAAAAGAAAAGGCGTGGCCGTACTTGCGTTCTTGCTTATCCGGAATTCTCAAGAACGCAGCGATCGCACGATCATTTTACAATTGGAATGGCAGTGTACTTGATAACATCACAGCTCTGGAGTTTTTACTGTCATTCATTTAACTGTGATTAATATTTGCAATGGAAATGACACATAACATGAAAAAAAAATACACATGATGTAGTAGATTTTTTAAGAAAAAAAGATCATTTAAAAAAGTATCTTAAGCACTTTGGCAAAATTCGCTTTTACATATCATCTGTTTCATAATGTGTAATAAGCTTCTAATAAGCCTAATAAAGAGCAATAAAAGACTGAAGCGCATGACTTAAAGTGGTCATTGCTATGGTGTCAAGAAGCAAAGGTTTTTTTTTTGCTTAAACTTGTCTGGGAAGTTTGATGGTTCACCTAATAGATCATTCCAAATGAAAATTGTGAACAAACCTCAAATTAGAAAATGGGGCATAAACTGTCTTTCCTCTGTGTGGCAGGGTCCAGTTGTCTGTGGATTGACGCATTCAAATTGCCCAAAATGCATACTCTAGCAGGAACTGCTGGACTAAATGACTAACTCTATTCTGGTTATAGTGTGCAGAGGTAGAGTTTGAAGCACTGAGGAGGGGCATGCAGTCTGACCGGGCACTTGGCAATCAAGAGTTGGGTATGGGGCAAACTGAGAAGAATACGGTCAGGCAGTGTTAAGGCAGCATGATTAAACCTCTATTGTTAAGTGACTATTGACCTATAAGAATACAAGGCGTAGCAGCGTTTGTGGAACTGACCCAAGAGCAAATGGTCTGGTACAGGATGCAGGACGAGTCTGCTCCACATGTGTCTTTGGCCCTGCATGTGGGACACCAGGCCAAACACTTTGGTCAGGCTGGCCGCCAGATCAACTGAACAGTCTCTGAGCTGCTTCCTGGAAAGGTGCCCTGACCCGGTGGATTACATGTTACTCTGTTCATTTTATAGATAGTTGGTACAGTCTGTGCTACTCTGCCACCTCTCAGATATATGAATATAATATGATATATATAATGATATATAATAAGAAGCATACCACACTACAGGAGGATGTTTAACTCACACTTACAGATAAAACCTGTTAGTTGGATTGGATCAAGCTCGGATCACGTTCCCATCATAAACAACTCTCCTCCAAATGGTCTTGGTGCAGTTATTTTGATCTCCACTCCAGTGAGATTATCATGTTCACATCTGCACAAACAAAAGGAAAAAACAAACCAGATTTTACTTAAAGTAAAGGAGTTAATTCATTTCCCCAAATGGTCACATTCAAAACATTGTGGAGGGCTGCACCAATAAGCCTATAGGAGATCAAATTAATAAACTGAAATAAAAATCACAACACTGTTAAATTAAAGAATATAATTTTAACATAACTGGCTTGTTTTTACATCAAGTCTCTGAAATTGTTTAACAAACATAAATTAGCTACAATTAATGTGAACAAGAACGAAATCAATAATCAATTTATGCATGCATTTATATGCTTTACATTTTTCATGCAGTTTGCAAGTTTTGTTTCTTAAACTTAATGTTGAGTGTTTTGTTCATTTGTATACCAATATGTAGTTCCCTTGAACTATAAATTACATCAGCCACTAATTTTGTTATTTCTAGTAAATTAAATGTCCTGAAGGTTTGACACTTGATGCATTATGAATATTTAGTCACCGGTTTACTCTTAAACAATATAACAACAATGTGATGTGTCATTTTATCCTCTATTCAGTTTATTGAATGGTTTCAATTGAAATTTATGAATATATGCTTGGAATTATCTATTGTATAAAGTTTCTACAGGATTTGCAGAAATAAAAGTGAACATTTCTAATTTGAGTCCAAAACATAAAGTGTCTTGAGGTAGCAGAATAAATGTAGAAAAATACAGAATGTTTATGTCTTTACTTTTACTGTTTCTTACAAAATTTCTCATTTTTAACTCTCTTGATGTTAACCGGATTCATCTTTCCAAATGTTAAATCCAGTGTCAGGCTTATTCAGTTTTTTTTGTTTTCATTCAAGTTCTGTTGTTTCCATTCAAATTCTGTTGTTTTCATTCAAATGCCATTGTTTTCATTCAAATTCTTTTTTTTTCAAATTCTGTTATTTTCATTCAAATTTCGCTGTTTTCATTCAAATTCTCTTGCTTTCATTGAATTCAGTTCTTTTCATTCTAATTCTGTTCTTTTCATTCTAATTCTGTTGTTCTTTATTCTGCTTCTGTTGTTTTCTTCCTGATTTTGTTTTCATTCAAATTCCATTGTTTTCATTTAAATTCTGTTGTTTTTATTCAAATTCAGTTGTTTTCTTTGGAGTTCTTCTGTTTGTTCTTTCAAAATTCATTTTTTTCATTCTGTTGTTTCCTTTCAAATTCCATTTTTTACTCAAATTCAATTGTTTTAATTTAAATTGAATAAGATTTTATTCAATCTCTGTTGTTTTCTTTCAAATTCTGTTGTTTTCATTCAAATTCTTTTATTTTCATTCAAATTCTGTTGTTTTCATTCACATTCCGTTGTTTTCATTCAAATTCTGCTGTTTTCATTCAAATTCTCTTGCTTGATTCAAATTCTGCTGTTTGTTTTCCAATTCTGTTGTTGTCATTCTAATTCTGTTGTTTTCATTCAAATTCTGTTGTTTTCATTCAATTTCAGTTTTTTTCAAATTCTGTTTTCATTCAATTTCCATGTTTTATTCAAATTCTCGTTTTCATTCAAATTTTGTTGTTTGCATTCAAATTCTGTTGTTTTCATTCAAATTTCGCTGTTTTCATTCAAATTCCATTGTTTTAATTAAATTTAGTTCTTTTCATTCTAATTCTGTTCTTTTCATTCTAATTCTGTCGTTCCTTATTCTACTTCGGTTGTTTTCTTCCTAATTTTGTTTTCATTCAAATTCCGTTGTTTTCATTCTAATTCTGTTGTTTTTATTCAAATTCAGTTGTTTTCTTTGAAGTTCTGCTGTTTGTTTTCAAATTCAGTTGTTTTCATTCAAATTCTGTTGTTTTCATTAAATTCTGTTGTTTTCATTCTTATTCTGTTCTTCTCATTCTAATTCAGTTGTTCCTGATTCTACTTCTGTTGTTTTCTTCCTAATTTTGTTTTCATTTAAATTCTGTTGTTTTAATTGAAATTCCATTGTTGTCATTCAAATTCTGCTGTTTGTTTTCAAATTCCGTTTTTTCTTTGAAATTCTGCTGTTTGTTTTCAAATTCAGTTGTTTTCAGTCAAATTCTGTTGTTTTCTTCCTAATTTTGTTTTCATTTAAATTCTGTTGTTTTAATTGAAATTCTGTTGTTTTCATTCAAATGCTGCTGTTTATTTTCAAATTCTGTTGTCTTCTTTGAAATTCTGTTGTTTGTTTTCAACTTCTGTTGTTTTCATTCCAATTCCATTGTTTTCTTTCAAATTCTGTTGGGTATTTTCAACTTCCATTGTTTTCATTCAACTTCCATTGTTTTCATTCAATTTCCGTTGTTTTAATTCATATTCTCTTGTTTTCATTCAAAGTCAGTGTTTTTCATTCTAATTCTTTTGTTTTTATTCAAAGTCTGTTGTTTTCATTCAAATTCTGTTCTTTTCATTCTAGTTCTGTGATTTTCATTCAAATTCCGTTGTTTTCATTCCAATTCTGTTGTTTGCTTTCAAATTCAGTTGTTGTCATTCTAATTCTGTTCTTTTAATTGAAATTCTGTTGTTTTCATTCCAAATCCGTTGTTTTCATTGAAATTCGTTTCTTTTTCAAATTCTGCTCTTTTCTTTCAAATTTGGTTGTTTTCATTGAAATTCTGTTATGGTTTTTTTTTTTCAAATTCATTGTTTTTAATTCAAATTCTTTTGTTTTCAGCCTAATTCTGTTGTTTTCATTTACCTTCCGTTGTTTTCATTGAAATTCTGTTCTTTTCATTCAAATTCTCGTTTTCATTCAAATTCTCTTGTTTCCTTTCAAATTCCTTTGTTTTCATTCAAATTCTGTAGTTTTCATTCAAATTCTGCTGTTTCCATTGAAATTCCATTCTTTTCATTCAAATGATCTTGTTTTCATTCCAATTCCATTGTTTTCTTTCAAATTCTGTCATTTGTTTTTGAATTCTATTGTTCTCGTTCAAAGTCTGTTGTTTTAATTCAAATTCCTTTGTTTTAATTCAAATTCTGCTGTTTGTATTCAATTCTTTTGTACTCGTTCAAATTCTGTTGTTTTCATTAATATTCTGGTATTTTCATTCAAATTCCATTGTTTTCATTCAAATTCTGTTGTTTTCATTCAAATTCTGTTGTTTTCATTCAAATTCTCCTGTGTTCATTTAAATTCGTTTGTTGTCATTCAAATTCTGTTGTTTTCATTCAAATTCTGTTGTTTTCTTTCCATTTCTGTTGTTGTCATTCTAATTCTGTTGTTTTCTTTCAAATTCCGTTGTTTTCTTTCAAATTCTGTTAGTTTTTTCAACTTCCATTTTTTCATTCAACTTCCGTTGTTTTAGTTGCAGTTCTGTTCTTTTAATTGAAATTCTTTTGTTTTCATTCCAAATCTGTTGCTTTCATTCAAATTCTGCTGTTTGTTTTCAAATTCTGTTGTTTTTATTCAAATCTTGTTGTTTTCATTCAAATACCGTTGTTTTCATTGAAATTCTTCCGTTTGTTTTCAAATTCAGTGTTTTTCAGTCAACGTCTATTGTTTTCAGTCTAATTCTGTTGTTTTCATTGAAATTCTGCTGTTTGTTTTCAAATTCTGCTCTTTTCATTCAAATTCTATTCTTTTCATTCAAATTCTGCTGTTTATTTTTCATTTCTGTTGTTGTAATTCTAATTCTTTTGTTTTCATTCTAATTCTGTTGTTTTCATTCAAATTCTGTTGTTTTCATTGAAATTCTGCTGTTTGTTTTCAAATTCTGTTGTTTTCATTCAAATTCCGTTGTTTCATTCAAATTCTGCTCTTTTCATTCAAATTCCATTCTTTTCGTTCAAATTCTGCTGTTTATTTTCCATTTCTGTTGTTGTAATTCTAATTCTTTTGTTTTCATTCTAATTCTGTTGTTTTCATTCAAATTCTGTTGTTTCCATTCACATTCCGTTGTTTTCATTCGAAGTCTGTTTTTTGTTTTCCAATTCTGTTGTTTTCATTTAAATTCCATTGTTTTAACTGAAATTCAGTTGTTTTAATTCAAGTTTTTGTTGTTTTTATTGAAATTCTGCTGTTTGTTTTCAAATTCTGTGTTTTTCCTTTAAATTCAGTTTTTTTCCTTCTTGTTTTCTAATTCAGTTGTTTTCATTCAAAGTCAGTTTTTTTCATTCAAGTTCTGTTGTTTTTATTCAAATTCTGTTGTTTTCATTCAAATTCTGCTGTTTTAATTGAAATTCTGCTGTTTGTTTTCAAATTCCATTGTTTTCATTCAAATACTGTCGTTTTCATTCTAATTCCGTTCTTTCCACTCAAATTCTGCTGTTTGTTTTCAAATTCTGTTTTTTTCATTCAAAGTCCATTAATTTTACTCTAATTATGTTGTTTTCATTCTAATTCTGTTCTTTTCATTCAAATTCTGTTCTTTTCATTTTAATTCTGTTCTTTTCATTCTAATTCTGTTCTTTTCATTCTAATTCTTTTGTTTTCATTCACATTCCGTTGTTTTCATTTAAATTCTGATTTTTAAAAAAAATTCTGTTGTCTTCATTCAAAGTATGTTGTTTTCATTATAATTCTGGTGTTTTCATTAAAATTCTGCTGTTTGTTTTCAAATTCTGTTGCTTTCATTAAAATTCCATTCTTTTCATTCAAATTTTCTTTTCATTCAAATTCTGTTTCTTCTTTTAAATTCCTTTGTTTTTATTCAAAGTCTGTTGTTTTCATTCAAATTCTGTTCTTTTCATTCTAGTTCTGTGATTTTCATTCAAATTCCGTTGTTTTCATTCCAATTCTGTTGTTTTCATTCAAATTCAGTTGTTTTCATTTGAATTTTGCTCTTTGTTTTCCAATTCTGTTGTTTTCATTTAAATTCTGTTGTTTTAACTGAAATTCAGTTGTTTTAATTCAAGTTTCTATTGTTTTCATTGAAATTCTGCTGTTTGTTTCCAACTTCTGTTCTTTTCAATCAAATTCCGTCGTCTCCATTCAAATTCTGCTGTTTCTTTTCAAATTCTGTTTTTCATTTAAAGTCTGTGGTTTTCCTTCTTGTTTTCTAATTCAGTTGTTTTCATTCAAAGTCAGTTTTTTCATTCAAATTCTGTTGTTTTTATTCAAATTGTGTTGTTTTCATTCAAATTCTCTTGTCTTCATTCAAATTCAGCTTTTTGTTGTCAAATTCTGTTCTTTTCAATCAAATTCCGTTGTTTTCATTCAAATTCTGCTGTTTGTTTTCAAATTGTGTTCTTTTCAATTAAATTCCATTGTTTTCATTCAAATTCTGCTGTTTGTTTTCAAATTCTTTTGTTTTGTTCTCATTCTGTTGTTTTCATTGAAATTCTGCTGTTTTAATTGAAATTCTGTTGTTTGTTTTCAAATTCTGTTGTTTTCATTCTAATTCTATACTTTTCATTCAAAGTCTGTTCTTTTCATTCTAATTCTGTTCTTTTCATTCTAATTCTTTTGTCTTCATTCACATTCTGTAGTTTTCATTCAAATTCTGCTTTTTGTTTTCAAATTCTGTTGTCTTCATTCAAAGTGTGTTGTTTTCATTCTACTTCTGTTGTTTTCATTTAAAGTCTGTTGTTTTCATTCAAATTCCGCTCTTTGTTTTCAAATTCTTTTGTTTTACAGACTTGGTGTAGATTCCCCTGGGTACTAGTGATGGGATTTCCAGCTCTTTTTAGAGAACCGGCTCCGTAGTTGCTCTGCTTCCACGTCTGCAATATTGTTGTTTCGAATTGCTGTTTCTGTGGCTGTAATCAGTTCCACTAGCAGGATTTGTCTCGGCATCACAGCAAAATTCAACCTTTTAGCAAGGATGTTTTTGTCTGCTTGGGTGAGCTGTCTGTCAGACAAATTCTTCACCCACTATCGTCGGTGTGGCATCCTCTCTTCTGGCCACTGAAGACATTCTCCCTATTTTGCTGTGGTTTCCGACGTACAACAAGTAAGTCAAACTTCCTTTGTTGCCTGGTCTTAGACTTCTCATGCTGTGAGCCTTCTCAAGGAATTCAAACACCTTTTTAAGAGTATTGTCATCTAAGCATTGTAAGTCTCTGTCGGATCCGCTCCATCTTACAATGCTGTGATTGCAGCCATTCCCCAACTCTCTGTAAATGGTACTCATGGCCATTGACCAGTAGTCGTTGATCAATGAGCTTTGATCAGTGGTTGTTGATCAATGGTCATGAGAATTTGCATATTAATAATCAAGGAACTGACCTCCCAGCCCATTGTTCCTTCAGTGGTGCTAGTTTCAGTCATTATGACAAATTTTGACTTTGAAATGAAATAATCAATATTTTTTTATTTTTTTAAATGTGACTCTAGTATTTTTTAGTTACAAGGTTATTGGCTGTGAAGGTTCTCAGTCATCCAGGTCATGGTAGTCTAAAGCAGTCATTCTCAAACTGTGATACACGGGAAAGCTCCATTTTTTTTTAAAGATTAAATATTATACAATTGTGGAGGTATACAAAGACGACACGAGAGTCCCCAAGGCTCTTCTGGGAGCCAGAGTCAACCAGAAAACATCTCCCCGAGCGTGAGTCCTCTATAAAGAGCAGCCTTTCCTTATCGCCAGCGGTCTTGGCTGCTACAGAGTGCTGGCAGGCTCATTTCCCTGGGCCTTAAAACTGCAAAGGCAGCATGGAGCTGTCACGCTGATGGTATACACAGGCCTTTTCCGCCGTGCTGCGATCCCAGCAACCATCGATGATTTGCAGGCCCCCGGGAGAATTGGTGGGGGTGCGGGAGATGCCGTTGGTGAGTCGGGAACTATCGCCTGGATGCCGTAGCTCCTGGTAGCCAGGAGAATGCGAGTAAATGGTAATCCTTTGCGGCCAGCAGTGGTTAGGGTTAGGGTGGCAACTGTCAGAGGAAGACGTGAGTGAAGAGGAATCCGCCGTCATCAGTTTACTCATTAAAACATATTAAAAACACAACAGCCTTAATGCAGAGTAGTTTGGACCCGGAAGCAGGTTTCAGGTCATCACTTAAAGATTGGATATCCCACCTGATGTGAATGTTTTAATGCAGTACAGTTCTTATTATTATCACTTGTCACATCCTGTTTTTGACAGTTAAAATACATGACATTCATATAAGAAATAAACTGTGTAAACTTGTGTAAACTGTATGTGGTGTTAAATAGGCCTATACTACTGTACTTTAATGTCACTCATAAGGGTCATGACAAGAACATTGTGGAGGGCTGCACCAATAAGCCTATAGGAGATCTGAAACTGCCGTTGTGTGGGTGTGGTGTTCTCTCTCCTCCTCTCTTGCTCCACCCCTCTGTCTCTCTCTCACGCTTCTCTCTCCCCAGGACACAGCTGCATTTGATTAGCCTCGTTTACCACCTGGACCCAGTCAGCAATCACCTCTCTGAGGCTATATAAGCTAGGGATGACCTGCGAGTGAGGTAGTTTTTCTCCTTCTGGTGCTACATGTTTGTTTGTTTTTTACTAGGTTTTAGAAAGGTAGTAAGTAGATGGGCTTGTGGTCCTCGGAAGTGTCTCCCCATGGTGAGGAGTTAAGTAAGAAGTGTGGAGAGTGCCTCCCTTATTTGTTTGGTAGCTTTTTTCTTTTGTTGTTGCAACTGCTTCCTTTGTTTCTTTGGCATTATTGGTAAAACAGTGTTGCCGGCTCTTTAAGTTAAGGTTATTTGTAATAAAACTACATTATTTGTAATAAAACTATATTTTTATAGAACACCTCTGTCTGGTTTTCTTTTCATTCCATTCCCGGACCCATTTGTTACTGGTCCCCACACTCACACCCATAGACCACTTCGTGGAGACGTAACACTGAAATAAAAATCACAACACCGCTAAATTAAAGACTAAACTTTTAACATAACTGGCTTGTTTTTACATATCATACATGTTCTGAAAAATAGCTCAATATAACCAAGTCAGCTTGAAAAACTAGCATGGGTTTGGTTAAATACACTTATAGAGTAAGTGCATTGTTTCCTGCTTGTCTGGTGCAATTTCATAAAATGACCACATGGGGAGGCTGTAGACTTTTACATTTTCATTTAAAGCTTTGATTGTCACTGAGACTTTATTACAGTCAACAGACACTTAAATAGGTACACCTTACTGATACTTTGTTTTGTCCATATTAATGTGACAGCATCATGCAAATTGCTCTCGATTCTCCTTTGACATCTGACATCAACAAGGCATTTTTACTCCTGCTCACTGGATATTTTCTCCCTTTTTTTGGACCATTCTCTGTAAATATCAGGGATGGTTGTGTGGGAAACTCCCAGCATATATGCAGTTTCTGAAATCAGCCTGCCTTAAATCACCTTTTTTTTTTTCCTATTTTGATGCTTGACTAGAACTTCAGAAGGTAGGCTTGACCTGTGTCAACATGATAAAATGCTTACGTGCATTGACTTGCTGTCATGCTGTTATGTGATTGGCTGAGAAATGGAAAAAATATATAGAAAAGGGAGTTTACATATGTGGTGTTTGATTTGCACTTTTTGAATGTTATACAGTTAGTTATACAATCAAGGTGTGTGTGTGGAAAAAAAGTTTTTTTCAAAATGCTTAAGAATAAACATTAAAAGTGTCTCTGATGTTCTGTGTGGTTATTTTTGCACCACACATCTGTTTTTTTTAAATACTTTTTTTATAGATCCAATCAGCATTTATCTTGTTTGGGAATTTTTGTGTTTTGTTCTTCATATTTTCCTTCTTTACTCAGTTACTTTTTAAACATTTTCATTTTTCCTTTCAAAATATAAGAAATACTTTAAACAAATACTGAAGACTAATCACTTCCTTTCATTTGCATATTTGAGCACATTTTCAGTTCAATTCATTTTTGTTTATATAGCGCCAAATCACAACATCAGTCGCCTCAAGGCGCTTTATATTGTAAGGTAGACCCTACAATAATACATACAGAGAAAAACCCAACAATCAAATGACCCCCTATGAGCAAGCACTTTGGCAACAGTGGAAAGGAAAAACTCTCTTTTAACAGGAAGAAACCTCCGGCAGAACCAGGCTCAGGGAGGGGCGGCCATCTGCTGTGACCGGTTGGGGTTAGAGAAGGAAGACAGGATAAAAGACATGCTGTGGAAGAGAGACAGAGATTAATAACAAGTACATTTGAATGCTGAGAGGTCTATTAACACATAGTGAGTGAGAAAGGTGACTGAAAAGGAAAAACAGTGCATCATATGCAGCCTATGCCTATTGCAGCATAACTAAGGGAGGATTCAAAGCCACCTGGTCCAGCCCTAACTACATACTTCAGCAAAAAGGAAAGTTTCAAGCCTAATCTTAAAAGTAGAGATAGTGTCTGTCTCCCGAATCCAAACTGGAAGCTGGATCCACAGAAGAGGGGCCTGAAAACTGAAGACTCTCCCTCCCATTCTACTTTCAAATACTGTGGGAACAACAAGTAAGCATGCAGTGCGAGAGCGAAGTGCTCTAATGGGGTGATATGGTACAAGGTCATTAAGATAAGATGGGGCCTGATTATTTAAGACCTTGTATGTGAGGATTTTGAATTCAATTCTATCTATCTATCTATCTATCTATCTATCTATCTATCTATCTATCTATCTATCTATCTATCTATCTATCTATCTATCTATCTATCTATCTATCTATCTATCTATCTATCTATCTATCTATCTATCTATCTATCTATCTATCTTTGAAACTGTGATCAATAAACCACATATCATGAACCATATTTTCTTTTTTTTCAACATCAGGTGTAACAGATTGTCTTTAAGTTTATAACGAGACAGTTTATATTTAAGTGAAACAGACTTGTACATCTCACAGTGCAGACAAGTCAAAAAGATCTTTGTGATGCTGAACTGAAACTATAACCTTTATTTAATCACTGTTCTTGTCGGATCATGAGTTTTACTTCCTTACTTATTTTGCACAGTGTGTGTGTGTGTGTGTGTGTGTGTGTGTGTGTGTGTGTGTGTGTGTGTTCGTGTGTGTGTGTGTATGCATGTCAGAAAGTGTCAGAATGAACCACTGACTCATTTTTTCATTTTAATAAGAAGTCTGTTCACCAACAGAAGGAAATCCCGTCCTTTCATTGAAGATCCAACAATCAGAAAACCCGACAGGTGAGTAAAATAACACCTCAACACACAGAAAACATGGAATATTGTTAAATATTTGTTTGTCAACAGAAGGGCTGTGTATATAATAGAAATGTTAAATAACTTAATGATAACGTTCACAGTGGGATCATCTCTGGACCAACTTTCAAGTCTTTGAGATTGTTAATCAAAGATAAATTAGCTACAATTAATGTGAACAAGAACAAAATCAATTTAAAAATCTATGCATGTCTTTATTTGCTCTACATTTTTTCATGAAGTTTTCATTTTATGAAATAAGTTTTTTTCTTAAACTTAATGTTGAGTGTTTTGTCTGTTTGTAAACCAGCTTTCCCTTAAACTAAAAACTTACATCAGCCACTAATTTTGTTATTTCTAGTAAATTAAATGTACCGAAGGTTTGACACTTGATGCATTATGAATGTTTAGTCACCGGTTTAGTCTTAAACAATACAACAACAATGTGATGTGTCATTTTATCCTCTATTCAGTTTATTGAATTGTTTCAACTGAAATTTATGAATATATGCTTGGAAATATCTGTTGTATAAAGTTTCTACAGGATTTGCAGAAATAAAAGTGAACATTTCTAATTTGAGTCCAAAACATAAAGTGTCTTGAGGTAGCAGAATAAATGTAGAAAAATACAGAATGCTTATGACTTTACTTTGTTTCTTACATAGTTTCTTATTTTTAACTCTCTTGACTTTGACTGGATTCATCTTTGCAATCAAATGTTAAATCCAGTGTTTTGGACCATGGGTGGTAATTATGGGCTAGCTGTCTTGGTGGGCGTGGCCATACTTCTGGAGGCTGTCCAATGTCAAGTGAACTGCAAAGGAGCTAATGGTGAGCGAGGAGTGAACGGCGCTCCGGGCAGAAATGGGTTGCCTGGAATGAAGGGAGAGAAGGGAGAGCCAGGTAACACCCTGCTGAACGTACAAACATTAACCTGCTTACCGCACTTGGTTTATGTACTTATTTTATCTTAACTGCCAATACAGAAGTTGAAAAAAATAAACAACAGAAGCTGAATAAAAACAACAGAAGCTGAATAAAAACAACAGAATTTGAAGAAAAACAACAGAATTAGACAAAAACACAACACGATGGAATAGCTGCTTATAACAATCATTTATCTGCATTATTATGTTATTCTTTTAGAACACATTTTACTTTATCTTTCTTTCTCTCACTGTGAATCCTCTGCTTCTTTTCAGCTCGCCTCAGTGCAATTCTTCACACGTTTCAGTTTCTGTCGCTTTTCCAGCTCTTCCTTTACTTTATTATCTCTCTACTGTTGTGTTTTTATTCAACGTCCTTCTGTGTTTTGTGTGCTTTTGCAGTGTTTTTCTATTTGCTGGTGTGCTTCGAAATTTTAGTTTACAGTTTGATGTTCCATGTTTTACAGAACCACTACACTAAAGAGACAGATGCGCTCCACTGATAATGACTGATAATGTTACTGTGTAATTGCTGGATGTATAAATAAGAAACAAAGTCTTCACAGGTGCTTTTATCACCCCTCAACTGATATAAAACTCAAAGACTGGTGTGGAATAATTCATTTTCTATTTGTAGCTGTGATGATTCAAGGCCCAGTGGATACAGCCAGCCTACTGAGGCAGAAAGGAGAGGTGGGAAATCGGGGCACGCAAGGACCCCAGGGCCCAAAAGGTTTCCGTGGAGATTTGGGGAAAGCGGGTGAGGATGGCCCCCCAGGTACTCCCGGCCCAGACGGCAGGTTGTCCCAAGGTAATGAAGAGATCATTTCTGACCTCGCCATATACTAACATACAGAGTATATCTTTTAAAACACAGCAAACATAATGCTGAACTCATATTGAGTACACAATAACTTACACAATGGATAATAAAGCAGGGCAACGTGGAAATGAGAGTTTCTTCTCTTTACTGGTAAGTTTAAGCTAGCATATGTAGTTAAACAGTTATCCAGCATCTTGTACATAATTTGTGACATTCACATGTTACTCATAAGCACACACAGTGTAACATCAGAGTATCGAGTGGCCACCAGCATTGAGTGTCCAGTCTCATAACATTGCCATGATTTCTACCTTATAAATTACACATTAAACACATCATTCATACTTGTGTGTGTGTGTGTGTGTGTGTTCTCTTAGGAAGACACACCTCTCAGCAGCAGTCCCGTTCGGCCTTCTCAGTGATCAGGACCGACAACACTTATCCTACCTTCAACCAGGTTGCCCATCACACCTTTCACTCCCTCAGATGTTTCATTTCTCATATTTTTAGTCACAGATGCAATATCTGGACATGTGTCCCTCTTAATGTCACACACATGAGTTTGTCACCTCCCCTTAGCATTATCTACCCATGCAGATTGTTTCAGTTTTAAGTCACAGTTTGTGTGTCTAGTACAGAGTCCTGACTGTCAACAGCTTTCCTAGCAGCCATAAGAGGTTACTTTTATACTACACACAACTCTCGTCATAAAATAAATATTATTGTAAAAATTATGAGACCATCAGTAGATGAAGCAGCTACTATTAGGTGTTAGGACCACATTAAGAAAAGTCAACTCAAAGTACTATTTTAAGAAAAAATTCCAAATGTGGAGATTGCAGTTTTCATTTGAAGCCAAACAACTGCCCCTTTTTGACCTTAATCTCAAAATTTTGACTTTGAAATCAAATAATCAATATTTTTTCTGTTTTTTAATGCGGCCCTAACACTGCTTCATAAACAACAGCCTCTCGTTTTTCTCTTACAGTTTTTAGTTACAAGGTTATTGTTTTCCTCTTTGTGTGTGTGTTTGTGCATCAGAAAATAACCTACCAAAAAGCTGTGGTCAACACAAATGGTGATCTTGACACACGCACAGGTGTCTTCACCTGCAGAGTACAGGGTACCTATTACTTCAACTTCCACTCTGTGGCCAAGGTAACTCGCTCCTGTCTGTTCCACTGTAAAATAAATCATACATATTGTGCATATTAGTGTGGCTTATACTATCATCTTGACAGCCACGTTTTGTGTTAAATACAGTGAAAGCTTTATAAGCTTTTCCAAATTTCTTCCAAACATTTGTGTGTTGTGTATTTTTAGGTCAGCATGTGCCTGCAAATAGTCTATGATGGACCAAGAAGAACCCTGGGATTCTGTGATTATAACAGATCAAACAGGCAATCTGAGCAGGTTGGTTTCAGCTCCAGTGAGAAACATGGAGGGAAAACATTTGATCAAACAGCCACACAAATATCTGTTTATCTAAAAGAAATCCTCCTCTAATAATATCCCTGTATATTGCCTTGGGCTATTCTTTACACTGACTGCAACATTTTGTCACAAAGCCTCGACTTGATCAGCTGTGTTGCCTTTCAGGTGCTGTCAGGTGGTGTGGTTTTACAGCTCACAGTTGGACAGAAGGTCTGGCTTGAGTCCTTTAGGGAAAACCAGGGATCTACTGATACCAGGGAGAACAGGGAAAAAAAGATCATCTTCAACGGCTTCCTGCTCTTCCCAAGTCCAGCATAAAGTTCAGCTGTACGCTCAGAAATTTAACTTCACAATGGAGTCTGTGCTCAAACACCAGACTGCATCACTTTGTCAGTTTAATATCTAAAAATCTCATATTTCAGTTGTTGTTTTAAAAGCAGCATCACAGCATTAACATGCATTATCATCTAGAGAACACAATTTCATGTGAACATGTAAGCAGGTAATTTTGTGTCTACTCATGTCAGACTCATGTAAACTTTGATTATTGGCACTGATAAAATAAAATTGAAGGCTATTATTCACTGTGATTGTGTCTGCTGAGATTAAATCAATGAGAAATATACTTTCATACAATTTGATAAATGAAATTTTATTCATCTGTAGCATCCAGTAAAGTAAAAACTCTGGGATTCTGTTTTCATTTGCTATTGATTAATTGCAAAGGCAAAGGCACCTAAAGCACTCAGTCACAACCAGCTAAGGTGGGTTCTTAGGCCAGGCATTAGTCTTTGGGACAATGTGCTTATATGAACTACAGATCGTCTTGCAAGTCAGTCGCTGGCTAAGGTGATCCATACTTAAAATGCACTAAAAGTGGATGCAGCTGCTGTGATCTTATGCAATACAATAGAAGAAAAAACTATTTCAAATGGAAAGGGGTCAAATGGATCTATTTCAATCTATTTCAAATCGAAACACGCCACAGCGTGTTTCAGATACAAACCTCCCAGCGATTTGTATCTTCTCCTGATATTGAACCAGAGAGCTTTCACATGCTAGGTTAACTACTAAACAATGGACATGATTCAATGAAACAGACAAGGCTAGAGTTAAAGATTGATGCTTTTAAAAGTTTTTGTTTTTTTCCAAATACATGCACTTTGCATTCCAGTACTCACAGATACAGATTGTAATATATCAGTCAGCACCAAGCCCATTATTTCTCACTGAAGAAGATGTCGTCTGCAGGTCATCTCAAGAACATTCAGGAATAGTTTCAAAAATCCACTGCTGTAAAACAGTTGTAGTTTTAGATAACAGTGTTTTATGCTTTGTTGCAGTAATTGAAGACTCAGTGGAGTAGCTGGAAAAACTGTAAAACTTGTGAAAATACAGTTAAAAGTCCAAAATGTATGGAATGGATTTTGTGAATGGCTGCAAAGTTTTTAAGGAAAAACATAAAAAATAAAATCTTTGGGGTATCCTATTTTTTAAATATATTGTAACGATGGTTAAGTGACAGGTTGGCTATCTCTGCACACTGTTGTTGTTTCTTTAAGGTACATGTTTGGTTGTGCTGCAGGACAAAGGGAGTTAGTGTGTGCGGGAAGGGGAGGGGGGTCCTTGTTGTTGTTGTGACTGTCCGGGGCTGAAGAGAGTGGGTTGTACTGGAGCACTCTCCCCGGAGTTAATGGCCCATTTGCCTGTGTTACTGAATAAACAGACAAACTGAGATCAAAACGTCTGGTTCTTGAGAACATATGGGAACATTACAATATATATATACATATATGTGTAACTGTTAATATGGCTGCTCATATTAAAAATGGTCAGTGTTTTAATTGAGGTCAATGTATGTGCAAAGCACCACATCAAATCCCCCAAAATGAGTGGTGTGATTTGTCCTATCCAGGTGCAAGTGATGAGATGGAGTGATGCTAACATTTTACCCCCTGAGTCTGAACTCTCTGTGTAGAGATGAAACTCCTCCTATCTCTCTCTCTCTTTTTTTTAAATTTCTGCCCATGCACAAACAACTCTTACTGCCCATCACCCTTTAGCTGTCTAATTTATCAAACAGGAATATTTAATGTGAGCCCCTCCTAAGGTGGTGAGGGAAGTGAAACATGTTCTGTTGTTCGCACTTCTTCTTTTGGTAAACTTTTGTATCTCAGCAGACCTCTAACTTCTGTTTGTGTGTACATTTGGTTGAATTGCTCAAATCTGTTCTTCAGATTCTGTCATGAGTCAGAAACATTTCAGAATCTTCTTCTTTCATAATCCCACTTTTTATGCCAGTTTCACTGTGGTGGTTCACAAACTAATAACATTCATGATTAGGTTGCCTTTGTAAAGAGTCAGTCAAGCTTGGTCAGGACCCCAAGAGTCAGTCAGTTTGTTTATTTTAAAAAGTAACTAAACTGCTCACATTGCTTGTAATTTAAATTACACTGAAAAACGAAGAGCTTGGTCTGAGGGCAAAACAGTGAGCACAACATTACGAGTAATGCAGCAGGTAGTTTTTCCAGGCAAAATGCATCATCATGGCAACCATAAAGGGGGATACAAAATCAGAGCTGTTGCAAATGTAACTTAAACCTTAATCTTTTCCTAAATTGAGGTATCGACTGTGCTAAATTTAAGCATTTAGCACAGTCGTTTTTATATCCTAACCCGATCCATATTATGAATATAAAAGTCTTTATTTATCCCAGAAGTCTGAGAAACTGTGTTACAGCAACCAGTTAAATAATAAAAAAAGATCAACAATGATACAAAATGTAGAGTAAATATAAATTTAATACATAAATTTGATGTAATGTGATATTTTGTGTCAGTAGAGCTAAAACACACCAGCTGCATGCCTTGTAGGTGGCATGCCATGGCATGCAGCACATCCTTTCACCGCATCCACAGTGATTCTGTGTCAGCTGATGGAGGAATCCAAACTCATTTAAACAGCAACAACAATGACAAAATCCCTCAGCAAGCAATGTAGAAGCCAATGATAATGCAAATAACAACATATTGAAAATATAAAAACTACAAAAATCTGAAACATGGGTGAGTTGAATTTGAGTCTTTTTGGCACATGCCAGTCTCCAAATGTTTTGGCCTTTAAAGTGGAAAATATTAAGCTTGTGTATATAGAGAGGGATTAATATATATAAGACCGTAAGGGCAGAAAATCTTGATTAGCAAAATGGAAAAAAATCCCCAATAAAATTCATGTCCAGAAACAAGAATCAATAGATTACAGGTTGTGATTATTTCATTGAGTCTATGTGGTGTAATATTTTAGAATCGTGGAAAGGAAATTGAGTTGAAATGAGTTAAGGAAAAAAAGCGTACAGAATATTATATATCAGTTTGATGATGAATAGACAATGGTGTGGTTAATTTTGTTTATTTAATTGGATTTCTTGACAATGACAAAACCACCCCATTCCTTATGCATCACCAAGACCTCATCTGACAACTGCAGACAACATCTGAAATGTTCAGAAATCTTTTGGAAAGATTAAAAGAAGAAAACTGGAGCCTTTTTTTAGGTTCTGGTAACTTTGCTAACTTTCTAGTTTAGGATTTGCTTCTCTGTTCTCTCTTTCTTTCTTGTGTGTCCAGCTGTCAGTAAAACCCAGAAATGCAGAACTTCATTTGCTCAGCACAGAAAATAATCAGTGACGTAAAGCTGCTGAATCTTTGCTTTTGACTTTGGTTTCCTTGTGCGACTGTAACACGACTCCAAGCGTCTCTTCAGTTTGCGTTTAACTCATCGTGGTTGGTTTTATTCTCCCGTCTTTTCTCTCAGGTGAGGTTTTTACATTTATGATGAATTATCTGTTCAGCTACTGACTGATCTGTTTGTTACACTGAAGCGTTCATTGAAAGGGTCTCCTGTTTCCTGTTTGTTTATCATGTTTGAGTGTCCCGTGCATTAACAGAGGAATTCAATAACTGATAAAAAAAAAACCTTTCTGTTTCTGATAAATAATTTTGCACTTGTTGTTATTTCAGCGCTTCTTTCTTTCCCCGATGTCGTCCTTGTTTCCTCCTCTCCTTTCATTCCTCTTTTTCTTTGCTTTCCTTCCCTAATCCATTCTCCTCATCCATGTGCCTAGAGCAATACATGACTTGTTATAAATGACTTATTGGCCTATAATCTGTGAAAAATATGACTAACATTTTTCTCATGAACGATATTAAGCTATTTTAAGCCAGAAAGAGTACATCTATCACAAGGTGGAAGCAAAGATATTGTTACATTTTGGGTACTTATCCAGGTAAAAAATGTAACTCACATTAAAAATGTCTTTTCAAGAGAGATCTGACCAAAAATAACATCACAGTTCTTTTAAAATAGCTTAAGGAACCAAAGAGGGCTAGATTGATTATGATGTCAGTACAGTAATGTGGAGCCATAAAGATGCTTGCAAAATATTCATTTCTTTATTTTATATAAAACCCCTTCATAAATCCTCATCACTACAGTCTATCTACCAATATAAGTTAAGACATGGGGGGGGCATCATTGATTTTCCTATTTTCTTTGTTTTTCTCTTTTTTTGTTCCATTATTTGCTTTTCATCTTTTCCCATCGCCTCTCCTCCCTCTCAGGATTTAGCCATCATGCTCCACCATTGTTTGCTCATAATTGGAGCCCTGCTCTCATTGGCAATATCCGGGCTAATCGCTATGGAGACCTGTCCAGCTACAGGGATGCCCGGAATGCCAGGTGAGTGCATTTTTGTACTCATGATTGTTGAGACTGATGTGTTTTTGTACTCTATTGGTTTTTGAGTTTCATTAGAACTTTCTGACCATCTTCAGGTATTCCTGGGCTTCCTGGAAGAGATGGTCGTGATGGACAAAAAGGAGAGAAAGGAGATCCAGGTATCTAGAACATAGCTGTGTAAAAGCAGGTTATGATAAGGGAAAAATCATTTTGCCACCAATGTATCCTCTACAAAAGGAGAGAAGAAACAAAGCACTGTATTTAGGTCATTCAGCCAGCGCTTCTTAGGCCTGCCACACATATATTCCTGGGTCTTATCACTCACTTAGAAGCCTTCATAACCAAAACGATTCCACTGCAACCATAGATGACCATAGATGGCTCTGGAAGCAATCCCTGTGGCTAATGTTAGCGGCAGAGCTATGAATGCACACATTCATACATCTGAACATTGGAATTATTGGGACTTGCACGTGGTATAATCATCTGCAAAAGTCTGTCTGCTGAAACCAAAGTGACTTCTGTTTAAGTGCTGGTCAGATTTACGGCTCCTGGATTAATTGAACTAAATGTCAGATTGTAATCCCTTACGTTACTGATCACAGAGGAAAGTAATTACATTAATGTACTAATGCTTCGAACTTGTTTCTTTAGGAGCAAAGTTGCAAGGTGGTCTCGGACCTCAGAAAGGAGAGAAGGGGGAGCCCGGCCCAAAGGGGCCCCCTGGTAAAAGAGGTCAGATTGGGGAGTCTGGGAAGCCAGGTACCCCAGGAACTGCTGGACCTCCAGGAGAACCAGGAGAACAAGGGTAGGCAAACAGTTCAACAGTTCACTCAGTAAACTGTCAAAGCTGGATTATACCCTGGCCAAATGAGACAACTGCTCGCAACCTAAAGCAGGTTAAATGCTGCTCCAGCTTTATGCGTGCTACATTGATTATATGAAACAAAAAAGGCCATTCCTTGATTTAACTATATGAAATATATAACTGCTAATGAGTTTATTTTTTAAACCTATGTTTAATTCATTCATTCATTTTAATTAAATTTTTTGTAAATAGTTCCAAATCAAAAAAATAGTTGCTTCAAGGCACTTCATATTGTTGAGTTAAGACTCTAAAATAACGTAGGAGCGAAACCCCCCCAAAATCAAACAACCCCTTATGAGTAAGCCCTTGGCAGGAAGGAAAAACTCCCCTTTAACAGGAAGAAACCTCCAGACTCAGGGAGGGACAGCCAAATGCTACGACCATATGGGGGTGAGGGAAGGAAGACAGGACAAGCGGAAAGTGTGGAAGACAGCCAGAGATTAATAATTTCCCCATGTGGATCAATAAATTATACATCATTATTATTATCATCATTATTATTATTATTATTATTATTATTATTATTATTATTATTATTATTGTTATTATTATAAGTAATGATTAAATGCAGAGTGATGCATAAACATGATGACAGTCAAAAGAGGTGAATGAAGAAGAAGCAGAATCATGCGTTATGGGAAGGCAAGTATTGCAAAGGGAGGATTCAAGATGAGCTGCATCATGTTCACTGTTAAAAAAAACAGTCCACTGCAGTTGTTCTGCATTAATTAGCTGCTTCTATTAAAAAAATACTCTCTGTTGCTGCAGGGCTGTTGTAGTCCAGCAGCAGGCGGCCTTCAGTGTGGCCCGAGCGACAAACCAATACCCGGATAAAGCCAGCGTCATTAAGTTCACAGATGCGATCACCAACATCAACGATGACTACAACATAAACACAGGACGCTTCAGGTGAGACATTTTTCTTTCAGGCCAGACCGATCACTGTAGGTGTGTTTGCCAGTTTAATGTTGAATGATTGATGTTAGGTTCAAAATTGTACAGACTCATTCAGCAGTGAAACCTGATGGCAACGATGATTCCTGCTCAAACTTTCATAATAATACATTTCATAATGATCATAGAGTTCAAGCATTCATACTATAACAATCAGAGACAACACTAGATTCAAAGTCCGACTACAACTCTATCGAGATCATCTTGTTGTGCACATCTCAAATGTTGAAGGATCAACTTATCCTTCGAACTGATGTGTCTGCCATGTCCAGGATCATCACTAATGATGACAACTACAACTTGAGGACTTTATGATTTAGCAGCTCTTGCCGTACACCAGCCTGTGTGCAACTTCTACGGCATAGGGGAAGAGTCAAGTTATTACAGCTGAATGTTAAAACCATGAAACTGGTGAGCTTCATTGTTGCTCCCTTCCCTTTGTCAACCAATCACCATTTGACCAATCCACACCGTCATAATTAGGATTTTGGAGGACTGCACATGAGCATGTCTACTATTTTATTTAAATAGCGAATCACAAAAACACTTGTCTCAAGGTACTTTATATTGTAAGTTAAAAATCACAAAGTAATACAGAGAAAACCCCAACAACCAAACAACCCCATGCACTTGGTGACAGAGTGAAGGAAAAACTCCCTTTTAACAGGAAGAGGTCCTCAACAAAACAAGGCTCAGGCAGGGGCAGGCATCTGCTATGACCAGTTTGGGGTGAGGGAGGAAAACAGGACAAAAGACAAAATGTGGAAGACATCCAGAGATTAATAATAAGTAATGATTAAAAGCAGAGTGGTGTATAAACCTGCATACATCAAAACACTGCAGGGTCATGCACAGTTAATTCCAGTCATCAAGCTCCATGTCTGTGAAGGTTCTCAGATGACCCCGATCAAGCTCCATGTTCTTCTTGCTTCATGAGTTACACCAAGCGTCTTTGCATCCAGTCTTTGCGTCTTTCCCATCCACTCGATTCCCCAGATTTAGCACTCTGTGACTTCCTCTTGCCAAAAATCTCTCAAAAATCTTAAGGGTTTAACAACAAAGGCTTTGAGGTTAGATTAGGTCTTCTACTGATTGCTCTAGAAAGCAGTCCAAATGTGCAGAAGCAAAGGAACTGAATTGAAACGGGCATCAAAAGTCTTGAAACTTTATGATTGCACCTCGTAGTTGCTGAGACGTACTACATTGCAAAAAATAATCACTCACCCATCCACATCACTGAACTGAGGGGATACCACCTGTGGAAGTCCAGTCCTGAAATTTCCTTGTTACCAAATATTCCAGAGTTAACTGAGAATAACATTTTGATAACTCTCTGTTTTGAACAAAGTAATTCTTCCCAATATGACATAAGACATAAGAAACAAATCCACTTGTATAGAATCATCTTCATTGTGTTGTTGTGTCGCATGTAGGTGTCGGGTCCCAGGAACGTACTACTTTGTGTACCACGCCTCGTTAGATGAAAAACTGTGTGTGTTGCTGAAGCGTGACAACATGCTGCTGGCATCGTTCTGTGATCATCGGCAGACGGGGAGACAGGTACAAGCATCAGACGATAACAATTCCTGTTATTGGGTCAGAGTGTATTAACCTCTGAAATAGATACATCCTCCATTTAATTTCCGAACTCCACTGATTCTAGGTGACTTCTGGTGGCCTGGCAGTGTACGTGTCAAAAGATCAAGAGGTTTGGTTGGAGACTAAAGACTACAGAGCAATGAGAGGGACACGAAACGGATACAGCATCTTCTCTGGCTTCTTGCTTCACTCTCACTGACCACCCCCGGGACAGGAAACAGAAAACAGTTTGACAGCTGAACAACTGAAACAACATGAAAACATTTTCTTACTCTTTCTTCACAATGATCCATTTACCTTTGTAAAAAGCACAGACTGTTTATTTGTCATTTTCATTTTTCATTTATATTCAACAGCCAACGTGCACCATTTTATTCTCTTTCTGCTGAATCAGCTCTGAGTTCCTATCAGTTGAAAAGCTGACACTTCAAATGGAGAAGATGTTTGTGTCTGTAACTGACTGTCGATGGTTCTGTTCTTTTTCTCTTGTTCAGTTTCATAAAGTTGGTTTTATATTGCAGACTCAGTTGATATTAGTGGGTGTGATTTTTAAATGTATTTCCTAACAGAGTTTGATCTTTCTAATTTCCATCATTATCTCGAGTTCACATTTAAGCACAGAATGTCCCATCAGACATTCAAACAAACAAACAAACCAAATAAAGAGCTGAGCATCAACCAAAAGCCTTTGTGTTGTTGCGATTCTTTGAATTAATGTCTCCATTTATTATATATTTTCTTTTTCTGTTCACTTCAAAAATGACCACAGTTTCAATGATGACGCACACACACACACACACAGAGCAAAGAGAACAAAATCAGTAAAAAAAGTCGATTTGAAATTTGAGTAAAATTGACTGTCAGAGACTACATACATCACGAGGGAGGACACGACACAGAACAGAGGGAGACACAGACACAGGAGGGGATTAGGGCAGAGTGGACACACCTGGGAAAACAACTGGACAGAATCTAACCGATGAGACAGAGGAAGTAAAACTGAGCGCACACGAGAAGAGGTAATGTTAAAATAAAACATGAAGTGACTAACACAGAGACCAGGACTAAGACATAAGAACAAACAGGGAAATCAAACCACAATGGAGACAGAAAACAGGGAGACCAGAGAGACACAGGGACATGACTGGGGATACAGAAAGGGATCACAAAAAGAGAACAAACTAGGATATGAACTCACTACAAACAGAGGATGTGATACATGACCTGGGAAAACAACAACGTACTAATATTACCGAAAAACAAACTTAAACACAAAAACCCAAATACCAAAAAAACCTTAAAATACTGAGTTGGAGACCCAGGATGATGACAGGTACTATGTGATGTTCAATAATCAAACCTGTGGAATAGGTTTAGATGATTGTGGTGCATTAAGATAACAATATCTATCCTCCACACTCTCAACTGCATGACCAGAGCAGAAAAAAGGGATTTGCTTCGGTTGCTGTTGCGATGAAAGGAAGACAATCAGGGACTTAGTTTCCCCAGTATGAAGTGAATGAATGTGGAGGTGTTTGTTTACATGCAGCTATGAATGACTTATCATACCATAGTTAGTGACCATGAGTGGACACATACATTACATTGTCAAAAGCATTCACTCGTCTGCCTTCACACACACGAATGTCAGTGAAATCCCATTTTTAATCAGCTGGGTCTAATATGACGTCCGTTGAGCTTTTGCACCTATAACAGCTTCAAATCTTCTGGGAAGGCTTTCCAAGTTTAGGACTGTTTTGATGGAATTATTGATCATTCTTCCAGAAGTGCATTCATGAGGTCAGACTGATGTTGGAAGATCAGGCCTGACAGTCTCCGCTCTAATTCATCCTAAAGGTGTTCAATCAGGTTAAGATCAGGATTCTGTGCAGGCCAGTTAAGTTCTTCCACACCAGACCTGCTCATCAATGCTTTATGGGCCTAACTATATGCACTTATGTGCATTTACATTGGAACAGGACGGGATCATCCTCAAACTGTTCCCGCAAAGCTGGGAGCATGAAATTGTCCAAATTTTAGTATGTTAATATGTACGTTAAAGCAACATGAGTTCTTTTCACTGAAGCTAAGGGGCAGAGCACTGTAGCGCCACTGGGAAAAACAAGCTCACACCATAATCCCCCCCTCCACCAAACGTGGCACAATGCAGAAAAGTTCTCCTGGCAACTGCCAAACCCAGAGTCGTCCATCGGATTACCAGACAGAGAAGTGTGATTCGCCACTCCAAAAAATACATCGTCACTGCTCTAGACTCCAGTAGGGGTGTACTTTACACCACTGCATCTGGCGCTTTGCATTACTCTTGGTGAGGTAAGACTTGGCTGGAACTTCTTGGTCATGGAAACCAATTCCATGAAGTTCTCTGTGCTTCAGGGAATGGAGCTAATCTGAAGGTCAACTGAAGTTTCAAGGTCTTTAGCAATGGAGTTGGCGACCTGGGCACGACGTGTCTCAGCATCTGCTGACACTGCTCTGTGATTATACATGTCCTACCACTTCGTAGATAATTTGCTGCTGCGATCTAAAATGCAAGAAATGAAAGAGGATGTGAGAAGAGAAAACGCCAAACTAGCAAATTAACAGGATGCCATTATTAAAAATAAACACCAGCTACATAATGTGGAGGAAATCAAATATTTTGTGGAACAGATACCAACATCCAGGCTGAGGTTAGGAGTTCAGCCGCACACTGCCTGGAAACACCGTGTTTTTCTAACAATAAAAAAGAAGTTGATAGAAAAACAGAACAAAATGTTAATTTAGAGGAAAGATTTTTTTAATCCGATGCACTCAGTGATGCTTCATCATCAATTCTTCATTTGGTGGAGACTTCTCTGACCTTATCTGAAACAGTTTCACTTCCTTAGAAGGTTTCAGAAAAAAATTACTTTCTTGGGTAAAACTGACTAAATGCAATAATCATAAAGAATCAAATGAGAACAGAACAAACAGGAAAAAGTAGATGAATTGAAATATATAACATGCTGGAAATTATTGGTAGACTGTAAATAAGACTGATGGATGTAATTTCCATTTTGTTTTGCTATATTTTCACTTCACAATATACTTCACAATAACATTATATATTTGAGCCATTTAATGCAAAAGTTCTTTATTGGTTAAATTTGGACTTAAAAGCATAAAAACACAAAGACACTGATCAACTACAGCTGTCTTTGTCAGGACATTTGTCAATAAACATCATCCTAACTGAGTTATCCAGGTGGATGAGTTCTAAGAAAATTTTCCCCCGACCCTGAGTTGTTATGAAGAAGGGGCCAAAATGTTTTTGTATCATGTATTTCAGCTCTAAAGTTGTATGTTTTAGCATTCAAGTGTAGGGTGATTGCATCATATGATTTTCAATCATCTTGCTGTGGGAGAAAGAACCTCATTAATGAAGTACATAGCATATTACCCATGCCACCTCTTTTCAAAAAGACAGTTATTTCCCTATAAAAATGTATTTTTGCTTCATGGATCCAATCAGTTTCACATGGGTTGTAAAATGATATCTGATGTGATGATGTTGGTTTATATTCCTCCAAGATAAATAAATGGTCTTAAACCAGTGTTGAATAAAAAATAAAACTGAATAACTGACGTTATATTTTTAGATGTAGCATAAGAGTTTGAAGAAGAGACAAGCTTTTTTTAAAAAAAACTGTAAAATCAGTGCAGCATTTCCAAACATGCAGTTAAGAGTATGTACTATCATATATATAGTTAAAAAGCAAATCATTTTTGGATGTTCATGATGCAAAAACAATAAATCTTTGTTCAGTTTAAGACTTCAGCGCTTCCTCCTTGATATTGTTCATAACCAATGTCAAATTAGATGTAACATTTATTTCATTCATTTTTCGTGATTATTGGGTGTTTCATGTTGAATAAGTATATTTAATGGCGCAGTGGTAAGTAATGTTACCTCACAGGAAGACAGCCATAGGTTTTAATCTTGAGGTCTGTGGACTCCAGTGTAGAGTTTGCATGCTCCCCCATTTCTGCATGGGTTCTCTCCAGGTACCCCAGCTATTCTATTAACTTTTATTCACACACCACCAAATCACAACAACATCATCATCTCAAGGCAATTTTCATTGCAAGGTTAAGAGCCTACAGCAATACAGAGAAAGCCCTAATAATTAGACCAGACCATATTTCTATGGTGACCTAAACGGCCTATTAAAGACTGCTGCAGTATCTTCAAAACCCAATAGGGGGGGCACAGATTGGATTTGTCCATGTAAGTTCCTACAGAGTGAAGAATTAGTGTTGTACCCCAGAAAGGATTAATAGTGACACCAATAGTTTTTCTTCTTGCTCTCTTGAGTTTCACTTCCTCTTTTTTCGCCCGATTGAGCTGTGGCAGTCACAGTGAAGCACGACGAAAAGTCTTCATCTCCGCTCCCCATCAGCTTATCGCTCCGCTGCAGCAGGAAACACTTCATTACCTGCAAATGGTGAGATGATTTTGACAGATACTAAAAAGCTAGCCAGACAAAAATGTACAGACTTGTACAGAAGTGTTGGGTTTCCTCACATTTCTTGCTGAATGGTTGTTCATGCTGGATTCAAATCTGTGTCAATGATCTTTCACTTTTTAAGTGTAGTTAAATGTTTTATAGCTCTTGTCTTTCACAGATTTCTTTTTAAAGACTCAAATGTACTTATCCTAAACCTTTTTCCTGTATTTTCTGTATTTTATTTTATTATTTTTGTAAGGATTCAATACAATCTTTAAAAAATTATATCTTCAGTTTGTAGCTTGTCGCTCCACTTAGATGGAAATGCTTCTGAAAGCTTTATTTTATTTTATTTTTATGTTTTGTTTTGGGGGTTTTTTTATATGAGGGCCCATTTTTTTGAAAGGTAACTCATATCTTTGTGATCAGGCCCTCCAGTGGCTGAGCTGCAGTACTGCAGTGTTGCTGTTTCTGGTTCACATCACTCCAGCTGACATGCAGTCCTGCAATGGGGGATTCCCTGGGATTCCTGGGATACCAGGCACTCATGGGCCCAACGGCAATGATGGTACTAAAGGAGAGAAGGGAGACCCCGGTGAGCGCAGACTGCACACAAAGAGAATAAATACTCAATATTAACTGTACACTATATGGAGTGCAGGTTTTGATTCCTATTACTAAAACATCTATTTAGTCAGAGGACTTCTTCATTAACAGATTTAAAAACACTTCAATGGTGCATTTGCCACGCTGGCCAAAAAGTAACTGATTATCTTGTACCTCAGTTTCAATTTCCACTGATATTTTTATGCTGTGTAATAACTGTTTATTTGCATGAGCAGGTGAGGCAGATCATAGCATGAGGGGTCAGAAAGGAGAACCTGGTCCAATGGGTCCTCCAGGGCGACCTGGACTGAAAGGGGACCCAGGCCAACCAGGCACTAGGGGATTACCCGGTCTACCCGGGCCGAAGGGAAGCCCCTTCAGCCAACAACAATCCTATTTCTCCTTGAAATCTACGACATCATCACCAGCAGATACTCCCATCATCTTCAATGGGTCAGTGCGCTGAAAGTTTTAAATCTTCAGAGTGAAAAAAGAGTGGTATTTTATTTCATGATTGCTAGGCAAATATAGAAACTACCCAAAGCCAGTGGTAAGGAAACAAAAAGGGAAAAACTGTTTGATTGGATAAAGTGACCACTGAGCACCTGATTAACTTAGTTATTCTATTTAAATAACACTGACTAAAATAGCAGCATATAGTAAAGTCTCCACACATAACAAGTTTTAGATTTTTGCTTAAAAACATGAACAGTCAGTAACAGATTCATCAACACTGTGTAATGTTAGTTGAACCGTAGACTGTATATGAGAGATGGCAATAGCTTCCAGGTCTGAAAAGTGCAGCCACTGCTTAAACCTGCATTCTTTCTACTGGCCAGCAGGGGGTGACTGGTCCAAAAAATCAGATTAATAGAAAAACGACACTCAGCTCCTTCGATTTATGACCTCATTAAACATTATCCTGAGGTGGTTATTGTTTCAAATAGTGGTTTTTAAACTTTTTCAACCCAACAAGATGTTACTCTTTTAAAATGTGGTTTTCATCAGAGTCAAAAAGGCAAATTGTACAGGGATGGACAAGTCCTTACATCATGAGCGAGCAGTGGCCCTGAGATCTTCTTCTGACCATCTGAACTGAAACACAAATACAAAACTCTCTTAACTGACACAACCAAGTCTTTGTGATATTAACTTGTCGCTCACAGTAAGCAGTAGATTGAGAAAAACAGCTTTTCACTGCTAGTTATATGTTGCTTTTAGGTCATACTGACCATTTCGAAAGCTCTTTCACTGTCAGCTAAAGAGACAACATTTTATTGTCTGGATAAAGCTTAGATCTATGATACACACTAGGGGTGGAGTCGAACACGAATACGGTATTCATAAAGGCACAAATAACGTGTTTTTTACGAATATTTATTTCGAACAAATATTTTTAAAAATATTTGTGTTCAGGAACAAGAAAAACTTTTATATCAAAAACCTGAGTTTCCTTATGAGACCGCAGAACATGACCAGATGAGTGAGTGACGTGTGAAAGAGGTGACTGACACGGGCTGCTCCACACAGCAACAGAGAAGGCTCGGCTGAGCGAAAAAAGAATGAACTGCATCACGATTTTTGTTGAATCGATATTTTTGTACCTTAACTGGGTTCCGGTTTATAACTTTCGCGAAGATCTGGAGATTATGCCATTGCGCTGCATTATTGACGTCTGCAGTCGGGTGCTCTGGTGTTCGTTCTCTTTACGTAGCTCTGTTAGCTCGGTAATTTACACAATAGGCTGTTGACAGAGTAACGTTAATGTTCGGTTAAAAAGGTTAAAACAGTGCTTGTGTAGTTGTCACTCATTAACTTAGCTGAAACTCCCCACATGGATTTGGGGAACCAAATAGAAGAGTGTTGCTGCTGCTGAGCCATCTGGCAATCACATAAATAACATAACAGCCAGTGGCTGTTATTTTCTTTTCAATGATGTTCCTTGTTACATGTTCATTGCTGGATTTATGGGAAAACATCAACTAATATTGCATATCCATAATAATTATAATGGATATAAATAAAGAATACTTACACTATAATGTTTGTTAGAAGTGTAACACAAAAAAATGGATTTTTACACCTATTTTAAATATTACTCGAATACAAATACAAATACAAATACTTTTCCCTCCTCAACAAATACGAATACAGATACAAATACCGGCTGCTTTGCACATCTCTAATACACACATTGCTATGAATAAAAAACAACCACAGCTCTTTGTTTTGTAAGAACTAGCATAACTCAAAAATTAAAAAAAACAAAAAAACAAACAACCGTTGTTGATCTGTAAATCTCCCACAGACCAATTTTGGCTGAAGAGAATGAACCGTTTCGAGGAGAAAGACTGACAAATGAGACAACGTACACCTGCACCAACAGAGGCATATATTTCTTCAGTTACCACATCTCAGGAAGGTACAAGGTGAGTATGGATAACTTCTACTTGTAAAACTACTCTGTGTTTTCTGTTTCTGCCAAGTTCATCTTTGTCCTTCTCCTTTTTATTGTTCCAATATTGTATAGATTAAACTGCTGTCATGTATCCTGCTCAACTTTAAAGCTCAGTACTTACAACTTAAAGTATGAATATTAAAAGCCGGGCAGCACGGTGGCACGGTGGTTAGCACTGTTGCCGCACAGCAAGAAGGTCCTGAGTTCAATTCCAACATCAGGCCGGGGTCTTTCTGTGTGGAGTTTGCATGTTCTCCCCGTGTTTGCGTGGGTTCTCTCCGGGTACTCCGGCTTCCTCCCACCGTCCAAAGACATGCAACTTGTGGGGATAGGTTAATTGGATAAACCAAATTGCCACTAGGTGTGAATGTGCGAGCGAATGTGAGTGTGAATGGTTGTCTGTCCCTGTGTGTTGGCCCTGCGACAGACTGGCGACCTGTCCAGGGTGTACCCCGCCTCTCGCCCCATGACAGCTGGGATAGGCTCCAGCGCCCCCCGCGACCCTGAAAAAGGAGAAGCGGAAGCGAATGGATGGATGGATGGATGGATGGATATTAAAAGCCTCGTAATAATTCCACCTGATAGTAAAAGGGAACAGTATCCACAATGAGAACATTGATATCAAAGTTTTACTTTCGCTTCACTATATTTAAATATCTCTTGAATTCTTACTTGAAATTAAATATTTCTACATTAACAAAAATACTTCATTCTGGATTTTGATTCCAAATTGGGAAATATTCAGAAAACTGTAAATTAATATGCATTATCAGGGAGGGGGAACTACAACAACTCCAGTGATCACATTTCATACATTTTGATAGGTTCGATTGTTTGATTGTAAAATTCATCGTTAGCAATGATTGTTAAACATTTTGGAAAAAGCCCATAAAAGAGGATTTTTTTCTCCATTACTTTATTTCTGCCTGTCTTTAAGCTAATCTTTGTCTTTTATATTTTTGTATTTCCTCATTATGTTGGAAAATAAATGTAAAATACACAAATCTTTTAGAATATAAAGTTGCGATGATTTTCATGATTTCTACTATTTACAATATTGTTTGTTTTGTTTGTGTTTAGTTAGTAATTCTAAATATTTTTAATTATGTATGTTTTCCCTTTTGTTTTTTGTTCTTTTGTTTGTTTTTTTTATTATTTAGATTCTTACAAAAACAACTTTAGTAAAGTTTGTGTAAAATGCAGTCACACCTCTTGAAATAATTCTTATATAAGGAATGCTTGTTTACAATCTTATAATAAATAAGATTCCTGTGTGTGACTTGTGATCTTCTAGGTGTGCCTGAAGTTGGAGAAAAATGGTGTAAGTGACATGGAATTGTGTGACCAGTATAATGGGTTTCTGGTCGTCTCTGGCACGGCAGTTCTGGAGCTGGAAGTTGGCGACGTGGTCTCACTGAAGACAGTCAAGACGAACACCATCCTGACAGGCCAGGCCAGCGCCAGCACCATATTCACTGGCTTCCAGATCTTCCCAACCTCCTAAATCTGCAGTCTCCACAGTTTAATAAATTACAAATCTTCTGGGACAGTTAAAGGAACTAAATGATGTTTGTGCCTTCTTTAACAGAGCAAAGACTATCCACATTTGTAAAGGTTAGCTCTGTGTTGCAGAATTCATCCCATTACACTAACCACAAATCATGTTTTACCCATGCATGCATTTTACACTGATTTACAAGAGTACGAAAACACAGTAAACAATTCCCCAGTTTTATTTCACTGTGTCTGTAGTGTTTTGTTAAAGGTCCAGTGTCTACTGCTTCCACATTAACTGATATGGAAATCTTACAATAATGTGTTTTAAGCTTGTTTAGTTCTTTTATTTAATTATAAGTTTAAGTCTATGAACACATTTAATTTTAAGCTCTTCTTTCACATGCCCTCAAAGTTTAACTTTCTTTACTCATAAAATTACTAAATGATACTTTCATAATGTCTTACTATTATCAGATATTTTACAGATTTACATGACAAGCAAATTTTGCCCTCTTGTGGTCAAATGTAAAGACTCAAATGCAAATGTTTTTCACGTCCGCTGTGACACATCTTAAAACAGAATGAATTTTGTTAAATGTATCAGAATCAAAATCAGAATACTTTATTAATCCTTAAGGAAATGATATGGTTAGAGTGGCTTCAAGACAATAAGAACAGTAACAGACTGAACTAAATTAAATAATACAATATATTACAATGTTACAAATTATTAAAAAAATAGCTCTAATATATACAAATTATGAAATTATAAATATCCAGAATATCACAGAGATTTAATATGTATAACTGACATTTTACTCTAAGCTGTAAAACTTGTCATTTGTTATTCTCACTGTAGAGGATGTGCACAGGATGTAACTATTGCAATGTATACTGTGCATTAGATGGAGGAGTCGTACAGGGAGATGGCCACAAGCAGGAATGATTAACTGTGTCGTTCAGTGGTGCGTTTGGGTAATCTCAGTCTCTCACTGAACGTGCTCCTGTGACTGGCCAGCACGTCATGGAGTGGGTGGGAGGTATTGTGCAGCACTGTCCTTATCTTGGACAACATCCGCCTCTCCTACCTTAAGGTGCAGTGGTGTTTTTAACCCAGTCCAATTTATTATCAATGTACACTTAAAGGTATTTATGGTCCTCCACAATGTCCATATCGACCCCCTGGATTGAAACAGGGGTCACAGGTTTCCTGGTCCTCCTAAAGTCCACAATCAATTCTTTGGTCTTTGTCATATTGAGATGCTGATTCTGCTCGCACCACATCCCGGTACTTTGTCTCATCACCGTCACTGATGCGTCCAACCACCACAGAATCATCAGAAAACATGAAGATGGCCGGTCTCTGTGCGGTGGCTTAAGTCTGTGGTGTAGAGGGTAAAGAGGAAAGGGGAGAGGACGGTCCCTTGTGGTGTCCCTGTGTTGCTGATCACCTTGTCAGACACACAATGCTGAAGACGCATATCTTGGTCTTCCTGTCAGAGAGGCATCTACCTGCATCACTATCAGCTTATCACTCCGGAAGGTCACCCTGGTGGTATTAAATGCACTGCAAAAGTCGAAAACATGACTCTTACTGTGCTCGCTGACTGGTCCAGATGGGCATAGACACGATTGAGCAGGTAGATGATGGCGTCCTCAGCTCGAGGTGGGGCTGGTAGGTGACCTGAATGCACACCATGAAACTAAATCCAGGATCTTATTTCAATTTTTATATACCATTATAAAACTTTGGCTAAACCTTTTGGCTCTACAAATAGGTAATATTCACAGTGTACTTACTACTAGTCACTGTCTTGAACAACAATCTGAACAACACAGCTTTAGCATTAGCTTCACTGACTCGTTCTTATAAGGTTGTTATTACTCTCAAATTTCTCTCTTTCTGGGCTGGTGATGGGGACATGGAAACTTATTTTAAAATAGTAGTAAGTATTATATAAAAATAAGTAACCGTAAACTATGAACAGTAAATTGTTGCTGATGGAATCTGGGTAAGTGTTTTTTGACAATTTATCTCTCAAGGTTAGCTGCTTGATATTAATTACAGCGATATGACTTGTGATATCAGGAGCTGGCCATTGACTACATATATGATGGAGCTTTTGTGGCATTAGTCAAGCTTCAAGGTGGGTCCGTCTGTGAAACTGAGGGATGCTATACTTTTAAAATGAACACGTGAGTACCAGCTCTCATGGGCATCATAATTACAACTAATGATAAACAAAACAATGATAGTGAATTCAGTGAGACCTAAAACTAGCAATTGAGACCACAAACGCATCAGAAATGTGTTTACTGAGATCATAAATCAGCTGAGCCGTAACATCATTCCCTCATGGATGTCAGCCCAATAAGTCGCCTCCTCCTGACCATGAGAAAGAAGGCAGGTCACAGTGGGTCGATTTTTCAGACACCATCTTTTATCTGTGAAAAAAATATTTTCCCCCTCCTTGATTGTTTGTTTGTTTGTTTTTTGCACACATGTCAAACTTTTTTTTCAGATTATTGTACACATTTTAATATTAATCAAAGATAGCCCCCATCGGCGTAACTTTGTGCTGAACATTGGGGGGGTCGAGATCTCTCCCTGAATAAATAAATAAATCTGGGTAAATTCCCAGATGATTAAACATGCAACTATTTTGCTGGTAATACCTGAAATGAGTAAAGAAAATCAGCAGCCTATTTATGCAAGATAACTCATAATTTTATTGGGGGGGGGGGGGGGTTATATTGGTTGGGTCTGAATATTGGTGGTGGGAGGGGGGGGGTGTCATAACCCCTAACTCCCCTGGAAATTACCCCTGATACCCCCATGAGTGAAATCATAAATTAAAACCTGCATTTTGTAGACTCTGTATAAAGCCTACTTCCTCCACAAAACAACTTGTGAAAATGATTTTGTGAAATTGATTTAATGCGCTTGTGACAGGAGTTGCAGGATTACAACATTCACTATAAAATCAAACAATGTACGTGATTAATTAACAAAAAACACACACAGCTGACCTTATGAAAGACAAACGCCTCAGTTCCAAAACACTCAAAGAAGGACCTTTAGCTAGACATTATACTGATCTATAATTCTTTTTTTCTTCTGTCATGTATGCTCTTACATAATTATGATTAAGGAACTGACCTCCCAGCCCAGTGTTCATTCAGTGGGCTGGTTTCAGTCATTATGCAAATGTACTGTTTATAAGATTGGGGAAACCTGCAGTCAGCTGAGACTGAAGAAGTGACTTCGGCGTTTCTCCCACTGAAAACGCTACGTCCAGATGACCAGAATCAACTTTTGGAGATGCTTTTACATTAAACGTGGCCAGACTGCTCTAAATGCCTGCTTGGTGTCAGGCACTCTTCTTTCTAATTTTGGCTCAGCATGAGCCATAACAGATAGGATCCACTAATACGGTCAGTTCATCTTAAGTTCCACTCACCTTCTGTTTATAAGCAGCAGCCAATCAGAGGAAAGTTTCCTTTAAGCTGGAGGAGCTGGACAACTTGTTTCAGACAGATGATAAACTGAGGAGCTGCACCAAACCCCAATAAAAGTTAAAGAAGGGTTATGTTGTACTGTGAGTCATGCAGTATTTGTACAGTGCAAGAGCAAAACTATGGAGCTCGAAATGAGCAGAAAATATAGTCTTTAAATAATTATGTTTAATTAGAAAACAATACTAAGCCTGTGCTGTGTAACATTTCCTCTGGTGGCTCATTGGAATACACCTAGTACTCAGGTTTCAGGCGTATAAAGGTCAGTTGCTTCTTCCGGACTCTTTCCAGGCAAGATACTCATTAAATATCCAACACTTGGTATCAGGTTATTAGACACTTAACCCTACAGCCATGTGCATCGTAAACAGACAGCATTACAGGAAGTACTGGATTTCTGGATGGATTGATGGGCTGCATGTGCACTTTTTATTCCCATCACCATATTTCCTGACAGGACATTTCATCTCATGATAAATATGACCACTTACAGGTGTACTCATGTATCAAAGCTTTGTTTTGTCTTTTGTTTGATAGGAAGTCAAAATCTAAGTAGTTCAACACATACCATTCAAAAACTTCTAAAACAAACAAAAATATATATATATTTTTTTTTTTTAAGTAAATGAGTTTATAATACCAGGAAATCCCCAAATCACATTAGCCTGGGGTTATATTTGGACATCTGTTGGCACGATTGCCTTTGAAGTGCTCTTTAAAGAGCAGCCTCTGGAATGGGGTAACAGAACTTCAGCCCAGGGTGTCGGTGGCTGCTGGGCGGCTGAATACCCCGTTCTTTGCATAGAAGGTGTTCTTCACCAAGGATGACCTGGCGCTGGACGGAGTTCTGTAATCCAGCGTGTAGTCACCTGTGGATAAATTAAGATTACAATAATCTGAAGAATTAAAAATTTGAGCGGAAAGCATCTACAGATCTACAAATCTATGGTGGCAGACTGGAGCTGAGCACATTTACAGTAAAACCAGAGATGTCTGAGTTAATCACAGTCAGCTTCATGGTGTGAATGTTGTTCAGTTAAACTAAGTCTGACACTGGCCCAGTGACCTCAACAGGCTGGACCCTGGAAAAATCTGAAAAATATGATTTTGTATGAGTAGACGCTGATAAGGTAAGCTAGCAAAAAATGTTAATGTGTTTTAACTTTTTTTCTCTACATTAAGACAGGACCTTGTATTTTTCTTCATTTTCATCATACATATGAACTGTTTCAGTGGTGGATGTTCATATTAATCACGGCCAGAGTTTCAAATAACCTGTTCAGCACATGTAATGTAATCTCTCTGCATCAAAACCTCAGCTTTCAGACTGCTCTGAATACTCTAATTTACCCCCCGATCGTGGGACATGCCTAATATGGTCCTCTGAGGCACACACCTCTGACTGTAATCAGACTGTAAAAACACCTGACATCTGCAAAACACCTGTATATGTATTTTTTTTTTTTTTTTGCATTGTGTATTTGTTTTGCTTTGTGTAACCTTTAACATATTTAAATTCCAAATAGTGACTATAGTTTAATCAGTCATTGTTACAGGATCTCCTGGTATTAAAACACAGGATTACTACTGAGGTTATAGTACATATAGTACCTAATGGTGATTTTAGATTCAACAAGTTTATCTTTCTAAGGTGTATGCATCATTTCACAGTCTCCACACCACAGGGGATAGACTGTGACTCCATCGTACCAAGCCTCCAGCCATAATCCCAGGAGGAGAGCAGGGGAAAGTTAAACTTCTCCTCAGGTTTAATGTGTCCACGTCTGTGCAAGTACAGAGTTCTCCCTTTGCCCTGCAAAAGACACATAGATTACATAAAACATCACTTTTACACAAATGTAGGAATATACTGAATAAACTTACTAAAATTATAAAATTGCAGGGTTTATTTTATTATATCTAATTATCTTTCTACGTATATAAAAAGATTAAAGAGGAAATTGATCATGGCTGCTGCTACAGCAGATACTTGCAGCTCACTTCACTCAGTTATGCTACAGTCACACTGAAGAAAACTGAAAATTGTGGCACAACCAAAATATTGTGAACTTGCAGTCTCATTGCCTTTGAAACGGTTGATTTGAGCACAGGGACAGGTCTGTGACCACTTATGATGAGTTGCTATCTTCTATGTGTTGTCAGCAAGATGGAGTCAGTCTACCATCAGTCTGTGACCTACTGACTGGGGTCAAGTTGGCAATTACATGTAAACTGTGTGTGATAATACTACTTAGACTACTTAGATTCAGAGTCCAGCCAAACTTTGTAGCTCTGAAACAAAAATTTAGAAATTACTCCACAAATAGTGACATAGTTGCTGTAAAAAAGCGATTATTTTTTTTTTAATAAGCAGAACAACCAGAACATAACCAGAATACAAGCAGTTGACAGTTAAAAGTGAATCTTCACCAAACTGTGTGAGAGTCAGTCTGTGATTGTTTGGAGGCTGTTTTCCTCCCACCAGGGGGCCTGTAGTAACCTTGAGAATGAAGGCGGTCACCCAGTGCTCGAGAGTGTTGCACACTCCCCCCCTGACCAGTCAACTGGTGGCTGTAACTGTGCATTTGGCTGCTGAATGTAACATGTTTTTATTATAATCACCGGGCAATCGCCAAATTTTCCAAATTGCAATGAGGTTGTCCTCCTGTTTTTATTCTAGTTTGACTGAACCAAAAGAAACACTCCAGCAAAACAGGCTATTCAAATCCAACCTATGGATTTGTGAATAATTCCTTATGGACTTCACTGCTGGTTGTGTAAGTTGCTCTGTCACTGAGTGTGATAAAGTCAGCTAAATATTACCCTCTTTAACAGAAACAGTGAAAATGTCAATCTTTCACACTTTTTCAGTCAACTACGGAATGACAGCAAAAGTGATGATATTTATATTTAAATGTTTAAATGTTAATTTTATGAAAGAAGGTTTGACTGTCAAAGTGATTCTTACATGGTGAGAGGAGTCCTGATACAGAGCCTCTCTGGTGTGGGGCGAAACCGGCCTCATTAGAGGAGGCACACTGAGCTGCTGTTCACCTCCCACAGAGCACACAGGAGGAGGAGGAGGACGAAGAAGGTCGCTCTGCTTCTCAGTAGTCCTGGCAACAAGAGGCACAACAGCCCTGATGGAACATAAACAGAAAGTTAATGTTTATTTTCATGCGTGTGTAATGTCATGGTCGCTGGGATCTGTCATGTTTCTGAGGTTTGGACTCTTGGTTAATATTAAATCAAGTCACGTTTATTTATGTCCCACATTTAAGGCCAACAGACGCTGACCAAAGTGCTGCACAGGAATCATCAACAATGTTGGTTAATATTAATGTCACATTCATGCCAAGCTACAGCAGTTTTAGTCTAATTATGTGGGTCTCAGTAACATCAGATAAACCTACTTTTACCCAGACCATGAAAACAAATGATAGCTGAGCACATGTGGATACTCAAGACAACTAAGGCATGGTTTTAAATCTTCACTCTTCCACTTTAATATGAATGAAGGGGCTCACTGAGGGTCGGCAGGTAGCTTTGGCAGCTGTGGCAGCTGTGTGGGCTCTCTGCTGTTGTTCCTGGGATTGTAGCAGGATGGGTAGAGTTTGGCGTAGCGGCTCCTCCAGGTTAAACGGGTCAACATCTCCTTCTGGATCTGCTCCCTGTAACAGTTCTGGCTCTGAGTCGTCAGCAGGTCGCTCATTTCCTGCCCGGAAAGCCAAATTTAGTGTAAGAACAGCTAACACAGACGCACAAGCTGCTTTGGACTTTGTTTTTCTGAAAGATTAATAGTTAACACATAGAACTAGAAGAAGCCCTCTCAGATAATGTTAATGCCCTAATTTTGACTTTTAAAGAAAAGAAAGGGAATCACAATAGCGAACATCTGGAAGATGCAAATAAATCACAAGTGTCACTGTCTGGACAACTTTTCATACTTACAAATAATTGTGCATTTTAATTTAATTATCTTGTGTCCATTTTTTTTAATCCTTTTTAAGCTGGAGCTAGCTCTGAAGCTTTGAGTCCCTTTTATTTAAACAGCAGCTCCACAGAAACAACACAACAGCCATCACAAACTGGCCATAAGAACAATCTCTAAAAAAGTCACAGCAACATATCCTACCAGAGGTATAAAACAGCAGATTATATTTTTATAGTATAAACAAATGGCAAAAGATAATTGTTAAATATAATATAGTTTACCTTTTGTTCAATGCAGAGCTGTGCAGGATCAGTTTCTCACTGTGGAAATGAACTGTGGATCAGATAACGCTGGGGAACGCCAGGAAACACGACACTCCCTGTTTTTCAACTCCTACATACCTGCATGTTTGCAAATAGATCCCACTGTGGGCACTAATATCAACTAATAAAATTCCTCACAAGTTTCTGACCGACTACTTGAGCCCAGCACTTTTAACTGTTTAACATGCGCAAGGAGTTAATTTTTCTTTAGTCACAAGCTTAATTTTTGGCAAATGTTGAGCAAACAGGAGGCCCTGCCTTTCAAAATAAGTCTTGCACATGTGTTTTGGCAATTGAGTTTTTCTGTTAAAAGCTTTTTGTTGTTGGAAATAGGCAAGAATAAAGAAAGACAACAGAAAAAAAGGATGAATCATTCTATAATCAATCCAATGTAATTTTACTAAAATTATTTCTGTACAATGACTTTCGTATATTAGTCATATTAAAAAATAATCAAGAGGGGAAGTGCCAGATACCATGTGATGCTAATTAAATGCACTTTATTAACAGGAAATCACAATTATTAACAGCAATCACCTTCCCCCAACATGTCGCAATAGATGGATGCACCTCCGTCAGCCTGGTTCTTCCAAAGGTTTCCTCCTGTCAAAAGAGAGTTTTTCCTTGCCACTGTCACCAAAGTCTTGCTCATAGGGGGTCCTCTAATTGTTGGGGTTTTCTCTGTATTATTGTAGGATCTTTACTTTACAATATAAACTCTTGTTGTGATTTGACACTTTTCACAGAACAGCAGAGAGTCCTTTGAAAAACTTTTTTTAACACATGACAGTATTTAATTAAACCAAGCAAAATATTAGTAAAATCTCTCCAAAACTAGAATGACGAGTTGATTCTGATAACTGATGAGTGTTTCATTTTGTGTCATTTAAAATGAAATCCAACAAACTCATTTATTCATGGCTGTTAGGAAATCTAGAAAAATCTAGGAAAAGAAGAGAACCATAATGCAGAAACGTATAAAGTGTCCGCTGTCATGCAGTCCTCCACTCATGTTTCAGTTCATAACTGGAAAATAAAATTGAATATTGAACAAGTACCTGTTTCTGCAGAAGTGATGATGTTTGCAGTAAATCTCATCAACCACTAGATGGAGAAGTTCAAAGTACATGTGAACAAAGAGCAGTCAGTGAGTATATTTACTGGATGGTTAACAGATTTTTTTTTTTTAAATTTTTTTATTTTAGGCTCAGAAGTGATGATGTGTAAAATAAACACATTGCAAGTCCAGGTTTCTGGGCACCCACATGTCTGCTGATCTCACCTGGACCCATGGATCCACCTTTCCCAACCCTGGAGGCCATCATCAGATCCTCCTGTGTCAGAAAAGCCAGGGCCATCACAGGTGACCCCTTACACCCCACCCATGATCTGTTTGACCCGCTGCCCTCTGATCGGTGTGGGACCTCAGGACAATCAGGTCCCACATCTCCAGACTCACAAAAAACTTCTTCCTCTGGGCCATTCGGGCTGTTAACAAGCACTATTTGTGTAGATCATCACAACAGAGATGCGTTTCATTTTAAGGTGTACATTTGGTTTATCAGAGCATGTTTGTTGAGTCAGTCTTTTCATTTCTTCCAAGTTGGCTGTTTGGTAGTCTTTGTTTTATAAATAGGAGCAAATTAGAAAAAGACAGTACACTTATGCTGTGAAATTACTGCTGCCACCTTTTATTACCTTAACATTAGTATGTTAGTGATGTAATCCAGATTTCCATTTGTACTTCTTTCTAACTGCACCTTTCTTTACTTTGGCCTCGAGCCCATTTTGCTTCAAAGCCCCGCAGCCACCCACTGCACATGCTCCTCCAGACTATTGCTATGAATGATGACATCATCCAAGTAGGTGGCACTTGGTTCATGAAGCGTTGGAAGGTGGTTGTATCCCTAAATGGAAACCTAAATTTAAATGTCACGAGCTGGTAAGTTTTTTTTTTTTCCTAATGGGAGTCCACACAGGAAGTGTGCAGCGATGAGGTGATCACATCACCACAGACCACAGAAAGTCAACCAATGATGGGTGAAGAAAAAGTTGGTGATAGAAAGTAGGCAAATCCCAAGTTTAACTTCTCTCAACTCTGAGGCAAGTGACTGAGCGACTACCAGTGAAAACTGAGGATACAACTGACTGACATATGATAAATACATTAATATATTACGGGGTTACCTAGGCAACTGCAGTCTTCAATCAACTCTAGCAACCAACCACCAGGGACAAAGTGATGGATGATGAGCTAATCAGCTCATGTTTGGATCTCCCTTTAGGCTCTGAAAAACCTGGAGATTAATCTGAATCTTGAGTCATTCACTTGACAAAATCCACACAGAACTGTACAGGCCAAATCTTCTTAACCACAAGAACATTGAGGCTAGATGAGAATCTCATAACAACCCATCTTGCATTTTCAGAATAGCTTTCAGTTCTTTTTTTATGTTCTGCAAGAACTGGTAGCATGTTGATTGCACTGACGCATACAGATGAGTCTCACTCTGATGTTTATGCTGTTTGTGTCATTCGCTGTGAGACCACAGAAGGTCCCACTTGGTGAGGAATTTAGAGCTAGAGATGAAAGCAATATAACTATCTCCCCTTGCAAGTTTCCTAAGCTTGGTATTGTAGTGTTGCTGTTTCTTGCCCCGGAGCAAATTGTGCAGTGTAAACTACCTTGATAACTCTCAGAGCCAAAACATACTGAATTTAATTTCCCCCCTGCCCTCCCTCCCAGTTTTCCTAAAGTAGCCAACAAGGGTTTCTTTTTTTTGCTAAACAGCAGCTCAAAGGGCGGAAATCCCATGGAACCCACCAACAACTCCTATACTGCAAACAACATAAAGTTGAGCCACTGAATTCATCATTGTGCATGAACCTACAAGTCATGAATTTTACATGCTTTGTCTAATATCCAGCAGTTCATACTTAGGTCACCGCCTTTACAGAGATGTCGTGTAAAGGGATTGCTTTAGGACATTCCGTTGCACAGCAAAACCAACACAAAACATTATTTTTGCACACTTTGGTGAGATGACCCATCCTACAATGGTCAAATGAGACCTCTATTTATGGCAAAGTATCTTTTGGAATTGACAGCTTATTAACTAGTTGTAATTCAGGACATATAAGCACAATACAACACAACCCAGGTCATTATTCTATCCTGAGTGTTATCATATCTCATTTAACCGGCCATCAAGTTAGAATGGGCCACCTGGGAAATAATTTCCTGGTGCTTTTTCTTCACCAACAACTGAGTGATTTCTTCTCCATGTTCAGTCTCATGGCTTACTATATACAGTCTGTAGAGACAGCAACTGATGTCATCATCAGGTAATACTGAAGAACAGACAAACCTTGGAATAGACAAAAAGTTTGGATATTAATGTTTTATTGTCAGAACATTTTTTCTGTTGGAGTGAACTGGTTTGCAGTAAAACAAATTGACCACAAGGTGGAGACAAACACAAACTGAACTTAAAGATGCAACCAGAGATGAACAGCCAGCACTTTGTGGTTTTGTGACTGTAGATTAAATTTAACAGTAATTTTCTTACATGATATCTGACAAAGGAAACATTGAACCCTGTAGATTCATCAGTTTAGACTGTAGGTATAAAATGCACACATCAAATGAGTCTGTGTATTATGTAAAAATATGTTTCCGGCATTGCAGCGGAGACCAAACAAATGTTTCCTGCAGCATCACTTCAAGTGGTTATAATAAGAGTAAATCCAGAAATCTGCCGCTGGTTATCCTCCTAAAGGATATTTTTAGCTCATTAGAAAAACCTTCAGTTTAGTATGTTGTAGTATTCAACCTTACGTGTTGATGTATTCATTCATACAGTTCAAACAACAAAAAAATAATTTGATATGAATAACTGGTTTAAAAAAACGACTTAAAATGTAATTCAACACATCTATCCTTCAATATAAAATTCATTTTGAATGTTTTTCCTTGTTTCTCTGATTACTTTACTTCAGTACTATTTTTTTTCCGTTGTTCTGTGTAATGCTACCTCTAAAATGTCTAACTTTATTTTTTTAAATGCACAATGATGTCAGTGTTTGCAGATGTTTGATCAAATTTCTAAGTGAGCCTTCTCTCTGGTTTAAAAATAGAACAATTGCTGCTTAATTGTTGTTACATTATTCTGAGCAGATGTTTTGGTCTCCATGTAAACCATATTTGTGTTTGGTATATGGTAGTCAGTGATCAGGCACACATGCAAACACACACACACACTTACTTTCAAACATGAACACATACCATTGTGGCATGCTGGTAGCCATGGGAACAAGGTTGGTAGGAAGGCTGGTATAGTGGTGACTCAGCTTGTTGCCGGGTGAATCAGGAAAATACACCGAGACACACACAGATGCACGCACACACAAACATTCATACACACTTTGTGTTTATTATGTGCTCGTTGCCACATAATGAATATGGAGTGAATGTGAAAAGCCTGCATGTTTGATAAAGTGAACTGACAGCGCGTAATCGCTGGTGAGTCATTTAATGGTGGTTTCCTGTCGCTTCCAGTGGTGATTAAAACCGGAACAGACCAACGCAAAAGAACTAAATGGGACATCTGAGAAGGCTTTAGCATTTATCAGCAATAACCAAGCACATATATGGACATTTTTAAATGTTCATTAATGTAAAAAAGCCTTCTATGAAGATCTCTTTTATGCTACTACACCTGTCTCCATGGGAAATGGGAACATTTTTCTTCATTATGCAGACTACTTGAAATTTGGGTCATCTTTGAGACATGCAAAAAACGGTACATAGTACAAAATATGCAGCCACCACATCATAAACACAAGTATCAACTATAGTTTTACTATTAAAGATAAGTGATTCTGAATATTCAAAGCTCTTTAGCCCATGAGCCACATTTGCACATTAATAGCATGTTTTGTTCTATGAATTTTATCTGCCCCACATCCAAAGCTAATTTTGAATCTGGGTGGAGACTGTATTTTTAGCATTTCCTACAACTAAAGTCATACAAACTCCACAAAGAAAGACCCCAACCCCCTAGCCCTGGGGGCAAAGGTAACACTAAAAGAAGTCACATTAACCCTCCGTCGGGCATAGGGAGCAAAATTTTATACTCACAAAAGGGAGAATGCTCAAAAAAGTTTGGTTGACCAAAATGCTGAAAAAGAACAACATGACATCAGAGCTTAATCTTTATTCACATCCCACACAACCCTGACTTTATTTCCTATGTGAAGTCAGCTAAGGTTTTAAGGTTTATACAGCTTTGTTCAAGTTCACTAGCCAAGCATGCATTGCTCATTAGGGCCTATTTTTAGTAGATAATAAAACAATATTTGTGTGGCTTTTTTGTTGTCTCATATTAACAACAGCAACCACATTAAAAAAAAAACATATGGCAACAAGATGCACTCAAACCTATACATAACCCTACATATGTAAAAGTTTTGTGAGAGCTGTTTGCAATAAACTTTTGAGCTGAATGAGTGAGTTTGGATTTACAATGTGGAACCCTAAAGGTAAGAAAAATAAATGTACTATTTACTTATATCCAGTTACAGTAACATCGCAATGCTTTTTTATGCTTTCAGTGCTTTTTATGCTCATTTCAATCTCGATATTTTTATCATTGGACTCTTCTACAGGGGGCAGCAAGGTGGGGTAGTGGTTATTACTGTTGCCTCACAGCAAAAATGTCCCGACAAGATAGTCTCTGTGACATCATCAAGAGCCAAGAGTAGAAAAAAACTGTCTAAGATAGAGCTGGACTGGTCTAAAGTCTGAATTTGTACTCACCATATTTACTTGTGTGTATGCTGATCTCAGTATGTGAAACTTTGTACATAATACGAACATCCAACATGACAATATAAAAATACTGAAAAGTATAATAGGTTCCATTTATAAATATTAGCATTTATTAAATGTTGTTCTGCACTCATAAACAAAAATCCTGCATGCCATAAATGGCAATAAGAGCCACATTTTCAGAAAGTCTCTCATCTAAAGCATTTATGGTGCTTTCCTCTGGGCTGCTCTCAGTCAAAAGACCTGCGTCAAGAATGAAAAAACAGAGTTCAGTCACCTGCTTTCACACCTGCTAATTGGCCCATGACTTGGATTTGACTGTTGGGTTATTTGTTTCTTAAAGCTGCAATCTAAAAAAAGTCTCACTCAGCTGCAGGACTTAGACAATAAAGAGGAAACAGCTGGACACCACTATAATTACAAGAAAACAAATGACTCCAAATGATAAATTTCATTTTTTTTTTTTTTTTCAGAAATAAAAACAGCAAGTGTGGCCTGTAAGATAACATGTCCCTTGAGACGCCTTTTTCCTGTGCAGGCATTGTGGTTTGAGCACGCTAAACCCTTCAGAGACAAGGATTTCTGAAGCCAAATGCATCTGTGGCTTCTCACAGACAAGAGCGCGATAAATGTTGTCCAACTCACACAACTCCCAAATTTTTAAATAATCATCAGGACAAATGTGGAAAAGACAGCTCAGAGGCGAAGCGTTAGAGAATAATATAAGCAAAACCTGGTAGCAAATCATCAGGTGGCCATCACTGAACTGCAAACCAGGTGTTGGAAAAAGAGGAAATAGTTACAGTTTACAGTTCCCATTTCACTTCATTTAATTTCATATGTAGCACCACTTCACAACACCTTAAGGTGCTTAATACAATATGTAAAGATCTTTTAATATTTGAGAAAAACTACAACAATCTTATAATCCACTATGAGCAAGCACTTGGTGGTAGTGCGAACAAAGAACCTCATTTATAAACAGGAAGAGACCTCAAACAGAGGCATATAAACACATGGGAAGTGAAAAGAAGGGAGTGGAGAAAAAGTGTTCATTGCATCACGGGAAGTCCCCCAGCTTGCTGAGTCTATTTAAGCATCACTAAAAGATGATTCATGGTCACCTGGTTCAGCCTTAAATAGAAGCTTTATCAAAAGGGAGGTTTTAAGCCTGATCTTAAAAGTAGAAAGGGTGTCTGTCTTCCAAATCCAAACTGGGTGCTGGTTCCACAGGATCCTCCCATCCTACTTTTCAAATCTCTAGGAACCACAGGTAAGCCTTTAGTCTGATAGCAATTATGCAGCGATTATGTTAAGATTATATGGTACTATGAGTTCTCTAAGATATGATGGGATCTGATTGTGAAAAAGAGGATTTTAAATTCAATTGTGGGGTTAATAAGGAGCCAATGAAAATAAGCTAATATGAGAAAAAATGTGATATCTCTTTCTAGTCCCATTTAGGACTCTCACTTACATGTTTTTGATCAACTTAAGGCTCATCAGTGAGCTGTTAAGGCAGCATGACAATGAAGAAGTACAACAGTCCACCCTAAAAGTAACAAATGCACTTATTTTTCTGCATCATTTTGATTTAATGCTGTTTTAACAATAATGTGCAGATGATAGAAGGTATTCCTAGATATTTGTTTAATATGCAAGTTAAAGGACATATCCTGCTCCAAAGTCACTCCAAGGTTCCTCACAGTGTCAGTGGAGGCTAAGATAAAGCCTGAGAGTAAATAGCTCGTTACACAGTGCGATTCTCAGATTTTTAGAGACAACTTGCTACAAGTCAGTTTTGTCAGAAGTGATGATGTTTGTCTGCATAAACAGACACACATACGTATATCTGCAAAGACTTCACTCGTGTTAAACTGGCTGATGACTAGTTTAGCTCTTCTTGTCATCTCCCAGTAAAGTCGCATTAAAGTCACAGTTCGTAGCTCCGCCCCGGCAGACTGCCGCGTCTTCAACACACAACAAACCTCCACTATGCACGGAGGCAGCAGCGTCAAGTGAGCCGAACGCTGCCTCGACAGGAAATTACGTGGCACTACAAATAAAAAGCCCCAACAAAGTAAACCTTTAAAAACACATTTTCACTCAGGTCTACTTATTAATGCATTTCAAATGCAACTTTTCAAGATAATTTCTTGTATATAAAATAAGGGATTGTGCAGGATGTTAAGGACAAAAAGAAAGTGAGTGATTTTATTTGTTTGCTTACAAAAGAAAAATGAATTGCTGCCACTGGAACTTTGGTAAAAGTATAATGGTTTAACAAACTTCACACAGAGGCAAAATATCCATTTATCACATTTAGCCAAGAAGACTGATTTTCACTTGGAGTCCCCAGTCAGGAAAGATTTTTATTAGAATAAAATAACAAAAAGAAAAAAAAAATATAAAAGTTATCCCAAACAAATAAATGTTGTTGCTGTTTTTGTCAGATCATGCGACCTAATTGATTGTTCAATAGGAAACATTTTAAGGCTATATTTCTCATTTTTGGAGGTAATAAATTCCAGGCAAGAACTGCTTCAGATAAGAGTGCAGACTGTCAAAAAAATTGTTATCCATAATAATATGCAACAATTAGCGGTTAAAACTGACCACATGAGTCAATCTGTAGATGCAGTCACAAACTCCCAAAGTACTGATGGAGCAGTTCTATTTAAAATGTTACAATCTAAGAGAAGTCATCTTAAATTAAAAGTCATCTCATCTCAAATCACCAGTTCAAAAACTAGTTCAGTGGGTCCAGGTCCTTGCTGGAGTGTGGTTTGGCAATTAGTAATATGAGAAGGGATTGTATGCTATTATCCTCCATGTACAACATTTTTTTATTTCAAAGTTTGAAAATGCATTTTGTTTTAAAGCATCATTTCCACAAAGAAACAGGCAGGTAATTTTAATCAAGTAAAGCTGCAGAACTAAAAAACTTACCTTGCTTTAATTTATAAATTTCCTGTAAAATAAGAAAGAAAAAGTGCCTTTTAGAATTTATTAAATATACTGTTTAACGTTACAAGTATAGATTTCAATGGGAACTGGAAATGTCCATCTCAAAATTTTGAGCACATTTTCCCCAGCCAGTAAAAACATGAAAGAAACAAATAAGAAAACAGCAAGCACTTTGTGAGAGAGTTTGGTCGTTTTTTTTAATTATAACTCACCTAAACGTGAAAACGCAATTTCGAAATGACACAAAAATAAAAACTAATAAAACTACAGAAACTGAAATTTTAGAATGATGGCTTTTATTGTGAAACTCTCGACCGGATGTGGGCGCTGTCACTTCGGCTACCTTGATGCGCAGTTCGCGGACGCGCTCATTCACTTCAGGTTAGGACTCCCACTGGAGTAAGGAGAGAAGGACGGGGCAACGTCTGTCGTTAAAACTCGCAGGAGGAAAACGTCAAATCACTCGGATACACTCCTGGAAACAACGTCTTTCAGACCGTTAAACCTGAGCAGCACACCAGCCGAAAGCCGCGTCGGTTTATTTTTGGGCCAACGGATTGATCCCGGACTGTGTGTGCGCGCGTGTTTTCCTTTGGATGCACATACACACACAAACACACGCGCGCGCGCAGTCACACAGGTTGCTAGCGGAGTTAGCCGGGTTTGCTAGCTCGTTGTGGTTAGCTGGGCTTTCCGTCCGCTGGGAGTGAACGCAGAGCGGGGTTAAAGTTTAGAAGTGCCCGACATTTTCCAGACAGAAAGCTGCTGGTTCAGGCATGATGTGCGGGTTTTTCGGAGGTTTGTCAAGTTGGCCGGCTGGTAGCATCGGCTGACTGAAGCCCAGCATTAGTACCTCGGATTGGACTCATGTGTGTCCCCCCCCTTCTTCCTTTTCCACTGCTGTTTTTAAACAGTTTTTTTTAAAAAGCGGACTTTGCCCTCGGGGTGTTGTAACTCACCTCCCTATATTAAATAAAAGCCTCAACTGATTCTTCTTTTGGACTTTCTCAAACTTGGCTGGAAGTTTTTTTTCTTTCTCTTCAAGGAGGAGGAAAAAAAAGTTGTTGGGAAGTTGAGAAGGATTTTTCCAAGCCTGTGGAAAAAATGGATGCGGGAATAGAGAAAGAATGCAGCGCCTTGGGAGGGCTCTTCCAGCTCATCATGAACGACATGAAGGTAAAAAAACGGACACACAAGTCATCTTATTACATGTCTCTACATCTTTTTTATCAAGCTGTTTTTTCCCCTTCATTTTTTACATACTTATACCGATATATTGGGTTACCTGTAATTTCAGCCTTCAAAAATCATATTTGCTTCATATTAAGTAACTTCATGGCAGCAGCCTGTAATATTGTTATGAAGATTTGACCCTTGCAATGCTGATTTGGCAGCTCTATTCTCCGTGAGACTTACTTTTTAAAAATATGCAAATATATTTTTAAAATTATGACTCGTGAGCTATTTGATTGGGACAGATTTGGACATAACATAAAAAAAAAATGCATCAACAAAGTGGAATTCAAAATATAGAGTCTCAGGAAAGCACGAGTAAGCTTGAAACTTAGGTTATTAAAGGCTTGACATGGGATTTCTGGATGTGCAGTGCTGCTGATGTTGATTAGGTAATGAATGAGCAGAGGTTAAAACTGGAAGTGGGCCATCTGAGAGGGTAAGAGAGCTGGATGGGGGTGGATTTTACCAGCTGTGCACCCTTTGATGTTTGTCAAGCACTCTGCCCTTTTGCTGCCTGTCTGTCTGAGTTTCACTGCTCTCAGATGTTCATAGTTAGCAGCTTCTCTTTTCCAATCTCATCTCCCCGGTCCAGAATAGGCAGCAAATGGCTCTGGTTCTACTGGTCTTTCACGCACTGGCATGGGCATGGGTGATTTTTACTGGTCAGGTTTAGCCATTTGTTGATATTTTGGAATCTGTTAAACAGACTTTGGGAGTTTTAAATGTTACTTTTCACGGTGGATTTCCTTTAAATTTAACTCGGATGATAAAATTAGATGCATAAATATGATCTGAAGTAAACTGTGCACAGCCTGCAGGGCTTGTTTTGGCTTTTAGGTCATGTCAAAATGAATGTAATGTATGCAATGCCTTTAAAACATAGGATAATCCCATTGTGCTATGTTTAAGAAAAAAAGGTGTCCAGTCCAATTGGTGTGCCAATTGGGCAGGTGACCCTTATGTCTTAAGTCTATTGCAGAAGCCCAAGTTTGAGTCTGTCCCTGGTGATTAGCAACTTCTCCTAGTTCCCAGCTTTCCTGCCTAGTAGAACTGAAATAGTTATTCAGTTCTGAAATGATAAACAGAAATACAGCTCATCATCCATTTGAGTTATATGGAGCAAAAATTTAAGGGCTGCCGATAGGCTATACCTAAATTTAAATGTGGTTATCTCTGTCAGAGTAGTCTCTAATGTGCCACCATCTTGTTAAAAGCACATACTCAGCCATAAAATAATAATGAAAACTGAAATGTTTTACTAGAGTATTGATTTTCTGCAGTAGCTTGTCTTATTTGTAACTGTGTTGCATTTTATTGTTATACATTTTTATGTTTCTTATAGATCATCATTATGTAAATAATGTTGTGGTAGGTGGCACTCATAGGGATCATTTTGTTATATGACATGTGAGCGCGCACAGAGCCTGAAGCAGATGCTTAACAGAGGAAGTTGAAAACCACCGTAGTGTTACCCGCCATCTCCAACTGGGGGTTTTAGCTTTTGTCAAGCCTGCTAATGCAAAGGAAACTTGTTTGTGTTGAACTTGCTTCACTGTATCTTGATGCATGCTCAATCATCCAGATAACTCATCGAAGTGACTTCTTCACTTGGGATAAATGTTACAAAACGTTTATCCCAAGTGAAGTTATTCCAAGTGACTGAAAATGCTATGTGCAGTTGAACAGAATGAACAGAAGCAACTTGTTGGGATTCCTTCATTGTACACTTTTCTGGTGTCCTGTTACGAAAACGACCTACAGCAGATGATTCAGTCTTCAGAAATACAGCGATATTGTGTAACAGTGGATCTTCGGGTGACTCACGGAAGCTATAGCAGCCCTCCTTTGAGCAGTTTTTATTTTTCTCAACATTGTAATGCACATTCCTGGGCTGAATAACACACCTCTGATTGAAGCAGACCGTCGTCTCTAATAGAGGGGTCATGTTGCTGTAGTGAGTGAGTGCTTGTTGTCTCTTTCTGGATCTCTGTGTGATGAAGAGTCTGAGGAAAATTAGTTAAATGTTTTGCGTGTAACATGATGGAACTTGCAGACGTCCTGTGGTGAGAACAGCAAGCAGTACACATGAGTCACTTCTGCTGTCAGATAACAAGGAAGAGGAATGGTATTAATGGTGCGTGCGTGCGTGTGTGTGTGTGTGTGTGCGCCAGTCATCATATCCTGGTTCACCAACATGGCACAGACCCAATAGGGGCACTGCTACCATCTGACACACACACACACACGCACACGCACACACACACACAAAGAGTCATGTCTAATTAAGTAGAGAGTCTCTCTTCAGATAAATCTCTCCTCCGGGCATCATAACATGCCTGTGAAGATCTCACACTTCTGAATTAACCAATAGGCAGGGAGGCACAGATGCTTTTAGCAGATTGTAGGTCATTTTATGATGCACTGATCCAACTTCTTCCAGTTCTGTTACTGAGTACTGATCCAGTACCGGTGTTAATAGTCAGCATTCTCCCAATGTAGATTATGCTCTTCATCAGACTGTAAGGAAGAGCATGAGAATATTATTTCCTGTGTAAGAGAATAAACGAGGAACTAGCCGGACCAAGATGGATAAAATAAAAAATATAACCATGTATTTACATTATTTACCTAATTTATTTACACTAGTGTCAATTCAGCTCTATGTGAGAGTTTTATACTGGATGCTGTTGTCATTTAATGTTAGCACATCTCACTTATGTGTTTAGACGAAACTTCTCTCCCTCTTCGGCACTTGTACAAATAGGATGTAAGAGTTGATTGGTGCAGATGTAGTCCTGCATTTCCTCTCCCCATTGGACGGCTAGGAAAAAAAGTGACAGTGTTTCAACTCATGGTGGCCAGGAAAAAAATTGCAAAATGGAAAGGAGAAACCAGTTCAGTTAATCTAGTTACACTCTGGATTATTAAGTAGATATTAATGGTAGATATAACTTAATTCCCCCCCCCCCCCCCATGGACTCCTAAGAAAAGGGTGTTGGGTATGTCATGACATAGCCCTGCAGAGTGAATCATAATAGCACCAACTGCCCTCTTTCCTTCCAGGCTAGTGTCCACACATCTGTCCTGATGTGGTTATGCGTTGCTCCAGTGGAGTGGTTATTCTTACACTTTTCTCTTATTCTCTTATTCTTCTTTCTTACAGCAAAAATCTTAAACACAATTATTTTGAGAAATATTGGGGTATGGATTATTTGATTGATATTACCGTAGTTTACGGGTCATAAGCCGCTACTTTTTTCCCACACTGTGAACACTGAGGCTTATATGGACGTGCGGCTAATGCATATTTTTTTTCATGCGGCCAAAAACATTTTGCCTGGTAACAGTAGACCAATAAAATTGATAAGTAGTATATATACGGTATATATTTTTACCGGTTGTTAGGAGATGTTGTAATGTTGTTTGTGGACTGTTCCGAAAAAACCCCCATAAGCAACGCAATTTGTGTGTTACCGATACGTACGTATACTTAAAGGTAGCCGTGTTACAGGCGCTGTTCGAGGGGAAAAAAGCATTTGCAGTATGTATTTTTGTATGTTACCATAACGTTTATGTTACCATGTTTATGTTACCTTACGGATTAAATTAAACGTTAAAAATCCTCACGTGTAATATTTCTGTGTAAATATCTCATATTACAAGTGAAACGCATACGGTTTAAAATCCGGTGCGGCCTGTACAAGTACAAAATTGATTTTCTTTCTACAATTAGAGCATGCGGCTTTTAATCAGGTGCGCTCTGTAGTCCAGGATTTACGGTAATTACTCACTGACTTTGAAGAAATTGTGGATTGATTGAACTCTTCATTGCATTTAAGTGGATTTCCTTGAAGTTTATTTATAATTTTAATGAAAACAACAAAATAAATGAATATAAGCTCAATTAAATTTGTCTGCCAGGGTGTCAACTTGGACCTCTACAGAGTATACAGCACAACTGTGCCAGGTAGTGGCATTGTTGTCTGCTTTACATTTGGCCATCATCGTTTACAATTAATAGAGAGTGAGCCCAGGCTAGTGTCGTCTTAGATCCAGCAGTTAACTGGCATTGTTTGTTTACAAAACTTTAATAATTATTTTAATTGACTAATATATTTGCTGCCGGTTAGGAAGGGCTGCAGCATTGGAAGCTTTGACTAGCATGCACACCCACACCCAGGACCGGATGTTGCCTAATTTAAATGGACTATGGATTGCAGTGAAATATGTGGTTGATGTTTCAACATCATCTGAAAAATGTGTTGGATTGTGTGTTTTCCCCACATTATTACAATGTTGAATCAAGCATAATGAACTTTTAGATCCGAATGCTCCTTCGGTTCCCATTGGTAAACGAACGCCGAGACGCTGCTGAGAGTTAGTGTCTTCCTCTCTCACCTCCAATAAAATAATCAGTGTGTATGTTCTTCAGGTGTTACAATAAAGTTGAACATTCAGACATCCATAGATGGGGAAAAAGGATTTGAGGTCTAGCAGTGTTAGAAGTTATGGTCAGGCTAGCATAAAAAAATAGCACAGGATGAGGATTAGGGTAATTTTTTTTCTGAGTAAATGTCCATTTTGAGGGTTCTTGATGGACAGTGATAATTGGCATCATAGAAAAGAAAGAAAAAATAGACCAAACTTTAGCCAAGAAAACATCTGAGATGATACAAGATTAGTAGTTAAAGTGTTTCCTTGTCATTAGGATTATGTGCTATCGGGAAAGTCCCGATCCTAAGGTTAATGTTCACATTGAAATCTTAGTCTGATGAAGGGGGAATATTTTCTGAAGTGTTCGAATAGCACGAGTAAAAAAGCTGGAGAGGCCGAGAATAACTGTTGAATAGTTTTGTGAACTTGTGTCTGACAGAGCTCGGCAGAATGTTTACATCATCAGTTAACACACGGACTGTCTTAACAGCATGTGTGGAAATGCATCCAAGAGCTAAAGAGGCTCTCAGTGTTTATTCACTTAAGACTCCTTAGCGAGCAGACTTTCTGTGCTGTCTTAAATTGACGCTCCAGTCCGCAGCTCTATAAGATAATGCAATTATCTTATAGAGCTTACAAGTGGTCAGCTGTGTTTTAATCTCAACTCATTAAGTTATATTCTCCTCCAACTCCCCATTTGATGCAAAGACATGTTACCTATCAGAAGAAAATCCATGCTGCTGCAGCTTCATGAGACCTTTGAGTTCTCCTGGAGAGAGACAGACGGCTTATTGATTTCTGTCTCGGCTATATCAGGAGTGGCGTTATGAGCCATCGACCTCCCACACTCCTCTGTTTCTGCTCAAATCTATCCCTCCATCCTGACATGCTCAGTACTTCTGTTTTCATGCTCTGACTGAACCCCCCCCTCCCTCCAACACACACACACTCTTTCACTTTTTCTTCATGCACACCTCTCTTCTTCCTCCTTTGTTCCCCCTCTTTCTTCTCCTGCCTACTTGTTTGGCTATGTGTTTATACACACGTGTACTTTGTGCATGTGTTCTGCACTGTACTGAAGATGAACGGAGAAAAACACAGTAGAGGGGTGTGTGTGTGTGTGTGTGTGTGTGTTTGTGTGTTTTGAATAGGAAATAATTTAAACAAGCAAGCTTTAGCTGTGTTCAATTTCAACATAGACACACAGGACACCAGAAAAATCATAAACAACCCTCAAGGCTGTGTTAATGTATTTTACAATGAGGCTTATATGTACTGAACTGCGCATGAATGCACGGTGAGCAAAATAGTCTTTTCACACACACACACACACACACACACAGAAATGTTAAACTAGAGTCTTTAATGCAGTGTGACGTCACCAATACTTTGTCACATTGGTCATATAACGTTTATGGTTCCTCATAGTTTAGTGTGTGTGGGAGCGGCAGATTTCAGGGAAGTCTACTGTTGCTGACAGGAAAATAGGCAGCCTCAGGTGAATGTGGGCGAGGACACACACACACTCTTAATGAGCATGCGTTTCTTCAGAACTAGCCAAACAAACTCACATGTAAAGGTGTGTCATCTGTGTGTGTTTATGTTGTGAGGGAAGGAGAAAGAATAATTAAAATGAGAGCAAATACAGAACTGAAGGAGGGACATTAGAAATGACAGGGTGAAAAATGGATAGTTAGGAAACCAAGAGACAAAGAAGAAAAAGAAAAAAGTAAATGAAAGAAGAGATGTGCCTCAGGTGATGTTTTACAGTTGAGACAATGAACAAAGACCTGAGCCTCCTCCCAGGATAAAATGATCATACAAAGTAAAGCTATGATGCATTCAGGTGCTTTTAAATCGATCATTGTCATCAGTAAGCTGCCCTCAAGCGCATTAAAAAACAGTAAAATCCTGCTGAGAAAAGCTTAGTGCTCACCAGCTTTACACTGTTGTGATTTTCCTTCTAAGCATATGATAGATTAGTGTGCAGAGTTCATTGCAGCGCTGAACTTCTCCAGATATTACTCAATGGAGCTGTGAGGAGAAAGTGAACAAACTGTGCACATTAAAGAGCGCTAGCTTCCTGAGTACAAGGGTAAAATGATGTTTTATTGTGCCAATGTGAGAATAAGCTGGCTAATTGAAGCTAATTGTAGTGTCATGTTTCCTTCTTTGCCAAAAACCAGTGTATTTTTCAGGACTAAGAAATGTGTAACTGCAGGTTGAGCTGGGGAATTAATAAGATTTTAATTTCATGAACAATTTTGCCTTCCATCAATTATGAAAACAAGATAATCAGGATAAAAAAACAATACTTTTTTCTATTTATGTTTTCTTTTAATATCCCTTTACAGTTGTGCCCTGTACTAATTCAGCCAAAATGTCAGAAAGGTTGTCTCCAGCTGACTTTGTCTTGAGGATTACCTGTTCTAATTTTGTCAGCACATGACTGAAGTGTTGGTTGGGTGTACGCTCTTCATTGCTGTCTTCATGGCCACCATGCAAATCCCTGTGAATCCCTGTGAGCAGTCTAGACCTCTCTATCCCCCGTCTGTCCTTCATCTCTTTTAATTTTATCAAGAAAAAAAAAAAGTGTAAATAGACATGTAATTTTTAAGTTAAGTCAGTAATAGAGCTGGGCGATATGACCCAAAATTCATATCTCGATATTTTTTAGCTGGATGGCGATATAAGATATATATCTCGATATTTTTTTAAAGCCATAAAGTAAGAACAAAAAGAGAGTTCTTAGTCAAAGCTGTGTCCCAGATGTCACACGGGCACTTTTATTAACATACAGCATAGATGTACATGAAAAAACTACTCAAAAATAAATTATGAGCATTTATTAAATAATGATGCTCTATAAATAAAAGAAAACTATGTTGTTTTGTGCATAACAAAGAGCTCACAATTGTGCAGTCAAAATGTAAACTAAAAGACGCTGAGCATAATAACATAGACAGGTTTCACAGCTGCTCTGTTCCCAACTTCTACTGCGTGACTGACAGCCTGGAGTTTGAAATCCGCTTCGTAACCATGTCTCTGAACAGGTGCCATTTATGATCCTTATACACACACAATACGGTAATATTACGTTGACGCACAGTACGTATCACTCCGCGAGAAGTCCTCAGTAGCCGTAATGCTCCGACAATCCATCAAGCGGTGCAGCTCCGTAGCTTACCAAAGTCGTACTAAAACATTTTTTGACAGATTGCTGAGCGCTGTGTATCACATAAAATCGGTTCGCGGTCATCAAGCACAACCAGAATTCATATAAAAGGCGCGCAGTCAACTTTTGAGAAAATGAAAGGATTTCAGGCCGTGCATGGCGTTAGCGTGGCTAGCTCGTCAGCGTGGCTAGCTCGTTAACATGTTGACGCCGTCCAGCCCCACGCAGGGGGCGATGCGCAGTAACTCATTAACGGAGATTTGCGTGTCCGTCTTGTCGCTGCCTGCCGGTGAAGCGATGGGGGAGGAGGGGGAGTTGTGTTCAGTGAAGGAGAGGCGAGGTCGAGTAACGTTGCGTAAAGACAAAAGTGGACGAAAGAGAGGCAAACTTGCGGCTCCGCAACTATAATTATAACGTAACATAGACTATATCGATATAAAGGATATTGTCACATCTTATATCTCGTATAAAAATATATCGTTATTTTTTTAAAAATCGATATATCGATATTAGCTGCAGTATTAAGGTATGACATTAACCTTATTATTTCCTTATCAAACTTCCTGTTTTTTAAAAAAAAGTTGTTTTATGTGTAAAATGGTTAAAGGCAGCAGTAAGATAATCATTTTATAACTTTTCTATTAAAAAAAGAAAAAGAAAAAGAAAGCTTATTAGGCTCCATGGAAGGTCGGCTTAGGTCATGTAGGCTGCTGAGCTGGCAATACACTGGTTTAAACCCTGAGTAAACTAACCTAGCCTCATTGCCTTAACTATATATGAATCAATAATGCTTAAGCACATAATCACCCCTGAATGCAAATTTGAGCAGGAAAAGTCCTGTGAAGACAAACTGGTCGTTCCCATCTTATTCAGTTAAACAGACTACATTTCTCAGATTTTACTGTGACCTTTCAGATCAGGCTGATCTGTTCTAACGTGCAGAAACGCAACCTCACGAGAATTCAGCTCGTGAATCAGGATGCAGCAACAGACTTGACTGTGCATGGAAAATTTGGAAGGAAGGCGGAGGGTCGGCTGGACATGAGTCAACAGGTGAAGACAGATGGAGGTGATCAGGCAGTACGGATGAGTTCAGCTTAAAAGAGGGTGTTGGATTTAACTTACAAACACCTGGATATCATTACATACATTACCTATGAACAGTAGTCATTACATACTTATTTGGTAGTTTGTGATGCAGAACCTTTAATTAGGTGCAGGAAATCAGTTGAAAGTTTCTTTCAAGAACTGGAAATTTTCATCATTTTTGTTTTTGTAGCTTTGTAATGCTTAATATTTTTTATGAGCTGTGGAGAAATGGATGCCTAATCAGAATTAGATTAAGTGGCACGACTGAAGAGAAAGAGATACTCAAATCATATGCAAAGAAACGGTCACATGGAGATCTGCTGTCCTTTACTTCCTCTTCTCCACCCTAACGGGAACCCCTGTCAGCACTTTGGACAACGACAACTGAAGATTAAGGAAAGAGCCAAGAAAATTACTTAACTGCTGGTTTGAGAACGTGAAGTGATGAAATATTGAGTGTTTCAACATGAAACTACAAGGAGCCACATATTCAGAAAACATTCAAGGCATCTGTTCAGTCTGTCTACAATGCAAAACGTATGTTAATGAATTTCTGTAACTGGAGTTAAAAGAAACTGCAAGTACATCAACTAATGGGCCTAAAATAATATAGTAAAGAGTTTAAAGTACTACAATGTTTTTCCACAGTTTTATGTTCTGTTTGTTGCAGGGCAGCTGCGAGCGCCTATGATATCAACCAAAGCTGACTCATAAAGTGGTAGATAACAGACTTCTTGAGCCTGGGGATTTCATCCTTCTTTTTCTGTAAATCTATAATTAGCAATATAAAAAAAGTACATTTGCCATTTACTAAACAGGGCTGAATGGGGACAGCAACAATTATATTTTGATCTGCTGTGTTATCATCTGAGCAAAAACAGCCTGCTTGGGGACTCATCTCACCAAAATTAAAGAACTCTTTAGACTCTTTATTCTCATTCTCATTAGACTTCGCCTGTGGTAAAAGAGAAGCCATACACAAACGGGGGTTAGGTTTAGTCTATCGCAGTTTTGGAAAGCAGATGGTTGTCCCTATTCTACTCTGCGGCCTTATGGGTCCTGGTCTGATGGATCTAACCAGGAGAAGATCTAGTACTAACTTTTTCAGTTATAGAGAGGAGAGTTGGAGTATGACTGACTATGAACCAGGATATTCTTTGGGGATGAAGCAGAACACTACATTTCTACATTTCCAAAATGAGAGTGATACATTCTGCACAAATAAACTGGCCATGGACTGTGTTGGAGAGATGGAAAAGTAGAAGTGATATATCTTGGAGTCACAGCTTACCTGATATGAAAATTCAATGTTGAGTTGAAGTGTCTGATGCAAAATGGCCACTGTTGTATAAATGAAGAGGAAGAGCGTGAATAGAGAAATATTATCTCTCATCTCTTTTAGTTCCTATTGTACTTTTAACTGTTCAGCACAATATTTTTTTAGTCTGGAATCAACTGACTGAGCCTGGCGGGTGTTTGTGGACCCTAAGGAGTAACCTTTTTGGCTCTTAAATATAGCAAACTATGTGAGCAACTTTATGGTATTATAAATATTATATGAAGAAAGTAGGGAAAGATGCAGTCCAAAGAAAAAAATCATGAAACAGAGGAGAGAACAACAAAGTGTATGGGAGCAAACTGAAAGAAAAATTATTTACGTCACATCTAGGAATGTATAATAAAACGAGAAAGTCCTTTTTTTCCCTGCCATTTTCTTATGAAAAAAAAATTCAGATAAAAGATCAGACTGTCGAGTGTGGACCACGTAGACTTCATAGAACAAACCATTAACTCTGCGTTGACACATCCTTCCATCAACCCCCACTCCTTTTTAGTCTTCTGTCTTTGAGTCAACCAGTGTTACTCAAACATAACGTCAAACAAACTATCAATGTGCTGTTTGAACAGTCTCACCCTCTCTCCCCTTCCTTTGCTTTCTGATGCCTTCAGCACAGTTACTTTTAGTGCGCCGACTGTCTCCGACATAATTGGCAGGCCAGTGGACAAAATGTCTAGTTTATATTTCCAAATATATATATTTAAGCTAACGTAGTAATTATTAAGTTAACTTCTAAGCTTCAGCTGTGCTTTATCCCAGATGAGAAAACTTTGTGGTTATGTTCTAGTTTATTTTAAAAATTTCTTTTAGTATCGCCATACCCTTCCATTATTGAATGAACAATCTCAAAAACAAACACTGATATTCCTGTGCCTTAAAAGTGCGACCAAAATAGGGTTGTGCCAGTGGATGATGGTCTTTTATTTCCAATAGCTTGCTATGAATCAGTCTTTTATTTAAAGAAAAAAAAAATCAAGCACATCCCTTTCCTTTCTTTACAGTTTTGTGTTTTTGCTCTTCACTTAAAGCTCACTCACAACTTAGTTCGGCTCCAATCAAGAAGACTAGGAAAGCCTGTGGCCAACAAGACAAATCAATAGAAAGTAAAACTCTCTAAAGGTTTATGTGGGTGGGATTATTGAAGGGTGTGTTTTTCTCCAAATTACTCAGGGTCACTAAACTTCCATGACTGATGGCTTTGACTGTCCGTCACTTGCACTGTTGTTAACATGCAGGTCTCCCAAGGTGTGAACATCCGCTGCCCCTGGGGCTTTATAGTTTGTGAGGTTTTGGATTATTGCTACTGATTTTTGTATCGACAGATGGTTTGCCAGATTAGTTTTTGACATACTTGACATACTACTTTGGGAACCTGTGGTTCAGTTGATATTTATAAACGGGACACGTTCTTTATAAAGAACACACAGAGATATAAGTTGTTCAAGCAATTAAAATGTCATTTATTTAGCTGCAAACTCAGATTGAATTTTCCAGAAGGAAAAGGCTGCGTACAAAAAGCAGCCAAGCAATAATGCAATCAAGAACATCTGGACTCTCCAAAATTTCTTAACTTCACTGTCTGCAAGTATTTTCATGCCCGAAAAATGTAGTTTATGAACAGTTTGTGTTGCATAAACTGCATAAATTGCACTATTTTGACTCAAATCCTCACCCAACGACCTTCTCAGCTACCAAGGAAAAACGCACAATCAACCAGCCGGACAGTGAAATTTGCGCCCCTGTGATGCTGGTAACTTTTCCATCTTTAACCTATGTGGACTGTGGTCGGTCAGTGGTTTCTTATAAACGTAGTGGAGTTGTTTTTTGTTTTTGTTTTTTCATTTCTTTTTGAGAAGTTGAATCATGTAAGAATGTGCTACAAGTGAGCATTTATCCATTTGTATTTCTAGTAAATAATATCAATAATTCAAATACAGTTTTATATTTTCAGGTTAAAAATTCCCAGAAAATGAACATGGATACATTTTTGAAACCTGAAAAACACAGTCTTCTTTTTTGAAAAATATCTTTTAGCTCTTTTAATATAAAATTTTCACAAATGGGTCAGTCTAACTCAAAATGTATATTTGGGTTTTCTAGATAAGTTTAAACATGCATTCAACAGATTTTTGGAGATTTATTGAAAAATATAATAATAATGACGCTCAGAGTAAGAGCTCATTAGAACATCGTGTGCATTATCCAGTAGGTCAGTGAGATACTGAGAATGAAATGCAACCAAAAAGCCTACAACAATGTTTGTTGTCAATGAAATGAAGGTAAAACTTAAACATCTTAGTGGTGCATAATTGCCAGGTTTCACTTTCAAACTGGTTTCTGTGGAATTTCAGCCATCACATTCTTTTAGCAAATAACTTTTCCACGGTGTGACACTCAGTGATTTATGAGAAGGTGTGTATCAATACACCCACACATGTCAAGAGTGGATTTTTCCACTAATAAAACTGTGGAATTAGAAGTAAAAGACAAAATGGTAGATGGGAAGGCTTGCATCAGGTGACCAGATGTTGTTGTTGTTGTTGTTGTTTTTTGTTTTTTGTTTGTTTTTGTTTTTTAAGTAGATTGATGCTTTACTCAAACAGTGATTAGTTTCCGATGAGTAAGTTAACATTTAAACAGACCATTCAGCATTCTTATCTGATAATCTGTGACTTGGTGAAAGTGGCAGCGAATAATCTTCTAGGTGTACTCAAAGACACTGAGGTCATAGGTAACTGTGGGTTGTTTGGGCAGTTTGCAGCAATGGTTTGTTCAGCCCTACTGGTGAAACTAGACAATTGGTTGATTCAGCTTCCTATGTGAAAGATGGAAACCAAACAATACCTGTTAATCCATTTCACTGGGGTAAACACAGGGTTTTTCCCCATACAGAACTGCCCTTTTTAGGCGGTGAATATGGATGCAAGTATGATTAGTCCACATTTATTTGAACTGATGACTCTGTGTCACCTTACCATTTCATCAAAATTAAACTCAAATAAAAAACTTTAATTTTTTTTTAACCTCTTAAAAATATTTTTTTTTACAGCCCGTCTGATTTTCCTTTGGAGGATGGTCAAAGCCTCTTCTATAAAATCTCTTTAAAATTTCTTATTTTTCTTTTTTTTTTTTTTTTTTTTTTTTTTTTTTACTTTTTTGCTTATATAAATTAATGGCATTTTTGCGTGCTGACTGATGGATACAAATAGGGAAGTGAGGTTTAGCCTTAATGTCAGCCTTTCCTTAGGTTAAGCTTGTTCACTGAAGTTCATGTGAAACCTGCTTGTCCTGGAAAATAACAGCTCCTCTCTGTCAGTAATACCCACATCGACACAAACTGTTATCAGTTTATTTGTTTTTTTCTAAAAGAGACAGCACAAAAAGCACACACACAAACTTTGCAGTGAGCTGCATGCATGGCTGCACAAGTGCAAGTAAGACCTAAAGTACTTAACTGTATTTGTACAGCAGCAAAATGCAGTTACATGGACAAAGAAAGAAATTCAATGGAAAATGCTACACAGCGCAGAAGAAAAGCTTAAAGATTATTTTAAGTACTCTTCGAAATATTAAGTAGACAATACATAGTAAATAAACCAAGCAATATATATATATATATGTATATATGCTTCTGTTCCTCTTAATCTCTTGTTGTTCTAGCACTTTTGCTGTGCAATGCAGACATATTAGCAAGTATTTGCTATTTTTCCAGACTGTTTTGGAAACGTCTCAGACTACTTGACGCCTTGATTGTACTTTCTCGGAAAGATGGAGACATGGTGGCCAAATAGTCATTCCTGTTATTATATCCTGTTCTTATACTTCTTGAAAGTCCACCACATGGACAAAATGCGTAGTTCATGCAGTGTAACGTAAAATCTCTGTTGCCAAATCCTTGCGGCAAAAAACGAACAAAACCTCAAAGACTCACGGGTCTGTCAGTCTCGAGCAGACCCTAGTGAACTTGCAAGTGCAAAAAGTGTAATTGAAACATTAACTGTTAGCATAGCGTAGGGTAGCATTATGGTTAATTTACACTTTTGTGTTGAATCTATATAGAGCTTACGATGTAGCCTATACCATGGTCAACACCAACATTTATAGTTATTTATACTTATGTATGTGGTGTGTGTACATTGCTCTGCAATTTTGCCACCAAAACAATACTTGGTGCTGAGTTTGGCCTTTTTCAGTCAATTCAAATAATGGCAGTATCTTTGGAAATGCATAGGAGGTAGGAAACGCAATCGCAGTTATTGTGGATTTCGCTGAGGTGACATGTAGTCTAATTTCTGGGGAAGTTGGGGCATAGGGTCTCAGGAGGGTTTGGTTACAAAATATTTTTGGCATTGAAGCGTAACCTCTTTCAGTATTTCTGACATGGCTTTGTTGTTTTGATAATCCCAGTGACGTTAGTATGTTGCACCAGTAATTGTGCTTTTCACTGGTATCTGAACCTCATGTTATATCTCTCTCTGGCTGAATGAATGAATGAATGAATGAACAAACGAATGAACGAACTCTTGGCTCACTGGCTGGCTGACTAGTTGAATGAGTGGTTGAATAAATCCTTGACTCTAGGAAGGGCAGTATTCTCACTTTCCTGAGATGTCACGCCTATCTCTCCTCGCTCTTGCTTCATTCTTTCTTTGTGTTGGTCAGTAGAGCAAGTCAGGATTACTGTGGTAGGATTAGATGCTAATGGCAGGTGACTACACACACCAAGGTAATTCTATACCTATTAATGCTGCCTGGTTGACTAAGCAGATAGGATAACAGCCCTGTGTGTGTGTGTGTGTGTGTTTGTGTGTCTGTCTGTCTGTCTGTCTGTCTGTCTGTCTGTCTGTGTATGTATGTATGTATATGTGTTCTCTACAAGGACAGCTTAGGCTGTGTGAATAGAGTTTACTGTGTCAGTGCCAGTGGGGGTTACGTACAGCTTCCACTCTTTGGGCAGAGCTTCAAACAGGTATAAAAGCTGTTTGATTAAAAGAAGTGAAGATGTATGGTAATTATCAGACACCAAACCTAACACTGATTTTAAAACAACTTGGGTATTAAATTTAGGTTATAACATTGGGGGAATTCCCCTTTAAATGTTTTCTTTAATGTTATTTATAGACTTTGGGGGAGGGATACTACTGATTGTAAGTACAGTATGTCCTATTCTTACCTCAGATTGTGCTTTGTCATCCTCTTTTCTGTCTCTGTTTTTTTTTCCTTCTTTTTTCTCTTGATCCCCTCTGTCCCATCACGTCACCACCTCAGCACTGGTTACAAGTTGAACAGCTTTTTTAAACATTATAACATAAACATATTATAAGCCACTTAACCAAGAAACTTATGTTTGGACTAATGGTTCACCTTGGCGTTACATATATAATGTTTTTGAGGATTCACATTGTAAACGTTGGCTTCAGTGGGACTTACTTCTGAACTAATCCTTCCAGAGTCAGTTGTTTTTTGCTGAGGTGTTTCCTCATTGGTTAATTTGCATTTTAGCTAACTGAATAGCTTGGAGTTTGCACGTTTGAACCTGCTCCATCTGTCTGCCACTTTTCTGCTGGAACACCTGAATTTTCCCAATGAGGAACAGTAAAGGATATTTGTGTTTTGTTCTTTTCTGTTCTATCTGTGTACATTGGCAAGAGTTTAGGAAACAGCAGAGAGGTTCATTCACATCTAAGGGAGATTTTTAGTCTACCTCTGCAACACTTATTGCCAGTTGTTGTACCTGCTAGATTTGAAGGTATGTTGATATTGTGTACAATACCTGCAATTCAGAACTGAAATTCAAGCCCTGCAACCAGGTCAATAATTTGTTTAGGATGTTCTTTAAAAAAAAATTGTAGACAAAATATTTATTCATATATAAAAATAGATCCTTATATAAACACAAACATTTAGAAAGAAAGAAGAAAGAAAGTGTACTTTATTGATCCCCGTGGGGAAATTCCTCTCTGCATTTAACCCATTCACTCAGTGAAGCAGTGGTCAGCCTTTGGGCGCCCGGGGAGCAGTGTGTAGGGACGGTACCTTGCTCAGGGGTATCGAACCCCCGACCTTCCGATCATGGGGCCACCACTCTACCTACTGAGCTATCCCTGCCCCAATTTACTAAGAGTACCTTGAGTTTTAACTATCAGAGCTTTTTTTTTTTTTTTTTTACTGTAGATACCCATTACTAGGGCTGGGCCATATCATACCGTTCACGGTAATACCGGTGTAATTTTGGGCAACGATAGGAAAATGAAATATCGCGATAGAATATGGGTAAAACGCGCATGCGCAGTGCCTATGTTTACATACGCACATGGCGGCGACGCAGAATGAGAAGAGCGAAAGTGGATCGTTAAATGAAACGGATGAACCAGAATTGGTTTGTAAAAATGCTGCAACTTCAGTGATGTGGAACTGGTTTAGCTTTCGTCCGTCAGATACACAACAAAGCACTATTTTTGGTAGAGCATGCTAGCGGGCCATCGTTGTTACCGTGTTGTTTGGAAAATACGGCACACTTAAAATCAATCCTTTGATTTTTCTGAAAATCGACAGTGTCCCTTATAATCCCGTGTGCCTTATGTATGAATTCTGGTTGTGTTTACTGACCTCGAAACGATTTTATGTGGTACACGGCGCTCGAAAATCTGTCAAATGTTTTAGTACGACTTTGCTAAGCTACGAAGCCGCACCACTTGATGGATTGTCGGAGCATTACGGTGTTGTGCCAAAAAGTGATTGCCTGCCAAAAACTGATTTCCAATGTTTCCATGTGTTTTTTATGTGTAATATCTTTACGTGTGTTCCTAAATATACTTTGGTGAACAGGTATTACAAAGGGGTTATATATAAAATTTAAAAATTACCTGTTTCTCAAGTATCTTTTTAACTGTGTTATTGTACTTGCAATATAGTCAATCTGGTCCCTTTTGTCCACTTAAAATATGTTTACAGAACTATTATTGCATTTGTTGCAATTTCAGCGGTCCTCTTGGCCAGATTACTCTTAAAAGAGACATTTTTAAAGTCAACAAGAATGTTTTTAACTGCATAAATAAAGCATACATAAAAGTCACTGCCAAAAACTGATTGCGGCTTCTACCTTGTTATAGGAATGTTGTTTGCTGCTCAAGATGACTTGATATCATTCATGAGTGATACATTTGACATATGTTTCACATATTATAGACCAACAAGTTATTTATAGCAGTTTAAATACAAGCAATCAGTTTTTGGCAAATACCGGAAATCAGTTTTTGGCAGACGATCACTTTTTGGCACAACAACGGCTACCGTAGGCAGGAGCCTCGCGGAGTGATACGTACTGTGCTTCAACATAATATTACCATATTGTGTGTGTATAACCTCTTTTTAAGTTTTGTGGATGTTATACATGGTTATGCTGACGATATGTCGGCCAATTTCCACTGGAAATGCCTTTTGGTTAAACTGTCAGCAAGAAATTTGCACTGTTACATTTTTATATAACTTTAATGCACATAAAAAACAGCTGCTTGTTTAAGTGAAAATACATTGATGGGGTTTTTTGCACTGATAAAGTTGTGGAGTTGTAAAGTATTTTGTCTAGTGTCAATTATATCGTCAGTTATATCGTTATCGCAAATTTTCAAATGTATATCGTGATAAATATTTTTGGTCATATCGCCCTGCTCTACCCATTACCAGTTGACCAATCAAGAAATCTTTTGGCTAATCTGCTGACTTTGTCTGTGAGGAGAAACGGTCAATATGTCAGGACATCTGGTGAAATCAGGAAAAAAATGTAAACACATAGCAAACAACAGCTACCCAGTGCTTGATTTCCTGTTCCAGATGTTGCTCACTGGTTTTGTAAGCAGATAGATAAAAGTTAATTAAAAGCTAAATCAGCACATAAAGGGCTATTGCAGGGCTTGCAAAATTTCAAAATCTCTGGTAGCCCTTCGGGCAGGCACTCTTCAGTTTTTGGTAGCCCAAAATAAATTTAAGTAGCCCGAATAAAAAAAGAGAGCAATTAATTTTTTAATGTTTTGTTTCCTTTACAATATTATACATTAAAGTATAATATTGTAACGGAAACAAAAATTAATCAGAAAATTGTTAAAATACAAATCACAACAACTGTATAAAATTACAATCATCAACTCAAATACTTGTTTCTAATTGACAACATTTCTATGAACTTGTAAGAACTGTGTAGAACATGAATCAGTCTGTGTCAGATCCTGAATCTGAAATTTCCACTGAAGTCAAGGGTAAGGGATGAGTGGAACCAAGATCGAGGCCATTTGCTTTTTGAAGTTTGCAAAGACTGCTAAATTTTGACAATGGTAGTTCACTCTTTGCAACATAGTACGCTTTTGAAAGATTTTTCAGGACTTCTTCTTGTGCTTGGTTTATTTTTAGTATGTTTTTTTTTTTTTTTGCAATTGCTGTTTGTTCTGGGAAAGATATTGCAGACTGGGCAATAATGCATTTCTTGCATTTCTCATGGGTTCTGATGGGGTCTTTCTTAAAATTACTGGTCCCAGTAACAAAGGCGCTTGGCGACTCAGATATCGAGGGAAACTCACGACACACCTGGCAGAACATCATGTTATTTATCTCGTCATATTTTAGCCACATAAATTCTTTTGTCCATGAAACCAAAAAAGCTGAGCTTTCTTTTTGCCTCGGTGTGATTTGTCATAACTTTTCCGTTTTGTGGTAGGCTTTTCTTTGGCTGCCCCTTCTTCACCCTGACCTGTCTTATTTGGCTCAGCAGAACTAAAATACCGGCGTAAATCCTGCTGCTTTTACACACGCACCACATAACGGTCAGCGATTCTCTGCGCAATCAACCTCTCACATGTTTAAGCTTGCTGTGGGAGATTTCACTTGTCACGTTTGAATAGTAAGCTAATGAGTGATAAGACGATGTCAGAGGAATTGGTGCGCAATTAATCGTCACTCAGCAATCAGTGCTGCCGCTCTCTACACACAGTTCGCGCGATCGCAAAGTGAAAGTGAAAGCAAAAAACAAGCACAAATTCAAACGCGATTTCAATATGTCAAATATTGACAGAGGCTCATCGATGCCAATGACATATTACTCAGCTACATTTGCGAAAGAAAATGCAAAAGCATTGACACATATTTTTCCTTCCTATGATAGCCCGACGGGCAGGGCGGAGATAGATTTTGGTAGCCCGACTGGAAAAATCGCTAGCCCCGGGACGTCGGGCTAGCGATTTTGCGAGCCCTGTATTGTTTCCATGTTATATTTCGTCAAATGCAGTTCCCCTTGTTTTCCACGTAATTGTGTGGATGCCTCAAAAGGCATCCACACAGTTCACAGTTAAACTTTTTTCAGTTCACAGTTAAACTTTTTTAATTCTTTTCAACACAAATTTAAGCATCTTCGCCCCCTTTCAGTAAAATTTTCAGTTTATTCTGCTGTTTTCAGAAAAAAAACTCTTTTCAGCAGAAATCTGCTCATTCACCTCTTTTCAGCGCAGTGTTCTGCTTCTTTCTGTCTTTTCTGCAGAAATTCTGCTCATTCAATTCTTTTCAGCAGAATTTTAAGCTTTTTTTACCTCTTTTCAGCAGAAATTCTGCTGATTCATCTGTTTTCTGTAAATTTTCACCGCGATCTAATTCTGACTGCTCATCAACCTGTTTTCTAGGCGGCGGCTCTCTTTGACAGTGGCGCAGTGAGTAATGACACGGGTCAGCAGCCCCGAGGTCGTGGGTTCAATTCCACCTTGGTCGACATTTTTTTTTCACTACAAATTAATACATTATCACAGACCAGTAATTCATATTGATAATTTATTACAATTCTGCAAAGTTTTATGATTTTTAGTAGCTTTTCTAATATGGACCTCACATTCTTGTTAACGCTCCATGGCAGAAATGCATACAAGTACAAAGCCTGATGAAGCAGACAGAAGCAGTACCTCTGATTGGTGAAATTGAGCAGAACCAGGTTGTTCTCCCTCTTTTCACCAGAAAGTTAAGTGTTTTCACCTTTTATCAGCACAAATCTCAGCCTCTTCTGCTGTTTTTATCAGAATTTTCAGCTTTTCACCTTTTTTCAGTTACGTGAGAACCACTTTGGCTCAATGAGTAGCTGAAAAATTTCAGCCTCTTTCTGCTAATGTGTGCTATGACTTTTGGTGCTCATAACTTCTATACTTTTTGAGATATTCAGATTCTTCACCCCTTTTCACCAGAATTTTCAGTTTTTTCACCACTTTTTAGCACAAATCCCAGCTTTTTCAGCTGTTTTCAGCAAAAACCTCTCTTCAGCAGAATTCTGCTCATTCACCGCTTTTCAGCAAACGTTCTGCTTCTTTACCTCTTTTCAGCAGAAATTCTGCTGCTTGACCTCTTTTCAGCAGAATTTTCACCTCTTTTCAGCCAAAATTCTGCTGATTCACCTCTTCTGCAAAATTTTCAGCCTTTTCACCTCTTATCAGCATAAATCTTAGCTGTTTTCAGAAAAAACCTCTTTTAAGCAGAAATTCTGCTGATTCATCTCTTTTCAGCGCAACTTTCTGCTTCTTTACATCTTTTGAGCAGAAATTCTGCTGATTGACCTCTTTTCTGCAGAATTGTCAGCCTTTTCACCTCTTATCAGCACAATTCTCAGCAGCTTCTGCTCATTTCAGCAGAATTGTCAGTCTCTCCACCTCTTCTTTGGGGAGAATGATGAGTAGCCGCCTTGAGACCAGGAGGGTCAGGTTCGAATCCTGCTCAGGGCAACATTTTTTTTCCCACCACTTTTCAGCAAAATTTCTCCGTCTTTACCCCTTTTCAGTAGAATTTTTTGCTTTTCACCACTTTTAAGCAAAAATCTCTCCTTCTTCACTTGTTTTCAGCAGAATTTTCAGTTTCTTCACCACCATACAACTTTTTGCAACTTTTCATCTTTTTCAGCTTTTCAGCAGACAGCTTCAGCGTTAAGGCATCCACACAGCATTTTTGCAGGAAATGCAAATTTTTCTAGTTCATTTCAATTTGGACTAAAAGTGGACTATGAATGGAAACCAGAAAGCTTCCAAATCAAGGCTTTTTCATACAGATGGCTCATATTTCTATGCTGTGATATTCCCATGTGCTTAACAACAGCAGTGTAAAGAGTCACCATTTTGTTTAATTAAAACGCCACTCTTGGAAAAGTTTTGGGGGTTTCAATAGGTGCATCTCTTTTGATGTTTTAGAAATGGACATTTTCTGATTTGGATTTAAACTGAAAAAATACCCAGATGGCTTTTTGGAGTAACAGTAAATACCACTACCATTTCCATTTGCATTTTCTACTAACGCTCCAGAAATGTAGTAGAGTTAAAATGTAAAAATAGCTGTCCAGCCAGATGAGAGTAGACAGCTGTTTCATCGGCAGCTGTCTCGGGGAACCCGCTGGACATCATCAGTGACCCTTGTGGGTCCTGGGACCCTAATTTAGCAACCACTTCTTGAAAGCTCTTAGTATCAAGCTGCAGTGGACCCTGATACTCTGGCTGTCTGCGGTCTCTTCAGCCCTGCCTGCTGCAGAACCAGTGCTGGAATATTTTGTCTGCAACCGACTGTGACATTCCTGGCAGTCACAACAAAGCCAGGCAGAATTTTAGGTTTAGCCGAGAGGTGGCAGGGGAACAAGAAGAGGCCTCCAAGAGCTGCACAGACTAAAATACAAGCAGCAGGATGTGCTTTTTATGGTACGCATTCTTGGTTTGTAGCTTGACGTTCTTGTCCAGGACGCTCGGTGTCTGCTCAACTTTAAAAAGGACTCCAAATTTAATTAGTACGGATTACCAAGAATTGTAGGCAGTATAAAAGAGACTAGATTTGACTTCGGCACATTGGTCATAATTTCTACTTTGAAATTCAAGCAAACTTTACCATAATCTATGGGAAAGAAATGTCAGTTTGACCAGATTAAATTTGTATGAATGCTAATAAACCTGGGTAAGCATATGCGAACCCAAAAATGATCACAGAGATTTGCAGCAATACAATTCAACAACCATACAGTACAAAACATGCATATACCCAGATACAAGAGGTTAGACGTCATGCTATTATATGTTAGAAATTAATTTCACATCAATTTCAGTGTTTCCCACAGATTTAGTATAGTTTTTTAAAATAACTATCAAATAATATAATTTATAAGTTTCTCTTTGAGTATTTTACAATGTGAAACTCACGATCTATTGCTTTGGACTGCATCTGGCAGCTCTCCACCTGCTACAGTTTCTGGCCAGGCTGGTCCTAAATTTCCAGAGTATCTCCAGAGCATAAAATGGACTACTGCCTTATTACAAGTCAGTGTTGTTGTCCTCTGTCCAGTCAGTGGAGGGAATCTTCACTGAGAATAAATCTGAATAATGTAAAGCATAGGTCTTCAGTTAAAATTTAAGGAAGTCCAGTTAGAGAAAATATCTTCAAACAAATGTCCAAAATGATACTGCTCAAAGACACAGCGCTACTCTGGAATCAACAGGGTAGTTGGAGCCATTTTGCTGGAGAGGTTATGGTAAATATTAGGGATGTTCTTGATGATCAATTTATTAGTTGATTAAACTTGGAAAATATAAAAGCAGAAAAGCCGCAGAAAACAATCAGAACTGAGCACAATCAAATGGACATGTTTAAACATTGGCCATATATATTTTTGCTTAAAAAACTTTCATTAAATTTTAAACAATTTGATAACAAAATAGTAATGTTTTAAAATGTTTTAAATAAGACAAGATAACCTTTATTAGTCCCACACGTCTCTGAAATGAGTGTCACACAATGCCAGATTAGTGTGCAGAGTGTGCCTAACAGTAGTGCTAGCACCAGTAGCCCTCTACTTTCCACGCCTGTGGAGAAAACGGTTAGACAGCGCTTCAGTCAAGTGGTTATATCAGTTTACTTTGACAAAGGTGACATACGACTGCTTGTTTTTGACATCAAGGTATTCCAGAAACGGTGCTGGTTTGCTCAGCTGCCATCTGCTTGCTTTGTACCTTGCTCATTTCCAACCTCCCATCACTGAAAGAGGGAAGGGTGTGGTTGCCCATCAGTGATGCAGCCCCAGTTAGTCAAAGCGGCATCAAAACATTGTTAAACCAACTGCTTAGTGCTGTTATACTTTAATATAAATAAATATATAAAGTTGTTTCTCCACAGATCAACTCTGTACTGTGTTAATGCCAATGCTGATAGAGATATGATAATTAAAGTTGACTTAATTTGAAAACTTACTTATATATAAGTGAGTATATATATAAGTATATAAGTTTTCAAATTAAGTCAACTTTAATTGTCATAAGCTATATAAGCTTTTTCTTAAACCCCAGTACAAATTTACCCCAAGTTCATCCTATCACTCCTCCACCCACAGATCAGAAATGGATTTGGAGTGTAGTCTTTCCTTCTCTCTCAATTTTCTTCATTTTCTATTTATCACAGCTCGCTGTAAGATGTTCACCAGAGACATTCTGCCCACCACCTGCAGTATTTCATCATGCAGAGCTAAATCCCTGCAGCTAGTAAACCTGTCAGCCCCATGCTGCGTGCATACTTGGCTAGCTGTAAAGCGGGGGCTGGCTAACGGCTTTAGCAGTGTAGAGCTAAGAGGCTAATGGTGTTGTGTTAGGGGTTAAATCGGTATTATCCTCTCCTTGGTGGACCAGCAGAGACAGAGGACAGACAGGGTGACTGGGTTCATGAAAATATAGAGAGAGAAAGTGGAATCGGACCTCTGTTCGAGCAGGGCTTTCCTGCGTTTTAATTTAATAACCAGGACACTGCACCAGCAGCTGTTCCTTCAGATATAACCCAAGGTCAGAGCCTGCATGAACCAGCGTTACATTACATAATCATTCAGCTGCTTTTACAAAATGTAGATAAAGAAGTAGCTTTGAACCCTCAACGGTAAATGCAAACAAGATATGTTAATAATTCAGGTTTTTTTCCAGCTCCAAAACAATGGTCTGTTTATTTTTCTTTCTTGTTACAGAGACCTGCTGTGATACTAGTGTTAAATTTAAAAGCTGTTTTCCTCACTTTGAAGAAGTGACTGAGCAATAATTCTTGTCTCAATCAACATCAAGTTCGACTTAAACATCATTTTCCTAACTTTGGAAGTTAAATATAAAAGGTTGAACTGAAATGATGTGAGTGGAGTTGACTCCAACATTTTATGGTAGTGCAAATGCAATAAAAAAAAAAAATTGTTAAACTAAAACTACTGACAGTGAGACAGAGAGAATGAAGTCGACAGGGAGATTTTTTTTCCTTTGCCACACTTTAACACAGTTTGTTATTTAAGTCACAAACAAATATACAAACTGCAAAAAAATTATACCAAACATTATAATAAATTATACAAAAAGTTAAATCGTAAATAAATCACAGATATGACACACAACTATTTTAATAGCTGAATATTCTGGCTTTGTGAGAGATCCCTGAAGCAAATTCAGTTAAATTGTTTTAGTTTTAGATTTTTTTCCAGACAGAGTAGAGGGAAAATGAACAAATTTTTAAAACAAATACTCGAATAAATCTGAATATGTAAATCAGTTACCAGAGCATGTTTGCAAACCTTGACAAGCTGTTGGACCTGGCTGATCAAAAGTAAGCATGGCCCCATAAAGAGAGCTGGAACACATTATACAACTCCTTTCAAAAAAGAAGTGAGTTTCTCGAGCAGTTCAGGCTGTTGAGCAAAGTACTGATTGTGATATATATGTTTAAAAATACCATTAATTAAACCAATTTGATTTGCTTGAAGTATGTTTCACAAAAAAATAGTTTTGCCTGTTATGTGGGATGTGTTTATTTGCTGCAAGTAAGCACATTTGGTGCTCCCATGATTTTTGCCAGGGATTTGTACAAAACAAAAAACGTAGCCATGACAAGTCTCCAAACTACTAACATTTTTCTAACTCTGGTATTTTAATATGTTGGCTTTCCAGCTAGCAGCTAGTGCACTGATGACGTCATGTGAAGTAGGTTTTGCATTGAGATCCCTGGTGTTCATGCCATCTTTTGTTTTTGTTGAGCCCTTAGGGTGTGTTAAATTGGTAAGGAGATTTAAAGCTTTAAGGATTAGCTGACTAATTGATTAATCAGTTGAATTTCTCATGTTTTCACTGTTTCTTTGTTTTTTTTAAGTGCAGGTTAAAACTGACATCATGAACATTATGATGGATTCAGAGTGTGAACTGCAGTTTCATGGCGAATCAGCGACATCTGCATAAGAACAACATTAGTTTGCTCATGTTTAGCGCCACTCGGGTGTTTCTGCTCATTAGTTGTCAGGCTCAGAATCCCCATCCCCTGTCATAACACGCATCTAGAAGCAAAAAGTAACATGCCAAACAGCTGATAATTGCTTTTTTATTTTTTTTAATTTTTTTTTTAGAGAAAATCTGAAGAACTCTAAATATATGTGAATGTTAGATCCCCTAGGATTCAGTTAAGAGCTGCATTTATTGCTTAAATCTGTCATTAGTTAACTGAAAACTGGCAATTAATTATCCAGCAAAATAGAAAACAAGTTTTTGTCAAACCTTTCACTTATATTCAGTATTTATTTTTAGATTTTCCATCTCATTTGACCTAAATGTTTTACTTTCTTTAATACCTTCATGCTTTTTTCCCCGCATTTGTACATTTCAGACCTCTGTTCTCTTTCTGTCATCCTGATTTTCATTTTGATCCAATCCCAAATTCATTTAAGTGGAGTCCATTAATCCTCACTGGATTTAATACTGCAGCTGTAATGCTCTGCTAAAGCACTGACAACATATTCTGTAGTGCTTTTCTTTCTCTTAACATAGTTTGTTGGAATATGAACTCTCCTTAGGTATGTCATTTTTCACTGTTTTTGTTTCACAAAGTGTTGATGTTGAATGCTCCTTTTGGATCAAAATAGGTCAAATGTTTCAGCTTTATGCGTCTCTGTTCAGTTTTGTGTGATTTGTTTTCTGCACATTCCAGTCCTGTGCAGACAAATGTCTGGCAGGTTTAATACTAATGCCTAAATAATGCCCCTTTCTCCCTTCATTAAGGCTACAACTCCTTCAGGATTATGGCTGTAAAAGAAATATTGTTAACATCTCTTTTAGACTTAAGGAATCTTGTTGCATCCTGACTTGTGTTATAGAGGTTTAATGCCATCATTTGTCTTCTCATTTTTCCCCGCAGGCCAGTTATCCTACATGGGAGGACTTTGTATCCAAAGGAAATAAACTGCAGTCACAGCTCAGGTAAGAGGCACATTTTAACCCCTTTTTTGTGTGTGTGCGTTTTTAAATCAGCAGCTTATTATTAACGTGAAACATTTTCACCTGTAGAGCAGATTAACCTGTAGATTAAGTCTTCTAACTCTATCACTAATTTTTGGTCATAACCTATTGAATAAAACAAGATATTGCCATTTCACGGAACGATACTGTGTTCAAGCACTCATCAAATCATCAAAGTCAAGTCAAATAGCTGTTGAACAGTCATAAGTGTGTCACAGTTGTGACATGTTAGGTTTAACATTTTAACAGTTTTGCATGTTTCTCCTCTATTTATTCTCTCACTACCACTCCAACATGGAAACTTTCTTGTTACTTTTTTGTTGTTTAATAGTGACTTGCAAACTGTTTTTGGTGTTGGTAAGTAGGGCTGGGCGATATGGCCTAAAATCCATATCGCGGTATAATTTGAAGCATGTGCGGTAACAATATATATCGCGATATATTCTTTTCTTCCGTATTTTCAGCACTATAAAGGCGCAATTAAAATTTTCTCGAAAATCGACAGTGCGCCTTATAATCCGGTGCGCCTTATGTATGAATTCTGGTTGTGCTTAGTGACCTCGAACCGATTTTATGTGGAACACGGCGCTCAAAAATCTATCAAAAATGTTTTTGTACGACTTTGGTAAACTACGAAGCCACACCGCTTGATGGATTGTCGGACCATTACGGCTACCGTAGTCGGGAGCCTCGAGTATTCTGGGTCCAAAACTCTGTTCGCTTCAGGTCCCAAAGTCAAATGAACACTGCGGCATCACTGAGCGTTAAAAACTGTCTAAATTCTTTCATCTTTAATAAAATGGTCAGTGTCGCTGCTTTACCGGGTGTAACAATTAAGTTTAACATCCAGGTATCCATGAAAACAGAATTTATTAAATTAGTTAGAAGTTAGCAGGAAGTTAGCTCGCTAGTTTCCACCTAAACATGATTTACCGTGTTGTGACAGAGAGGTTTCTGGGAAAAAATAAAACGTAAAGCTCTGCTATCACTTCCAACTTAAATGAAAACAGAAAACTAAACAGCAGTGACTTTTGTAGGGTTACTGAAGTTTGACTAGCTGGTATATAATGATGTGCTACGTGATCGCTAGCAACACAGCTATGTTAGCATAACATAAACAGTAAAGCTGGCGGATGAATGCTAACTTTTTTCCACTCGATAAAAGTTCAACGTGAGGGTTCCTGGTGGTTAGGGACAAATACAATCGCATGGCAGGATGCTGTAAATGGACCAAACTTCAGTCAGGACAACAACTGAGATAATCCATCCACAATAAGAGGTTAGTTATGAATATACTGCAACAACATGGGAATAGAGCAGCTGCAAGAGAATTCAACATTAATGAATCAATGGTACGGAAGTGGAGGAAGCGCAGTTTTTGGCTTTCCTCATATTACAAAACGTGCTTTGTCTCTTCGCTATTACTGTCGCACGGCATAATTTGCAGATGATACTGCTTGCAGCTGCTGCGATGCTTTCGACCAAAACAGGCGCCGCTTGATGACACCATCAACATGCGCTATCGCAGTAGAGCAGTATAGTCAAAATCTCTACCGTTGGCCAGATTCATTTTAATTTAATTTAATTCATTTCTACATAATTTTTTAATAACTTCATAGTTTAAATATATGAAGGTCATGACCATCCCTATTTAAAATAGGAATGTGGCTGTTTGATATCTTTTATCAGTCAGAAAATCTTGTTGATCCTCCTGCAACTCAGCAGAAGAAGATTGTCAGTTTCCCTGAACTATAATTGGATGGCATGTTGCCAAATACTTAGTCATGTTCTTTCAGTTCATTTTTCCATGGAAAATATTTGGCCACGGTGACAGATCAACCGCATCCTGTCTTGTGTCGTTGTGACATCAGTTTTAGGTTGCAGATGAAACACTAACAGATTGGGGCATGCAAACCGCTTCATAGGAAATGAAATGTATTGACTCATGATCTAATGTCTGTACTGGATTTGATTCGATTGTTAAATACATTATTTTAGCATATTTAAATGTCCAAGGTGATTTTTGGAGTGTAAGGTCAAGGTGTGTACATGAAAATGTCACAAATGGATCACAATGCTTGGTTTGTTTTACTTCCACACAGGTTCTCAGTCAGAGTCTTGAACCACTGCAGGGTTTTATAATGTAAAAGATTGTCTCTACCGCTTATTGATCTTATGTCATTATTATTATTATTATTTATAATGATAATAATAATAATAATGATAATAATGATAATATTGGGCTTTAATTATGAGAAATACCAAGGTTTTACTTTACAGCAAAATAACACTACCAGGCTTTTCGTGGTCCCTTGGGTTTTTATCCCGTAGAACTTCATAAATATATAATAAAATATTCTGGTTATTGTTGTATTCTGTTGTTTTACATGAAAGCTGCACATGTTCTGACCCAGGCTAATTCTGTCCGGTAGCTGGCTTGGTTTAATGACAGTATAATTGCTGAATTCCCAGTAGGCCAGTTTACTTTGATAAGCATCGCTCTGCCTGCTGTAGCCAGTCACAGTCCATTAGCCCTGCCAGTCAGCCAGCTATGCACACACAAAGCTACAGATACAGGCATAAATAAAGGGCATCCACTTTGCTCTAATGTTTAATGCTACTTAAAAGATCAGCTGTGGATAATTTGTACACACAAAGCTTTATTTCACACATTAACTTCACAGTTATATTTCTTCATTCAGCCACCAATAAAAATTTGTTTGTTTGTTTGTTTATTAACTTACTTTTTCTCGATACCTTCTAGCCTCATTAACACTAAAGCTTCACCAGGTAATATTTCATAGCTTGAATTATAAAAAATTATGAATTATGAAAACACAAAATACAGGCATGTCATGATTTGTAAAAGTCCAAAGACCTCAAAATGGAACATTGTCTGATGCAGTTGAGCTGGTAAAATGCTGTAATCCTAGTGAAAAGGAGGAAATTTTGACAACAAATAGCTTGAGGCATGCAGAAGTGTTGGACTCTTCTGCATACTGGGCACACATTTAGGATATATGTGAAAATATAAATATTCACTGGAATTTGCATAAATGTATTTCCTTGTAGTAGAGAATTGACCAAATAAAGTTTAACTTTCAGGCTGATCATTGAGGGTGATGAAACGGTTAACTCCATTTTTCCTGTCTCTTTTTATGCATGAACTAAGCCTGTTAAGCTTGACTAGCAGAGAAATTTTGCTGATAACAGACATGATGACATAACACTGCTTTTAAAATAAAAGATTCAAATGAATAAAGGGCACCAGTAATATTAAATATAACAAGTCCGTTTCACTTGACATCTTTTAACAGGGATGGCTCATTGCTGCATCATTTTTAATAGCAAAAAATATGTTTCTGCAGTTGGGCTAATTAGAGATTTCAGCTGTGCATTCTGATGTGGGATTTAAAAATACAAACAAACAAACAAAAAAACAAGCAAACAAAACAGTCAGACTCTGCTCTGTAGATCTGTAGTTTAACTTTAAAGCAACAGTTACAAGCTGAAAAGACAAACTGAAGCCTCCCTTGGGCTCCAGTGGGGTTTTCAGTCTTGCTAAAGTATTTGGGACTCTGTGTTTTTCTGCAGCATCACCAGAGTGTTCATTCAGTCAGGGATTTAGATAGAGAAGATCAAATACATCTTTGCACACACAGAGCTTCAAGAGTGTGTTTAATTATATATTATATATTTCTTGTAGTCCGACTGTGTGTCTATGTGCTACACCACATTATTGTCAATGCTGGTACTGTTAAGTGTTTTTGGAAAGTTGTTAAATTAAATTATTGTTAGCTACTTCTGTTCAGTTATTATATATAATTATGGACAGTGTGCACTAATTAACATGTACTCTGGCTAATGCACCAGATTTATTCCTACCTTTATTTATAAGTCTACTGCTGGTACATTGATAGGACAACATGCAAAATCATATGAGCACAGCAAATTGGTAAATAAGATTTAAACAGTGTGGTATAATAAAATATATTTAAAGGCACTTGAGCACAGACAGTTAAGAAAACATGACTCCAGTTCATGCTGTCTTTTTTCAAGATGGTATAAAGTTGGTATGAAGATGGAATTCATTAAGTGGATCTAAGCATCATCAACTAAAATTATACGAATCTCTGCTACACTTGATGTAACCTAACTCTGACCATGAAACCACAGCCACTGTGCACCAGTCCAATACACTGTTGTTTACTTTAAATCCATCACAGTACAGCATCCTAACCTGTATCCTGCACTAACCTACAGAGTGTTTAATGTAATCTTTAAATAACTAAATTAGTCTTTCTCAGTTTGTTTTGCAGTATGTTTCACAATAGGAAAAAACATAATGTCACATATACAAACCCAATATCTGATTTAAAAACATGAGGACTTAGATGTGAGCTTTAAATTTTACAGGTTATCAAATAACCACTGAGCAGTGCTTGTATAGCATTTACTATTATTGTTATTATTATTATTGGTGCATTAATTTGTCGAGTCATTTGACTATTCTTCCATATTTTCTAAAAAGTTGTTGTGAATTGGATTGTTGTCCTCAGCCTATCCTGTTTGTGAACTGCATTGTTAAGTAAGTGTGTGTGTGTGTGTGCGCGTGTGTGTGTGTGTGTGTGTGTGTGTGGGAGAGAGAGGGAGAGAGAGAAAGAACTCTTTGGTCTTAATATGAAAGAGAATTTCCACTGAGGTCAGATGCACAAACTAGAGACAGGAGTGTCATATGATCTTCTTAGTTTGGTTTTCAGAGATAATGACTTTGTGTGTGTGTGTGTGTGTGTGTGTGTGTGTGTGCATACATACATGCACTTGCGCAGCTATAGAAGCATAGACCTGACTGGTAATTGACACACATACACAGACAAAAGATCCATTGATGTAGCTGATGTGCGCCTCTCAAGGTCTCCAGTTGCACTCCTAACACTGGCCTTTGCAGGTGATTGGACTCCTTTATCTTCACCAGACTGACTTTCAAAATAAAAGTGTTTTTTTTTTTTTTTTTTTTTCCTAGAGTAGTGCAGAGGGTTGTTTAGGATGCATCTTCTGATTTGTTGGTCATTTGTGTGTGTGTGTGTGTGTGTGTGTGTGTGTGTGTTTCCTTCAGATTTAGAAAAGTTCTTATGGTGGCACTTATGTGTCTGATTTCGTTCTTCTCGTCACATCTAATTTGTTTGCGTTGGCGGCTTCGTTTTCCCTCAGTGAGTCTGAGCGTGACCACAGTTCCACCCCTCATGCAAATGTTCATCAGAGAGTGAGAGACTTTTTTTCGTTTTAAATGTTACCATCCAACAGAAATGTGGACTCAATGCCCATTAAATTGTGAGCCTGTGCCTCTTTGAAACTTGATTGAGATCCTAAGCACAAATAAGCTCTGCAAGACACCTCATCAGTAGTAGAGCGTATTTACTAAAGCTAGTAAAAATCTAAAAAGGTTTTTGTGTGGTATTTAACTTAATCCACCTAAAGAGTTGTTGGTTCTTTACAATGTGATGCTTGTGCTGTCAACCAGTTGATCTTCTACCTATGCATGTTGCCATGACACTGTGTGTTGGGCTTTTCTTGGAGGAGTTAATGCAGTAGCGTCTTTTGTTTTCTAAACCTGAACAAATGATAGCGTGATGGAATGATATCATGTGTAAATTCAGCACGACAGGTAACACATGTGTTGTTTGTTTCAGAACGACCATCGTGGTGACCGGAGCCTTCCTGGATGCTTTTCAGAAGGTGGCAGACATGGCGACCGGAACCAGAGGTAAGCACACACAGATACACACAGTTGACACGTTACTGTCTGTGGCCCAGTCGTTATCATCTTGCTCTGTGTTTTTATGTGACACACAGCAAATCAAGATAAATGTTTTCTCTCTTTCTTTCACTGTTTCTCTTTTTATTATAAATAGTAAGATCATGAGGGAGCTAATTAGCGCTGTTAACTCTCCGTAGACAGTATGTGGGTGGGATAGAATATCAAGTAAAAACCATTAACCATTGTGCTACTAAAGGATGGTATGTGGCAGGAAAAGCCCCCAGCTAATTGTCAGTACATTGCTTCCCCCCCCCCTTCTCTTCCTTTAGCTGTTTTGTTCTTATTGTTCTTTCATGCCCGAGGCTGTTTTAGGTAATTTTTCTTCTGAGTGTTCTTTTTTTTTTTTTTTTTTTTTTTAAGTTTCTGTTAGCCTCCTCTGCTTTTCTCTCTTTAGTGACACAAGAAGAACTTATGTTCAGCTGTATGTTTTACCCTGAAGATTAGCTTACACACATTCACATTTAAAGAAAGGTGGGTGAATGGGTTGATGTATTAGTGCAGTGGCAGTAGTACTGATGTGCAGATATTGCACCATAATGGGTATGAATGTGAAGCTCTTAATTTAACATTTAACATTCTATGAATGAGGTTGTGAGATCTGGGTAGTGACTGAAAGGATAAATACAAGTGCCTGAAATGAATGTCTGGAGACAGGGTGAGGTGCTCGGTTATCCAGAGGGAGTTTGGAATAGAGCCCTGCACCTCCTTTGTGTAAAAAATTTGAGATGGTTTGTTCTTCTGGGCAGAAGACCCCAGGTGGGACCAGAAACCACTGGAGGAATTGTAAGTGTCATCTGGTCTAGGTAGTGCTGGGCGATATGGAAAAAATATTTATCACGATATGAATTATTTTATATCACGATAACGATATATATCACGATATACCACCTGACCTGTGGTCATCTGGAAAGTATGCAGTCTGTAAACAGCGAGTGGAGAGGGTGCAGTCTTTCTTTTGAGTTACCGTAAAGCATGTCGCAAATCCGGGTGCACGTAAAGCAGCACCATGTCACAAAACCACAAGACGGAGTTTCTTTGCGAAAAATATCATTTTTTTATACTTTATTTTCTCTTGCATAAAGTTAAGAGTATGTATAGTGAGAAGACAACACTAATATATTTGCCACAGGCTATTTAACCCTTTAAGACCTACAATGAGACCAAGTCCGCCAGAGCTTATCTTTACATTTTACATGCTGTAGTGCCATTTGTGGGAGCATTTCAAGTTGCTATACATCAATACAACTGTTATAGCCCAAATTTTAATAATATGTATGCATTAAGTCCATAGTAACTACATAAATTGCAAAAAAGTGCAATAAACTACAAAAAAATTGAAAATCGTTTTTGTTTTGTTTTTTACATATATTTCTAGTAAGAGAAATTTAAGAGGCTTATCCCTCAAAACTGTAAATACAAAAAAGTTGCACAAAATAGTTTCCAACCACGAGAAATTTATTTTGAGTGTCTTCATAGTTTTATTTTTGAGATACACTAATTTTTATATACTACAGGAAAAATGAAAATAAATAAATGCAAATTTGCAAAAACACAGCATGTGCATCAAAATAAACTATTTCCAACAGTGTAATTTGACTTGACATCCCAGAAACGATACAGAAAAGCATAAAGTCAAACATGACTTTTAAAAACACCAACATAGGCTTTGAAGCTAAAAAACTACATTTTCCGCGAAAATGACGTCACTTCCAGTTTCGGACAGGTAATGGCGGGCATGCGATAGTTCGCGCTGACTTATATTCCAACGTAGGAAGTGTTATGAATAGCTGATCGGATCGGCAAAGCGTGTTTCTGGAATATTATGTTTTTGTTGCTGCAAGTGCTTTTTATGCAATTTTTGCAAAGCTATATGTGGAAGGAAACCGTGACCTAGGGCATGCTAATGGAATAAGATGTAAGTACAACTCCTACGGTTTCATATGCAAAAAAAAAAAAGATTGCGCTACCTTACGTGGTTCCAGTTCTACAGGGATTAAAAAATAGTTAGGCAAAACGGAGTGTGCCTGCTCCGACCGGTTGTAAAGGGTTAATGATATATTTTATGTAATAATTTATAAAATTAGGGTTAGAAACGATAGAAGACAAATGGCACGATAGACACTTTTCTATCGTCCACACGATATATATCGTCATATCGCCCAGCACTAGGTCTAGGATTGCTTCAGGTTCCGACAGGAGGAATTAGAGGACAGACAGATTTCTGGAATACCCTACTTATGATGGGTCAGGGATGACTGATTATCATTTTGACTTTAAAGAGCAGGATAGCTCTTCATTTGAAAAAAACAAACAAACAAAAACACCCATTATCACCCTCAAAACTGGTTTTAAACTCCTGCAGCAGGACCAAATAAATCATCTTTATTTTATGAATTCTTGTTCCTTCTTTAAACCTGCCAAAATAAATATGCTCCAGTGTAACTTGATGACCAGAATTTCAGTTGGATATTGGAGTATGTTATCATTGCGCCAACTTCCCTTGTTATGTTTTATCTGACATAATTGCCTACACTCTTCTGGGAGGACTTTTCTCCAGAATTATGGAGCCTGGCTGCAGTGTATTGCTCCAGTGGAGCCACAAGAGCATTAGTGAGCTTAGACACTGATGTTGGGCGATGAGTCCTGGCCTCTGCATAGCCGGTGTTACAGACTGATTATACTTAAGTTGTTGGCTACTTTAAACATACAGATAATCAGTGTTGAAGTGAACTGACTGTGATAACCTGGACTGACTCAAATTGCAAATGTATTTATTTATTTATTTTTAAAAACTGACCTGCCACTTATGATGTTGGCTTTTGATGCACACAGATCGACACAAGGTCCTTAATTTGAACCTCCTGTTTAGCTTGGTCCTCTCTGTGGAGTTTGCATGTTTTTCCTCTGCCTGTGTGGATTTCCTCTGAGTTGTTAGGTTAATTAGACTGTGGGAAGAAGCCAAACATACATGTCAGGTTAATTGGTGATTCAAACTTGGCTGTAGGTGTAGATGAAAGACTGTGGTTGTCTGCCTTTCTTTGATGGCCCAGTGATAGAGTGGCAACCTGTCCAGGGTATACCTCCTCACCATAAGTCGAGCTAAGTGACAACATGGCTAATTTTGCGTGTTAAAGGACCTTCGACTTTCAGGACCTTACTTCAACTAATGAAGATTATGCCCTTGATGTTAATAAATACTGAACAGTTAATTAAACATTTTTAAGGGCTGTGATTAGTCTGCTGCACATACTCAGGCTGACCAGCTGTGTCGCTCCTCACGACTGCTCAGCTTGTGTAAACGCAGGGTTTACTAGTGCATTCAGAGCCGTAGTCATATCCCTGTTATCAGTCAGTTCTGGTATGATTATGTAATGCAGAAGTCATTTGGTACTTAGAGCAAAATCTACTAATATTTGTGTGCGTGTGAGGTGAATCATGGAAGCCCCAGCAGACCTACTCTATTGCCTCATACTTGTATATAAAAATGGATATGTATATACATGTATTATACATGTAATCATTTAGCTACTAGCTTAGTGGAAAAGGTTTTGACATTGTGCATCCACAGAGAGCAGTCACCACATAAAGCATGTGTTTGTTTTTCTCCCATGCACACTCTCACACACTTTCTGTGGGGGGGCCTTGAACAAAAAGCAGTCACTAATTCAAATCCTACTGTAGCCTGTGGGTGCTTTCCTGTTTGCATGTCCTCAGGTAACCATCAACTGAGAAGTCTAATAATTATGTTGAAAATGTATAGAAGAAATCAAAATTTGTTTGTAACTAAGGCTGCAAAAGGCTCTGTTAGAGTTAAGACCATGACACATTTTAATATTGCATTTCTCTGTTTAGACTCAGCCAAAATTTAGAAATGATTTCTTATAGTTCTGGTTATTATTGGAAATATTGAATCAGGAAGTGCTAAAGAAAATGTGTGTATATAAGTGAGAGGGGTTGACAGTGAATTGATTAACAGCCTTTAGGATACAATCTGTAAACAAAATTTCTAAACCGCCTCATCACATGTTTCCTTCAAAGGTTCAAAGGTCACAGATAAACTGTAGTTACCATTTTTGCATTCTGAATCGAGCAAAATCTCCAACATATAGGGTTTATGGTTTTTCATCTTCTCACCCAGCTGGCATAGGCTCCAGACCTCAGCAACTCTGAATTCATTAAGATTGGATTAATGGTTGGAATTTCTCAAATGTTGTTTTTCGCTTGTCTTTGGTTCACGGAATTGGAAATTGAATAACTTTTTAAAACATCACTCAATTTTGAACTCAACTGCCACCATAACCAATCAGTAATGTTTGTCTGTTGGAAATTCCAAAATCTGTTCAAAAAGAATGAATCAAAATAAATAAACTTTTGTGTTTTCTCTAAATTGGCAGCAGATTACAGGACTTTTTGTCAGTGTAAATAAAAAAAATAAAATAAAGTGTGATAGGCTACTTGAAGGAATTACTTCTACAAATTAATTCCAAATAAACATTATTCAAACACGCTTACCAATAGTGTTGTAACTAGTGTTCCACCTCCCATGTGCTTGTTGGTGGGAGGGTTACGTTGCTGTGTTGAGTAGTGGTTTGCAATACTGCAGATTTTGGTTTCTATCCAATACCCCCAAAATACAGAGCCAGTATTGCCAATACCAATACTTTTAACTTATAAAAGCAACATATGTAGGGAAGGGCAGTGTGTAATGATTTATAGGATGAATCATAATTGATCACTAAATCACTATGATTTACATGTCTGTGAAGGTTCTCAGTCATCCAGGTCATCGTAGTCAAATGAGTTTGCAAAGAAAAGCGTCTGGACTTCTTTAAGTTGCTTGAAGACGTTTCACCGAGAAGCTTCTTCAGAACTGAAGAAGCTTCTCGGATGAGAGGTGAAAACGTCTTCAAGCAACTTAAAGAAGTCCAGACGCTCTTCTTTGCAAACTCCTTTGACTACTATGATTTACAATTTCCACATTAATAAGTTAACACAACAAAACACAACTTTCAGCTTCTGTATTTTGAAATTGGGGTTTTTTGAGACCAGGAATGTAAATGTGCCAGTGGGCTACCTGCTCTACGTAGAGGAAAAAAGCAAAGTATCGTTCCTATCATGATGGTATGGATCCAGTACCAATACCAGCGTTAGTATCATATCTGACTTGTAGATTTTGGAGAACGGTCACTTAAACAGAAATTACAGCATCATGAATTACAGAAGATGAACTTGCATACAGATTAGTAGGGTGGTGAAAATGTGGAAGGTTTTAGATACATTCCTCTTGACTTGCATATTCAGTTTTTCCAGTAGTGTCACACTACAGTCATTCAGTGGTAGACCCTAACATGCCAAGATAAACTGCAGTGTGCCAAGAAGTCGGGGCTGGATTGCAAGCTAGTAAACATCGATGTAAACAGCTGTAGGTTTTCAATTTTTTCTTTCTTTTTTTAAGACCTTTGCAGTTGGCCTATGGCCTAGAAAACAGTGCAATTCATTGATCCCCCAGTGAGCAATGTTGAAGCATAATTTTAGTTTACAAGAAGACTTCACACACAGGCTGTCAACTCATTCAAGTTTGTTTAAGAAGGCACAAAACGTTTCAGGTCAGGTTGAGAGAATTGTTAATCAGAACCTGTGTGGTACAACATCAGCCTGTTCTGCCTTGTATAATCTGTATCTTGGTATTTCTGAACTTGCAACAATTATATAAATGACATAAGGTATTCATAGTTATTTTATATATTTATATATTATATATTTTATATTCATTTTCACTACAAAGCTTGTGTTTTGTTTATTATTTCATTAAAGACAAAAGAATTTAGAGTTTCTAACTGTCAGTGATGCCGCAGTGTTTGTTTGAGTCTGGAAACTGAAGAGGTGTCTGGACTCGGAAACTGCTAATGATGTATGATGTAAGAAGCAGATGGTCACCTGCTTACCTACTTAACCGGTGCCCCGAAATCACGTGCTGTTTAATGCAGCCCCAGAAGAAGGACATTACTCAGCAACATCTATCTAGAAGAAGTAGAATTTGTAAAAAGTTTTAAAATGTGTCTCTGTAGAAAATTTTTGACTGTTTATAGCCATAATAGTTGTCTCTGGATCTCTAAGGGTCTATCACCCAGTCTGACTGAGGGTTGGGTTGCCTTAGGGCTGTGCGATATAACGAAATATACTGGATGACAAAATTAAAACATCTATCGTTTCATGTTACATGCTATCGTTTGTTTAGTGGCGTCGCAAAATACACTGTTTACGGCAATATTTTTTTCATCGTTTAGATGGTCACCATGCAGGCACAGAGAATAACAGCATGGCCAGTGAAGATGAGGCAGAACCAGGTAGCTCCAAACAGAAGGACCAGTCAAAAGAAATCGAGGACCTTATTCCTAAACGAGGGGCTACCTCTGTAGCATTGACATGGTTTGGTTATGAAAAGTCTGACATGGACCAGAAAACTGTACTATGCAAATTATGCAGCAAACCGGTTAACACCACAGACTCAAACATGACAAACCTCTTCTACCACCCACGCAAGAATCGTGTGAAAGTGTATAAAGAGAGTTTACGGATGAGAAGCAAAAAAGAGCCGTCAGGTGCTCAAAATAAACCTTAGACTCAAACGTTAGAACAGGCTTTTCCCTGCAGCACGCCATGTAATAAATACTCACAAAGAAAATGGTAGCTATTGCAACTTATGTCTAAAAATATATAGTTTCATGCATCGGTCAAAACACTCCTCTCCAGATAAATGACGCCCAGCTGAAAACACTTCAACCAAGTCAAGTTGCCCGAGTTTCACAGAATTTACAGAAACTGCACTATTTTGTGATATATATCGTTATCGGGATGAGAAATGTCTTATATTGGGATATGAGATTTTGGTCATATCGCACAGCCCTAGGTTGCCTTGTTCGCTGTCAATCAGTCTCTGTTTGGCTGCTGTGGAGATCTCCAAAGAATGTCTTTTCCTGTTGTTTCCCAATCTATATGTTGTCAGGAGGGAAGGCAGGGACCAGCTGTTGCCCTTTTAAGATGGGCTTTACATCCAATTCTTTGGTCTGAACTTTGTGCTAGACTCCTGTGTATCCCTCATCAAATCATCCACCTGTTTTTTGCTATTTTTCATTTAAGATGGGCTATATTTAAATTTATATTTGAGTCCCTTCTAAAATGTCTTATAATTCCTAAATATAAAATAATTTGGAGCTCACCTCAAGGGCTTTAGGAATGTCACCATAAGTGTAATTAAAACAAATGGTATTTAATTCACTTGCACACAGAATACATTTTATTCATCAAGAAAATGTACATACTTAACATCCAAGTCAGACTCCCTGTTTTAAATTGACCATTCACCCTTTCATGCTTTTATGCATGGTCACCCCTCCCAAAAGGAAAGTGTTAATTTAATGAGTAGTCATGCTAAATAAATGAAATTATAATTACTATCCAAAATAATATTAATTATACTTTCTGCCGTAATCAAACAGGCCTGTATCCAGCCTAACCTTGGTTCTTGTTTGGCCCCAGCGGTGGATGTAGGAAGGTTACCATCTGTTGGCACTTAGTTCAATGTGAAGCTGATATAGCCTTCACATACTGCGCGTTGATGAGACACATTCCTTGAGACACATTGAAAGAAAAATATATGTATGTGAGAGTGACAATACATGTGTCTGACAGAAGAATGTATGTATGTGAAAGTGAAAATATATGTGTGTGTGAAAGAAGAATGTATGTGTGTGAGAGTGAAAGAATGAATTTTGGCTTGTACGGCCCGTCATATTCCTCTGTTGTGCGTGCGCGCGCACCTGCATAGTGTGTTTTGACAGCTGCCTCATCCCCCTCATTCTCTGCAGTCTCAACTCAGCTGTCCAGTGTGTGAGAGAAAAGGCAGACAAAAGAAAAAAGGAACAGCTGACTTTAAGCAGGGCCAAAAGTGACCTCTCTTATGCATTTAACACACACTCCTACACATATGCACTTTTAACACTGGCAAGTCCTGGCATCTTGTAAATGCCTTAATTGATTTCTCCTTTTCAACCCCTTGAATTGCCTGCAGGGGACTACATATATATCAGAACTGGTTTGGCAGGTCTGTGCGTAGGTTCTTTGTTTGCTTTTCATGGTAATACTCATGATGTCATAGTTTTGTGGTATGGGAAACGGAGAAGTTGTGCATTTGAATTTTTTTTTTTCTACCAGGATAGACAGACAGACAGACATGAGTGACAGGTATCAGTTGGTGTCTTGGTCAAAGGTGGCATTGTTCAGCATTGCTGAACACCCCATGTTGCCGTTTCTCAATGTGGAAACGTGTCAGGACAACTTTCAGTGACAGCTGACTTTAATTGTTCGTTATCCACTTTCATGCTTCATAGACGCTGACAGCAATCCCTGTTGTGTCAACACCTGTAACATCAGTCGTTGAATACAGCCAGAACCAAAAGGCATGCAAAATAAAACCACACAGGTAAACTGTTGTAATGAAAGATTTTTTTTTTTTTTTTGATTGGACAGTATAGCTTTATTTAAAGTCTGCTTCCCACATATGCAACTATCAAAAAAATACAAAACTGTCTCTCTCCAAATGTCATAAAGACACATTTATGCCATAGGATGCTATATGATTGATGGCAGCTGATTCTCACGCGTTGATTTTTTTTTTTAGGTTCCTATTACAGATAGGCATTGGCACACTTTAGTGAACATCCAGTTTTTTTTTTTTTAAATATTCTGATAGGTGACCTCACAAAGCAACAAAGCCACCACATTTCATCCTCTATCTGCTTTTGTTGTTGCTTACCAAACTGAGCACTTTGGTATGATTAAAATTGAAACTGACAGAGTATTGCTAAATCCACAAAACTATGCGGGATCTTTTCTTACTGAGCTGCAACTACTTCAGACCTTAAGGTGGTGGGTTAATATCTATTCATGCATTCATTTTCATACGCTCCAGTTCAGAGTTGTGGGGGCTGGAGCCTATTCCAGGTGTCACAGGGTGAACGTTTGGGAACGTCCTGGACAGGTTGCTAGTCTGTCACAGGGTTAATGTAAGGCCCCATAATTCTCAACAAGAAGCTGGTTTAGAAAGTAAGTCGGAGCTTTTAAAGCCACTTATGAACTCATTGCATTGAGCCATTGATTGCTTTAAAGCAATCAACACCCGGCGGTTAGAGTATCCCTAAATGGAAGAGATGAGGCGTCATACTGTCTAAGGCTGCTGACTGGCTAATGTCACCTCTTCTTCCCGTGTGGGTGAGGTGGGGTGGGGTGGGTTATCCAATTAAATCACATGTAATTTAATTCTGTTATATTTCAGTAAACAATGATAAAGGCTCTGCTCTTTCTCATGGCTTTAACTGCTGCTCCATCCACTCATTTTCTGAATCCACTTTTTGCTAGAAATAAGCGATGGGTCAGTTTATTAGTGCGAATTTAAAGCATGTAGAATAACAAAATACTTTGTCAATATAGTTTCATGTTGTCTCCTTTGACTGCAATCTTTGACCCACTCTGCACTTGCACATGAACAAATTTGTCCTCCAGCAAATACACTAATTTGTAAAATTCCATAGAGACACAAACTTAAAAAGGAACTGAAGCAACAGTAAATGAAGCAACACTTTTTGCAAGGTAAAATGACAAGGTTAAATTCAGTTGGTGTATAATGTGGCACCTTCTTGTCAGAATTACCTGTGAAAGTGAGGTGAAAATGTTTGAAATATAGCGTACACAAATTGATTCTTGTATTGCTAAAATCCATGTAGCTTTACAACAACCCCATTTTCACCCATTTCAAAGAAACAGAAGCTCAGTACGTCTACTTGAAACAGTGCAAACATACAGACATGAATCGCAAGCTAAAATTCAACTCTTTCTCACTTAATTTAGGAAAATTAACTGAGACTGCTGTGAAGTTGATTAATATCAACTTCACAGCAGTCTCTGAAAAGAAAGTCACCAAAACAAATGTAGACAGGGGAAATTACAGTAAAGTTGTATCTGAAGAAAGAGATGGAACGCATTGGAATTACGAGAAGTACAAGACAGTTTTTATCACTTAGCTGTAAAATGCTGATGAGGTATTGTCATCACCCTGGCAGTGGGCAGGTAGCATGGCCACCAAAATTTGCGAATGCGATAACTTGAGAACGAGGCATCTGCATCTGCTACAAATCTCAGAAGAGTTTGAATCCTGGTGACCTGGCGAGGTAAAGTTTTCTAAAAATCTTGTCAAATATGATAAATCAAGAAGGAAGTCTCCTAGGATTTTTAAATTGATGTCATGCATGCATCTACTAAGAAACCAAGGGGTAGCACTGACAGCTGCCAGTAATTTTTTTTTAATATGAATTTAATGACCTGTAGTGATCCGAATGCTATGAAACACAACAGAGGGAAATTATTTACTATTGCTTCCTTATAAAACACCAAGATACATGCAGTTTGCTGACTCTGCTCAAAAATAAGATTATACTTCCACCACTATGTGTGCTGTTTAAGAATTCCTGCAGTGTGTCTTCCTCTTCTAATTTCTATGAGTAAATGAAAGCCAGTATTTATTAATGTTAATTTTAAAGTGTGACAATAAGAACAACACTAGCGTTAAATAAATGCCATCACAATCAGCTGGTTTTCAAAGTAGGTTCCCCTAGTCTCTTGATTCCACATGACTGGTTTCCTCAGTAACCAAGGAACTGTTGACGTCTTTAGCATCATGGGGCTTTCAAAACACACACACACACACACACACACACACACACACACACACACACACACACACACACACACACACACACACACACACACACACACACACACAGTTACACACACACACACAGAGATCACAAGACGACCTACTGAGTCCTGACTAATTCCACCAGAGGTTTCCTAAGGTCAGCTTTCTCTGCATGCTTGTTTGCTCAAGTATTGCAGAGGTAAACATGCAGTTTTCTCTATATTGACTGGTCAGATGGTCAGTTAATCAATAACAAGTGGATCAATAGAGGGGGAAAGGTTAAATGAGCCACAGTGCATGCAGAAATTGAAATGCCTTTGAGTCTAAACTGATCAACTGTGTAAACTCATGATACATAGGAGTTTTTTTTTTTTTTCTCTTGATGGCCACAATCACAGTAGGTTTGGAGGAAAAGAAAACATTGACGGCTAGTCTTGGTGGAACAACCCAGGAACATAAAAAAAATGACAGGAATTAATTCACACATACACACTTACAGGCTTTTCTGAAAGGGCCACATTATGAGCAGTGAGGAGGAGAGTGAAGCTGGAAAATCTGGGTTTAGGAGAAGGACGAACAGCCCTTGCTCTGTCTCTCTGGCGTCGTCTTTGGAAAATGGAGGGAAATTATCAGTGACTGGAGTTTTGTTTTTCCTTTTTTTTTTCACTTAAGACTGATTGTAGTCATGTTATTCTTATTTACTTACATATATCTTGTTTTGGTGAATTATATTTCAGTATTTTTAGAACTCTGTGTTTGGCCCTGTGTCTATGTCTATGGTATGGTATATGTCTCTTGGGACAAAAATAAGATCAAAACAGTTTGATGCCAGTGCTTTGAGTAGGAATTTGTCTGATGTGGTTTCCCGTCAAAAGTTTTGAGCATGTCCTTTAAGTATGGCTGGGCAGTTGATCAAATTTTCTTTTCAGTTATTGTTTATGGCTTCTGATAGTTGAAACAAAGTCAGTCACAGAGACTGGTCAGTGATCCCTTGGTGATCACAGGTTACTAAGGAAAAACTGGTATTTCCCAGCCAGTTGCTAAAAGTGGGATAAGTTGTAAATAGGTATAAAGTACTGTACCCCTCCTCCTCCTCCTCCTCCTCGTGATTGTTTAGGTCTCTAATAGATTGCCACAGTCGGCCACAACTCCAGACTCTGCTGGTTTCTGTTTCCAGTTTGTGTTTTTCACGGTTTCATAATCACTCAGCAAGCAGTTGGTGAGTGTTTGCAGACAAGTCAGTGTGTTCCATGTTACTACAGGTGACCATAGCAATCTGTAGTGACGAAGGAGTTTTTTTTATTTTTATTGCAGAACCCTGTTTGTGACTGATTTCACCTAGCAACAGCCAGGAGTGTCTAGCAACTACTTGCTAACTAGTCAGGCAGTAAACATGTTTCCCCAGCAACCTATGGTTTTCAGGGGGTTGCTGATGGGCTCTAGTGATGGGATTTCTGGCTCTTTTTAGAGAACCGTCTCTTTTGGCTCGGCTCACTAAAAAGAGCCGGCTCTTTCGGCTCCCAACCGGCTCTTCAGGTTGTTTTGTTGCTTTAATTAATTTATTATTAACAACAATATAAAATTATGCACAAAAGGAATTACTAATGTAAAAAAAAAGTGGTTTTATTTATCTATGTTCATATATATAAATATATACAGTGGCCCCTAGAGACAAAGCACGTACAAACTCCAAAAAGCACGTACAAATTCCAAAAGACATTTCTAGCATTAACTGAACTTTCAAAACAGAGCTACCTAGATCACTTAAATTACACAATTGAAAGCATATGTGTATTGTTTGTGTATTTATACACAAGCACTCATATATATTCAAATAATTTTAAAAAATCTTCATTTACCTTTTACTACCACACACCAAATCTGGTCGTTGGTACTTCCTGGCTTGTGTAACCACTAGGTAACAGAAGCTCATCACTGCGCCTAGCATCCTGAAGCACTTCTGTTGTGTGTTGTATGTGTTTTGGAGTTTGTACGTGCTTTGTCTCTAGGGGCCACCGTAAATATACTTTTATTTATTCACTCCACATTAAATGTAATAAATAAATCATATAATACAAAAACCAACTACAGTATTCACATTTCAACTTGAATTTTCAGCTTTTTCCTTTTAAACAAATTTAAAGTGAAACAACATAAAACACTGCAAACCACAACACAATTAAATATAAATTAAAGTATGAAAACAAAAAGAAGATACATATTCTCTGTCATATGGGCCTGCATGAATAAACTTTCTGAATCCTTTATCATCCAGAACTGAAAATAGTTGTGGATGATTACTGTACCTTTCTAATGTGACGTTGTTGTCCCTGGCTCTCTTTCTCTCTCTCTCCCTCCTGCTCTGTTCCTGTGCTACTGTGAGTGTAACTACCGCCCCTCCCCCCTCTTCCCAGCACAAGGCTCGCGTGCGGAGTGAAGCGGAAAAAAAGTGCGAGAGCGAGGGTGAGAGAGAAGAAAAACCATTGGGAGCCGGCTCGCGTCGTTCACTTCAAAGATCCGGCTCTAAGAGCCGTTTCGTTCGCGACCGACACATCACTAATGGGCTCTAAGCTTGTGCGATTGAAGCCTAAAATAAACAACCTCTGTATACGATTCCTGCTTTGTCTATGGACATGTGAAGTTTAACTACTGGTGTTTGGCCAAAAGGATGTGGAAATCGGTGTTGGAGCTCATTAAGGATCTTCTGTAAAGTGGAAGTTACAGAACCATATTTAGGGTGGAGTTTTCGAACAATAGTGGCAGTATTAATGTTATTATGTCAGCTGATGTAATACACATTCCAGCTAATGGCTTCACACAAATCTGCTGGCACACAGATGGCAGGAATATGCCATCTGTGTGTTGGCTTTCTGTGCCAGAAAATTCAGCAAAGAACATCACAAGTTAGCAACAGAGCAGGATTTAATTTAAGAAAGAAATGCCCCTGGCAAAAAATATTAGAAATGGACCGCAGACAGCATATATCAGACCTCACAAAGACACAGCATTGTATGATACCCATGGTCAAGCATGATTTACTGGTAACCAAATACTTCTGTCCTTTTGGTGTATTTAAAAAAAGACTTCACATTCACAAACCCAATTTTTAAACTGCTTCAGAGCTTTAAATCTGCATTACATCAAATTCAGAACAAAACAAAATGTGAGAATCAAAAACAAACTCACTCCCACACTGAGTCTGTCTGATCTTGTCAGGTTACATTTTTCTCTGAAGTCATCTCCACGCCACACGGAGCTCTGTTAGACATGTCTGAACACAATCACAAGAACCGCCTACACTGTTCAATACCTGGTTGCACACTTTTGTTTCACTAGCCCTGTGGGTATTCTTGTTGATATATTGCATTTGACCATTACACTAAAATGACCCATGAGAGCTGATTGCCTAACCCCAACCTTTCCACAGCCTTTTCACACCATGTGTGATTCAACGGCTGAATCACACATGGTGTAATTCATGTCTTACTAAATGAATGTTCACACCATAAAAGTGTTAGGGTTAAAGGTCATTGATTGTTGTCTTATATGGAGGCAAAATAGGGCGGGGGTCATAACTGTAATTTCTAGGAATTGATGGAAGCACTGGGTTATTTGGAAAACAAAATGAAAGCTATCTACATTGTTGCTTTAAACTTTGGAGACCTGAAACTGCCAAATGGAAATGTAAGAAGAAAACAAAATAAATAAATAAAAATGGGAAATATGGGAACGTCTGAACGATGCTGTGAGGAACATTACCTTAAAGTGATCCATGTCTAAATGACCGAATGTTACCACTTTAACAGCTGGCTCAAGCTACCATTGTTACCTATGTTACAGTAGTACATTTAGGGCTGTCAGCAATAACAAAAAAAAAAAAAAAAAAAAAAAAAAATAAATCAAATTTTATAAATTAATATTTCAAAAGAAATGAACATTTACTTGAAAAATATTTAACAGTTAATAGTACCAATAAGCGCACTGTATATGCATCATGGTAGTACAGTAGTTAGCACGGTCACCTCACACCAAGACGTCTCCTGGTTTGAACCCCAGGTGAGGCATTTCTTTGTGGAGTTGGCATTTTTTCCCTGTAGCTATGTGGGCTCCCTCCAAGTACTATGGCTTCTTCCCATTGCCCAAAGACATGCATGTTAGGCTGATGGTTAATTGATCAAAGCTCGGTATAAGAATGATTAAACTCTTCTTTGGAAATACTTTGGATGTTGGACAGAGGATGGCAAAAATGTAGGACTTGAACTGCACTGATTGAACAGATATTGAAAAATCTTTATTTATTGGCTCATGATAGAAGCGTCATTGACCGCAGCTGTTTTGATGGCTTGGTTATTACCATTTCATTTTGATGAAAAGGTAATTATTTTTCTTTATGTGAATGTAATTAACTGTGACCTATTTCATTCTGTGCAGGTATGTATGATATGTTTGAAATACGTTCAAGACATTCAAACCTGTGTGAAGTTTTTGAATGATCTGGTTTATACAGCAAGGGTTATTTGAGCTTAACTTGAACCATGACGTGAAACTAAATTTATCTAGAAGAGCCCAGAAAACCTTAGAACTGAGGGACCAGCCCAGACAGTGTTCTTTTTCCGTCTACTGTAAGCTCATTAGCCATCGTTATGTCTTAGAATTTTAAATAGAGATTTATAACGTATTTAAAGACTTCAAAAAATATTTTTAGGCCTGTTGGAACATCTGCTTTAGCTGTATTAAGATAATGATGATATGACTGTAACATTTAAGATTTAATTGATACCTGAGCTGAGAACTGGAAGTGCAATAGGCAAAAAAACACACCTTGCCCCACCCGTGAAATGAACCTAAACTTCATACCTGAGAGTACGTGTTTATGAATGTTGCTGTACACCATGTTGCTGCACATGTCGGGCTCATAATTATTTTGTTTAGTTGCAGCAGAGAGGAGTTTGAAAGGAAGTAAAGGGGATAACAGAAGTCTGGAGGAGAGGGGGGGCACTGAGAATGGATAAGAAAGAAAGAGGATCTATAGAGGCAGATGAAGTGATGGACGATAGATTGAGTGTTAATGTGAAAGTCAGTTCAGTTTTACTCTTAGATCGCTCTATGAGTGGATGAGAAGACACACCTGATCTGCCAGTGTAATTGTCCTTTTGTTTTAAACGTGTCAGTTATGAGTCAGCTTTGCAGCCTATGTGAGCTTTCCTGCTTCCTCCCTGTGCAGCTCTCTGATTTAGATATTCAAACAACACAAAATGAGTCGGTGTGAGCTCACACAGATCAGTCTCTTTGCTGAAAATCTGCTGTATCACTTTCATCACAGTAGAGCTGAGTATAGTGGATGTCCCTAATTGTTCGATTCAGTGTCAAAGTAGGAGAGCTGAAATCACAGAACATACCCACACAGTCACAAATCAGCAAAAGATCTTTGCCAGAGGCCTGAAAAACATTGAAAGGACGTCCACATTTGTTTTAAAAGAGAAAGGACAATCTTGCTCCTCAACACCATTGCAAACTCCTGTCTTTATAGGTAGAATTAATGGTTCCATAGTAGTGTCTATTTTGTTTTTGGATATGCAGCCGATACAGACCTGCTTGAGGTCTGTTTTATATTTAAAAAATTGTAGTTGGGTAATATTAGTCAGTGGAAATAGAATGGGTGTGCCAAATATGCCAGTTAAATGTCTTATCAAAAGAAAACAAAGGACCTTGAGACAACAGCTACGTTCTTTCACTTGCATCATAATTAACCTAATTTTAGCCTTGATGACTTTGTGCCATTTATATCTTTTAGACTTCTTATCAACTGTTTAGGACTTCTAATCAGCTGCTGCAAATAGCTGGGAAAGGCACTTTTCAGTTCTTCAATTGAATTTATATCCAGTTTTCACTGAGTACTCCAGGTTCCAGACATACATGTTAGATCCTGGTTTATTGATGAATCCTGTTGGTCAGAATGTAAATTGTTGTATGTCTGACTGTGGGTCATATAGCATATTGCCGACTCATCCAGGGTATACCCAGCCTCTTGTTCTTTAAGAAATAAGATAAGTTAATTGAATAAACAGTTAAGAAAGTAAGTGGATGGAAAAGGATGATTGACCGACCAGATAAATCTAAAAAAAAAAAAAAAAAAAAAAAACAACTTCCCCAGACTTCTGGTGCTTAGGATAGTAACCAGTTTAGGAATGTAACTGCCTTTGTTTTTTTGTTTTTTTAATTTGAATGAATTAACAGGATTGCTTTGTCAAAAGTTGTCATTTTTGTTGTACAAAAACACAAACAAAACATAACAAAAGGAAAACGGGCTGTGGAAGTAACGGTTCTGTTTGTTTGTCTCAGACACTAAAACATTAACAGTTTAACAGGAAGTGCTGTGTCCACAGACACACTGAGTCCCACAAAGAAAGCTTTATGATGAGCAGAGGACGACAGAGGACTCACTGTTGAAATGAAGAGGCATTTCTTTCCCCCTTCTAGTTCTTCTGCCTTAACATTTATGTGACCTACGAAATGTGGAACAAATCTGAATAAAGGTCCCATACACTCACCAGCCACTTTATGCCCAACTGCTCTTTATAGCAAATACCTAATCGGCTAGTCACGTGGCAGAATCTCACTGCTTTAAAGCATGTAGACATGGTCAAGACTACTGCTGGAGATCAAGTGTAGCATTGGGAAATTAGTTTAAACAGCATGTGTGTCTTTTTCAGAAACTGCTCATCCACAAGGAATTTAATGCGTACTCACCTTTAGGCTTTATATGTATTTCGATATATCTGTCTGTCTATCTACATATCTTTCTCTATATCTATCTATAGATATCTACCTATCTCTCTATAATAAAGTTACAGAAAGCCTTAAGAAACAATACAAACTGTAAAAAAAGCTATATTTGATAGATATCAATAGGCTCAACACACTGCAACCTGGATGAACCTTAGATATTCATTTTAATAATACAAACATATGCATATAAGAATCTCTGTATAAATTTTTGCTGTATCATTTAGATGACAGCGTCAGAATTTGGTGTAAACAGTAAAGAATGGTACCTGTCCTGATTGCATTAACATCTCATGCTGCTGTGGGTTTTAGCCTCATGGTGGCAGCTGAGCAAGATTTAGTCATCATAGTCTTTCACAGTGTTGTTGCTGACCATGTCTGTCCCTATATGACCACAGTGAACTCATCTCTTAATGGCGGCTTTGAACAGGATACCACAACGCTCATATCATCCCAAGCTGGTTTCTTAAACATGAGTTCACCAGGGGTTTTTGCCAGTGCTTCTTGATTTTTTTTTCCCCATCACACAGGCTGCTATGCTGTAAATTCTGTACTAAGAAACACTTGGTACAGAAACTGGTGCTGTGTTACACTGACTTGATGTGTTACGTTGACGCATTTTCTATAGTGTTATGAAAATGTTCTGAAGATGTCTTATGATTAAGTAAGCTTCTTCATTGTCTAGTCATTTTGTCATCCCTGCTAAAATATACAAATAGCTGCCAGAGTTGGACAAGAGATGCCATCAAAATGAACTTGTTAAGGCAGTGCTATCCATCTTTCATACTGCGTCCTGGGTGGCCTAAAAGCAAAATGTGTAACCACAGAGAGATGGACACACACTGAGAACTTTATTTCCCACTTACCTTACAAAGGAAAGGAAAGGAAGCTATATCAGCAGGAGAGCTTTGTTGTTTTTTGTTTTTAAACCTTGAATGAACAGGCCTACTGTAATTAGTGACCATTAGGCTACAGAATGAATTTCAGCTGATCAGTTAAAATGTTATTAAATCATAAAACTTACCTGAAGTGTGTGTGTGTGTGTGTGTGTGTGTGTGTGTGTGTTAGTTCTAACTCTTTTAGTCTGGTTTTTGTATGTAAAATGGCTCACCGTGGCGTCCCCACAGACCTCACTGTTTTACTGACGAAAACAACCCCAGTGAAATAAAAAAATGTCTCTGCAAACTAGGGATGTCTCAACACCAGAAATCTAGTAGTCAGTACCAATTCCACTTGAATTACATGATTCTCAATCATGAAACTCAACTTGATACCAAAACAAAGTGATCATCCGACATACAAAGCTCCTTTATTAAAAGCTTGTTTTAAAACATAGACGCAGTGGCAGATCATTCATTAAATTTTGTTGGAGAGGCTTTAATGGAAATGTTAGGATAGTTGCCCTGAAGCTTGCTATAATTATAGTTGCATTACATTATCATAAGCATTAAATACTAGGCATTGCAAAGATTTTAGCCTATGGAGCAGAGTTGATTTCACAGCGGCAGTGCCAGCTTTCTCAAACAAAATGATAAAATGTATTTCAGGAAAACGTGTATATATTGAACCTATCTGGATGTCGGTCTTTTAAGTGCTTTGCTAAATTGGAAGTATTTCCTCCCTTGATCCAAAATACATGATAACATCATTTGCATATTTCCTTTTGCAAATCAGTTTCACCCCTTTGGTCATTCCCCCTCCAATGCAAATTACTTCCCTAGCCAGCTCAACCTTCCTTATCAATCTTATCAATGTGTCAGAGCAGAGCTGTCGTGGCAGCTGCACCAATCACCATTTTCCATGTGTGCTTTTTACTGTTCTTGTGGGGTATCTTTTTATTTTTCTTCAAGTAAAGTTAGACTACAGCACTTGTAGTTGTACGCTGCCTGTTTCATTTCTAGAAGAACTGTCACCTCAGTACATATGGTACTATGGTAACAAAGAAAAACAAGTACCACTGCCTTTACAGTATTTTGGCATCTATTGGTATTTATTCTGGTATTTATCCCTACTGCAAACATGGTGTTACATCAAGCCTAAATATACAATCAAACTAACAGATGCAAACACTTCTCTCTATTTCTGGTCTGGAGATTGTAATGGATGTGTTCATATATGATGTCTCGATTCATAACATGAAACATCACAGCTCTGGGCTCTCACCCACTCAGATCATTGTTCTTTGAAATGGGAGCAAATAGGGAATACCTTTTGTAGAAGATATAAAGATGGAGAAAGAGACTGAGAGAGCTAACTTCCTGATGTGCACACAAGCTCATTATCACATGTGTATTAGTCAGTGTGTTTAAATATGTCCTGGCTGTGTTTGCATTTGTCATGCTTTTGTGGACGTTTCAGCATGAAGCCAACATTGTAACATCATATAAACCCAAACTGGTTATTAAAGGAGGTGGTGTCTTTCTTACATAATTTATTAACAAAATGAGACACACACCTATCATTTCAACACATGTTGCACCACTCGTCATAAGATTTTAATCCGATGATTTCCAAATAGCCTTTAATGAAGCAACAACCTCACACAAACTGCTGTATTGTTCAAGGGCTTCAGTTCAGCTCCTGTTTTTATGTGTTTTACAGATCATGCAGGCAAAAACTCATTTACTCATCTGAGAATTTTTTTTCTAGACTGATTTCTACTACAATTTTACTCTATTCACCATTTTTATTTTATTTAGCATTTGTATGTTTCAAGCTCTTTACTAGACTTTTTTTTTTTTTTTACTTCATTGAGCTATTTTGTGTCATCATGTTCGATTTTGTCGATAATTTTCATTGATTAGTTTTTGTCTGTTGTCATGACTGCAACTTAGTGAGCAAATTCAGCTCTACTGGCGAAACATAAATACACTTAATACGTCTTGTCAAAGTCCTTCTATGTCTTCACTACATATGTTAATATAAATCTGAACAATCAGATATAAATTGCTGCTGCAAGGATTGCCAGACACTCAAAATCATGATGTGGAAATTCTGTTTAGTCCCATGTAGAGACGTCGTTTAGATCAGCTGAGCTCAGAAACCTCTAGATTTCGAGACGATAATCGGAGCCCTTATGTTGTTTTGAAGTATATAAAGTTTAAGGTGGTGTGTTATACAAAAACCTGACAGATATCCTGTCATCTGCTCATGATGAACTAGATTATGATCTAGATGTCATTCACTGGTTTTTTAAATATATTTTCAGCAGCAGCAGTAAAAAGCTTTAAAAAATAAATAAGAGTCGCCACATTGACGATAGTCGTCTGGGTAAAATTGCAGTGATAAGAGCTCCTTTTAAACTGACGGAGGTGTTGACTCTGTCTTATGTCTGGTCTTTCAGCAGCTCCTTTGATGTCTCTCAGAAATATACAGTCAGCAAATACCAACAAAATCCAACCAAATCTCTCTAATAATGTGGATTACAAGTCAATTTATTTAATTCATGCTTAGAGCATGCATAGCAACAGGTGTGTGTCTTGATGAACACACAAATTTTTTGCATTACTGGCAAATCCTGGTTTTCCTTAATGATCAGCCTCTGCACAAAATTTTTTGAAAACCACAGAGCTTGACTAGCTAGTTAGCCAAGATAGGTTTTTCCTGACTCGGACAGGAAACTGACTCGTTAAGCGTGGGGTGGACTCCACCCGTAACAATGATCAGTCCCAGGCAGTAAAGCCACTGACTGTGCTTCTCACACAAAGTGCTATTTCTCAGATTAAAAAAAGAAATTAATAAATGCTTGGGTAAAGACATCTTTACTGTTTTTATTAAAAACTGTAAAAATATGTTGTTCTGTGTTATTTTAATTCATTTTCCGTCAGGTCTGGGTGAAGCTTTTTGTCTTTATGTGGATTAAAAAAAAAAAAAAAAAAAAATTCTTTGGGGCAGGAAACATGTCCTGAAAGGAAGATTGCTCTTCTCCTCTTGCTTCCCCTCTTGTTTTTTTTTTTGATCAGCAGTGTTGGACCCTTAAAAAAAAAAACAACACTAACACTTGTTAGGAATTCTAGATCAATAGAACCACTCCTGTGGTTCTCTGTATCAGTTTGTACAGTTAATCTCATAGAAAAAAACTATATAAGCCATAACCTAATACCATAATGTAATTTATTTACATTTTATTATTTAATTTTGTGAGTGCTTTAAAATGAACTTTATTCTGATTTTTTTTCTTTTTAAAAATAAAAGTTTGTTTTCTGATTGTTCCAGGTGCCACCAAGGAAATAGGCTCAGCGCTAACCAGGATGTGTATGAGACACCGGAGCATCGAGTCCAAACTTAAACTGTTTACCACGTAAGACACAAATTCTCACCCTCCACTCACACACAGCTATGAATATAATCTTTATGTAGGAGGGAGGTGAGACAGGTGAAGGTTTGAATGATGGTGTGGTGACACCATTTATCAGGCAGTGTGGGAATTAGGTAATTATTTCCAACAGACATATGTTAACACCAACAGGCTGTGTGTGTGTGAGAGTGTGAGAAAGCTGGACTTGCATGCTATCCTGATTTCACCCATTATCACTGTCACTGCAACATTACAGCTGTCCTTTCATTACTGTCTGCTGTCATTAGCAGAGGTGTCAGTCAGTGACGCATATATTGTCTCATGCGGATCACGACACATGCACTCAGAAGCCACATTATTAGGTATACCTGTGCTGCCTGTCTGGAGTCCCCTACAGGTTTTGTTCTTCCATCTTCTTTCATCTATATAAATGAGAAGGTTAAAGAAAACATCTTATTTAAAGGTAGCAGATATCTCCTATAGCAGCTGCATTATTACATTGTAAAATTGTCTCTTTCCAGCCTGCTGAGGTAATGCTCAGGTTAAGTTATTCTGTCCCTTACTGAGTAATAAAGTTGTGGTTTTACAGCCTTATTTAACACAACTCAGCAGCTTCATAGTAAAGACACAGCAGCAGCACATAATTTAGCATCAAGTGCACGCAAGAACAGATTCCCAGTTCAGTTATCTGAACCACTCATTTGAAGAAAAAGAAGTCTAGATTAAAGTTACTATTCAGATTGTCTGTTGTAAACGGCTTTTGTAGGGTGTGGCCAGTTTGTTTAAATTATGAAAAACAGTAAAATGGAAGCTCCTAACACATATACCGAAACACATTTGGGCTCTCATTCACTAAATATGGGGCCATATTGTAAAAACCTTGGTGTCATTTTTGATCACTTCAGTCACTTCACGTTGAAAAAGCAGGTCACCTCAGATGTTCAGTCATGTTTTAGGCAGCTCCGGAGACTCAGTAAGGTCAGCTCAGTTTTATACAAAAAAGGAAATCTAGAGATGGTCATGGTTGCTTTTATTTCCTCTTTTATTTTGAAAGTTGTTATACATGTAAGTCTACATAAAGTACAGATTATTCCTATCATTCTTATTACCATTTAAGTTTAGAATTGATTTTAAGATTTTAATTGATGACTTGTTGCAAGTCTTGCTCAATAAAATGTGTGAAACATGGGCAAATAAACTAAGATGATCTAAGATTGATTTGAAAAGTGAGGAGTCTTTTCTGATTGATACAATTTCATCACAAAGACGTTTGGTGCCGTTTCTCTCCTCCAGATATCCACAGTAACATGAGGGTGTGAAAGCATCGAATGCTCACACTGAGGGGGTTAGACCTGGGTTTAGAGAGCAGTTTTTACTCCTCAGCTCTAAAAGTTTGTGGGATTTTGTCATGAACCTGCCGGATGGGCAGTGTGGACACCTAAGTTTGTGAATGCGATAACTCGAGAACAAGGATATGTAGGCGCTTCAAATTGATACCATGGGTGCATCTACTAAAAATTTTGGATCTCAGTGACCTCTGACCTCGACTGACCTCTGGTTAGAGGTTACGTTTTCTGAAAACCTTGTGAATGCGATAACTCAAGAACAAGATGATGTAGGATTTTAAAATTGATACCATAGGTGTATCTACTAGGAGGTTGAGCAGTAGAACCTACAATTGCTGGTATTTTTTAAATTGATAAAGCACTGGCCTACATGTAATTAGTACCGGAGTTTTGTTTACTAATCCTTTAGTTTAGTTACTGTACGGATGGACAAAAGTCAATTTATAAGCAGCTCTTCATAAAATGAATATTTTTATGTTGTTGACTGTTGGCCAGACAAAAACAGACAAAGGAAGCACTTGATACATACTAAGGCTAATCATGGGATGATCATCACCTTCATACAAAAAAAGAATAATTATAAATAAATGATTTTATTCAGAATTCAGTTACTGGAACTTCACTAAAGTGCTCTTTTGATTTACAGTGTTAATTATTTTAAAAAATGTTTCAGCACAGTGTTTTAGAAAGTGAGTCTATATATCTCTTTTTGCCCTCAGGTCCCTCTCAGAAGGTCTCATCACACCACTGGAGTTGAAAATGGAGGAGTGGAAAAAAGTGGCCAGTCAGCTGGATAAAGACCACGCCAAAGGTATGTCAACAGGCTAGCGCGCACTAACAGACACTTAGGCAAAGGCAAAAGCTTCCTCACTCTGCTTTTTCCTGTTGTTCAGAGTACAAGAAGGCCAGAGCAGACATCAAGAAGAAATCTTCAGACACCATCAAACTGCAGAAGAAGGTGAAAAAAGGTAAGAATCACCACCTTCATTTCACCTCCAGCAGGTTTTCAGCTGCACTCGGACAACAGAAAACAGTCTAAAAAGAAGAAAAGGACAAAACATTTTTTTCCCATGTATATATAAGTTGTAAAACATGCAGATATCACAGCTTATTTATAGAAGGCTCCACCTTCTATATATGTACGCCATCTTCCACAGTGAGCTAATCTCCATAGTAAACAACATGGATCTTTTTGATCCTGCCCTCATTGTGTTAACATGAGTGTTGTCAGCTCTCTGCCACATTATGGCATGGCCATCATTCTGTCATCTGTGCCCCAAGTGAAGAAGAAAAATCCAATCTTAAAACATATTTATGTATTAAAAGAACAGTTATGCACCACTTTGGTTTTAAGTATATAAAAAAATGAGCTCTTTCAAAGTTTTGACATTTTAACTCAAATACTGTGTGTCACCACGCAAATATCAATAGTAAAAAGTCATCCTTGCTTATTTCTTTGTACTAATTTGGAGCATCTGGAGAAATAGTGGTCTCAAAAACTCATCTATCAAATGATAGATACACTTAACTTTATTGGGTTTAGAAATAATCTGTAGTACTAGAACTGCACTGTTAGTCTTGCACTAGAAATGATCATTGGCCTGGCCTGTGTGGCAATGGAACTTGTTGTTCCTTAAATTGTGTTTGGGCTTTGGGGTAAACAATGACTTGTTGACATGGTTGGTGCTACCTTGCGGCTGTTTGATCTTGTCTGAGGGCGTATCTCCTTCGTGCTTGTTAATCTTGTTTGGTCTTGTTGGTCTTGACCTTAGAATTACGTGGATTTGTTTCCACTTACTTCGTGCTTCTTGGACTGTTTGGGTTTGATTTGGGGCTTGCTGCAATTACCTTACGACAGTAAGGTAATTGCCACTTTTTTAGCATAGCCAATATGAGATTAAATGTCTTCCCTACCCAAAATGGAGGGGAATAATCAGCTTTTGTGCTCATAGTAATTTTGTAATTGATCATTATTTTAAATCTGCCAGTATTTTTTCACTGAATAAATACTGTGAGAGCAGCCTCTGTACAGTGAGGCCTGAAGTCAGACTCCAGGCTTGTCAGTTGGACTTGTGCCATAGAAACCAGGTATACTGGCAGGCAGATACCTGTGCCACTCCCTCCCCTGCTATCAAAGTAACACACCCTGCAGTTGCAATGGTTGCACCTAGCCTTGACATCCCATTACCAAACAAACTGAAAGCTTGCTAGGAAGGACTGCAGAAGGCATTGTATGCTAGAAAGAAAGAAATGGAAAAACAAAACAAAACAGAAATGCCACAAATGCACACTCTTGCATTCATAAACACACATGCATACACCAAGATTGAAATGCAACCTCAAGGCATCTATACAAATATCTTCTCTGTCCTGTGGCTCGACAAAATCCAATAGGCAAATGCAAAGATACAAAAATAGTTCGAGCACACATCACAAGTGCAGACCCGCCCAGGGTAAACAGTGATGCCTGTGATTTTAACATCCCTGAACACGTTTCTGCTACTCGCCTATTCCTTTTTGGTCCTTAATTCTGCTTTCTGTCTTTTTTCTGCAACATTCCCTTTATTCTGACTTCTGAGCTCAAAAGGACTGACCACAATAGTTTCAGGCAGTCTAAAAGATCAGTAGAAAGTCGGAGCATTTGAAGAAAAATTTGGGTTAATTACAGCTTGGGTCTATGGTTTCAGCTGTGCTTTCTACTTGTAATGATAACACTGTGCTGAATATGTAAAGTTAGAGATCTCACGTATCCGCCCTGAGCTGGTGCTGTTATGCCGGAAATTTTTTATCTGAAGCTAAAAAGCTTTAATCAAGTTGATGCTAAAAGTTCTCTGACTTCTCTCAATGTAGGTCAGTTTGAAAGTGACAAGCATATAGACAAGGCTGGCAGTGTTTCTAATCATCCCTTGTTTTACTGTAACACTGAAGGTATTATAAAGTTCTCTTTGAAATCAGCTGGTCCAATGCAGTAATTGCTTATAGAAATGATGGACAAGGCTGCAAAAATTGAAATTGAGGTTTGAATGAACTGTACGCTCTCTGAGAATTGCAAAGCTGAGAGAGACCATAAGTAAACAAGTAAGCAAAAGCAACTCAAAGACAGAGACTGAACCACAGCTTCACATGTTGTCACCACGTAATGACAGAGCACACACACATGCACATGAGAGCATCTTTTTTTTTTTTTTCCTCCCCTGCACAATGCACCAAAACAGTCACCAATCAGGGCTTCACATTGTAATTATCCTGCTGTACAGTGCTCTCACTGTGTGTAGACACCATATAATAAGTAGGGACAGACTGAGAGACTAACTGCTGAGCCATTTGTTGGTACAAGGAGTCTTAAACAGAAATAAAGCCCACAACGTTTTGTCATTTTATGGATTAGCTGTGTTGAATATGTTGTTTTTTGTTCAATCTTGTTCCCAGTGAAACTTTGCAGTATTGGATTTTTTCTGCACAATCATAGTCCAGACATTGATATTGTTGTATCATAGTTAAACCTACATGAAACTATGTTGAGCTCCTGTATTTTTAGCAGTTTTCCTCGCTGTACAATCATCTTTTTCCTCCTCCTCCTCACAGGCTCATTTTTGTAGTCTGTTTTTGCTGATGTATGTTTGAATTAAAAGAAGACCTCATAACAGTAAACATCTGTTCCTTCACTAATCATCTCATCCCATATGATTCTCTGTGTGTGAATGTGTAGTCTATCATTATGTGGTGTTTAACCACTTTCGGATAGGGAATCTACAACTGCTGTGTGTGTGGGGGGGGAGGCAGATGGTGGGAAGAGATATGGGGAAACATAAATAAGACATAAAGGTGATTTTAAGTGTTTTAGAAACTTGATAGCATGTCTTTGCATATCTTAAAAGTTGCAGTGCATGTCATCTACTAACTAAAAACATGTTCGGTTGAGTAGAGGTTTGCTTAAAAAAAATCTGTTAAGTTGTAGCAATTGCAATGATTCACTGCATTACAAGTGTTTGCATCAGTAAACAGCACTTTCAAATTGCTGTTTTTCACGGGCGTTTGATGGCAGCACAGAAGATGTCGAGGAAATGTCAGATATTGCCATGAAATTTGAATTTCTGGTAATTTTCCAAGCACGAGAAGGTCACTGCCTCAGCCCCTTAGGCCTAGAGGAGGTTTTTACATGTAAATAGCCACTAGTAAATAGCCACTATTACTAGCACTATGTAAATAGTACTAGTAATAGTTACTTCAGTTTCTAAAAGGTAGTCTCATCTTTTATTTCTGTACCATTTATTTTCCATAATGCATTGTAATCAGTGATTGTTAACTAGACTTTAATAGTTAATTTTAGGAAATAGTTATTTTATTTTATTATTGGTTCAACGTTCTGCCCTCTAACGTTTGCCTCTGCCACCTCACCAGCCTTATATTTATACTTTTTATATTTGCTTTGTCTTTATGCTTTCTTTAACACGAGAAATATAAACTTAATTTATAACAAAATGTAGGTACAGAAGAGGGTACATGGCAAGGAAATGAAGAGAAATTAAACAAATCTTGCGTGGTTGATAAACTTAAACCTCCTTGTGTTGCTCTGTTAATAGAGGAGGAGGAAGAGGATGAGAGTGATGGGTTGAAGTCATCATCTCTATGACTCAGCTGTGTTTACTGTGTTTAAAAAAAGATGGATAAAGGAAAAATGCATTAAGAGGAGGAGAAGTAGAGAGATTTGTAAAGAGAAGACAGTTGAGACAGAAAATGTGACGTGTAAACTCTGGGAATGGAATAAAAATAAAAGATAAAAGGTGGAAAGAATAACTGATGCCATCAGACACTGGGGATGACGAAGTTCATAGTGAGGAGCAGCAGGAGGAAGCAGTATTGTTGCTTTGCTCTAAAAGGCAAGAAAGAGTTACAAAAAAAAAAAAAAAAAAATCCAGAGTGTAAGAGAATCGAGCGAAGCTTCATGGCTGAAGATGTCGAAGAAGTGAAGAGAAGTATTTGATGGTGGAAAATAGTGAGGACAAAGGAAGAAAATAATAAAGAAGAGAGGCTGATAGAGCTAGAAAGCAGAGTAAGGTAAAAGGACAGCAAGAACAATGAGGTATAAAAGGAGTATAGTTGATTTAAGAGATTAAGAGCAGGGAGGTTAAAGGACGTTAAATGTCCTCATTTGAATATCCAGACAGGTTTTGCATACAGCTTCTACTGGTTTCATCCTGCCTTGGAGAGTGCTGCAGAAACCTTTGACATCACCTAAAACTGCCTGACCACCTGTCTCACACCAAAGACATCATCAGCATGTGACGCAGACGGTCTAGACTGTGTAATGAGTAAGCTTTTAAAAGCAGCTGAGCATCAGCATCAAAATTAGTCATTGTGCTTCAAAAATATTTTGCAGGCATCATTTGGCATTACAAGCTGTTGAAATTGAACAGTCTTCATAAAAAAAATACTTGCCCTCTATATTTTTTTTATTTTACTTTTGTGTGCACAGAAAATCATTTTGGTTGTTCCCCGCCCCCTTTTAAAAAAAAAAAAAAAAAACCATGGATATTTTTACACTAGTTTTAGTTCTAGTTAGCTATAATAACCTTGCACTAAATAATGGGAGATGGTATCAATATATGGATATAATTAAAGAGGTCGTAATTGATCTGCTAAGCCTCCAGTACCCAAGAACCAAACCTGAACCCTGGTTCATGGTTGGGTTTGCTTTCTCTGAGTGAACAGATCATATTTTGGCTCAAGTCTAATTCCTTGGGTGTGTAGTTGGGAATGTTTTATACAAGTTTATTTCAGATTGTGTTACATTTTTGATCCATGGAAGATGTAGTGGTGGCTGGGAGGTTTTTGAATTCATACTTGAGCTGAGTTACTGTTGTCACTACAAGGAATTTTTCAGATGAACTCCACTAACAAATGATAATAGCTAAGTTAAGTTAAATGACAGTCATGCCCTTTTTTATTTTTAATTTCAGTTTTGTTAGATTTTTCTAAAGTCTAACAAAACTGCAAGTGACACGGAGTAAAGAAATATTAGTTTTATTATTTTAGACACAATAATTGCATTTAATACAAATAATAATTTATTTTATAGCTGCCCACAGCTTCTTTTTCCTTTTGGGATTCTGTACTTTTTACAATTAGTAAAGTTGTATTCAGTAATACGAATATCTTCCACATCTGCATTTACCTTTTCACACTTTTGTATTTGTATTTATATTTTTGATCTTTATAGCAGCAGTTTACAGCAACAGTTATATCTATGCACTTAACTAGAGCTGGGCGATATAAGATTTTTTTCATATCACGATATGTTTTTTTCATTTCAGGCGATAACGATATATATCACGATATAAGCCAAATAACTATATTTGTAAGATTTAAATGTGCCGTTGCTCACAAGTAAAATATGCAATAATTAGCAGCTTGTTTTGATTTAAATATTTATTTCCCATAATAAGTTCAACAGGGTAGATGTACTTAAGGAACATGAGACTTCAGTTTCAGATAAATAAAGGCAAATATTGCAAACTACACAAAAGGCAGCCGCTAAAGCGTTTAAGTTTCAAAATAGAACAAACAAAACAGACCACTAAATTGTCGATTCCACTTAGAAACAAAATATAATTCTAAAAATAAATCTTAGTTCGTTTTACAGAAGAACAGACAAAATTGACTAACTTTTGTCAATATCAAATAAACTGAGAAACTAAAAGGAAATTCTCAATCTCTCCTTGTTGTATAGCTTAGCTTTTCAAACAGTTTTAACAGTGACTTTAGTCTGACAAAAGCCGAATGACGAATTAGCGCTTTCAGTCAGAGATTGAGCATGCACCGCTTTATTGTATTTCCAGACTTGCTTTCGGCACAATTTACAGTGCGCGCTACTCTGTTTTTTGTCAGACTTGAAATAGCCGAAATACCTTCACACTACGGAACTTCCATGGCCCTTCCGTTCGACAAGCTCTCCGGCATTGGAACCATCATCGGTTTTTTCTTCGGTAACCTTCGCTCACGCTCTCGGTTGATTTTTCTCTAGTCGGGAAACTCATTTCCTTCATTACCCGGGCTGCACGGCTGCAAAAACAAATACACATGTGCGCCTTGGCGCTTGTGCTGTACGTAACAAGTCACGTGACGTGACGCTGCAGCTGTGATTGGTTCGGCTCTGCGCTACTTAATTTGGATTGGCTGTTCTTTTTTTTTTTTTTTTTTTTTTTTTTTTTTAAGAGGACAAAAGAGATGAGGCCTATCACAATAGTTAAATTTTTCTATCGAGAAAAAGTTATTTCGCAATACATATCGTTATCGTTCTATCGCCCAGCTCTACACTTAACATATGGAAAGATAAATACCCTACAATATTAGTGAGAAAACCCCAACAGTCACATGATCTTACTTTGAATAAGTAGACACTTCACAACCAGGCACAGTAAAGGGGGAGTGATCTGCAACGGCTGGTTTTGGGGGTAAGAGGAAAGATAAAGAAATGGGATCATGGAGAGATGAGGCCAAAATACAAATTATAGGAATGAGGAGACAAAAGTTAATGACATGCATTAACAGCATATAAACACACGGGCGGTGAAAAGAGTAGTAGTCTGAGCCTATAGCAGCATAACTAAGGGATGGTTCAAGGTCTCCTGATCCAACTTTATCTGTAAATTAAAAGGAAAGTTTGAAGCCTATTTTCAGAAGTAGATAGGGTGTCTGTCTCCTGAAGCCAGACTTGGACCTGGTTCCACAGGAGAGGTGTCTGATAGCTGAAGCTCTGCAACTAGTTTTACTTTGGAGACTTTAAGAACCACAAGTAAGCCTGCACTTAGAGAGTTAAGTGCTCCAGAGATAATATGATATTATAAGATATGATGGGGCCTGATCATTCATTATTTAACCTTGCATTTATTGCAACCGCTGCACCACCACTGTGCATTTATATATGTATTCAGGGCCTGATTTAGTCTCTTCTTTTGTGTCATTAAGTCTTATTGTTGTACAAAAATAAAAACGCACCATTCAGCCATGCTGTTGCAGATTACAAAGACAATATTCACTGCAGCTTGTGTGGAAGCAGCTCCACACACTGATAAGTGACCTCTTTCCTCATACTGTTTGACTGACACATGATTACAGGGAAGTGCAGTCCAGAGGAAAAAGATTCCTCTCATTAACTTCTCAGGTTACATGTGTCTGACTTAAGTAGAATTAAATTAGGTTTAGATCGGTTAGATTTTGGGTTGCCTGAGGCATTTTAGTTTGTGTGTTATACATTATTAAGCCATAAACATCTAGAGATTGAGAAAATTAATGTTAAAATGGCCACAGGAACAAATTCTCAAATGCATTGAGGTAAGCTGGAGCTACATTTGGAAGCAGCCATGAGGTGTCTTTACATTATGTCTCCCAGCTGGTGAGAATTAGCTTTGCGTGAACTGTGTTTCACCTTTAACAGCATGAATTTGCAGGATGGAGCTTCTGAGTTCAGGTCTTTGTGTTTTTGTGGGTGGTGAGCCGGAGCCTTGTAGAAACAGCAGTCTGTGAGTGTTTCCACAGAGCCTAGAAGTCAGACTAACAGCACACATGGACACTGAGCTTCTGTTAGCAACGTGAAATTATCCTCAGTCTTCTCCATGCTCTCACACACACCTGAGGGAACAGGCTGTGTTTAGGTTGAGCTTAACGTCTGCACAGTCTTCAGTGTGTGTGGGTTTGTGTTTGGCTGTGGAAATTGCTTCTCACTGTTTTTCACAGGACTTGCTGTCCCCGTCTCTGTTTTTCCTACTTCTCGCTGTTGAAGTTTGAAAGAGGTTTTGTTTGCACCATGTTTGCTGGAAAAATATCTCAAACTTTATTAAAGAACAGTTTAACAGGAATCTGGTGAACAGATAAGCCCGGGGATCAATTTGTGGGATTTTGCAGGTGGCTGTGAGCTGTAATGTGAGATGTTAGATGGCTGTAATTGTTCATTTGAAACAACCATCTGTTTGCAAGTGCTGGAGTTCAGTTAAAGTAAAAGTAAGAAAATATTGCAAATAAAATGTAGTCAGTATGGAAATACTCGCTATATTATATAGCCCAGTGGCACCTATCCTAACTGATTGTGTTTGTTAACTTACCTGCATTTAGGTTCTTAAACTAAAATGCATCTAAAGCTGACAGACAAATGTGTCAGAGACTATATAGATATTGTTTGAGGAATATCAAGTTAGAATAAAATGAAGGAAGCTGTGTATGAAACATGAAGGCTGCTGCTTTGCACAGCATGATCCTTTGAATTCTTTGAAAACTTCTTTCACCGCCTCTCGGCTTCATTTTTACATCCAGTGGTTGTTTCCACAGTTGGGTGGTCTGCAGGTCAGAACTCTGAACCGCCAGACTCAGACCAGACAACACTGTACCAAACAGTTACACCTACAGACTCTGTTATTCCTCAGTGGCACTTAATTATTCCTGAAGGGAAATCTACGGGAGACTTTCTGTACCACTAAACCTGGTAGTTAGCCTCCCTCTGCTCTCAAAGAGTGTGTTGTGTTGTGCTGAAGCATGTGGAAAGTAGAGGTTAATACAAGGCAGACGTCCCACTTCAATTTTCAGTGTAGGGGGTTGCTTCTAAATTTGAGGGTATTTAAAGGCTTGAGATCATTGCGTTGTGGGGATGAGCCACAGATACTGATTGTGTTGTCACTCTGTACTGAGCTTTTAATGCAGCCATACTGTGACTTCACATATCTCTAGTAGAAATCTAGACTGTGGTGGAAACTGACCCTTTGCCTTAAAATAAATAAATAAATAATCCATCCAGGAGCTTTGGACTGACAAGACTTGCTTCTAAAATTCATTTGGTTACATCTCTGCTCTGTCAGATTCTCCCCCATATCCTTTGAAATGATTTTGTAACATTCTCCTCCTCCAGTAACATTGAATGATTCACAGTTCAGAAATAATCCTTATTGCTTTGGTGACATCAAAACTCTGTTGACGTTTGTGGAGGAGCAGTTTGCATGGAGTGACTTTCTTTGTGCTCACAGTGGCGACACATGGAGCATGTGTTATAAATGCCATAAAACATTTAAGTCATGTCTTTTACACACCATTTCAGATTGCCTTTAGTGATTTTAGGTTAACTTCAGTTTCAGAATCTTTCTAGTGCAACAAATCGGTCAGATTCTTAAGGAAATCCTGAAAATTATCCTGAAGAATTTGCTCTCAAAAATGTGCTTTGCTTTTTGTTTCTCCACTTGGATGTTTGAACTTTGCAGCAGAATGACGTATGTGCCGGTTTTGACACCAGAACGCGGTTTTTATGTTTGTCTGCTGAAGGGGGGAAAGTTTCTTTGCACTCACCTTAAATGAGTTTAGCACATGTACATACAAGCAGGTCCAGTGTGCAGCTTACAGAAGTGTGATGTGGAAACTTGTGGGCTCCAGTGGAGAGACGCTGAGAATGTTGCGTGGAAATATCTGTTAGTTATGCAGCTTTGACCTATACTACAGCCTGTCAGTGTGGCATGAAGACTGTTAGTTTGGAGTGGAAAAGAAAGAAACGAGGGAGCGGATTTGATCACAGTTCACTGAAGAGACAGAGCCTTCTGTCAGCTGGTGAAAAAAATATGTTCTTTGACTCAAAGGTGTGTATTCAGGAGTGTTTTGGTTTTTTGGGGGGTTTTTTAATGGCAAAAATTACATTTTGATGATTGTCAGTGACGAGTCCATATTCATAAAACAGCCATGAACTTGTGTACTAGTGCAGGATACAGTTGGCATGATGTAAGCTAGCTGAAAGCTGATGCAGCATTTAAATTGTTTGTTTTTTGTATGTGATCTTTATATTGGAACCTTGGAGTGCACCAGACTGATACATAAATTTGGAGAATAGTTGATGCTTTTTGAATCAAGGATCCAGGACATTAGGATTTCAGTCTACCAAATACTTGGCATTTAACATAATTCAGCACTTTGTGTGTCATATCTGAATTCAGTTGTTCATATATGAGCCTTTGCTCACTTTATCTCAGTTAATGTGCCCTCTTCGGGTCTAATGGCTGGCAGTGTAAAAGAATAGACTCTGTATCAAAGATTAAGACAAGATAATGCCACCCATTAGTTACCGAAGTTTTGTTGTGAAACTTCAAGCTGACTGTTTTCATGGTTGCCATCTTGGTGTTTTCTGATTGAAAAACTAGGGGATACTCCACACCCATAAGAGGCCAGCTGCTTTATCTTACTTTGTGACTCAAATGAGGACCATAATGTAAAAAATAAATATAATTTGGTTTTAATAACACTCGAAACCAGCATTTGAGATCAAATTTTCACCTGGAAAGTGTTTCCTAAGTTTATAGAGCAATAGGGTAATTTTGTCATGGACTAACAAGGAGTTGCTCCCTAATGGCCATTAGAAAGGTTTCGGGGTTTAGGCATCAGCTAAGCATAATACCCAGCGCCTGCTTTACAGGGAGGAATAAGAGCTAAAATGGTGATAACAGAACTGTAAAATATCATCTTCAAGGCAGATCACTCCTGAACTGTCCCATGGCTAGCTTTGTGAAGGCTATTTCTGTCTAACAAAGACTCGAGGTTGTTGCAGTGGTGAACTGGGTTTCAGGGCTTCTCATGACTCATGTGACAAGCCTGGTATGGTTCACATGCTGGCATAGAGTCCAGTAAACAATGTAGTAAATCAAATCAAAGGAGTCAGAGAAAGGGAAACCAATGTCCGTTTCTCTTCCTCAAACTCAAATTCCTTCCCACTCTAAAGCACCTCAATTACTCAGAGCCTTTACTGACACATTATTGAAGGAATTCTGAGCATGCAAGATGCCTGTTAACCAATGACAAAACGCTCAGTCTTGTTAGTCTGAGCTGGGAAATCCTACATTGCCATACTAATTTTCACATTTTAAGCACTTATTTTCAGCGCACACAGAAGGATAAGGTCAGGCAGGGTGTGTGACAAACAGCTGACTGTTTGCGTGTGTGCATGTGTGTGATGCGTTTGCGTGTGTGTCTTCACTGCTTTTATGTGGTGCTGTTCTACCCTCTGGTGGTAGCATATGGGTAACACAGTGTGAGCCTGTGTGATTTCCTTCACACACAGTATTGCTCATTATAAGGAAGAGGTGTTGCACTAATGTTGTTTATAAGAACTGTGATACTTTCTTTGGTTAACTGCCTCCACACCATGAATACACCAAAAGCAAATATTTTTAGATTTAACATTAGCTGGTTGTTATATTGTAGTAGAAAGTTGATCAAAAAGTTAATGATGGATTTGTGTGAAAAGTTTTACCACAGATGGCATGGTGGGAAGTTTTTCACTGTTGTGTAATCAAGCATCAGGACATTTGCATAATATCCTCACTTTTCATAAAAAAAATTAACGCTGAATCCAATTAAAATTAAACAGTGGGAAACATTGTGGTGATAATGTAATTAAGTGCAGACTCACAGCTTTCATTTGATGGGTTTTACACAAAAATAAATGTATATACTGTTACAAAATTACAGATGGTTTTTAAACATAGCATTTGTCACAGGTTCAAAAGTGTTTGGAAAACTAAGATGATGCCTATCATTCATTTGCACGAATTTCTATGTAAAGTTTGTGTGGTTTTCTCCACACACAGCTGTTTCATTCCTTGGGATTCTTTTTGAGATCTTTACTGCAGCTGCCTTCTGTTTCTGCTCGTTTGTGGTCATTTTATCCTTAGTTTTTCCTTCCTGCAGTGAATTTTTAGCTGAGCTGAAGTGGAGAAGTCAATTTCTTTGCCTTAAGGATCTATTGAGTTGCATTTGCTGTACCTTTAGAGCCATCATCCATCTGTACGATGGCTCTATCATGAGCCTTTTCTTCTACATACCCTGTCCTCTCATCATTTTGCTATGAGTTAATCTTTCTTTCATCTATCCAAAGAGTCTTGTTCCAGGAGTGTGTGTGTGTGTAATACTGGTGGCTTGTATCATGAAACTAAAATATCAGAATTGCTTTGGACTACAGACATTTCTGCTGTCTCCATATATTTCTATCATCTCGACTGGTCTACCATCAGTTCCTCCTGTTTGTGTTTTAGGGAAGGATGAAGCTCGGGGACAATTGGACAACGCGCTGCAGGACGTCAATGTGCGTTACGCTGTGCTGGAGGAGACCGAGAAGCGAGCTGTGTGCAGAGCACTGATAGAAGAAAGAGCTCGATACTGTAGTTTTGTCAGCATGCTGAAGCCTGTGCTGGTCAGTTGTGTGTGTGTCTGTGTGTGAAAGAGGGATACAGAACAAAACGTTTTCAGACTTTTCTAACCTGGCAAAGTAAAATAAAAGGAGCTTGTCTTGTAGGACCATGAGATCAACATGCTGGGTGAGGTGACACACCTGCAGACCATTCTGGAAGATCTGACAAACTTGACAGCTGAACCCAATAAACTTCCACCAGCCAGCGAGCAGGTACCTTAACCACCTTCCTCCATCATTACTTAGTGGTCTTTCAGTTCTCCTCTAGCACCCTCTGTAGGCCTAATATTACATTTTTAGTGCTATTACTCTGTTTTCCCCAGATTTGTATTCTCTGTGGTGGGAGACTCTCATCCACAAATATTTTAATTGCCAAGTGCTGTGACAAGTTGACAGTAGCTCTTGTTCTGCACTGTAACCTTGGTGAACTTAATGTTGCAGCACACAGATCAGTTTTTGCAACGGGTTATGATTTGTGGCCCTTCAGCTTACTGCAGATCAAAGCAATTCAACACATGGAGATGGGGCTTCTCTAAACAAGTAGCCCAGCATGACAAATCATTTAATCAGCAGGTCCTTCTCATTTAATTAAAAAAAACAAAAACAAACCTAATTTGTAGTAAAAAATACTAATATTCCTTTTTTTCCCCTTCGCATTGAAAAAGATTAAAAGAACCTTAAATTTCAACATAAGAGTGAAGACATTGTTTTCTCTGAGAGATTATAAAAAATGCTCAAGCTGCCAGAAACATTTAGGTGGCTGTTAATATGCCTGGAAGGCCCCGCCCAAGTACATTAGCAATTTCAAGGCAGATGATGTTTTATTTTTTTTTATTTTGTTTCTTGTTATTTTCAGCAAATGTCAGAAAAAGACTACGACCAACAGTGATTGGCCCTACTGAAAGTGTTGTGTATGTATGCAAAGCATGGTTTATCTGCGGAGGCCCATCTTTGTCCAAAAAACTGCACACTGTACTTTATTTTGACCCACTCTTTCATTGACTAACTTGGTTCTGGTAATACCCACTGGAGCTGCAAATGTGTATTAATCCACCACTGAATATAGTTCCAGCTTCAGCACTTAATGTATTTCTGAGCTTTATGCCTTCAGTAGAAACATCCCAACTTTGAAAAATAAAAGAAAAAACACCACAGCTGTCTTTTGTGTGTATTACAGGTGATCCTGGACCTTAAAGGTTCTGATTTCAACTACACCTATCAGACACCTCCAGCTTCTCCCAGTAACACTCTGTCCAGGAAGAGCAGCATCAGCAGGTGGGTTACACACCAAAGCTGATATCAGTTTACAGCAATACAGTATTTCATATCACTTCATTTCACATTCTAATAATATCAGTGTGCACTGCTGCTTTCTTTTCATTTTGATGTTTTGTCACCGTGTTTGTAACTTTACTGTGTGTACTGCACTATATTTAAAAACCTCACCTTAAACTTTGTTTTCGTGCAAGTTGATGCAAGTCAAAGTTAAATCCAGGCTTAGACTACATAGTTTTCTGAGCTGTGATAATCAAAGTGTCAGATCGGACAGTTACAGTCATAAAGTCGTAGCTTTTTATGACTGACGCACATGAGAGTGTGCACGTTCTGCAGAGGTGATAACTCGAGACGTCCAGGATGAGAGTGTAAACAGACAATCACAACAAAGCGTGTTTTACTGGCTTTCGGCTCCATTTCAAACTTTCACCGAGCTTATACCAGCAACTTCATTCCTCTTTGACTTTGTTGTGTTTTGCAGCGTTTATGGCTTTTAATTCTAAAATAAGTTCTTTTTTATGTGATTTTCACATTCCAGACAGTCGCTACTTTTTTTTTGCTTTTTTATTTCTGTTTGCGAGCCTTCATTTCTTAATTTTTGTGCCTTTGCCTCATAGCTACCAGTCAGGATCAGTGAGACATGTTCCCTCTTTGGACTCTATCAGCTGTGCTGTAGATGGACTACACCTGCAGGTAACACACTTTTTACCTTTGTTACAACAATTTTATTTCTGTTGTTCTCAAAAATACTGTTAATACATTTTACACTATGTGGCCAAAAGTACATGGTCATCCCTTTTCACACACTCCTGTGTCTTTTAGCTCAGTTTTTCATTTCCAGGACAGTAATGGTAAATCTTTATTATATAATTGTAGAAAGCAACTTCCTTCTAATTCAGATGAACTTTTGTGTGTCTGCACTGTATCCATACTGTGCTTGCTAACGTTAACAGAGAATCACTTCATCCTCTTGTCCAAATATTTAAACATTTGGCTAAAAAATGTGTATATATGTAAAATGGCCGCACAAAAAATGGCAACACCAAAAATGTTGTACTGACAGTTCAAAATGCAAAATATAGCTGACAGCACGGTGGTTATGTCCATCTTTCTTAAATAGCTTATGGCCGACGCTTCCAAAGTGCATTTAAAATCAGCCTGACAGTTGTGTGTGTACGCTCAGCTTTAGGCCAGATCCCCCAACCTCATTGTAGGACTTTGAAACCTTTTTGGCTGAATGGGAACAAATCTGGGCAAATGTTAGCAGCAGATTAATGCCCGGAAATCACAAGTGTAGCATTTGGGGGTGTCCATATATTTCTAGCCATATACTGTACATCAGTGATATTAAGATACTCTTATTTCATTGAAACTTATATACTTTATAGTTTTAAATCAAATTTCCGCAATAATAAAGCAAATTCTGGTCAAACATTCTCAATATCTTTAAAGGTGCATTTCACTTAAATATACCATTCCTGCGACGCTGTACACTCCACATTCTTCAGGCTTCATCTACATTTTAAAATGACACTGTCAGCTTTAAGGATCTTCAAAATAAAAGCTTGTAACAGTAACAACAAAAACAAACACATCCACTCTAACCCTTTCCTGTGTGTAGCGCTGCTCCTCCCCCTATCTGCTCACCGGCTGCGATGAAAGCGGTCGATCTCTCAGCGAAGGGAACTCCCCCTCTCGCCTCGGCCGTCACGGCAGCCGTGGTCGCTATGGTTACGCAGCTGGCTATGGCCACCGCCCGGCTCAGAGTCGCCGCTTTAGCCGCAGGGATTTGAAAACAGTGAGGAAAAAACTATATAACTATTACATTCCTCCCGACCACCCGAGTGCCGTCCTGTGATTTTGACCCTTTTGTCTTCCATCGGTGTGAATCTGGTTTCAATGTCACATTGGCTCCAGCTGTTTTTTTTTAATTCCACATTTTTTTTTTCATCAGCTCATACCTTCAGTTTCACCTTTAATTGTCTTCGGCCTCCTCCACTCAGTGTCCCAGGATGGACCTCATATCTCAAATCCATTTTGTTGTAATTTTAGACGTAATTCTTGATCCCATTTCATAAAAAAATGTTTCTGAGCCTTCACAAGTACAGTTGTAGGTACTCTGCAATTGTGTGAGTGCTTGCAGTATTTGCTTACTTATCGGTGTCTTTTCTTTTTTTAATTCTCTTTAAAAGTGGTTTTGTGTCAACTTTTTTAGGCTTATGTTTCAGATGTATGTGTTACAGTTAAGTACTGTATTAATATTCAATTTAAAAACCCTTACTTTTCTTGATAGCTTTTAGACTCAAAATGACACTTCTTTAGAGCTTTGTTTTTTTTAAGGTCAAGCTCTCAGGAGCACAAATAAAGGTCTCTTCCCTGACTGCTTTCTCTAAGCCAGGAATTTAGCTGGAATGCTGTGGTCATTTTAGCCTAGTTGATGTTGGATTTTTGGATTAGGAATTCTAAAAAACCGCCCATAATATATTTTTGATATACGATCACCTGGACATTTAAAAGATTCATAACATCCCGCTCCTTATTTTCAGTAGCAGTGAATGTCATAATTTGTTTTATTTAAAAAAAGAAAAAAAAATCAAACCCGTCCACTAATGGCTTTACACAAAGCCAAACGTGACATCTTTATCGTACTTTTTTCCTTGTTAACACTGTTATTTAATGAATAACACGATTGCTTCATCCCACCTCAAAAGCAAGCCTTCTCCTTATCTCAAGTACCTGTCATTTGTCTCCCGCCACCAAGACGCCCTTTCTGTTCTTGAATTTTGGTGTAATGCCCTTTTAAACTGGTGTCATTATTGCTGTCAGTGGTGTCTTGTCAGTCGTCCTGTAATAAAAATGTAAGTTTATGTTTTAAATTGAGGAAGTTATCTCAAAATTATGTGAGGAAGAACAAAATCATTAAGGGCTCATGTTGCTGTTGAATGAGGAACTTTTATTGATATTTTTAAAATAATAAGTAAATAAGTATTTTCTACGTGATGTTTCTCTCAGTAAATCGCTGGCTGAACTGCTAACATGTCGTGTTGATGGTCTAACATCAGCAGCCATTATGCAAGTCTGATATATAGAAAATAGAGCTTGTTTCTTATACATCTGATTAAAACTGATGGCTGTGCTGACATAAATGTAAGTTACAAGCTTTTATTACAAATGTATATTCTGTCAATTTCTTTCCACCAGAGACTTTTATGATGGCTGAACAGAACTATACTCTCTGTACTCTGCGGTTGATTTGTGATTCTACATTTGATGATTCGTACCTTTGATCCGCTCTGACTTGGTTTCTTAATGACAGGATTCAGTTGGCTCTACCAATCAGCTGGCCTCTGGGGGAACTGGAGGGGCGGAGAACGGCCTCTTGGCCCCTCCACACAATGCCTACGTACATGGAGAGCGAGCTCGCGCCATGTCTGCATCTGGAAAGGTAAAACCAACAGAAAGCATATTTGGATTCTGGTGATTGTTCTTGTAAAACCTCATCTGTATCTTTAAGTCTACATGTAACTAACTGAAACGGTATGTGTGTGCTGTCTAAAATAATTTAAAAAACATAAGGGAGGAATTGATGCCATCTTTATTGAGACTGGGAGGGTTGTTTGATATTATAATGTAAACCTGTAATACTCACAACACAAATGTTAAAAAAACAAAACAAATATTAAACATTTTTAAACATCAAAGCTGTAGCAACAAACAAACAACACTAAAATGAAAAACTAATAAAAAGCTGAATAGAAATTAAAAGAAAAATACGAAACAATACATGCCTGTATTGAAATTTCTGTTTAAATAAAACAACAAAAACAACAAAAAAACCCACAAACTAATAACAGCTGAATTAAAATGAGAAAAACCACTGTGGAAATTGCTGAAATGAAATGGAATTGTAAAGAAAAAATTTACGAGAACGAATTAAAAATCAAAACTGATGATAAATATTAAACTAAAATAATACAGGACAAAACATCCCTGAAGACACATGAGTTTATTTTATGTTTATATTTTTTGTTTATTGATCCAGTTAATGAACTAAGAAAAACTGTTTATTAAAACAAAACCTAATAAATAAAAGTCAGAAAATGCATGCAAGTGTATTTTCAATGGTATATTATAGAGTTCAAAATCAGAGCGGAATTGGGTCTTTAAAATAACCAAATCGTCCACCAGACGGCAGCAGGAGATCAGAGGACTAAAATGATCTACACCCCTAATCTTATGTCGGCTCCTCTTCTCTTTTGTTTCTTTCTACTGTTATCAGTACCTTCTGTATTTTGCTTTCCTCCTCTTTTTTTTTTGTCCTTCCATGTTCTTGCTTCCTGCTTTCAGGGAGTGACAGGAAGAACCAGGAGGTGCTTTTATGGCACTCCACTGTGACAGTTTAAGTGCTTCGGGGAAAAAAAAGAAGTTCTTTGTATTTCATCTGTGTGAAAGTGTCACAGTTGATGTTCTCAGCCAGGATACAGGTCCTTGTGGTGAACCGGTGTTTTTGGTGCTAAACAGGCTCTAAAAGGTGGTTGGTGGTTCTTGTGCAAACATCCTGTGGTTAAACGCACAGGTGATGTTCTGAGTCTGACAGTCATTGAGTTAAAACTACAAAGGTGACATTCTGGCTTTCAGCCTGGATCCCAGTCTGAGAGCGGGCTGCTTCTGTGGTTTTTTTCTCCAAAGCAAAAAATAAATAAATAAATAAAAAAACTTGTTCCAAATACTCAAATTACATTCATCACTAATTGACTTTATGAATTAAAAGACACCTGAACGTATTTTACCTGGAGCCCTGAACATGCAGGCATATTGATAACCCAGGAGGAGGCAGAGAGGACGAGCATAGATTATTAAAAAGTCTCAAAACTAACAAAGTTGTGAGCCACTTTGTTAGCTTTGTTTGTTAGCTAGGCTAGGCTGATCATATGCAAAAACTCTCTTACAGGGATTTTCCGCCATAGAGGAATTTTTGGTGTCTCAAGTTGTTTTGGCTGGAAATAATGAAAACATTTCCAGAATTTTAACACTTTAAAAAATGAAACGTTAAATAAAACTTATTTTTATTTTATTTATTTTTTTAATCCTGTCCTCTCTGGCAGCTTTTGCGATCATAATTATGATCTAAATGCACTGCCTTTACTATATTGTGCTTATTTACCTCGTCACATCCTGAAGGCCGATTATGAGCCAAGAAAACCCTTTTCTGCCTCTCCTCTTTCTGCTATTGAATTTTATTTTTATAGCACTTTCCAATCCAAAGTAGTTTATTATAAAAAAATAAAAATAAAAGGGTTGCTAAAAATTAATGCTGAATACGTTTACAATATTTACATAAAATAACACAAGCACCACCTGTCCTCCAACCACACTTTCAAAAGCTTGACAAAAAAGTTTTGCTGATGTCACTTTGGAGATTATTCCAGCTTGTTGGCGCAGTGACAGAAGCTTTGACCGCTGGATGGTCAACAATGAATGAGAAGCATGATCTTAAGGGAGCATATGGATCTTTCGTTAGCCGAAAAGTTGTAACCTCATCCATCTCCTTCTTTCACTCCTTTAGCCTTGTTTGGCCCAGGATCAGCTGGCATTGTCACTGGGTGCGTTGAATTCTGACGCCCCGAGAAGCAGCAGAGACTCTCTGCACTGTTCCAGCGGCTATAGCACCCAAACCACCACCCCATCCTGCTCCGAGGACACTATACACACCCACAGTGAGTACATTAAAGCACAACACTTTTTTTTTTTATTAGTACTAAACACAGCTCCCTGTGCTGTTACGATTTTTTTGTTGCTGTTGTTTTTGTCCTAGAGATCATAGAAAATCTAATTGAGCTCTTGATTAAACGCTCTTTGAACCAACTATGTGGCCGAGACGAGCAACATGTGATCCAAATACAAACTAAAGTGGCAGCAGCACCGCCAACAATAAAGCAATTAGATGTTGTGTTTATTATGAAAATGGAAACCCGCTCTCTCATGGAGCCCTAACCTTGGTGTGAATTGCTGCTTGTCTGGCTGAATTTCTCGGATTTACCCTTTTGTGGGTCTCATTTCTGATTTCTGACAGTGAAACTGACTCTCTTAACCTGCCTGTTGTTCACTTGTTTCATCTGTGCTTTTCTGGTGTATCAGCTCATCTTTACTTCTTTTCCTGTTGTATTTCTTTGAGTAGTTTTGTGTTTTCTTGGTTAAACTGCCTTCCTTCTCTTCCAGCTGTAAAGAGAGATCCTCCTATCTATGGTAGGTCTCTGACTCCCTGTATATCTGCCTGTCTGTCTGCTTATGTCACGTGCAACATACCATTAAATCTACTTTTGGTTCATCTATTAAAGATCTTACATCAGCTAAAAGAGCACTGTTTATTTAAAAGAAGCAATAAACGTTGTCCTAATTTTCAAATATTAGAATCTTTTTGGCAACGATGAAATTATTAATTTTGGTGCCTGTCAGGGCACTTGTATGGCCAATTTTAATAACCTAATCATTAGTGGCTGCAGTTTCCTCCTGTTATCTCAGTTATCACACACAAGGAAAATAAAGTCTCTCTTCTCAATTTTACAGTATTAGTGTTACAAAACATAAGCATTTTCTAGGCTTCAGGACTTCGATTTTAAACATCAGCAAATTATCGAAGATTCACTTATGAAGCATGGTGCCTAGGAGGCAACACTTCTCTGGATAGTCACTTCCTGTTTACCCAGCAGATCCTTTAAATAAATAAATAGATAAATAAATAAAGCTTCTTTTGTATCAAAGTATAAAGTGATGTAAAAATTGGCTAAATCTTGTGACACTGCTGTGAGGGCATCAGGTGGACAAGCTGACGTTGTTTATTTTACCTATTAAATGAATGAATACATTTTTTGGGTACAGAGCTAATCCACATATGGAATTTATTTATTTATATTTTTTTAGTCTAGTCACCCAGCCTATAGGAGACTGAGGTTTCTCCCATCACATTTGCTTGCAAAGAGAAGATATTAATTACTCACATTTCATATTTCTGGTGTTGATGCTAGCGGATGAGAAGCTGCCAGACACATTTAAATTACGTAGTCCCTTTTTTACTTCATTTTGGAACCCAAAATAAACAGAATATTAGAAACAAATTCAGCTGCCTTGTCTGTACTCTGTAATTTACTTCCTCCTGTGTGTGTCTGTGTGTGCCTGTGTGTGTGTTTGACCTTTTTAAAGTTAATGTCGTTGCCATGAATTGACGTCTGTTTTTAACCTTATTATTTGGAACATTATACTGGAGTTTTGCATGCGTTTTAAAAGTAATTGGGTTGCATGTTGCCCTGTTTTTGTTTGATAAGAGTTTCCACAATGATGCATCCCCTAATTGTTCATTCACAAACATGACAGTGAGTCACTGATGTGATTATGTGCTCCTGATGCTTCTGTTGTTTGTCTGTCAAGCAAGCAGATGAGAGCCCTTTCCAAAAAAAAAAAATGTCACTGAGACAATCCAGAGGTAATGAAAGGTTTGCCTGAAAGCAGAGCAACTAACTAACATTTTAACATTCTCTCTCCATCTCTGCAGTCGACTATGAGTCCATCTCTCTCCACGGAGACACTGACTCCATCTCCTTACATCACCTCTCCCACGGCAACAGCCAGTCAGATTTCGACAAGTCTTCGACCATCCCGAGAAACTCTGACCTCAGATTCCAGTACCGGGAGTTCATCCACTCCAAGCGTCCCGCCTCTACTGTCAGCCTATTGGCTGAGTCCGACTTGAGTGGTGGGTCTAACCGGCAGATGCCGTCCCACACGGCAACCATCAGGCGCAAACCTTCATCTAAGCCACCTTATCGCAGAGGAACAATCAGTGGTGGGGTTCCCATCCCCATCTCCACCCCACAGGTTCCACTCAAAGCCCTCGGCGGAACCAGCGGAAGCGATGAGAACGTTTTCAAAGTGCCCTCTTCTGTAGGGGTGGGAGGTTTAGGTCACAGTAAACTCTGCACCTCCACCCAGAGCCTTAGTGCTTTACCACCCTCCTCCCCATACTACCAGATTGTCCCAGGCCAGATGCCCATCCCAGTGCCCGTACCCACTGTTCCTTCGCTGCCATCTGAGGGAGGGAACAGTGTCAAACAACAGCACCAGAGGCAATACCAGCAACATCAGCAATACAGTCTACCACAGCAACAGCACAACCAGCAATTCCAGATTCAACAGTTCCAGCAGCAGCAACAGATTCAGCAGCAACAGTTCCAGCAGCAGCAACAGATTCAGCAGCAACAGTTCCAGCAATGGCAACAACAGCAGCAGTTTCAACATCAGCAGCAACTGCAGTTCCAACAGCCCCAGATTCAGCAAGCCCAGCAGCTGCAGCATCAGCACGATCAGTATCAGCTGCAGTTGAACCAGCAGCAGAAACAGAAGCTGTTTCAGCAGCAGCAACAGCAGCACCAGGCCTACACTACTCAGGCAGAGCCCTCCGGTGTGCCCAACAACATCAACTACCAGCCCCAGGCTCCTCCACCCTGCAGCCAGGACCAAAAGCCTGAGCAGTTCACCCAAGAAGAAGAAGAAGAAGAAGAAGGAGGCAGCAGAAACATGTTGACCCTTATTAGAGGAGTAAAGCTCAGAAGGACCATCACCAATGATCGCTCTGCCCCTCTCCTACCCCCTCCAACCAATCACAAATGAGGCTGACCAGCAGATTTTTACTTCTCTGCTTAACTGTTAAGTTTAGTTTGGTTTCTGAAGAGATATCAGAGTGTGTCAGCACAGAGAAAACTCAAACACACTTTGAAAGTGTTGACAGATTGATTTTTTTCGCTGGAACTCAACATTGCTTGTTTTATTTTATAAATTTACTTGATTGCCCTTTTAAATTTATGTTTTAAGCATTTTTGAGACTCTTCTGTTGTTGCAGCAACTGTCTTTTTGCCTTTTTTTTCATGCATTTTGATTGTGGATAAAGGTTTTGTGTGACTCAGTCTTACAGAAAGAACTTTTGATTTGATTATTTTAGTTGGTACTCACTTCCTGGTCAGAAAATGTAATTAGGCAGAACAGGAAGCTGTTAGCATCTTCGGCCTGGCTGTGTTTGATTTGCTTTCTGCCTAGTCTCCCAGGATGGTGGGGTAATCAGTAGTTCAGTGGACCCACAGTGGTTGAACCATGATCGTGGAGTTTCGAATTTACTGACTCGGGGTCAGTGATTGTCTGGTGTATTTGATCTGAGTATTTAGTTGGTTTCTGGTAATCTCAAAGAGCCAAATGCTAACACTCATGACTCTGCATCTGGCTTTAGGTTTAAATAAGGTAGAACAAGAAAGAGTCTGAGAACACAAGGACTGGGTTTGAGATATATATATTTTTTAAGTGGCACATGGTCTGAGGTCACTTGGTTGCTCTTACCTTAGAGTGGAGATTTGTGCCACTCCTGGGACTCCAAATGTTCCCTCTGAACGTGAGAGTTTGTGGAATACAATGAAAAATGTTACTGTGGGGAAAAACTCTGGTTTGCTGTGTAAATAAGCATCAAATTTTTTAGAGCAAAAATCACAAATAGACAGCGGTTTGTTGGCAACTTTATGAGACAACACTGATGTTTCAGAAGAAGCGGCTTGACAAATGTGGGTTGCATTTTTGCTAAACATAGCTGGCTATGATGAACTGAACTGTAGAACAAAACTACCACAGGGACTGATGGTTTGAAAGTACTTTATAAGGTAAACGCTGCCATGTTTCAAGACTTAAGTGAACCCCCTGAGACCACAGAATAAGAAATCTTTAGATTTATTTACACAGATATTTGCATCAACAAGAATGCTTTAAACATCATTTTTTAAAGAGATATTGTGGACAAGATCCTATATGAATACCAAGAAATTTTCTTTTGGCATTTCTTATTACTTGGTGACCAACATATACATTGATCCAAAACAACTTTAAAGTAATTGTTTGTAGTTCTCTTTATTTCCACTATTATTGGAACCCACAGGACCTCTGCATCAGTTTATTCTAGTGTCTTCTGTAAATGCATGACTGAATCTGGGTGGTTTGTAGGCCATGTTAAAAACTGGCTGTTTTTTGTGAACCACCTACTTTAACATAACTGCAAAGTTTCCCAGCCGCACGAGGATATGTAGAGTGATAATTCATGTTATGCGGTTTTGAAGTCCACTTGATAAGTGTGCATATCCTGGTTACAATATTTTAAGGAGTCCTCCTTGTTGTTGTTCCCCTGTATAGTTATAAGACATCAATGATGCCGATTTAAGCACAACTAACATGTTGGCACGAGGAACATTGAATAATACAGTTTTATTCACCGGTAGTAAAAGTTATGCTGAAGTTATGTTTGAGGGGCATCAGGAGCAGATGTAACTTGACAATTATTTCGATATTTAAAAACAGTTATATTATTATATAAAATGTGAGAAAACCATAGAAAATGTCGTTTTTCTAAATTACTCAGATTATATTAAACTAAGTTATTTTTTCAGCTCTAGTTACAGGTTTAAAAACAGTTTTTGAGTATTGACAAAGACCTTGTGATTTTTCCATATTGACTTTTGGAAAATTCAGAAGCTACTTATAGCACTATGCTTTTATCATTTAGACACACAAGCGTTTTTCAAATTAGTTTCTATAAACAAAGGATCTGCTATATGCAGTGAAGTTTAGGTTTTGCTTGAAGTTTTAAATTCAACTCCACCCACTGAAAAATCTCTGAAACATTTGTTTTAGCTGATTTACTGTAATCGGCTTGGATAAAATGCTGCGGAGGCTCAAACTGTCGTAACTTTAAATTAAACATTTTTTCTACAGAGTTTGGTTGGACTGAAATAGCTGGTTCTATTTTTGATCTTTGTTCCAATTTGGTAAAATATTTACCTCTGCTAATCTTGACCTTATAAATCTTATAAATCTCTTTATTTTATGTTTTATTCCCTGTTTTGTTTTTGTTTTGTTTTTTTTAGTTTATAGTCCTTTAAGTCACACCTCAGATGTTTTCAGTAATTAAACAGTTTTGTCTTCTGATGCACTTCAGTCTAAGGCCATGAGAAACTGGGGGCGCTCACTTCCTGTGCTTGAACCAGAAAAATATAGCATCAAGTGCAGGTTAATAAAAGTTGACTAAAGAAATAATTTGGAGCTTAGCATATTTTACCATGGCAGCCTCATTACTTAGGTGTTTCCTGCTAATACAGCTGCTAAACCGATGTGTTGCTTCTAAAAGTTGCCCATCTTCTTCATTTGTGAGCTGTTAGCATGTTGGACTCGGATTGTCCTCAGTTAAAGATTTGGCGAACTTGAGTGGTTAAAATAATTTTTGTTGGAGCAACAGCTGATTACTTTTATAATAATTTAATGTCGTAGTTCTTCTTTTGATTAATCCAACAATAATTTATAAAAGATCAGGAAATGGCACAGAACAGTCAAATGTCCAAAATCCATAAATGATCAAATTACAATCTTAGAAATCAAAGAAAAATTTTTTTTTCTTTTTTTTCTTTTTGTTTTGGGGGGTCTTTAAAAAACAAAACAAAAAAAACCCCGATTGATTAATGGATTAATAATTTTTCCACATTGTTTTAATTCTCAGCTCGAAATTTTACATTCTAATAAAATTTTATCTCTGATTCTTAAAACTTAAAATTTTGGTTTAAAAAGTTTATAAAACATGGACGTAGCTTCTATGTTTAAGTGAATACCTGCATTCTCGCTAACAGCCAACAGGGGGGACAAATGTTGCTAGAAAAAGAAGTCTGTGGACAAACAACCCTACTTCTTACCTATCTGTGATCTCCCTTTCCTGATGAGTTGTTGGGCTCTGTCACTGCTTTGAATACAACGTTATTTTCATTTTAATTGTTCTCCTAATTTAGTCTCATAAAGCAAAGTGAGGTTTAGTTTAAGCTGTGCAGTGTTTCTGGGGTTCTCAGATTGCCCCCTTGCTCGTGCCAGCAGTGGGTGATTTCAGAGGCTACATCCATCTTTTATGTACAGTCTGTGCCTATTGGACAGAAAATTATAACATGATAGCAATTATGAAACTTTCTACCAAAATTATACTTGAAACTGCTGAGACGACATTAAAGCAGGGAATTTTAAGTTTATTCAACTGGTAAATTTTTTATTTTGGTTCGTAGCTCCTAATTTGTTTGGTGCGAGAATCTGGGCCTCAGTATTTCTAAAGTTCTACTTTGAAGCTGCCTGTCAGAGACCTGCTGCATGCTGGGAAATGCAGTCTGCTCTGTGGTCAGCTGGTCCTGGTCAGTTCCTGGAGAGACTTTTGTGTATTTTAAGAGTTCCTGCAGCTTCATTCTGATTCGTCTTTAAGCCTGTCTTTTTGATTGGACCCAATGAGCCCCACAGCAGTTGTCTGTATATATTAGTGCTTCTATTCCTGGGAGAGATCTAAGTCTATAAATCTATATAAAGATGTACGTATACGTATCCTGATTGTACTTTTATTTTGTTGATTTATTATTGATCTGATGACGTGGTTGGAGCTGATGCTGCCAGTGATCGTCGATCATCATATTTGGTTTTTTTGTAGAAAAGCTTTAAAGGAGGAAACCCAGTGAACTTCCAGGTGTTTGAGGATCTGATACCTGATTGGACATCAGACTGTTAAGCAAAAGGACTGAAAGGACATCTAGATGATATAAACCAAGAGAATGTAGACATGTTCTGTTCTTCATCTTTTGATGCTCGCTGTGGGATCAACAATAATAATAATAATAATAATGCTGATGCTGATTGGTTCTGGTATTTTTTTTTGTCTGTGTTCTGTTTACTGTACTCTTTACACCTGTAACAGTATAAATTTACTGTAGGAGTTTTCTGTTTCTATAAGAAGTTAAATATGCAGAAAACTGAAGGACTGCTGACAGCTTTTCATAGAGCTGAAACTCTACAAAAATAAGCAAATTCTGATAACTTTGGTCAAACACTGCAAGTAAACATTCATCTTTTGTTTTTATTTTTGTTGTATTGCAGCTACTTTATCATTTACAGTACCAGCCAGCACCTCCTCTAACCGGAGTGCTCTCACATGATCCTCTGGGGTGTGATTTAGGCATGTGTGGGGCACAAATACAAAATCCTCTCCACGGAGTACAGCAAACACACTTAACAGTGTCCTCAAAAGGGACCTTTTACGCTGTTCCTTATTTTATGCCATTTATATATTCTGTTAGTGGGATGGATGTTCATATTAAACATGGCCAAAGTTTCAAATAAAGAGTTCAACATTTTTACAAGTAATCACCGAAAGCCAAAAGCTCAAAGTGCTTTAGTTCTTTTCTACTCTTACAACAGTATGATGACATTAACAGCATATATCCCTACTGTGGTCATCTCAGGACAGAAGCCCCACCCACATCAGAAGATATGTATCCTAAAGGGGCCCTGTTCTGCCTCACTACAGAAGCGCAACATGATTTATCCTTTAATGCTCACGCTGCCATGCAAAAGCAGTGGTACCTGTGCTGCTGTAGGACCAGTGAAGTGGCAGATGAGTAAAACAGTAATTAAAGTTTTGTCTTTTATTGAATTTATTGAAAGGATCCTCAATAATCTGAATGATGGGCAGATAGTAAAAAAAAAAAAATGCCTTTTTGTAAAATCAGCTGATTTCATTGTGTGCCAGGGAGGAGGAGAATGGAGTCGTTGTCGTCGTCTATAACATCTTAGGAGCGAGGATATGACCATTTATTTTTATTTTTATGGTAAAGTCCAAACTGGATCCAGGGTGCAAATGGCTATATTATACTGCTAACACAACATTAGCTCTTTGCAAGCATCTGCATGGGCAGCATGCTAACACAAAGGCAGCAAACAGTCCAATGTGATGCCAAAGCGGAGTGTAAGCTGACCTGAGCCTACCGGCCTCATTTTCAGCAGGTAACAAAAGCATCGTGGCCTCAGGTCCTACCTGCACGTGGTCGGTGATGGCTTTGAAATCTTATCAGGCTGGTTTTCAACTTTGTTGTCGGTTTTGTGCTCAAACTTAAACACTAAAAGGAAGATCATGTGTTTGTGCTCAGTAGGACGTTTGGGTGGGGCTGTAGCTTAACTTTTATATTCCTAACTGGTTATTATGTTGCACTGAATTTCAGAGCATGTTATGGACTGACACAGTAATGTAACAACACTGGCTACTGGGAGGCTGTTAGCACCCATCCTAGCTAATGCTAATAACATTCATGACCTCAGGGAAGATGAAGAGGAAGCAGGGGCTTGCTGGCAGGTATTTTCCTCAGGTTACACCCACACAGGTGACTTTGATAAGATAAGATAACTCTTTATTGTCATTGCACACTCATAAATGGTACAATAGTACAATGAAATTTGAAAACTGTCCCATGTCGGCACTACGTACGACACGACACAGTAACTTAACTTACCTGCAACCTCCCCTGAAGTCTTCACCTGTATGCACGACTACTACATTCACAAGAGTATGTGTTGTTATTGTTGCAGTAGAAGCAGTTGAACTTGGAATTTAGGTGAAAGTTGAGGTAAAGATGGCAGCAGCTGTGACTGCAGGCTAAAGCAGTAACTCGGCTCATGTTGTCCTTTCATACAGCACTGAGTCATCTTTTAATCTTTGTCTTTTCTTTCTTCTTCTGCTCCCCCTGCTTTGTGTTGCTCAGAGTCATCTGATGCTCAGGGGCAGCAGGTGGGAGGCGAGGGACTTGAATTAAAGACACATGCATTTTTTTTTTTAATCTTTGTGAGAACAGTTGTTGGTATAATGTATTCATTAACCCCTCTAATCCCAGCCTAAACCAGACTATTATGAATCCTGAAACCGAGACCAAACTCGCAAAAAAGCGCTTTGAAGATTTGAAGTCAGCACAGTCCAGACACGTTCTTCTCTTTAAGAGGTTTCAAGATGATACTTGTCCACATAAGCATACAAAACACACAAAAAGACAGGTGAGTTGGTCCACTTGTAAGGAACTTAGTCACTGTTACATAAAACCTTGAAGCTGTGACAGCGGTGAGTCACGCTGACCCGAATACTGAAGGAGGCAAACTCTGCTCAGTGAGTCAAAGCCCACATCACAGTGACAGTGCACAAATCTCTGTTACACCAGTGTTGCAGCAGATGGAGTTTCTCTCTGCACCAGCAGAGGATGCAAGAGACCAAAGCAGTATAAAGCTTACCCTTGTACTGTAAGTAAAAGTTAAAGGCCATCCTGGTACCTCGTATATCCCACAGTATTTAATATACTGTATATAACGTGATCCTCCCATCCCTTTTCTTCCATTTATTGAATTTCCGGTTACTGTGGGGCTGGAGTACATCCCATCGGTCACAGAGTGAAGGGCAAGGATCACCCTGGACAAATCACCAGGCTGTCTCAGGGCCAACACACAGAGACCATGTCTCATTATGAAGTTTTGAGCTGAGGTTTTTCGCTATTTTGTGTTTAAAGTGGATTTGATCAGACAGAATGTGAGGAACACTGCAAGCTCATATCGCACAAGCGATATGTCGATCACAAAACTGTTTTATATTTCTTTATTACCCCTCAGATTAGGCGTCGTCGTAATCCTGCCGGGCAGGCGGGGAGGTGACGTGGACACCCAAGTTTGTGAATGCGATAACTCGAGAACGAAGTGACATACAAGTTTCAAATTGATACCATAGCTATATCTACTGAAAATCTTGAATGCGTTTGAATCTCAGTGACCTCAACCTTAAGATCAAGGTCAGAGGTCAAGTTTTCTGAAAATCTTGTGAATGCGATGTAGGAATTTCAAATTGATACCATGGGTACATCTATTAGTAGGCTGAGGGGCAGCACTGGCTGCTGTCAGTATTTTTATTAATCTCAGTGGAATCAAAATTCACAAAATAAACATATTGTATTAAAAAACAAACAAACTGAAAATAGCACCTGAGAACATAAACCTGTCAGAAAAAATGTTAATGCCCCCTGCTGGCCATTACATTTCTGAGCTCAATTAGTCCATACTAAAAACAGATCTATCTCTATCCTGTTAATAGTGCCATCTCATCATGTAGCTTTTAGGGGTTTTCAGCTTTTGCTAGCATGCTCTTTTTCTTTTTTTCTTCAGCAAGTTGATGCTAATCGTCCCCGCTTGATGAAAGCATCATTACCCTCGAGAGGTTTCCCCTCTTTGTGAGAGAGAGATGATTGAGGCTCGTGGATCGTGCTGAGTTGTTTGTTCCTTAGTGTGTTCTTGTTCATGTTTTTGAAATAAAAAGTGTATTCATTGGGCTGAAATAACATTTTATGTGAATGTCCTGATGAGTCATGATAAATGGATGTTGGTGAGATCAACGCTGTGAACATTCACTCAGAGCTGGTGACTCATCCAGAGAATGAGCTACAGCCTTCCCTGCGCTGAAGCACAGACACTAAAGTCCTTTTATCCTCTTCCAACAACACTCAGCTGGCTTCCTGCTGTGGATGTACAGAAAACGTGAAAGATCTCCACATGTCTTTTTCCTGCTACTTGTTCCGCACCTTTTTTTCCATCTGATTTTTCAGAATGAAGCCCAGCTGATGCTGTATAGTTTAGAAAGTGTCTTAAAGCGATGCTTAAAAAAACCTAATAAAACATCTCTAATCCCTTTAATAAAAACACTTGTGCACCTGCATATACAGAATATTCTAGTGCATCCCATCCTGCTGATATTTTCCGGATGTTAAATATAAGGCAGCTGATCTCAAAACAAAAACCCCACAAGGTGTTTAATCTGCAGCTCTGTAGATTAAACACTTTGCTGATAACAAAAGTCACCGGTCATATAGGTCAGAGCCGACAGAATGGCTTCAAGAACTCATAAAACCACTCTTTACTCACAAAGTGTATAACCTTGAGATGATGGGCTTGAACGGACCATAAATACGAGAGTGCAGTGGACACAAACTCAGAAAACCTGAAGATCATAGACTGTATATAAGAGATGGACATAAAACCACAGTGAGAAAAACATTAAAAGCTAATACTAACAATCTCAATTAGCAACCAGCATTTGTAAACTGTATCAGTACAACACATACACAGATCTGCTACCTTAAGAAAGGCTTCAACAACACCAAGACAAATGGGGAGGTGAGATGAATTGACACAAGTAAACCTTAGTAGACAGGTATATGGTATAGCTGCACACAATGGCACACCTGTCCATCAAAGCAAGCACATGTCCTTAAGCCTTAATAAAAACCAAAAAAAGATGAGTCATTAAAAGTCCCCGCACATACAGCTGATAATAATGGAAACATAGCTGCAGGGAATAGAAAGTGAACATTTCAGTTCTAAAGTTGAGTTCTTAGGGACTGACTTACTTTTGGAGCCTCTTTTCTTTTCTTTTCTTTTCTTTTCTTTTCTTTTCTTTTCTTTTCTTTTCTTTTCTTTTCTTTTCTTTTCTTTTCTTTTCTTTTCTTTTCTTTTCTTTTCTTTTCTTTTCTTTTCTTTTCTTTTCTTTTCTTTTCTTTTCTTTTCTTTTCAGCATTTTTTTGTGGGTCCAGACAGCTTCATGATTTATCACCTCAAGTTTTGTCTTCACTGCAGGAAGACTTTTCTTCATCATTTGATTTTGACAGCATGATCAAATTTCACATGATGTGGACAAGCACATCAGGGGGGAAAACAATAAATAATAAATGCAATAAAAAAATAGCTGGATCTGAATTTAAAATCTGAATTCTGAATATTTAGTCTGTTTTCCTATTAATGTTTGGCTTAACTGAGATTATGACAATCATCCTATTTATAATAGGGAAAAACAATTTTACAAAGCATAATAATAATAAAAAAATCAGTGTTTATTACTTTTCTGATTTGATAAATTCATGTGTCTCACAGAGACAAGGATCAACAAGGTCCTTGAAATACTTTAATAAAGAAACAAACAGTTGGGCTTTGTGATGCTTACAAGAAAAAATTGATGCTGAAGCTGAACCTCTAAGTTTAAAGTCCACAGAGCTGAAAGTTAACCAGCAGCTCTGACTTAAAAGGATTGAAATGTAAACATGTTTTTGTGCCCAAAAATAAGTGACTTCATTGGTTCTCAGGCAGAAAATAAGTCCTGCCAAAGTGAAGTCCTGAAGTTTCTCTCCAGGTTCGGTGTCATAGTGAACTTACAGGTGTGTGTTGGTGGATGATTATGATCAGGCACTGTGACAGTGACATGGGACTCTAAACCTCTGTGTTATGATCCTTATAGCTAACCAGCCAAACTATCCAAGAACCCCTGCTGATCATAGTTTCTGCTGTTAAGACATTTCTCCTCATTAATGTCCACAAAACCATCATCTTGGTTAATGTAATTATCTGCAGAAAAAGACCAACATTCAAGTAAGAGACAAATAACACAGTCTGAAATATAATTAAAAATAAAAACTACTACTACTACTACTAACACATTTAATAATAATAGGAAAAACCAGAAATTAAGGAAATAAAAAATACACCAAAGACAAAAATGGTTGATGGAGCTGTTATTAAGAATATTACAGATACAAAAACTTTTGCTCTGTTTGTCAGAATAAAGTTAAAAGCAGTTTGAGATATTCAGTCCTCAGACTTCCAGCATGATGTCTGGAGGTAATCATCATTCTGGAGGATCATTAAAAATTAATTTACAATTGTCTGATTACCCACGCCATTTAAAGAGGATTACTAACGACATTTTCAGTGAATTCATTTAAATGGAACAAACCAGATGTCGCAGCCGAGTTCATTCTTTGTTTCAGTGTTTAAAAACATTTCTTGTTCCTGGTGTTTTCATTAATAACACCTCTTGTTACTGAATGTTACTAATGATGTTTAGTAACATTAAAATGTTATTAATATACATTAATGTTTTCATTAATATATCGATTTTTCATCTGATCCTTTCAGGTCCTTTTCCTGAGATGACTTTATGTGACTGACCAGGATTTGCTTCAGTTCTGATCCTTGAAATTAAAATCTCTCATTTGCATCGTGATTTATTGTTTGTCCCCAGTTCTGCGTCATTGTGATGTCACTGAGAGAAATGATGACCAGATTGGTTGTGCATGGATAGGAAGTAACACTGTGCTATTTTTAGCTGCTTACCTCAGAATGATGATAATGGGCTGTCATGGACAGAGTGAGTCCTATTGCTCGTGTGTGATCACATAGACTCGTCCCTATCACAGATGGGCACTAGAAGCAGTTTGTGAGGATGCAGGGTGAGTCCACTGCAGAAAGCATTGTGACTGGACAGGAAAGTTCAAAGACTTCAGGCTTGCTTTGGTAACAACTAGTGCAGTGCATTTGGGGGGTGGGGGGGTATTTTGGCACACTGGGTTCCTTGAGCATAGAAAAAATTCAGTGCCCCTTGTGGAAGTTGTGACTCACCATTAATCATGCACCTCATCACATGAGTCAAGGTGTTAAAAAAAAGGTGTGGGTCATTTTCAGCAGAGGTTTTGGGTGAAACCATCATGTGAGAAATGTATTACAAAAAGTACCCAAAGTTTAATGTGCATCTTTTTTTATCATTATCATCATTATTGTTACAATTAATGATTAAAAAAACAAAATCATGGTGGTTAATGGGCTGTCAGCTGACAGAAAAAGTTTGATATCCACTGTCTTAGTCTGTAATAAAGGTAGCTGTGCAGATTAATGTAAACTGTGTATGAAAACACATTATTAAGGCTGGGATGGCGGTAGTGCAGGTCACCTACCGATTGGATAGGGTTGGTGGTTTGATCCCTGGCTGCTCTAGCCTGTGTGCCAAATATCCTTGAGCAAGATGCTAACTCCAAGTTTCTCTCTGATGTGTAAATGTTTGATAGAAACCACTTAAGCCTAAAAAAAGTGCTTTGGGTGAGCGAGATAAGTGTAGAAAAACGCTATATAATAACTAGTCCATTTATGGCAGGTCACTCGGCGCTTTAGACATCAGCTTGCAAAGTTTCATATTGTTTATGTTTCCGAAAAGGTTTAAGTGCTCTGCCTAGATTATGTTTATGTTTATTCTGAACAGTGCAGACTGCTGGAGCTTAGTCACACATACACAGTGACACACAGCATACTTTTGTACTCTGTTGTACTTTTCAGACACCCACAGGTTGTTTGCTTTTGTTTGATGTACCTGTTAGAGTCAGGTTTTGTGATGTTGCTCGGCAGGTGTTCAGCGGATGTAAGACGGCTGATGTCACTATCTCCATGAGCGCGACAACTGCTTTTAAGTTCAGCGCAGTTTGGGAGTGTAACGTTAAAATTTAACACTGTTTATACGAAACTGTCCCTACAGTGTCTAACTCAACCGCTGTCAGTGCTGCTTCACTACAAAACGCTATTATGATTCTTTATCATCAGCGGTGGCAGCAAAGTCAGGATGAGTCACATTAAAGGCTTACTGATAACATGGAAATCAAACACTGTGTGCTCAACCTGCCGGTTATCTGAAACTAAACAGCGGCAAGACAAAGGAAAAACTTGGCTTTTAAAAACTCCCACAGATAACACAGGGATGATGAGGAAAAAAGGAAGAAGAGAGAACTTTAAACCCTTTTAAAGAGAAATGATTTCCAGACTTTCCCTCAGTTTGAAAGATGTATGTATTTGAGAAACACGCACCAGATCCACCCAGGCTCTGCCTCAGGTTTTGAATATTTGTAGATCTAACTTTTTGTAAATGAATTACCTACAATACAATAAAAATAAAATCTACAATAAAAGTGATTCAGTGTTGCTATAGGAACCAGCCAACTGAACTCTGAGTCTCAAAAACAGATGTGAAAACTTTGAGCCAACACTAATATAATTTATGTTTGACATTATTACTTTAAAAAAAAATCATTTTAAAAGCGAACCTCCTAGACTTTGGCATGTTTATTTACATGTGTATGCTGTTACAAAGGATGTTCATGTTAAACATGGCCCAAGATGAGGTTCACTGTGTCGTGATTTTAGCCAGAACAAGTGGATCCAAACGCAGACGCAGAGACACCAAGCAAGTTTCCAAGTATTTATTACAATGACTGGAGTTAGACTGGATGCCAAAGGGACTCACGCCAGGGGGCAGAGGTGGAGAGCAGGTAGGCAGGTACATTCTTCCAGAGGTGACTTGATTTTCCAGAGGAACCAAACTTTTTCCTACAATTGAAGCTGTAACGATGTGGTGGATGGAACAGCTGAGTGGCTGAACCGGTTGTGTCAAATAGTCGGAGGATGAGAACAGGAGCTCGTGGAAAGACATGCCTCATGGACATATTTTCCCTCATAATTCTCTGAAATTAGATAGTTTAGATTTCACCCTTGAAGAAGAAGGGAACTAACCAGCTAATATCAGAGAGTAAGTGGACTGAGGGGCTACACCAAGACCCAGCTTAAGGCGAATAAGGATTGTTTTGAATGTAGGATCATACAAAGCTGCTCTAGTGGGCTATGAGGAAAAAAATATAGAGTTGGAAATTATCAAAACAGATTCTTAAGAATTCAGTTTATATCTCCATTACATGAAAAGTGGCCACTGTAGATGCAGACGGCTTCTGCTCTGACCTTTACCCGGATAAGCATTACAAAACGATAGATGTCAGATGAATACACCTGATTTTTGAGCCTCTGTTTGTACATAGGTGGTGGAGAGTTACCTGTGTGCCTCACTGTTTATGGTTTAGTGTTTGTGGTAAGGACATTCAGCTGCCCTTACTGATAACAGATGGGACACAGAAGGGCTGTATAATGGTGATCAAATGTGACCAGGTGATTGACTCTGGATCAGCCTGTGTATACACTGATTAAAACCATTTCCATCACTATGAAGACACAACTACACACACACACTCACACACTGTGTTTTTGTATACTTGTGAGGACACACACTGACCTACATGACTCCCGATTTCTCTTAATCTAACCTTTACTATGACCAAACAACTGATCCCAGCTTCAAATAAGCCCCTAAGCCAAACCCGAGTGTGTTTGCTTTCTATCTATAAACACTGTGTAAAGGAACTCAGAGTTCCTCTTGCTTTTTTTCTTACATGACATGGTGAAAGTATAGCCTTTACTGTGAAACTCATTCATTTTGGGCTCTAAACCAGCTGAGCTGTCCTGAATCCACCCTTTTCCTGACTGTTTGGATCAGGTCATTGCGGTGCTGAAAGATGACCTGCTACACCAGTCTTGACCACACACACAGACACACTCAAACACAGTTTTCCTGCCAAACTTGGGTCAGCTTGGCCAGGGGACAGCATACTGGCCCTTTCAGGGTGCCCTCGCCATGGAAACTATTTGTGTCATGTTGCCGCCACACCATGTGACAAATGACCGTGTGCAGACATTAAACAGACCGGCACACACTGCTGACCAAGATCCTTTACAAACAGTCGTTTGTTAATGTAGTTATGAGCAGGGTTAAGTATTTAAAGTATTTATTTAAGTATTTATTTGTGTAGCAATCATATAAAATAGGGCTTCATAAGAGAAGTTCAATCAATGTGAAAAATTGTTGACTATTAATTATTAATGACTTTATAGTGACTATATCGTCATCTCACTAAATGCTGGTATACTGTTAATAAATAATAATAATAATAATAATAATGTATACTTTATTGATCCCCGTGGGGAAATGAGTGGGTGGAAAGCAGTAAAACAACGGAACAATTGGAGAATATTTAACAGCAAAGAAGAGCTTGAGGTTCAGATAAATGTTGTGTTTTTGGTGTTGAAGTAAACTTTTAAAATGCTTTTTAGTTTTCTAAAATGATGAATAATCACTTTTTACCACTAGAGGTCCTCGGCGGGTCAGTTTGGGCTGACTTCATAACAAACTCTTGTGCTGCTTTTTCATTTATTCTTGCAATCCCTTCCACTCTGATCCGTTGACTAAAAACAAAACCCCTGATCTGTCCAGTAAACACACGTCATCGTGTTCCTAACGGCCTGCCAAGTTTCACCTCCCTCTGTTTGCTTTCATTGATCTGACGCTGGAATTCCTTTTTTCCCCCTTTCCTTCCAGGACCTCAGGCTGAATGCATGTACACTGCTCCCATACAGCTGCTGACTGGATTTGCGACCAGAACAAACTTCGTGACCACCTGCTTTTCCTTATTAAATTTAGTTAGATAAAACCAACGGGCAAGAAAAGAGAGATCCACTACACCAAAACTAATTCCGAATAATGAGGGCTCTGTCTCACAGAGCCAACTCTCTGATGGGATGGAGGAAAAGGAAGGGAAAAGAAATTCCAATAAATAATTTACTTTTCTGTGTATCGGGCTCTTATGAGATGTGTTCAAACCCATAAAACAACTATCAGTTATTTAAGATAATTTCCAAACACTTTATCCTGCTGCTGGAAAAAGCTCCAAATCCACCAAAACAGACAATTTTAACAAAATAACAAGCTTTTTTTGAAATTATGAAACTATCTTTGTTGATTAGGTTTAATGGATGGATGTTCCTGATGACCGCTCAGGGGTTTGTGTACTTTCGTGATCCCAGGAGCTCTGCTGTCTAGGGGAGTTGGTAGGGTCTCTCAAACCAAAGAGATCAGAGCGGGTGATCTACTAATCGAAAAGTTTCTGGTTCAGTCCGTGTCTGCTCCAGTTTACATGCCAAACATCATTGAGCAAGGTACTAAGTTGCTCTCAGATGCATTGTAGTGTGAATGTGTGTGAATGTTAGACAGAAAGCACTTAAGCGTAGAAAAAGTGTCTGTGTGAATGAGGCATGTTGTATAAAGTGCTTTGAATTCTCTGGTAGACAAGAAAAGTGCTATATAAGAATAAGTCCAGTCTAGTCATCTCACCTGCAAGTATCTTGTGGCCAGGTCTTGGTACATGGCCCTATGTGGACTCACCATCTGCAGGAGGTGCCATAGGGGACTGATACAATGTGGTCCCGGCTGATGAAATTGGTTCTTTGAACATTGTCGTTTGGTAGGGGGCTTGGAGTAGAACTATTACTCCACCATACTGAAAAGAGCCAGCTGGGGTGGTTTGAGAGTCTGAATAAGCTCCTTTGTGGTGTTCCATGTATGTTTGATTGGAAGGAGACCTGCTGGAGAGATTATGTCTCTGACTGGCTGGGAATACCTCAGTCAAGAGCTAAAAGTCAGGGAACTCAGGGCATCTCTGGCACCTGCATGACCCCGACCAAAACAAGCTACAGGAGATGGACGGATGCTGTTAATTTTTTAATTAAAACGTAATTTCTTAATAAATAGAATCAAAGATACTTCATCCTTGAGCAAACAACCTATATCAACCTGGTAAAAGCCTACAGACAGCTCACACGATGTGACATGGGTACAATAGCAAACATTCATTAGGCAACCTCTTAACCCGAGAACAGTTACGCTGTTGATGATGATGATGACATGATGATGATTAGGAGGGCGATATTTGGTATGTGGTTTTACAACTTATTTATAAATGGGAACATCTATATTAGCAAGTAACGGTAACATAGAAGGCAACTTAACTGACCTATTTCTAAAATAAACCACCTGCAGCTTGAAGAGCCGTCACAAACTCATCTTTAAAAATAGATCACACATCAAGTGGTTGTTGTCACAACTGCCACTCGGAGTTTGAATGCAGTCAAATTCAAATAATTGAGAGATTATTACTTATTATCTGAAACTAAACCTTTGTTGCGATACCTGTCTTTATGTACCACCATTAGGGCAAGTTTCACTTGGGTTTTGCTTATATGTTGTCTATAAAAAGAAATAAAATAATACAGTGCACTTGGTCCAAGTCTGTTTTTGACCCAGTGAAATTGTCCTCTGTAGTTGGAGTCCACTGTGTCGGTGCACCCAGCTGGATCCCAGCAGGTGGATAATCAGCAGTTGCCAAAATCACTTGTGTAATTATGGGGTGAGGATAAATTCTAACACAGTGCGACCACAGGCACAATCTGATGTTTCTGCTGGTGTCGCTTCTAAAGCATCATAAACCGTCTGAACCATCACTGGTTTGTGATGGTATAGTTTTAAAAAAGGCTCCACATGGCAAAAGAAAAAGTTTGCCTCCAGAAAGCAAAACCAGGATGGCTTTTCTTTGATGGTTACTGCTATAAGAGAGGCTGTGAACTTCTTATAAACCTAAACAGCCTTTGATCAAAAATAAGTCCACTAAATCTAAACCCAATGCTTTTGATTTCACAAAGTGTTAAAGGTCAAAGTCACGTGCTTGGCCTTTCAGCCCCTGTTAGAGAGTTATCTCTGGGATGCTGGGATGATAGCTCCCTCAGGACTCAAACTCTGGTCAGAGAGTGGGGTCCGGATAGCCCCATTATCCCATCTTTGAATGGACTTTGTCGCGGTGCAGGTCTGCTACTACAAAGCTATGCAATGATGGTCCTGGAGTTATAGGAGCAACACCACACAAACACACACAGAGGACCCATAAGTGAATCAGACTGCATGCATAAGTTGCATGTTAAGCTGAGGGTTTTCACTGTGAGGTGTGGACCTGACTTTGAAACAGAGGACAATACACATTCATATAGTAGGGACTGAAGTATGATCTACTTTATCTTCCTTTTTGACTCTAATGGGGACCATAATTCACCAAGTGAATAACATGTTTCATCAAATAAAACGAGCAACTGAGAGCATAAAGTCATCGAGAGAGTGTTTGATGAGGTCATAGATTCAATGATCTGACAGCCGTTTTCCCACAGATTTCTATATAGTCAGACGTCTTAAAACCGCTCTCTGATAGGCATGAGAAAGAATGCAGATTTAATGGCTTCACTACATCCATCCTTTGTATACAGTCTTTCTTCACCCTATACTACAAGTCTGATAAATTAGCAAACCATATCCACCATCGGCCACCGCGCACCAGAACTAGCATTTTTTTGTATTTTCTAATTAGCTTTTACATTTATTCTCTTTAATTTCAGATAGTTTCTAGAGTGGGCTGATGAAACTGTTTAGTTTTACTTGAATGATTATAATACGCAGGGTGCTTCTGAGGGGCAGATTTAAGAAGTTCAGCAGGTTTTTGGACGGCAGCTCACTCCATCGTGGAAACATCCCAAGTCTCAGTGAATAAATTGTCGATTTCCACTTTTTATTTTCAACTAACTAAAATATGCAGCAAAAAGTGTATTGAACTTAACTCAGATACACAGGCAGATGCACATGAACTCTGCCAACTGCTGTTTTAAGAAGGAGCATTGAGCTTTAATCTCCCGCTCAGACTTCTTGTGTGGACTCGTGCTGGACTCATCCATCTGTTAAACTGCTGCTCCTGCTGCTGCTGGTTTCAGCCTGCTGGCCTCCAGCCTGTGGCCTGTTTACAGAGCAGGTTGTGTTCAGAGATGCGTCGCTGGGGAAACCACCCTGCTGAACTTTTGTTCCCGTGTCCGCTGAGTGTGGCGGCTGCGGCAGTAGTAGTCATGTGGAGAGAAAAGCCCGCGAAAAAGTCAGCAGCCAATCGGAGAGAGAAGGAGGAGGGGCTGAGTGAGCTGAAGGGAAACAGAAGCAGCTGGGAGAGAAAGTGAGTGTGTTTGTGGGTGGTCACATTGCGAAAAGCTGCAAAAAGTTGAGCTATAGTGTTGACGCGCTGTATGGGCACATTTTTACACACATGATGAACAGCAATCACAAATGATGGATGACTCGGATTATTAAATGATCATATAAACTGTATGCATTAATGAAAGTTATTAACACTTATATCACTTGTATCTAACTGAGGGTCAAAGAAGCTCCTATTCATGTTGTCCAAACTTAAATGCTAAATGGATTAGTTCTTAAATAGTGGTTCTCTACTCTAACCGAGCACTTAAAATGCTTTATTTATTTTTTAAAAAGGGATTCACTCAGTCACATTCACATATTTCTTTATTCTGTTCCTTAATTGGACTGATGAATACTTGGGAAGCAATCTGGGGTTCAGTAACTTGCCTCAAGGACCTTACATATAGACTGGAGGAGGCAGGAATCAAACCACTGACCTACCAATTAGTATACAGCTAGTTGTTTACTAAACTAGTTGTACCTACCTCCTGAAATGCAATTTAAGACCAAGCTTACAATGGAAATAAACATCATCAAAGTAAATGCATCTTTTTCAAATTATTACCCACTTTTATATTAATCAGTCTGAGCAGTGAGGTAAAATGAAATCAGTCAGTTGTCCTTTTGAGATATTCCTAAAATGTTCTCTTCAGTGTAAAAAGAAAGCAAAAATAAGCCTCATTCTCCAGTTTAGCATCACCTTCATTGCACAGCATAGGTTATCTGTTTGCAAGCGCTTACAGATTGAAACTGTTAGATTCACTCAGATAAAAACAGTCTGGAAAGTTTTAAAGCTTTAAAGTGAGGATGCAGCTGCATGTTATTTAAATTTGTTGACCGAGCAAAAATAGCAGCATCCTGTGGTGCAAATCCTCGCAGTGACGGGATGAAGATATTTAAGAAGCATCCAAACTGATGCAATGTTTGACATACTTTTTAAGGCATCTTATTAGAAAATTCATGCTTTTCAAAATCTTCCTTTTTAAATGAAACTTTCATGTTGTATGAAAAAATTATTTTAAACTTGAAATTGAGACATGCACATTGCCACATACACCGATACATATACCAAACATACATACTTTGTTTGGTTGGACTTTGCAGTCTTTTCGGTTCCAATGAGGACTTTGTTAATGTTTGTGCAGCACGTTTGTTACTTTTTACAGTGTAGACGTGCATTTCCCGCCACTGAGAAGCTTCTGGAGCCCTTTGAAGAACGCATTCCTCCGAGGGAGAGAGTGAGAGGGAGGGAGAGGGTGTGTGTCTTTCATTCACAAATGTGAACATGTTCCCAGTATGAACAGGAGCCGTTTCTCTGTGTGTGTTCGTTTTGCCCTTAAGAAAAAAATGCTGGTTGAGTTTCGCCTGAAAGTGAAGCTGCAGGGGAGGAACATGCTTTACGTGTGTGATGTGTGTGCAGCTGTACGTCTGCCTTTGTGAGAACTCGGTTCACTTTTAGACCTCAGGAATGAGGGAAGCGGAGCTAATTTTCTGACAGAGCGCTGGGGTCAGGTTAGGCCTATGTGAGGGTGAGGTTTCGGTTGAGGCATTCAGTTGTGTTAGAATAGGGGAGCCATTATGTGGCTCGGTGTCCTCACAGCTATAGAAAGGCATGTGTGCATGCAGCGTTCATGTGATGTGAACGTGATAGTCAGGAAGTGAAGGTGTGACAGCAGCAGCAGAGTTTTAACAGAAATACACACACATGCAGGATAATGTTTAAAAGGACAAATCAGCTGACACACTGAAGTCGCCCAACCTCATTACTGAATAGGGCTGCATATAAAGGATATAAAAAAGTGCTGTTAAAAGCTGGCAGGAACAACTCACAGATATGTTCAGATAACACTTTATTAGTGATAACACTGCAACCACAGAGATGTGCTGTCACTGAATTTGAGTGCAAGGGTCATGTAACATATCGTGCCAGTGTGCCACATCCAGAGCTGATTTAAGACAGTGTATGTGACTTCAGAAACTGTTAATGCAGTTTCAGTTTCAGAACATATATTACATAGAGTACTGTGCAAAGGTCCTGAACCACCCCTCATTTCGTTATGCGTTGCTAGGGAAATTGAAAATAGGTGAAATGCAGTAAATAAGGCAAAAACAGAGTTTTTGTTATGGCCAACTTTATTCTTCGACACAGCCTGAACTCTCTTAGTCAAGCTGTCAAGTCATGTGAGGACTGACTCCCTGCTGGACTCCCACCCTCAAGTGGCCACTAAAAGAACTGCAGATAAAAGTTATAGATACAACAGTTCATTAAAAAATCAAAACATTTTATGATTTTTAATGATTTAAAATTGATTTCAGATATGACAAAAAGAGAAGTAGACAATATGCAACATGAGCCACTTGGACACAAGCAAGTTTCTGCTGTGTAAACTACTGTTTCTAATGTCTTACGATACCTGAAACATCTGCTGCCTTCAGTCCAGTGTTACTGTACTTATGCACTTGGGCCCCGATACAAAGACACAACAAAAATGTAAGTGAATTGTTAAATAAAACTCAATAAGACTTAAAGCTAACTGAATAACTTTTGTGGCACAGAAGCAAGAACCAGCACAGCTGTGTTTGTGTGTCCTTGCAACACTGTATCACATGCTGAATCTCTGGTGTGTTCTTGGCAACACGTGGGCACATGTGGCTCACATGTTCATGTTCACATACTTTCACCTCAGTCACTTTCACTCTCACACACACACCCACACACACACACACACACACGCACACTTCAAAGTAAAGACGCTGATAGAAAGATATATCCTTTAATTTTTCCTCTTCCGCTGATTTGAAATGCATTTATGTTGCATCACGTTGTTTCGTATTTTTGCACCTTGCTTGCTGAACCTGGCTGACATCATTGTCTCACTCAGTCTGTCATTGTTTGAACAGCTGGTGGAGAAATGTTCAAAGGTTTCGTTCACCAGAATTTTCTAGGAAAACTCGATGTAACGTGTGAAGTCCAGGTCAGCCGAACAGAGGCTGGAGCCTGCCCCTCCACAGACCTCACAAACACAGAACCGACTTTAAAAGTTTAAATAATGGTTAACTACTGAGGAGTTACACACTCTTCTGTGCCGCTTTACATTTAAATGAGACTGCGAAGGTTGAGATTTTCAGACTTTCACATGTCCATCTCTTGCCAGTTTCCTAACTGGTCTCTATGTCTATGTTTGATTTTTACCAAGCCATACATAAATTTTATTTCTATACTTCTGAATTCAGAATTTTTCACTTCTTTTTAGCTCGTGATGGGCTTTGACCTGTGAAGTTCACTTTAAAGTGCAATGGCAATCATGCGTGCTGATGCTGAAACAAGATCTTGTACTGACACTTCAGCTGAAACACTATTATTCACTGAAGTTGTGTTTTTTGGAACACGGCAGTTTTCTTGATCCTGCTTGTACAGGATTTCTCATCATTCCCGACCCCACTGGAAACATTCTTACTGTTCACACCAAAACCGTAGACTGCAGTGGAATTTATGTCTTCTCCCATCCCACGGCGAAAACATGCGATATCACTGTGAAGCACTGAAAATACTAAATACCATGCATATATATGTATAACCTATCTTTGTGAGGACAATCAGTGACATAATACATTTTCCAGCCTTTTAACCCAACAACTAAGAGGTAACCATCCCATTTCAGAGACCCACTTTTTCCCCACTTGTTGGTTTATTTTATTCACTCACTGGTTAGATTAAGGGACTGGGTAAAAGACAGCCCTTCACAACAATAACTCGTTTTGTTGACAGATGGTAAGTGGTAAATTAAGAGTGGATCCTCGTTGATCCCGTAAAGCAACATGCGTCATGGCACAGACTAAAGGACACCGTGTCCATAATTTACAAACTGGCACTAACTGACATCCTGGGGATGAGAACAAGCTGTGCAGGAAGGTTGGTACTACAGTGTTTGCTAGCTAAATCATTGAAGGAAATGTAAACATACACACACACAACACACCCAGCTGAATTTCTCATCAGGGCAATACACTGCAAGTTTGTGTATGCAGAATTAGAAAGATGCACACGCACATGCTCATATATTAAATATTTGCATATTACACACACACACACACAAACACACACCCACAGACGGTTCAGGTTTGGCCCATCAAAGACAACTATAGCTGTTAACATTTCAGGGCAGCAAATTAAGTGAAATGATATTTAATTAATATTTAATGATTGCAACACTAATTATATTTTTCCAACAAGCACTGTAATAACGTTCTGCTCTATTTGTCACACTATGAGAGATGGCTATAAGAAAATATTGGTCTCAGTTTGTGATTACGTACGATGTTATTATGTAGAATGGTGGGATGATGTGCAAGCAGAGACATTAGCCCGCGTTATTGATCAGCGTCTCTGTCACCGTTTGGAAAGTCAGCAAAATGACGAGCAACTGCTGGTCACAGAGTTGAGAGCTTTCATTACAAACCTACAATCTACAATTTCTTGTCACCAGCTGCATCTTTTCAGACATGTTTCCTCCATTTGGCTCATTCAAATGGAGTTTATGCATTTCAGGGAGGTGGAGTGATTTCTAGAACCCATTTCTCGCCCTGATGATGCTGTTATCAAACCGTATAGTCTGAATCTTAAATTTAAGTTTCGTTCCTCTAGTTTTCATTTTTTATTTTTATTTTTTCATATTTTTGCTTTTTTTATGCTGATTCTAAAAAAACACATGGACTTCCTTGGAAACCCATAAAAACTGTTAAAATATTGAAAACAAGGCACCACATTGTGAGGCCACAGTTTGCCTCCATGTTTAAAAATTTGGTGATATGTAAGGTTTATTGTCATATTCATACATATATTTTCGTACTCGTAGTTGCATCACATGTGTGGCAATGTTGTAGACGTGGTTTAAAAAGTTACTTTCTTTAAGGGGTAAATAACTAAATTAATGCATTGCTTTTTGTTAAAGTTTTGTTAAAGTAATGCACAATGTGTACACAATAGAAAGATATAGAATTTCTCCAGAATTAAATGAAAAGATAGTTATTTAATGCATTATGACACCTCCGTCTGTGGTTGTAACTGTTTCTGTGGCAGGATGCCTTGGTATGTTTCCGGGAGTAGTGCTGTGGGTTCAAACCCCTGATTGAGTCAGATAATTTGGGCTCTCCTCCCTCAGCAACAACCAACCATCTGCGCTGAAGCAACACAGGCTCCAGTCAACAAATGCTCACACTCAGTAACATAATCAGTTGGGCAACCTGCACATTTTCTGCAGCCAGCTTTGCATCTGTTTTAAAACTCACTTTCAGGTTGTGGTTGGAAAAAAGACTGAATTTACTAAAGTTGGGTAACAGCTTGAGGTTTGGAAAGTAAGCTACACATTTCAGGATGTTGTATCATGAAAATTCATTTTTCAATGTTCAGGGGAGCCAGATGATTTCAGGACTCAACATATCCTGAATATTTAAGTTTGAGCTTCAAGTCCCCCTCCCTGCTTTTTCAGCTTTTCTTTATATACTGATAACATTTTCACATAATGTGTCAAACACCCCAAATTATTCTAAATGTTGATTTTTTTTCTGCTTTCAGCTTTCTATGATGTCATTGAGAGCTCCCTATATGGTCGTCTCTGGCAGGCGGCTCTATCTGCAAGCTCAAAAGCCCCGCCCACCTGCTGTTCATTTTTATTTGTGGAGGATTAGCCAATCAGAAGACACCTTAAAGGGAAGGCGGCATTACCAGGGAGTAGCTAAAACGCACAGTATAAAAGATTGTCAAAGCTTCTGAGTTTGAAAAATGAAGCTGACCCATGAGCTAAATCTGCATTCTTAGTAATGGCCTTTAGTGGGCGATAGCCATGATTGCAAAAAGGCTTATTGTTCTAAAGAAGTCTATAGGAAAACGTTCCTCTGTCCGGATTTCCGTTTACTAAGTTTTACTCATTTTGAGGCATCATGTTAATTTCTGTCATTCTGAATGTCAGAGTGAAGAATTATCCAGGATGTGCTCACTGGCTAATGACTTGTGATTGACAAGTCTCACCTTGAGGCTTCATATATGGACTAAACAGTGGGTGACACCACAGTAGCTTTAACATTATAAACCACATCATCTTTTTTAGTGTGTATGCTAAAGCAGCTTATTTTAGACCGAAGATGAACCTATTGCCTGCTCCAAGGTTAAGAATCAGAAAATTATGGAAGAATCATTCAAACCTCTTCAAGTAAATTCCAGTAAATGTACTGTAAAAATGTGGCTGAATGAGCCTGTTAACGCCCAAACCAGGAAACATTAGCCTGTCATGTTTTTCTGCGCAGTGGAGGTTCAGCTGTTGGTGGCCAGCATCTCTCTCTACTCATCATCATTGTAAACATGTAGGTAAGTGTACTTTCCTTTTTTCCTTGGCTTACTGTATCTGTAATGTGAATTAACATGGCATTTGTTGAGTGCTCTGTTTGCATCAGCATTCTTGATTGAGCAGCTAATGAAGCCATAATCAATTGAAAGTGTGCATATCTGAAGTATAAAAAACATTTTCTTTCTAACAAGTTAAACTTTATTTTTGGAACAATGTCGAATGTTGCTCAAACCTGTTTTTCCCCCCTAATTGTCCCTTTTGTGTATAAATAAGATGATTTGAAACAACATCCTGGATTCCTTCCTAGATGAAGATGTTGAGTTTCCAGACTTGGTTATTGAAGAACTTTGTCAGCAGGATTGCTCCTTTTGGGATAGTCTATCATGAGCTATCAGCTATCACGAGACCACTGTCAAGCAGCATCAGGACAGAACTGCATCAAATTATCTGTCCTGGCTGTCAGGACCAGGAGCCACGGTACTTTAGAAAATACTATTAGAAATCATCTTCTAGAATCTGGTTTGTCTAATGAAACAACTTAAATAAAATAAAATGATGCCTTCAAATACTTTCAAGAAACCTGTGGGCTCATGATGATCCTGTCCTGAGCTGACATGGAAAATTAGGTCAGGGTAAAGCTCAATTTACACCCTTTGTTTCAATAAATAAAGGCACTCGGTCACACACAAACACAAAGCTGCATGCAGTGCAAAATGCTAGCTTCTGCGACTGTACGCTTTCTTAGCACATGATAGAATCTAAACACACACACGGTCACCACTATGACCTTTTCCAGGTACACTGTGTACATGCACACCTAGTAACACATTAACTCAGAGTGTTGCTTGTGCAGCTCCAGAGCGCTGATGTGGACACACCAGCTGACAGAGTGACTGTTGAAGAAAACAGCACTGCAAGCACAGCGCGTCTAAGCTGAGGGTGCAGCTAGAGTAACAGAGACACTGAAATACTATCCACTCCCAGGTAGAGATGACCTGTCACACGGTGCAAGAAGCAAATCCAGTATCTGGCTGAAAGCAACCAAAATCATCCAGAGTGAATGACAAACCAAAACCTCGCAAGGACCTGTTTTTAATGTTGCGTGAGAAAAATGGTTTCTCTGAGTGGCAATTTTTTTAACTTAAATTCTTTGGTAGCACTTATAATAATGTCATATTATTAAGCATTAATAGGGTATTAGCAAGTGCTTATATAGCATTACTCCTCCTTAGTATACCATTTATAAATATTGATATATTATTATGACTATGATTATGATTATAATTATTACTAGCCATGCTCTAGTAGCAGTGATAGCTGTACCTGTTGTAACAGTAACAGATTTACAAATTTATAAATGTATTTCTAAATGACACACTAAGAAGGAGTAATGATATATAAATGATGATTTAAGCACTTGCTAATACCTTACTAAAGCTTGATAGTGTGACATTATTATAAACCGCTACAAAATGTTCTCATTAGACACTTGAGACAACCCCACCATTGTCTGGTGGGGTTCATCCATGTGAAGATAAGAACTGTTGCTGTAGATGTTCTCTCCAAACAGCAACAACCAGTAACTACTGAAGAAGAAGAAAAACAAAAGCTATCAATACTTTATTCAGTTTTCTGGTTCAGATTCACATTTATAGCTTTGATATTAATGTTTTAACTGATGCTAACAAGTTTGGTAAGCTTATCCATGGTGGCCAAAACCTTTCCTTGTACCAAGCTGCAAAAACCTGTATTTTTGGAGGCAGTGAAGGAACTGCAGTTTTGGCACTTCCTCACAGGTTTCTTCTTCTTCTTTTAGCTGCATAGGTTTTTGCTTGGCCCCAGCATACAGTCTTTAACATTTGATTATATTTTTTAACAGTTTGGCTGTTTACGAGGGTATTCATATAACAACATCACTCTGGACATTGCGTACACTACCATGTGAGCAGCACGATATAAACAGTACTACTCAACTGAAAACATAGAAACTAAAAACAAAAACAGTGAGAGATAGGGGTCAGGGAAACAGTACACAGATGGTTTATAATGCAACAAAGTGATAGAAAGCAACATGTAAAATGTGCCTGGTCATTGTCTCAGTGGCAGAAACAGACCAGTAAGAATACATGAGGTCTTACAGTGCAGATAACAATCACCAGTCAGAGAACTATGAAAATTTGTAAATGTTGTCTTACTGAGATAAAGTTATGGTGTCACTATATTCAAAGACTACAAGTTGTACAAATGGATAGATTGGATATATTGTTATTGGCACTTAAGCTAACCTAATCTAATATATAAGAAGGTGACAAGGAACTAAGATGCACGAGTTATTGTCTTTTTGTGTTGGCTCATATGCTATAGAAACTTTTATGTTACCCTCAGTAAGTGGTGACATATGGTTCCCCGTCATTGACCCTGCTGGAGGTTTCTTCCTATTAAAAGGGAGTTTTTCCTTACCACTGTCGCCAAAGTGCTTGATGAAAGGGGTTTATTTCTTTGTTGGGTTTTTTATCTGTATTATTGTATGGTCTTGACAGTATAAAGCACCTTGAGGTGACTGCTGTTGTGTTTTGGCGCCAAGAGTGAATAATTTCTCTATGGGTAGCCTGGACCTTTAATAGGAATATACCAGTCAGATATTTGGACATGACATTGGTCTGATCAGTGAGTCCATGTGTTCAGTTCATTTGTCGGTTTGTTGTTTTGTATTTACTTCAACAGCAGCAGTGCAGAAGTTTCTAGCATGGATGAGGCTATTAACAAAGGGTGAGTCATGTGGAGGTATTTTCCCCTCTTGTCTTTGTGTGGTTGCAGTATCTTTGACTTAATCATAAACTGTGGTCAAGTCAGTTGATGTGACTGAAAAGCTGAGAAGACGACGCTTTCTGTTTTGTTCACTCCAGTTCTTTCATTTTTATCTGTGACACTTGTTGAAAAACTCTCATTGCACTTAAAGTGATATAATGAATTCTCATGAAGTTGATAAAAATCATCTTGTCTTATAACGGCTCCATGCTGAAACTAGCTTCCAGTAAACACTCTCACGCTGAGCTGACAGATGGCTTGTGCAAATATATGTAACGCAGGTGTATTTGTTTTCTGTTTTTATATCTTGGGCCTGATGTCATTTCCACTTTGTGTTTAAGTTGATATTAATGTTGCCTCACATGGAAAGATAAAGTGCAATTTTTTTCTTCTGAGTAAATACGAAAATATATGAATTTAATAAACAAACAAATAAAAGGATTGGTGCATATCTAGTCTTTCATGTCTATGGGTGATGATGATAAGGGGAGGTTTGCCCTTCTTAATGAGCAGTGGAGATACTGCCCTTTCTTATCCAGTGAGATGGTACTGAGGGACTTGAAATATACACTGGGGTGGTAGGTGGTGGGGGAAAGCCTCAACAAAATGACAATCCTTTTGTTTTGTGAACATAAAGACAGTTTTTTGTTCACCAAAAAAGTTGCACCTTTCTGTTTGATGACTCATTGTTGCTGAGGAGACCCACACCACCGTGTTATCTGCAACCTGAGAAGTGGTTTGGACGGAAAATACAATGATGACTCACTAAAGTGAGTAAGCAGCTCATAGGGATCCTGTGCTCTTTGTGAGGGTCAGTGCCAATCCAAACTGCCCGAGGCCTCCCAGTCAGGAAAGTCTATGACTCAGTTACAGTGAGAGGTGTTGATGTCGAGTGAGCTCAGTTTTCCTGGGAGGTACTGATGCATGACTATGCTGCATGCTAAACTAGAATCTGCGAACAGCATTCTGACAAGCGTCCTACTCCAGAGGTCTTCAAATGTGATGAGGCTGAAGCAAGTGCAAGGAATATAGTGTCATCAGTAGAGTGAATGAATGGTCTCCAAACTGGAGAGAGTTCAGGGAGGTGGTTAGTGCAGACTGGTTTCAAGCCTAGCCTCCTGAAACAGAATAGGCTGCTGGGGGTGAATTTGAAACTGCCTGGCTCAGGTAGTTCTTGAAGGTGTCGGTCAAGACATCATCCAGCTAATCTTTACATCTCATCAGCACACTTACAGAGCAGAAGGTTTAGACATAAGTTGATTCCACACATGAACTCCAATTGGGTATGGATATGCAGTATTATAGTAGGAAATAGTATTCACACTACTGCAGTATTAGCTGTACTTTTCTTACACGACTACAACCTGACATCACTCAGACTTTGTAGCAGGGAGCTAGCAGGATAAACACCGGCTAATCCTACATGCAGCTGCATCCAAAAGTTAATGGCTGTTGTAATCGAGAAAAATCACAGAGAAAATCTTTTATGTGCAGTTTAAAAATGATCACTGACAAAAGAGAATACCAAATCTTTACAGACATATATGACGTTTTAAAAAAAAAAATCTTTATGTGGATTGTTTGCTGTTTGCTGTGTTGTGAGCAAGTTGTTCGTTGACATCAGTGATTAGTGGACTTCATTTCTATGCCATTAACTTTCTGTAGCTTTCTGTGGAAAATTCACAAACCGCTAGAGTCAAGCGAGAGAATAGGTGAAAGTTACATTTATAATTCTCAATCTCATGTAGACATTGGAAAGAAACAAAAAAATAAAAATAAAAATAATACTTGGCAAATTTGAATAGAACTTGTTTATTTGAATATTTTGTTAATATTTTGCGTGCTGTGACTTGAAAGTCTTGGAAAACGTGTTGGATTAGGACTAACTTTAGTCCACATACATATCGTAACTCCAAATCTAAGTTGGGGACAAGCTTTGATCTTATTTACACTGTGATGGAAATGAAGACTACACACACACACACACACACACACACACACACACACACACACACACACACACACACACACACACACACACACACACACACACACACACACACTCACCTGTAAGTAAAAGATTTACAGGTGCGTTGATCCACACCTGCCAGGTTGTGACCGTTAGAGGGAAATTCTGTTCTAATGAAACAAAACTCCTTCCACTTCCTGTAACTGTCTATACAAACACAGCTGTTATCTTAAGTATTAAAAGTGAGTTTAAATTGAGTCACTCAGATATGGATCTATCTCATTTTAATATTTCCAAATGAAAAACAACAGTTTAACAGGTCATTTACCCATCCTGTAAGAAAGCCATGATTCCTTGATTTCCTGCTAATTTTCTTGTTTTAAGTGCATTTTTAAAGTAATACAGAAAATATTGTTTTCACATAAACAAAAATCTCCACTAACTTCTAAAGGTTTTTCAGTGTTAGTAAAGAAGAATCATGAATGTTAATGAAATGAAGTAACTTTTAATTTACTTTGTTAGCATGAGAATTATTGGCGTCATTAGTATGTCAGCATGCATAACAGACACTAAAAAGTAGGCGGTACTGGGAATAAATATTTTCAGAGATTAGAAACAGTTAAACAGGTGTGGGAGTGTTGGGCTTCACTGTATATTGTCCTAGTTAGTACTTCCTGTTCCTGCTCCTGGTCAGGTGGAAAAATATAACAGTTAAATGATTCACTACCAACAGTGCTGTCATTGTAATGATAGATTGGATATGGAGTTCCTTGCTTGTTAGGATTAGGGTGTGGAGCAGTAAAGAAAGTAAAAATCTTTTGATAAACAAGAATCGGATGTCCTGTTCAAATAGTCGACAAATAAAAGTGACCTTAGAACATTTACCACTCCCTATTCATAACTCACTTATTGATATGCGTTTTATGGAGTATAACTCAGTGTACGGTACATTAAAGTTTGTTTTATCAGTAACATTTGAACTTACACATCTGAGAACGACATGTACAGCTGTGAATGTTTAAACATTATAAGACACTAAATAAACAGTTTTAAGCACAGCGGAACCATAAAACATGTCACATTTAAAATGAAATGTACTGAAAAGCCTACCTAATGTAATTTAGCTATTAACTGCTTATATGACATTTGTCTGCCTTTGCGGCTTTTGTGTTCTACAATATTAGGTTCTCTTCACTGGTTAAAGAAAGATTAAGTTTGAAATTCTTGGCATTTCCTAAGGCCTAAATGATCAGGCCCATTACATCTTAATGACCTCATAGTACCATATTACCCCAGTAGAGCACTTCTTTCCTAGACTGCACGCCTACTCCTGGTTTCTGGAGACTTTAAAACCAGACAAGAGGCCCCTCTCGCCTGCCAAACCAGCTCCCAGTTTGGGTTCAGAAGACAGACACCCTCTGTACTTTAAACATTAGGCTTCAAATTTTCATTTCTGATAAATTTTTAAGTTAAGCCTGAATCAGTTTCCTGCCATAGGCTCAGGCTGTCTATAATGACTGTTTTCTGAGAGTTTTCTGACTTCTAGTCCAGTCTGATATTTTTTCCCCATTTAATCAACCAGGAACCAGGAATCTCCCTTCTGGAAAGTTTTTAAGGTTGTCTAGATTGTGTTTGTTGTGTTATTTGATATTAGTTTAATTTGATTTGTTGAAGCCAATAAATATGCGTAGTGTGGTCAGTAATGCTTAGTGGAGAGTATGCAGGAGTCCTAGTCTTTTTTTTAGTTGACCATCATTTTCAAAACAGTTACAAAATAACAATTAATTTTTCATATTGAACAAAGAAATTCTGCTGATATGCTGATTATAAAAAGCAGACCTGTAAGCATTTCATCTTAGATCTATCGTAACACAATTAGGGTCAGCTAGATGCTTAACAAATGCAGCATTTTCATCTGGACAGATTCATCTGCTATCACTTATTTTAGGATAAAAATGTTTAAGCCACAGGGATTTGTTGAAGATTTAAAAACAGCTTTAATTCCCCCTTATTGTATGATCATTGGCTCATGTTAGGTATGCTGAAAGGTCACTTTAGTGCAAATAAGAACAAATACTGTGTGTGTGCTTTCTTTGAATTGTTAGTCTCACTGATTAAACAGAAGTCCTTTTGATTGTGGGTCATTGTGCTGTTGTGGCTCAAAGAAGTCTAGAAAGCTTTTTTATCAGCTTCTTTTTCTTGAAACTGTTTTCCTGTGAAGTTTATCATACGGTGCTGTAAAACATTAACGCTGGTGCTATTGTCAGCCAAAGGTGTCTGGGAGGTTAGGGTGGTGGAGATTGTTAAAAGTCTACTCACTATTCTTAATTTATGCAAAGCGCTTGAGTGAACAGGCTACTGTTTAGCAGCCACTCCCTCCATTTATACACTTAGAATCACACTGTAGCCCTCGCTCAAGGACACAGGACTATGGTTCCTTAGACTCTAGCAGGAGAACAGACGCCGTTCTCCATGTCTTGAATGATATGAGGAAAATCTCGGTAATAGAGTTCATTAGCTGGAAAAATCTTCTTTGGGGTTTTCGATTATTTTTCAGTCTTCATCTTCAAACTTTAAAGTGCCACAGTTGCATAAAGAGTCAGTGTAAAGACAAGAATACAGATTGATTTCCTCTTCTAGGTGGTGCACGCTGACTTAAAACTATAGCTGAGCTGAGGTTTCAACTTATGCGTGAGCTTTACCAAGTTGTGTCACAAACCTTATGAGACACCATAAAAACTGAGACTGCAGGTGAATACCAAAAACAGAAGTGGAGTTTCTGCTCAGTTGTGAGTTTGCTCAGAGTCTGAAACACACCATCAGTGCCTAAAAACCTTGATTACAGGTAATATCTGTATATCTGTTATTAGTGTCAAGAGGTTTACGGGTCAGCTTTTCCAGGTTAACCTCAATGATGAGGTTCTGCCTTTCTAGATCTATCTATCTATCTATCTATCTATCTATCTATCTATCTATCTATCTATCTATCTATCTATCTATCTATCTATCTATCTATCTATCTATCTATCTATCTATCTACCTACCTACCTACCTACCATTTCTTAACCTTTGTCACTAGATGGAGTATGCCTATCTGGTTGTCACACATTACATTTCATTTGAGAGGGCTCAATAGCACAGAGTTTATGAAGGGATTGATTTGTTAATGGGAGAAGATGTCATTGTTAGTAGGTGCAGAGCTAAAGCAGGAGCCAGTCTGCAGTAGAGTGAGTTATTACCTGCTGAGCAGTCTTGTGAAATGGATAACTTGTCCTATTATTTTCTCCAGGTTGTGCTTCTGTCAGAGACTCCAAACTTATGAATTTGCTCTCACTTGCAGCCATAAGGAGCAGTCTCGAAGAGCAACATACCAGAAAAGAGACAAACCTTCTGGTATCTGCAGGGGCGTAATCTTTCCATCACTAGCCCAGGAGCTGGAGCCAATGAATAAATGTGGTCAAAGCAGAGTAATTGACCAAGAATTGAATGCAGTTGTACCCTAGTCCACTGACAAAAAGCATGAGGTTGGCGGTTGTTAGTGGTTTCTCTGTCTACTGTAATTGTGCTTTAGCGAGGTCAGACACTAATTAGGGGTAATGATGCCTCACTTTGTAGCTGGTATTTTGTTTCATCCCAAATTTGCTGGATGGGGTTGAGGTCAGGACTCTGTAGAGACCAGAACACATTTGTTTATGGATGCTGCTTTGTTCCCTGTGATGAAATGCTGACAAATTGCTGCCACAAAGTAGCAGGTTGTTGTAGTTTTTTAAGATTTAAAACCCCTAACCCAGGAAAAGTAGAGCATAAGCATGCGTTATGTGGGATTTTCACCCAAGATAATGAAAAAAAAAAGCATAATATGTAACTGAAGTTTCTGGGGAAGAAGCACAAACAATCTTTAACCCTAACCGTAGCTCTGTGCTTGTTTGTTTTCAGGTACATCAGCACTGAAAATACTCAGAAACAGTGTTGGTCAAGTTACTTGAAAAAAGTAATCAGTTACTAATTACTGATTACTTCCCCCCAAAAGTAATCCCGTTACTTTACTAATTACTTATTTTCAAAAGTAATTAATTACTTAGTTACTTTTTAAAAACACGATTTACAACCTGAATAGGTGATAAAGCGATAGATCTTTCAGCCCAATTCTACTTTTTCTGCATAATCCATCATACAAAATGTAATCAAATGGAAACGTCTCTTTTTAAAACTTTAAACTTTAAATCTTTTAACTTTATGCATCAAGCAAAAATTCAATTACGGTATATGCAACATTCTCTGACTGGAAGAAATTTGTTTAACATTTAAACCTATTTTCTGCACATTCCAGCACATAAAATAAAAAATTTTTTTGTGTTTACACTCACTCTTTCAAATAGATGAAAGTAAAAACACAGCAGAAAATAAATAAAATCAAAGACTAGCGGTCCTGTTGCTCTATTTTCACCTGTAAAGCAGGAGTGGGTTAGGCGGAGGTTTACCCTGGTGCAGGTGTGCCGCAGCGGTCAGTGGAAGAATCCGCGAGTTTCTCATATCGCACTCGGTGCTTGCTTGGAAGTTTATGGGTTTTTTTCGCTGTAAAAAGAAGTTTTCTTCCCACGCACAATGGACACTAATGATTTTGTCACTTTTTATGGAATCAAACTCAAAGTAAGGTCAGTACTTCCACGCTTTAAACGCTGCATGCTCATACTCTCTCCCGCACTCGGTATATTGTCCATTGTTGATCTGCACACAGCTGTTGTCACGAACGTCGCACTAAACGCTTACGTCACTGTCATGAGACATTCTCGCAAAAAATCACGGTTTTAGTAACGCAGTAACGCAGCGTTCCTTCGGGAAAGTAACGGTAATCTAATTACCGTTTTTGCAATAGTAATCCCTTACCTTACTTGTTACTTGAAAAAAGTAATCAGATTACAGTAACGCGTTACAAGTTACAAGTAACGCGTTACTGCCCATCTCTGCTCAGAAATATGCTGATGATTTCCAGTGCCTTGCTACACGGCCCTACGTAAGCTGTTCAAATATGAAGAATATCCAATAACAGAAAAGGACTCAGAGTTATCTTTGCCCATGGGAGTCAGGCAGCATATTTGTCCTTCACATGCTTCATTAAATTGTGGAAAATATCAGCCAACCATATCAGATATAGTAGAGACAATTCATTTTACATTTAGTAATTTCATCTTCCAAATATACATTCCTCTTCACACTGATCCCTTGGCTACTCCTTCCTGAGCCTGGTTTTAATGTAAAAGATGCTCTTCCTCCCTCCTTGCCAACTGCTTACTCATAGGGATCACTGTGGTTTTTCTCTCTTATATGGTCATCACATTAAAACAGAACACACCTTGAGTCGACTATTGCTGTGACTGATGCGATATAAAAAAAAACCCAAACTGAATCAAACTCTTCTCTGCTGTAGAAGACCCAAAAGGGGTGTTCTCACTTGGTAGGACCCTACAACATTACACAAACTGTACCAGGACTGCTTGAAGAATACAACAGAAGATCCCAAGGTGTTGAGGTAACTTTGAAACTGGGACGTACAGGAACAATCAAACTCTCAGTACCTAAAAAAATCCTGCGTCGTGCACCATGGGATGCAATGTCAATGCGTCAATGCCAGGGTTTTGTTTTTGCTTTTTATGTATAGTTGCAGTAGCTGCAGTGCCCACCACATTGCTGTTACTCATAGAGTTATACATTAGAGAAATTAGGAACTTTAATCCTAAATCTTCTAATACCCTCATGTCCCCCACTCACCGCCATGCTAAAAATATGCAATGTGTCACTGTGATCCGCGGCAGTCATGCCTGAAACCTGAGTTGATTTCAGTATGACTGTGCAGTTGTGAATGAATGACACATTTCGTAGGTACCTTAGGAATGATTTTCATTGCAGAGTTTTCTGTCAGCTTTTAACAGTCGCCGTGCTTCCTTGGCAGCAGATTAAAGCTCAGGAGTGTCTTTCAGTGAAGAGCTGCTCACAGCTGGGATTTCACAGTTACTACTAACAGATGTTTGGTTATCAGTCACTAGGAAGTAATAATCTGAATGACCTCATCTGAACAAAGAGAACTTAAGTCGGTCTTTTTTTCACTTGTTTTGAAACAGGGTTTTATTTCAAATATCTTGTTTTTTAAAAAAACGTATTCTGTTGTTTATATTTTAGCAAAAAGGCTTTTTTCTTTTTGAGAAATACAGTAGAAAAGCACATGTGAAGGGAAGTTAGTATTATTTTGGCTGTTGATCTATTCATAAACTGTGTGCAAAAGATGGATATATGTAGGCACCATGACTTCGCCCATTGTTCAGCGAAAGCCTTGACCTAAGCATTTTTACCATCACCCTCTTTTTCTTTCAGCCACTCCCATCAGGTGTCGCTACAGAGGATCATCTGCCTCCATGTCTCTCTCACTACATCCATAAACCGCATCTATGGTCTTCCTATTTTCCTCTCCCTGGTGGCTCCATATTCAACATCCTTTGCTCAGTATATCCACTATCCCTCCTCTGCACTTGTCCAGGATTTGTCTCCAAACCACTCAACCTGAGCTGTTCCTCTGACGTACTCATTGGTCAGTCCCGGCCCCAAAATCTTAGTATCTACAGGTCGGCCTCCTGTCTTTTTTGCCAGTGCCACCATCTCCAAAACATACATACATGTCAACCTTTCCTTCCACTCTTGCTGCCATCCTTCTATCACAAATCACCCCTGACACTTGTCTCCACCCACTCCACCCTCCCTTCACCTTCCTCTTTCTTGTGCACTGTCCATTGCTTTGGATGGTTGACCCCAGGTATTTCAAATGTCACTACTCTGCTGCTTGCAGCTACACCGTTGCCTCCCTGTCATTGACATAAACATATACTATCTTACTGATGAGTTTCTTCTCCCCTGTGCATACCTCCAGAGTTGATCCCTGATGTAATCCCACCCCCAACTTCAACCCATCTGTCACACTGTCCTCATATATCTCCTGCAGCACTCTCACGCACTTCACATACATATACTTAAAAGTAGACGTGACAAGCAAGAAGCTGATCTGAGAAACCAAAGATACTGCATGCTCATATGGTAGCAGCCTTTCAATTACACAGTAGCACTGCCATAAAGCATATCGTGCTTTATCTGGAATTTATACAATAATCATAATACCGTATTCAATAAGACCTGAAACTTGTGGCTGAGACCATAAACTTACTGAGGAAGTTACTGAGGCCATAGATCAAGAGAGCACACTGTGGATTTCCCATAAAGGTCTTTACTATCAATTTCAGCTGTTTCACACACTGAAGCTCATCTTTTATAAAGATTCTATAATTTTAATAAACAACCACAAACAAATGGAGCCAAAAGGTTTAAGCATATTTAACATGTTGTCTTTATTTGTGGGGATAAGAGGCCTGACACAGCCTCTCTTGACTAACTCATACAGAGGATTATTTACATGACTGATTTCTAGCTGTGCCTGAGCAACACCTGTCCAGGAGTTGGAATGCTGCTACTTGTGAAAGCTGGGCCCTATTCCAGGAACCAGGTTCAACAAACTCTGAGTTTAAAAATAAACTCAGAGTTGATTAAGTTCATGCCTGAGTAGAGAAAAAAGCCATCATCAGAGGGGCTCGGATGCCAAGATTAACCACGGTAACGGGTAAATAAAAAGCAGAGCCTCCGTTTTCTTCCAGTGGACCGAGGAATACGAATGCGTGTCGTGCTCACAGTGAGATTTATGTGAAAAAAAAAAAACACGATGGGAGAAATAAGTCGTTTCAGTCACCATCATCACAGGCAGTACAATAGTTTGATTGAAAAATTTAACACTTTTTGTACTGTTTGATCATCATTTACCCAAATTGTCATTAATTGAAACTGGAATCCTAAATTTACATTTGATTTTCAGCTGGAACCTGACAGAGACTGAATGACTCCTGCCATCAGGTTTTAAAGTAATGGCATGTACTGATGTAATAACTTCATTTTTATAGAGGTATTCTAAGCTTTATGAGTAAAGGGAAATATAAGAAAGGTCAAATGTTTCACAGATTTATAATCTTTTTAATTTGTGTTGAGTATACTTTTGGGAGAATGAGCCATTATAAATGAGGAATACAGATCGTGCTGGGACAAAATAAGAGAGTAAAATAATCTGGGCCTGATCTGATCTGAATCCATGATCCTAAACTGTTTAAAGGTCCACAGTGCCGTGCACGTGGACTCTGACCTGGACACGGTTTGCTGATCTGTTACAGAGGCTCTGATAAGCTACCTTTGGGCAGTTCTGCTCTGGTCTTCCCAGTGAGCAGTACATCAATCAATATAATTACATTTCTGTCAACAAATTTCAACATGAAATGTAATCAGATTACACTCAGTCTGTAACCACATTTAAAAAGTACATTTAAAACGCAATCAGTTCAATTTCAGAGTCTCAGTCATTTCCTCTTTGTTAAACTACTCACATCATCTCCAAGATCTCAGCTGTGAGAGACGTTTTACATCAGTGTGACCGTTTACGACACGATAATTGACTGATCATTGATCAGTGATCCGTGTCTTGTGTCTAAGGCTTTAAACAGATACAGAAAGTGTGATTTGAACAGTGAGGCGTGGAAAATATTGACTGTCTGACAGTCTGACAGCTGCATTACTGTTCACAGTCTCAGTATTTAAAAGACGGAGACTTTAGACTTTATTCTGAGCTGGTAATAAATTTGTAACATGATCAGTGTCTCCATCCTTACACTGATGACTGAGTGATTGTAAAAGAGCTCATGTTAAGTTGAAAAGTGAACTGGTGTCCTACTGGGATTTCAGTTTTTGTTCAAATGTAAACCTGCAAATTAATTTGCTCATCAATGCAAAACTTTATGAATGAAGACATTTATAGAGTCAGGGTTTAATGTAACCCTCCTTCTGGAAAAGACAAGTGTTTCCCTTATCTCTGGAGTAATAAACTTAGAGCTGTTAGCTTAACGTGGCTTCGGCGCTCTGTGGTTCTCTCTTGTGATTCACTGAGGACCTTGGTGAGGTTAATGGGATCAGCATTCAGAAACTGGTTTCACTATGACATACATGGTTTCACTATGATTATGTTTGAATCAGTGACACATAGAATACAAAGTTAGTAGATGTTTTTCACTGCTTGGCTGTTTGCCATTCATTAAAAGTAACAAAATTTTGTTGTCTTTGCTTGGCCTTTTTAAAAAAATGTAACTACAGTTTTATTAAACTCATTAGATGTGTTGGAAAACAAATGAAAAATCAAATAAACAGGATTCTGATGAAGAGTGGCATTATATTAGATTCTCTTGAATTAAGTGTGTTTTAAAACAAATAAATTCACATTAAAAACAAACTTTATTTCTTATTTGTTTGCCTCGTTAATTAATTGTTGCTGCTTTTACCTGTTGATGCAAATGTGTAACAGCTCTGTTAAATGAGGCATGAACTCAAAGTTTACTGACATTTGACCATGTAATGGGATATAAAAGCAGGCCTGTTTACACTCAGGTTAGAGGTGGAGCTGATGAGGGGATCGAGTACAGGTGTGTAAGTCAGGTGATGAGGAAAGGTTGAAAAGCAGAGGTGCTTATTTGTCCCGCAGAGTGTGCAAAGGCTCTCTGGGTTAATCCACTTTAAATAAAACTAAGTCATTGCTCAGACTCTGAATTGCCATAAGCCAAGAAGTAAGTATATCTTACCTTCAATAATACAGTTGAAATGAAGAATGGCTAATCGGTGAAGGGAGAAAGAGCCTTTGAACTGGCCACCTGTCAGAGCGTCTGTTAAAGCACTGGCTTAGTGTAGCATATTTACGGTGCAGGCCAGACGGACAAATATGGAAAAAAAAAAAGTTTAAACTGTAAACAAAAGCCAGTGAAACACCTTAATAAAGGTGCTGCAGCTCCCACCAATGTAGAACAGCTCCCCCCGCTCCATAATAATTAATGACCTGATTAACTGCCAGCTGGACTTTTTCTGTTATCCAGAAGTGGAGAGAAAAAAAACTGCCACTTCTCCCAAACTTCTCTCTTTCTCACTAGGCGAAAGAGAGAGAAAGGTGAGAAGTATTAATCAAACACACGCCTTAAAATTTGATCTATCTTTCTTCAGAATCTCCTCTGACTTTTGCAGCAACACACAAACAACAAAGCTACAGTAAACTGGTTTTAACTTTTCAACTGCACCATTAACCCAGTAACCCAGAGACCTGCAAGCAGTGTGCACAAGTAACTCTTGTGGGCTGCGTGTTGTAACGTTTGAGGTTATTGGGCCTCCTTATGAGTGTTACAATATCTTCCAATGTGTTGAAACAATTTGGCAGTTTACAGTTTTAACCGACTTACAGTGACTGACTGGAAACTTTGCCTTTATTACATTTGCTGTTGGTAGACTAGGAGAAAAGATACATTGTTAATAAGTTCTCAAGTGCTACGCTCCTCTCGATAAGGTCGGGCTGGTTTTCAGCAGCTGAAGCGGGCGTTGCATGATGTAGATTTTTTTAAGCATTAACACAACAAAAACAGCCTGATCAGTTTCTGCTCAGTCTACCAGAGTATTTAACAAACTCTTTGCGAGTTCAAAGTGTAGACACAGTCATGAACATGCAGTCGTGAACATAGCGACACATAGCGATGCCCATGGGGCTTGTCTGCTGGCAGCGACCCTGGGGACACAGAATAGCAGTGGTAGTACAAGTGCAGTCAGAAATTTCGAATATCCTGTTTTTATTTTTGACACGACCAAAGAAACCACTATCTGACACTGTGTCAGGCTTTTCACCAGTTGGCAGTCTTCTCCACTTCAGTAATTTAGAAGTGAGTCAGAAAAAAAGTATAATCTGATCTAAACCTTTTAGATCAGCTAAAGGGGAATCCCTGACTGTGGCACCTCTGTGAAGCCAGTGTAGGTTTCCTCATATCCAAATATAAACCCTGACCATGACCTTTGACCTGTAATATCTATCGTGACGAACCCCTTCCTTCCTTCAATCTGACAGACAAATAAGTAGAGAAATTTCCTTTTCCTCTGCGTGTTTCCCCCAGATTTAACTCGCAGTGACACAAACACAAAAAGCAGGGTCAGTCCTTCACATCCATACGAGGTCAGTGAAACAACACTGCTGACTTCTTTTGTTCCCGATAATTCAGCCGGACTGTGCATCAGAAATAAAAGGTGACATATTAAACAGTTTAATGAGATTCTTTCTCATCCACTTCTTCATTCACGCACACGTGTCAGACAGAGACAATGAAGAGTTCATCTGCAGTTTTTCCTGTCGCTCTCTCTCTCTCCTCCCACCCTCTCCGATTACCCCGTCTGTCCCTCTCATAACAAAGAGAGGGTCTCTCTTTTTTCGAGTCATGTCCAGACATGTGTCTTTTCTCTCTGACTCTGTCTGTGTTTCATGATGAACAGAGCCATGAATATACCTGTCACGCAAAATAAAATTAAGGTGTATGGAACATCATGGAGTACAGCTTGGGATCCCCAAAGGTCGAGGTTTGTCTGCATTTTGGTCCACAATTTAGTGATATTTAAATACAGTCATACAGGAAAACATATATATATATAATTATTAATGATTGCAGATGATGTCTATATTTGGCTACTGCTTATAGATCTAACAGTATTGTGACTTGAATTTGAGTTGCCAGAAAGGAAAAGACAAGCCAGACCTCCCTCTTTGTCTCCCGCTCAACTAAAAAAGAGCTTAATTAATACCAGTGTCTCCTTCTGTCTCTCTCTATTGACAGAAACTGGGCATGTCCTGGCGTATCCTGTGGTGGTCTGCAGGCTTCAGCTCCCCTCCCCACAGGAAAACACAGAACACATTTGTATTGAGACCCAAGGGCCGATTTTCATGAGACTATTTTGGTAACCTTGTTTACAGACATTTAAAATGGTTGCAGCATCACATATTACAAATGATGTCATTAGCAGATTGAAATACAGGCATCGCTGGGAGCTTGTATGCAGCTCACGCAAGCTTGCAAGAATTTGTTCATGTAAGTGCAGATTTCAGCTTGAAACATCCAATCTATGATAGAAGAGTGGACGTTTCAAACCCCTTTTGTCATCATAAATCTAAAAAAATATCTTGGATGTATCTAAATAAAAGCAAAAATAAAAGCCATTGCAGTGATTTTTAAATTGTAACCCTGGCTGTACAATATGCTACACTTTACTGTTATCCAGAGCTGAATGTGTTGCTGTTTCAAGCCTGCTGACTCTGAAATTCCAGCGATCTGCCACACAGGAGCTGAAAGCAGCTGAGAGGTCGGAGCATGCGCAGGCCAGCTGTGTGTATGTGTTTGTGTTCGCGCTCATGTGTCTGCTTTATGTGAATAAATGAGCTCACGTGAAAGAGCTAGATGATGTGTGTCCCTGCTTGTTTCTTCGCTTGTGTTTATGTATCTAAAAATGTCTGTGTCGTCAGTTTGCTCATCGATGTGCTGCGTGTGCATGTGTGTGAGTGTGCACCGCTGTGGGTTTGAATGTGTGCCGCAAGCTCAGCTGTTTTTGACATTTATATGGTGATTGATGTCCGGAGAGTGCAGTGTGCTCCTCTGCTACATCCATTATCTAATTCCCACTCACTGATTTCCAGGAATATCATGGAAGGGTTATTCCATGCAGAAAAAAACAGAAAAATTCTGTTATTTCATGAATTTAATCAAGACTGCCATCATTCATATAGAGTAGAACATTTTCCTGAAAAGCATAAGTGAGGGGGAAAAGGAATACTTTTGCGAGTGTGGATGAACATGTATGTGTATATGTGTAGTGAACGGACTAAACTAACACTGACCAAATTAGAGCCATGCAGACCAAAGAAAGCCAAAATTCCATTGCACATCTGGCCATCGTATCTGCAGAATAGCCTCTGTCATCGGACATGTCATCATTTCCTCTTTTGACTGTATTGCCAGACAAAGCCATTTTTGACAGGCCATAGATATAGCATGATATTTTGATACCACTCCATTTCCACTTTCATAGCCCAACAAAGGGTCTCTGCATGAAACTCAGTGCTTTTTTTGAAGTAAGTCTAGTTTATCTCTGAAGGCATGTTTGGTTTCCAAGTGCCTCTTTAGCTTGCTTGCCACCCTGTTAGCATTAGCCAACTTTTACTGGCAAATGATGCTCTGAGAGCTGTTACCATCACCGGTCCAGCTGAAGCTGTAGACAGGTTACATTGTGGATCATTTTCTCGTTTTTATTGGTGGTGGGTTGTTTCCTCTTCACTGTCGATCACATACTTTGATGCATCTCACACTTAAAGTTTCCACCATCAGGAAACTGCACTTGGACAAAGGTTTATGCAGAAAGAAATCAATGCACACTCACAAGTACTGATAAACTAAACAAATAATTCATTCAAGCTTCCCAATGTGTTAAGCATAGAGAAGCTGCTTCACAAAATCTTTCTCCAGCATCTTTCTGTTTTATATTTGTACCTGCAGTGACCCTGAAGGCGAGAAAGATGTGCTGTAGACAGAAGATTAGAAAGTTTGTATTTGTCTGGAGTCTGCTCCCACTGTAAAGATGCGTCACTTGGTGTTTTCCTTTCCTGAGTAAAAGCAGCAAATCTTTCTACATCAAATCTTCTGGAGATGCTTTTTGTGTACTGAGGAAACTTGGTCTCATCAAAATTGACACAACAGCTGTCACAAAATTTGCTGTCAAATGCCAATCGTGTGATTACTGCTTATATGCATTTTGAAGACCTACATACCTTCCAGCCATTTCACTGCGCTAAAATAAGCTTTTTCCATGTTTTTTTTCAGTTCTTTTGGTTCTTTTAAGCTCACTGCTTTCTGTGTTGAAAAAAGTGTCTTACGGCAGGTTGCATCTGCTGTGCTGAAGCGCTGAAGATTTCCTTCTGCTGTTTTCTCAGAAATGTTGGGGCTGCTGTGTAAAACCCTTAATCTCTGACCTCTTGTCTTTTTAGAACATATGCAACATCTGCATAGCTCTTTCTATCTACACCCTGCTATCAAGAAAGTACTTGAACACATTTCGTGTGTTATCTGTTGATATTTTGTTTTTTGATTTTTTGCATGCCATTTCATGCAATGTATTGGTTTAGGAATGGATCTAAACTTTGACTCTCAGAGTAATTTTATTAACATTAGATAACATGCAAAAAAGTTAAAGTGCATGCACATAATAAACTTGAAGAGGCCCTTCTTTGTCTTTTGTACTCTCCTTTAATTTTGTTCCCTTCACCTTTTCCCCTCTCTTCCTCTCTAAGTTGCTTCCTTTAGTTTCTTTTTCTCCACTATCTTTTTTCCAGAGAAATTTCTTGGCTTGCAGCAGCTGTTACGTGCACGCTCTGTGTATCCATGTCTGTGTGCAGTTGTGCACTGAAACGTGATCTTTTGGCTGGAAGGAACAGTCTTGAAACTCTCACGTGTATCAGTGCAGCGTGTCACAGGAACGACCAAATAAGGCAGCAAGAACAGCCGGCATCTGTTACAGCATGTGTGCATGTGTCAAGCTGGCAGAAACAGCAGGTCTTATTATTATTTAAATATCACTAACCATAAATAAATCACTTTTTCTCCAGGATTTGAAAAGCGTGGGCAATTTTTAGCAATAAAAACAAAATTTTTAATAGTGTCAGTTAAGTTCCTAGTAACAGGTTTCTTTCATTGTTCTCCCTGTGCAGGTGTAATGTGATTCGGACTGGAAATTTTAGCAAAGATTAAAGAAGTAGAGCCTACAAGAGATGCCTTACCTTCCTTTTGTGGTTTATTGTTTGGGAAAATAAAAGTTGGAGATAAAATTTTCGTTCTATTTATTGACAGCCAGGAAAGTGGAGCGGGAGGATCCTCAAGAAAGGGGGGGCAACTATCATGTAAGGAGCCATTGTAGACCACTGTATTGATTGAAATACAGTATGTGTTTGACCAGACGTGCATGAGACAGATGACTGCAAAACACAGCTGCGATGAATCCCGTATAATGTCCAGTGGACTGTTAGAGACACATGGCCTTTCAGGGCAGGTGCAGGTGGAGCAGGAAGAGCCAGAAGTCCTCCTCGCTAAGCAATGTCTTCACGGTTTGCAAATGCCTCCACAGTATGTACTTCCAGACTCTTATCATGGTTGCACTTACCAGAGGAAGTAAAGGGGCCCATAATGTGTCTCTGCACGTATCACTTTACGTCTCCCCGTGGCAACGGAGCATGTTCTGAGTGCAGGAAATTGTCCCATAGCAGAAAACACAAAAGTGACGAGGGAAAACCCTGATTAACTCCTAAGTGTAGCTTTCTTGACACCTGTAGCTTTCCCAGTGAACTGAGAAAACCACAGTCCTCACATAGCAACACATTTTATGTTTGTCCCATAAAACCCATTAAGGTAACAAAGAGGAGGCAAACAAAAAGACATAAAGGAAACGGACAAAAATGAAAACATTCATCTTCTAACAATAACTTTCATCTAATACATGTTGTAACCTCATGCTTGCACTAAAAACTGCACATGTACTATCTTCATAATAGACATCTCCTACATCGAATAAAACTGTACCTACAGTATAAAAATAAATAAAAAATAAACCAATAAAGAAAATGTTTATTGGTTGAGGTGGAAATTCAACAGTGATTTATTCCATCCAAGAACCAGTCAGGGAACAAATAATACATTAAACTTACACTTTCAGTGTGGATGGAGAAGGCATTTAGGATTTTAAAGAACTAAACTAGATGCACCAGAATGCCATGCAACTTGACATAGGTAAGAGCTGACAACAGAGAGACTTTCCCCATTTGGTCAGACAGAGTGGTTCTGCAGCAAACCTATTAAACAAGAAAGTACCAGCAGAGGAATACTCACCAGTATCAGGTTATAATGGCAGCGTTGTGAAACTGTGGGAATATGACTGCATATGAATACTCAACCAGTTGTTACATGAAAGCCAGCATTAAGTGACCATCGAGTAAAAAAATTATGCCAATGCAATTTCATATTGGCCTTGAGGCTGTTACTTGGTGTAAACTTGTCTTCTCTTGAATCATCTGATGATACAAGTGTGATTAATCTGATATAAACAATTACCTTTAATCCAGGCTACACAAACTTAAACTTTGGTCTTTCACCATCTAAAAGTAGATTAATGTATGTCCTAAAGGTTGAAACATGTCCATCTTCTGCTATTGTTTGAGGTCTCTGCAATTACATTTGTTCAATGTGCTGCAGTGCATGAAGTTGTGCAATGTTTCAGATGATGAATCAAAGGCATCCTTCACATAAAAGCTGTAATAAAGCTGTGCAGTAAAGCCTGAGGAGATTAACGTAGCGTGTACACCGGCCATGCAAGTTACTGCCTGTTACAGAGATGTACACGAGAAAATTTATGTCCAAACTGTTCATCTGTACATCAGAGGGAGAGAAATATTGAGGGAAGGGGAAGTGAAGTGGAAAGAGATGGTGGCAGAGAGGAGGAAAAAGGTAACCAAAGAAGCAGAAGGAAAGACGAGAGTAAAAGTGTGCAGGTGAAAGAAAGAAGAGGATATTGATGACAAGTGAGTCAGTAACAATGTATTTATAACAGTGTGTGTGTCTTTGTGTGTGTCATTTGAGTTGTGAAATTAAAACTGGGTCCCAGAGGATCGTGGGATATACGTCTACGCCCATGTGCTTCATTCCATTCCTGAGTGACACCTTTAAAACTAATAGACTTCCCTGAGGAGTTCTCCCACACAAGCACAGACACACACACACACACACACACACACACACACACACACACACACACACACACACACACACACACACACACACACACACAGGGAGGATTTATACCTGCTCCAGGCCCACCAAGCTCCAAATCATGAAGTGACATGTGATTCACCCCTGCGTTAGACCGTACTCCCCATACAACACAAGTATCTATATAACTTCCCACGCCATATTTCTGTGTAAATTACTTAGAATCACTCCAGAACTTGCATATTTTTTGAAACACGTGATCTTTTGTCTAAGCAGTGATGTTCTCATGACACCTGTTATCTACACAGAAACTATTACAAAACATTTTCCTGCGGAAAATTTTAATTTTGGTTCTGAAGGAGCTGAACAGCTCGTCGTTCATAGATTACAAACAGCTGTTGACCAAGAAAATCAAGTCCCCCAGAAAAATGACCCAGTGTTTGAATTAGCAGATAAAATGATAAAGTCGTGGTTAAAAGTGCGACGGGCTTAAATAGTTCTGTGTCTGATAAACTTGTTGAATGTCTACAGTTTACACGTGAACTTTGGACTCACATTCTAAAACCAGATAGATATAGATAGTCCACTTCAGACATGTTTGCACTATTGGAAATACTTGGTCTGTTTTAATTTAGAGAACTTTCCAGATAGACCTTGCAAGGCCAGCTCATGACGCCCACTCAGTAGCACTGAAAGCGCCAACAGATTAACTATACTCTTTACATATTGTCACCATGCAGATTTTAACAGGTGTTACAGATTCTGTGTCCATGACTCTTCTAGGGTCTGCTTGCATCTGAGTGACCTAAGTTTCATCATCAGATGGTGAGTTTGAGGGTCTGTGGAGATATCTGTGTGCCTGCCAATTTTCTGTGATGTCATCATAAGTAGATCAACAGCCAGGAAATCACATCATCTGTATACTGGATTTTGGAAAAGGATGAAACTGTGTGTTAGCAGAAAAGAAAATATTCAAGAGATTTGTAAAACGTCAGAACTTATCTTTTGTTATCCTTTATTTTTACAAGTAAATGTCTCTTAATATTAAAATCTCTTTTTCAAGACAGACCTACTTTGTCAAATATATATTATTTGTTAACCAAACAGTGATGGTTTACAGAGGGTGGACCCTGTACATTGTAAAATGGAACAAAGGGTGTGAACTGGATCCATCAGTCATCAGTTTCTGATGAACTGAGAATGATGTTAGCTACTACTGTGGCTTGGTTAACTGTGAACTCTGCTGACACAAGGATTAAACATATACCCCTGGATGACCAGTCAAAAGTGTGCAACACTTTTTGACTCGAGGGACTTGACAAATACCTGAAAGACTGGTTAAACCTTTTAGAGACTTGTGGTATATGTAAGGGACAGCTCTGCATGACTGAAGGATTAGTCAGTTATGTGAGTAAGGAAATAAAAGTTCAACAGGATTGCAAAACCTTCTGGAAACTCAAACATCTATCAGACTGGTCAGATAACTAAGACATGACTAGCCTAGTTCCATCTAAGACTAAACTACTGAGACTAACCAGACAGGCATCTATAGCGTCATAATTTAAGGTTTGTTAAGTTGAATTATTTTAAGATGTGCATGGACATCCTAAGAAGGCACAGTATAACAGTTACACGATGGTTAAAACTTTTTTTTAAACTTTACTTCAGAGTAAAGTTGACTCTGACTTTACTATCTTTCTCTTTTCCACAGAAACTGAACATACGCAACACACCGAATACCAGAAGAGCTGACAGTGTGATTCACTCCTCCTCTTAAATACTTTCCCATGTTGAACAATGAGAAAGGGTAGGACACTGTTTACAGAGCAGTGCTGGTGTATGACAGAGGCATCACTCTGTCAGTAAAACTCACACTAACATCAAACTGAGAGAACAGAGAGACCATGATTATAGAGATGAATAAAAAATCAAGAATCGTTTTCCTTTATAGTGCTCGTTTCATTATGGAACACATTTAAGCCAGCCATCTCATGTGAAATACATTATGTAAAGCTTAAATAGCACTAATAATCTTAGTCCAGGCTTTAACTTCTGTTCAATCTGAAACCAAGCTTCAGAGTAGGTGGTGTCTGCATTGGCGCTATAGTTTTTAAAGTCAGTACAATTTGAAAGACAGTAGCAAATCAATTCAATTTTTATTAATATAGTGCCAAATTACAACAGAGGCCTTAAGATGCTTTATTTTGTAAGGTAAAGACCCCACAATAATACAGAGAAAACAGAAAACCCCCCAACAATCACATGACTTCCTATGAGCAAGCCCTTTGGTGATAGTGGGAAGGAAAAACTCCCTTAAACAGGAAACCTCCAGCAGAACCAGGCTCAGGGAGGGGCGGCCATCTGCTGCAGCTGGTTGGAGGTGAGGGGATGAAGACAGGACAAAAGACATGCTGCGGAAGAGAGCCTGAGATTAATAATAGCAAATGATTAAATTCAGAGATATGTACAAATAGAGTGAGTGAAACAGGTAAATGAAGATGAAACACTCAATGAATCATGGGAATCCCCCAGCAGCTGAGACCTATTGCAGCGTGACTGATGTAAGATTAAAGGTCAGCTGATCCAGCCGTAACTATAAGCTTTATCAGAAAGGAAGGTTTTAAGCCTAATAGTAAAAGTAGAGATGGTGTCTGTCTCCCGAATCCAAACTGGGAGCTGTTTCCAGAGAAGAGGGGCCTCCCATTCTAAAAGTAGAATGGGAGGTTCTCCCTCCCATTCTACTTTTAAGTGCTCTAGGAGCCACAAATAAGCCCACAGTCTGAGGGTGAAATGACACAGTACTACGAGGTCTTTAAGATAGAATTGATTATTTGAAATCTTGTATGTGATGAGAAGGATTATAAATTCGATTCTGGATTAAACAGGGAGCTAGCAAAGATAAGCCAATATAAGAGTCCTTGTCAGTACACTCACGGGATCATTTTGAATCAAATGAAAGCTTTTCAGGGAGTTTTTAGGACAACCTCCTAACAATGAATTACAGAAATCCAGCCTAGAAGTAATAAATGAACTAGTTTTTCAGCATCGCTCTGAATGCTTCTTATTTTAGAGATGCTTTGCAAATGGAGCAAACCAGTCATTCATATTTGTTTAATATGCACACTGAAGGACATATCCTGGTCAAAAATGACTCCAAGATTACTCACAGTGTTACTGGAGGCCAAAGTAATGCCATCCATCAGCACAAGGTAAATAGGCTGTGTCACTACTGAAATGCTCTGATGTGAGATAATCAGGATGATACAGCAGACATAAATGATTAAGTTAAAATGGAAGTGAATCTTGTATTAGTTTCTTACATCTGCTTGTGTCATTTTCTCATGAGTTTTGGGTTAGAGAAGTCTGGGCAATGAATCCCAGACAAACCCCCAGTCTGTCATGACTGTCACAGCACAACGTCATTTATAGCGTTTACATCATTAACTTTGGTCCAGGATCAAAATTGCAACTGACCAAGTTCTTGTGATGTCATAGCTTTGCAATGTGGGAAAATTCCCCTTGTTCATATAAAAGTCTTCTGGAACAAACGGTAAGCATTTCAAGGGTTTTCCTTTTATTTATACAATGTAATTAATATGTTATAAAATTAGGTTTGCTGCTAGCCAAAGTTAGCTAGCGATCGTTTAGCAAATGCTAATGCTAACTGAATGCTCACCATTGTATAAATCAGAATGTTTGTGTAACTGTTTGCATTAAGATTTCACAAAACTAAATTTATAAACAAACATCATTTAGTTATTGCTTGCATCTGTGACCCAAACCTAGGAGGCTCCAAGAATAATTTACTATAAATGTGCTCTGATAACAAGAACCTGATGTGACATACCCACAAAGAAAGGATATTTCCATTAATACTGAAGGATTTTGCTTTGAACTCCTGGATGGAGAATCTGTTAGCAGCTGGAGAGAAAGGTATGCCTGAGAGGCTGAACTTTGGGCAAAACATAATCCTCTCGAGCCTTTTCATTGTTTTGGCTGAGCAATCTGACATATTTCCAGGACTCACAGGAAGCTGTTGTGTGTGTGTGTGTGAACGTGTGCAAAGGTCAGCTCTGGTTTTGCCAAGTGGTGCAAAAGACTTGTGAAATAAGTTCAAACAAATGCTGTGTTTAAATGCTGTGATGGAATTGGGAATAAACAAATAAAGGTGTTGCAGAGGTTTTGGCATCATTTCCTGGTCTCTTTAGACTTCAGGTACACCTCTATTCTTTGTGTATTAGATAACATGAAGAAATGAAATTTTGCAGAGCTTGCCAAGCCAAACACACCCACACACTGATTCCCATGGGATTCTTCTGCGTGTGTGCGTGTGTGCAGTTTAGGGTTAGGGCATGTGCCAGCAGGTCAGACTTCTCAATGTGAGACTGAAAATGAAAGATATTAGAGTGAACGAGAGAAAATGTTGAAATAATAACAGCAGACAGGCAGATTATTAAAGATGGATGAATATCTTTTAGGAATGGCAGGTATTTCTTTTTTTCACCTGATTATTCCAAGTAATATCTTTTTGTATAATTCAAAAAAGTTCACTAGAAACATAAACTCCAAAATCACCATGAAGTTGTACTGCAAACACAAATAATTTTTTTTACTATTTAATTGTTAAATATAAATAAAAATTCAAACTTTTATGTAAGTTCTGTTAAGCTGACCGCGGCAGAAGAATAGGGTATGAAGTAAGGCAGAGGAAGGACTTAGAGAATTTTCAAAATAAGGCAAAAAAAGATAAGACTTTATGCCTTAAGCTTCTGAAATGCTTCTAGTTTGATTTCAATCTGAGTGAAGGTTGGAACAAACATGAATCTGTGTATTTCCTTAAGTCACTTACATAAGTGCAGTTAGGCCATTACATTTTTGACTGAAGTACTGAAGATGACCAAACTTTTCCAGATTTGATTCTTAATGTAATCATCACTTCTTCACATCCTCAGGCTTCTTATTTCTACTATTATTACTTTTCTGCCTACTGAGCACTCTGATCTAACAATAGATGCTTCATTAAAACACACTGCTCTCCCCTTTAACTTGCAGGTGTGTATTATGTGGCAGGCCTAAATGAGTAACTTTAGTTTGTAGACCTAAAACAGAGCACCAAACTGAATACTGTGCAACCAGGAAGAACTGTCCACACAGGTTTACAGTAGATAAATGTATATTTTTTGTTTTCACCTGATTAGAGATATTGTTGGACTTTTGTCTTTCTAAAATGTAAACTTTTTGGAAAATAAATTGACCTTTTTACACTTTAGCAGTTCACATACCTGCCTGGTTTATTGCCCTCTGTGTTGAGCATCTTGATCCAAAAAAACACTGTTGTAAATAAGCTAAAATTGATACTGACTGAAAGTTTTTGTTTGTTTGTTTTTTAAAAATACAAATATCATGGCATGTGATTTTTTGTGATAGCTCCAACTCCTGACTGCAAGACCAACATTTGCGACTTTGAAAGGTTGACAAAGCCCCAACCGTTCTCAGTTTACTGACAGCACAAGTACATATTGCCTCAGACCTTGAGTACATAGTACAGTTGAATGGCCTTCTGGGTAAAGCCTACCTTTATGAAATGTGGGAGTGCCTTCTTGCCCTTTCAAGTGAGTTGACAGATGACTTAACGTAGTGAAGAGATGTGGCTAATGGAAGTACCGCTGGCTCCAGAACTTTTGTTTGGTTAATCTTTATGTACACAGGGGAGATTTGCTGATGAGGCAGATTTTTTTTTTGTCCAGCTCCTCCCCACTTTACATTACACATTTACTTCTATATATACAGTTGGCATAGGCATTGAAGTATAGGTAATTATTAGCTTTCCCAAGTAACTCTTTATCTGTATTCTACTTTATCGGTAAATTATGTAATTTGTTACAAGATGCTGTGTACAAACTCCCCCCCTTTTTTTAAAAAAAAGGCAAAAATGCTATAAAATAAAGAAAATGAATCAGTTATACTTCTTTAAAATTTATACTTGAATATAGATTTGTTGTGCAAAAAGGAACAGCAACATCTACTTTTATGTTTTGAAACTGAATCCCAATGTCCTTGTTAAGTAACGATAAACCTGTTTCAGGATTCAAGCTCGTACTGCATTCACTGAGGTCGCTGTCTTGTCATGTTAATATTGTAATAATTTGCATCACTATTCATGTGCTGCATGTTCTTAATAGCATTTTTAAAATCTCATAGACAATAGTACATAGGCTCACAATTTCCTGGGAACTAAATTTTGGAATGCTTCAGAAAAGACTCACTCAGCCAACAAAGATTTCAGTGTGGAAATTATCTGGATTACTCGTTTGCAGAACAAGTTACCCAAACCATGCAGCAACATATTAATTAAAACTTTGTGTTGTAGATGGAGCCTTTCAGTTCAATTCAATTCAGTTTTTTTTATACAGCGCCAAATCACAACAACAGTGGCCTCAAGGCGCTTTATATTGTAAGGTAGACCCTGCTATAATGCATACTGAGAAAAATCCAAAAATCATATGACCCCTCCTATGAGCAAGCACTTCGGCGACATTGGGAAGGAAAACTCCCTTTTAACAGGAAGAAACCTCCAGCAGAACCAGGCTAAGGGAGCGGCGGGCATCTGCTGCGACCGGCTGGGGTTAGAAAAGGAAGACACGACAAAAGACAAGGGAACCTTTGGACCGAAAAAATTGCTAGCACATCAGACTTAAAAAGTAGATTGTAGTCTAATTCTTATTCTACTAAATTCCTCCTGGATGATAGATATGCAAGATGTTACCTGTGGAACCAGGACACGCTGAAGTGTCTGTTTGTGTTTGCATTTTCTATATTAGTTTGGCAATATAAAATTAGAGTATTGGTATTGTCACAATAAGTGGAAAATCTAGTCACAGTTATTAATTATCATGAAAAGCTTTACTTCTAATGCCACTTTTATAAAACAAGGTTACATAATGCTTTACAGATAGATTATTGGAAAAAGAGAAAACACACAAAATAGACAGTCATTAAAATGCAAAGTAAAAGCTATTTTATAAAAATAGTTTTTACAGGACTTTAAAAGAGAAAAAATATAGTTTGTCCTTTATGTATATATAAAAAAGCTTGTCTTAAATGTCTTGAACTTAAAAAAAAGACTTTTAAAAAAGATTTTCTTGTAAATTTTTAAATATTTTTCCTAACCACTGAACACTGACCTATGATTCTTTCAAGCATGAACAAAGCACCTATCTCAGATAGAGTCTTCTTTGGTTCAGTCTATGAAAAATATTATGTTGGTACCATCAAGATGATTCTGAAGGAACTATTAGTCACATCTCAGGATGTTGTGCAGTGTGTGCTTCCAAAGAACAACAGCCCTCTACAGCAGATGAATAGTATCTCAGTATCATCATCTTTTTAAAACATACAGTCGTCCCATCTGCTGTTCATCAAAGTCTTATCAGAAATGGCCTCAGTGGAAGTATAGCTGTTAAGAAGACACTCTTAAGGAAGCAAAGCAGGGAGAAAAGGCTGAAACACGACAAACTACACAAGAACAAGACCTAAAATCTGTGAATCCAGTTTATGTTCAAATAGGTGTCAATATGTATTGAGGCTATGGCTGTGTTGAAGAATAAAGGTGGTCACACCAAACGTTGACTTTCAAACTCATTAGAATTTAACCTGTATTTCAATGTACTCTTATTTTGTGTTATTTGACAAACACTGAGCCAAAATGCAGAAGTGCTGAGTGAGAAACTAAGTGCACCTCATAATTCAGTTGCTTGTTGAACCAACTTTAGCAGCAACAATAAAGTTAAATAAATAATTGTTTTCCGTGTCACTTTTTGTCTCTCACACCACTATGGAGGAGAAAGTTCACACTTTTTAGCAGTTTTTAAAAAAACATTAACTTTAATATGCTAACTGAGGCTTGTGCTTTTAAAGAGGTGCTCACCTGGGCTGGGACAAAAAATTGGCTCTCAGAAACAGTTCACAACTTCCCTTCAACTCATTCATGTCACCTAAAAGGTAAACCTGTTTCTCCATCACCTGTTCAGCTCTGATGATTCAGTAAGGACATCTCCTGGTTTCATCTTCATGTTTCCCTCTCACCACATATCCAAACCGACATCATGACCAGCAGCTTTTACAGCTGTGGCTCCAGCAAACATCAGCTGATACTAGAAAGTAATATTAAATCAATTCTAACAACAGCTTATCACGCATACACGTGCTGCTGTTGTTTAGCGCGACATCCGCGGGTTTCCTCTTTCTGGCGCAAAGTGGGTGATAAACAAACAAGAGAGAGACGGAACTGGGGACAGAAAAACCGATCAGCTGATCATTGATCAGTTTCATGATTGAAGTAGCAACAGAAGAGGGAGGGGCAGAGAATGAGAGAAGAAGAGGCAGCTGTGCAGCGTAAAGACAGAATAACTCCAGCTTTGTGTCTTTTTCCATTCTAACTGAGGTCCGGGACAAATCGCATTCCTTTTCACCTCAATACTATTTTCTTCTGTTTGTCTGTAATAAGCTTGCTTTCAGAGCCATTGCCCAAGCAAGAGGGAGCGTGCATCTGACCTCCTCGGCTGTAACTGGTCCAGACCACAGTCGATCATGACCAATTGGCTAATCCATCACCTTTCATTGTTTATACCGTTACAAAAACAAACAAACAAAAAAAACATTGGTCCATAAAAATGAAAAATCACAATCGGCCCACCGGGCAAATGCCCTGTATGCCCAATGGCCAGTCCAGCTGTGGTGCTCACATTTGCTGATGATGCGTTAATGTAGCACATTGGATTAGCAGCACCTGGCTACTAATTACCCCGTTAGTTCCCATGGAAACAGTAAGGATGTGCTTAGTTTTTCACAGGACTGCTTCTTAATTTTTGTTTCAATTTAAAAATAATAAATGATGACGTACGCCATGTTCTTTAGTCCATGTAGGTTGTTCATGTAAGGTTGTATTTACCTAATTTTAGGAGTTGCTTAGATTATTTCTTTCTGATAGAACATTTTACAATAGAAAGAGGATGTGCATCCTTTTTACCACAACGTATAAATGCTAATGCTGTCTTCATCATCATGCTGCATGTGATGTCTTTGCAACTCTTCTTTAGCACATGCAAGGCATTGCATTTCATGTATTTAATTCATATGAAGCTGCAGCTCTTACATTGTTTGCGATGCTTCATGCATGCATGCTTTAGTGCATGTGCACATACACACACACACACACACACGTGCACAAAGTAGAGATAATTCTGACAACCAAAAATAGCTTGAAGTTAGAATCAAATCTTAGAATCAAACTATTTAAAGAGTTATAGTTAACTTTGAATTATTATAACAGGGGTGAGCTGGATCTTAGTATTGAAGTCAGAATCTGCAGTGTGTTTCTTTGCTTGTTGTTCGAGGCTAGCGACAGCACTGTTTGGTTTCAAATCTATCTAAATCTATTTAAAAATATACCACATCTCACTTCCTTTTTATTGCATAATAATGTCACTTCTCTGCATGCATGCATCAACGAAAACTAATGACTGAAACAAAGAAACACAACAAGAAGCTAACGCAAAACACAACATTAAAATTTAAAATTAAGTAAATGCACAAATGAATAAAGTCATGCTCACTAGCTCCTCCCACAGCCTCACACTACAGCTCTTTCCGGTTGTCTCTGATGTGATAAAACTACTTTGGTTTCCTAGAAATACTAAATCAACTCTGGCCTCTTCCTTTCAGACAGGAAGCTTCCCTGCAGCTTGCTGTCTTTTGGCAGCACACAAACATCACAGAACAACCTGAAAAGATCTGCAGATGTGGGTATTAGTGTATGTCTGTGGTCTGCGGTCACACACATATACACAAACAGGTGATGTGAGGTTGCTCCGTTTCCATGGCTGCAGCAAGTTCCTGTCAAAGTCAAAACATGGCAACAAGAACAAAACATGCCTTGAAATCTTACAGGAAGAGAGCAGGGCTTTAAAGTGGTTCACTCTCACTGCAATTATCATAATAGCAGAAAGAAATATAGAAAAGGAGAACGAAGAGAAAAAAAATCATAAAAAGAAGAATAGAGAAAGTGAGACAAGTTGTGCACAGGTTATGAGAGCAGGAGCAGGGCATAGAAGAATAAAGAGGGAGATGAAAGACAAGCATAGAGAATGAATGGAGGCCTGCAGCCTTCTTGCAGTCACAACAAGAAAAAAAAGGAAAGGAGAATGAGAAAAGCTGCTTGAGGAATTCCATTCAGTCATTTGTAAGAAGGCGTGGGAATTTCTTCAGGACTGCAATGGAAAACTCCAAAGAGGGAATTATGTGCTTGAAGGGTCATGATAGCACACACACACACACATGCACACACACACATGCACACAAATAATCCCATTTTACCATAGTGCTATGTTCAATGTTGGATTTATGCTTATGTAGTTTCAAGTTATGAAACTCAGAAAAATGCAAATAAGAACTGGTTTGCATTTACTGCATGTACTGTAGCATGTATTGTTGTTGGTTAAAGCAGTCTTCCTTCATTTTTGATGCAGGAAGAACAAGTAACACTTTTCAGTGCACACAGACTCAGTGACTGTCACAGTCTAGGCTTTTCCTAACTTTAGGGTAACTTCACTGGAAACCATCATGAGGTCAATGAAAGATATGAAGAAGAAATGATGAGGAATTAGGATGAGAGAACAGCAGATGTTACTGATGTGGATCTGCTGTATTCAAACTTACCAAAAAGTCCTAAAGTTATAGTAATAACAACAGCAACAACAACAATAAGAAGAATATCACCAGAAAAACAGAGAGCAAAACAAAATCGGGAAAAAAAAGAAATAGATTTCTGAGTAACATCTCTTCGCAAAATGGGAAATGGGGTCAATTGGGATGTAACCATATATGTGTATGTGTTTTATGTATACTTTTGCATACCTTGGATTTGTACTAATTATTACTATTTACCATATTAGTTTATAATTAAAGATATTGTTCCATCCATCCATTTTTTTCCATTTATTGGGGGAGATGAATATCTGCGTGAAGAAATCTATTTTCTTCATGCAGACACAGGAAGAACGTGCACAGAAGAAGAAACTCCAAACAGAAAGACCCCGGCCAAATAGTGGAAATGAAGGCAATAGTGAGCCAACATTGCTAACCACTGCACCGCTCTGCCCTGCAATAATAGTTACTGAATTATATTGTATTACTTTAGCCAAAGAAAGCAGGTGTGTGAGCTAGTACCTAAATCCGATGCAGCATATCTGTTCTCCTTGGACATGAATGGATTTACATTTAGCTACTAACAAATAAATAACAATAAGTAACAAAAGGAAGCCATTTACCACAGAATTGCTCAACAGGCAAAATAAACAAAGCCTAAGAATAATCATCAAAGATGCATTTTTTGCAGCTTTGGAGCTTTTGATCATGACACAGAAGCTTCACTTATTGATCTGAAGTTATGGAAATTTTCCAGTTTATGATGGTTTAAAAGTTGAAATATGTTCATTTTTCACATGTGACAAAACCGAATCAGTTCATTCGGTATTCTGGGGTACCCATTGTATCACAGTCTTAAGGATTACCTTTAAACCATGTGATAATTTTAGTTCACTCTCTTGTATGGCCTTTAAAGACCCTCTCTTTTTTTTTTTTTTTACTGCTGAACACTCAGCAGACATGTCATTATCAGCTACTGAAGGCCTCCTACATTCAAAGCATAGCTCAACTTTTCTCTTTCCCAGAAGTCTTGCGTTACTGCGGGGGGTTTCTCAAAATTAGGGGTCAGATCCACAAATGGCTCACAGGTGCCCCCCTACCCAGCCCCCTGCCCCGACACCACCCCCCAGGAGCTTTCACAGACTTGATTTAATGAGCAGAGAGTCTCAGGAAGAGAGGGAGATATTTCACATCCAATATCCACAGCATGAAAAATCACACATGCCTCTTAAACAAGACAACAGACCGGCTCCACATTCAGCTGCCAGAGCACGAAAATGGCACAAAGAGAGTGCAGGGGATAAAGACAAAAATAAATGAAAAAGGATGAAATAAAAAACATAAAAGGTAACGTTGGAGAGGATGTGTGGTTTTAATTCGAGGTGAGCATGTTCTTGATAAAAGGTGGGGCTTCCGTAACAACAGGAAATCAGTAAGAAAATACAAAAAAGGTGTGATAGCTTTTTTCCTCAGTTCCACAGAAATCACAAAATGAACCAAAAAAAGAAAAATATCAACACTGTTTTCGCACATGCACTGCTCGAGTGAGCTGCATGTGCTGATGTCCTGTGAAGTCATTAAAGGGTCATTAACCTGCTTGCTCCTTAGTGTCTGATGCATATGAGCACAGAGGCCCTGCTTTGAAGCAGAATCCACGGAGCGTTGTGTCTGATGTAGCAAAAAGTTTGCAGATCTCAATTTGCAAATAAAGCTGTCAGATATATTGTAGTCAAACAGAATTTGCATTATTTTACTTTGAGTTGTAACAGAGTACAAGTAGAAAATGGCTACAAAAAAATGTAGTCGTTTTTTAAATATACTTTTTCCACCAATGGAATGAAGAACGTGCCCACAGTTTGGAGGCTTATACATTTTCTAGCATTTGGCAGACTGAACGTGGTCTTCATTGAGTCTTTATCAATTTGTGCTGCAACGGTAGCTCTCACACCAGACCTTTTTTTTAAAAGTAGTTTTATATATAACTTGAATGCTACAAAGTGCAACATTTAAAAATAGCTGTTTTAGTTTCTGGCCTCATAATATAGCTGTAAAAGGACCAGGCACGACCCAGATATGGCTGCTCTGTGCAACTTTTATTTTATTTTACACTTTCCAGTGTCTGTCCTCTGTCATTTCGATCCCCGCTGCCAGCTCCGCTCCTATCAGCCGCTCCGATCGGCTGTCTTCCTCCGAGCCTGGCGGCTACTGAAACAGGGAGGGCCTGATTAGAAGATGTTTGCTGTCTGTGACAACCAGCCTCCCCTGACACAACGCCCTGAACCTGCTGCTCCAGCTCTCCCCTGCAGCTGAGCCACAAACCACCCCCTCCGCCACAATAGCGTTTCCGCCCTACATTGCACGTTGATGACATAGTGGTATAGGCTGCCAAGCTCAATCGTGCATCTTATTGCCTGGTGAGTCAGTTTGTGCCATGTGTACTCCCTCCTCCAAATTCTAAATCTCCTTCCCTAAACCAAACAGAGTCCACTTGTGAGAGCTACCACCTGCCGTGTGCTTCATGTAAGAAAGGCAAACGTGTCAAAGTAGTTTAAAACACATACACACAGCGGTTAGGCTGACTAACCAAACGCAAGTGGAAGTGCTTCCTGCTACACAGTTCTTTTCATCTTTAAGCTCTTGACTTGAGTCAAAATTACCCTCACATGAAACTGAGGTCTTGACTGTTTAATCTCTGGAAACTGAATCTGTAGTCAAAGGGCAAGAATAGGCTGTGCTTGTAGTCCAAGCTCTGTTCACCAGTCATGTTTGAGCAGACTTTGATTGCAAGCAGTCTGCAAAAGACAGAGCCAAACTGTCTTTTGCTCTTAAACCTCCTTGCAGTTGCTTTGCTTGCTAGCAGGTTACTGGGGTCACCCATAGTTTGAGTGGAAGATGCCAACGTCTCTGCAAACACTTACTTACCTACTGAGTGTTAGGGAAACTTAAAACAATTAGATCAAACCAGAAGGTTTGTCTTCAAATTAAAAGTTGCAGCTTTCGAAACATTTAAGTTTCAGCTGTAAAATTTTACTTTGAAGATGGCCATTCCCTGTTTCCAGTTTCACTATGGTTTAGCGCTTAGTTAGTGGGTGTTTGCCTAAAGCCGACATGCTCTATTCAAACTAAGGGTGACTGCGGCAATCTGCTAGGGACCAAAGCAACTGCAAGGAGATAGCACCTTGGTTGTGGTCAATCTCATCCAGGTACAGCTAAAAAAAAAAAAAAAGTTCTGTATATTCATGTTCATGAGACAATCATCCAGATGTTTAATTTTTAAAAATGTCCAACCCTGTTTCTGTTAAGTGAAAGGACAAATTATGGTAACTTCAGCAGGAAATACGCTGTAGCTGGTCAATGCAGTCCTGAACTAATCACGATCATTGATTCCTTTGCTTTTTAATTTATCAGGTAGAGGATGATAAGCATCATTTCAACAAAATAAAGAACAGCATCAAAATAAGGACTCACAAATGTCAGGAAATTCCTGGATATAGACTGCTGAAACTATCGGAACGGATGTGTGAAGAAGTAGAAAAACCTGAGGGACAAATGTTTGACCACACCAAAGAGTGGGGACCCAGGAGGGAAAAAGTTATCTAAAAGGATGTTAGTTGATTCAATCATGGCTGACACTGCGTATAAACCCTGAGACACAACCACATGGTAATTAACACATAATGTACCAACACAGGCATAAATGTCAGCACTGATGTCAAACACTTACGTGAGTTACGTCGTAGGCTTTACAAAGATTCCCCTGCAGAAGTCTAAATCGGGCCTTATCCGAGAGACAATCTGTAAACCACAGACTATAATCTGACAATTAATCTGCACCAGCAAAAAATGAGGGCAGAAGGAAGTCAGTCGATGCGCTGATGCAATCTAACAGGGTTGAATGTATAACTTTAAAATGCTTCAAAACATTTTATTTCATCTTTTTCTTTAAGATAAATGTTTTAGCTGTTTGAACTGGACTTTGATGACGTCAGTGTTAGGCTGGGGGACCTTATCACTATGTGTTTGAGGTGCTACATGATCCCTTTCTTCTTTCCTCAAAACACATGTGCACAGTCCATTAACGTCCATACTGTGTCATTACACTCTGAGTGGAAAAACAGCAAGAACAGCATAAAGAGATAAAACGACAATGAGAGTGCACGAAAGAGAGAGTGATCGGCAGAGTGAGAGAGGGGACGCTGTGTAAACACTCGCCCTGCAGACGAACGGCACGTTCACTGGTTGTTATTCCACTGTTTAGTCTGACAGAAACAGAGGATGAGTGTATGAATGAGTGTGAGAAAAAGCAAAGAGAATGAATGAGGGACACAGAGCAGTGGGAGGGCTACGAAGTCCGGGGCGTGTCTGGTTCATGATCAAAACCAGTTGGAGTTGCAGAGGTCAGCTGAGTTATTTTGGGTGTCCGTTCTCGCAGAAAGTGTTCGGTTCACTTTGCGCGAATCTGCTGAGACGAATGCTGTTATTTGTCTCATCGTGGCAACTTTATGAAAGCTACTGAAGAAATGCTACATGTATATTTGGGGTCCAATGATTTAGGGGGTCTCTCTCTATCTGTGTTTTATAGAGAGATGGTTTGAGTCCCATGTATTATAGTTAAAAAAGAGAGTCACTGGCTTCTGGGGAATGGCTGCTAGAAGGTAAAGTAACAAAGGCCAGCAGGAGAAAATGCTTAGCTATGTGTTTATATTTGTTTAAATTGTAACATTGTAGTGTATTTTAATATCCGGAGGTCTTATAGATTAAACTGTTATAGGTGTTTGGTTACGAGTCACTGTTGAGCTAAAAGTTTAACACAAGTTTGAAAGGATATCGGCTTAATGTGACTTTATGTTGAGCAGGAATTTGAAGCTAATCTGAATTTAAAATCCCCTGAAAAAGAGAAGAATCATATTTTCTCAGTTTATGAAGGATGAAAACTAGAAAAAAGTACCATCTAAACTGCTCATATATAGTTTTATAATATTTGTCATTATACTGTAGTTATATGGTGAAAAGTGGCTGTTAGTGCCCTTTCTGAACACAGTTTTTGCTTAATTAAAGTATTTTATAATATGTTTATTAAGAGGAATAATAATGATAAAAACTATTTAATTTTAATAATAATTAGCAAATTCAGTGTTAAAAAGTATTTTACAGAAGCATTTAATATACACATAAAATCAATCAAACATATAGACACCAACAAAAAGAAAAAGAAAAAATTCAGACTCCATGAACAAATTAGGAACTGATGTATCAATTAAATAAAATAAGACATACATCAGTAGATAATAATCAAATAATAGAGTTAAAGGTAAATGGCACTGACATAGCTAGACTTTCTAGCAGGGTCCTGGTTAGAAGCTCAGCCTAAGCACTTGTTGGTCAGATGAGATGCCATTGTATATTTTGAATGTTTGTAGTACACAGCAAGTAACCATGGTCAAGAAAGAAGTCTTGATACAGCTGCGATAGAACCGATGTGGGCCACGCTGTTGGAGGAAAATCACAGACTGCGTTTACAGACCGAGACACAGACATGGAAAGTCAAAGGTCAGCGGAGAGTTAAAGATCTGCTCACATAAGCACAACTGAATACACACACACACACACAGTCGCTGCTTTAGAACATGAACAAAGCAGTGCATCTCTCAGTTTCTTTGTGTGTGAGTGAATGGCAGGACTTGCTTCAGGCTGGGAACACTCTGGTGCTGAAGATTTAGCCTTTTTTTCTTTTCTTTTCTTCTCTTTTTTAAATCCACTGAGTACAAGTTTGCAAACTAAATTTATCCAGGTCTGGTATTCAACGTAATCTTTTTATTTTTTGTGCTTTTTGCATTTTAACAGAACAAAGACCTGTTTCTTTACCAGATGCTACAATGCAAATAAACACATTCCTAAAACATTTTAATCATCAGTTCAAAGATTCAAACTACTTTCTGTCTAATAATTAAAAACAAAGCTCTTTATCTAGTTGTGTGCTTGTGGGATTTCATTATGAGACCAGTTTTTTTCCGTAAGGGTGTGAGAACTCGCTTCTGTTTTCTGTGATAACAACTCGTAGGTTTGCTGATAATAATGTAATAGGAGTCCTTGATTCTTCATCTAAAGGTGGAATTTTCTGTTTGTTTTCATACATACAAGGTTCAGATTGTGTTCATGAAGACCTGTGAAATAAGAAAATAAAGATGAACTGTTTTATAAAACCAGCTGTCACAGATTCATGTGACACAACCAGGGGAATATGCATTTGTAGGAAAAACCTTTGTGATTTTAATGCCAACGTCTAATCAGCGGTTACTGTGTTACTGTCGGCTTGCATTACCATGACTGGCCTGCGTTACTTTTCTAAGTGATTATCTGTAATGACCCTTTAGTAATCAGCCCTTAGTTAACAGGGTAACTGACAGGCATTAAATCATTAAACAATACACAACACAAGATGTACAGTCCAGTTTACCAAAACATATCTGATAACTTTCACTGAAACCACCTAATTACTTTTATCGTGTTTCTGATGGAAAAGCACGGTTACCAAGTCCAATGTAAGACTAACGTCGTTCAGCTAGCACACCCACATTACTCATCACGGCTAACCTAAATGTCTTCCTTACTTGGTCACATTAAACATGTAAATGCTGTTAAAATGTTCTGTGTAGATTTCATGATGTAGATGACTGATTTATAATAAGTTACATAATTTCATGAATATATATATATATATATATAGTTTGTGTTAAAATGTCTTTATTTGAAATGTACATGTGTAAAGTGTAAAAGCTAGTGTCTCGTGAGAATACCCCTTAACGAGAGTACACGAGACTTGTCATGGACTGCGAGGGAGCAGATGTCTCTCATGAAGCGATTTTAAGCTAAAGGTTTACTAAAAGAAAAGGTAACACAAAGACTTAAGGACCTCTTTTCAGGACAAGCAGCCAACGAGGTATTTGTCATTTGAGAAATGTTTTTATTTGTGTTTGGACTTAATATGTGTACTGTAAAGTTGCTAATTGGTTTGTACTGTTTACTCGTGACCAGTTCTCACGGCGTAAAGGCGTAATGGCGTAATGGCGTATCGGCATACTGGTGATGGTGAAGCTGAGGAGAGAAAGCTCAAGTAATAAACGCCCGTTTCAAAGAACCGACCTGTGTCTGTGTTGTCGTGAAGAGAGCTACAAAACACCTTATAAACAGGAATTACACTCCAAAAAGGTTACTTTAAGGACGTATCAACTTTACACAAATGTATATAGTGCTTGTATACTGCTCTAGCCTGAAACACAGCAAAATTGCAATTCTGCGTTAATGACAGCTTCCATTAACATCACTGGCCTTCATTACTTTTGTAATGGATTACTTTGCCGGTCACTCATTTATCTGAGCCGCCACTGCAACTTACTGCGAACCTCAATATCGCCTTAGTGTCACATCAGGCAAGAGCAAATGAGCGTTTTCACTCTGCGCTATTGTGCCTAGTTTTGGTTTGCCACTTTTGAAAGGTTTGGGATATAGGACCTATTCCCACCTTCCCCCACTGTGGATGGTTTTATCTCTGAGAGCTTGGACAGGAGCTATTTCCTCTGGGTGCATGGTATATCCCTCTTTGAATACAATCCAACCGAGGACATGCACTTTCTTCTTGAAGACGTCACACTTCTGTGGACACCACTGTGAGTTTGACACCATGTCTTTGTTATCTCTGTAGAACAGCTCTGATGTGTTTAACATGCGAATCAAATGAAGGAGAGTGGACTAGGTTGTTGTTCAAATATGGCTGGCAGATTACATCCCGAAGGCTCCTTAAACAGTCCTCCATGCTCTGCTGAAACTCTGCTGGGGCTGTGCTGAGGCCAAAGGGTATGCAGTTCCACTGGTACAAGCATCAAGGTGTGATGAAGGTTGTCGGGATGACTTTCAGGGTCCAGGAACCCCTGATGATATGCTTTGCCCTGATCAAGAACAGAAAACCAGGAGCTGCCATGAAGGAAATCTAGTATGTCCTGAATTCTGGGAATTGGGTGCCTGTCTGGTACTGACTTCCTGTTGAGCTCGCTGTAATCACAGCACAATCTCAATTCCCCTTACTTTTTCCAACGCAGATGCCTGGAGATGAGTAGGGTAACCTGGACTCTGAAATACACCCACAGTTCAGCAGATCTTATAGATTGTCTTTCACTTCTTGCTGCAGAGGTTTTTGGCACAGATATGTAGGTCTCTGGAACAGGCAAAGGCATAAGACATAATGTTGACATCCTGCATGTTGGTATTAGCCATCGAGACTGGAAGACGAGACCAGTCCCTCTTGGATGACAAGACCCTCAGGTGATGGTGATGATTCATCATTTGGGACAAACAACAGACTTTGTCCTGAAAACTGGGCTCCAATGTGCGCACGGACATGTGTGGTAATCTGTTCAGAAGGCAGACATAGTGTCCGCTTGAGTCCGGTGTCTATAATAGTTTTAGTACTGATCTGGTAGTGTTTACTGATACTGAGAAGATTTGTCTGATATTTTGAATGTTGTGTGATCCTGGTTGCCGCTTGCCCCATTTACCACCAACTCCCTTTATTACATTAAATCCAATAATGGGCTGTTATGCAACACTGGGATCACTGGATACTAGCATTGGAACTAGAAGACGATTTTCAGGATGACAGTCCAAGTAAAGCTCTGTCTCTATCCACCCATCACATGGGATTTCACTACCATTAACTGCTAAAGGTACTAGTGGTTCTCTCCCCAAAAGCTCAGTAAGTGGCCTGACAGTCTGTCTACATCCTATAGAAAGATGGCCCTCCTGACCACAGCGGTACCAGTATCTACACAGGTCACCAAGCTGTCGCAGCCTCTCTGCACATTTGGCACATTCTCTCTTGTACATTTTGCTGGTAGAAAGGACCAACTGTCCATTCTTGCCCTTAACTTTGTTAACTTTTAAAATGTATTCCACTACAGATTACAGAATACATGCCCCAAAATGTATTTTGTAAAGTATTCCGTTACTTGCTCAATGAGAGTAACGTATTCTGAATACTTTGGATTACTTAATATATAATTCATGCTTTTTACAACTACATTTATGTACTATTGCTGTGTGATTTATTACTATTACTGAAGGTTACTCGCCATACCAATACCAACTAGATTTTTAAATCTTAATATAAAACGAGTAACAGTAGGGTGGACATTAGGTAAGGCTGCACCTTTTGCAGCGATCTCGTCTGGTCTGCGGCTCTGAACCGTAGTAAAGGGACTTCTGGCTAATACGTCGGGTTCCGTGTCGGGCTCATAACCGAAAACTAGCTTTACTTTGTTTTCTGGGTCAACTTTGCTAGTGAGAGACAGAGAGAGGCGTTGAAAGGCTGCTCCAACGGAACTTATTGTTTCGGAGGAAAACACGAACACAGTGTTCAGTCGAGTCTTAACAGCTTACTTAGAACTGGGCTCGTTAGGCACTCTTTTTGGCTGCTGGTTATTGTTATATTTACATGCTTCCATCTCCCGTTTCTGGTCGGTGACAACTCGTACTTTTCGATTCTCCTTTTTCTCCCTCCCTCGCGCTCACAGACACATAACAGGTATGGCGGTGAATTCTCCCTGCAGCACGGACTACACTGCCCATGAGGCTACATTCTTTGGGACTATGCCTGTAACACTCTGCCTATTGCCTTCATATTAAATAATTTTTTGAATATTAATTTAAAAAAATATTTCTTCACGTAGAGTAGAGGTGACATGGGCCGCGAGATTGAGACACAGGCATTAGAGCCTCTTAATGTGTGTTTTTTGGGGGGGTTTCCACCAGCGTGGAAACCAAAAATAGAGAGGGCATAGCCTAACACAGCGGTCCCCAACATTTTTTGTGCCACGGACCGGTTTAATGTCAGACAATATTTTCATGGACCAGGCTTTAAGGTCTCACGGATAAATACAACAAAATAAAATGATGTGACCAAGACAAAAACTGTGGTAGTTTGTAAATATAATAATAAACGCAAATTCATTGTGTAATTGTGTAACTTTATTAGCAGCGTCCTGAAACAAGAAATGACGTGTAATCCACTTATTTCAACAAAGTAACTGTATTCTGAATACCACCCTTTTAAACAGTAACTGTAACAGAATACAGTTACTCATTTTTTGTATTTTAAATACGTAAAGCCGGTGCATGTATTCCATTACTCCCCAACACTGAAAGTCTAATTAAACATTTCTTACTTCTTCCGTACTTCCAGCACATCAGCTGTCAGGCCTTCAATGAGCCCTTACTCCAGACCCTTACTTTGTCCTTGATTTATCTTTGTGGCAACCACTTCACCCCCCCTTGGTCTGAATTTCATCCTTTCTGTCTGGTTCACTGATTTCCAAGCAGAACATTAAGGATATATTCATCCATATAAGCAATTATATTTGACATTGTAAGCATGAGTGCTGGGATTTTACTCTGATCATTTTATGTAGTGTGTTGTCTTCCTATTCTCTGTGGAGCTGTGTCCTTTCCAGGGTTTTATAATAAAAGTAGCACAGGGAAGTCCAAGTTTTTCTTTGAACAAGGGAGAAGGACCAACAGGAAATCAGATTACTTAATTAGAAATACCTAAAACATTGGCTTCAAAACAAGCTCTGTGTCCTTTTACAGAAGGTATGAAAATCAGGCACAAGAGCCGAATTTCTTTTAAATTAAAAAACAGCTTAGCAAACTGGAGTCAACATTATATTTAACAAATAAAAGGTTACATTTAGCTATGACATTGCCTGAAGTGATTTTCAGTAATCATCACTCATTTCATTTTTGCAAACTGATCTCAGTCAGTCACCTGAATCAGATTTTCTCATGTGTGTCCGGATCATTCAGGATGACATAAAAAACAAACAAACAAAAAAAAAACAGTGAGCGACATACCTGCTCGTGTGTGTGTTGAACCTGAAAAGAATAAAGTGCCTGATTCTTTTCTTCAGATCAAACGAACTGAACTAGAGATGTGAAAATGTCCTAAATCCTATTTGGTCCTCATCATCGATGACCCTCGGTAACCTTTGATGAGACGGGGTCACGCCCTGTTTTGTGTGTGTGTGTGTGTTTTGGGGCCAAGGAGAGTTGAGGTCAGAAGAGCGAGTATTATTAATGATGCAACTCAAAGCTGTGCACGTGTCAAGTGGCAATAAATTAATTTCTACTTTTTTTAGATGAAGGCCAAAAAGGAGAAGATTAAATATTTGTTTTAAATGTATCGTTACACATGAGGTTGGATTTCATTTTAAAATTATCAGTCACTGAGTTTTTATTCAACTCGTGTTTTACAGTGACAACCATACCTGCTCCCAGTACAACCAGTATTGCATAATTATTAATTCTATTCCCCAGAAAAAGAGAAAGTCTTCCTTCATATCCTCTTTGAGCACATTTTCATGGCATTCATGATATTCCTCTCCTGCATGCTCACGTTCCTGTTTTTCAGACTCCAGTGTTCTATAATTATCATCATTGCTATAACTTGATATCCTTTCCTTAGTCTTCCTATTGCTTTAAAAGTCCCTTAACTGTCATTGAGCTTGTATTCATACCAAGCCCATTTCCTCTATTATAATATTTCTCTGTGTTGCCCTCTTCTTATCTCTTTTTGACACCTCCCTGGCCTTTTTTCCTTTATTCTTCTCTTTATATTTCTCTTTTGGTTTCTTTCCTTCCATTTCCCCTTTTTCTTCTTTCCCCTCGTGGATTCAATTTTCCTGTCCCTGCTCATTTTCATTATTCCTTTCTTTCTCAAATTTTGCCCGTTTCCTCTTTTCCATATTTGTCATTTCCTTTGTTGCTTTGGCCAAATATTTGTCTCATTCATTAATCAGTCTAGGATCATTTTTCCCAGGATTTAATGTTTGTTGAAAGGAAGTGTTGGTGACCCTTGTATTCTTAGACAAAACATGTTTACTTGTGTGCTTACATTTTCTTTCTGCCCTCATCTTTGATAATAACTTCCACATTAATGGATGTTTGTACCTTCCTCGTATTGTGGTTAAATGTTGGCATTTATCTTGCCAACATCCGATGACTCAGTCTGTTGTAAGGCACTCTACTTCAAATCAATGAATGAAAAAAAGGGAGAAAAAAAATCGAGAGGGTGTGTCTAGTTTGCCAACTTTCCCGTAAGTAAATGGATTTTTTTTTTTCAAATCTCTGAGAAGAGGAAGAGGTCTGTTAGTCACTTCAATATTAAATTACGCAGCAACTTGAACCTAGTCCAATTTAAACGGCCCCGGCGTTCCTTTGCAGCCAATCACGGAATTCCTCACCACCCACACAATTTGTCACAGCCAATTGGAGGAACGCTTAGAGGGACACGAGTGGTATTCCATTCATTCCTCAGCAATGAGCGTTAAAGCAGCGGTTTAGAGTTTCCTTTTTTCTGTCCATCCCTCGATTGTTCTTTCCATTATGTGTGTGCTTTGGGGGGCTTGTGTGTGCAAGGGTGTGTGGAATGTGTGGTGGGATGTGAGCAACTTCCTGTTTTTACTCGTTAAGTACGTCCCTGCGGTGCTTGACTTTCTGTGTGTGTGCGAGAGACAGGGAAGAAGAAAAGAGTAGAAAGAGGGGATTTACAATACAGCACATGCTCCAAAGTAAGTGGACATCGTGACAGTATAAAAAAAGCAACAGTGACCACGTGATTACTGGTTATTACAGCCTGCTGTAACAACCTACTCCTCTGGTTTTAAGGTCTGTTGAAACTTTTGGTTTCAGGCATTTGCTCACATTCAGCAAAAACAATAAAACATTATATTCAAATACATTTAAGTTGTCATTGCCAAGGAGGTTCATACAGTTGTTTCAGTTTGTTTGATTATTTTTTGGGATAACTCAAAAAGCTGCAAGATATTTTGGTCTATACATACAAAATTTCAGTTTAACAAGAACGTATCATAAACTGAGTACACCCTATGATTGAACAGCTTTTGTAGAACCTCTTTTAGCAGCAATAACTTGGAGTTATTATCTTTTGACTTTATTGGTTTTCCCATTGTTGTGATGGAGGAATCGGTAGAGGAGTTTTCGGCCACTCTTTACAGCGTTGCTTCAGTTCTTTCACCTTCGAGAGTTTTTATTTATATCACTCCTGACACTCATCTCCACCCACTCCACCCAGCCTGCACTTTCTTCTTCACCTTTCTTGCACACTGTCCGTTGCTTTGTATGGCTGACCCCAGCTATTTAAACCCATCCACCAACACTATTGCCACTCTTTGCATGTTCACCTTCCACCTCTCATTCACACTCATGTATTCTCTCACGCTGCTACTGACTTTCATTCCTCTTCTCTCCACTGCATGCCCCCACTTCTCCTGCCTGCTCCCTAGTCAAGTTTATTTCTATAGCACATTTAAAAATGTCTTTTCATCTAAAATAATCATATAACACAAAACATAGGACAAAATACCTCCCACCCACTCCATGACGTGCTGGCTAGTCACAGGAGCATGTTCAGCAAGAGACCGAGTTTACCAAAAAGCACCACTGAATGACACAGGAAGTCATCCCTGCCCGTGGCCATCTCCCTGTACAACTCCTCCATCTAATACACTGTAAACACTGCAATAGTTACACCTTTTTGAACACTCTCTACAGTAAAATAGCAAATGGCACCGTTCACAGGTTAGAGTCAAATGTCAGTCATATATATTCCACCTCTGTAATTTTTCTGTCTTGGAGCAACTGTCACCAACATAATTTCCTTTAGGATTAATAAAGTATTCTGATTCTGATTCTGATTGAATGAGAGAGTACAAGGAAGGAGACATAAAGTGAGAAAACCTGGGTAAAACCAACGCAAGCCATTCACAGATGCCAAATAGAAAGAGTCCTGTGTTTTAGGGTCTTTATTATCACCTATTTGCCTTACAGTATAAGGTGCCTTGAGGCGACTGTTGTTGTAAATCAAATAAAAATTGAATTAAATTTATTATAACATCAGAGCTTCTAATCTCAGATTTCAAAAACAAAACTGAGATAATTAAAAAACGAATAATAATATGCCTCTCTCCAAAAATACAATCAAATACAAGACCTTAAAATTGGCAGCAAACATCACTAGTTAGCAAATGCAGAATATCAGTTCAGCCCCAGCATGGTGAGTTGTCCGTGATGAGTCAATGTACCTGAACAATATTGAACAAATAGCATTGTATGTGTATGTTTGTGAACTCAGATGGAAAGAAATCATGGCCAAATATGGGAGGAAGAGGGTTTTATAGCAGAAGTTAATGAACTGAAAACTGTTTATGTTTCATTACATCTTGCACCAAGAAGTACTGTGCGTGCAAACGCTCCCACCAGACTGTGTGAAGGAGTGCGTATTCAGGTATAGCGCTGCTTAAAAAAAATCCAGTGGCAGTCCACAGGCTTAGATGCTTGTGTGGAATGTGAAAACTTTCCTGGGCTGATTTACATGCATAAGCAACTGGAAGACCCCAGGCGGATGAAAAAAGTGCACTTCATACCGGACACGAAAAGCCACCCAAACATGATGAAGAAAACGTGGTCAAGGAAAGGGAGAAACAAGTTCAGAACATTCACTAAAGATGTTGAGAGAGACACGCTCTCAGGCTTCCTCTGCCTGAAGAGTTCAAAGAAGGACACAATTACATCAGTCGTGATTATTTACAAAGTGCAATCATTGGAATGCAAGCTGCATACGGGGAAAGAGTCAGCGAGTTCAGAAAAAGAAAAAAGCTCCACTGTTTGTACCTGCCACACCACCACTGGACGCTGGCCCATCCCGGACATTAATGGCAGTGTATAAAACTTTATACATGGAACTGGCTGAGATAGGTGACAAAGACTGACAGCCAAGGACAAAGATCTTGCCCATCAGAAGGCTATTTTCACTCATAACCACAAATAGAGGGATACTGAAACCCACCAAGCTTGCGTTTGAAACATGGACTGTCATTCCTAATAATTATATGAATATAATGTAAAGAATTTAGGCTTTTGGAGTCTAGTCTATCTTTGGATCAACTTACTTGTGCAATCAGATTTTGTTCAAGCATTGCCCTAATATTGAAAAAAATCTCCAGTGATGTTCAGAAACAGATGTCACATTAACAGGTGAGACTGATATTCTTTAATAGGCTATTATTTTTCAGAGCTGCCTGCTGCAGAGTTGTCTGCAGTAGTCTTGGTCTGTTGCATGACCCTGTTTCAGCCAAGCTTTAACTGTTGGACATATGGCCTCACATTTGACTGTATAATACTTTGGTATACAGAGGAGTTCATAGTTGACTCAGTTATTGCAAGGTGCCCAGGGTGTATGGCTGCAGAAGAAGCCCAAATCATCACTGCTCCACCACCGTGCCTGACAGCTGGTATGAGATGTTAGTGCTGATGTGCTGAGTTTAGCTCTCTCTAAACATGACACTGTGCATTGTGGCCAAACATCTCCCCTTTGGGCTTGTGTGTCTAGTCTCATGGTTTAGAGACACTACCAGCACAAGCATGTAGCTACATTAAAACATCAACATGCCTTCAACTAACATGACTATTAACCAGTACAAGATGTGAATATCCTGAATTTTACAATTCAGCATTCTGGCTACAGGCAACATCTGCTTTTCAACAACAGATGTTTTTGACCTTCACAGTTTGAGCTGTTTCGATTGTTTCACATCCAAAGTGAGGAACAGGCAGAAAAAAAAGGCTGCTGTGATGAAAACAGATAAAAGTGTTTACAACACAACTTAAACAGTAGGTGTTTTTTTCTAAGTGTGTCAAAGGTCAAGTTCACATTCTCCATGTAAACTGTGTAATTTAAACATGTACATGTGTGAAACACAAAACAAACAAGTAGCTATCATTTTAATTATTTCTAGAACTCATCATCCCCATTAGCATGTTAACGCTTCTTTGAGGATATTTATTTTATAGAAATCACACATGTAAATATGACTACCTGATGGAAATTAAATGACCACACATGAAACAGACTGCTGATTACAGTAAAACCCCTCAGGCCTCGCAGGGAAAGTGTTTCTGTATCTGATGGATCTGATCTCTTTAAAGAAGCAGTTGATCATGCACTCTGCTCGTGAACACAGTGGATGCTGATCTCTGTGTCTTTACTCTGGGTTTGTTTGTTTTGTAGATCAAGGAGCTGATGCCTGTTTTTACCTCAGTGGACGTCACGGTTTGTTTGGATAACATGTGTGTGCTTTTGAAGTGCTAGCTGCAGGTTGTTATTCTTGCTCTGTCCCCAACTTATTGGTTTCTAAATTTAATTAGAACAAGTAATAGAATCCTTAGAATACTTAATAGAATAACAAAAATCATCTTTCAGATTTACGTTCTTTGAGTGCTGTGTCTTTCTCTTATATCTCCATCTAGTATCTGTCCCTAATAAGTTACAATACATGAACTAACGATATGACATAAATTAGCTAATACGGTGTGAAGTATGGTTTGGAGATTGTGCCACTGACAGAAAGACAGGAGGTGCAGATTTTGTTTTTGTTGGGAGGGACAGGATTAGAATGAGTCCATCAGAGGTACAGCTCAGGTTGAGCAGTTTGGAGACAAATTTAAAGAAGCAACGTTGAGATGATCTGGACGTGTGCAGAAGAGGAGTAGTGAATATATATGGGGCAAAGGATGAAGATGGAACTGCCAGGCGGAAGGAGAAGAGAAAGACCACAGAAAAGGTTTATGGACATAGTGAAGGAAGAAACAGAGAGGGTTGGTGTGAGATGGAGGCAGGTGATCTGCTGTGGTGACTCCTAAAGGGACCAACTGAAAGACAAAAAGAGGAAGAGATAAAGAACATGTTTTACACCAGGCTGCATGTTTCTGCTGTAAAATTGGCCATTTTAATGTGAAACTCGCTGGTGACTGACTCGCTTTTAAAGGGAACACCAAGTGGTCTTAGGAGAACTGCAGTTCTTAGCACTTCTGCACTCGTTACCTTAACGTGTGACACATACTCTTCAGTGAGTGCATTAATATTGTGCAGAGGCTTATCTTAACCCGAACTTTGATCTTGTTCTCAACCAAAATCACTCGATAATTCCTAAATTTAAAGCCCCCTTTCCATTAGTACCTACTTGGATCGACTCACCACAGCTTTCCACTTGACTCGGATCGACTGGTTTTCCATTACAATCGAGTACCACCTAATGTGCCTGGTCGTTGTCATAGCAATGCATCCAAGCGTCCTGTGTTGTAATTAAAATGTGACACAAATGCTACAACAAATATGGACGTTGAGGCAAGAATGTGACGTCTTCAGAGCACATGCCACCGATCGGCTGGTCAGTGGTGTCACTTAATGAGCCTTTAGAGCGTATCGTTCATGAAAATCAAAACCACCATTTTTGAAACCCAGCAACGAGAGAGAAGGCTACCAAAAACAACACCGTGTTCCCTGAGTCTGACGAAAAGCCACACAGCGAGCGGCAGGTATGCATTTTAGTACCTGGTTGGATTGCTTGGAACCCCGGTCAAGCAGGTACTAAAAAAGGCCTAATGGAAAACACTGAAAACTGTGGCGAGCTGTGGAGAGTCGATCCAAGTAGGTACCAATGGAAAAGGGGCTTAACACTGTCTCAGGGCAGACTAACATAATAGAAAACAAAATTGGACAATTTGAATTTTTTATATTGCCTGTGATGTGAGAAGTATCGGTTGATTGAGAGTGTTGGAGGAAATCCAGTTTGGTTATTTTCAGAGTGTATTTTACTTTAAAAAGTGCCCTACAAATAAAGCTATGTTAAACAAACCAGAGCAGGAGCTAAACAGACAAACACACTGGTGGATTGTTGTTAGTGGCTATGGCTGATCAGGTTTGAGGACTTATTAGGATATATCACTGTATAATGATACTGTTAGAGACTCGGTCCTTGCCAGGTTTTTTCACACACCAAGGTTCTCAGCCTTCCTTAAAAAAGGCCACAGTGAGGTTACACAGACTTTGTATACCCTTTCTAACCTTTGAACTTTGACCACTGTGCACTGACTGACATCAGTGTTTTGTCATAGAGGAACTGAAGCTTGTAGTTCTGCTAATGAGGCACACACACCCTGGGAAGGGTGGTTTATTAATTCCAGGGTAAATACATCAGTTCTAGGAAACATAATGTTTTTGACATTTTCTGATATTAACATTTGTAATCACCATTCACTCCATCCTTAATCTACATAATTAATGTTTTATTTTGTTTCTTTTCTCTCGTTTCCTCCTCTTATTCCTAAAATGTTCTGTTGTGCAGCAGCCTTGCACTGCTGTGCTCATCCAAATTTTTATCTGAAACAGCCCATTCATTCCTTCTGGGGTTGACGGTTCATATTTCTTAGTGCTGAACTCACAGGCTTTCCTGTTGGAGCCTGTTAGGCAATAGTTCACTGTGTACAGCATGCGTGTGTCCTCTGGCTGCGAGCCCATCTAAACAGAAACCCCATGTGTGAAGTTTTGGCACAGCATGAGTTGAATGCGTAAGCATGTCTCTATGTCAGTGGGTGATCCAGGGAATTGCTTTTTTGTGTATCTTTTCTCAAAAATGGATGCACATATTGATCAAATCTTAACTTTTATTTAGGGTTACATTCAGTAAGGGACATTCTGAGGAGTTTAGAGTGGAGACTAGATACTTTGCTGTTATTTCTTAATACTAAATTACTATACAGATTTAGTCAGCTGTGAAAGTGTCAAGAAAACCCGGTTCAACCGGCACGAGATCCTGATAACTCACGTAACGTCTTTGGCTGCAGAGGAGGAGATAAATTGTGGACAAGTGACAACAAGTTGAAAACATCTTTCAGTATCCATGCTGCAAAAACTGCCCGAGGATAAGATATTCTATCAGCCCTCAACTAATACAGTGACACGATCAGTGCTTCATTGTGTCACTGTGTGTCACAAGGAGCACTCAAACAATGCCTAAGGAACATTTTGGATAGAGAAAAATCATTTAGACTGAAAAACCAGGATAAGAAAACACTGAAGACATCAACCACAATATGTCTTATCAGTTGCTGTTGGCCACTCAAAATGGCCAAGGGCTCATTCCCAATGATTATGTCAAAATAAGATAGGAGACAGAATGATAATCAATGTGATAACTTCCAGAGTTGTAAATTCCTCTCACAGTATCATAAACGTCTGTCCAGATGCTTTGATCTTTAAACTTGTGGTCTTTGATTATATGCTGTCAACACCTGTTAGCAACACTCTACAAATACAACAACTCGAGTCTGTTACTTACTTGTCCCCCCTCCGATTAATGTATTTGCCCTGTAACACTCATTCAAGAAAAGGCGCTTACTATCAATGTAACTGAAACAATAAAGAACAAAACATAGAGTTTACTTGTCTTGGTCCAAAACTTTGGTCATGTTTCATCAGCATGTTTCACTCCTTACCTAATAATCATGTTGACTGAGGAACACTGTACCCTCACGTGGTTTCAACCTGTCTGACTTCTTGTCTATTTTGGCTCATTTGGGAACCATAATTTATTAAATGAATATTGTGTTGTACTCAGTAAGACCTGAAACAAGCAGTTTTTCTGATAAATACTTTAAGAGTGTTTCACTGAGGTCACAGATCAAGGGAGCACTAGAGCTTTCCCATAGACTTTAACATAGACATTAACTTGTCCACCACGTTGGCCGTGTGACACTCATGGTGAAAATGTATAATCAAATGAATAAGGCCCCAGTCAAACAGGCCTAACGACGAATCTGTGAAAATCTAGTAACCACTTGTCTAAAGGGAAAAATGTATACTCCCCAACCAGTTGATAAAAACCACCTTGTGAATGCTTTGTTGCTAATATGTTGCTGCAGTCATAGTCTGAATGGAAGTTATCTACAAACACTGCCCAGCTGCTCTCTGAGCTGTAGTGAAAGTGCGAAACGTGTGACACAAACCGGAAGTGGTTTGTGTCACACGTTTTCTCACAGCACTGAGGCAAAACTTTCACTTTGACAGTGAACCATCTCCATTTTTATGCTAATAGTCAGCAAGTCATTGCAGACAAACACAAAAAAACTACAAGAGGAGGAGGCTTTTAGTTCAGCGCCTTTTTTGCAACAGTTTTTACCCAGCGAGAGCCAGAAACCTCCAGATCCACTGTCACCCAGTCAGGAGACGCATTTCTTTCTTACTAAACAGTCGCTATATCATGTCCAATATGGTAGACAACTCTTGAGCAAAAATAATGGAAGTTGACTTCAGTTTAATCAGAAATTCAAATAAGAAGGAACATAGCCTTGAAGAAAGATGAAGAGCGGATTATGGACGTCTTGCAATATCAATTCTTTAGTTTTAGAGGTACTTATATACCAGCCAACTCTCTCACCCACATTCACATAGTCACATTGCCTGGAAAGATTAGGACTCAGACATATGTATGTGGTATGCTTTCCTGGAAGGACTGTATGGTCCTTTTCATGGCTCTGTGTGTCAGTACACTATGTTACTGTCTGAACCACAGGCAGCTGACATGCAGCTACAAGTGCAAACTCCTACAGTTCTTACATTTGGCAGTAAAAGCCACTGATCAGGTTTCATGCCATAGTGGGGCTTTAGGGATGGCAATATTGCTGCAATTTTTTGTTCAGACATGAAATTATTTAACAAAGAATGAAAGAATTACAATGAAACTGGGTACAGGCACTTCCCTTATGTCCATATATGGTAGCTAGTCAGATACGTTATATCCACATGAGCCAGCAGGCTACTCTGTTCAATATTTTGATATATGACTGCTGGCAGACCCAGAAACTCCCATTAATCACACAAATTACCCTGTGTTCTTGTTTAAACAACTGAATATATTACAATTACACAAAAACTTCGAATGAGCCTCAATATAGACTTTCAACAAATTAAATTTTGAATGACCATTAATGGTTTTCTTTGAGGACCACTTTATTAGGACTATTATTCCATCTGTAATATTTGGGAGTATGGCGGTGTTCTGGGACCTCCCCATCTTTTCACGTGCATATGTACAGCCTAAATGCAGGGAGGGAAGAAGCAAGACCTCCTTACTGAATGGAGCAAGCATCATAAGTAATGATGGATCTGACAATAATCTCGTCAGAAACAACAGAGGAGATGGGGAGGAGGCGGGTTCCACAGTGGCTTGAAGAGTTGCTCATGCTTTTGAGCTGTAACAGATCGTTTCAAGGCTTTCTTCCACCTGCTTGAAAAAGCTGCAGCCGCATGCTTACAAGCTACAAGCAAGAAACAACAAACAGATGAGTGTGACTTCTCTTTCAAAATTGGGAGTGTGTCATCAAATCGAATTTTGAGCCGTTTATGCTTTTGCACCACCATGACTTCACACCCACCCTGTCCTTCCCGTCAACAGCTTGAATGTCTGGAAATCACAACTGAGCTCCTCTGCTGAAGGTGCTTTCTTAAAACGCTGGTGATCAAACTGAAAAACAAGAAATTTTCCACCAAAGTGACCTTTCCACCTCCACATGTTTATGTTTGTTTTTCTTCAGTGCATCACTATTGAACACAGGCTGTAATTTCTCCTGCGCTTTAAAATAACCGATCTCATATTCTTGCTGAAATCATTTGAATAAGATTTGCATTCCTGTAAATGTGTCTTCAGGGTGTATCCGATCCAAAAAACAACACAGCGTGAAAAGTAAAGGTTCAGTAGGAGAGATCATGAGGGAGCTAAATGCACAGCTGAAACATAAAAACACTGAGCAGGAGCTTCTCCAACAACTTCTGTGCATTTCTGTGTGTTTGTTGGTGAAAAAGCTTTGAAGGTCATTCGTGTTTTTTTTTTTTTTTTTTTCATTTTGCTGATACAATAAAAATCCACTACATTCCAGAGAAACTGCTATGCTACATGTGGACTTTAATTTAAAAAAGACTTGTCTCAGATTTTTGATTCCTGTATCATTTAGTAGTCCGTACCAACACCAGTAGAGTTAAGGCATTCGCACACTGGACGCGTAAAATCTGTATGAATATTTCATGCATTTAAAATGTTTCTGTTAATACAGCCATTCACATTGACTTCCTCGTTGTTCCTGGACAGATTTGCAACATTTATAAGTTCATTTTTTCTGAATAAACAGTTTGACCAACCAGAACATTACATTTGACAATAAGTGCGCTGGTGCAAAAACGTGCAACGATACTGAATGTACAACAAAACAATAGCAGAAAATACAATCAAGGGTTTAGAGCTCATTGTTTGCATATTGTCTTTTGTGAATGAGTTATCACTTGATTCTTATTGCCTTTCTTATCAACGAGCCCGGATAGCACTCAGCAGCCGCACTAGTCGACATCTATAGATTAGAGAACTTGTAGACATGTGCAGCCTCTGTACATATACTACTTATGCTACCTACACTAACAATATAAATTTTGGTATTGAAAGGTATTGTAAGTATAGACAGCATCCTTACTGTTCTCAAACGGTGGGGTCGGTGGCATGAATTTTTTGACTATTTTAAGGGTGTCTTGCAAGAAGAAGTCTGAACCACTGCTGTAATATGCATCTTGCTGCTCAGCGCTTCACAGTGCTTTCAGGAACCTTCATGTGGAATTTTTTGTCTACTTGCTTTCACGTGGAAAATCCCAAAAGCATTTTTCAGCCATCCTTCAACAAAAGCATGTGTGAACCCTGGCCTGTGTGGGTTGTTTCAACAGCCCATCTCAATCAACACATCTTCAGTGACTACCAAAAAGGACACACGCCGAAATTCCTGGGAATTGCTCAAGATGGTTTGGAATTCAAATTCCCTGTCACTGAAAGATTAGTATTTGAATGGCATTTGCATGTGAGAGGAAGCTGACCCGAGGCGACCACCTGAAGTATGAGGCAACCGAAACGTTAGAACATTCCTGTCAGGGCAGAGCTTATCTCTGCTGTTGCTTATCTACTGCCAGCATTGACGGGAGGCAGGCGCTGTGGAGGCTTTGTAGGCTCTGTTTACACAGTCCCTTCTTTGAGCTTACACCAGTTCACAATTAGATTAGAACTTTCTGTTAAGACTTCTGTTTTGCATACCTGTTGTCAGTAAACTGATACAGAAACACTGACAAATCATAAGGAATCACTCAATCAATCCAGTGTTAGAAGTTTAACAACACAAAGTTCTCTCAGTAGTAGTTTAGCTTTACAAACTGGCTGTTACATTTTTTCTATGATAGAAAAATTAGTTTCTTTCATCCCTCTCAGCCATTTATTTGTAGTTTTTGCAAACCGACTGATGCGTGATAACGCATGATAAGAAATATGATTTATTGCATGGCCTCTTTTTCTTAACCTATCTCATGTAGTTAGTGAATGTAAATGATCATTTTTAGAACTGAAACAGACAGCCAAACTTAAAGTGGAAAGTACAATTTGATAGAAAGTGACGGAAATGCTTGGAGGAGTCTTTTCACTCTGGTGACCTAAAAGATCATTCTTTCACAACAAACTTTCTCAGTATGACTTCAGGGCACCCCGGCTCCCGTTAGGCTGTTCTGCCTTTGTTGACCCCACCCTCTACCTCTCAGCTACGTTCCAGTCATCACTCAGTTCACACCTTCACCACAGAGAAAACCCTTCAGCTCGCATCATTAACCGCGCTGCTCCAGTGTGCCCTCGGATTATGTCCTCATAATCATATTTGATATGTTGAATCTTTTTTTTATGTTAGAGAAAGCCGGTAGGTGTCAACATGACAACCAGGTTGCATTTTACATCAACAGTTATGATTTTATAAAACTCACAAAACAGTTTTTTAATACCTAAAGATAACCAGGAAAAATATTTGTATTTAATAACATATTTATAAATCTATGAAAAACTGTGACATGTATTGACATATATGAAGCATGAAATTCAGGACTTACCATCCCTCCACGGTTTTCTTGCTTTTTTTTTTTTTTTTGCTTAAAAAATAATGGTCCGGGGAAATTCATGTTAAAAAACACAACATTTTAAATTTATGTCCAGCACCACGAATCAATAGATTAAAGCTGTGACTATATAATAACAAAGTGGCGTGAAACCAGGTTGTGATGTGGGTAACTTTCCATTTGACACATAAGCCTCCTTTCACCTAATTAAATCCTTTCACAGATGGCTCCAGGCTGCTATAGCTGGTAGCTGTTCGCTGGGCTACACCTTCTGCTAATTCATTAAATTCGTGAAGTGGATTATGGTCAGTGCTGTCCTGGGCATTTTTAATGGAATTATCAGACAAATAATACAGAATGGTTTATAGTTAATGTACTGACAGAATATCAGACATGAAAACTGGAACCCTTTTAGAGAAGGTGGAACAAAGACTCAGCTTATTACTGAGTCAGAAAGTCAGAACTCTGAAGTGATGTCCTTCCCAAGTTGAATGGATTCCAGCTAGAAAATTGGAAAAGCAAGAAAACATAGGATTCTATTTCCTTCTGAGCAAAATGGAGCAATTCGTTCTTCATTAGCAATACAGCACAATGGTTTGTTTTTTGTTTTTTTCAATGTTTCAAAGCACTGCTACAGTGATTTTATGGATAGAGCCTCATCACAAACACACAACAGTGCCAGAAAAGTTTCATAGTTTTAATACTGTTTATGCTGGCTGAAGCCATCTTGGATCGTTAACCTGGGGGTGGTAGAGCTGCTCAGAGTTTCCGCGTTGTATATTTGAGATGAAGGAGGTGTTTTAGATGAAAATTTTGACATCTGATGTCCTCTGGAACACACAATGAATTAAATGATCCAAGCATAAACAGACAAATGGTAGGCTAAGGGGCAGGGAAATGGTAGGAATGAGAAGAGGGCTAAACCATGACCATAACATGCACCCATACCTTCTATAAATTCACCCCAGTAACCAAGCTTGCTTTAAAACACCAAGACATTGGGTGATTTTCACACACATGTAAGAGAGAGTGATAGTATTATAAAACTTATATCAGTGTTGGAGGGTTAAGATAAGATAGCCTTTATTATTCCCCACTGTTGGGAAATTCACAAAGGAAATTCAATTAGCTGCTAACTTCCACCTCTTGTCCCCATATGGTCACATCTGGCTTTGAAAAGTTAAAGAACACATTGTTTAAAATGCTGCCAAAAGGCTTGAAAAACACTTCATCATGCTATGTTATGTATGTCTCACAATGATATCCAGGAAAAGAGTAAAAATCCAGAATTATATAGTGATGGAAATAATAATAGTGTAAGAAAAAAATTTACTTACAGAACTCTAGAAACTCACTTTCTAGATTATAACCCAAAATAACTCACCATGTTCATTGTCTGCTTTAGCTCAAAAACCTCTTTAACATGTCAGATAAAAAATTAAACCAAATCAGAGTTAGTAATCTACTGTACACTCTAATTTTATATTTTTTAAAGATTGAAATGTTTTGTATAAAGCAAAACAGTTTTTTTTCCCCAGATTTCTTTGAATTAGACTAAATTAGTGTTAAACGTATTTTCCATGAGAACTGCGCAAAATAAATAGATTGCATGCTCTTAGTTTGTTTAAAACCGTTGCTTCTAACAGACAAACATGAAATGTGCTGTTTTACTACAATATGCAAATAGTTTGCCTTTTGACAGAGAATTTAGCCTTCAGCTGAAAAATATATTGCTTTTGCTTAAAAACTTAATTTTGTTTGTGGAACAACTGAGCTATACACAGTACAGGGGATTTACCCGCCTGCATTATTGCACAGAAAAAATAGAGAAAATCCAACTCCGTCACAGTATCAACACATGACAGAAAAGGAAACGCCTATGAAGAAAAAAAATGTTAAAAAGGGTTCAAAGGATGTGAAAATGTGAGTGGAAAGAGATGAAAAGCAATAGCAGGGGTGACGTTATCTTCCACTGTTCTCTGTCCCAGTGGTTATTGTTGTATGACTTTTTCTGAAATAAACTAGTTAAAACATGAAATATCTTCTCTCTGATTTTAAACCCAAAATCAGAAGAGGAAGAATTTAGAGCCAAACATATTTACAAAGAATTTACAAACCTCAGATGGGATATATGCAGATATATGCTCCGTATATATTTGCTCAGTCCTCATGAGTGGAACCACACTTGTCTTTGGGCCTTCATCTTTTTTTAAAAATTTTAAACTTGTAAAGTTTTGTGAACATAGGATGTTTCTATACAGGACACAAAATATGCCCCTTCTGCAAATACCTTTCCAAATAAGCCACTGAACTCAAGTGCTGCTAATCTCACAGTTTACAATACACACCACAGTTGTAAGAAATCAGGATTTTTGTCAGTTTGTGACCAATAAATCATTAAGTTGACCTTGAAGACTTTGATGGATATAAGTCAAATTTTAATGGGTTGTTAACATGACCCCACCCTTCAAGGTTTTATCAGAATTCATTAGAACCTTTTCAGGCTATCGTGTTTACAGAAAGAATGACACACATGTAAATCCTACCAAAAACACAACCTTCATGTAGAAGGTAAAATGAATATTTACATCTGGACTGTAAGTAAAGTTATTCAGCACAAAACCATTTTCAGGCTCCTGTGCAGCCTCTTTTACGGTGGCCCTGAGAGGCCAAACGGACTGCAACTTAAGAAAACACCAGCAATAAGAAAAATGCTGCAAAAGCACACAAACCACAGCGGAAATAGGAAAAAACTATTAGCCTAAAACTCCGTCATGAGTATTATATGAATCATGATAAAACACGCCTACCATGTTTTGGGTTCCTGCAACTGGTCCGTCGGGTTATTGTCTCCCCAAGAAACACTTCCGTTGTGTTTTTTCCTTGTTCTGTTTTCGTTTTTCCTATTTGTGTTTTCTTTTTTCCTATTTCCATTGTCGTTTTTCCTATTTCCGTTGTTTTGTGTGCTTTTGCAGGTGTTTCCTTAAGTTGCAGTCCGTTTGGCCTCTCAGGGCCACCGTACTCTTTTCATGTAATAAATCTGTATGAGGGAGAAGGAGCAGACAATGAGCCTGAAAAATCATACTCTGTGTATTTATTTCTGATTTCATGAAGTATTCCCTGTGATCCCTGCATACTGCGTTATCGCCCATCTTGAAAAAACTGCTGTCTGGAACTAGTCACCAGTTACGGGATGAGCAGAAAGCATAGCAAGAAAAACATGTCGTGCACCATTCAATTTCTTTTTGACACAATTTGTCTACAGACATACCAAACATCTGCAAAATGACTAACTATTTGGTAGTTTCTTCTACAGTAGCTGTCTACACACACACACACACACACACACACACACACACACACACAAAGCCTCACTGTCATAGCCGGTAATAACTTGCTAACAATCAGCTTTGTTTCAATTCAAATTATGGACCAATCAATCACCTGGCTTGTACTCGGAGAGGAATCTGATTGGTTGACAAGTGAAACAGAATGGCAGGCTGTGTGAAAGCTCAAATAGAGACCACCACGACTTTCAGAATTAATGTTCTCTGGTTCTAGCATCGTCAATGATTAAACACAGTTCATGGCCAAACAGTCACTTTCTGACTTGGCCAATCGACTCTCTGTTCATTCTGAGAGGCTTAATGACTCACGCACACAAAGACCTTTAGAGGCTGCTTTCAGACCCACAGTAAAAAGAAACTAAAGAGAACTCTGGTTTCCTTTCAGGTAGTAGACCTATTTATGGTTAGCACACTGAATGAAGAGCAAAGACTTTGAATACAGACAACCTTTTCTCCAAGTGAATCCAGATCAGCAAGTTCAAACGTTTTGTTCGTATCATGATCTTAATACCATTTAAAAAACTGAATAGTTTCTTATTCTTCTTGTTCTCCTGGTTATCCTGTTTTACAGATTCTACTCGGTTAACTTCTTCCTGATGTGCAAAAAGCCATTTATTTGGAAGGAGTCTGAAAACCTGCTCACTGACAAAATGCACAAATTGTTATTGTGCATTTTGTCAATGTAATGTCATATTGTAATTGTTTATCTATTTAATCATACAGCTCAAATGCAGTAGTATATGTGTTAAAGTGCTTCACTTGGTGCTGGTGAGGAGGAAAACTAAAAGTAAAAGTGCATTTAATTGTAAAGCTTGTGAAGATAGTGATATCAGTGTCAGTTAAACTGCTTCTGATGTACCGGAATGAGTCATCCGATTACAAACCTGGCTACACCAGGAAGTGTTCTCAATTGTTAGAGAGAGTCTGATAAAAGGTAACCCGAGGACATGAACATATACAAAAATTAAGGCCAACGCACACATTTTTTCAGGTACCTGTTCAGTTCCTGCAACGGTTCCCTAAAAAGAAGCACCTCGCAATTTCAAGGAGATAAATACTATAAAAATCTAATCAAAGTTCACTCCTGGTGAAATAAAGGTCAGTGTGATCAACAAATTATTGTCCCTAAATATTGATATTATTTAGTTTTACATCATATATTTTTGTCATTGCCGCTGAGTTAATAAAAGCTTATTTATTATATATTCATTATTGAGTGTACTTGGAAACCAGAAGTCTACATCAGTTTGTTCAAACTAGGTGATCATGCACAGGTTGATAAAGGTTGATAGCCTTCCTTCTGATCACAGCTCTTACCTGCAACACATCCTGAAAGTGTCTGATTTGTTTTTCCATCACAACTTACAGATGCTTCATCCTTCCACAGCCTAGAGTAGCTCTGTGTTTTACAGCTTGTGTAGTGACTCACAGTATATGTAACGTACTCCTCCACTGGCCAGTCAACTGCAGACAGTGAACAGTAATCATTGTGTCTCATTTCTCACGATAAAAGTAGCCACTTTCAGTTACTCCTTGACCCCACTGTGTGATAATCAGTTTCACATTGCTGGTGGTCTGAAGGACCCACGACACCTGCTGTTGTAATCCTTGCAAACGGCAGCACACACCAAAAGTCACGTCACATTCGCAAGCACAAACCACGTTCTGGTGTAGTTTTGGTTTATCGTGCATCTCACATGGGTGTCATGACCAGCGTGGCTGGGTTTAATGTTTGGTTTTCTTTTACTGATACTTCAATGACATATATAAAAAGATTATTAATACCATATTTTGAGAATAAAGTCAAAAAGTGGAGATTACAGTTGTCATTTCAAGTCAAACAACTGCCACAGCTGCTATAGGCTAACCTCTACAAAATTCCTTGTGCAGATGAGTTAGTGAAGCAACTTGATCAGCTATCTTATTGGGTCTTGTGATACAACATAGATCCTCTTAATGTTATGAGGGTTAAACATCAATATGCAATATATATATGCAATATCATAGAGGGCTTTAATGTCAACATTTCATTTTTATATCGAATATTATCCTCAAATTTCAACTTTATCTTTGTATACATCAGTACATGGGCTCAGAGTGAGATGCTGTAACAGCTTGAAAAGAAAATACTTTATGGAGAGAATCCTGAAAAACAAAACACACGAATCAAAACTGTTATCGTCTTGTTTCCTCTTTTGAAATCTTCTACAGCTGTACCACCATCACTGCAAATGCTTTGCCTAAGTGGCAACGCCTGTCGCTCAGGAAAGTGTAGTGTAGCGCCCTCAGCACTCATATAAATGGTGATGAGGCTGTAGTGATGTCACTGTTTGTATTCAGCAGGACCAATATGGTGACCATAATGGGCTCTTCAGTGGTTGAGAGTCAGCATGGGCACTCCTTTGTATTCTGTGGCTACTCGGCTTCAGAAGCCGACTCCATCACTGTGCTCTGAAACATTTTCCTCACAATCAGCATGATGCTTTCAATATCAGTCAGCACCATCTCGGATATTTGACTGACGCTGTGCATTTGTTTATCAACATAACGACAAGCGCTGTGCTCATCCTTAACTGATGGGCAAATCAGAAATCAGAAGCCAAGTATTTCCCTTTCCCTTTAAAGGACCAGTATGTGAGATGAGTGTGTGAGATGCAGCTGCTGTGAATTGTGTGCTGACTGTGATTAAGTAAATTTTTAAGTTTTTTTTTTGTATTTGCATATCTTTCAACTGTGATCCTGATGACGATCCCTCATCCTTCCCGTCATCACTGCAGCTGGTTCAAAAAAATGAAGGTTACTAACTATTGATCCAAGTCAGAGCAAACACCTGCACTTTATAGAAAACATTAAAAGGTGAAATTCAAACTCTCAAAGAAGGAAGTAGCTTGTTATTCGGTAACAAAAAGTACTGTGAGCTACTTGCAATACTTTTTGTTAAACTGGTAAGGTGCACATAGAGGAGCTCAGTTACCTCTTAACAGGCAAAAGATGAATCTTGTTTTATTTTATTCTTGTTATAATTTTACATATTTTTTAAAGTGAGTTTAAATCAAGCTAGAAGTCAGTGGTCAGTGGTCAGAATTATCTTGCAGTGAGTGGACAGTGCTAACAGCTGCTTATGTATGTATTCATCCGTCTTTCTATTTACGCAGCCCATAATCTGACTTACTCAAACAGATTGTTTGTGGTTTCCGGTGTTTCTTTCTCATACCTTCCGCCGGTGTTTAAAATCACTATCAAAGTTTGGCATAGTTCTTAGTGTGCATGAGTTTTCTTCTTCTTTTTTGTGATGGATTTGTCATTTGTCTAGTAGTGACAAACTCCAGTAGTGTTCAGGTCATTAGTTTATGTTAAAAACAAAACTGCATGGTTTATGGTTTAATGATTTTGAAACTATGATTAAAAATAAAATGAGGAGAAGTAGCTCTTTGTAGATTTTGATTTCGATTGTGGGTTTTGTTGGTCCCTTGAGAGGTTTAAGTAATAATCCCTTCCTTGAAACCAGAAGAAACTCCTTCTTTGGGTTTCTCATTTCATATGAAATACGTAACTTCAGTTGAACCAGAAACCTCGGGTGTGAATTTGAAGAAGCTGTGACTGTGAATCAGCCCAAAAACAGGGTAATGAAAAAAAAAAAATCACCTGACTCGCCCAGTTATTTTCCAGGGGGAAATGTTACCTCAAAAAACCCCAAACTTAAACCCATGAAAAACATGCAGATGAGGATGTGGGTGTTTTGCAGAAGAGAGTCTCTTGAGTACTTGTGGTTGTGTATCATTACAGGCAAAAGATCCCCGTATGATCAGTGTTGTTTACTGTTAATCTGTCTGAACCCAGAGATTAACCTTTGATGGCTCTGTAGTGAAGGTAGACTATATTTCCATAAATAGCACCAAAAATTTTAGTGAACTCCTATATGAGATAAGACACTTTTGCTATACATCAGATATATCAGTGGAAAAAATGAACTGTATGATAATGGTACAAATGGAGTTTCACTGTTAATAGGTTTGTTTTTTAGTCAATTGGAAATATTTTATGTTTTAGTTCAAATGTTGAAGAGTTCCCCATTGTTCAGCTAATCATGTGGCCTACTTTTAACCTCTAAAAATTAATGAGTGGCACACAATTACAAACATTCTTGTACATTTCATCCACTGCATTCTGACTTTATTTAGATTCTGAAGTTGCATTTTTAAGCCACTGGCCTCATTCTTCAAGGTGCTAATTCTACGGAGGATTTTATTATCAGGGAGTAAAATATCCAGTTTGGTCAAAGCTATTGGGATTGATCATTTATGCTCAAGTTTTCATCAGAGGTGGGATTTGTCCCACTGGAGGGTGACATTTTATGGTGTGCAGGGGTTACTGAAGAGGTCTGTTTATACTCAAACCACAATCTCTTCCAAACCTAGTGAAAGTGCTTATACCTAACCAGTGGCAGTGAAGTTTGCCAATTACAGAGGATGAAGACCTAAAAGCAGGATGTGCGGGAGTCCAGAAAAGTAAAATCCAAATCATTTATCCAGATAGAGGTCATACACAGACAGTCTGCGAGGCACATAAATCCAGCAAAGGGCAGGCAACAAAGGAAAAGTCCAAAAACCAGACAAAAGGTCATAACTAGGGATGGGTATTGTTTAGGTTTTATCCGATACCAGTACCAAACCGGTACTTTTGAAACGGTGCCGGTGCTTAAACGTGCTCGAACCGGTGCTTAAAGAATGGAAAACACAAATTTGTCCAAAAACCTCTCATGTTCAGCTGTTTTTTTGTAAAAACATGACAATGTTAGCCTTTTCTGCAGCTATAGGGCATATATGGTCTCACTCTTGGCTGGAAGCAGTGCTTAATCAATGGAAAAAACACAAACTTTGTCCAAAAACCTCTCATGTTTAGCTGTTTTCCACTTTTTCTTTGGTCATTTTAGCCTTTTTGGCCAGGGTGAAGGGAGTATCTGCCATCAAACAAAAAGACAGCCGCTTGTAACTACGACGGTGTTTGCTAGTTCACCTTACGTGCATTAATAATGTGGTTAGCCTACTCAATGTAAATTACACACGAACAACATTAAGCTACTCATGCAGAGAAGAACGGCTGCTGCTGCCATCATCATCCGTCATCATTTCTGCTACGCTGACAGGGCTAGGGGCCAGGACTCTACTCTTCGGGTTTTTGGGGGTTGTTGCTAACTCCGGGTCCGATAACAGGCACCACACCCGCAGTAGATGTGCTCGGTGTGAGGTCTTGCAGCAAGCTATCAAATACGGTGCATTTCTCGGCTTAAAAAAACGCTATGCGTCGCCAGGCGTTTCATCAGATTCGAGGTGTTACCTCCTTTGCGCAGTATCAGCTTAAAGCACTTGTTGCAGGCTGCTGAGTTTGCATCTTTTGCTGTGAAGTACAGCCAGACTTTTGACGCTTCGCCTTGGGCGTTTTTAATCTGTAGCTCAGCTCTAAAAGAACGTACGTACCTGGGCCCGCCTACTATCCTCGGAAACGTAAAATGATTGGCTCAAATCCAAAGTGTATGACATCTCGGGGAAAAAAAGCACCGAAATGCTTTTCGGTCTGGTTACTACTGTTTATGTCAGAATGGCACCGGATACCGGTACCCATCCCTAGTCATAACTGCAGGGAATTACTGCAGAAATGAATACAAACAGAAATCACAAAAAAAGGTCATAAGGAGTACTGGAAAGCTTGAATGCAACAGGATGATTTATTAACCGGTGAGTACAAAGCAAGTGGTATATGTACTGGGCTGTTAGTAAACACATGTAAAAGCCAAAACAGAAGAGACTTGGTGAACTGGAAGCAAAACTTCGAACAGTGTAAAAAAATTAAAAATGACTAAATAAATAAAGAATTGACTTAACAGAAAGACAACTTTGTGACAGAAACCAAAAGTAAAAAGTCAGGGGAAAACAAAACAACAGCATTTGGAAAAAACAAAAACAAAACAAAGTACAGACCACAGAGGTCCATACTTGACGTGAACCAGCCTTGTGGCTAACCAACCTGCAACATGTGTCCCCACCACAGCTTTAACCTACTAATGTTTTTGTCTCTTGCAGCTAGTAAAGCTGTGGATACCAAATATAAAAACAGGGAGGTGCTCGTGTCTAAGGCAGCATCATTTTATATTAAAATTAAACTTTTTGATCTGAACATACAAACATATTAAGAACCACCTCAACTGGCTTCTTTCAAGCCAGGATTCACACATAGATTTGATGCTTTACTTTGAGCCCCTCCCAAATGACATAACTCCACATACTATCTCCGATGGTCTTTTATCCTCACCACCTCTTGATTTTGTAATCTTGCACATTGTGCCACTGCTGCTGGAGCAGGGTTGAAGATACAACGATCATGTCAGTTTTTAAGACAGTTTTAATGATATGTCAATTCAATTCAGTTTATATCAGTTTTATTTATATAGTGCCAAATCAAATCAAATCACTTTTATTGTCACATCACATGTGCAGGTACACTGCTACAGTACATGTGAGTGAAATTCTTGTGTGCGAGCGTCACAAGCAACAGAGGTGTGCAAAGTACGATAACATAAGAACAAGCAAATATAAGAATGGCTAAATCTGAGAATTATATGAATAAATATATGTACAATATAAGAGTGTATGCATATTACTGAATGTGTATACCAAATATGTATGTCTACGTGTGTGTATATATGTGTGTGTGTGTATACATATTTTACAAATTAAATAGAGTAAAAATAAAATAAATATATAAAATATACAGAGGTTGGTAGTTGGATATTGTGCAAAACAAGTGGCATTTATATACAGTATGGAGTGCATAATGTTGAAGTTCCAGTAGTGAAGGTGAGGTGTCTATGAAGTGTTCAGCAGTCTGATGGCCTGGTGGAAAAAGCTGTCTCTCAGTCTGCTGGTACGGGACCGGATACTGCAGAAACTCCTTCCTGATTGAAGTAGTCTGAAGAGTTTGTGGCTGGGGTGACTGGAGTCCTTGATGATCCTCCCCGCTTTCCTCAGGCACCGCTTCCTGTAGATGTCCTGGAGGGAGGGAAGCTCACCTCCAATTATCCGTTCAGAACACCGAACTACTCTCTGGAGAGCTTTGCGGTTGTAAGCGGTGCTGTTGCCGTACCAGGTGGTGATGTATCCTGTGAGGATGCTCTCAATGGCACAGCGATAGAAGGTCCTGAGGATGCGGGGGCTCATGCCGAATCTTTTCAGTCTCCTGAGAAAGAAGAGGCGCTGTTGCGCCTTCTTCACTGTTTTGTTTGTGTGTACTGACCATGTGAGATCCTCAGCCAGATGTACACCAAGGAAGCGGAAGCTGCTCACTCTCTCCACAGCGGCGCCGTTGATGGTGATGGGGGTGTGTACTTCTCTGCACCTCCGAAAGTCCACTATCAACTCCTTTGTCTTTGCGACGTTGAGGGTGAGATGGTTGTCTTGACACCAGTGGGTCAGGGCACTGACCTCCTCCCTGTAGGCCGTCTCATCACCGTTGGTGATAAGACCCACCACTGTAGTGTCATCCGCAAACTTCACAATGATGTTGGAGTTTCTAGTGGCCGTGCAGTCGTAGGTGTAGAGTGAGTACAGGAGAGGGCTCAGTACACACCCCTGTGGAGCACCAGTGTTCATTATGACGGGGGATGAGGTGATGCTGCATCACAACAACAGTTGCCTCAAGGAGCTTTTATAGTATTAGGACCCAACAGAGAAAACACTGAACACTCCAACAATCAGATGACCTCCCTATGAGCAAGGACTTTGACGACAATGGAAAGGAAAACCACTCTTTTAACAGGAAGGAACGTCCTCCAGAAGCAGGACCAGGGCGGCCACCTGCCATGACCAGCTGGGGATGAGGGGAGGAAGACAATACGAAGACATGCTGTGGAAGAGAGCCAGAGATGAATAATAACTAATGATTAAATGGACAAATCAAATGCTATATCAGTACACAAGGTCAGAGATTCACAGATTATACAGATGATGATGCTGAAACAGTTTGAAAAGATGGGACTTTTTGGGAAAAAAACACCTTTTGCTTCCTGTTGTCAACTCATCTTTTCCTATATATTCACTGATGTGGCGGTGCTCTCTGAGTGCCCACACCTATTGTGTAGGAGAACACTGTTGCGGCTACTGGTGCCTTAACAGTGAGCATAAATACATGTGGTTGTGTGATGATTTTACCATTGGCATGTGAAGTGACATCCAAGCAGGCATACTTGGGTCTTAAGGCTCATACACCCTTCAAAAGAAGCTCATGTCTTTCTGTCTGTTGCATTGAAAGTTGAGATACTTGCACTCCTACTACTGGAACACAACTCAAGTTGTTCTCCTCCCAGCTGCTTCACCCTTGGCTGAAAAACCCCTGCTTGCCCCAGTGTCCCCAGTGCCCCAGGGTCTTGATGAAACAAACAGAATAAAATCATCTGCAAAAAGAAGAGATGAGATACTGAAACCACCCATGTGTCCACTCTCCATAACTTGGCAGTGTTTACAAATTCTGTCCATTAAAAATTAACATAAGTTCAATTAAGAATTGGTGACAAAAAGAAACCGTAGCTGAGTCAAAAAGTTACTAGCAGGACATGTGACTCACAGAAACCCACAGAAAACACATGACTAACATTTCACTTATGTTTTTCACTTGATTAACTAAAAAACAGATGGCACCTAGCAAATGTCATTCATGCACTAATAATTAAAAGATATTAAATTTGACATGCACAAATATAATATATAAAGCTCCATTTACTGAAGAAGACTGTCAGTGCGACCAAAACTACCTCTGAGTTGAGATTTTTTCGCCCAATAATATGTTTTATGTGGAACAGGCTTTCCAGACACTAAATGATTAAAAACACAATGCAACACAATGCATTATATCAAAGTTACACTCTAAAAGACATTAAGGGCTTGGAGCACTTATAGTAATGTTTGTAGAGTTAGTTCCACGAGAAAGGAGTACCCTATGAAGAAATATCATCTCAGGTCCAGAGCGTCCAAACACTAAGGATGGCAAATTCTACAAGTTTATTTCATTAATAAATAGTATGTCTATTTTGGTTTCTTTAATGAATACATGCTGACTTTAACTTGACATTGCTTTTTCGAGATGTACATTTCCAGTCAGGTTTAATCAGTAATAGTCTGCTAATGTTGTGCCCCATGAATAAGGAAGTGTTCACAAAGTTCAGTTCACCAGGATGTTGATGTAAACCTTTTAAAAAGTATTTCCTGTTAACGTGTTTCTGGTTAAGCAGAAGGATGTTAATAATAATACAAAATGTTTAATCTGACAACAAAAATAACCAAGAAATGGAGGTGTTTACTGGCCAAGGAGGTGTTTGAGAAGAAAATGAAAAAGCTTGTGTGCGCATGTCTCTGTGTGTTGAGTCATATGGCTATGAGAATATGTGGTTGAATGTGTGGTGAAGACATCTCTGTGTTTGTGTGTGCGTGCTACACATGAATTTGAAGTGTTGTATTGATGCAGCTGAACCATCTGTCAATAGACTATTAAAAAAAAAATCCACAACAAAAGCAGTTGTATGACACATAAAGACAAAGCTACATCTGTGCAAAACAAAGAAACACAGGAAAGATGTCTTTAAAGTGGATTTAAGCATTTTTTTGTGTTTTTTTGTGTTTTGTTTTATAAATAAATCCTCTAAACTTTATTCAAACCACCAGCTGTTTCTGTTGTTCGAGCAAAAAAGCCATCTGCTTGCTTACACTAGAAAGTGAAGCGCTTTCTTTCTTTCTTTCTTTCTTTTTACAATAATGCTAAACAGGATAATCTGCCTCATTGCTGCTTGAAATCCAATCTGGTGACAATAGAACTATGTTTCCATCAGGAACTGTTCTCATTGTACATCTGTCAGCATAAAACAGCATTTCAGCCAACAGTTACAGAGATGAGAATTATCAACTGTGTTAGCCTTAATGCCATGTAGTCATCAGTTGGGTTTATCAGCACATTATATGAATATTTTGCACTTTTTTTTTGCAGCAAAGATCTGTTAATGTAATCAGTTGTGGTTTTTATGCACAGATTAGTCCATTAGAGCGACCATAAGGAGCTGCATGTTGCACTCGGAATAATTCCACCCACTCTGTGCTTTGTTTATGTGCCCCTACACCTTCATGAACAGTGTGCACAGCAGACCACAGAAGGAACCTTCATTGCTGGAGCCTGTATAAATTTTCCAGATACCATATGAATATTCCTGGACTGGATTAACAGTTACAAAGCCCCGGGATCTCTGTGTGAAATAACATCTTATAATTCTATTTCTTATAAAATATTAAATAAAGCACAAAATCCACCCGTCTTCCATCATTTATACAGTTTCGGGTCAAAAGGGCAGAACCCCCACTTTCCCCCCACAACCTCCAGCTCTTTCGGGGGATTCCCAAGGCATTACCAAGTAAGCTGAGAAATATAACATCTGCAGCATGTCCCAGGTCTGCCCTAGGGTCGCCTCTCATCTGGATATTCCTGAAGCCTTACTGAGGACCAGTAGCTCATTTTATTAATCACCCCATCCTATCTCCAGAGCTGAGCCCAGATACTGTTTGGATGCATGTCCACATTTCTACCACCTGTATCTGCCTTTGTATTTTTACTGTCAGTGGGGGTATGAAATGAAATTAACCACTAAATCAACAGTTTTGCCCTCTTGCTCAGATTGTGCTCCATAACAGACCAGTACAGTGTCTGTATAAAGGACCCATAATGGTTACCACATTGGTTGTGTTGTTCATGAACACTGATGTCACCACAATCACATCAGCATTTATTACCAGTGCTGAGGCTGCAAGGTACTCATCGCATTATTATCCTAAATGATAGGTATCGCCATTCAGCCAAAACCTTTGCATCCCTGCTGTTATAGGAGTAAAAGAAGCTAAAACTGGAAGCAAAGAATTATCAAAGTTTTATAAATTGTTTGTCCAGAAAGTCTCTTCAAGCTTTTTTGAAGTTCTGTATTGTTGAGTTTTTGCACTAATATCTCACGGAAATAAGACGATCATACAATTGTGTCCTCAGTCTTGTGGCGGCATCCATGCTGCAAGGCTTATTCTAAAACACACACTCATTTTAGAGAATGCCGTTTTCAAGACTCAACAACAAACACTGACTGTGCGGGAAACCAGACTACCTTGGAGGACACACGTAAATGTAATGTGCACGTACTTTGTCAAATTCCAAATTATTTAAGAACATGCGTTCATAACAATGATTTTTAATGTATATTGTGTATGTTGACATTAAAACTCCATCCAGAAACCCTGAGTGGACTGTTTTTCCTCTAAACTTCATTTGCATAAACATTGAAGACTGTAGTTTTACTTGTAGTACAGTTCACTAGAAAATACATGACCTTGACAGGAATCAAGCAAAGAATTTTTGATGATCAATCGTTCAGTTGTTTTTTTTAGCCCCGCCCACTAAAGGCTTCCTGGACCAATGGCTTTTCTTTCTGCACAGCAGCAAGTGTTCAGAGAAGTGTTCTGAAAAGTGAAAATGCAAAACTGCTGATCTAAAACTGATCTATTGATCAAGAATGTATTTGTGTCAGTGTGTTTAGTTTCCTGTTTGATATGGTGGAAACTTCACAGTCCGGTTAAGTTCTGACGTTGGAGGGGCTTCCATTGCAGACAAGTGAAACTCAGTGAAGCATAAACCACACATACACAAACACATACCCCACGTCTGTTTCTATATGCTTAACCACCATTACATACAGTATATGTACACTCTTAGCACAGAGAAAGTTCCCCTGCTGTATTTTCCAGCTTGTGAGGCTCATTCAGTGACTCACAGACACAGTGAAGAAAACCACACTGTCAGTCTGGGACTGGCTTGGGTTTTTTCAGTTTCAGCTCCCTGCTTTGCCACTAAAAATGGAGAAAATGAAGAATCGATAACCTCCCTTAGGTCTGCCAAAGGACCACTGAGGAAAGTGGTAAACCCCTCATTGTTTATGGGAGTGTGACTGGTGCTCTACAGCTAAGGTCAAATTGTTTTTGAAGTGGGTTTCTTTAGGCGTTCGGCTCCATTTGCTTCCATTTGAAGAGTCTTTCAGTCTTCTGTTTTGGGTAGATGACATTTAAAGCCCAGCAAGCAGCCACAAGTAATTTTCCTGTTACTCTATCAGCAGGCACACATGTCACAGGTTTCCAAGAGCTTTAATGAGTGTCTGAGGATGAGGGGGGATTACAAAAACAATCAAGTAACAGTTTTTTAACTAAAATGTACAACTATGTTATAGTGGTGAAGGCTAATATTAAACCTGACCAAAGTTTCAATAAATGAGGTCAATGTGTAAATGAGTCAAAAGGTCAGACATCAGAATGCTCTAAACAACAGACTTACATGATATAACAGAAGCGAGATGAAAGCTCATGTATATAAATGGATAAGTGTCAACTAGTAGGTGTGAATTAAATGTTTTGTTGTATTTGACATTTTTAGCCCCCGAACCATGGCAAACCCTCGTTCCTCTGCAGTGAGTGTAGGCTGTCAGTTTGCTGTTCACCTCAGCTGTCAATATGTTGGGTGAGAGGTGTCCACGTCTGTTTACTCTGAAGCTGTAAAAGGATATGGACGATAAGGACTGCCGAGTGGCTGGTGAACAGTGGTGTGGACCCAAAAGCAGACGCACAAGACGGACGACCGAACTTAACGAACTTAACGAACTTAACGAACTTAACGAAATCCGATGGTGACAGGGAAGTAGAAATGGGAGACGAAACACGGATATTACTAAGGAACAAATACAGAGGACATGAAGGCTAAGGAGAACACACATGAACGTACATGACAAACAGGGGAGAGAGAACGAAACACGAGTGAAACGTAAACAGGAAGGGGAGACAAGACATGGAGGGAGAGAGAGGGAGCAGAAGACACGAAGGGAGACAAAGACATAACCGAAGAAACATACGCAGAGAACACGACAGACTCTGACAGGAGACACAAGGATGAGACAGCGACAGGAAACCATGGAAACAGAAATAGTACTAAACAGAACAAACACAGGACTCGTTCCATACTAAATGATGGAAAACATTATAATACAAAGAAGTCACAGAAGACAGAATCTTCACAGAAGAATGATTCTAACTTTGACAATAGTTATTTCATGCAGTGTATCAGAACTCTTGAACATGAAGTAAACACAATTTTTAGCTAATATAGCTAGTAACTTCATGATTAGTGGGTGATTTTTTTTCTTATGATGTTTCTTTGTTTGGGGACTCTCATTTCCTATAATGCAAGTTGATAGCATCTTTTTTTTTTAGATCTGGCCTACTTGGTAAACACCCACATTTTAAACTATACACCTACCTGCTTTGCAGCATTTACTCTGCATCTAAATTGTGTAGTTTCCAAACCCGAAACTGTGATGTCAAGAGTCATTTCCACAGACCTTCTCCAGAACTACAGAACACACTTTGTCATTTCAAAGGCTCCCTATGACTAAAAAACGGACTTTCATGGGTGTAGTGCCCCTTTAATGCATTCAGATTTTTGAATTTCTCGCCACAGAGATGCTTAGGTTAGAAGGTTTCTCATGGAAATGAGATTGTGTATAGACCTAGAATTGGGGCAGAGGCATGAGAGGAAACAGTAGTAGGCGTAGCAGAACATCCTTCTTTTACCTCCACAAACAAGATTATCTGACTGATTTGGTTTGTCCTTTGGTTAGCAGGATTATGCAAAACATTATAGGTGGATTTAAATTAAAGTTTTACCTGAGATGTGGCTCAGCCCTTCTTAGAAATGCTTAACTGTTAGGGATTGATCTGAATCCAGATCTGAAGCCAGGAACTTTCGAACGATTCTTTACTATTGCAAGGTAGGACAAAACTGGACCAAATTTTGTGTCATGCCTCACCAATAAATATCATAAAGTAAATAAATATCATATAGTACTAATCATCTGTTTTTCTAAAGTGTTGGTGTTGCTGCTCAGTTCACTGTGTACAGACCTTCCAGTAACAGGTCTACCACCCAGTTCAGGTCCAGTTTGAATATTTGGAAAGTCTGAGGTCTACAGGTAATAAGTAAGAGAAACGGTTTAGTTTCTGTATAAATGATGTGCACAGAACTTATAAATATACTCTCAGAGTGAATGGGCATTCGTTCTCTTACAAGAAGCCACAAAGTGTGTGTCTAATCGCGAATGTGTGGTTTCAGTATGAGAAAGCACAGTTTCACAAAGCCTTGGAAGGTTAAATGGCTTGCAGGTGTGAATTTTTTTCTTTTTTTTTTCTAAGTAATATTATTATTAGTCGTGATAAACTGGGAGTGCAGTTCTTGCTGAGAAACTTTGCAAAATGTGATGGTTGATGTAGAAAATGTATAAATGGACATATAAAAATATACACACATGCTTACATGCAGGTTATTTGATTTGAGATAAAACAGACAGCTAAAAAGACCAGCTTGTGTTTGAAAGAAAACTCTACATCAGAGCTCCCCTCATCAAAGCATAAATCAAAGAGCCCAAATATGTTCATTCATGTAACAGCATGCCCTCCTTTAACAGCTTACAAATGGTTAACTTTCCCTTTAAGGAACTTGTGTGTGATGTAGCTTCCCCCTTGTTGAGGAAAGTTTGAGACAAGAATGTATTAGAAGTAGGTGCAACCACTAAGGAGTTTACACCCACATTGGTGATAGGTGATACTGTAACAAACCACATTTGGTCTCTATATTTATTTCTGCATAGGTGCTATTATAATGTGCTCACAGTACTGGTTAATCTAGAGGTGAATGATTCTCTGTCTTCTTCCTCATCATCGAAGAGTCTTTACTAGGTAACAAGCTAAGCTAGAGTAAAGCACTGTTTTAACTTCCATTCATCAATCCATTGAGCGAACCCAGCTGTCTTAGGGGGAGAGGCGGGTTACACCCTGGACAGGTTGCCAGTCTGTTGCAGGACTAACACACAGACACAGAGAACCATTCAGTAAAGTATTTGTCTGTGTGGCAACAGACTGTTTGTTAGTGCATTATAGTCTATGATATTACATTCATTTTGTTGATGTAGGTCTAACATGTGCCAAACAGGTATGTCTAACCATACTTTAAAGTTACAGTGTGTAAAATCTTACTACTAGATGTCTCTAGATTGCAGATTGCAGCCAACTGAATTATTTTTTCTTACTCCTCCCATCTCAAGTGCATAATCTTAGCTACACTTGCTGCTGCAGAACTAACTCTTGCACTCAGCTGTAATGTGTATAGGCTCTTAGTCTGCGGTTTGTCTCTGCTGGTATCCACGTCTATTTACTCTCCAAGAAACCGTAAAATTTTGTGAATGGAGTCTGCGAATCAATGAGCCAGTGAAGTTTGCTTCTGTCTAGTGTCAGCAATACTGACATGAGTTGTCAAGGACATCCCTGGGTAAGCTCTGCTATTAGATGCCATTAGCTGGCATTAGTGAAACGTTCTTAAAAGTGCATCTAACATTGTTCAGTTTGGAAACTTAATGAATACATTTTCATACAATGTGAGAAGCTAATGAAAGTGTTCATCATAGGGAAAGTGTGATTTTAGGACACTCAAACCTAGCATTAGCTTTCAGAGTGTTAGCTTATAACCATGCAGCTGTTGTTGCTGTTTAGCTCACCAGAGAAGGGAGGGGGAGGGTTGCATGTTCTGCTGACAATCTGCTGACAAAACGGTTTTGACAATACTGGGAGTAAATAGGCATGTTTATACTCCTTACCTCAGTTCAGGAGAAGGAGGACACTGTTTCCAGATCCAGGTACTTCTGATTATGATGAAACATAGGTCTGATCCTTCTGATCATGAGTCTGAAAGAGCAGACACTAATTAAAATTTGCTACCACAGCACCCAAATACCTACAAGTTTTCTTCTCCTCAGCCTTCGCTGTACTATGTATGGGACTGGTTTCTACCCACATAAAGACAGTTGGGTGAAACAGCAATGTTCATTTCACTCTACTCAAGGTGGAACAGCAACATGTTTATGAGAGTGCAATATTCTTTTTTCTTTTTGAATAAACTCAAAAAAAAATTGACTGTACCTTTAATCTATTTAACGTCTATTATGGACGAATCGAGAAGTGCAACATATTTCATGTTTATTTTAGCCTCCAAGTTCTGTAGAAATAGAAGCCCAGATTCATTAGTGTTTCTTTCATTCCACATGTGCACACATGCATCCACACTGTCATTACAAACGTGGTCCAAATCTTCACGCAGCTAAATCGAGTCACAGTTTGCTGTCAGAACATTTAGAGGTTGTGCAGCTGAAGATGAAAACAGAACATGACACAGATGTGTTTGCCTTAACAAACAAACAACAAAATCTTCTGAGGGGAAATGACTTCCTGTACAGTGTGAAAAATAACAGCTGAGAGCCTGCTGATTCACACATTAGAGTTTGATCCACATTAGAGATTTTTACAGATTCGAAGCCATGGTGTGTGTGTGTGTATGTGTGTGTGTGTGTATGTGTGTGTGTGTGTGTGTGTGAGATTTGATAGAAGAATGTGACTGAAAGTGTTTCCATTTCTTCACCTCTGTATGAAGAAATCAGGCAGAAAATTAAACTAGTACTTTTGTTCTTTTAGTTGTGGCTTAGTTGAATTCTTTACCATATTTACATTAAACTTACTGTAAACTTACTTATTCTTAGGTGACTTGAGGCATATTTCCCTTGGGATAAATAAAGTTCTTCTTATCTTATCTTAAATAAATACAATATTGTCATTCTAAGTGTATGTGAGTGATTGTTCTTTTCCTCCAGTTTACATTTTGTCTTTTTGGTAGCCCTCTTTTACCCCCCACCCCCCTTTTCAGCTCCAAATATCTCTCCTTTTGTCAGTGTTTGGGATCTGTTCGTCTCCACGTGGAGACGTGGAGTTCTCAGCCACCCATTGGCTGAGAACTTCGTTAAATGCTATTGGCTGGAAGAAGGGCTCTTCTCTCTGCCATTGGCTGTAGGGGAAACGGTTAAACTCGCCCCTTGTACTTTTCTCACATGCAGTGAAACACTTAACATGCAGGAGTTAAGACTTGGTACAGTTTGTGTGTTTGCTTCTTGGAAGTCCTGACTTCTTAGAGTTCAACAGGTGGTCTGACAGGCAGTTTCACTAACTGTTCATGTTTACTCCAATAATGTGATTTTTAACCAAAGCAACCACATACACAAAGCCACACATACATCCTTGTTCTGGGGTGTGTTTAGTAATACAACCCATTTGCTCCAGTTTGCAACCGTTTTCTGGTTCCTTTCCCACGATGCATGGCATCCTGCGGAAGTTTAAATTCTCAGTTAGAATCATTTCCGTGCTGTTTGGTGTCATTTAAAAATGTATAGTTTTTAAAAACAATGTTAAGCCACTGTAGTTAGTTTTTATTTGAATGTGATCTTGGGCTGTAGATGCATGTAGATCCATTCTTTGTTTCATTTTCTACTCCTTTTGTGGCTTAACTTTTAAATACTGGTATGTATTATTTATTTCATTTTTCCATTTTTTTCTGCTTATATGGGGTTGCGGGAGGGGGCACTAGAGCCTATCCCAGCTACCATAGGGCAAGGACGGGGTACACCCTGGACAGGTTGCCAGTCGGTCGCAGGGATAACACAGAGGGACAGCTGACGAGTTAGACCGTGTGCAATTTATAATCACCAATTAACCTAACCCTACTAATTGCATGTCTTTGGATTGTGGGAGGAAGCCAGAGTACCCAGAGAGAACACACGCAAACACAGGGAGAACATGCAAAGTCCACACAGAAAGGTCCCAGCCAGACAGTGGAGTCAAGCTCCAACAGTGCTCACCACCCTATCTATTTTATTAATTTTGCAGTTTTATCTATTAGTCTGGTGACTTTGCTGCTAATAAAGGACCATCATGTGTGCTGACTGAAATCCAAGCACCTAAACCACACAGAGTTCTTCCAGTAGTGTGAATGTGTCTGACGGACAGTATTTAAGGACAAATATCAAAAATATCCCATCAGTGGTTTCAAAATATTTGTGAATGTGATCCTTTGTACGAATCCACAAAACTCCCTAGAGTTGATGTCAAAGAGACAAAAGGTGTTGTGATATTTCCTTTTCTGTTCTCTTTATTCATTGCTTCTGTTTTCCAAATTGTTCAAATGAAGTGATTATATCTGCAAATGTCAATTACCTCCTTGTTATTTTTCTTTTAAAGATAAGACCATCATAACGAATAATAAATGGTTTTTCCTGCTTTTGTGAACTTTAAGAGGAGCTTTGTTATGTGAAGAAAAGTGGCATTGGGACAAGAACTTTAAACTTTAAAGGACTGGAAAATTAGCAACTTTTCATACCAGTCATTAATATATTCATTATTTCTTAACTTTAAGAAAAACTCAACTTTAAAAACAAAAAAAATAAAATAAATATTTTTATTTTGTAAGATTTTGGAGACATTGTTATGACCTTTTGGTAAACAGCTCAGTGGTGAACATGAAGAGGAAAAAAAAAACTTTGAATAATATGAGGGGAACAGAAAGAACAAGTGAGGTTTTAAAGAAAGAGGAAATCCATTGTCATCTTTTTTTGCTCAGCTCCCCTGCCTCTCCTGTCAGCCCCATTGTCCTCCATCATAATGGAGACTGTTTGATCATCTTAAAAACTCCTGATTACCAGTCAGCACGCTTTTTCAAGGTCAGACCTCAAAACAGACTCAACAATACAGAACAGAGAGGGAGTTCCTCTGAACGGTTTGGGCCCCTGCAGATTGTAAAGGCCACGGCTTTAAGGACACCCCCTTCCCTTTCTATACCTTTTTCCAAAACCACATTGGAAATGCGATGCTGCCGAGGATCATAGTGAGTGGTGGGGGGGCAAGAGGAATGGGCGACATTCCAGGAAAAAATGGCTGCTTCTTGGAAAAAGAAGTGCACATGCTATATGGGGGAAAACAATGTGCCATCTTTTTTGTGGGATCTACGCTGGATATAAGTTTTCCCACAAAGTGGTCTATTAAACCAGGACCATATGTTTGTGAAGCCATTTGATGGGGATTTTTAAATGCTGCAGTTGGAGAATGAAAGCTTGGTTCATGTCAGTATTTAATAGTCTACATTTTTTAAAGAAAAAATGTTCTTGCATGCTGGTGCAAAAACTTTCAAGCACTGATTTGTTGCAATATATGAAAAGCAGCAGGGAGAAAGTTTTGCATATTATATGATAAAGATTTGCATGCCAGTTGCAAGTCTGGTTAAAGTCTGTGGGAAAACCTGTTTACACAAGACATCTTTGAACTTGAAAGTGTTTGTGACTCATAAACTGTAGGGCACCATTTCACTGTTGGGGGAAATTACCTCTGCAGCAATAATTCTGTTTTTGTCCCAATATGGATGAAGCAAAGAGTAGCACTTTGCCCTTTTAATTGAACCAATATTCTTTCAACACTTTCAACATTTAAACCCATTAATACCTAGTATTTAAATGCCCAGATTAGTAAGACAGAGCTGGCTGGCATGTCGAGAAAAGTCACAGTTCATTTTGCTTGAACAGGCAGAGTTTGATGACCTTTCAACTTGAAAGGATGATGTGGTCACGCTGTTTTAATTGCATTTGCACCTCTTAAAATTCACTCACAATAGAAGAGTGACAGCTTCCAAATGTGGTTAAGATAAAGGTCGTTTTTCCTTATAGCATGTAACACCAGGTGTAAACTGAGTGTGCATACTACGCACTAAATGTAAACTAAATTAAGATTTGTTTTGTTGTTTGTTTGGAGGGGTTTCTTTGTTTTGTTTTGTTTTGTTTTGTTTTTTGTTTTGTTTTGTTTTGTGATCTCTTTTATATAGTGACACGTGTCCTACTGCTGTTTTTCTGTTTCATTATTGGGCTGCAACCAAAAACTTTTCTTTCGTTCATCTTCCCATACAGAAACCTTATATGGGGTCTAGAAAACTTTAAGTCTCTACTTGGGGGTAGTACATGCTGTTAGTCCAAGGGTTATGTTGCTGACCAGTAGCTGCCAGTTTCTGTGGTATCCCTTAAAGTAAGTAAACTCATTATTATTTGCCATTATTATTGGAAAAATGATTCTATGATAATTCATATTGGGTGAAATTCTGTAAGTAATCTGCCTGACCAGACAAGATTACTGCCAGGTGTGAATACCATGAAAGCAAATGTCTTTAGTGAGCAGATTTGATCAATAATCAAAATGTGCGGTGGGTCTGTGGGTCTCTGTGTGGAGTCTGTGTGTGGAGTCTGTGGGTCTCTGTGTGGAGTTTGCATGTTCTCCCCGTGTTTGCGTGGGTTATCCCCAAGTACTCCAGCTTCCTCCCACAATGCAGAGACATGCAATTAATGGCGTTAGGTGAATTGGTGATTCTACATTGCTCATGGGTGTGAATGGTTGTCTGTCTCTCTGTTTTAGCCCTGCGACATGATGGCAACCTGTTCAGGGTGTACCCTGCCTGTCACCCCAAGGTAGCTGGGATACACCCCAGTCCCCCTGTGATGCTGATAAGGATAAGTGGAAGCGATGGATGGATAATGAATATATAAAATTTATCAACAGGTAGTTTCAACCAAGTTAACTGATTGCTTTAAATTTCATTTGTTACTTGGTGAGAGCATCATGATTTAATTGTTGTGCATGAATGAACTGTTCTCTCTCTTTAATTAAGTTAACAAAATTAATTTGAGTAGCAAATGAACAAAAGTACCATCATTACAAATCAGCTTTAGCATGTTTCCCTCCCTGTGTGTTAAAAGAGGTCAGTGTTTGTTGAGTTTGCATGCTAACAGTTAGCAGAATAACTATTTTAACTGCATACTTACACTAACATTAGTGTCAGGGTTTACTGTTTATAGATGTTAGGATCTAGGCTGAAATGGTTCTCTATTTCCCTTAAATACACACACACACACACACACACACACACACACACACACACACACACACACACACACACACACACACACACACACACACACACACACACACAGACACACACACACGTGTGTTTGTATCCTTACTCCATCATTCTCCCTGTAATTTCACAGGCTGTTAGAGAACATTTAGACACACACACACACACACACACACACACACACACACACACACACACACACACACACACACACACACACACACGTACTACAACTCTATAAAACCCACAGTTGGGCCCTATAATTTTATAGGTAGTCAGCAGGACACACACAAACATGATCTCCTCTGTCCTCAAACCCGTCCCTGTAATTTTACAGTGTTATGTTGAATTTATACACAGAGATGGATGGATGGAGTTACAGTTTTGAGAACAGAGTTTCTGTTCAACACAGTCATCCTCAAAGTACATGTTGTCCTCTCAGAGCAAAAGCCACACACCAGAATGTGAATAAGATATTACACAGAGGGAGGACATCTTGTTTATTCAAATAAGGATCCACAAGAAGGATCCACAATCATAGTTAAAAGAAAGCACAGCCTCTGTTAGCTCAAGGATTTTAAATACCAGGACACTAATATATAATCACTATATAGATATATATGTGTAGAGGAAGATGGCCGTAGTGATAGATGTAGCTATACTGAGTGATAGTAACATCAAGAAGAAGGAACACGAGAAACTGGAGAAGTACCAAGGCCTGAGAGAAGAACTCGAGAAGATGTAACACTGGTCCCTGTGGTAACTGGAGCACTTGGTGCAGTGACCCCCAAGCTGGGCAAGTGGCTCCAGCAGGTGTTCCCAGGAGCAACATCTGAGATCTCTGTCCAGAAGAGTGCAGTCCTAGGAATAGTGAAGACCTCAGGCTCCCAGGTCTCTGGTGGGGGACCTGAGATTGAAGGTCAAATACAGAAGCAGTGTGACAAACTAAGTACAACCCAAGATATAATAGCTGTGAGAATAAAGCTTTAGCTGTCAGACAGATTTGACTCTCGAATACTTTGCTACACAGAGGAGTCCATTGTTGTCTCAATGCCTGAAAATTGCCCAGCTTCTCTGACTACAAAACAAATCCAAATCATCATGATCTTGCTAAGAACTTTACCATTTAACATGCTATCTGGGGCCTGAGGAGCCTGCCATGATGCAGTTCTTGGATTTTTGCGTTTTCTCTGAGCACTGCATGCTCTGACCTTGAATGATTTTTCAGTGACGTTCACACATTGTGTTGACAAACACCCGTTCTAGATTAAAAAAACTGCCCAAACTTCTACTTTTATAACAGTGCTCACAGCTGCTGATCAGTTAACTGAGTGCATTTGATTAGCTTACCCTTACCCGTTTGATTTCTGTGGAAGTTGTATTATTGAATTTTAAGACCTGCTGAGGACCAAATTATTTTGATTTTGTCCCGATGAGTAAAATCTTATCATTTAAAGACAGTACAGTTTTTAAACAGTTTAAACTGTCAGTCATTCCTGTAATCTCAGGGGCAGAGAAAGAAAACATTTTCATTATCATCTGAATTTAAAAAAAGACTACTTTCACTACCACCAACTGCTTTTTTTAATACCTAAGATTTGGACTCTTTTGCGTTACTTTTTATAAATGTTCTGCAGTTCTCTAGAAATATTAATATTAATACAGAAACTGAAGATCAAGTGTGGCATGAAAATTCAGTTTTTGTTCATTTGTTTTATGGACATCTGGTGGTTTTCATATGATTAACAGTTTCCCCATTTCTTCACTGAAAAAATTACAACTCCACCCATGAACTGTCCCTTAGAGGGTGGTACATGGATATGAAAATATCACTGTGGTTAACACGTAGGGTGAAGAATACACCTTTTTCTTGACTCAGAAGTGGACAAACACAAAACACGGGAGACCACCCAGATATGGATGAGTTTAAATGGCTATAACAGCAATCTTACCGACTTAAAATATGTGCAGTAAAAGAAATGTGAAACACAGCAAATAAAACCACAACCAAACATGTTTCTGCTTGCTATGGAGAAAATATCTATCTATGGTAGAGAAGACTGGGAAAGTACAGCTGTAGAGCTGAGGGAAACTGCCAAGAAGGTATTTCCTGTATCTTCCGGGCAGAGGAAAGAGGACAAGGAGACTTGATGGTGGAACCAGCAAGTATAGGAAAGTATTCAAAGTTAGAGGTTGGCAGAGAAAAAGAGGTATAGGTAGGAGGCTAAGTGTACAGGAAAGAGAGGTAGCAAAAGAAAAGGAAAAGCTTATATTGAGTTGTGTGTGAAGTTTGACACTAAGGAAGGAGACACGTGACCAGTTAAGTAGACAGTGAGCTCAAGTAAAGGAAGTGTGGTGAGAAATTGAGGGAGTATTTTGAGGAGCTAATGAATGAAGACAATGAGAGAGAGAGACAGGTTAGTAAAGTGCAGGAAGTGGAGAGGATTAGAAAGTAGGAAGAATGAAGGACAGCTGTTTGAAAGGATGGACAATGGAAAGGTGATTGGACCAAATGACATAGCTGTGGACGTGTCAAGGAGAGGGCAGTGGACTTTCTTGGACAGTCTTCAAGCATGAGAGGATGCCGAGGAATGGCGAAGTGTACTGGGCCTAATTTTCAAGAACAAAGGTGATGTGCAGAGCTGTAGTAACTACAGAGGGATAAAGTTGATGAGCCATACCATGAACATGTGGGAAAGAGTTGTTAAGGCAAAGTTAAAGAAAAGAGGTAATGATCAATAAGCAGCAGTACTGCTTCATGGTAAGAAAGCGCTATCTTTGCTTTAAGAAGCAAAGATGAAACGTGTAGTGAAGGTCAGGAGTTGCACTGTCTTTGCTGAGAAAACGTATGATAGGGTGTTAAGAGAGAAACTGTGGTACTGCATAAGGAAGTCGGGAGTGACAGAGAAGTATGTGAGGGTGGTGCAGGAAAAGCATTTTTTCCTCTATATATATAAATTTAGCCACGGTCAAACCAATTGCTTTACTACACCAGTATGCTGTAAATGTTGATTTCATGATGCAGAGGCTATAGATTAATGGCACTATCAGCATCTGTAATTATTCATTTTGTTATGTAATTGGTCAGGAAATCTCCCAGGAAAATAAAAGCTTGGTGTGCAGCCAAAACAGGGAAACTTACCTGGTCACTGCTAGTAACTTCTCATATATAGGTAATATTCTGTATGCTAGAACAAGCAGATTAACTGTGGTAAACGTTTAGAGATAACAAAACAAAAAACAGAAAGTGAAAGTAAAGTCAAACTCCAACTGATTTTAGATGTTTTTAGTGAGTCTAACAGCTTTCACCTGCATCAAGATCTGCCTAACATGGGTTTTGTGTTTGTGCATTTCAGAAAAATAACATGTTTGATTTATATGAAAAATAAAAATCAGTGTTGTGCTACATTAATGCCACACTGTTGGTTATGAGTGGTAACTTCCTTTCGGCTGTCAGCTGCTTAGATGTATTGAGTTGGGCTCTGCCCACTGGCTGGCAGAAATATGACTGCAAAACAAAATCCATTTTAGTGAAAAGAATATTAACTTCCACGTCCATACATGGAAACCGTAAGATGGGAAGATATGAGCCTGTGAAGTGAAATGCTCCATGGAAATAAGACGCTTGGGGGTAGATGACTTGCAGACACACAGATTTTTGCCATCTAGATTGTAAAACTGTATCAGCTTAGCGACTATGCTCAAAGATTTCTGTAAATGTTAAACATTTTTTTCAGTTTTTGATTCATGTTGTAGGATGGAGGATTTTATGAGCTTATTAATAATGACTTTGTTTTACTGGATGTCATTAATCATTTAACCCAAACTTAAAAAGAAAACAAGGAAACTGTAAATCAAATATTAATAAAGTTTTATATAAACCAGTAGATATTATTATGTTAAACAGAAATATAAAGTAGTAGCTGTCAGTCTGTGATCATTAATAAAACATTAATCTATGTTTATTGGAGAGATTTAAAATCTCTAGTTTAGGCAGTCAGGAGAGCCTGGATCATTGGACTTGAAAGGAAAATGTGTTGGAATAGCTGATGAGGTTCCCGTTCCACAAAGACCTCTTTTTCCTATGATCATAAAGTTTTCCACACATTGGTGTGATGAGCTGTACAAAAGCAGCATAACATTAAATGGAAAATTACCACAACAATCATGTATTAAAGTCAGAAGCAGAAACTGCTTCTCCACGGGAGATTTTTGGGGAGGGGGAGGTGAGGGTCAAAGGTCAGTGCTCTGTAAATGAATAGACTGCTTCAGTTCGGAGGAAGAACAGCACTCCATTGTGTCCTGGAAGTGGATCCTCATGAAAACCTTTGACCTGTCAAAGATTTAAGATCATTAGCCGGTGACCCTCCTCCCATCCCCTCAACACCTAACTCACCCTTTCACCCCCAAATCTCTTGCTTCTCCATCCCTGGACTCCCTGAGGCTGACCTAAGTCCAAAAAGTGAAGTAACTCAAGATGAACACTGTGTTCACACTAGATTAAGTATTTATCCAGCTTGATTATTCAAATTCTAATAATTATATTTTCTTCTACGTTGTTGTTAATGATGAAGTCCAAACATCAGCACACAGAAACATAGCTTTAGATGAGTGTTCACTAGCTGGGCCCACGTCCTCATTTTAGGTTTGACAGCGTTTTAGTAAGTATAGGTGAATGCTTGGACATGAACTGAGCTGCGGTTTGGGGACTGGCGACGGCTCCTGGGCCTGGCAGATCCCCATGTACTAAATAGAAGTGAAGAAGTTAAAGAATTGGGAACAAGGAGGGAGGGAGGGTGGGGCACGTAAATGAGAATGAACAGCTTGCAGAACTGGGGGAACCTATATAGATGACAACCGGAAGGAGCATTTTTGGAGGCGTGGTCCTGCTCCTGAAATTCCGATACATAATCTCCAGTAAATGAGTCCCTCCACCTCTGCCTGCAGCATGATAGAGGGCAAGCTGTTGTGTTTGAAGGAGTTCGTATGGTATTCCTCTGGCTTGAGATTTGTGTGTGTGCATGAGCCACTGGTTGCTACAGTACAGCAAGAGAAGGGCCTCATTAGCAAGCAAATTAAGTAAGTCAGTTAACTGTAAATAAAAATGTTTCTCTCTAGCTCTCAGTCACAAATAAAATGACATATTTTTCATCCATAAACTCTGCATTTAGAAAACTTGCTCCAGAGTTTATAAATCTTGAAACGCCAGTTCAGTGTTTCATCCTTCGGGGGCGAAACTAAGTGTCTGTAAAATGATAAACATAAATATATCTGCAGTTTTTTGACAGACTAAAGCCAAAGTTTTGATTTTTCGTTCTTACTTTTACGTTTTCAGCTTTTTTTCTACAAAGTTGTAGCTTACATGACTCAGTGTATTCAGGGTAATCCAAATTCAGGTTTTCCTCCTGCACTGCAGTTTTGATCTAAAAAAATAGCTGTAATTGCTTTTTAAACGCTGAGATCTGAGCAGAAAGACAGGAGATGTAAAAACATGTAAAAACAATGACTGAAAACTAAAAGGCAGTTATCAGGATATTTTAAAGCTGGTGCAGTGCCCCAATCATTTTGAACTGGAGTGCTTCAAATGCTATTCATGTAATCCTCAACATCTCATAAATGTATGTAACTTTTATGCAGTGATACTATTCAGAAGTACAATCATGATTTAGAACTGATGTGTCCATTTTTTGTTGTTTTTTTAATTGAATTCCTCCAAGTATGCTTCTGAGCCTGCTTCTGGTTAAATCTGTCTGATGCTAAAGCTTGGTTTTATCTAGCCATAACCTGTTTTCACTTTTCTTTTATTTGTGCCTGAAAAGCAAGCCTATGCCTTTCCTCCCATTCACCAAAAAATGATCTTATCTTTTCTTGTTCTCTTCCTGTCTCCAGCCATTCTTTCTCTCCCTAACTTTCTTTCTTTCTTTGTGTCTTATATCCACACTCAGTGTTTTGTAAGTAAAAGTTATGGCTGCATCTGTCGCCTTCATTCGTCTTGCTGTCAAGCAAAAAGGATCCCACTGTGTGCATGTGCGATGATTGACTCAACACATACACACACCTGTTGTCACACTGTGTGCAAACACGCCATCACACACGATCCCTCACCTGTCCTCTGCTTCTCCTTCACAAATCACATTCTGCCAAACCAACATCCATCCAAATATCTATTGATTCTGTCCTGACATGTCAGTATTTGTTTGCATCTATCAGTTTTACACATATGTTAATATCTGCAGACCGTTACAGCATGAAACATTGATTTAATGTCTGCAGCTGTGTGTGTGTGTTTGTGTGTGTGTGTGTGCCGCAGCTGTGCGGTCATCTGTCACCTTTCAGACTGCTGAAGATGGACTGCTGCTGTCAGAAGGTGAACTGGAGCCGTTTTGGTATCTGACATACAGTAAGAGAAGCATGCTAACTGGAGGATGCTAACAACAAAATGCTATCATAGCCCAGCTAATGCCAAGTTTTTATATGCAAAACTACAGATTAAGAGCAGTGTCACCATTTTGCACATTTTTTCAAAGGCTGAAGCTGAATTTATCTGAGGGATGAAAAAACTTCATAGCTAGGCGTTTTTGCCTTAGTTGGCTTGATAAAACCTAAAAGACCAGTCAGAGATAATGGGTATACCAACAGTGGTTATGAGTTGTCTTTGATAACACTGTTTGAGGTTTTGCATAAGAAGGAGCATTTCGATGCATCATTTCACTCTTCTGCACAAAGTAGACTGAGTTCCAGCTCACTATGTGCAAATTCCTGTGCTGATTTTACTTTGACTGCACAACTTCGACTCCCTTTAATGTTTTTCCTGAGGTAAGGCCACAGAATCTAGTCTATATACTGTAGTTACATATTGTAATTAAAAGAATTAGTAAAAAAAAAAAAAAAATAGGTAGAAACTATGACTATATTTTGCTCCAGCCAAGGATATGTCTTCTGCATAATTTACCATGGTGCTGTAATCATGGCATACCTTACTAACCGTAATGAATTGGTGAGGTCATTTTCCAAATGGAGTTAAATTTTTCTCTGTGTGTGCATCTGCATTCTATAGATCTTAAAGGGGATTCAAGAGAATCAAATCAGGACATTGTCTGAAGTTGCCTAGCAGCATACAAACCACTCCAGATAGGTACTCTGGAAAAAAATAGCACATAAGTTTATATGTGTAGATTTCAGAGGATCTTTAACGGGCAGAGGGACACTCGCCTCCAACAAAACATTTTTAAAAAAGTTAAATTAAACCTATAGATCCTATTATTTGCAAACAGTAAGAAAATGAAATTGATTATGGTATTACTGTTATCATCATCAGGACACTTCCCTGGATCATCACTAAGGTTTAAAGCTTAATTTCACAGATTCACACCATCTGTAGATGGAGTGGGGTTAAATGTCTCTCCAGGAATGTGACTGAGGTGAAAAAGAGGAGGAGGAGGAGGAGGTAGTTGTGTTAGTCTGGTCAAGTGTCAGGTTGTTTGATATTCAACAAATGCCTTTCATCTTCTAGTGGAGACGAGCAAAGAAAAGCTGGCTGATTTGGAGGGGGGTTAAGTACACACAGACTGTTTTCACACATGCACTTTGGACAGTTTAGTGAGAATCAGGTCAGGATTTTTAAGAGCTGTCAATTCTCACATGTAACACACAGCAGGAAGTGGTCCCTTTCAGGAACATTTGCACATTTTAAATTTGATGGCAGGAACACTTCTCAAAAAAGTTGGGATTGGAACAAAATAAAGGCTGGAAAAGTAAGGATAAGTAACATGACTGGGTACAAAAAGAGCAGAATTTGTTAGAAATAAAGATGGGATCAAATCCTGGATTTAACAGTCCTTCTCCGCATATACAAGTATAATATAGAATAATAGAATATTTAGGGCTAAAGACCTCATAGCACCCGCAATAGAGTACTTCACTCTAAGACTGCTGGTTTACTTGTGATGATATTTAGAAGTAGATTAGGAGGCAGAGTCTTCAGCTTTCAGGCCTCTCTTTTGTGAAACCAGCTCCCAGTTTGGATTCAGGAAACAGACACCCTCTCTACTTTCCTTTTTAACAAAGCATGTAGTTAGGGCCCTTAGTTACGCTGCAATAGGTCTAGGCTGCTGGAGGCCATAATGCACCTTTTTCACTCACTATGTGCTTATCACTCTGCATTTAATCATTAGTTATTATTAATCTGTTGTTCTTTTCTACAGTGCATCTTTTGTCCTTGCAGATGGCTGCCCCTCCCTGAGCCTGATTCTGCTGAAGGTTTATTCCCAAAAAGGGGGTTTTTCCTTCCCACTGTTGCCGAGTGTTTGCTCAAAGAGGGCTGTTTGATTGTTTTGATTGTTAGGATTTTCCCTGCATGATTGCAGGAGCTTTACCTTACAGTAGTAAGCTATATAAATAAAAACTGAATTAAAATTGAATTGATTCTGTCATGGAAATCATAGCGTGGGCTCACAAACACCTCCAGAAAAAAAACTAACATCCACATTTACAGGAATTTGGTGGGATGTTTTTTTAAAGACCATGCTTTAAAGGATTCTCCAGCACTGAGCGTCCACTGAAGGCTCTGTGATCTTTTAAGACACCAGATAATAAATAATTGCATGGACTAGTTTTTCAGCATTACTGAGACAGAATATTTCCAGTTTTGGCAATACACTGTCTAAGAAGGAAGTCTTTAATGTTGTTCAATGTACGACATGTTACTGTAAACTGAATTTACTGGGTTGTGGTGTGATTAGCTGCTGTCTGCAGTAAATGAGCTTGTATTGCAGTAAAAGGTCTGGATAATCCCTTTCTTCTCTGTAGTATCTGGTGATGCCCCACAATGATCTCATTGACATGAATGAAGAAACCGCTGCTGCTACTTTAAGTGTGAAAGAGCCGTTAGCAATCACACATCTTCCACCTCCCCATCCGTTAGTGTTTACTCACCCAGCCCACTGCAAACTTCCTCACACACTTGCATACACTGCAAGCCCACTTTCAGTTCTGTATTTGATTTCCCATCAGCACATCAGGTTTTACAATAAAAGTTGTGAAGGTGGTATTTTTGTGTGTGTTTTGTGGTTTGGGGGTCTCTGTGATGTGTTCCTGTTTTCTCTAAATAATATTATGTTTTCCTCTCAGTCCAAAATTAGACAACTGACACTTCACAGCAAAGGGCTGATGGTTAATTTAAAAATGCCTTCAAATTGCAAACCTCCCAAAAGCTGCAAAGACGATCAGAGACAAAACAACACTAAAGTCTGAGGGTTTATGGTCTTTCCACACTGTATCACAGATGGTTGGATAGTGTCGCAAGCCCCTTCCTCCACACCTTTCCATCGCTCCATTGTTGTGGTGTTTGTTTCCTCCATTTGCTGTGAGTTTCCGAAACCAACAGTCCAACATTCATGTCACACTGTGATTGAGCAAGTATGTGGAGGCGAGAGAGGAGTCAGGCTTTGGAGTCTTGATTGTAGCTCATGGCCACTTTTTACTGAAGTACTTGTTACGCTTTTCATGTGTAACAAGTACTTTTTACTATTTCAGAAATTGTAATTATTGCACTTCCATATTTTAACCTGACAGCATCTTACAGTGAAAGTCATTAAGGTAATTTAAGTAGCTTAGACCTGCTAACACTAACATACTACTTTTAGACCAGTTGAATTCAACTCTGAATGCATTCTGTCATATCAGTGGACAGCTGTCTCCTGCATTTTGAATTACTCATGTTACGCCTGTTTTGGAAATTGTTTGAACAATAATGAACTTTTTACATGAGATACATGCTTTTAAAGAACAAAGGCAATTTGCAGAGCTGTAGAAACTACAGCTAATGAGTTAATACAGTTAATGAGACATACTATGAAGCTTTGGAAAAACTTGTTGAAGCTAGGTGAAGAAGAGGTGCAAAATGGTCTCATGCTGGAAAAGCAATTGGTGGAGAAGTATAGCAAAGGTCAGAAGGAGTTTGACTGTGTTTTTGTGGATCTGCAGAAAGACATGAAAGGAGAAGAATGGTGGTGGTGCAGGACATGAATGAGGACACCATGACAGAGGTGAGTTAGGAGTAACAGATGGGTTCAAGTTAGGCGTGGGACAACATCAGGGATCTGCTCTGAGCCCTTCCTTGCTTGCAGTGGTGATGAATGGGTTGACAGATGAGGTCAAGCAGGAGTCTTCGTGGATTATTATGTTTGCAGATGATGTCGTAATCTGCAGTGAGAGTAGAGCCGAGGTAGAAGAAAGCCTAGAAAGGTGGAAGTATGCTTTGGAGAGAGAAGGAATGAAAACCAGTAGAAGCAAGACATAATAGATGTGTGTGAATGAGAGGAAGGCAAGGGGAAATGTGAGGATTCAAAAAGTAAAGAGTACATGAGTTTAAATACCAGAGATCAACCATCCAAAACAATGGACAGTACACAAGAGAGTTGAAGAAGAAAGTCCAGGCGGGGTGGAGTGGGTGGAGATGAAATATGGTAGTGAGACCTTCTGTGATGTAATGTATGATGACGGTCGCACTGACAAGGAGACAGAAGGCCAAGCTGGAGGTGGCAGAGCTGCAAAAGGGTTTTTAGTGGGAGTGACCAGAATGGACAAGATTAGAAATGAGTGCATCAGAGGGAGAGCTCAGGTTGAAATGGCTTGAAGAAGTTCAACTTAAAGTTAGAGGTGCAGGGTTTAGACATGTGCAGAGGAAGAAAAGTGGAGATGTTGTGCAAAGGATATAGAATATTGAGCTGCTGAGCAGGGGGAAACGAGAATAACCACAGAGAAGATTTATGGATGTAGCAAAGGAGGATATGCAGATGGTTGGTGTGACAGAAGAGGATGATAGGGATAGGGTGAGAGGGAGGTAGATGATCCGCTGAGGCAACCCCTAATGGATGCATCTAAAAGAAGAAGACCTGTTCTTCAGGCTTTTATTCTTACTCTACTTAAATGAATCTCTTGGGAGATTATGATTCTTTGTGAAAAATGGCTCCATATGTTACACAGGCTTTTTTTTTTTTTTGCTACCAGGCAGAAGTCTGGCAAACAGGCTATTTCTGCTATGCAGTATCAACACTGGTCCAAGGAAAAGAAAACAATTTGTTACAGAATGTATCCACAATTCTCTCAGAATTTCATCCCTTTTCATGTATGCCAGTGCTTCCCTTATATATACTTGTTCTACAATTTTAGGTCTATTAGAGAGTGATATGTTTACAAAATATACATTTAAAGTAATGCTAATGAAGACAGTCTGTAACAGGTTCGACAGGATTCAGAGTTTTCAAAAACTGGTCCATTAGTGTGACTCATGCAGCCACCTGATGCCTCCCAATGACCTCTTCCCCCAAGCCTGTATTTCTGCTCTAAGCAAGGTTCCTTGGTGACTAGATGTTGTTTGCATGGGCTTTTTTGAATCACCCAGGACCAATTTACTTTAGGAGAACATACCAGGGTAAGCTGCCTATATCAAACAATCTTGTCTCTCGGACCCCTTGGGAACACATCTGTATCATTCCAGAAGAGCTTGGGAGAGGGAAGTTTTGCCTCTCTCCTCTGCTGCCCCAGTGACCTGTATCAGTAAGCTGTAGTGGATTGATGGGTTGATAGATGGCTGGACGTCTTCCTGGTTATTTACGCAATATTTCATGGTTCATCTCAATGTGCACTTCTTTTTTTATAATGAAGTAGAAATACATGCTTGTATATTTGTTGCACAAAATGTAGTCAAATGTTCAGGGATAATATTATAAATTAAATTAATTACTTAGCATAGCAAGGAAATATTGTTGAAATTGGAACAGCTGCAATTTCAAAATATAATTGTTCTCACATCGGCTGATTCAGATGCTGCTGAAAGCATGCAGACATGTAGAGAATGACAAAAATGAGGGCAAAAGCCTTTTGACAGGCTTACATAAAAGTTTCAAGCTTTGTTGCAGCCTCAGTAAAAGAAAGGTCATTATAGACAGGAAGGAAGGGAGGCAGTAGGAGGCCACTGCAATCATCTTGTTATCTCTGATTATTACCTGAGTCTGTATGGTTTTTGGAGGTTAGAATGACTGTAAGAGGTTTGTTCTTTCTTTCAGTTCAATCCGTTATTTCTCTTTAAGAATATTTTTCTGAATGGATATTTTAAAGTAAATTGTTTCTGTGTGACTATAGGTGCTGACCATTTCAGTTGTCAGTGTTTTCCCACCAATGACTTCTCTGTTTAAAAAACATCCACAGCTCAGAACAAGGGGAGAGGGTAGGAGGGAAAAACCCATCAAATCACCTCCATGTTTCTTCTGATTTAATGTCTTACTTTGCAAAACAAGCAACACTTGGCACGCACTGAGACTAGTTCTCAATGTAGTCAAACTAATAAAACTTTTTTTTATATTCACAGCTTTTCTAATTCAAAAGAAAACTGCAACAAAAAACCCTCCAAAGAAGCAAATAAGCAAATAAGTTATTAAAATACTATAAGTATCCAACAGATAAACAGTAGTGTGAAAAATTTGTCAAAAATTGTATTTCTCTTCTAAATTATTAAAAATAATAAATAATATAGCCACTGAATGATGAATACAGATGAATATAATGACAGGTCAGACCGAAATATAAATTCATCACACAGTGTGGAGAAAATATGTTTTAATGTCAGGCACTAGTCAGACCAATCAGAAGCAGGCGTGCACCAACAGGTCCTGTCACTCAGTAGGAGCAGCTGTGTCTGACAACCATGAAATTAACTCCAACTGCATAAAGAACGAAAAGCTTAACGATTTTGGACAATTACTGGTTGACTTATCCTAAGATTTTTGCAGATATTTATTTTTCCTGTTTTCTCTTCTAGCTTAATCATTACACTTTGATCAATAAGGAAATCGGGAAGGAGAAATCTTCCGTCTTTCAATAAAAGTGTGTCCACTGCAGCATAGTAGAAGTGAAAAACTAAGAACAACAAAGATAATGTGGTATAAAATTGTTAGTCTTGGGAAAAATGGCAAAGAGGATATTTTATGTATTTATTATGTTAGTGCTTTGACATTTGTAGCAACAATCTGTTGCATTTCATCCCTTTTCCCATTTTATTGTTTTATTTGAGCTTTGACTTCTGCTGTCCCCTAAGGGCCACTGTAGGTGACTGATGTGGCATCTCCAGGGAGTCTACGGGGGTTTTCAGTTAAATAAAACAAGGAAAAACATTTGTGTGATTGTGTTGCCTGAGGGTACAGACAGAAGATGAGCAGGAAGTATGTAGAAGACACAGTCAGGGTAAGCGCAGTGTCTTCTTTGTATGGTAACAAGAGAACTACATTTTCTAACTAATTAAAAACCTGGTCGTTTCCTCTGGTGCTGCATTACCAGTCAAATATTTTCTTGTGCGTTACCAATTTGAAGCAAAACTTGGTAGAAACCTTAAAAAAATTTGAGAATTTTTAAAGAATAGCAGTACAGTTGATGCATTGTATAAACAGTCTTAATGATGTACATGAAACATGACATCCATTCAGCTGAAAGCACTTTATATCTAATGTACACATCCTACAGTAGTAGAGAGACAGGGCACAATGACCAGCACTTCTTGACAGTGGAGAGGAAGAACTCCTTTTTAACAGGAAGAGACCTCCAGAAGAACCAAGCTGAGGGGCAGCCGACCATTTGTAGCGACCGGTTTGAGGATGACGGAAGAACAATGAGAAAAAAGAGGAGCATAAAATTCCATCAAATTTCCACCGAAGAGACCAAAAAGTTTCATCTGTGTGGAGTAATAAGAAAGTTTTAATCTTCAGTTAATCAAAAAAATACAATGGTTCTACATTCTATTCTTTCTCTTGTCTAACCTTTGATTGATGTGCTTTTTATTACATATACTGTTCTTTCTTCTGAAGTAGTTCATTGCTGCCAACTATAACACACGCTCCAAATGTTTATCTCCCAAAATATTTGCATAAAAGTAATACATGGAAACACATTCATTTGCAATTCTTGATACAGATTTTTTGGAGTTCTGCAAAGATTTTCATTACATTTGCATAGGGACTGATACATGACGAACATCTGGGTCACTTTAAGAATTGGACAGATAGGAAAACTCTTTGGGGAATTTATACAGAGAAAAAAAATGCTCCCAGCACTGGCAGCTAATCCCACTTTGTAATTCTTTGGAAGAACCCCCTGCTGCACTAATACAGTGCTCTCAATGAAATAAATGAGGAGGTTTTGTGATGAAGAGCTTTTGTTGATGTTAAGGGGCCATTAGGCAGTGTGCTAATCACATGCAATCAGAGAAGAGAGAAGAGAGTGCTTCTGACTAGCTGCTATTAGAGTTAGAGTTACAAACATAAAACAGAATCTAAAGTCTGACATTACTAGTATAGTTAATTATTATTTTTTATTTGTTCCGATTTCTACCACTTGAAATAATGATGTCTACTTAATAACTCGAGTGAAAAATTACAGAATATCTTAGTGTTTTATATCCTCTCCCTTTTGCATTAATGACATTGTGTTGCCATGAACTCGCCAAGTTTATGCAAATCTTGATAACTGAATAATGATATCCCAGCATGATTAGAAGATCTTCCAAAGACCTTATTGTGATTTCAAGAATGTGTTGCTTTGTTTGCCTTCAAGAGCCGCCGAAAAATGCTCAGTGGGGTTAAGGTCAAGTAATTATGGAGGAAAGTTCATGACTGTCAGAGCTCCTTTGGTTTTTCAGAAGTTCTTTCAAAGCAGACTTGAATCCTGAAGAAGATAGAAGATAGACAGAAGAGAGGTGCAAACAATACACTAAGACACCAGTGAAGATAACTGGCGTCTCATTTTAATGCACTGGGTAACCCTTTAGCATCATTTTCCAATGTGCAGAGTAGTCTGACAAACTTCTAAACAATGCTCCCAAAGTCTGAAATAGACACAAAGAGACTACAAGCAAAAACCATTTACTGATGTGAACCTAACCCAGTAGTGTGTGACTCTTTTAGTACTTTCAGTACCTGACCTAACCCCCCACCCCCCAAAAAATGTTTGAAAATGACAATAAAGAAGTAACTGGTGTACCAGTATGTCACTAGATGAGATCCTGAAAAAGCATTAGCATTTGACAAGAAAATATGACCAGAAGCTTCAGTACGTCTCTGAATAATGGAGTCCCATTTCTCAAAGACACGGTGGAGTTGACGCTAGTGTTTTCCTGGACAAAGACTTTACCCCATTGTGCAGGCCACCCTGGTACGTGAACTACACACCCAAGAATTGTGTCATCCATGAACAGTTTACTAGTGGACAATGCTCTTACAATTTAGAAAAGGTGGCTCATCAACCCCAGCACTTGTGTGTGTGTCTTCCCAAACTGCCGACTTGCAAGGCCAACTTGCTTTTTAATATCACACAGCTGCTTGTCCATAGAAATACTTTGCACTACAACCAGCAAAGGTATGTTCCTGCTCTGAAAATCTACTCTGAGATGGAGGGCTACTTTTCTGTTAAATTGTGTTAGGAAACTGGGTGTGACTTCTTGCTGCAGATACACTCCCCTTCTCCCCCATAAATATAATCCAAATCTGTAGGAAACGCAGTGATTTAGTGCAGGTGTTCAACTCTAGAACAGCAAAACATACCAACCTGAATATTCCCACCATCTTGTTTAAGTGTGGGTTTGATGCAGTGCAGTATCATTTCCTCTCCCCTTCACTTCTGTGCAAGTACTCTTCTGTTCGTGCAATAAATGCTATACATGAATACTTGAGTGGGACTTTTATACTCACAAACTGTAAAATACTGACATGCCTGTTTTTTAAAAGCCACATTTATACAAAAACAAGCCATTTATGTATATTATATATATTTCACTCTGTAACCCACTCTCTGAATACAACACAGTGCATATGTGGCAGGTCCATAATGAGGGATGGTATGTTAACTATGTAAGGTCTTATTCTGGATCTTCCCAGGCAGATGCTCGGTCATTACACTCCTACAAGTGGGGGCCCTCTGTTAAGTGAAGTATATGAGGTCACACTTTGATGTGACCTCTGTAACCCCAGCTAAGGAAAAAAAATCTTGTAGACATCTCTTAATAGTCTTCTTTCAACAGGAAATTTGCTGATTGGTGTCTTGTGTTCTTTATTTACCAAATTCTTTATATGTGATAAATCTGCTTTTTTTGTCCCTCAGTGGACAAATTGCCTTCCTCTGATGTGTGGTAATCTTTAAACTGCCAGCCCTGCACACAAACACAGCAGGTACAGGATGAAGCTTGTTCTTCGATTACTGCTCCGATTCGCACCTCGTTTTCCTCTTTTACCATACTTTCCTGCTGTCTCTTTCCTATAAGTTCTGCTGTTCTTCCTCTGGATTCAGCTGGAATGATGAATTTTTAAAAAGGCTGTTTTTGTGTTCATGTTGCAGCTAACAACAGCTCAGGGGTTTTTCAGTGCTGCTCAGAAGATCTTACCCTAGATCAAGAACTTCTTTCTCCCTTCAAAGTGCTCTGAAATAAGTCCTCCAGTGGAGGCTCCCACAGTGGAAACACACAAAGGTTCACGGCACCCAAAAAGTAGCTTGATTTACTTGAACGGACTTCTCATCTATCTTAGTGTTATCTAAAAAGACTTACCTCAAGGACAGCTGGCTTTTTGTACTTCTTAGTTAACACTGTTAATATGAAAAATTGTTTAAATGTTTAATGTCTCATCTGTATTTTACATGTAAAAAATGTGTTTTGTTTGTGTTGTAATCATTTACAGGTTTACATGAAAACAAAAACGTTCACTGTGGTGTATGAGAGCTTAGAATTAGAGAAACATCTTACCTGCATAAGCTACACACAGAGGCCTTCTGTGTGTAGAGTAAACACATGACTTAACACCAAACAGCAGCATGTGAAAGAGAACATGATAACGAGAAGCCTTAACATCACTGTGGAAAGTTTACATCTAATAGTAAACATAATATTTCCTGAAATGGAAGGCTGCTATTATTCTATGGTTTTCCTCAATGCTAAAAAAAAAATCCTCTGACAAGTTGTGTTAGCGCATCTTCCAGTACTTTGCTTTTTTGCAGAAAAAGACAAAAAGGTTGATGGGTTCAGCACTATCCTGTTAGCCCTGCTTCCAGGCTCTGGCATCATGTTGCAGGAGTGTGGCCCACTGGCTGTACACTGCATTCCAGTCTGTGTTTGGTGTGGGTAGAGGATGTAAGGTAACTCACAATGATGGAGTAGCTGATGACATACCCAGTAGAGGTTCTGAAGGACTAGGCGCAAACTTTCAAGGAGATGTTCATGTTTAGGAGGGTTTGGAGGAAGATTTCACTCTGGCGAGCTTGGCTGATGACATTGGATATCCCATTTTAGGCTGCTGATGATAGTGGTTTCCAGAAACTTCACAGACTCTGCCACCTTTGCATTGTTGATAAGCAGTGGGGAGAATGGAAGTGCAGACAAGTAGGTGCCCAGCTACTCACCTTCCCCTGTGGCTTCCTGTTTGGAACTCTTTAGTGTACTCCCAGATTACTGTGGAGTAGTCTGGTGCAGACATTCACCAGAATATTGGTCAGGCATGCTAGGACATCAATAAAGTACCATAATCTTTCATACATGGAGATAAGTCAAGCTTAACTTGCTGCAGACATGTTAGGTGGCTCTGCTGGTATAGTTATAAGAGAGGTACATAAAGTCTTTCAAACACACATACACATGCATACACACTTTTTCCTAAGGTTTCTGCTGAAAATATGAGCTTCTCTAACTGTTGCTGCAGTCTCCCTCAACTCTGTCTTCTGGGAATCCTATGCTCCCGCATTGCTGGATTGTAGAGATGCCTGTAGAGATGGATGTGGCCTCCAACGTGTCCGCTTTTCATTTGTGTCAACTGTGCGCTTAGCCATGCTACAAAAATTAGGAACGCTGCAAGTGCTGCAGTTTTTAATGGAGGCTGAGGTTGACTGGATAATCTAAAAAACGGTTGGATCTGTCGGATAAATGCTGAGTATTTTGTTTGTTCTTTCTCTTTGCTTAAATTCAGATGTGTGAAGAGCCTTTGGTCATCTTTCACTGTAAAGGTAAGAAAGCGAGATGTAGAAGATGTCATTGTAATTTGGTAAGGAGGAGACTTGTCTTGAAAAGATGGGGGTGGGCCATTAGTGTGCATGACAGAGGACCTCTCTAGCCTATTGTGCTAAGTCTTTTTAGTTCATCAGCCTGTCCAGGGGTTAGGGTAATTGCAGAGCTTTTCTTATTATAATGTGTTATTGCCTCCAGTGTGTTCTTGACAGATGCAGGTTTGTTGCTGATTGAAACAAACTTACCTTGGCTCGGTTCTCACATTTGATGCCATTCTTGAGTTCCAGTCTAGCCAGTATGTATCCATATTGACTTTATTGTACCACCTGTTCTTTCTGACATCTGAGAGCCCTGAGCTGACCGATAAACCAGGGATTATGGTGATTGTACCTTAGTGTTTGGCTTGGAAGGCAAATGTGCTTGTAGAAGTTGATAAATGAGCATGTAGGGTCAACAAATAAGTTGCTGTCCTCAAGATCTCCCAGAGCCTCCTAATCTTTGGACTCCAAGCAGTCTTAAAGCAAGTTAGTTCCTGACTATTAAAGTTAGAAAAGGGTTCAACACAGTCCTCCCCCGCGGCTGCTTACATCCCCCAACAAGGTTAAAAATGTTAAGTCCTAAATTGAGATGCAAAGGACTGTAAATGCACCAGAGAACTCACACCCAGAGGTCATGTTCAGTGTTTTGAGAATTTTTCACTGAGCCATGAACAAGGTCTTCCCAAAATACTATCAACATATCATTTGTCCCACCAGAAGAGAGCCAACACAGGATCACTGTTACACCCCATTCAGAGGCTGCTCCAAAACCCTCCCCCACCCTGCAACATTCCATAGGCCATTCAAAAGTTCAGGCTCTACCTAACCCCTGCCCCATCAGGGTTATGTGTGCTGGTCGTTTAATTTAAATGAAAACAACTCTCTGGTACATATAGATTTTATCAATTGTGATGGCTGAAATACCTGGACTTTAAAGCATCTTTGCATAATGGGTGTGGTATATATACATATTTACATATTTATTGAGCCCTTATATTCTGTTTGGTGTGACAAAGCAGTTGAACCCCCATTGCCCCCATTGGTTTGGATTTCACACCCAGTATTAGATGCTTTCAGTGAACAGTCTGAAAATTCCACTGAGCTGTAGCAAAAGTCATGATTATATTGGTCAGCAATTGTAATCTTCATTTGTTTAAAACATATTTTTACTTTAACATAATGCATCTATTATACTTTAACAAATATATCACATAATTGAGATTTAAATATAATTAAAAAAAACATAATGGAAATAAAAGTAATTGACATACCTCAGATCAGTGGATTATCCCTTTGCTGCATGTCAGCTTGCAGCAAAGGGATAGCCATTTGGAAGTGACCCGTTTGCATTAGGAGAGCAACAGAGAGTTGAACCAGTCTTGGTCACGGCCTGTATTTTGTAAATGGCCTGTATTTGTATAACGCTTTACTAGTCCCTAAGGACCCCAAAGCGCTTTACACATCCAGTCATCCACCCATTCACGCACACATTCACACACACTGGTGAAGGCTGCCGGACACTGGCGCCACCGGGCTCTCTGACCACCACCAGCAGGCAACGGGTGAAGTGTCTTGCCCAAGGACACAACGACCGAGACTGTCCAAGCCGGGGCTCGAACCGGCAATCTTCTGATTACAAGGTGAGCTCCCAACTCTTGAGCCACGATCACCCCAATCATGGGAATATGAAAGTGACCAGATGAGACAGACACAGAAAGCCACTGTTGGAGTTGTATTAGGACAAAGCCAACGGCAATAGACGGCTTAAAATCAGCCAGGAGAGCACTTCACAGATAAATGTTGTGGTATTAATGGTTCTACTGTAGGAATGAGCGTGGGTGGAGATTCTGTCATAAAAATTGTCATGCTTGATGACGGATCCAAACAGACATTGGCAAAGATACACACAGATAAGTTAAGAATAAGGCTTTAATGTCCAGATCTTTGATCTTTGATGCATATAAGGTGAAAACAATTTAAAAGAGAGGCTTGTATTTTAGTATTTCTCTGTTAGTTGATATATATTTGGTCCTATACATTATACAGACTTGCAAACTGGACTACTTAAATTTATAATTAGTAGTATTTTAAGATCCTTTAAATGCCAGACAATGCCAAAACTATTTCTGTCAGACATTTCCTTTCATCTGTCATTTCACCTTTACTTACTGTACTCACCCATCTTTTTGGTCTGAAACTGACCTTATTGAGTTCCACATAATAATGTCAAGAAAACCCACATACAACCAAATCTTGCACCAGGTCTTTCACTATTCTAAACCTGAATCTACATCTAACCTTAAAACCGAGTCGTTTTTTCTTTCACTTACTCACCGACACATTTAGCTAAAACCACAAAGACAAGTCAGATGTCACGGGGAATTTTCATTACTCTCAAGACACTGCATTTGTTTTTCCACTCTACATGACAAATGAGTGGGACCTCCCCTAACCTCTTTAATTTGCATGCACTGACTAACCCCTGGTTATGTGAAGAAATAATGCTATCAGCTTGATCAAAGTGTGCAATCAGCAGTCTCCTGACCTCAAACAACGGAGTTCTTATGGTTTTTTTGATCGTCGGGTTGATGGAGGAAGGATGTGTGATGTATCACAATTTTTTTTTTAAACTAAAGGCTCACTGCAAAGTCTTTCAGGTCTTTCAGTCTTCTATGACGTGAAAAAGAGCATCATGTATCAAATCAGCATTCATTGGTTCATTTAAAAACTGAATTCAACTTCTTTCGTTAAATTCTTTAAAAGGAGAACTTGTCGGTTTTACACATCAAACACTGTTGACAATACTCTATACAGAACTAGAAATGGTTAAATAGAGTTAAATAGAGCAATGATAACGTTCTATCTTTGAGTAATGATGTCAGTTGAGTCAACATTAGGCAAATTTGACTGAAGTATGAAATTGATAAAGTGCAGTATCTTTAAAAAAAAGTGACCTATGTAAATTGAGTCTTTTCTCTGCTTACATCTAGCAGTTCGAGGCTACATTTGCCACATTTAAAATAACAATCTGTTTGAAACAGCACGAGGAGGCAGGAAGGGCGGTGGTGACTGTCCCCCTTTGGGAGCTTTGTTTTTGTACTTAGTTTCACTTCATTTTCACTCACTGTTTGGGTGTGTATAGGCTACTAAATCACATATTTATGTTTGGAAAACAATTTGTTGATTTAGTTAAAGCATTTCAGACTGCACTGAAAAATGATCTGCATGCAAGACCATTAGGTGGCAAGTGAACTTCAAGACTAAGCTCACATAGTACACCTGAACCTCCAGCTCAGCTACCGTTACTCTTATGACTCTTCATCACAGGCAGCTTTGATTTATTTCTGACTGGACCCTTGTGAACATGTATGCACTATAGCTTAGGGTCCTTCTATAGCAGTTATTTGAGTTTTCCTATTTATACATATGTTGATATATTTCTCCAAAACTTTCACAACATCAAACTGTATCATATCATCAAACGGGCATTTACCAATGAAGAGGGAAGTAAGATATCCAACACACTAACAGCTGATGAAAACACCAGTAAGAAATAAGAATAACTGCAGTTCAAGGAGAAAAAATGAATTCTCAAATTTGTGCAAAACTATTCGTGAGCAAAAAAACACAGATTTAGAAGAGTTCTGATGTTTTGATGAAGTGACATAAAGTCATAAGTCTTGATTGAAAATAGGAAATAAGACAATAGCAATGATGGTCAAGCAGAGTTAGTCAATGGATGATGTAAACTTCTGAGGAGACTTGCTGAAAATCCAAGATTAAGTGTTTGTGGAAAAGATCATTTAAAAGGCAGAATAAAGATATGTTTTAAAAAATATATATATATTATAGGTGGACTGGCCTGAAAATGATGTGAAGTATCACTGGACTAAAGATGAGACTGTGAAATTAGGAATAAGGAAAATTTGGGACAAACAGAAGGAATAAAGAGAAGAGTGCAGGAGGAAAAGCCCAGATTCCTAGGATTCCAGGCAGACCTAGGACCAGAGATCTTTCTTATTGAATTTATGCAAAGGTTCATTAAATTTATCTGGCATTCTCTTCCTGCTTGGAAACACGAGCCAGGGTGGAGTTTTAGTCACAGACTCAGTCTCCTACACCTGCGCCCCAACAAGACCAGAAAAGAGCCAAGAGAATAACAATGTTTGAGACAGACAGTGATCTGCTCCTTTTGCATGCTAATGATGTGTTGATGAGAACAATCAGCAAGCAAACAAGCTTCTAAATGATCAGGTAAAAGCCTACAGCCTGCTCGTCTCCACCATATTTGCACTTGAAAGCCATAAGACACTACTATATGTAGCATCCCACCCCCATTCACTGAAAACTGTGTGTCAAAGCTGAGAGCCCCTAATCAGCTTCTCAAACAAGTTTCAACTGTATTTGACATGGAGGATATTGGACTATAAATCTAATCATTTCAAACAAAATGTTCAAAACATATGCTCACAAATGTGGTTTTATTTATAGTAAAAAAAAAAAAAGGGAAAATGGCTTTCTTCAAGCACCAGTTTCAGTTTTCTGGCATCAGTGTAAATACGCTGGTGCCTGTAGGGGATAACGCAAAGGAAATAACTAAAAATCTCCCTTGGCAGTTTTAAAGTGATCCATCAGCCACTGCACAATGCTGGGTGTCATCAATGCACTCTTAGTCTTGTCAGTTATTAACAACATATGAACAAAGTATGTTCGTGTGTAGTTAAATCTTACTGAAGGCATGTGCCTTTAGCAAGCTTTAGCAAGCTTTCACAACACTTTCCATGCAGCAGTCTTGCACAAAATATCTGAAGATTATCTTTAATAAGTATGCACATTTTGCACATTTGGCTCCTAGTCTGCAATTTCAGTGTGAAGTTATTTACATTAGAACAGGCTAACTGTAAATTACATTAATTTTCTCAGCTTGAAACTCATTTAACAAGATTTATACTACACGCATAGAAAAAAAAAGATAGAAACTAAACACACACTCACATACACACACCCCCACAGATAAGCAAACAGACAGGCATTCACACTTTCCTGGCAGCCCCACTGGCTGTCCTGCACACACCCAGTGTGCCAGCCAGCCTGCCTCGGGATCTTATGCTCGTGACATCTCTGATATAATAGCCCTATTATTTTAACATGACTCTCAGAGCCAGTGACATGTAGACAGGAAACGCATCATCATAGTTGTTAGCAGCCCTGGGGAAGGCTTCTGTCCAGGCAAAAGAGCAAAGGGTTCCGCGTAATGGGTTACAGATGAGGGGAATGTAGGGCAGCTGTGTCAGCCAAGACTGAGTTAGAAAGACCACCGATTACCGGCTGTTGAGTCACATCCAAGCTAAATGTGGATTTAACATCTAGGGGGTGAACACATGATGATGAAGATGATGACTGAGAACAGCTGCCTTATAATCTATGTCCAAAAGAAAGATCATCGTTGTATCACATGGAGACTTTTAATCAGAGTTTTGTGCACTAAGTCATATTTATTTACAGTGAATGTGAAGACTTGGAGAAAGAATTTAAACATCAGTTATGCAGAATATTCATGGCACTATTGACAGATGAAAATCAGCTTTTTACATAATAACAACTTTCTTGTTTACCTTTTGATATGGCAGGAAAATTTGAGTGCTCTGAAATGAGGCTAATGTTCAGTATGTCTGGTGTATATCCTTAAAGGTAACCTATTATGCTGTGAGTCAAAGGCTTCTGACTCCTGTAAACACTCAATTTCAAGCTTTCAAGTTTTTTTTTCTACTCCTAGGTCTGCATGCTATCAGTAAGAGGGCCTATCCATATATGCCCGTCTCAGATACGCGTTGCTCTTGAAGAGTCCAAGAATAAAACTATGGAGCGCTAAAAGAGCACGCCGTTTACCACTAGCTGGGGTATTTGAGTTGTAACAACTGGATCAAGTGAAATTTAGTTAATGTTAATAGTTCCCTATTCATAAAATCTTCACCAGCCATTGCCAACCCTCCCCTTTATCATCAGTACCATTAGCTGTCCTGTTGCTTATGGCAAACAGCAATTTCAGGGCACATTCTTCCCTATTACACAACTAACTTTGCTTAGTTATTTAACTAAGCTCATGTGCACAACGAAGTACCGGTCGGGAATTAGTGTGAAGGGGACCAGATGACAGAAAAAGACAACCACAACAGACTTCGCTTGTTTTCCAGAGCTCTGGTTGTATTTCTCTTACAGATACAAAGGTTCAACACTCTCACCAGTGGCACATCCAAACATGAACATCCCAGCCCTCCAAAAAAAACAAAAACAAAAACAAAAAAAAAAACCCTCCTTAAATAGGGACGGATCATACCACCAATAAAATTGAAGAGATTTCCCTACACACTCCAGCTACAAATAAACATATACAGTAAAATACTCCATTTATTTTAACACCCCCATCTGACCACAAAACAAACCCCAGCTAAATAATATACAAACTAGCTAAATCAAACCAAACTGAAGACTCAGGCTCCTCCCACCCTCAGCTCTCATCTAATGGTTTACCCCACTAACACTGCGTAATTAGGGAATTCCTTTCAGGTGAACGTCGCACTCCCTGAATTAGGCCCTCAGGAAGTTGACCTCAAAAGAGTGGTTAGTGAACTTCAAAATAAAAGCATAACAAAACCAAAACTTCCTATAAGACATTGCGAGTGTGTGCTTCACCTTAGTGAGGGAGATGCTTCCCCAACCCTCACACTGGACCACTCCTTGTATTTCAGATTGCAAAAATAAATCATATGGGGACCAGATTTCATGATAGAGTCAGAATGATACACTTATGATGAGTGTGTTGTACTGTGGTTCATGGTTTGTAGTCAGAATGTGGTTTGGATTGAATTATGTTCTAACATTTCTTTGCAGTCTGTCATTATTTTCTGCACATTGGAAAATAAAATGGGGACTGCTTTTAGTCTCTAAACCTTTATTTTTGCCCTCTCTCTCTCTCTAACTGTCTCGCCTTCTCTTTATAAACTCTTTTCATTTGTTTCCTCCCTAGTATTCTTTTTCCATGTCTCATCTTTACTTTCTCTCTCTCTTTGTTACGATGTGGCGGATCAGAATAACTGAGTCAGAATATTTAGGTCACAGAACCACACAAGAAGTAAATACAGCCAGCTACTGTGCAACGTCCCCCCCCCCCCACCCCACACCACACACACACACACACACACACACACACACACACACACACACACACACACTGGGCCTGGCCTGTTGCAGTATGAATTTAAACACTCCACCCAAAACCTTACTATGTCAAATACTCAGCCTTTGGAATTTTTTGTGTCCTCTTTCATAAGTCACATGTGCACTGCAGATCTGGACTTTTGTAGACATTACACAGCAGAACATCTTACCCTGACGTCTCAGTCTAAAGGTCTTCACTGGTCCAATCAAAACACGGAGATCCTGCATCCTTCATGCTATCAGTAGTTTTTGTTGAGGGTTTTCTCAGGCGTAGTGTACCGTGTGTTGACTTCAGGGCATCTCAGTTGAAAGTGATCAACCTCCAAGAATCTGAGCAAATCAGAATTTCCAACTTCCCAGTTGGAATGCCCCTGAAGTGTAAGTTTCAACTCGGAAACTCAGAGCAGCATCACCAACCTGTGTCAACAATCCAAGGGGGTGTTAGTACACATTACACATAAGTAAGATTGTAAAACTTAGTCTGTACTACTAGTACTACCACTACTATGTATTTGTGACTTGCTAAATATGCCATACACAGAGTTTTGACCAGGCTCTACCCATGAATGTGCTGTAGGGGTGTTTTTAAGTGCAAAAAAAATAGTGTGATGTCACTCACAGTTCCGACGCCGACTTCCAAGGTCGGCAAGGAAGGCAGGATAAGCTGCTCAGTGACAAATGTTAACCAAAGATACTGTGGGAAAAAAGTATCAGAAGCATAAGCTGACCGTGTGCGGTGTGTATATTTGTGTGAAGAACTGAAGGTTGGTCTGTTGGTCAGTTGTTGGTTGACCAGTGAATTCTCAGGTAAGCAGCTGAAAGAGCTATTACTTCAGACTGCACTATAAACCTGCATGATTCATTCAGAGAAATACACTGTGGTAATCAGCAATAAGATTAAAGATAATCTTCACCCTAATCTTATAATTATAAATATAAATATAAACACAAAGCTCCACCTTCTCACTTTTATGTCCCTTTAACTGAATACTGTGAACAGGAAAACTGAAATAATTACTTGTGTACATTAGTGTTTGTTATAGTGACTTATCAGGCTTCTCTTTCTTAAAACGACAGGCCTAATCTGCCATTGTAGATAAAAAGGCTTTTATGGTATCTTGACCAATCTTGTAGTCACTATCTGATCCACCTGACAGTCACAAAACCACTTGCTCACCTTGACCTACATAGCTGTAAACTAAGCTGCATGTCGATGATTTAATGTCATATTACACTGACTTACATTTATTTTCTGTAGACTTTTTTCATAATACCAACTACCCTTACCTTCAACCCCCGTCTTTGCTTAAAAATTGAATTTTTAAATCATGGGAGAGTGACAGGTGTGTGAGGGTAAGCATTTTTTAATCATGGGGTTTTTTTTAGTGATCATAAAGAACATATGTTCACACACATTACAGCTATCCTTACATTACTCTCTTACTCAATATAACGTGATATTTAAATTAAGTGTACCGTTTTTGTTTTGTGTTTTTTCCAAAAGTAACTATAGAAGGGATGAGATTACTCAAGGAAGTTTAACACATACATGTACACCTACTGGGCACATGTCCATGGATTGCACATGCAGACTGCAACACATGGACTGAGCTCAGATTGCACAACATACAATTGCTGCTGAGGACACTTTGCCCTGGGAAAATGTTTGCATATCTCTACACCTGGGAGCGGTCTGGAGATACTGTTGATACGGGAGGGTAACAGGTGTGTGAGGGTGAGCATTTTTAAACAGAAGAACCAGAAGCAGTGGGAATAACCTTTCACTCAGGTCATCATAGGGACAGGTTTAATCCTCACGTTCTTGTTGATATTTTGCCAGTATTAAAAATTGGACAAACTGTTACTTTAAAATAATCCCTCTACATTTAAGAGGAGTTTCACACGTTCTGGCTGATTAGCCCAGTACTACCGTGCAAAAGTTTTAGACTTGTGAGAAAAAATGCTGTAAACAAAGAATGCTTTCAAAAATAAAAGTGTTAATCTTTTATTTTCATCAATCAACAAAATGCAGTGAATGAACAAAAGAGAAATCTAAATTAAATCAATATTTGATGTGACCATCCTTTGAATTCAAAAGAGCATCAATTCTCACTCGATGATGTTGAGATCAGGGCCCTGTAGGGGCCATACCATCACTTCCAGTACTTCTTGTTCTTTTTTATTTTGAAGATGGGTTATATGTTTGGGGTCCTGCTGCAGAATACATTAGGGGCCAATAAACAATCGTTTATATTTCTGAAAACATTCTGTTTACAGCATTTTTTCACACCTGCCTAAAACCTTTGCACAGATCACACATCTCTTTGTCTTGCCAGTTTAAGCCTAGTTCACCTTAATGGTTGGGAATGGAGAGTATAGAAGATAGGGAAGAGAAAGAAGTAGGAAAAATAAGTGTGGGGTTATACAGGAGGGTTAGTAAAACCTTAAAACCAGTGTCAGAAAAACACATGTTCCTCCTTATTTGTCTAGGGTTGTAGATTGTCTGAAACATTTTTTGTGACAACAGTTTATGCTAAAACCGTAGACTGTAAATAAATGATGGATGTAAAATCTATGACATCGCCAATTGATTTCTGGATTGTGTTTTCAAGCATTAAAGTTGTTGAAAAATGTTTTGGGTTTTTTGGCCTCAAGAGAGTATTTTTACAAAAGAGAGCAGATTGTTAAGTTAATGCTAACAAGGTTCACCTGCTAATACAATACAATAATCTTCTAGTACACATGTGTGAAACTCAAGGTTTGCAGGCCAAATTGGGCCCACCACGTCATTTTATGTGGCCTGTGAGAGCTTCTCAATGATTGTCTTAAAATAAGTTTACTGTTTGCTGCTTAAAAGCACACAGTGACCCCAAACTACATTTCCCACAACGCATTTCGATTGTTTGAAAGGGAGAGGGACAACATCTAGTTTAACTTAATCTGTTATTTAAACATAGACATGTGTGGTATCCACAGAAATGTCAGAATCTCAGCTATTAGCGCACAAAATTATTTCAACAACCACTAAAAAGCTAAAACAGCAAACAAGTAAAGAGCACTTTAACAGATCCAGCAAAAAGATGTAAACACAAAGCCTGGATGGATCCCATGAACAGGAAATGCCCATCGGAGGCGGAAAACTGACATCTCACAGATTCCAAAACTCCAGATTTCGTCACTCTCCAACCAAAATCCATTGAACTAACAGCAAAAGAAGATCACTACGCTACACTTCACTTTTGAAAAAGATTTAAATGAATTTCCACTTACTTTGGCTGTCTTGCTTCCACCATGATAAAATTGCACTTCCTTCACAGCTCCCTCTCTGTGTGCTTCGAAAGACTAGTTTTCCATCAAAAATCTCTATTTTGTGCATTATTTACTTGTTTATTACACACCAGTTTACTGTTGTGTACAACGACATCTGAAAGCCTAATTTCTACTATTCAATACCAAAGAAAATTTCAACTTTACCAAATTGCAAAACGCTTAGTTACATCTCTAATAACACCTTGGTAACTTTGTGAAAAACAAGTTTTTCACTTTCTAATATAGAAATTGTTTTTTTATGACAACAATTAAAGAACAACCACCATGACATAAAAAAAGGCTTCTTGAGAGCGACAGAAACGAGAGTTTTGCTGATCCAGCCTGCTTAAGATCAAAGTGGTCTATATGTGGCTCGCAATCTAAAATGAGTTTGACACCCCTGTCCTAGAAGCATCATTTGAGTTTCCATGTTTATGCAGAAGACTTCCAGATTTGTTTGTCAAATGGCTCCAACAACGAGTTCAGATTTACTCTTCCCTTCTCCTGGAACCAGCTGAAAAATATTTAATTCTTTATCACCTATACTTGTGCATTTTTGTTGTATATGTGTATTACTATGCAACTACCACAGACTTTAGTACTTGGCCAGGACACTCTTGTAAACTAGACCATCATTTTCAATAAAAGATGAGCTGATACTAATGGGTATGAGTGGATATGATGTTCTCTTAGGGGATAAAAAGTTTCAGGTATATCGCTCACGTAGTTTTTTGCAAGAGACATTAATAGCATATCAGTCCCCCCCCCCCCCCCAATTCTCCCTTCTTGTAAGTGCTCTGAGAACGCTTAATTACCACACCAACTTCATCTCTAATTTACACTTTTAATTTTATTTAAAAAAAAAAAAAAAAGTGCATTCACAACAAAAAATGAATAAGACTAAAATAAGTTATATTACAATATGAAATATACACTTTAACAAAAACTGTACAATTTACAACAGAACAAACAAAAGGCAAACAAAAACAATACAGGCCCCATTGCAGCCAGGTGGAGGTAGGTTTCCTAAAGAAAATTGAGTCATCCCTGCTCACTGCATGTTTACAAGGCAGTTATGTGACTAAATTTCTATGAAATGAACAGTTAAATATTTGCAGAAATACAATTAAGCTTCCCTGAAAGAACTGGTTTGGAAGAAAACAAAGGAGACAACAGTGTCCTGAACAGCATGCATCTCAAGGCAAAACTGCTTCTGGCTATCAACATGTCAAATACTCCTTGATTTAGGAAGAACTCCCTTCAAAATTAATAATGAAATGTGCAGATGGCTTAACCTTAATCGCAACATCAGCAAGTTAATCACCTGACAGTCCAGGGTTCTGCTGGACATGTTCATTTCTTAGAAACTACTTTGTTGTGTTACAGCGCTCCACAGCCAGTGTGTCCACTGAGTTTATAGAACTTACAGCCAGAGAATCCAATCTTTCAAAACAGGGAATGTTTATTAGTGAGTGGCCCTCGTTGATTTATAAGTCTTTACACAAAACATTTATTTCAAATCACAAGTAGTGCGATTTTTGTTTCTTTTAAACACTGTTCATTTTTTACAATTTGATCCAAGTACAAGGGCTACCAACTGACCAATCACAATGACACTTACTCTCCTGAACTGCCACAAAGCAAAATGACTGAATCAAGTGACTACGATTCCAGCTGTTGCAGCCTCCTCCGACCTTTAAAACTTTGAGTCTGTCCATTTTTTGTTTTTGTTTAGAAAAAAAAAAAAAAAAGAAAAAAAAAAAAAAACCCATGCAAAAATTAAATGTTACAGATTTTGCCCCAACTTTGGCTGATCTGCCAATTTTGCAGTTCAGTCTTAAACAAAACAAAAAAACCCTGAATGGCATTTACTCAGTGAGTGAACTAGTGTTGAGTGAACTAGCTGAACTGAGGTAACACAACTGTTAACTCTGGTAAGAGTTGTGTTTAGCTCAAAATTAAAAGCCATACAAGGCTGAAGGCACACCTTTGTAATGACATTAAATCAAAGTTAACAAAGCACAATTAACTCTAAAGCCACCAAACACCTGTGAGAATGGAGGGATCATAGGCAATATGGCTATAAAAGATCCTGAAAATAATATTCAAGTTTCATTAAACTACAACACTGTGCTGCAGTGGCTTCCAGTTAATTGGGCCAATTAAGACTTTGCTTTAAGTCATTGACATTGACACACTCCCACACATGACGCAAAAGAAATGACAGGATGTTGTCTTTGTCTTGGTGTGTACTAAGCTGGCAGGGAGACCAAAAGAAGAAGAAAAAAAAAAAAAAAAAAGCACTACTCTACAACAGTCAGCAGTCAAGGCATAACAATGATTAATTATGAGGCAATGTGTGTTACGTTATGTCCAGGGAAACCGTGTGCATGTGAATATACAGTCCACATGACAGAAACAACTGTATGTGCGCTTTCCAGCAGGAAAAGCCATTTCTTACCCCCATCTATCTACAGTCTCTTCCCTTGCCCCGCCCTCCCTGACCCAAGAAGTCTCTGAAAACCTACAAATGTCCAATCCTGGTCCGTTACCTACGGAGCTGCTCTAGTCTGGCTTTCAGCTGTTCCTGTTTGGCTTTAAGTTTATCTTTCCTGGTTTGCAGTCTGTGGGACTCATCCTCTAAACTATAAATACAGTCTCTGGCTTTCTTCAAGATCACCACCTTAGATGCCTTGTCATTGTGCGACAGCTCAGGCACGTTGTCGCGCAAGCGCATGAAACAGTTCTTTAGCTCGTTGCGGCGTTGCCTCTCCATGACATTGTGAGTCTTTCTCCGCTCCTCCTCATCCTCTGTCTCTGTTGAGTTTCGGGATGAGTGACGCGATGAGGTTGAAGAAGAAGAGCTGCGTGAAAGGCAGTGGAAGCGTGATGGGCCATCGCTCCCTCGTGCGCGCTTGTTCGACGGCGGCGGTGATGCAGGGCAGGGAGCAGCGTAGTTGTGCTGTAGCTGGATTTCAAAGCGGTATCGCTGGCGAGCGCGTTGTTCCTCTTCTTGCTTCTGCTGACGTTCAGCCAATGAAGGCTCAGGGGAGGAACTTGAGGAACAGCGGACCACAGTCACCACATCAATTTCCTCCTCTGTAAGAAAAAAAGAAAAAGAAAAAAAATGATTAGACTAGTTTTCTTTGGTCCCCCATTACCACTGTCATAATCTTGGTGGGTTGTGGTACAACTTTTAAACGGGCACACGCGGTATAGACTGCACAAAGCCCACCCAAGGACACCAGTCAGTTGTGAAAATATGCTTTTATTGAACTAGTTAGAAATTTACAACATCCACAAAGATTTAAGATTTCAGCGGAATTACCAAATCACAACAGGCTGTCATATCTAAGAGATGAGTAACCACCGAAAAACTAATATAAATGCCAATCCGCCATCTCCGTTCTAGTTTAGAGCCAGAGATGCTGCAGGGCTTAAGGCAGTAAAATGACTCACTAAGTGTAGTAGATTGAGCCACAACTCTCACCACTAAAAATGAGTCACACACATATTTCTCTTAAAACCCCTAATCTACTTAATGTCACTCAACATCTTAAACCTCACCCACACCTTAATAACACACTTCAGTCATTAAGGCTTCTGCAGATTAAAGGTGGGTGCTGCTGTCCTGATAAGCTGAACACAGAACAGTTTGGGCTTAGTGCCAGTAAACATTAACAGAATTGTCAATGAAATGCCAGTGAGACTGTTCTGGGTGTGGGTGTTTATACTGATAAGCACTGCAACAACAAAGCAGGACTGAGATTAAAGTTGGAGCTGATCATCAGCACTACAAGTTAATGAAAAACATTCAACTTACCAGAGTCACTAGATGAATATGTGGACAGCTCGCCACCAACTGATCCGTAGTCTGATGTAGCTTCACTGGGCTCCGGAGCTTCCATAAGGCTCTGGCAGTCAAGTGTGGAGCCGGCGATCTCCTCAAAGATGCGGGTATCAATGTCAGATAGTACGGGGCTGCAGCCGAGTATTGAGGAGACGAGCTTCTCCTCGGCTGCCAGGCACTGCCAGAGGCAGTCCTCAGCTTCCTCAGAGCAGGGCTGGTTAAGCTCGCCTTCTTTCTCAGCATCATCAGAGTGGAAGAAGTCACAGTGCCAGTTGAGCTGCATGTCATGGTCCTCCAGTAGAATATCCGACACGTAGCTGAGCTGGTCCTCCTTGGACAGAGGCTTATCGCCACCCAGCCCAGACTTCATGGGGGGCGACTGTGGAGGTGTCGGTAATGCCTGGAGGTCTTTCATCAGGCTTTGGCAGAACTCGTCATCAAAGAGCAGCGGCTCTGAACAAAGCCAGTCCTGCGACTGAGTGAAACTTTCCAACATGTTTGAAATCTGGGAGAACGACAACAACAAAAAAAAAAAAGGTATAAATTAAAAATCTAAGAGGTAGTGGAGTTTATAAAGTTAAAATCCAGAGAAGCTGATCCAGTAGTGTCTTTACAGCAGCGCAGAGTCAGCGTTTATGGGGTTAATCCCAGCAGCAGCAACACCTGTTGTAGTGAAAGTTTAAACCTGTTCCTCTAGACTGAGTCCCCAACCTGCAGGCGCTACCTTTTTATCTGTGTTTACATCACTATAACCCCGCCCCTCTGCTCCTGGGGAGGCCCTTAAGACCCCCCCCCCCCTCCCCCTCAAAAATACCCCCCTCCCCATGACATCACAGGAACAGCTGGGACAGACAGAAACTTTACACCTCTTTCCACCATTTACATTGTTCCTACTCAGAATAATAAAAACACCCGCAAATTAAGCCAGGCTGCCTGCTGACATAGAAAACAATACTTTAAGTCTAAAGGAATGGGTGGGTTGCATTTGCTACGCGATACTTAAACCTCTTGCTGCTGTTAATCACAAATACAAAAAACATTTCAGCTTTCAAGCACAACACAAAGGACGGTTTCACGACTCTGTCCAGAAATACACTATTAAGCACACACAAAAACATGTATGGGGACACTGCATGCTGATTTTCTACTCAATTAGAAGGCACTCCCATATAAACAAACCTTAAAAAAAAAATTTCACTGAAAAAGGGAAAAAAAAAAAAAAAAAAAGCATTTTTCATTTAACCAAGGTCGTTTCAGCTGGAACAGCCTGACCTATGGTCCTATTTGGGGGAGGGGAAACTCCTATAATACTCCTGTGGGGTCGTATGGTATGTGCATGTATAGCAGGCACTGTGGGAGAACAAAAGCAGCAGTGTGTGTCCGGGAGCTAAAGGCTGTCTTTCTTTACCATCACGCCCTGGGAAAACCTGAGCTACAACTTAAATGCAGAACGCAGACACCGATTACCCAGTAAAAATTACATACATTTTACATTTTCCTCTCACTTAAGGTATCCAAAATATTTCTTGCACGTGAAAGAAGGACTTCGACCAAAATTACTTGAGACCAAGCACAGCTGGAATGTGAAAACAGCAGAGCACGAATTTCCGTAAGTTTTTGAACGCATCTGCTGTTAGGTCGTCCTGGCTTCATGCATCTGCAGACTCTATTGTGCAATGATTCATTTAACCAAATTTACTAAGGTGACACACTAAAAAAATAGAATATAAATAACTACACAGCGTCTAAGAATGAATCTCCGTAAGAAAAAGTAAAAGTCAACCGTTCGTAAAACCTCAAACTCCGTATAAGGATTTAAAGGTTAACCGGCGTCGACGGTCATTTAAACCCCGCATGCGTTAAACAGCGCCGGGACCCCACGTGAAACTGGCAGTCATTTTTTTCCCTCTTTGAAGCACCGCTAAGCTACACAAAAAAGCAAAAATACAAAGAAATGCACTAAAGTCACATTCTCACATGCATGTGAACTCATTGCAATGAGGTTTCTGATAAAACAGCTGTCTTACCTTCAACTGTCCTTACAGGAGAGTGCACTCAAAATAAAGACAAAAAGTATAAAATGCCCTATTTATCCAGCAAAGTCCACAGCGAGACGAAAACGACTAGAAAATTCTGCCCAAGTGAAACTTTCTGCGTGTAAAATTGAAGTTGGAGCAGGGGAGCATTTCGGGTGTATCCTGCTTTTTCTTCTCTCCTCCGCCGCTCGTATCAGCCACAGTAGGTGTGGCTGCAGCGGTCACTGAGTTTAATATAGGGCGTGCGCCGCGATCCTTCCGCCGCCGCTAAACTCGCGCCAAAACGTAATAGCCAACAAAGTGTCCTTAACGGCAATCAGATCCAACGCTGATATAACCGCCGTCGGTTTCTCTTTTGATTAAGTCCACGCGGAAAAAACGGGGGTGACGGCAATTTGGTTTAATTGCGCACTGAAGCCGGGACTATGCGCGGAGTGATACATATGCTTGCTTGATTTCCAGGAATACGGTGGCGGGTAAAGTTGGGAACAAACACACGTGGACTGAGAAAAAGCCGGGTGTCTAACTGTTCACTGCCTGCCTGCCTTTCTCATTCTCGCCTTAAGGCGTCATTTGAAAGCTAGAACAGAGTTAAGCCACTATAAAAACCATTTAAACAGTGGTTTTTGAGCAGTCTAAATGATAAAACACTCAAGTGAACCACACTTAAGGTGTTAAAATTAAAATTTGTATTTTTTTTTAATGATATATTTCAGAGATTAAAAATGAGTAATACATACATCTCACTCATTACTGTAGAGCAGGAGTCCCCAATCTCAGTCCACGAGGGCCGGTGTCCCTGCAGGTTTTAGATGTGTCCTTGATCCAACACAGCTGATTTAAATGGATAAATTACCTTCTCAACATGTCTTCAAGTTCTCCAGAGGCCTGGTAATGAACTAATCATGTGATTCAGGTGTGTTGATCCAGGGTGAGATCTAAAACCTGCAGGGACACCGGCCCTCGTGGACTGGGATTGGGGACCCCTGCTGTAGAGGATACGCTCACGCATTTTTACGGGTTAAGGGGCTTATACCGCGTTTCTTCCCCCCTCTTTGTCCCTTTAATTGTAATATGAGAAGGGGAGACAGGCTGACAGACAGATGGACTGAGTGCTCTCAGAGCCACGTCCTCCAAATCCAACTCTTGCAAGAGTGTTTCACCATCCCTCCCCCCCTCCCCCTACTACTACTACTACTACCTAAAGGATCTAAACCGTCATCATATCACCTACTCCACTTTAAGCTTATGCACAATTAAACATTTCAAACCCCAAAATGTATATTTTACAGTCCTTTTTATTTTTCAAAAAAATGCAAATGTTTATTTATCTATGATGTAGTTTTTGTATATTTTTGCAGAATAAATTCAAACAAAACGGAATGAACAAACACGACATATGCAGATTTTACTGTTTCCTCCATTATTTCTTAACAGATCGTTTACACGATCCTTCATTGTAATAAATTAACTTCCAGTCATCCCACTCTGACACTGTAGCCCTCCCTCCAGTGAGTCCCTTTTGCTGCTCCACTTACGTAACCGTCAAGGATTTTGCCGGTACACGTGCAGACACGTCGGCCAATCAAAGTGCGAGTTAGCGTGTTCACGTGACTTCTTAACAAAGTCCAAGGAACACTGTAAGGAAATCTTATACCAACCCCTTTCTATATATTAAATTAAACCCAACACACGTCAATGAATTTAAAATGAGCTTTATTACATGCATTAAAAGTGTGTCTGTATCTATTTTTTAAATTACGCGTTTAATGAGATGATCATGACTTAGAAAATATGCATAAGTCTCCACAAAAAAGTCTCTTACTATAACCTCAAAGACCCCAGCATGTATTCAAACATGTAAAGAAACAGCTCTTCTTCATTCACTGTTATTCACACACTGCTTTTCTGAGCATACTCTGCGTCTTTAGATGTAATCGCAGCCTCCTAGGTGGTCTGCCACATGTAAACTACTTTCTGCTGAGTGTGAAAGTGTACTCTGTGTTTTCACAAGGGGGTGAAGTATTAATGTCACACAGACAACAACAGCAAAGCTGCACTGAACTTGCACCGAAAAAGCGATCTGCTGCTCCACGTTTTAGAAGACGGGGGTTTTTGTTTTTTACAGATAGAGATCACAAGCAGCAGAAAGAACATTTTGTTACAGCAGCAGTGAACAGCCACACAAAGAGGAGGGAGCAGGCTAAATAAGTGGATTAATGTGCCACCTACAGGCCAACTGGCTAACTGGTTGGCCGAGTTTCACCTTTGAATGTTGAACATCTTGACCGAATGACTGGATTCTTCATTTTCTGACTAATTTCTTAATTCTGGGATTTCCAAATGCTTTCACATGAATCCTCCCCCAAACATCTGCACCACAACATGAAACCTTTGTTAAACTCAGCTGAGATCAGATGATCATTTGCTATCAGTTATGAGTGAAGTTAAAACAACACTTTAACACATTTACAAACTGCAAAATGTTGCTAAAATCAGAGTAGTTTGAGGTTTGCTTCAAAACCTCTCAGCATGTGATGTGTTTGCTTTCACTTCTGTTAAACACCTACATTTTCTAGTCATAGAAGATAGATACACTTCTGAAAAGTGCTGTGAATAAATCAGAGGACTTTTCTCTAAAGTCATCAGTGGGTAAGTTACAGTTTTATGTTAGACTTCTGTCTGGTTGAAATTAGATTGCTGAGTGATGAGGTAAAAGGTTTATCAACTGACTTACTGACTGACAAACCAACTGACCGCGGAGTGAACTGGATGGCATAAGAAAGCTATTAGGACACACACACACAGCCAAAGCCTGAGGGGTGTGAGAGAAGGAACCAGGGAATGGGATTACCACTGTGTGTGTTCTCCGCTACGATCTCCTCCTTATTAGGACTCTTCATCCTGCAGCATGTCTCTGTGCAGACAGACAGGCTGCTGCTGCTTTAATTAGACAGCAAAGCTCATTCACATAGAAGCTGTGCACACTGACGCTGGTGGTTTTCAATCTCTGAGCTGGAGGGCTGGTTCCTGCTCAGAACTTTCAATAAAATATGCCCCCAAAAAAAAAAACAAAACAAAAACCCCAAAAACTTTTGATTGCCATAGCCCTGACTTTTTTTTTTTTTTTTTTACAAACAAGTCCCTTAAATGACCAAATACAGCCAGACCTGCAAAAATGGCTTAAGTCTAAGACACAAAAGGATCCTATGAATGCATAGGATGTGTTCATCAACAGGTTAGAACAGGGTGGGTCACATATTTTTCCAGAGTGTTAGAGATCTGAAAAAGAATTGAACAGAACATGGTTGCAGGTAATAGTGAAACTACAACCAAAATAGTATCTAAACACTGTAAAGATCACAGATCTTGCCAGAAGTTTTGCTTACAAAACAGGTGACTGATGAAACAAGTTACACTGAAATTTCATAGTCATTGCATGGAGATTCCACAGCATATTGCTTCCTCTTATTCATTCTGGTAGTCATTTTCTTTGCTTTTTAGGCAGTCTGGCTTAAGGTGGTCCAGGGATAGGATCTTTGTCTGAGCTGCAAAGTTTCTGCATTAGAAGACCACAAAGATATATTTGCAGGACACCAACTTGCCAATAACCTCCATAATAATAATCCATCCACATTAAAAGCCTTTGATATTAACAAATCCACCTGTTATTACAAAGCTGTTGAATATTAAGGAAATATAATCATAAGATAAGCACTTGACTGAAACGGAAACAGAATAGGTAGATTTTTCAGTTTCCATTTTCTCCATTGAAGTGAGAAACTCATGTTAGAGTTGGAGAAAGGCTAGGATGTCTCAAATCTACCATACCGCTTTGCTGAGAAACCCTGCTGCTGCAAGCATGACTCCACATGGAGTAAGGTTTATTGGAGAGGGGGAGGGTGTAGGGTGTAGGGGACCGATTGGAATTTGGCTATTGGCAGCCAATTGTTTCTGTAGGTGGGGACAGCACTAGAAAAGCCCCACTGTATCTATTAATACCTGTCAATTCCATGATAAAGGCTCACATGCAAAAACAGTTTTAAATTAAACATGACCATGACACCTAAATAAAGGCCTTTCAGTTGCTATTAAGAGAGGAGAGTGCCTAGGAGTTCTGTCAAAGGTCACTAATGAAACACTGACCTATGGGGCAAGGTAACTAATGAAGTAGTAAATGACATTCGAATGGCATTAGTGTCTGAAATACAATAAAAAAAAGGAACTTTTGTCATGTTACAGTTCTCGTACAGAAACAACCTTGAAATTTTTAGTGATGTGTTGCTGCAGAAATTGAAGTAATGAACCAAGAATCTGCTGCTCAACATTTGGTCAGCGTACAAACTTGAAAAAAAAAAAAAAACAAACAAAAAAAGAAAGAAAGAAAGAAAATCATATGAAGTACAAATGATCTCCAGTGTATCCTTTGCTTTGGTCATTTAACATCAGGTATCTGGTCTGAGATGCATCTTTAACAGAACCTCCAAAAGCTTCAAAACATTTAAGTTCCCAGATGCTAAAGAGTCATTTAAATTTTCCTCTTATGGAACTAAAATCCTTTCTCACAACATCGCCCCACATTGTATGATTACTCTGCTGAATTTGAAATTCAGACACGCTAGATATCTAGTTATTTCAACTGAGTGAAATGAAAACATCCACATCATGGGTCCACAACACATCAGTGTGATCTTTCTAATAATGGTGCTTTTTCTTTTTTTCAAAAACATTTTGGGACAAAACGCATGAACGGTAGCCCCAAGCAGAATTTTTCGGTAATCATCTTAAAACCAGAACTCCGTAATTTGTGGAATTTTAATGCTTTGAAAGACATCATCATGCTGTGCCATTTTTACTTCTTAATTTAAACCCTTGGGGGTTCGTAAAAGCCCCCAAATATATTACTGAAGATGTCATGTAATTAAAGTGAGGGTGTTTGCTGACATTTTGGAAAGACAGTTTCTCCTGATAGCTAAAACCTGTAATTTGCTGCTGGTGGACCCTGAGGATCCTTTCAGATAAGCTAAAATAAGAGCATAATTGTACTCTTTTTTTAGCTTCCTCTAAGGATTTTGTGGGGTTGGCAGGAGGGGTGGTGGTTAAGGGCTGCAGACCAAAACAGTGGGGGGAGGAAAAGATGAAGAGGACAAACAGATCCCTGATCCATCTAATAAGGCCAGCTTGTTTTTGTCACTTGCAGATTAACTGCTTGTCTTTTACACCTCAGGCTCTGTTGACAGTTTAAACAGACTTCTACTGCACATTAAAAAAAAGGATGAAAATTTCCTTTGGACTCCGGCCTGCTTTGTAAAGTCTGATGCAACCTCTGTCAGCAACAACTGATGTTATCCTGTTTATTCATTACAACTATAGAGTATTAACCTCATATCCTGAATATCATCCAGACTGGGACAGTCATCGCAACTGGGATACTCCAGGTACATGCACTTTACTACAAGGGAAACTTTGTCACCTTCTTTACCAGAAGAAAGAAAAAAAAGAGGAAATGTTCCAAAATTAGAAACCTTCTTCTGTCATAATTGCAGGTCACTAAGGTCACAGAGAGAAAGACTAGAACTGGTCTTCCTTCATTCCTTTGAAATTACAGCTCTTATGGCATCACCGCAGGATCTTACCAAACTGTGTAATGACAGCCCTTCTCAAACACACAGACACAGTATCTCTAAATGTTAGCGCTGGTGTGTTGCAGAGCTGCATGTAAAGTCATCACCACGTTACCATCGTGCTGAAAAGCAACATTTTGCCACCTACACTACAATATTGGCTGCCACGAGCAATTGTCACAATCAGCTCCAGAGAGGTGAGACCGCCATTCGTGAACTGCAAAACTGCAAATCAAAGGCAGGAAGGAAGTTATTTCATGAAACATGGGTGCTGCCAGGTAAACAGAAGGAAAAAGGAAAATGTTCTTTCTGGATATTTTTATAATGACGCTAAACAAGCAAACAAAAGCCGGTAAGGAGAGATACAAAAGCTTTTATAATGTTGGAGTTTGAGCAGGTTAATCAAATTCTCCCTGATGATTCTTCAGCCTGGGAGGCATCAGAGATTGAGAATTAATAATAACAGCAGAAATAAAACACGTTTGATATTTTCAGATGAAATGTTAACCACAACATGTCTGTGAAGGTTCTCAGTCATCCAGGTCACTCTCCACCATTTGACCCTAGAACTGAAGAAGCTTCTCGGATGAGAGGTGAAGCTTGCAGTGGGGCAGTTTGCAACTGAGTGTGAGACACTTCGGATTAAAAAGTTAGCACCTCCAAGTCTGAGGCCACGGTTCTCAGCTGTAAAAAGGTTAATGGCCCTTTCTGGATTGGGGAGTCTGAGCTACTTCAACAGGAATTCAAGTATCTTGGGGTCTTGTTCATGAGTTGAGGACATTGTCAGACTGATTGGTGCGGCGTCTGCTGTGATGTGAATTCTGTACTGTCTGTTGTGTTAAAGAGAGATTTACATTTCTATGCTCACCTATGGCCTCGAACTGTGTTTACAAGAATAAGACTGCAGATTCTGAAGGGTGGTTGGGCTCACACTTAGATAAGGTGACAAGTTTAGTCCTTTGGGAAGGGCTTACTACTTCTCCTCATCGACAGGAGATGGTTGCGGTGGTTTGGGTATCTGATTAGGATGCCTCCTGGGTGCTTAAATGGATTTCTCCTGGGATTTTTTTTTACCATTTCCTACCAGGAAGAGACCACATGGAACAAATGGATGGAAAAGCTATACATCCATCTGTTTTCTTAACTGCTTATCTAATTCAGGATCTTGGGGAGGGTGTGTGTGTGTGTGTGTGGGGGGGGAGGGCTACCATAGGAAGGGTACACCCTGGACATGTCAGCAGGACTCGATGGAAAACCAGTTTTTTAGGTTACGTCCACACTAATGCGTTTTCGTTCGAAAACGCATCGTTTTCTCTCCGCTTTGGTCTCCCGTCCACACTGAGACGGCGTTTTCCTCAAGGAAAAACACAGCATTTTGAAAACGCTCTCGAAAACGCATACATTTCAAAACGGAGCTGTCCCGTCGCAGTGTGAACACTTGAAAAAGCAGACTTTCTAAAACGATGATGCATTTTAGTCGTGTGATGCAGTCATGTGACCAATTAACCAAAGATAGTGGAGTACATTATACAGCAGTTGTTTTGATTGCTCTCAATTTTGACAGCCCTAAAAAAGGTTAATATCAGTTTGTACATGCTCCAGATAGCTTTTCTTCAAATTCTTTAATTCTCACTCGCTTGTGTGCATGCACAGGACTGGAACGTAAGTGTTTTTGGCCGTTTCACAACTCTGTGAAAACGACTGAAAATGCTAGTGTGGACGCGGAGCGTTTTCAGATGAAAACGCCGTTTTCAAATCTATCCAGGCTAGTGTGGACGTAGCCTTAGTTAATTGCTTGTGAATGTCTGTGGTTTACTGTCACTTTTTTTTTTTTTTGCATCAGTTTGCTGCTTTCTAAAAATACAAACAAAATGTTGAAAATATGACAAAAACTAAATGCTAAACAAAATAAATACTCTATCAACTTCTTGATGAATTTTAATGAGTCATCTTGGCAGTTGTCATTTGTCATGTCTGTGTATTACAGGGTTGGAACATGAGTAAGAAATACCCAACTCAAGTCATGCTGGTGGACACATTGCCCGGCTTAACAAGGTCCATATCAAGTGTCAGGGACCAGGATGTACTGATGAGAAGAGAGCAAGAACAAGGCATACATGGACAGAGACTGACAATATGGAATTAATTTCAGTTGTACTAGTGTGTAGTGTACAATTGTAAAATTCATTAATGTGGGGTCATTTTTGTGCACGCCTTCGCAACAATAATGGACAAACTGGCACCAAACGCTTACAATTACTATTGTTTCAGAACAACACACTGGAAATATCTGGGCTTGACATCACAGCCAGGAAATAAAACAATACAATAAAAACACCAGAGCCAGAAAACATAAAGTGCACCAGGCACCAGCAGCTGGTTTTTAAAGTTTTAAGTGGTTACGGGTGGAGTTTTCCTTCAAGGATTTAAATGGAAGCCAGCGTTGACTGACCTCAGTCAGCTGCTGGAAGTAGAAAGAGGAAGAGGGACAGGCAGTCGGGGAGCATTCCTTCTGGGAATGGCCTTATTGTGGTGTGTGTGTGCGCATGTATGTGTGTGTGGCTGCACATAGTTGGTGGTAGTCATCAAAAGGAGTAACCACAGCTTTGCCAGGAACATGTAACAATGCATCCTGCTGTACTTTCTCCAGGACTCTGTGAGAGTGAGTCTGTGTGTGTGTGTGTGTGTGTGTGTACAAATTTTATTTTAAAACTACAGTATTTAGGATACCAAAAATTTTTGTTTGATCTTTACAATGTCAAAAGCACTTTTTGATTTTTTTTTAGAGTTATGGTTACAATTAAGTGTTGCTATAGGGTATAAACAGCTGGAGAATGTCCTTAGTTCACTACTAACTATACTAACTATAGAAAGAGCAACACAGTTGCTGGTTCCTGTTCTTTTGTCTCCAAAAGAGCACCGAACACCCCAAAGAGTGTCAGAAAATAGCTTTTATCAGGGCAAGCTTTAGCTCTTACACCATCAGTATCTCAGTTACTCAATCTGAAAAGGCCAGTGCAATAACGTTCAAAGATTCGTATTAAACATTTTTCACTGCACTTTCCTTTTTCACCCAGAGTTCACCTGCAGTTGGTGTAGTCATGAAACTGCCAGGCCATGTCCACACTAATACGTTTTCGTTTGAAAACGCATCTTTTTCTCTCCTTCCATCCACACGGAGATGGCTTTTTTGTTCAAGGAAAACGCAGCTTTTTGAAAACGCTCTCCAAAGCAGATACATTTGAAAACGCCGTTTTCGCGTCGCAGTGGGGACAGCGAACCCGGAGCCTTTTCGAAAACGATGACACATTTGAGTCATGTGATGCAGTCATGTGACCAATTAAACTAAGATAGCGAAGGGGAATTATACAGCAGTTGTTTTGTTTGCTCTCAATTTTGACAGCCCTATTAAATATTAATATCAGTTTGTACATGCTCCAGATAGCTTTTCTTCAAATTCTTTAATTGTCACTCGCTTTTGCAACTTTGTACTTTTGTGTCACTCGCAGGAACAACTCCACCTCATTGTCAGTCCATTTAAAAAACTCGGTGCTTTTCCTCAACATTTTGCCGCGATGTTCCAAAGAGCCGGGAAGTAAATAAACGGCAGACAGACATGAGGCAGGTCGAATCGTCTTGCGTTTCACGCATGCGCAGTACTGGAACGCAAGACGTTTTCGGCCGTTTCAATGTGGATGCACAGCTCTGTGAGAGTGACTTAAAACGACAGTGTGGACGCTGAGCGTTTTCAGATGAAAACGCCGTTTTCAAATTTATCCGGGCTAGTGTGGGCGTAGCCCCAAGCTCACGCTCACCATCTGACCCAAGAAAATCTCACTGGCATAAATAATTATGTTGTGTCACAGCTTCAGAAAAAACTGAAAAATACTAGTATCAGATGCAAAGACTTTACACAAACAGTGTAATTGAAGGAGTGCATGTGAGTGCATGTAGTAACGTGCAGTCATCTTTATGTTTTTTCTCATAGCTGAGAAATTTGCCTTTGAGGTGTTCTGCAAGAAAAAAAATGCTTCCCAGCATAGTCAAACTGAAACGGCTATTTTAACCCAAACCATGATATTTTCCTAAAGCTAACCAAGCAGTTTTGTCGACTGAATCAAAAGAAGTAGTTTTAGTGACTAAACCTAACCAAACTGCAATTGAAATACCAAGGAGAGGGCGGAGTGGGTGGAGACGAGTGTCAGGGAAGGATAGCAGTGACAGTGAAAGGGACGTTTCTGAAGATGGTAGTGAGACCTGCTATAATGTATAGTTTGGTGATGACAAAATGACAGGAGGCCAAATTGAAAATGGCAGATTTGAAGATGTAAAGATTTTCGTTAGAAGTAATCAGAATGAGCAGGATGAGGAACGAATCCATCAGAGGAACAGCTCAGGTTGTGTGGTTTGGGAATATAGTGATTGGGAATTTTTAAGAGATTTATCAGTGCTGGGAATTTTGAGTGTGTTGGTTGTGTAATTTGGTTTCCCCTGCTTATGGAGAAGGGTTTTCACCCACTGCAAAAGAGCTCCCATACAGTCCTCCAAAATCCCAACTGCACATTGCTGGATACAGACACTGCTGTGTCCATCAAATCTGCAGCAGTGGAGTTCACCAGGAATGGGAAAAGCACAGAAGATCATCAAAGATCAAAAATACAGCATGAAAAGCACAGACAGTGGTAGTCATTACTTTTCACTTGGTTTCACTTCAGTTCTTCATGCAACTTCAGTCTCTGCCACTGGCTGATTGACCAACAACAGCACATGCATGATTTACTCACAGACTGGATCTATCACATGTTATTGACACTGCCTTCATTTGACAACATATACTCTCTGCAGGTAGACACACAACCCCAGCATAAAAAAAAACAGCAGGAGGTGCTTGGGCAACAAAAGGCAATGCATCAGGTGCAGTAGGCCTCTCTCAGTGAAAGAGTCCTCGGAGCTATACGAATACCATCTAATGCATCAGTGGTAAGTTATATTTTGAGGTTTCGTCTCTTCTAGATGAGTTACTCTGGCTGATTAGTGCTGGATGTTTTCCCCAGGGGTACGTCATAAAATTTAGTGTTAAAAGTGGTCTTAATGAAGTAAAAGTTGATTTATTGTTTATTTTTCTTGCACAGAGACTAATGCACTTATTCAGTTACTTACTCATAAACCTGCAGGAGCCTGGGTTGTGTGGTATTTACTGAATACATGTGTATGTAAGGCTAGGATATATTTTCATATTTGTTATATTTATGTTATGTGTGACTCTATATGTTAACTCTTTTGTACTTTCCATATATAGCCTTCTTTGTTCTCTTGGTATCTTAAAATATAGTGATTCTTTGTGCTGGTGATTTTTCACTTCTTAGGTCTTCCTGTTGGCAGCCAATGTGCACAATGGGGCCAGTATGATTAATGGTGGCACCTGGTTTTGTAGTTGTATTTAGTGGTATGTGCGCTCAGTCGCTCAGTTGAGTGGTGATTATAATAGTGTCCTACACTATGTTGCAACCTCTGCCTGGCCTCTCGTTTCCTAACTTGATCTGTATCAGGACCACTGGATGTTCTTTAAAAAAAAAAAAAATTCTATTCATAGATTTGAATTTCAAACATATTTATATTATCAAGCTAACTGCTTGCAACAACCCTTGTATTGGATATTTCTGCACTGCTGCGCTTATTTAAATCTTAATAAAGCGAGAACTCCCAGAGAAAAAAAAGTTGGAGGGAGAAGGGTGAGGAGGTTTGGATGTGTGTGGAGGATGGATAATGGATAGAGCTTCCTGGCAGAAGGAAAAGAGGAAGAGCGCGGAATAAGTTTGTGGATTTATCAAAGTCAGTGGAGGTTGGTGTGGCTGAAGAGGATGCCAGGGATAGAGTGAGACGAGGCAGATGATCAGCTGTGGCAAACCCTATAGAGAGCAGGGAGAGGAACAAGAGCAGGTAATCAAATCATGAGTCAGCATGGTATTTGATTAGACACAGGAAATAAAGCCTACTCTTCTGTAATTTTATTGACCGACCTTACTCTTTATATTATCCCCCCGACTCTCAAAAGGCCTTTCTGCGTTAAACTTTTTTTAGGAAGCATTTCTGTCTGAAAGTGCTACAATTTCTCCACTATTCTTCATCACGATGTAGACACCAACTCTGCAATATCGGATGCACTGCAAAGGCAACCCTACTTAGAGGATGGAATGTACATTTAACCAAATATGTGCCATGCAAAAGAATAACCACCTTTTAACAACAGCTGCTGAATATTGTCTTATAATCAAATGCAGCAGGTTGTGCAGATGATGTGGTAACATGTCATAATTAGTTATTTGGTCAACATAAAAACAAATGTTGGACATCGATGAATATAAAAACAGTCCTGTGTTTAGGATTTAATATGCTATATCCTACTTGGCACGTGAGACTGAAATCATATCGAAACATGATAAAACTGAAAAGAAGTGACCTCTCTTATTCCTATTTATTGTCTGTGGCTTAATGCGTGTTTCCCTTTCTTGTGCCTTCTCCTTCACTTCTCCTTTCCCACGCTGTTAAAAGCATTCATTCATAATTTCGGTATTGCCACACTCTATTGTCCATCTAATTTTCTTTAGTCAATCAGCAAGTTTCTGTTCTTTAAACCGCATTGCATTGCCGCCATTCTGCTTTCAGATATTCTATTGTGCACCAACGTCTAGACTCCTGTCTCCTCACATCACCTTCATTTGTGGACAACGCTCAGTGAAGATGTCAAAATGTCAAAATTTTGTCATACACTTTCAAGTGATCTCACTATATTTAAGGCCCAGTATATTTATCTCTAAGGTAACCAACTCTGAAATCATGCAAACCTTTTTTTTTAGATGTCCTATTACGTTGTAATAGAAAAAGAACTTTGATCATTTTTTTGGCACACAAGCTGTCCAACATGCTCAGCATGACGTAACAGCATGCACAGTGGTACACACATTTCTCTACTTTAAAAAAAAGTTTGTACCCATAAATGCAACTAGCTAATAATAAATTAATAATTAGCTAGTTATATATTATTATTCAATAAAGAGATGTTCTCTTATTTTTTCCATGACCAAAGTTCACAGGATATTTGGATCTGGAGTGCCGAAGTTGATCCTCAGGAGTGAGGAAGACATTATGAACACTTAATCGTTTCTGATGATTAAGGACCCTGGTATGTATTTCCTGCGTTTTCTGTTCACTAACGACTTTAAATATATTATCTCCCCCTGCTGTTAATGCAATTTCTACATGCAGTAATGCAACTTCTGCATGCGTGTCCATTTCACATTTTGGAGAGGCAAAGCATGTAATGGACACAGTGAACCGGTGTGTCTATTACACGCTTTGCCGTGATAGTGGGTTGTCTCTTTTAGGTCTATGGAAACCTCAAAACTGCGTATATTTATTTTTTGTTTATTCTGTTTTTTTCTTTTTTTGGCCCCTTTGCAAATGCCATTTTTTGGACTGAATATAGTATCTAATATTTGTCCAAAACAACACCAGAAAATAGAAATATGTTTCCACTTTCAAATACAATTCAATTTTTATGTCACAAACACATTTATCTTTATGTCAACTTTCAAATGGAACACAAACAGAGAACAACACAGTTAAACCACGGCTTTGTAGCCAGCAAGATAATGTCATGCAAGCCAGTAGATAATAAAAACTTTGTCAGACAACCATCAGAGCAGTTTAAAAACATGGATAGACCGTTAAAAATGTTCTCCTGCGTCTTGTGTTACAAGACAATAAAATCTAGTACATCGCTATTGGGATTAACTGAGACGAGTCAGAGCTATAGAAGCAGAAGAGGACATTTATCCAAAGTGGGACAAAGCTGAAAAAATGAGAGCATACAAACCTCAATGTCTAGCAAAGTTATAAGAAAAATACAGCAGCAACCATTGCTGAAGCAGAAGCACTCAGTTTCATCAACCTTCTGCCAGAGCAGCAACTATGTTCTTCTTTGCCTGCCAACAGGGCCAGAATCGACCTCAGTAGAAGTCCCTTTGCATACATCCCATGAAGCATGATGTCACTGATGAGCCCAATATCTGTGCCTCTGTTTTTTTGTGAAAATGGATTGAAATACAGTATTTAAAAATTTAACTTTAAATATAATTACAATACAGTGATATAAAATGATCTACTACTGTATTTCATGCATAATCCTCCTTTGATAAACCCATTTCCAAGCCTCCAAAAATGTATCAAATTTATAGCATCTGGCTGCAAATTTTTAACAAGATGTTCTTGGAAACTTTGACAAAAAACACATGGGTATCATGTAAGTGCCTTTGAGAAGACATATAAAAATAGGAAAATCCCCAATGAGAATTAACTGACCCCCAAACCCTCAATTGACTTAATCTGAGATAGGAAACCCTGTTTTAAGTTCCAGAAAGCATTTTTAGTGAAACCTTGGGAGTTCGTTAGCCTAGCGTTGGTTTTCAGTTCTGAGAACTGAGTCAGTTACTTTCTCTGTGAACCTAATCTGCTCATTGGCAGGTTTCCTTTAACAGACCCTGAGTTTTTTGTAATCTCCCTTCTGCAGAGCTCGAGGCAGCTTCTGAACATGGTGTGTCCTTTCGTCAAACACCCTGTAGATGCTGAATCTGTCATGCATCCAGAGGATGCAGATGTGCTCTCATTCCGCGATGACTAGCTTGTGGAGCATTGCAGTTTTTTCAGCCCATTGTGCTTCCACCTGGAAGGATGTGGACTACACCAAAAAGTTTTGCTTGTTTGCTTCTACACATTTCATCATTTATGCACAGCATTCTTGATGCATTTAATTGTAGACATTACCTCAGACTGGAGAAAATTCTTTGCTTTGTTTGCTTTTCTTGCCGCCAAAAGTCTGAAAAGTGAAAAAAGTGTCCCTCACATTCAAACACCATCTGCAAGCTTATATTATGTTTCTGGGCACAAGCCAGAATTATAATACAGAATCATTAAAATTATTTGGTACCTAGGCTCATCACCCCCACACAAATATAATACATAGAGAAATAAGAAAATGATGAATAACCACCCACCTAAAGCCTACAGGTGAATGCTCAGGTGGTGGAGGAGAAATTTTGCAGCCTAAATACTGTGTTCAATAAATGAGGTGAGCAAAGTGTATGTGGCAGTGCAGCTTGAGCTTCCTGCCTGAACTAGCTCACAGGCATCACAATATTTATTAAATACAAGTCTACAGCTAATGTCCTAAGATCTTAGACAGGGATTTTTGATTAGTTTTTGTTTCGCAGCCTATCGTGTGGTGAGAATTTCCATAAATACCAGACATTGTTTCACTTCTTCTTATGTTAGTGAACGACACTAATTTATAAATAGAAAGTTGGTTTTTGTGTTTTGGTGGATGCATAGACTACTCAGAAAAAGGTAAATATAATGTAAAAGACTAGACCTGTACGTTGCAACCAGCCAGGTCTCCTGGCAATGTGAAACTGTTTTTTGTTTAGAATACATACATGAGTTTAAAGCAAATGCATTTCAACCGGAGTAATGTTTCATGCTAGCAACAAATTTGTTTTCGAGACTGAGGGCGAGGTGTCACACTATCAACCATGTCAACAAGCTTCTTTTGTGACCCCTTTCTCTGATCCTGAACTAGACCTACATCAGTGTTGCAATTTATACTTAAGTGCTACATTTACACCACAGGTGCATCATAACTGCAAACCTCTGAAACCCTACTATGTAACCTGTGACATAATGACACATGAACCTTCCTGGTAACTCCACTCAAGTCTATGCAGCGCCAAACTATTTTGATTGGCCCGTTCGGTATGGTTAATTCCTCGAGTGCCTGTCCATCTTCTTTTCTCTGCTGCTTTTGAATTTATCAGTGAAAGAAAGACAATCAGCACCAAAATAGGGCTTGCATATATCAGAAAGTTCCTGGAGGGAGACTGAAGCGAAGACTTGGCAAAAATACGTTTCCCTCTCCAACAAAAAAGAAGAGAAGAAAATGACCAAAACAAAAAGAGGAGACGCAGGGACGAGGAGAAATCTGCACCAGAATTTTAGGTCTCAATCAACAGTTACATAGTTCCACAGAAGTCCTGCATACCCATGTTGGGTTTTAAGAGAGAGGAAATCAGTTGCTTGTGCGTGTGTCTGTGCGTGTGTGTGCGTGTGCTGTGTCAGGGGAGATAAATGAATCCTGACTGGCAATCAATGGAAAACAGAAAAACACTGGTCCACCCCACAGTGTTATCAGCAACAACAACACTGCTGTCTTAACACACACACACACACACATCACATCAATGTATATGCACACATACACACACACACACACCCACTGATAAGAAAGCTCTTTGTATTATGCAACACGCAGCATCTGCTCACTCACAGTCACACACTATCACTTGATTTCAGACAGGCATCTCACTTCCTCCAGGCTGCTGACACACACACACGCACACACGCATGCTCACACAAAGTTACTGAAACTTCTGACTTCTCTTTAAGTTGAAAAACGTTTAAAAGGTGGGTTTTCCTCAGAAAAGCTTCCCCTGATATGAATGAAGACACACACATCCCACCACACTAATTTAAGAGAACAATGTTGCAACCACACAAGTACTATTGCAAGCTTTTTTGAATTAATTCACACACACAAACACACATCCGTATGCAAATACTGGCATTCATTCAAGTAAGTTTTACTCAAGTAAAACTGAAAACTAAAAGCGCGCCAATGGAAATGAAACCATTGTAAATTAGTGTTGAAAACATTATTTAAAAAAATGCATGCATTTATTTTTGTTTCCATCCCTTTGTGGGGCATCTTCTCTTTGTGCTGTGCAAATTAAATAGTATGGCCATTGCTCTGTTGTTTTTCATTATATTTTCTTTCCAATGGAGTTTCATTTATAGTTATTTATTTGCTTTATGCACATTGCTCCATGTTGTATTAACTAAAAAAATGAAAGTGAGCACAAAAACACACTGTTTACATGAGCAGGTAAAGACTGACTGTCTACTCAGCTATGCCTGCAGCCACAGTAACCATGACTGAGACTGTGGTTGCCTCATGGGACGATCAGTCTGGATGGCCAGAAATGGACAAAGCCTCCATGCAGCTCTGACTCCCATCATACTGATGCATTTTTGGCAGTCTTGGTGTTGCTATGCACCAAGTAATCAACTGTGGGCCTTGGCAAGTCCTGGAGTCATTTGGAAAATGAACCGCTCTTTGCAGTTTTTCCCATGTACGCCACCACAGCGGATCTTAACATCAAACAAGATTTGATTGAAGTGCAGATTTTCATCTTCAGGGGGTTTAACAAAAGTGTTTGGGAATTACAGCGATCTTTATGCATAGTCCCCCATTTTCAGAAGCTCAAAAGTACAATTACCTGACATGCTGTTTCCCTCATTATTCCATGACAGCTTAAGCAGATATCTGGAGTTGATACCTGACAGCTGATTGTATTTGCCAGTTTTTTACAGAAACTCTCAATATCAGGTCCAGAGTGATGTCAACACAAGCGATGGAGGTATCATTAGGTTGAAAATCAAGGTAAACCCATCAGAGAGGTAGCAGACACTGGCCAATTCAGCGGCTTGAATGAGAATGGAAGACAATGAAAGTGCATGATCAGAGAATTATTTCCATGCTTCAACTAAGCAAGTCAAGAACATCTTTGAGGAGGCGGGTATATTATTGTCGAAGTCTACAGTCAAGAAAAACCTTCATGAGTGAAAAAACAGTATTTACAGCAATGTGCAACCTGCTGTTACACTTGGGCCAGAAACATCTATAGGAGCCCGATGTTATGGAAAAGTTTTGTGGACATATGAAAACAAAATTAGCTTATACCAAAACAATGGGCTGATAAAAGAAAAATGAAAGGAATAGCTCATGGTGTCCCATTACTTTTGAACCACTTATATCAACCACTATGTATAGAAAAAAATGTAATACTTCCATTACATTATTTTTGAATTTCAAATTTACTTTGCTGATGTGAAAAATTACAAAAATTGCAAAACTTCCAAAAATCAAAGCCTATGTACAAGAGTATAATAGTAACTTTTATAGTAATATAAAAAAATCCATCTAGCTTATTGTTATATTGTTTATGTTGCAATCTTACATGTTTTTCAAGCTAGTTCTGCCAGTCACAGACAATGGCCTATCAACCTACCTGTTAGCTGCCTCTTAACTGACAGCTGCTTTTAGTGGCTATAATTCAATGCTTTTCTGAACATGAGCATTTAAGTCTGCTTCTTGTTGTCTTATGTACTACTTGCATCACTGTGACTTTTAATTTTGACAAATGGGAAAGCATGAAAGGAGCTGTCAAAAAGGCTTAGATAGTCGTGATTAAGACAAACACATAAGGTTGACAGAAAATAGAGGATGGGTGACAACAGACAAGATTTCGTACTGATGAGTTATCTGTTGCTGCAAATGATTAAGATAGGGCTGAAAATGTTGAGCCGCAGTCCAGTGCTGTAAACATGCCGGTTCATTTTGTGTGGGATTACACAAAATGTAAAAGCAGACAAAAATGGACAGATGGATCACTATTCGTCTTGCATAACACCTTTACCTTAACCTAAATCGACCTTTGTGTCATTCTTTACCAGTAAACGCAACACAGAAAGTGTGTCATCATCAAATGGCATGTTATTTATAATGCAAGCTCATAATACCTGACTGTGAGCCAAGACAGCTTTGTAGTTACGGCCTAAATAAAAATGACTGAAACATCTGTAGTAGTGAAAACATTTTCAGCACTGATGCTGGTGCTGTTAGTGCTACGGTCCGCACCTACTTCTTTTTGTTATAGATTTCTCACCTTGACAGCTAAAAGAACACACTGCGAAAGGACTGTCATGCACTTGCAGCGACATTAACACATAGTTTGCAGTGAAGAAACTCCTTTAACTTTTCACTAAAAGAGGAAGTCTGAAATTCACCGACACCACGATATGTGTGAGATCAAGTTTAAAAAAACTGCTTTTTAAATGTGATATTGGCTTAAATCTCTTTTTTTTGTTAAAAAATGTAATACGACTAAAACCCCAAATGCAACTATTTTTTAATTGTATGCCATACACACAGAGTAATAGGTGTATCATTATTATCATTATTATTATTATTATTATTATTGTTATTATTATTATTATTATTATTATTATTATTATTATTATTATTATTATTATTATCATTATCATCATTATTATTTATACTATTAGTAGTAGCAGTAGTCATGGTAGTGGTGGTAGTTTATGAAAGGTCAGGTGAAGATCGTTTCATAGCTCTACTGGACTAAGATTTGCATTTCACGTGTGATGAAGCAGCAGAAAACCAAACTGCTCTATGAGATTTGCACACGTATTTACTGAATGAATAAAAACTATGAATGGAAGCATATCTCCCTCCAATCTACACATATGTAAACCCAGCCAGAACTTCTCCATTCATGACTGTGCAACAGGAGGAAGAGGAAGAGGCCTTCATCAGCCAAACTGCCCTGTTTTCTCTTCCTCTTTCTGCTTAAAATAGAAAGTATAGGATGTACTGGACACTTTGTGTTGCAAGCGTGGAGAACGTGTTGCATGCAGACCGCAGGGTGCACATCTCTGTCTCTAAGTACACTCTGTAAAAATGTTCAATTCAGCAGATGTGTGAAGAACAACTTACAGGAATCATGTGCAATGCTTTCCTTTAAACCACAATCTCTCCCCCTTACAACCTTTTTTTTTTGACAGATGTATGAACTTTGTTATCTGACTGTTAGCAGTTACTTTGTTAAACTGCACATATGACCAAGAGATAGATGTAACATATCACTGTCTGCAGTTGTAGGAATCCACACAGTGCACATGACCGAAGTCTCGATTTATCATTCGAGAAGAGCAAGAAACTGAAACATTATTTGATGACCCTGGTGCTGCTAGCTTTTCTTTTCTTTTTTTTTAAATTAAGTTTATTTCCTTTTAAAAATGTTTGTCTTGCAGTATTTTTGTGTTCTGGGAATATCTCCTGCCTTTCAGGTCATACATGTAAAGCACAAGGCATTAAGTCAGATACACCACATAAGGAGGAGCTGGGATGGTGGGTTGCAAAGTGGCTTGCAATGCAGCAATTGTAGGTAGTCTAAAGCAGTTTCCCCTATTTGCATTCATAGCATATAGGGCAACATCCAAGCAGCATATAGGATGCCCTATATGGTAGCTGGATGTTTAGATAAATATCAGTGAGGCTGACTATGTGGCCTACCAGAACTGAAACTATGCTCAATTTGGTTTTGATAAAGGATGCTTGCGATGTTATTATTTTGCTTTTCATTTGTCTTGTATGGCTAAAGCCAGCACAGTCGTCGTCCAATTCAAGGTTGCGGGGGGCTTTATCCTATCCCAGCTGTCATAGGGCCAGAGACATAGTACACCCTAGACAAGTTACCAGTCTGTTGCAGGACTAACACAGAGAGACAGACAACTATTTACGTTCACATTCACACCTATGACGAAGTGAGCCATTAGCCTAACCCCGTGCATGTCTTTGGACTGCCAAAGGAAGCTGGATGACCTGAAGTGAGACCACGCAGAAACTTCATACAAAAACGCCCGGTATCAGCAGCTCGGCAGATTTCTGGCAGCAGTGGATTTCCCTCAAATGCAGTACACAATTGACCTTGGACCGTAAAATGGTAAATGGCCTGTATTTATATAGCGCTTTCTAGTCCCTAAGGACCCCAAAGTGCTTTACATATCCAGTCATTCACCCATTCACACACACATTCACACACTGACTGAAAGGATGTTTTTTGAGCAACGGCTTTTAAGAACCTTACCAGATGTCTCAATGTTGTTTAGACATCTGGCAGAGTTGACTTTTAAACAAGTTTTTGCTGGGTCGGAAGGAAGTAATTTTTTTTTTTTTCATCTAGTCAAAACACCATCAGAAGAATTAACTGCCCCGCAGTTACTTATTTTTTGGCAATTAAGAAAAACTAGAAGAACCATTTATTAAATTAAAAGAACTGATTAGATGATTATGAGTTCCACAGAGTGAAGCATGACTTTAGTGCTACGTGGTGGGGTCAAATTACAAACATTTGTGAGATTCCATAAGACTGGAGCACTTTGGCTGCATTTATCTTTTACTCAGCTTTGACCTGTGATATTGCACATCTGGTCAATAGAAACTGGAATGTCACGATGCTTCTTATGTTCACAGAAGGAGTAATTGATTTCTAGACATGTTGTCAACCAGTCCTTTCATATGTAATCAATGAAGGAGAGTTTGAGTAAAGAATCCATGAATTTAAAGGTCTCCTAGACAGAACAATGCAAATTGCATAAACAATCATTTTATCCTGTGCTAAAGTAAAAAGGCATTATTTACACAACCAGGAATTTGCACTAATGGCTTTGCTTTGCAACGTGGTAAAGTTGAGCAAAGTTCAAAAACCATTTGCCACACTGGCCTCATTAAAATGAATGTTGATATTTACAAGGCCTTAGAGTTGCTCACAGCGTGAGGTTCCTGGGCTCCTCCTTTCTGTGTTTTCCATGTGTCTGGCTTTGTGCCTGGTGTCTCCAAGCACTCCGGTATTCTCCCATACTTTAAATTGCTCATAAGTACATAGGTGGAGAGGATGAACAGCTGTGCTGTGATAAGAACAGAGCCTTTCCAGTCTGTAACTCTGATCAGTGCAGGAAGAAAAATAAAGGCAAAAGCTAATTTATGTAGATGTCTGGTGAAGTACCAGCGCACAATTTCCCCTATAAAAATGCAATGACATTTAAATGTGCTCCTGGTACAATTTTCAATAATTTGTGGTACAATGCAACCCCTTTTTTGCTTTTAAAGGAATAATTTCACAACATTTTACGCTAATTTTTACAGAAAGAAATACAGCAGCTGACGCAGGACAGAAGCCACTCATCTCTTCCTGCTGACCCTCCGGCTTGCCCCGCTTATGGTACGCTCAGTAGTTACACTGATTCTATTGTCACTCAGCCAATATTGTACACAGACATAAACAAAGCACACTGTCCTATTGAGCTGAAGTTAATCTCCTGCAGGCCTCTGAACTCACAGTCACAGTTTCTCCTTTGTGTGACTGAATACCCATTTAGCCCCATGGAGACACTTTTACTGTCCTGTGAGTCCCTCATCACATGTTTGTTTTTCAATATTTATCATTAAATGATCTAGAACAAGGGTGTACACAATGTTTTAGTAATAATGAATCAGTTTATGGACAGTTGTAACAGGAATTACTTACAGGAATAGAATAAGCACACATTTCTGTACTTCTGTATTTTCTCTTTTCTGGAGGATATTGCACAATAAAGTCTTCCAATAAAACTTTTGTTACACTCTGAAGCAACCCATGTAGAAAGAACTTTCTGGGATTTTTTCTGATACAAAAGGACCAAAAGACGCTGCTGTCAGGAGGTATGTTAAGCGGTGATGATGGAAGCATACATGCAGGGCCATTTTTTATTTTATTTTAACTTGCCATGGTTTTGGTAAAGACCATTGTTTAAGTTACATGCTGCCACATCTAAAGGCGATGACACAAGCAAACATTTTACACCCACTTATTCACACAGACATTGTTTAACTTTAAAGGGTAACTATAGTTCATAATAACAGTTTGCACAAATGACCTTTGTGGTTGTTTCATGAGGACAGCCTCTCAGATGATGACCCTACAGTTCCAATATGTGACCCCACAGTATGCTGGTGTGACTGACAACTGTACACATAGGGTCTACTGGACTTTGCACGATCATTAGTCATAGCCAACACAGCATTAAACAATTTTAAGTTTCAGGAACTCCTGAAAACTATCAACAAAAGAACACAATTAAAGCAATGTAAATTCAAACTTATTATGTGACGCTTTAAATGCTAAAATAAAACAATTCATGGCCTACAACATGACCTAAACTAAGCATTTAAAATAGGTGGGGTACTTGCTGTGGGGAGTACAAAAGCATTCCAACCACCATGTGATTACATGTCCGTTTGTACCACAACGTACTGCAACCCAAAAGGGCAAACTCTTTCAAAAGTTTCAAGTGACCGCCATCTTTGAGGCCCATGTGCTGTACGCAAGGAGCAGTGAAGAAACCACAATTACTTACCACAGCATTTCCACTGGTAAGAAAAACAGAGAGAGAAACACACTTAAACAGACAGTTGCTTCATAACCTTAATAAAGTTCTCATTGTAATTAATTTAAAAAAAGCAAAAAGTGAACGAAGAAACCTTATCTCACAGAAAAACCCCAACTAAATCCATTTCAAATGTATGTCAAGCAGCATGTATGAAGTAAAACGCAGTTCTTCTTCTTTTTCTTGGTTTATTGGTGGTTGGCAACTAGGTTAGAGGTGCATTACCACTACCTACACTAGTGACGGCGTCTCTCCAAAAAGGTCTTCTGAAGTAAAATTAATCTTCAGTTCCTTTAGAGTTCCTAAAAAAATTTTTCATTTCCTCATTGCCAGTGTGACACTTCTCAAATTAAAGACAAATTCTCATTTGATGATGGTGTTTTTGAGGCTGAAATATTGCAAATGCAATTCCTCTTTTGCCCTCTATCAAGATGCTCTACTACAAAGGGAGTTCAGTATACCCAAGGTATCTTTCCGTTATTATTAATATTATGTCCTAAATGACTGAAATAATACCCGGACATTCCCATGACGGATGATCTGATATTGTCGTGTTGGTGTTGTTCCCAGATGACAATGAGGCACACAGTTCGTGCTTTATTCAGTGGCTTCAATAAGGTATGGTGTAACAGCCTGCACCTATAAAAAGTATACTCCCAGAAGAGAGTCTATATCACGCCTAACTCAGAACATAACCTGCTCAGGGTAGTTTTAGTTTTCAGTCTATCAGCTGCAATTTGCAGCTATTTAAGAATTTGACAGAAAGGTTCAATTTAAAAGGACAGTTTAAGATGGATTATCACATATTCACAAATAAAACAAGAAAATATAAAAGATGACATGAAAAATAAAACTGTATCAAACATAGTTTTCATTAGATATAATGATGCTTTGTGCTGCTGAGTACACATGCTGCTGAGTACACATGCTGCAGGAACACAAAGTTCTCTTGCCACCCAATAAGGTAGCTGTACATACTTGAAGTGGACCAATCAGATAGGGAGAAGTACAAACATACAGAATGTTTGGCAGCTAACAGTCTCACATGTGAACTACATGTGAAGGAGGCAGACCAGAACCGTGTCTAAGGCCAGCCACAGTTTTTGGAGCTGGCAGCTTGTTGACGTTCCCAGCATTCCCTGAAACTGAAACTGTGGAAGATTCTCTGAACTTCTGGGACGTACCAGAAGGAGGAGGGGTGGAAAAAGGGCGGGAGATCAGGGTTAGTGCGGTGGAGTGTTCTTACCACTGGACTTTATTTTTAGGACTACAAGAAGAAAGACCGAGAGAGCGAGAAATGCAAAGACAAGCTGCTTCAGTCACATTTTAGAAAAAAATTGACTTATCATCATGACCCAAAGAGTTTTTTCATCATAATCTGCTATATATTTATTTGTGCTGCATCACTTCTGCATTCAGCAGCCACATGACTGTTTCAGACACTTGTCTGAGTTTGCCCGGCAAATTAAAGAAGTAGCTTCTCCTTTAGTGTTCTTCAAATGAAAACCAAAAGCAAGCAAGAAAGAAAAAGCAAGAACGCGTGAGAGAGAGGAAGACGACCCACATTACATGTCTGCATTGGGTTGGCAAAATGTTTTTTTTTGTTCTGGCACTGAGTCAAAACCGTGTTTGACTGCAGACTCTGCAGAGTGGTTAATAACCAGCAAACATTATGAAATAACCATTGAGGATGTTGTGTTTATCCACTTCTGTCACTGTGACTGGAATCAAAATGTGAAAAGGGGCCAGCCTCAAAGGTTAACTATTGCACCTAAAGTGTGAGTTTGCAGCCACGTTGACATTTTTATGCAAAAAGCTGGAGTAATCTTTAAACTTGAGTTCGATTTTGACCACTTCTTACTGAATACGCTTGAACCGCCCGCAGGGCAGGTAGTAAAGACGTGCCTTTTACCAAGACATGTTCCATTTACCGCAAATTCCCTGGTAGCATCTTTAATGTAACAAAATATTGTTACATTACTGATTATCAACAGTAATGAGTTCATGAGGTTGCCAGTCTGTCACAGACCACCATTCACACTTAATTGGTGACTAATTGGTGATGGTTAATCGGTAATTTAGAATCACCAATTAACCTAACCCCTGTGGACTCTGGAAGAACATGCAAACTCCACACTGAAAGACCCCGGCCAGGTGGAGGATTTGAACCCAGGAACCCAGTGCTAACCACTATTTCACTATTCTGCCCAATAATGGACATTTAAGAGGCTAATTGCGTTTATAACAAGTGATACTATAGTTAAACTGCAGCTCAATAAATGAAATTTCTGAGACCTTCTACTGTCATTTATCATGTTCTATCCTTTATGTTCATAAATACATGTGGTCTGAACACGTCTCTTTTTCTTTTTTATTTAATCTTTGGATGAAAGCATGATACATTGCCTGCATCAGCTGACACTAGTATAGATCAAGATAACTTTTTTCCCCACGTGCACACACACGGACACACACCACAATCCATTTGAAGGGGACATGTTTGGATGCTTGTCCATCCTCTCCATATTTGGCGGCTTTTTGCAGCCACACACATTCCCCTGCTGCTCCTTCTCACCACGACTGGGACAGAACCCAAGAACCTGACGACCTCCCTACCCGCCCCTCCTTATCCTCCTTCAGCAGGTTCACTGGGTGATCTTCTGGGAATCAGAAGCACCAGCACTGTTTTTGGACAGCTGGGTAGCGGGAGTATTTCTTTCTCCCTCCAGGCAAAGTGACGAAGTGTTCACAGAGTGACACTGAGCCTGAACTGTGTTTGGCTGCACAGCCATTCTATATTTGTCAGGTTAAATGCCAGCCTGCTCTATATCATATACAACTTGTGGATAAAAAATAGAAAAAGAATGACCTTTTCTAGAGTTTACTTTGGAGAAAGTTCCTGTCACAAAGCCAAAAACGTGCACCTTTGTAAAAATATAAAAAACGTATTTCAGTGATCCACACGGCACTCTTTCACTCATGATCATGTGTTTAAGCAGAGGCGGCACCAACACTGCTGATTGGCCGGCTATACTGTAGCAACTGGCCCCGCCTTCACTCATGCAGCTGTAGCATGCCTCATTCAGAGTCCTCTCCAAGAATAAATGTGCTACTATGTCATCAGAGAGAATATGATGTGTGCAATGCAGCTGAGCGGGTCAGGTCAGTGAAATCCTCCACTCGCTCTATTTCAGGCAGGAATCTGCTGGCAGGAGTTTGCTGCCTCAACACCCCGGAGACCAAAAAAAAAAAAAAAAGGCTTCGTCACAGATTCTACACCTGACTCTGCTCTCTAGATAGCCATCCATGCCTACTCCTCTACACTTACATACATAGCTTTGAAGGGCTGGACTGTTCGAGGCATTTGGAACAGTTCCAGATGTTTTTGACTGCTTTTTGAATTGTATTTATATATGAATGAAATATTACATATGGGTGCTGTCTTCCTCAAGCTCCTGTTGTCTAGCAGAGGCCAAGGAGTTGCGCAGTACCTTAGCTGTCACCAGGGACTACACTCTTCTAGACAGCAACCTCAGATGTTGTGTCTGGAATCTCCTGGAGCCAGTCGCCTAGTTTGAGGGTTACAGCTCCTAGTGCTGTACCACTGGGACCACTTTGGACTTCCACATCTGCTCCAGTTGTTCCTTCAGCCACTTACTTCTCAGTTTTCTCGTTCTCTTTCTTTCTGATGTTGCTGTCGACTGGGATCTCCACATCTATTAGTACTGCTCTCGTCTGCTCCTTGTCAAACACCGACATGTGCAGTTGGTTCGCCAGCAGCTGCTTATGTGTCTGGAACTGAAACTCTCAGAGGATATTAGCTATTGTTGTTCTCGGCCACTTTAGGAGGTGTATGCTATCGGGACTCACAAACTTCTCATCCATAAGCAGCACAGATGTGCCAGACTCTCGGGGGAATCTTTGCACAGACAGCACCTTTGGTCCTGTCATTTCCACGTTCTTAGTCCTAGTCTATGTGTGTCTTGTTCCAGTAGCCCACCTCTTATTATGTATTTCCTGGTCCTCGACATCTGACCCAGTCCTTGGTTATGGCAAAAGGGATCGTTTCAAAATCAAAATCCTTTGGCATCCAGGGATTTATTTTAATATACTTTTTTTGAATGAGTCGCCCAGTTTTGGAGAACTGCAAGCCTACTGTAAAATATAATGGAACAACGTGGCACTTTCTGTGTGGTGCTCAATAAGCCAAGAAATGCATTTAAAAAAAAAGATATTAGAAAATATCTTGCAGAAATAATCATGGGCTGGTTTTTCTAAATTACACTCAGTAACTGTGGCACCATGTCACACTGTGGAAACAAACATCCAGCTACTTACAACGCAACTGTATTCAAACACTCAGCTGACCTGTAATGTTAGCTGCAGGCTTCTACGTCAAACTGCTACCAAAAAAGACTTTTTGTAGTAACTGAGTCATGATTTCTGGAAAGAGACGCTGCTGATGAGTCTTTAAAATGCATTTTTTGGCACTTCCACTATTGTCAGTAGAATGCAGACTCTTTATAGTCAGTGTCTCTAAAACGGGGTGCGCCACAGTAATCTAGATGGATAAGGAGCACTAAAGGCCAGAGGAAAAATGCTCAAATAAACTATCTTTTTAACTTTTCATAGAAATTTTATTCAGTGGCAGCACTTGTTTGGGGCTTAACCAACATGTAACCAAAAGCACACCATGTTCCCTAGTCTTAATCAAACTTGTTGAACTTAGGATTGGTTTGTGTCTCCTGTTATGTGTTCTGACCTCTCATTCTTAATGTCTCAGTATGTTTAAGTTCAGTTTTCATGGAGTACATTGTTCAAGTTGTTGAACGCGATTTTTATTTGATTCTGTGGTATTTATTGCAGGAAGCCTCACAGGCTGTAAACTCAAGCAGTCGGTCCTTCAGAGCTCTTTAAACACACACACAGACACACACAGTCAGTGCAGAGTCAGGCTGACACAGCTGACGTGGCGTCCACACAGCACGTGGAGTAATGTGTGGAGGGAGGTTACGGAAAAAAAAAAGGGGGCTGAGAGTTTTTCAGTTGAAAGGATTTAAAGGGGAGGGCCGCATTTAAAGCGCTCTTTCACACCGGCACACATTTTGAACCCTTACACAGGCAAAAGTGCTACAACCTAAAGCTCACGTGATGACCCTGTGTTTGTATTTTTGAATTTGAGTGAGTGAATAGGTGGCTGCAAAAAGCTGATTGGCCAGCATGACAGCTGCGGGGTCAACAGCCAGCTTGCGGGCTTTTCTCTTTTTCAAACCTGCCCCAATCATGTAAGCAACACCTTTTGTGCAGCATACTATGTGCTTAGTATATGCATCATAGCAAACATGGTAAGCAAAGTGCATGAATTCAACACAGTAAGTTGTGCTTTTATAAGTTTTCAACTTGTAGACAAAAATGTAACTTCTTATTTTTTCAGCATCTCCCTTTAGGGGTCACCGCAGCAGATCATCTGTCTCCATCTGTTCCTAGAATCTTCTTCTATTAGTTGATGATCAGCGTGTTTGATTCAGCAAAGACTTTACACTAGATGCTCAAACCTCCTCATTTTTCTGAGTTTTGGTCTGGAACCAGGAGGACACTGGCTTGTGGCCCCCATGTCGGTGGATTGTTTAACATTTATAGACACTAAACAGAAAATCTCCACCACACTAGCGACCTATTATTAGTATCAAACCTGAAGATGCATTACCACCATCTTCAGACTGGCTCCAAATTGTTTGGAGGGGCGTGTTGCGGTCCAGTCTGACCACAATCCCACATTTTTAAACATGCGTACAACAAATCAGCCAGCCTCTTCTCTCTTGGTGTGTGGCAAGTGTATAGCTTTAAATAGTCGACTAATCATTATGAGTACCTCATCTGGGTACTTGTAGCATAGTACATGTAGCTATACTTGTTAACATGAACATGTAGGTACTCGAGTATGCAGTATGAGGCAATTCTAAATACCCTCATGGAAGTAGACAGAGCTGCATATGGAATCTGTAGCATTTTGTTTTCTCTTTTCTCCTGTTTTGGAATGTCAGGCTCTGTGGTTTTAAGCTTTAGTTTAACCTTGGAGGTATTTTAGCTTAACATAGACTGATTAAGCCACATGCCCATAAATCTCACAAATTCTGCTGAAAAAAAGACAAGAAATAAATACTTTCACTAGCTTTTAGAAGCTATGAAAATTGGAGTTTCACTTCCATGTTGTGTAAAATGCACAACTGATTCACCTCTGGCTCCTTGAGAAAATATGCAATGAAGTTGCAAAGTTTTGTTGTTGCTCAGGAGACTCATGTTCCTCACACCCACGACCAGGATTACATTTACATACCATATGTACTTATGCGCCTACAAACATCACAACATTCAGAGGTGTAAAATGCAAGAGAAAAACAATATTCGTGGCCAGAGTCTGTACATTCCTATTGGGTTAAAGTAGCAAATAAAACATAATCTGCTTCACCATGCAAATCAGTGGAGGCTGCTGGATAAGGTCTCATTTGCTCATGATATCTATGCGCTGGTTGCAGCGCTTTCACAGCATGAATCTGCCCCCTGAGAAGAAGCTGCTGGAGCCACCTAGTCTGCAGCTCGCACAGAACAACAGGAGCAACATGTCAGGATCAAACTGCATGACAGGAGTCTGATAATGGCTTAGTCCAACAGCGTGTCAGAAGCATGAGCGAGCATAGACCATGACATTTATCCTCTGCAGACAAAGCTTGATGAAGATTAAAGCACTCCTTTTCTTTTTCACTACTCTCACTAGTCAGAGTGTAGCCTACTCGATCAAAATCATTTGTAGTTGCATGAAGATTGCAAAAAACAGTTTGTAACAGCTAAAAAGTTATAACATGTCACAATATGTCTAAAAAGGCAAGTTTTAATGAACACATAGAAATCAAACTTTTTTTGTGCATGTCTACACCCATCATACTCATCACTAGATTTGAAGGTGGTAAAGAGTGATGACATCTCCAGTCTGACATTGTTAAGCCCACCTATGAAGCTCTGACTTTAATTGGAGGGAAAAACTGCCAGTAGGTCCCAAAAGGTCTGTTTGACCACTGAAAAATAAGCATAAAAGGGTGATTTTAAGGTCAAGTTGGAGCTTTTTTTCAGCTTTTTTTTTTTTTGTCTTGCTGTCTACCAGCCAGTTCCATGCATCCTGTAATCTGCAAAGTGTCACTGCTGAATAGCAGGTTTTATTGCCACTGCATGAACCCTGACTAACTGCTTTGCCTCTCCCAATCTTTGTGCTAAACTGAGATAGCTACTTGCTGAAGAAGTGTGGAATTTAGGGTCATGACAGTGGCACTGGTATTCATATTTCTTGTGAAATAGTAAAATGATATTGAATGGTAGGGTCACATGGTGTGTAAGGGGGAAAAAAACTACAGGCTGGTTTTCTGTGGTCGCCAGTTTGTTTGTAATTGGTAAATCGTTTGTTTTTGCAGCTTGTACTATTATCATTCAGGTCCGCCCACTTTCATCTGTTCTGCAGCCCTTCATGCATTTCTCGATCACACGAGTCCAAACTCGCCCGTTCACCTGTTCTCTGTAAAAAATTTTGAAATGTTTCAGTAGTCGTGTCATGTTACTGTGATCGCAGATCCTCAAGTGTGTTTAAAAACAGAAAGAGAAAGTAAATTAATGTCAGAATTTTAATATTACATGTTTGACTATCTTAACACGAACTTGGCTTTTGCAGTGTGTGGATGCTGCAGCACTCACCTCTATTTATGGTTGTGGCATATCTTTAAATTATAAGTTGTTAGTTTTTTTTTATAGCTGACATTAACTGTGGGGAATTTTTAAGCCTCAAGGGTTCTTTAAAGTCATGAAACTCCTGCACAACCTCAGTTGCAATATTTCAAAGACACTTGATCTATTATTGCATTTCTTCCATCCATTTACACACGGTTTTATTGCACTAAAGTATTTTCCAGTTGCATATCGGGAAAAATGTTTCCCCTCCTATGACTCTGTCTGCAACAAACAAGTCCTCTTTGTTCTGTTTCAGCTTAGCAGCAACAGCATTCAGCAGACCATGACGTTCTTAAGTTGTTGAGAAACTACACCAGGAGTTTGTTATCTTAGCTGGCGTACATTCCTCCAGACATGTCTTTTTTTAAATAGTTGTATTTTTCAGTCGTTCTCCAAGCTAGCGCTAAAGGTCCTTCATTACAGACACCAGCACACTTCCACTCTGACCCAGGTTGTTTTTTCATCGTGAATCAAAAGAACAGCCTTTCGTATGCTGTAGCTGGAAGATGGGCATCCATAGCATGCCTCTTTTACCAAACCAGGCTAACACAAACAGTAGTAAAACTTTAGAACTTATAATTTGTACAACCACTCTTGTGCATATGTTACTCAGTAAGTAAGGCTTATGCAGAGCACCGACCAGGATCTACTCATGCAGCAAAGTTTTTAAGTGCAAAAAAGAATCTTATGCTGTACTCCAGGTATTGTTAGCAATACCAATGGCTAGGAAGCAACACACTGACAACCTAGCAAGACATTTTCAACCTACTGATTCTGGAATATGGTCCTAAGTGGGACATCATTCCCAGACTTAACACTCAAGATGTAGCATATATATAGACAAGATATAGACAAGCATTATGACCCTAAACTATCTTTAATAGGGTGTTGTATGCATGTAAAGTGCAGTGCTGGACGATGGGTGGCACAGTGGTACAGTGGTCAGCACTGTTGATTCACAGTAAGAAAACTATGAAACTCTGAGGCCTTTTCTGTGGGAGTCTCTATGCTCTCCCTGTGGCTGTGTGGGTTTAGTTCGTCAGTCCAAAGACATGTACTTCAGGTTGAATAGCGATTTCAAATTGGGTACAAGTTAGATGTAGTGCATAAAATAAATGAATGTGTGGGTAAATTCCAGTCAAGTTTATTTTTGATGGATGTGTTAGGCCAGCAACACGCTGTTTACCTTCCATGGAACCTCGTGCATTTTTTGGTGCCCATATTATCAGGTTAGGGAAGCCACAAGGTCTGCATGACTGGGTCTCACCATAAATATAAAGTAAAAGACCTGGTAAGTTATTTAACCATGCATGTTATTAGATCAGAATCAGGACTGCCTGTGGATACCACACATGCTTGAGCCACAGCAGTTCAGTGAGGTCGCCTGCCACGCACAGTTTAAAGGGTACAAACCTCGGCTTGTAAGGTTTCACGTTTTCTGATGAGTTTAAAAGACCGCACCTCCCATTGCAGCATCTTTGAGTTCAGCAGATCCTGTAGTTCTGCTGGCTTCATTATACTGTGACCTTCAGCTTTTCCATTTGAATATCTGTAGTCTGAGCTGTGGTGGGGACATTTTGCTGATTTGAATCACTAAATTCAGTTTAAAGCTCTGTAGCTATTGTGTCTCCTTGTAATGGATTAGCCTATACAATGTGCACAAAGGTAATTGCTCTCATACTGACTTTTTAATAGGCTTTTAATGAGTAAATCAAGCACAGTGACTCATGGATGAAAATGGTCCTATAAGTCACCATTGAGGGAAGCTCACTGGTGATTCATTTCAGTCAGCTGAACATAGACAAAAGACACAAATCCATCCACAAATGCACAAATGCAGTCCAGATGCAGTGAAGTGTTTTTAACAAACACATGTTTGGAAATGTAAAAAACAAAAACAAATAAACCAGCGAGGATTGTGATGAGGTAATGGAGATCAGGTGAGGTGAATCACATTAACTGATTCACCTCCTGTTTGGAGGAGGTGGGCAGACTGAGGGAATCCAGAAAGGCAGGGAATGTAGGAAAAACAGGGAGGGACCCTGATGCATTAGCATTTTAACAATTTTGGGAAGATGGTGCATGATATAAAGTGACGCACTGATACGGTTTCAGGTGCAATTCATAACAGAATGCTGTAATGAAAAGATGATTGTCCTAGGAGTAAAATACGTCATTTACTGAGTACTTTAGAGCTGTGCTCATCACTTTCAAGTAGCACCAACAGGAAACCTACACCCCCATCTTCAAGACAAGTGGGAATTTCATATCTCACTTGTCTTGGTGCCTGTGCTGTGAGGGAAGCTCAGTATAGCCAGGATATCATTTCCTTATTTGGTTTTTCTTACATTATCTTATCAACTTGATAAATCAACTCAGGGTTTCCCAGTGCATGCTCTTTCCCAGAGCACATTCGCGTAGGAAATCCAAAGAGGTTTCACAGTGCAAATGAATAATACTGGATTAAAGATGGTGAGCTTTAGACACTGTAGTCAGTAGGACTGGAAAGATAGCAAAATGTCAGCTATAAAAGTGTAGAGCTAGGGACGTCCTGTTGAATTATATTACTATTTAAGGCCTAACATGGCTTTAGAGTTGCCGTAAGACTGTATGCTGTATGCTATCAGCACATGCTTGATTTTGGACATGTTTGCTGATGCCACGTTAGTATAACAAACCCAAAGTATTAACAAAGAACAACTAATTCATTGTAAAGTGTTTTATCCTAATGTAATTTCATCCAAAATTGTGAAATTACAAGAAAGGGCCTCAAAATCTGACTTTTTGCTGGGTTGACCGAATGGAATATTAGCTTAATATTACATTACAGCATGTAGTTGTCTGGCCTGTTTAAGCAATCAGAGAATCAACAATCAGAGAAATAGCAAAATTTTTCTGATATATGGCTATAAATATAGAGTCAGAGAGCATATCTGAAAAGTCTACCAAAGAATGTTTTGGAACTTTCCTGTTGAACGTTAGCCTCTGTATTATGTCACAGCTCAGCTGATGGCCAAAGCAGATGGGAGATAGAGGACTCAAATGAGACTGAAACCATGTAAGTTTAAAATACGCAACCAACTCTGAATGTGTGCTATCATACTAATCATGTATTACTATAGTAGAATATAATGATATAATATAATGACACTCGTCACTAGTGCTGTGAGATGCTGCAAATTTTGGTATAGATCTGATACCAAGTAAATTAAGAGCAGTATTGGTGATACCAATACCAATACTTGTAACCTAAGAGAGCTTGTGTAGAGGAGAGCAGTCTGTCTTGATTTATTCTGTCGTTTAAATGTGCCATAGGCTATAAAGAATTAACGTGATGATATTTCTTCATTTAAAAAAACAAAGATAAAAATGTATTTAACACAGTTCAGTGGGATACAGTGGGGTCAAGGTTAAATGGGGATTCTAAATTGTCCATAGATGTGAATGTGAGTGTAACTGACAGGCTGTCTCTCTGTGTTAGCAGTGCCACAGACTGGCGACCCGTCATTGTGGAATTGCAAAAGAGAATGATGGAGAGTGGGATACATACTGGACTTTGAGGATAGAAACAAAGTATCAGTCCACTTGTGGTAGTATTGATCCGATACTGATACCAGTGTTGGTATCAATGCAATCGATATTTGGATTGATCTGCCCACCTCTACTCATCACATTTTGTTTAACAACAACAACAACTAATAATTTCCAAAATTTAAGTTCAGTAATAAAAAAACAGCTTATCTCATAATGCATTTACAGGTGTCTACACAGGTGTGTCCAACATTTTCTGGCTTTTTCTCTCTCCTAACGCTTCTCAACACCACAGGATCCACAGGAGGATTTAGTGGAGTCTGAAGACGCTCTACAGTAAGACAACATGCTGACCTTGGGTTTTTCAAGCATTACCCGCTTATTATTTGTGTTGCTTCACACAAAAGCTGGGCAATATATTTTTTATGAATGTGAATATTTCATGTTTAAAGCATTACTAGAGAAATGTATTTCTTTTTGAAACACAAGTATCCTCATACTAGTCCTCTTAATTGTTATGCTGCCAGGTGACATCCCTGATAGTCACCTCTCAGTCTCCTTCTGACCTACCAGAAAGTCTTACATTTAAAAGTTAATTTAATTTCTCAATTACAAAATGAATCTCACACATCCTGTACATCACCTACTCTGGAGCAGGTTAGTTTTGCAGCAGAAGTTGCCCTTGTAGTGTACAGTCTACTCTGGTAAGCACCAAATCCATTTGTTAAGTGAGAAAACCCAGTGTTAAACCTGAAGTAACCCCTCTAAGCCCCTAATCCTGCTTCGAAGTACAGACCTCTGTTTTGGCTGCTTACACTAATATTTCTCAAAGAGCTGAAATGTGAACTGGAAACATCCCAGTGTGTAACAGAGGGTGTGTAACTGATTTAACAATAACAGTTTTGTCAGCAGTCTGACCACAGCCAGCCAGACGTGTGCAGACTAAATCCATGCTATTTAAAGAACACTGAATGTAGAACTTCATAATTATGATTATTATTGTTTGAAACATGTATGTTTTGGAAAAACCCGAAGTTCCTCCTCTGAATAGTTGATGGTAGACTGACTCATTAGACAGCTGTCTGTTGCCTCCAGTTCCTCCTTAACAAAAGAAAAAAAACAAATGAAAAAGAGGGATATTAAGAGTCAGGACTGACTCCTAATTCCTCAAGTTTAAATATAAAACAGCTTGTTAGGATATCATGAAGTGAAACTCAGACAAAGCAGTCTGCAGGTTGGACCTGAGATATGTTTCACTTGGGGGGTTTTTCTCATCAGAGAATTAAGCAAACCAGCAAAAAATAATAACACTTTGGTTTTAATTAAATAACACCAGTTCTCAACAGCAATCACCTCAAATGTGTTATATTGTAAGTTTATACCACACAATATTAGTATCAGAACCCTACTGACAACATGATCCTCTATGAGCAAAAACCTGGCAAAGGTGGGGAGGAAAAACTCCCTTTTCAACAGGAAGAGATCTCCAGCATATTGGCTCAGAGAGGGGCAGCCATCTGCTGTGACTGGTTGGAGTTTGAAAGACTATGAACAACATCTAAGTCAAAATCCAAACTACGAGAGCAGAAATAAGTGATGCACGCAAAAAGTCTTGAGTAAATGCACGGGGTGAGAAAAAGAGGGAATTGAGAAGAAGAGTTAAGGGCTTCATGGGAAGACCCTCTGCAGTCAGAGTCTACGTCAGCATACATCTGATTATGGATGTGACAGTTTTGACAACAGGAACTCAAACTCAGAGTAGGAGCTGGTTTAACAGGAGACGGGCCTGAAAACTAAAGGCTCCATCTCCCATTGCGCTTATGGAAACCATTCAGGACTGTATGTAGGGAAAATGATTTTCAGCTTATCGTTCGAGATCAATCAATTGGAGACCAGAACAACAAACGACGGAGGCACCAGACAAGTGCAATCAAACGATGAGTTTATTAACACCGGAGAGGAACCATCAGCATATGTCTTCCTCTGACAAAAATACATCTCGTACATCTTAATAACTATAAACAGACATATAACTTCTCTTTTCTATAACACCTGCCTTTTAAGGTAATAAACTTCAAGCTTCAGGGTCTCTAAGGGCTAATAATGGACCCTCGTCATCAATCACTAAGTAGACAGAATTGGCGCAGGTCTCAAAGAAAAGCAGAAGACACTTGGGCCTTCGCTCAGGCCTGCTACTAGATTTAATGTGTATTGTAAGCATGCATGCAATTAACCTGCTATGTTCTCATCTTCCCTCAACATGTATCACCTGGACACTCTCACCAGTGAAGCTTAAAACCCTCTTGGATGGAACATCAACTCTAAACAAGCACAGATATGCAATGTGTATAAACTGAACTCAACCTGTGAATAGAAAGGTCAATGTGATAACAAACATATTCAATGCAATATGAACCCTATAAGAAATATTACTGATAAAATAATACTATAAGACATGTTATTAATGCATTTATCATAAGGCAGATTATATGATAGCAATAAAAGAATCTCTAAATCCCAACAAGCTCAATTCTGGATTTGACAGGGAGCCACTGAGGAGCAGTTAATATAGGGGAAATGTTCACGTCTTTCTGGTCCTTGTTAGTGCTCTCTGTTTTTTGGATCTACTGAAGGTTTTCAGAGGAGAACAACTTGATCAAAATTACAGCACAGTAGACAGTATCACTTGTCTGTAACGACATACTAATCATTTTAACAATACATCGAAGACTAAGTCTAATATAATTGTTTAATGTGCTAGTTAAAGGACATATCCTGATCAACACACTGACTCCAAGGTTCCTCACAATAGTGCTGGAGGCCAGTTCAATGCCTATTAAAGCATATTTCTGAGATTTTGGGGGCAAATGCAATGACTTCATTTTGCTTTGTCTAAGTCTAAGCTTTGGTATGCCATCATCTTGAACCAAGTGTTGCAGATTAAGCACTATGTTATAATAACTTCACAAACTATAGAAACAGATATAATGTTTAACTTCTTGTCTTAAACCAAATATCCACTTATACAACTCACAGGAGAAACACTGTTTATTCAGGGAAGGGAAGGTGCACAGATGCATACATACGGTAGTCAGGATCTAGCACTAAAATGAAAGCACAGTACATAAATGATAGTCTATACCAGGGGTCTCCAACTCCAGTCCACGAGGGCCGGTGTCCCTGCAGGTTTTAGATCTCACCCTGGGTCAACACACCTGAATCAAATGATTAGTTCATTACCAGCCTCTGGAGAACTACAAGACATGTTGAGGAGGTAATTTAGCCATTTGAATCAGCTGTGTTGGATCAAGGACACATCTAAAACCTGCAGGTCACCGGCCCTCGAGGCCTGGAGTTGGAGACCCCTGGTCTATACAATGGTACAGAAGGGTTTTGTAGAAATGTTGTAGAAAATGAACAACACGTTTTATATTTACAGCACATTTTATAGATTGTTTGGCCCCACTTGATATTTGACTGGTGCTCTTTTAATATCACCATGTAGCATCTTTGTCTTAAGCAATGCTTAGAAAGCAGAAACCAGGAAATAATCAATTTTTAAAATTTTATTTAACAATATCATGACATTTTCATTACTGTATAGAGGGATTGGGGGTGAGTTATCCATATAGTCAAACTTTTAACTTACACACCACTTTCTTGCACTTAATTCTTTATCAATACCTGGTTGACCAGTAACCAAATTCATATAGTAGTATATAAAAATCAGCAATGTGAAAAATGTCTCGCTATAAACAGTTTGAAAATCTATAACACTGAACATTTATTTGGTATTTACTTATGTTAAAGTAATGACTTTTTTAACTACCCATAGGAATGTTGGAAATCAGCATAAAGGCTTGTGCTAAATGCTAAAATGTGCTAAACAACTATTTGTCAAACCACCATTTTTGGTCCAGTAATATTCATCACTGTGTGTTTTTCTCTGGGTGTTTTTCCATAAGCTGAAAAGCCCAGAACAACCTCAGCGTGAGTCATTACACATCAGAGGCACAGTAATGCCTGAAAAATTAAGAATAAAATGATGGTCAGCTTTTTTTGGTGCTATTCGGTGCATGTTTGATATTTTCCTTTTCGCTGTGGGGGGAAATGAACCAGCTTCGTACGACAACCATGAGTCAATGAAGCTGTCTGTTCATCAAGGGAAGTATAGTCATTTTTAAAACTGTCTGCATCTAGCTAGCAGAGGAAATCGGTAAAGGAAGTTCATCAGTCATCCTGTCCAAAATCCCTTTGGTCCACTTTGTAGCCTGTTACCCTGTGTGATTGCTGTTGAGACTGGACAAAAATGACAGGATACCCAAAGGAGGAAAGGTCCTCCTGCCCATCTAACGTTCACACCAATTACCCGTTGCACCTTTTGTTTGGCTGCGTTAGATGCAGATCGTGTTTTTTAACTAGAACATTGTCTTTTATGAACATTGGCAAGAGGACTTTCCTGAACTTTCAGGAAAGGGGAAGTCTGTGTACAATCATTTTGTTTCTTATTATTTTATTCACTAGAAAAAACAAATAGCCAGTGGAAAGTGAAAGAAAGCTAAACAATAAAACACAGAAAACCCCAACAATCAGACGACCCTCTGTTGGAAAGGACTTGGTGACAATATAATGGAAAACTCCCTTTTACCAGGAAAAAACCTCCAGCACAACCAACATCAGGGAGGGGCAGCCATCTGCCAGGACAAAAGGACACACTGTGGGAGAGAGCCAGAGATTAATAATAACTAATAATAATTAAATGCAAAATGGTTTCTAAACACAAGTATGTAAAGAAAAAATGCATCACTGGAAGCTTCCAGCAGTCTGGCCTATTGCAGTGCAAGGTTCAGCATCAGCTGATCCAGCCCAAACTGTTTGCTTCATCAAAAAGGAAAGTTTTAAGCCTAAAGGTTCCACAGAAGAAGAAGAGGACTCAAAGATGAAGGCTCTGCCTCCTAATCTACAACTATTCATTCATATCTCCTGTTGTTGAGCTAATGAGCCAAATTACAGGAGACCACATTATGACAATCCAGAGGACCACAGAAGTAAGTTCACTATGCAACACCATTGCTTTTTACTTGGAAGTTACTTTTGACTTTGCAATCTTGCATCTACATTTACTGTGAACAGAAGGAAAGAATCATGCCAGATTGCAGTTAAAATACAGACTTACATCCTTATTGAGGATCACATCTTTTAATAGCCAGCATAAATGAGAGGAATTAACAGGGCTGGAATAATCCAGAGAACGTTCCACCTTTAGTTAATAAATAATTAGGTCCAATAAGCATTTTAATACAAAACAGGCTGCTGTCAAGAAAAATACATTTTCATGGGCTCCAGCCTGACAGTCTTCACAGCTGATGCCACAGAGGCAGTTAATGGTCCAGCCAAATAAAACGAATACCAAATATACCAAATATAACAACTAATATAACAACTTTTTTGCTTAAAAAAAAAAAGGTACAGATGCTGTGAAACAGATAAAACTACAGTTTTTATTACATTTGTATTTAAAAACTTACATCTGTATGACGTGTTAGTACTTGTAAGTTATCTGTTTATGCATCTCACAACAAATAGAAGATGTTTATATTGTCCAGGTTATACATAAAAGTAAATGCAGGTAAAACTGGCCAGTTTTACTGTGGTGCACAGTTTACAGTGACGGGCGTTGCACTGTGGTGATGTTTTGGGGTAATTTTCTGATCACACCTCCAGTGACTTTTTAGCTTCATTTAGCATATTTAGCACATCAGCAGGTAGTTTGATTTCAGTAAACAACAATGCTGTAACAGTACCAGTGCTTTCTGCATTCTGGGAAGTTAATAGAAAGCCAAACTTAAAGCTTGTTGTGTTCTACAATGGTTTTCAAACACCCAGTGTAAACCTGGCTGAATTGCCTGAAAGGAGTTTTTTTTTCTTTTTTTAATTTGCCTCTTAAATGCTCTGACTGTTGTTCAACAACATTAAATGACTGTATTTAAAATTGTTAGGTGTATCCTAGACATGCTAAGAAATATTCAATTTGCAGCTCAGTTTTAGCCTTAATGTCTAGACACTTGTGAATCACCATATCAGTGCTTTGCACTGAGGGAATTCACCACCTGCTGAAACAAGTAGATGCGGTTTAGATTGAATGTGTAGTAACTTGGCAATTGTGTAATAAGAGATAATCCCATTGATTATAGATTATTTGTAATTCATCAGATTTTTCTTTTCTGTATAACAAACTGAGCTCTGCTCTGTCCATTTTCATTCCTGGTTTCCAGACAGAACATCTGGTCACCAGAACCACTGACTACGCCTTTTCATTTTTCTACCAACAAACCACTGTGAGAGGTTTTTCCTGTGTGTGTGTGTGTGTGTGTGTGTGTGTGTGTGTGTGTGTGTGTGTGTGTGTGTGTGTGTGTGTGTCCCAAATCCCAAAGCTAACATCCGAAGCTAGTAGATCCCAGCTGATAGTGCAGCGGCTCGCTCTGATGGCATCATAATCCAGAGACAGGAAGTCGGTGGATGAGTGTGTGGAAACACACACACACACAGCTGACAAAGAGAGAAAGTATGGACTTGATGTGCTTTTAAATCTCAAAGAATCACTGGTGTTCATCAGGGTTGATGGTTTTATGTCATTCAAAGCTTTATACTAAAATACACACACACACAAGAAAAAAAAAAACCCTTACAGCCCTGCTGTTTAATCTAAAAGTACAAGCTGTACTGTACTAACAAAAATATAACCATAGGGAATTGTACCGAACAGCTCTACACCGCTTTTGGCATGTTTGGCTTTTCATAACCTACAATTACTAGCTGAACTGGCACAAGGGAGGACATGGTCTCAGGGCTTTCTGCCTGTCAGACTTTTTAAGAGATTTTTAATAGCGCTGAATGTGTCCATTCAAACTCAAACAAAGATTATTTTTCTGAATCAAATCAAGTAGTTTTGATACCTAACCCTAACTGTGACTGAAAACTGAAAATATAAATGGAAAAAAGAAGCTTTCAACCAGAAAGCCTTAAAAGCAAAATTCTTCTAACAGCAATAAAGGTTGCAATTGATTTCACTGAAGCCTTTGTTGCCCAGAGATTGAATCCTGGACATTATTGCAATTCCTTGAATATTCCTTTAATGCCATCATTGGGTCAAAATGGAAAATTTATTAGCTTTTATGACCAAATACTTATTAAAATCATTAAAATCAGATGTATTTTTTAGTGTCTAGCTCAAACTGGAAGGAGATTGCATATTAAGTAAGATATTACAGCACTTGAAATGTTTGTTTAGCATTTTGTAATTTTTTTATTTCCTTGATCCCAGTAAAATGAGCTATCCATACATTACCCGGCACAAAAAATTAATTTAAAACTACTGTCACATTCAGGAAATATGTCAGCTGCACTGTGCAAATGTTGGTGAATCAAAACAAATCATAATTAAGAAGGTTGTGCAGTCTGCATCGTATCTACCTACCTGTCACACCCCCATTTCACAACATGAGGAAACAGCTTTACCTGGAGGTGAATCGGAGAAAGTGGTGAAGGTGTTTTGAGAAAGAAACCTGCAGCACTACACCAAATAAAGCAGGACAAAATCTCTTTTTTTGTCACAGTACAATATAAGCCACACTCCACTTTTCCAGATTTTACTGGAAATGTGTTCTTGTAATAGCTTATAAAAACAGAGTGCGCTACATGTACATGGAATTGTTGAAGTATAGTGACCACAGCACACAAACTCTTCCAGGAATTTTGTCCGCTTTATTACTGATGCAGTCAAACTTGATAATCACAGTCTAAAGATCACAGGCAAACCTCCCCGAAGATGGTTAATTATGATAGATAGCGTAGGAAAACGGTGGGAAAAAGAGAGAAAATCTAAGGGTAAGCGAGAGCAGAAGTGGGAGATGTTCTACAGTAACATTTAATCTTATCACATTTGTTTATAAAGTCCTTCCAGTGCATGCGTCAGTTTTCTGGAAGCTGCGAGGATGGGAAATGGGCAGGGGGAAAAAAGAGAAAACTATTCCTTTTCATTCCACACAGGGTGGGAGACATAATGGTTTAATGGTAGTGAAGGAATGAGATCATTTCTAGAATAACAGCGACTGAGAACAGTTTTACTTTTTTCTCCTTCTTCTTCTTTTCTTTTCTTTTTTCTTTTTTTACAAAACAATCATACTCTGTTTCAACCAATTTCTGTGTTTCTATTCTTTACACCCTTGACTGTTACAAAACATTCCGTACAATTCCAGATCTGGGAAATGTTTACTGAATCGTATCTGAGGTGTTTTCAATAATCCGAGGGCTAAAGGAAATGAAAATGTTACCAGGTGGGCCGGTGTGTTTGCTGTGTGGACCCAAAAGCAGACACAGGAGAGAGGTAAAGAGGGAAATGGAATCACCTGGGGAAACACAGCTGGTGCAAATGAACATGATGCCAGAGGGGAAGCAAAACTAAACACACTGAACATGGAAACACAAGACTTTCAAAATAAAGCAGGAAACACAGAGAGACGTAAAACGGGACACACATGGGAAGGGGGAATGGGCAACACCAAAATAATAAACAACACGAAGCTAAACTGATTCCCACACACCTAACCTTACCAAAATAAGAGCCAAAAATAAAGACAGAGTCTAACCTCCTTAACTTACTTAAAAACAGGAGAAAACGGGCGATCAAAAGAAACGGCAGCTCAGCCCTACCCACTCCACTTCCTCAACTGTCACCAAATGACAGCAGCCAGAGGCGTACTGCCTGGACGTTGGGAGAAACGCAAGAACCTCTCTCGCCACGGCGCTCCAGCCTCCATTTAATGGGCGGGTCCTCCAGCTGGAACCAGTCACTCCAAAGCTGTATATCCATGCACCAATCGCAGCAGGGCCCCGGCACAGCTGAATTAATATAACCAGATGCATTGAATGCACAAAATAAAGACATACAATGCAGGTTCGTAACATGGGCATACATGGCATGGCTCTGGTCTGGGAGCTCCTTGTCATTGTATGTGTATATGTGGGAAGCTGGAAGTGGTGAAGGCAGCAGGAAAACCCCGGCACGGAGGAAATCAGGCATCACTGACAACAGATCATACTTTAATTAGGTATGATGAAAGGGTGAGCTGGGGTGGAAGTGGGTTGCAAAGCATCTTGCAGATCCACAGCAGCTGTAGGCAGGCTAAAGCTGCTTTCTTTCTTTCTTTCCATTACCACAATAAGGCCATGCTGCTTGAAATATACTATTTTATGTTACACATCTCTTATTCCTGCAATGTCAAGTGTGTCATATTTTATACATGAGGTTTTTAGACCTGTACATCATAATTTTCCATTAAAAAACCTGAATAAATTGCACAATATATTCTTAAGCAATACACAAAACAGCCAGTTTTAGAAAAAATGATGTAAATCAAAACTCTATGCATCTATCCATCTATCCAGGGTCATGGGGGGGCTGGAGCTTATTCCAGCAACTATAGTGTGAGAGACGTACACTATGGTTCAGGCTTTACAGTGTTAAAGTTGGATTTTTTCTTTTTCTCATCTTTGCTGCTTAATCCCACAGACGGAAAACTAGCAGAAAAGGTTTCAATTTTTAATCAGTTCCAGCCCCCACAGTTTGGGCGCTGCACACATCTGGCATTTCCAAAGCCACAAAATATCCTAAACACACGCAAACTCTGTCTGACCTTTTGTCTCTGTGTGTGAAGATGAGCAAAAAACGATAATGATAATTTAAGGTTATCGTAAAATGTGTCTGTGTGCTTGTGCAATAGTGTGTGTGCGAGGGGTTTACAGCATGTGAATTCACAGCCACAGAAGGGTGTGTGCTGAAGGGTGGGACACCGTATGAGGTACTGCACGCGTAGGTGTTTAATTAAGAAGATTTGTTGTAATCTGTTCTCAGACTTCACAAATAATAAATCACACATGAGCAAGAAAGACGAGTTGGGTAAGAGTTAGTTTGTTCCCTCAGTGACTTCATCCACACTGAAAAACTATGTGAAAAAGTGCACAGATGAACACAAACGTTTCTACAGTGTCATAACAGTTTATTTGGCCTGTTTAATTTCAGTATTGGGACATAAATGAGTTTGCAGGAAACTCATAACATTACCCAACACATTAGAGTGTATGAAAATTTCACTCTTTCCTCATGAGATCCAGACAGATGTAGGATATATGCCAGATCTCTTACTTCAACTCAAATTGCAGATGAGATGCAGATGAGGAGTTGCAGCGTGAAAACGGCTGAGTTCAACCCTTCAGCTGCACTGAAAAAAACCCAACAATACCATGCACACATGGTAATTTTTTTGTTTGTTTGTCTTTTGGGGGAAAATTGCAAAAGTAAACAGCTACATTAATACATATTTTAAGAGGTCATGTGATTGGCTTAGATTATCTCTGAGCTGGCAGGATTAATCTGAAAGTTACTGACAAAGTGATTCAGATCCACATGTGGATGCAGGACTTTTTGAAGGACTCTTTACTGTTGAAAGTGTATATTTTGTGTTGTATCTTCAACATACATAAAAATGTTTTTACTCATTACATACGGGGGCGGGGGCAAATTAAACAACCTGGCAAAGGAGCATTCTGCAAAAGTCTAAATCTCTGCTGTAGGGCTGGAGCCCACTTTTTCAATGATATTCCCTCATTTGGTGTTTTGATGATGCTGGTCTGGATGCTAAAATAGGACGCTCCTACTTGAACAATTTAGTAATCCCTTGTGTCTGGTGGATCGGGCTTTTGAATTCATGGAAGAGACCAATTATGAAATTATGACTGTGGGTCATCTGACAACATCTGACCAGTGGTAAATAAACTGGCCCTTAAATATCACCTTTTTTACTAAAAATCTCATTCACAGAATTACACACAGATTCATACAATGCTGTTATCTGTACTTAAGCACTTGGATCTAGCATTCACACACACAGACCCTTAGGGAAACTCGAGATTCTAGTATCTAGTATCTTGCCCAAGGAAACTTTGACACATGGACAGGAGGAGCTGGGGATCAATCCATCAACCTTCAGATTAGCAGACAACCTGCTTGACTACCTGAGCCACAGCCAAAACCTGCAAATCACCCACTATAAAAACACCCTGAACCCCAGGCCAGCCATAAACTCAACCTAACATAATACATCAAAGCCTGAAAATAATCCCTAAACTTATCTTGGTTTCACATCCACGATGCCACCAGCTGTAAGTGCTCTTAAGATGCTGATATTTCGCAACTGCACCAGAAGCCGTAGTTAAACCTGACCTCTGAACCCTCTTCAGAAACCAGTCTGACCTGACAGCAGCACTTAATGCAGTGTTAAAAGGTTGTGCTCATTTCACGCATTTTTTACACCAGTGTAGGACTTTCCACAGCCAAAAGTCTGAGAGGATCCACTTGGGCACAATGTGATGTAAATTTCACCATCAGGGCAAATGTTGGGCTCAAACCCGCCCTCCAATTTGTTAATTTATTCTGACACATGCAGATACTACATTACAAGGGCACCAATAACACATGCGCCCTCCAGGCAGACCTCAGTGAAACAAACAGCTACTTTTCAGTATAATCCAGGGAGCAGAGATCAGGACAATTCAGCCTGAAAACAGAAAACAACGCCTTAAACCTAAGACCCTTCAGGTGTCACATCGTACCTCAATTTAAAGCCAAAGATGGCCTCAGGTTGATGTCTCGACCTCCCAAGACAGAAAGCAGGTAAGCTAGAATAGTAAATATTGTAAAACCATCATCCATCCATTCTCTTCTGATTATCCGATTCACCGTCGCGGGGGAGCTGGACCCTATTGTTCTAAGTATACAGCTCTCGGCTGTCTAGATCAAGGTGGCCCTAAAAATACTATTAAAAACTTAATACTTCAAACTGTTAAGCACTAAGCAAGTATTTTAAGGCTGCAGTGTTGTATTTGTATTTGAAAACTTGAAAAAAATAATTAAAAAAACTCTGCAATTTAAAATAAGTTTATCAGTTCATTAAAAACAGCTGAGTTAATTAAGAAACTACTTTAAATGTTCACAGATCTTCCCCCAAAACACAATCATGGGTAGAAATCTCTTACAACCACATCTGGATGGGAAATGACCCCACATAAAGTCACGACCCAACAGCTGAGGTAGGGCTTTATGAACCTGAATATGCATTTTTGTTTCCTCCGGGGCTCATTAGTGACATGTGACTGAGTTCACATCACTCACAGAGCACTATGACCCAGACACAGTTACATTTCCAATATCCAACTACTGTCTGTGGACTGTAACACTGAACTGCTCAGCCTTGCGTGGCTCTGACACACTCTCTCACACACAGGAAGTTACTCAAGCAAGCTGTAATTTCATTCAGATGCTCCATCGCTCTGTGTGTGTGTGTATGTGTGTGTGTGGACAGTTGAAACAAGTGGACAGGTTCAAGTATATGGTCGCCATCTAGTGGCTGATGTAACTACTGCCAATTAAGAAATAAGAAGGAATGTATTTAATATTTTATTATGTACAGAGGGAAAAATAATAACTCAGCAGAACAATTAAAGTCAATAGCTTGTCTTTGAATCAGTGACCTCCCTTTATCCCAGCTCTGCTATGATAAAGGGAAGCCAAATATAAGATGCTCAAATCTCAGGAGTAGTAATTGAGTGTTTTAGTACTGTGTGACTTGAGCATCTTCCAGGCTTTTGCCTTACTCTGGGGTCAAAATGTTATAATTAAGAAAAAAATGTAAAAAATAATCAAATAAAACAAAACAAATCAATGTATACATTCCATATGTTAATCTCTTAAACATAAATAAATAAATAAGGAGGTCAGTCTATGTACAAGCAAAGCCTACCCACCAAATGTTCAGGCTTCAGACTGCTCTAAGGACCCAGTTTCAGATATTTAGTTCTGCTCATCTCCCTGTATGATGTCTTTGACAGCCAATCAGTTGAAAGCCAGATTAAAGGGAGAGGGAGGTAAAACAGCTTGTTTCAGAGGACAATCTGGGAAAATGCACCACAGATGGTATGAAAGATGGATGTAGCCCCATCACCTACTGGTTTCACAGGTTCTGGTTTAAATCCTTTGAAATTTTTGCATGTCCAGTTGGAAATCGCTGACTCCTTGCAGCCTGTCACGGGGCTAATGCAGGGATTCAGAGATTTCCAACTGGACATGCAAACAGTTCGATGCGACAAGTGATTACCCATTGAGTGTGATTTTTCATAGCACAGATAATCCTCCATTTTTTAAACATCGTATGACAGAGGTTTACATAACAGGCTTAATTTCTCATTCAGGGTGAGCTAAAATGAGTGACTGAGCCCATAAACAAACAGAGGTCAAGACAAAGATCCACTTTCCCATAGACTTCTATAGGACAGGAAGTCTTTTTGGAACCACAGCTATCACCATCTGGTGGCTTTCAGATAGGATGCAAGTTTTAGACACTTCTGCACTGGTTTAATTTTTCGGACATGGAAGCTGTGTCCATGTTTGTCTTTAGGATCTCCACACAAGAACACCAAGGCACAAGATAAATAAGGATTATTTTGAACTGTTAACCATGTAAGGCTACTCTAGAGTCCAAGAACAAAACCATGGAGCTGGAAATAAGTAAAATAGGTCCCTCTGAAAGGTCCAAATTCTGCTTCTGGTTTGATCTGATTAATTGTACAGACTGTACTAAGATTACATTACAATATTAAAACCAGCACAGTGTTGCAGTGTTGGCACCTTCCCCTCTCTCTAGGCTTTCCGGCTTCCTCCCACAGTCCACGCATGTTAGGTCTAAATTGGCTGTGGACGTGGGGGTGTGTGGTATAGGAGTACCCTGCCTCTAGCATCAACTCTATCCCTCCACTCGGATAAGAGGTTAGGAAAACGGATGGATGGATGGAATAAAAAAACAACCCACACACAGTGGAAGCTGGTGTATTCAACATTTATTGTCTGTCATTTTAAAAACTGTTTGAGGACAATCAAAATATAAATACATTTCTCTCTGTCACTCTCCCTCTCTCACACATACACACACAAACACACACACACACACGACCCCTGCCCCTGATTATGATGTTAAAAGGTGCAACAAAACAACCATCAACAACTGAGAACAACCGGGATCTTTCAAAATCAACCGGATTTCAGAAGCTTTTACACATAGAGAGATCCTTAGAGTATACAGTCATAACAAGCAGGACCCACCGCACTGACATGAGCTTCAGTCACAGATTCACACCATGTTTTGCCGTCCTCCTAAGACCATCATGACTCAATACATGGAACAGTTAAAACAGAAGGTGGGTATAACTTGAACCATATTTGAGAACAAGCTTAAACTCGAACAGTTTGATAAGATTTGATCAAGTAAGAACTGTGAAGAAGTCATTTGCATAAACAAACATCAATACTGGGAGGAAATCTGGTAATGACTTTGCAAAGGACTTTTTTAGCCAACACTGCGTTGACAGAAAACGGAACTTTTAGTTTTGAGGTTCAGTGAGACTTTGAGGGTTTCCAGCTCTCCTTGAACACAGCAGGAGGGACAGCTTCTGATTCCCAGTTCCAAGCTGCAGAAGCTAAAGCTAAAGATACCCAACACTTAGGACTGAAAGTTGATCTTCCCCCAAAAATATGAACCTCAATTCAACTCAAGGCTCAAAAAAGCTCACAGCATGCTCTTGAAATTGTTCATCATTGATGTAAGCCGAGCCTGACACTTTAATGATGTAAAACACCATCGAGGTTCTCTGAGAAAAGATCGTTTCCAAACCAACAATTTCAAACCCAGATTTCGGTTCAGTCTGACGATCTTCAGAATAAACAACAGGGGCGAAGTTCAAACTGGCAGAAACATCTGGACACCACATGGTGACTCAACATGTGAGTCAGGAACACAGTCAGACATTTACACGCTCTCTTCTTGTGGTTTGAAGCTGCCTGTTGACCCCTCTCATTTACTGACTGAAGCTTTTGGATGAGAATAACACTCGGGTCACGGGGATGAGGAGGAATATCGTCATCTGAAGCTACTGGCTGCACCAAATTTTTAACATCCGCATTTCACAAAAAAAAACAAACAATAATTTAACCGCAGTCTAAGCGGGCAGATTTATATTTAGCTACCCCGCCGTATGAAAGAAATAGACAAACCTCAACAAATCAACCGCTTCCCTCAGTATTCTAATTCAAGAATATCTTTTTTGTATTCAAAGTGTTGAATTGTTGGATTCAGCCCCTCTCCTGAGGCAGTGATCAGTGTATTTGCACATATCCTGAATACAAAAAAAAAATGATGGTAAAATCATGGGAAAGATTTCATTTCCAATTCACATTATGGGAAGAGTCAGGGGTCACTTTGGTCTCTAGGGAGGCAACTTCCTCTATAACCATAAATGAATTACAACAATTTTCTGTAGACAGTCACTATAAAATGTCATGTGACCAAATCTCACTGTTCAGGTTTAGGGGAGAAAATAATTGAATGACTAAAGTCAAGGGGATGCTGAGGAGAGGAGGATACGTAGAGTGCAGTCTGGAAGATGTGTCATTAGAACCACACACACCACCACAGTGAGCTATTGTGATTCATCTTTGTATTTTCTTTCCAACCCGATGATATGTGATAGAGTCAAGTTCTTACACTAACCTCAGACCAGTAATCCTCAGACTCACATGATGTGCCTATGTGTGTAAACCTGATGAAAGTCAGACAGATGGAAACGGTGCAATTTAACTAATATTCCAGCAGTAAATCCGAGGGAGTTTTATTCAATCCCCATTAGTTTTCCCTCCTCGGGTGTCGGGTGGGCAGAGACTCAGTCCTAACATCTGTTTTTTAGCCACCATATGTAGAATTCTTAAATTAATGACTCCTTCAACTTCCAGTAATAGTTTTGAGGCAATAAAAGTTATAACTGTTAGCAAGAAAGCAAAAATTTTAATCACGTCTTTGAATTTATTTATTTATTGTTCAGCAATTCAAATAGTTCAAATGCTGTGTTCAAAGAGGGGTGATTATCTGAGACAGCTGCCTCTGATGGTGCAATAATGATGGAGGACACCGACATGAGGCTATTTTAAGTCTACTCAAAAAAGCGGTTTGACTGAATAATCAGACGTCTTTACATAGCGGCTTTAATTACGTGGGAATATTTGCAGTGCTCTGATTTTATCATTTCATTTTTTCCCAGCTACACACAGATTGAGGGCTGGGCTACACAGCTTTCATTTACACAACACTGAAACATTTCTGTCATCTATTTAGCACGCCTGTGTTTTACTTCACTCAGGTCCTGCTTGGTTTATAACATGGTCAGGGTATTTATCAGAGCTCTGATGAAGACCTGCAGGCCACATCGCCAGAATAAATTGGTGAAAATGACATTTTTCATCTTTTTACCGGAAGTTTGTTTATGCGTTGTATTTGAACCTTTAAATATTCAACACTGAAACTAATATACTGGGAAAGTGCATCTCAGGATTCAACTAGGTGTTAACGTAAGTCTTTTTTTTGGAGGGACAGGGGGGTTAATTACATTTTAGCAATATTTAAACACTAAATTCAACTTCTCAGTTGTACAGAAAGACATAAAGGGATGAGAATTTGCAAGTCAGGCTAAATTTAATATTTTTCTTGTCAATAAATCCCTTTTGAAAAGACCAAAACCAACAAACTATCTGACTATCTAAATACATAATACTAAAAAACAACAGCTTCCCAGTTATTTCTTAAAATAGCCGGTTAGTTAGCTTCATTAATTTGATTTACAACTGTTATTCAAAACAGCCAGTTGGCAGCAATAGAGCAGGGTTGGTTTAGCTCTTTTGTGGAACTTGCTGAGAGTAAGAAAGATAAAATAAGACAAACATATTTTACATGATTGTGACTTTTAAGGCCTACTGGGGCTTCAATTTGTGTGAAATTTCATCAGTGAGTCCAGGTTATATGAGGTGAATAAGTGATAGATGGCCTGAATTTCTCATTCCTCTAGACACGGGGCTCAACCACGCTCCTCAACAATCATTCGGTGTTGTGATCTGACAGTGGACCGGTGCGCAGGTCCTTTCCCCCCCCGGAGGCTGGGTGTGCATCTGCTGCTGTGCTTGTAATCAATCACAGAAAAATCAATCTCTGATTCTGTCTCTGTCCTGTGTGGAGAGGAAAATTCAAAAACGCACAAGTTCCTCTCCAGACTTTTTCATGAACAAAAAAAGAGGCAGAGAAATTTAAAACCTGGACGATTTAAAACCTCTGTCTCTCTCTGCATTTCTCTCCCTCGACCTAAGAGAAGACAGAGAGATGGAGAGCTGTGCTCCCGCTTTCAAACTTCTCCCTCCACCTTTCTGCCCTTCTTCTCTCTGTCCTTCTGGCTCTGTCAGTGTCTTGGTCTGTGTTGCACCGTGGAGGCCACTGGGGAGCGCTGTTAGGATGTCTTCCCCAGCTCTATCTTCTTCTGGATGGCACGAGCTGAATGGTAGATGAGCGAGTCGATCAGACCGGCCACTGCTCAGGTCAGGAGGTAGGATAAACACAGAAACACAGTTTTATTACATTTTTAATATTATATCCATATTTTATTGCACAGGTAATAACAGAGGGCTAAAAAAGGTATATGTAAATAGCACCACTGACCTGTAAATACTCCTCCAATAATGGCACAAACTCCTGTTAGGAAGTGCGTAAAGGATCTGAACATAGAGAGAGAAATTATTTGGTATTTAGATTTGGCAAAAAATATGAGGTTTCTTCTTGTGTAAAGGGAGTTTTTTGTTCCCATTGTCGCCATGCAAGTAAATATTGAGTCTTATAGATGACCTATCTACTAAATCAAACGGGTTTACTGCAATGGCACACTCACAATATAAAAACTTATCATAGTGTTTGAAAAACGGTCATCAATAATGAAAGCTACTGTTACAACTTGCCTGTGTTTCTCTGTGAATTTAACCATCATGGGTGACAGCTCATATAAAACAAAGACGCCTGGCAGCCCCTGGTCTCCTATTAGCCCGTTGGCCACTTTCTCGTGCCTGGTGACTGAGAACTGGTTTGTTTTTACCACCTGGTGAAAAAAAGGAAACACAACAAAAAGCTCAGTAATCAGGGCTGTAATATATTTGTTATGTTTTTGGTGCATTTGAAGAGTAAACATGAACAAATTGTTCGACTAACCTCGCCATCAGTTTTCATGTAGATGGTAGGAACAATTTTCACAAAATACTGGTACATCATTGACGCTGTGGGGAGGAACGTTTTTACCATTAAAATATGAAAGCAGTCACATTTAAAAACATAATAACAAAAAAAATCTATAGACTTCAAACCCAACCACCGTTGTATTCTATTGTCTCAGATATTAAAACAAGTGTTCATCACATGTTTTATATTTAGGGCTACTTTTAATTCAGTTTACAACATGGCGCAATCTGACAACACTTCAAACCCTAAACAAAAAGAGTCACACACACACAGTGAGGGTACGAAGCTGAATCACAGCATGTCAATTAACTTAAAATGAATGCACATAACTAGCTGTTTAGAGAGTCCTTCTCCTGCCATTATTTTTATATTTTAGCTTTGTGCCACTTCTCATCTATACCTCAGGAAATGAGACACCTTCAGCTGGCAGCAGGACAGAGGAGACCAGGAACCGCAAATCCATTACTTGGATATCCCAAAGAACCAAAATGCTTTTTGATTAGTAAAACTTTATGTCAGAATCTTAAAAAATTTCAGGGGGGGTGGGTAGGTAGTTTCTGTACTCAAACATGTGATTTAAATTTGGATTAAATCTACACCACAGCTTTTAAAAAACTGACCTCAAAACAGAGGAGTAACAGTAATGTGTTAAAGAACACAATAGTGTGAATGCTGTTGGGAATTCACACAATTATCTGTTTAATGGAAATAAATAGGAAAATTGTATTAAATGTTGTAATGAAACAACCACAGGATGGCGCTGTTTGCTTCCCCCGTCTACGTTACTGTAGCTCTTTATGACCTTCCTCTATCTTTTCCTTCTTCCTCTGTCCGGTTATGGAGGTCTGCTTGAAAGGCATTTAACAGCAACTGCGCTCAAACTCACGAGAAACCTGAAGTTTCAAATCTAAAAAACAACTCAGTTTTAAATACACAATTAAAGGTAAGCGTGACTTCGGACTCATTCTCTTCAGAAATCACACAGGCTGTCGGTGGGACCGGGCCTCGTCTGTCTCAAGGCCACAGGTGACGTTAGCATGCTAGGCTAGCACAACAAACCACACGGAGAGAAAACGTGAATTTGATAGGTTTCATCATGGACGAGTTGAAGTCACCAAAGGAGACCACACTTTCCTTTGTTATCTTGGTTTACACATAAGCGCTCTTAAACGGCAAACGTTAACACACATGGACAAGCTAACGTTAGCCTAGCATCCCAGTTAGGGAACAGAATAAGTCTATGACCTGATTTGTATTATTGCAAGACAACGCAACAGATTAAAATGTCTTTAAGCTGTAATGGTTTTAACTTGAGTGACTTTCATTACAGACTGATCTCAGGTATGTTTTTATAATATTACTGGCAACGATGCACAAATGTATCCACAAAGTCAGCAAACATACAGAAATGCGCGTAGCTGGAAAATAAACTAATTACTGATGGTAACTGCAGAGTGTACTGGGATGCGTGCGCAACTGGGATCGCTGGATTAACTGAGTAACCTTAAGGCAAAAAAAACCCCCAAACAAACACTTAGTACATAATTGTTATACTTGAATACTTTCATTGCAAAAAAACTCAACAAGGTTCTTGTAGGCACTTTGTGAGCTGTAATGACGACCATGCAGTGATCTGAGATTGTTTACAAGCTTCAACCCGAACATTTACCCGTGACAGCTGCTCACCTACATCCTTGCAGCTATTCTTAGATTTATAGTCTACTTTTATTAATGCAGTTTACACTACTCTTGTATAATCTCAATACTCTTCTTTAGCCCCATTTTTAGTTATTTTTTGTTATCATTGTTGCATTTAAATACATTTTTTTGTATAAGGTCCTAGATATTTGATAGCACTTTTACTGTTTTGTCATTATACACTGTACTATTTTTATTTGTAATCTTGCTGTTGTAGTACTAGTTTTCTTTCTATTTTGACATAAATTAGAGACATTGTAGCCTCTGACACCTGAACTCATAAATAAAGTTCAAAGCCCTGGTTGTGCCAGTTAAAGAATAATATTCTTTAGAAGAATACAACCCGACACATGTAATTTTCTCACGTGGGAATAATATTGTTGGCTGATATTGCCAAGATGATTACTGATGTTTACTGACAGCGCTGACTGAGATTTATTTCAGGATGGGTACATTTTTATGGCTAACATGAGGAAAAACATCTTGAACAGTTCTTCAGTATTTGGATACTGAAGTGGTTTTTTCCTGCCAGAAAAGGGGAATGAATAGCTAAAAAAAGCACCATTTATCAGACAAAACATTTGAATACTAGAATCAGCCCGGAGTTTCATTAATGGTGAATCACAAGTTGCAATCTAGAACTTGCAGTGGTTAATCTAATCAAATGGTCTACAAAAATGATATGCTATCAGTTTTAGGAAGTTTTACTTTTACTTATTTACTTTTATGGCTGGAGTGGTTATGTTGCCATTGCTTTTGCAGATAAAATAGCTAATACTGATGAAATTAGTAAATATTATAATCTCTGAAGTCATCAATTTTGTTGCTCTCTGTAGATGCCGGTGGCTGTAGGTCCATATGGCCAGACCCAGCCAAGTTGCTTTGATCGGGTCAAAATGGGCTTCATGATGGGTTTTGCAGTAGGAATGGCTGCTGGTGCCATGTTTGGTACTTTCTCCTGTCTCAGGTGGGTTTGAATTTGGTCTGGGAACAAACTATGTACATAAGATGTAACAGTATAGTGCTGCTCGAAGTGATCTAAGTGGTAAATCCAGACAGTGCGTTTTGTGTGTTTTGCTACAATAATTGAAAACAATCTTATTAAAAAATGTGTCTTATGCTCACAGATATGGAATTTTTAAATTTAATGTAAATGTTGCTTGCTTTGACTCGATGAAGAAATTAAAGCTTTAACATGTTTCAATCTTGAGGCTAAATATGGAGCGTCTCACTCTAGGTTACATGAATAAAAAGTAAGACTGTTGTTTCTGTCTCCAGGATCGGGATGCGTGGCCGGGAGCTCATGGGAGGAGTAGGAAAGACCATGATGCAGAGTGGAGGGACGTTTGGCACTTTTATGGCCATTGGTATGGGTATTCGCTGCTGAAGACAAGAGGAAAGACCTATATACAAATATTCAACCATGGGACTCTTCAAATATTCCCAGTCACAGCTTTCTGTCCATTCAGTGCTGCCACATTCTCAGCCTACAGTCTAGTTTTGTCAATAAAAGTTCAAATTCGTGAAATGGTTTTCAGGGGGCATGTGATTTACTTTTTGATGCCTTACAAAAAAAAGAAACAAACAATTGGTAACACAGGTAATTATATTTAATTCAGTGACATAACAGGGAAATACATTTTCTTATCAATGCTGGTTTCTTTTGGTTACCAGCCAACCTTCTATTTTAAACATGACCGGAAACCTGGAAGTTCACAATTGGCACATCTCTAACCACAGTTAAGAGTTTGGAGTTGTTGATCAATTTGTCACTGAACAGTTGTTTGACAGGTTTGTCCAACTCAGAAACATTAATCCGAGAAGTAAACACTTGAGATTAAGTGCCAGGCTGCTCCTGCTTTGATGTCAGCAGCACTACTGATATTAAAAACAAAAACTTGTATCACTCACCCTGTGGTGCTGTGACATCGGTCCCATCCAGGGGGTTAACAAGACCGGGGTAATCTTTACCAAACGACAGGTGTTTTATCAGATGGGTCATGTTTATCTGTAGAGAGAGATTACAAGTTAGCAGATCTTGGAAAGTCCTGAGTAACGAGCAGTAGGCATAAAATTTCACTGCTGAAACAACCAGATAGCTTGGACTGTTACATACTTGCAGTATGTATTATGAACACCTTCTTGAAATTACAACTTTAAGAAAACATCAAGAAAAATTTGTGTTACTTACATTGTCCAAGCCAAAACTCTGCAGGTCGTGTACTGCAAAAGAAACAAAACCACTTTAAATCGCTTACTGAAAAATAAAAAATGCAAATACAGGCCATGTGTAGTGAAGGAAATAAAATGTGTTCAAATCAGTTTGTGTGATTGAATAGTGCCCCTTTGTTCAGCTGTTTGACTCAATTGGTGGATGAATCTGTGGCTCCCTGGCACAAAAGTTCATTCCAGAGTTGGTAGATATCTGTCAAATGCTGGAGTCTCGAAAATGGGATAAATTTAGGGCACTTTTATGGTAAGGAGGTTGGATTTAGAGGGACTGACAAGCAGCAAGTTCTACAATGGCTCCACAGACAAACTCGTCACCTTTTTGGAAGAACTACAATCACACAAACAAGTGCTGCACAGTGCAGAAGCTGATCAGGGCAAAATCTTAGTGTAGCCAAAGGATTGAGTTCACCACATGCTTAGCAGTAATGTATTACCCCTGTACTGCAATTATTACTTGTATGTGCAGTAATAAAGGTACTGGTTTAGTAAATTTTATGACAAAAAAAAAAAAAAGTAATACCTCTACAAATTCAGAAAAGCAGACTTAAAATACATTTTTTCTTATACAAGCTGTAAGCCTGGTCCAGTACAATGGGTGTCATTATGTATTTGATGAATTTGGAATTTTACTTATCACACTCATGAGTTACACAGTCAGGGGAACAAAACAGCCCAGAGACCAGAAATGTTAGGTACGCAGATGCTTGCCATTATTATACACAATGTAACTTGGAGCTTCGATCATCAAGCAAAGAAGAGGAGCAGTCTACAGAAGTCAAGTTATGTTGAACCTACACAATCTTTCCATTTTCAAACTTTAAAGATGATGCTGACTTAAAGGGAACCGATTCTGCTTTATTCCTGCTCCATGTGTTTTTTTTCTTGCACTATACTGCAGTAGTTTAGCATGATTTACAGTCCAAAATTATTCATCTTATACTGAGTGCAACTCTTCAGTTCGCCTTCTCTCTGAAGTTCTCCCTTCCCGCTCCCTGTAAGCCTACTTTGTTCTGCTCACAGCTAAAGTAAGAGGACTATATTAGGGACATCCAGGGTTTCTAAAGACAAAGCCAGTAGGGGGGAAAAAAGTGAAACTGAGTGTTTAGGAGGCAGATCTTTTGGCTCACACCATTACTTCTATGCTGACCTCATTATTTTAAAGTTCAACCATGTTTAATAAGAGCGTCCACCACTGGAGCAGTATATACTGTCTCACACACACACACATGTTGTTGACCTGTTTCCGCTGCTTTGGTTTTAATTAAATTAACAACAGGCGCACTAGAGGGGCAACAATGAGACAACCTCCAAGACAAGAATGGTCTTACAGGCGGAGGACACTGGCATTTTTCCCATCTTTGTCATTTCTGACAGTTTTTGATTTATTAGTGTTGCATTTAGCTAGAGTCAGCATCACTGCTTGCAGCATGAGGCAATACCTGGACCCTACAGAGGTTGCACAGGTACTCCCAACTCCTCCAGGATGATCATTAATACATGCCACTGCCAGAAGACTGTCTCCCAACACTGTCTCAAGAGCATGGAGGAGATTCCTGGAGACGGGCAGTTACTCTGGGAGCCCTGGACAGGATTATAGAAGTTCCTTAACCCATCAGCAGAACCAGTGTCGGTTCCTTTGTGATGAAGCAGGATGATGACAGCCAGAGCTAAAAAAATGACCTCCAGCATGGCACTGGTCTGAATGTCTCTGGCCAGGCAATCAAAAACAGGCTACCTGGCACCGTGGAGCCCGACTGGCATTTGCCATAAAGCCGCACAGAGCTCTACAGGTTAGGCAACAGCACCCTGACTGCCCTTAGATATGAGGATGAACTCCTTGGACCCACTGTCAGACCTCATGCTGATGTGTTGGGTCCTGGGTTTGATTTTGGAAAAATGGTCGAGCCTGCCATATCATTTTTTTCACTTTTGTTTTTCAGGGTGTCTTTAGCTAATGTGCTTTCCCCACATTTTTTTGAGCAGTGTTCTTCATTATGTGCAACAATTTATTGTAACAATAAGCAGGCTAATAAACTGCATTAAAGCTGTTCTTCAAAAGAATAAAAAAAATAAAATCTGCAAAAAAGGATGGACTTACTTTCCACAGCGTGCACTACAGAAAAAGGAGAAAAGAGTCACAATAGTAATGCAGGTAGACAGCAAACCATGTTATATTAAAGTGGTTGGGCGTGTCAGTAGGGGCTGCACAACTTTGACAAACTGAGTTTTTATGCTCAATACTTTTAGATTTATTCCATTAAGAAACTAATAACAACTCGGGCAATGAAAACAAGCTCTTTGTGTTTGTGATTTGGCTGTTTAGGAGTATTAAAAGCTTAACTCCTTTATACATTTTGATTTATAAGCTTGAGATTTACAGCACAGAAAAATATCCAATTGAGGAGGATTATATTTGTCAGCTCTAAAAGGTTTGAGCCCCTTGTGATTTAGAAAACAGTTTGTATCCTGTCGGAGTAATTGTGCAGTCCCACACACACAGTACAGAGGGTTTAAGGTCAGTCCAGGCTGGAGATGATTTGGGACCAGAGTAATAATGAAGCTGGTTTATTTCAGCCACAGCCTCGCTTACAGTCCTCAAGTGATTCTTGTCTCTTGTTTCTGCTGATAAGCATTTAAATATTACACCGATGAGATTCAGTCATGATCTCACATTAGCAACTCAAGAACAAAGGTCAGTGTTTTATGTTCCAGGTAGGAAACTAAAATCAACAGTGGAAAGTGCAGTAAAACGTCAGCTTCCTTCACTGTTTTACCAGCCAGCCAGGTTTTTATTAAAACACATGATTCTTTATACTTTTAAATTTGGTATTCAGACAGTTTTAGAGTCAGATCAGAAGTAGTGTTGTGTACCAAATAAAAATAAATGTTTTTAGCATGTGGTAGCTGGCTACTGTTAATTTCCTGCTCTGGTACTCCATGAGGTCTAAGTCATCAATGAGAATAAGAAATGCCCTAACCCACTGTTATTGTGTCTTAGCTGAAGATGTTTAATTTTAATTTGAAAACAGAACAATTTAAAAGTCCAACTTCCACATCCTGATAGTACAGGTTGGCATTACATAAGCAATTTTACAAAATAAATCAGTCAAAGCATAAAAAGTGTCTTAGACCTCATGTGGTGACTGTACTTATGAGGGAAACATTTAGCAGGCAGACAAAACAAAACAAAAAACTTCCAGTCACAATAATGAGCAAAATGCATACACAATGATATTAAACAAAACAGAAACACAAGGAAGAAATGAATAAAAGGAATAAAAACGTAGACAAACAGTATGTGAGAGGTAAAATGATGAGAAAATTGCACTTTGGCTGAAAATAAATCTGCTACAAACAGTTCAGAACAGATTTGTTAGCTCCAGAAAAAATCTTTGGTTTATCTACAAACTCAAAGTTCAGCCGTCTTCTAAAGAGAAACCTCTGAGTACAGAATATAACACCCATCATGAAACACTGCAGTCAGCTTTGTAAAACCTGATGTGGGTTCAGTCAAACTCCCAGGCAGTGCATGAAAAACAACACGAATGACATGCAGTGTCACTCGTACCTCTTTCCAGTAATTGCAAAGCATGAATAAAAGAATGTATTGTTTTCTGCCTGTGAAATCATAAAACCTTTTCAAAATAAAAGACTGAAGATTTCAGAACTTTATGGATTTTAGCTAATATAACACACTGACCATTGCCTTTTTTAAAAAAAAAATAGCCTAAATTTACATTTTTATCCGCTGACTGGTGAGTGCGTGTCTCAGATCCTGTATTGGTAGACAAGATCAGCTGACTGCACTGTAGCAATCCCAGCTACTATATGTCAAAATCTTTATCACTGAGCTAAAGTGAGTATTCTCAACAAAGCAGTCTGAATAGTGACAAATTGCTGTCATATTTATTTCACAAGTAATAAATGCTAAAGCCAAACTGATTTATATTTATTCTTACTATTTTACATTTTTCAAAATGTAAAATAATAAGCTAGCTTTTTGTGCATGATTTTCTGCAGCTGTTTTTAATGAATAGATTTACACGTGTGGCTCAATGTGGACATTTGATAGATGGATGGAAGGATAAATGAATAAATACAGACAGAGAGATTGATGAACATACATACCCATCAAAGGTTTATAAACACCCTTATGACAGCATCGTAAACTTGTCTGCTAGTCACTCCAAATTTATTTGGAAAAATATAGTCACAGTCATTTAACTGCAATTCTTTCTGTTTAATTTAGGTGTCGTTCAAACAGCGCAGTGATGAAATCCAGGTGAAACACTCCAGACTACAGTGCTCTGTCTCAGATCACTGCTGAATTGTCTGTGATAAAATACGTTACCTATAGAAACATCAATTCATGAAAAAGCTTCGTATTTAGAAACTTGATGCAAATCTGAGATGCCAACAGTTCTATAGATTCTGGCTTTTTAAAGGTATTTTGGGCTTCTGATTATAATTACTTACAAAGCTCTGCCAATTAGTAAAATAAAAATAAACTAAGGGTGTTAAAAACCTTTGGTTAGGTGTGTCTGTGAGCTGAATGGAGTGGCAGCATCTCTTACCGTGGACATGAGACTGCTGGAAACTTTTTCCTGGAGCGAAGTGGAAATTTCCTGCCACCTAAAGCATATAAAAACCCACCGCAAAACATAAAACATCTATGTATACACAGATATATCAATGTATTAAATTCACTTTGATTAAAATGTCAAGTGATAGCATTGCAAAGGAGTTTTTGTTTAAACTGCAGTTACATTTATAACATATTATTCCTGTTAAACTCTTTCTTGCAAAAATGCTACATTAATATTTTTTTAAAATGTTATCTTGTTATATTTTAACTTTGCTCAAAGATCATCTCAGATCATGTTCCACACATTGGTCCCAATAACAGGGCACAACATTGCTGCATTAGGGAAATAAGGCCAGCTTATGACTGAAACTGGTGCTCAAGGAAACGGCGAATAAAAGGCACAGACAAATAAGAGTGACATTTACTTATTTACATAAGTAAATGTCACTCTTATTTGTCTGTGCCTTTTATTCGCTATTAATAACTCTCAAAGCAGTTTCTTCATAGGCTGGAAATTCTGGATCTTGCAATACAAGAACCAGCAACGTCAACATAAAGTAACACAGTTATGTATCATTCTGAGACTTGACGAAAAATGCAGGTGAGCCAGTTGTGTCATCCCAGGTATGACATACTACTGATGTCATCTGAGCAGTATTCTCGTTCTGAACCCTGGATGTCCTCCCGAGAGATAACAAGCCTGCTGATCTTTGACAGCCCTGCCATGTTATTAAGGATGACGTGTAAGAGTTCATACCTTGTTGACTTCCAGGAAGCCGTAAACCTGACAGCCTTCATTCTTCTGCTCCTGCATCTTCTGAGTGAAACCCTCTCTTTTACACTGCTCGATGGTGTCTGCACTCTTGAACGCCCAGCCTCGCCGCCGATACGCTTCCCGCACATCATCACAGGTGTTGCAGCATCTGGACACACACAGCAAGAAGAACCAAGGCGAGTTAACACAGGGTCATACAGTAAACAAAGTAAACAGAGACAGAAAGAGCAGCCTGTGTTTGTGTCTTACTTGAGATCTTCAGTTTCAGCTCCGTAGCAGCTCTCGCATCTGTCTGGGTCCAGCGTGCTGGGATCAAACACTTCGCCATCATCAGCCTTACCAAGCTCTGAACAAGAAAACACAAAATAATCGTGACGATTAGCAGCCTAACAACATCCTTACCTCAGCACATCACTCTAAGGAAGTTAAGCCCTTTCTAAATGACATAGTTGTGTGTTTTTAAAAAAAATATATGTCAGTAAAAAGACCTAATATCCTGTCAGTAATGCACATATGACAATAGTATACACATGTAAGAAATATTCTTTTTGTACAGATTCTTGTCATCTTCATATATTTGTATTTTGAGGTTAATAATGAGACCACACAAGCAAAGTTACAGGTGAAACTGACAAATATTTCCAATTTTCTATAGATACTGCAACAATATTGTTAGTCAATTTTTTGAGTCTCAAGTTAAAATCTGATTATCAGAACAGACCTGAGCAGCATCTAAGCAAAACAAAAGGTTCAACTGCTCCCATGTTATAAGAGCCACAAAGAGCTTTTAAGTAGTGGTGCCTCCTGCATTCACAGTATTGTTGACTGCTTTCATTCTCCTTACACAATAAAATAAGAAACACTCCCATCAAGTTTCACCATACATTCCTTTATCTGGGAATTAAAAACACTTCATGGAAACATTTTTCCCAAGTGGTGCTTCCCCAATAGGAATCTTTCATTTTTAGTGCTCCACCAATAACAAACCTCCACCTTAGTGACAGTGGAACACTCAACCAGTGATGCTCCATTAACAGGAATTTCCCCAAATTCCCCACAGTCAACGGTGCTTTCTATACTAGAGTGCAGAGAAGCAACTTGACTTTTGGATTTGTGAACATATCTTTCTGAATTTTCTCAGAGAGCAACAAGACTGTAAAACTCCTCGTATTTCTCACTCGTCAATAAGTCACAGATCTTATGCGTGTATCAGTGATGCATCATGTTGATCACTGGAATGTTTGGGGAGCAAAAAAACTGAGCAGGAAAATGGAACGAGTTTGCTGACTCATCGTCTGTTTTAAAAATATGCCCAAAGAATTTTGCAATGCAGAGGCTCTGCAACAAGAAAACAAGCAAACAAACAAAGGAAAAACTGAACAAAAACACAATCTAACAAAAAACGATCACATATCTTGACATTATTTGTTAATCCACTGCGCTGACAAATCAAATATGCACACCTCCACACACTGAACAGTATCAGCACCTTACTGGTGAGCTTAACATCAGCTTTTACCGTGCTTTTCTGCCTCCTGGGTGACAGGTTTGAGCTCTTTATCCAGCCGCTGTTTGAACAGATTGTGTTCAACGTCCAGCTGCTGCTCACCAGCCACGTCCATTGCATCTATACTAAGATCTGCCAAGAGAAAAAGCAGATGTTGGTCTTTATCATTAACATATGTTACAATTAGCATGCTAACTTCATCAATCTGGAGCTTCTTGAAAACAGAGAACTTACAGGCACACGGCATGTGAGGGAAAATAATATCGATGTTGATTTTGAGTTTGTCTCCCCGTGACGTGTCGACATACAGCTCAGGATGGACCTGCCGGGCACAGATGAGTGTTAACTTAGTCATCCACGTAAAACAGAAACACCAGTTCAAACAAACATATTTAATCAGTGAGGGAACAATTTATCTCTGATGCTTTTTGTTTTTTAAACACCAAAGAAACAGAAACTTAAGTCTTCATTTCTGCACTAAACACAGTAAAGTTTATGAGAAAACCCTCACATAATATATTTCACATAGAATTTCAAAAAACATCAGTTAACATCAGCTGATTTGATTGATCTGAGTCATGCAGTGAGGTCAAAACAAAATGCTACATCACTTTAACACTCAGGTTCTTACTGGATTTAGAGTTGATCTTAACTGCATTTCAGCTGCCAGTGAAAATAAGTTAGTAGTGTAACTCTCAAATCCTTCACACACACACACTATTTCACTGTTTACATATGCAGACTCATCAGAGCAGTCTAACAGGTATTTCGGGCCACCTATATCAGCACAGTCTGTACTTTTAATCATTGGTAGAAAACATTAACACAATCAGGATCTTGGAAACCACGTCATCAGTTTCAGTTAACTGGTATCAAAGGAGACCAGATTTATGATTATGGTTCTTTGTAGATAGTAAATACAGATTCATTCATAATGGAAATTTTATTGGAAATTTGTTTTATCAAGGAGAAATAAACTGAGATGCTGCACTGAGCCCCAGTATGAGACTTAAGTTGCCTGCTGTAAGCAAAAGTATTCATTTTGGTATCATATATGGGAACAAGAACAAAAATAATCATCATATTTAGAGACTACACTAGACAGTAAATATTTTCTTAAATTTTACTGAAAAGATTTAGCTCTAGCTCTAGAATATTCACATTCAAAAATAGCTGTGAAATTTCTGTAAATGAATTTCTGACATGTTTGATTAGACCACTGGCCTGCACATGTAGAAGCTCAGAAACAAGTGTACAAAAAAACGGTTTTGGAAATAAAGCCTGTTATTTATTACTTTGTGTGCCAGGTGTTGAGTTTAATTTCACAGGGTGGAGGATGACACTCTCTAAAGAGGACATCAAATTAAAGTGGATAAACTCACCTCTTTAGTCAGATAGTATTGCAACTCAGAGACAAACAGGATTAGCATGATGACACCACTGATTATAGTCACTGCAGAGACACAGAGGAAGTATGCATTTTAACACCACACAATATCACATTTCTGTATAATGAGAAAACTCTGAACTATAACCAAGTGATTACATGAAAGGAATATGTGTACAACAATAACATGGAAAAGAAGCAGCATTATTATTACTTGTACCTTCTTTCCAAAAGTAATCCAATATTCATATATCGCCTAACTCTCGTGTGTACAGATTGTATATATACATACATAATATGGCACCAATAATTCCACAAACTAGCCTACACCATCATCTGCTCAGCTGAATGCTACAGATAGCGCTGAGTCAAAGATCTTCTGCCGAATAACTACGTCTGTGTACACTACGTGTAGATATTTTTTGACACCATGACATTTAATATTTACATAATACATTTAATATACATAGTGTATTCAAGTGGTGCAGCATGGTGGCACAGTGATTAGCGTCAAGGCGATACTGAAATTTGGTCTAGTCCTTTGGCATCACTGAATGACATGCTGGGTCGTTGGCAACAGTGAGACAGAACTGACGCTCCCAAATGCTCTTTTTTCAAGGATCATGTTCTAACTTTTCCTAAATCTAAACAACTAAACAGTCCATAAATCTGAATAACAAAAGCAAAAACTGTTTCAAAATGAAATCAATTGGCAATTGAGAATAAAGATGAAAGTGGAAAAGACAAAAGTCCAAATGTGAGGCGAACCTCTGTCTACTGTGAAAAAAAAACTCATAATGTAGTCTGTAAATCAAGGTTAGTATCTCTCTGTTACAGCAATGCTAAAAGATGTGAGCATCAAAAAGATTCTTCTAAGACAAAGACAGAATGTGGGAAAATGGCATCATGTGACACACCAGGATGCCGACTCACTCCATTGTCTAATCTTTATCAGCAGGAAAAGCTGTAAAACTTAGACAAATAACGTCCAAAAATGTATGCATTTCTTCATATTTTCCAAAGCCGTCCGCCGGGCAGGCTGGATTCAAGTCTTTCTTGGGCGGATTCTGGTTCTTATGTTTGACACCCCTGGTTTAGATGATACATGCTACATACTACATACTTCTTCTTCCATATTCACAAAACAATTTGACAATTTTGACAATCATTAGTTTAAAAAAATCCCAGGATTATAATTAACAATAGCCCTGTTGGAAGATCAAAAGGATTAAAAAGTCTCGCGTTTATTTATAAATCATCCTCTACACAATTTTAGTTCCTACCAAACTCCACAATACTGTCGTAGTTCACAATTCATGATAACAACACTGTCTCTAAGCAAATGTCTGCACACTGCGCTGTAATAGATATGTTGTATATAAATTTTCTAATGATGCTTGTCCCATCTCTTATGTTATTGTCATCATAGTATAATTAATTTAGTTCAAACCTTTTCACATCTGTTTTTACCTCTTGAATACCCTCTCTCGAATTAATAAAGTTTTACTCTATAAAAACCACAGGAGCAAGACTACACACTAGTCATCAGTCTTGTAAAATCATGCAAAATTCAAAGTCCTTTACAAAAAGCCTGTGGCACAAACTGCTCAAAATATGTGATTTGCCGGTTTCTCTGCATTTGCAGCCACTTTATGCTCAACTGTTACTGAGCTAGCTGCATCGCTGCTCTGTTATCGGAAATGTAAATATTACAGACATCTATTCTGCTTGATTTCAGGCTTCCCTTGAGCATGCATGCCACGACTGTAACTTTATTCATGTGCACTGTATTTGATCACTGATAGGAGAAATGAAGCAAATAGCCTTGTTGTTAGCCGCTGCAGCTAACAGGCTGTATGTATGAATGGCTGCTGCTCTGTGAAAAATTAAAGCTTCTCACCGGTCGCTCCTCCCCACGTCTTCACTCGGAAATCCTCCAGAGTTTTAGGATAAGCGTCAAACTGCTTCAGTTTGTTTAACGTGTCCATTTTCTAAACCTCTAATCACCCGCTACAAAAAAATGTTACCGACAGATTCCTCCAGACACACACCAGTCCTCCACTTTCACTTCCGGGGCAAGCTTGGGCCAATCAACGCCGGCCGCGTATTTTTTTTCTTTCGCCTTGTTTTCTTTATTCAAAGGTCTACCTGTGGACACGCTGGTTTACACGCTGGTTTACATACAGTTACGTATGTTTTACAATAATAATAATCATCTTTGTGGTGATTATCAGTAGTTACATTTAAGGCTATTGATAATCAATAACAAATGCATCATAATTAACACCAGTAATAAATAAATTCAATAGAAAGAAAGAAATATTACCTATTCATTAATACAGAGGATATCAAGAAATACGTTATTTATTTGACTGTGGCCAGTTGTTTGTAATTTTTTATGCTTTGATACTTTTTGGATATTTCCCACATACTTTGATACTTTTTCATACTTGTTTCAGCTGATGTATCAAATGTCAGGCACCAGAAGGAGCTTGTATGTTTTTGCAGTTCCTGTCTGGGTTCAGGCACAGCACTGTGGTTTCTAGTTACTCAGTGGCTCTAATTCGGCTTAAGGCGTAAATATGGTTGTCTCTCTTACTTTGTTAACCCTGTGATGAACTGGTGGATGGTGACATTTCCAGGTCGTATGCTCTTAAACCCTGAATGGGTTGAAAAAAACTGAGAAAGAGCCTAAATTATTGATCGTATCTCCAGACTCCCAAGAACCTAATCCAGTGGTGCATCCTTTGAGGTGGAACAAGCCCAATCCATACATCCTGCAACCCAGAGATCCCGAAAGATCAGTGCCCACATCCTAATATCAGATACAACACTCCAGAGGTAGTGGGTGACAGCTATTTTGGTTGAATACGAGAGGCCTAGCTTCACTATTATGCAGTCTTTCACCACTAATAAGGTGGCAAACCTGCCCAAGTCACAGTTTGCATGTTCTCCCTAGGGGTCGCAGATGCATGGGTTTTCTCTGGATGCTAACAAATTTAAAAGACATGTTAGGCTAACTGGCGATTCTCATTTGGCTGTGGATGTGAGACAGATAAAAATGTTCAAAGTGATGTATAGTCAAAGTAGCTTTTAGTAAGGAGTAATTTGAGCTCTCAGTAAGACTTAAAGCACAAGATATAAATGCTGGCCCATTGCCACAAATATACTAAAGTAAAGATAAATGGTGCAAAAAACAAACGAACACAAGATTCAACAGCCTAATCATTTTTAATCAAAATGTGGATTGCTAATAAAATAAAGACCTATTCACACAGTGAGACACAATAAGATTATACAGAGACAGCATTACACAGACTGATCTACAGCAGATCTTACTAAACATTTTAACTTCCAAATCTCCAGAATGTCAAACATTATAGTTTATCAGTATGTTCAACTTGAGGAATTTATTTTTAGTGCCAAAAACAATCACCTGGGTTTGTGCCGCTCACTGAGATAAAACAGTGCGAAACAACTCGGACATTAATTTGTCTCCATTTTTTTTCATTGTCATGTTTTTGGACAAAAGAAAGACAAAAGACAGAATCTGGAAGAAACTGATGATGTGTCCTTAATAAGAAAAAGTCGTTAATCAGCCTTCTTTCTCTGCCTCAACCTGTAGATGAGAGAGGAGCTCTCTGTCACCTCGCCTGCCCAACCTGACCTGCAGATGACCAATGACCTCATGTCCGACCTCGAGGTCAGCCACAGCTGTTTGAACCAGCTGCAGTCGGGTTTCTCTGAGCGAACGCCTCAGTTTGGCGCGTCGATTTTGAAACCAGATCTGAGAGAGAGAGAGAGAGAGAGACTGGGTTATTCTAAGTGGACATTTTTTTTCACATATTTTTTTCTTGTATATATACACATTATTATATGAACTAAATCTGCTAAATACTGATACCCTAAACACAAAGCCAGTTTATGAAAACACTTTTTAACAGTGCTGACTTGTTATTTCTCATGTTCATAGTTCTGACAGTCTGGGTAAAGATTCAGTTCAGCTGGTTTAGTTGCCGCCCCTCCCTGAGCCTGGTTCTGCTGGAGGTTTCTTCCTGTTTAAAGGCAGTTTTTCCTTCCCACTGTTGCCAAAGCACTTGCTCATAGGGGGTTATATGATTGTTGAGGTTTTCTCTCTTTTCTTTGCAGTATTGTAGGGTCTTTACCTTACAATATCACACTCCTTGAGGCAACTGTTGTTGTGATCTGGTGCTAAATAAATACAACAGAACTGAATTGAATCAAATTATTTATCAACTCCAACTCTAACATGATTGGCTCCAGTTTAACTTGAGATGGCAGATGGCACAGGATTATGTGAAACTTAAGCAAATACATCCAGATCTGTTGTCTAACATGTAGTGTTTAAACCTCACCGCTGACCTATAAGTCCTGCAAACAGAGTTTGATGGATGAAATCTGATAAGTTTCAGAGGAAAAGAACCATCACTGGGTCCTGAGATTAAATGTAGTAGGAGCAAGGGCAGGGACTGACAAACGTGTAGTGGTATACATTTAGTTTTTCAGTATTCTGTATGAAGCTACCTGTATTCTGTCCTCATCCAAGTCGAGTCTCTCTGCCAGCTGTTCCCTCAGCTGAATACCCGGATAACAATTCACCTGAAACACTGTCTCCAGTATACTCACCTGGGAAGATGCACACAATGATATTAATAAACTAGGAAAAAACCTGTATTTCCTCCTATAATGGATTGATGTCATGATCACTGTATCATAATTGAAGAGAATTATTGAATAACTGGCCGATAAACTGATTACCTGGCTGTTGGTAAAGGCAGTGCGTGGTCTGCGTCCAATATACCAGTTTGATGTCGGCTGGGAGTTTAGCTGCTGCTGTTGTTCTCTGTTCTCGCTCTCCACATTATTTTCTGGTTTAATGGAAAAAATGAAAGAGCATTTCACATTAATGCAACTTCTATAATCGCAACATTTAGGCAGCATTAAGCCAAATTCTAAAAGTAACACTGGAAGTAAGAGTTACTTTTTACAATGATGAATCTTACAAATGCAAAATATGAAATATATAATTTAAGAAAAACTATGAAGACAATTGTTTAATTATGCTTTACTTTGGCTTGATTTATAGTTTTGTGTAATGAGCCAGAAAAAGCTTAGTTTAGTAGTTTACTTCTAGTCTGTTGCCAGTGTTCAACTGTAAAATAAAATTGACACTTGGTAAGAGGGACAACAACAAAGGGACAAGCAGGAGAACAAAGAAAGACATGAAAGACAAGAAAAATGCATGTTCTTCAAAAGCATAGACCGATAAACTCAGTTTGATTCCTGTTACAGCAATCGGACGTAAGGAATCGCCCCAAATCAGGTTTTAAAAAAATATCAAAATACTGAAAGTGTCAGACTGAAACACTCAAAGTTTAGTATCAACTGGAGGATGTTATATTACAAAAATTACAGACTGAGAAGTTTTATAATGACACAAACATGAATCAATGTTGTGATTCAGTTTAATCTAATTGCATTTTTTAATTTATCCAAATTTCCTTTTTGCTTTGCTGTAACAGAGCAGTGCTTGTCTGCATCCTTCATAGTGAAGTGAATGAATGAACGATTGTACTGAAGTGCTGAAATTTAAAAAATAAGCTTTCATGTTTTACTTTTTGTCTACAAAAAACAGCAGAAATGAACCTTTAAACCTAAACTTTAATATTACATACGATAATTAGTTTATTTTAGATTTTGTTGTTTTTCCATGCTTTGGAAATATTGTCATATTACAGTACAGAGGTTAGCACTTCATCACTAACTAACAGACTACCCATTACTAACTCTTCAGAACTTTTGTTCCTTACCTGCCCAGGGTCGGTGGAGTTTCAGGCAGTTTCTGGGCCTTTCCAAACCCAGAATCCGATCGATGGAAAATGCCAGCCTGCTTTCAACTGTCACAGACGCCATAATGATTACGCTGACTTATAAACAACCCTGAAAGCCAAGCGCCCCCGGCCTGCAAACAACAATCTTACGTTGTTGTAAAGAAAGAACAAATCCAAAAATCAAGCAGTAGTTGATCGCACTGTGGGTCCTGTAGTTCTGTAGTCTAAAATAAACTGAAGAGACCAGTGGCTGTTTTAGTCTGAGGTGCATGAAGCAGCAGGACAACAAACTGATGACTGCTGGTTTAAATGGGAATGGGGGCTTTACAATGGTCACCAATTAGAACTAAGAAGTCTTTTTTTCCATGTGAATGAGATTCCCTGAGGTTCCACATAGGAGCTAATCTCAGCTAATTGTGTCTGTGTGACCTAAAGACAGCATAAATATTTAACTCCACAGTCAAATACAAGTCTGCAAAATTCACAGGAAACAAAAACAGCTCATCTGACAGCATTTGTGCAAATGTGTAAGTTTCTCTCCCAGATGATAAACTGCATGAGTGAATGTGTGAGATTAGGTTGGGAAGTCTTTTTTTTGAAAACTGCCACCATGAAACAAATACAAAGCAACACTGACTCCCTTTCTTCTAAATTACCAAAGTAGAAAATCAGTTTAGTTTTCACAGTAAAAAAAAACCTACATCCTTCTGTTACAATGCTGAGGCAGAAGTTAAACTAATAATAATGATAATGATAATAATGATCCAGTGAGATCCACTAATGCTATTAGCCTAATCTGTTTGTGTTGTGATGCAGATGAAGCTCGTAGTGTCTGAATGCAGTCTGAATCAGCAGGCAGGAAACCCTTTTCAGAAACAGATTAGCTCCTAATGAAGGCCTAGGGCAGCTTTAAATCAACAGCACACTTGTTTATTTATCCATGAATGAAAGGTGGGACGGATGTGACTACATGCAGAGAGAAAAGCCACTTAAACTAAACCTCAGTGTGACTGTGGCAGTAGAGTTGAAGCAATATTTCAACATTACTTATCACAAGGTCGGGGACAAAAGAAGAACACCTTCCTTGGCTTTGTCCAAATTTAAAATAATGAGAAACAGAAATGTAAAAACAGGTGTACAAGGGTCAAAACCCAACTCCACGACCATCAAACTCTGGAAATAAACACAGCCAACATATAAGCACCACAATTTTTAAAGTATGTTATCTTTAAAGCACTAAAAAAAAAAAGAATGAGTAAGGATATTTCTATCTCAACATAATAAGGAAAATAAGGACACACATAGCTTGTCATTGAGGGGGATGACAGACTATGTGTGTCGTAAATCTGCCACGTTCAAAGGTATGAATACAGTATACATGCTAAAATCCTAACATTGTGTGTGAAGACACACAGATAACATACCAACAATTTGAGGACATGACTGACACAGTGTGTACTCTTAAATTTTTTGTGAATCTGTAAATGCTATTGTTGCTGTGCTGTGTTTAAAATTTAACATAACAAGTGTTTTCTTTGTCACACTCATTTTTGTTACAAATTATATATTTTTCAACTAAATTTGACCAATAAAAGCTGATTTTGAAACACTTTTAAAAATGTTGAACCCAAATGCTACACATAATTTTGTTCCGGATTAAAATATCTTTACTCGCTACACTTTTACAAATACATTCACTGTGCTTAGACCACACACCTTTCAAACTTTAGTGAATCTTCAAAATTTTCCCAGTGATGTCAACATGTCAGCATTTCTCACTTTAACTCCGCTGGTTCCTTCTGCAAAGCAGCATATCAAAAATCCCTTGCACATTCCAACATGTTCACTGGAAAGTGAGGGAGTGACAAATAGTTCATGCTGAGCAGGAAGAAGGGTGAGTTACAATAAGTGAAAAGATTCCTCTATTAAATAAAGACTTTGGAATTCATTTAAATTGGTTTTGGAATTTAACTCCTGTTTGCTGAAACAAAGTGACTGAGACAACCTTAAAATACAATCAAAATAAAAAAAATACATATTTATATTTAGTTTATTTAAAAAATATCAGAAGGTTTAATAAAAAGTTTGGTTCCCAAATAATTTGAACTGGATTTTGTGGCAATTATTTCATGGTTCAGGCTTTACAGGGTTAAAGCTCCGCCCCTTATGTAACACACCTGAGATATTCCAGTAAGTGTCAGTCATTTTTCCGCATCTTGCTTTCCACCCCCATCCCCTCCCGCCCAGCACACAAACTCAACTGACAAGAAACTTTAGTGAGCTCAGGCAGATCACATCAGCAGCATCTGCTGTGAGAGAGCAGCTAAAGGAGGAGGTTCCATAATTCTGGCATTTCAACCTGCTACAACACCGTGTGCTGAAGTTTGCTGTAAGTTTACTGAAGGCATGATCCAAAGGTAAAGTAAATGTCAGTGAGGATAAAGTTGTGACTGACTACATTCCTTCTGTGCTTTCAGCTTCACCCGGAGAGAAATGTCTTACAGATCAAATAATGATCTCTCCTGTCCTATCTGCCGTGATATCTTTAGAGATCCTGTTGTCCTCTCATGCAGCCACAGCTTCTGCAAAGCCTGCCTGAGGAACTGGTGGAACGAGAAACGAATACAGGAGTGTCCAGTTTGTAAAAGAACATCACCAAGGAGTGACCCAACTTGCAATTTAGTATTGAAAAAACTGTGTGATTCAGTGTTACAGAGGAAACAGAGAAGTTCTGCAGCGTCTGAGACCCTCTGCAGTCTCCATGGTGAGAATCTCAGACTCTTCTGTGTGGACCATCAGCAGCCAGTATGTGTCGTCTGTCTGCATTCAGACGAGCACTCCAGACACAAATTCAAGCCAATTAATGAAGTTGCATCAGTTAACAGAGCTCACCTCCAGAAATCCCTGAAACCCTTAAAAGAGAAACTGAAGCTTTTTCAACAAGTTAAAAAAAACTGTGAGAAAACGGCAGAGCATATCAAGGTCCAGGCCCAAAACACAGAGAGGCAGATCAAGGAGCAGTTTCAGAGGCTGTGCCAGTTTCTACAAGAAGAAGAAGAGAACAGAATTGCTCTTCTGAAGAAGGAAGAGCAGCAGAGGAGTCAGGAGATTACAGAGAAGATTAAGGCTCTGAGCAGAGAGATAGACAGTCTTTCAGACACAATCAGTGCCACAGAGAATGAGCTGAGAGCTGGAGACGTCTCATTCCTGCAGAACTACAAGATTGCAACAATAAGAGCTGAACGGCGCCCCCTGCTGGATGCCCCACAGCTCGTTCCAGGAGCTCTGATAGATGTGGCCAAACACCTGGGCAACCTGACCTTCAACATCTGTAACAACATGAAGAAACTGTTTTCCTACTCACCTGTGATTCTGGATCCCAACACAGCAAATCCAGAACTCGTTCTGTCTGAAGATCTGACCAGTGTGAGAAAGGAAAGTGAACAGAAGCTCCCTGACAACCCCGAGAGGTTTGATTACTGTCGCATTGTTCTGGCCTCTGAGGGCTTTAACTCAGGGACTCACAGCTGGGACGTTGAGGTTGGAGAAAGCGAGGACTGGTTTGTGGGTGTTGCTGCAGAGTCCGTTCAGAGAAAGGGAAAGCGCCCGTCCTGTTTATGGAGAATAGGATGCTTTAATAGTAATTACATAGCACGGTCCTTATCGGATCCCTCCACGGCTCTTACACTGAAAACAAAGCCCAAAAAGGTCAGAGTTCACCTGGACTGGTACAGGGGAATACTGTCGTTCTTTGACCTAGATACAAACACACACATACACACCTTCACACACACTTTCACCGAGAAGCTGTTTCCATATTTTAACACTGTAAATGCGTCACCACTGAAGATAATACCCAGGAAAATAGCGCTAAAGCCCTGGTCAGACAGTATTAGTGTAGAAATCTAAATCCATTTTTTTTTATAATTAATGGATTCATGTTATTTTCATATTCAATGTTTGATGTGATCAATGTAAAAGGTTAATATTTTTAAATTGGTCAGATTTCATAACTCATTAGTTTGAGCAATATTTAAGATTCATATGCAAATTATATATTTTTTGGCACTTAAAGGTGGGATAATTATTTAGTACAATTAATTTATGCATTCTATGTGTGTTTATTATTGGATGGCATTTCTATATAAGGTTTAATTTGACATGCACTGAGAAAGGGGAAAAAAAGGCACTCATTACATTTTTAATATTTTTGTAAGGGTTTAATATGAAACATATCACCGCCATGACGTTTGGAAATATATTGGTATGAAGTAAAGGGCCTCAGTGAAGTTTATCAAAGAGTCTCCTGGATGTGTTTGTCTGGAAGTTTGGATTCCATTGAGGGAAGAACTCGGGAGTGTCACGCTAAGGATTCATTCATTAGGATTTACAGTTAGTGTTGACTGAAAACCTTTCGAGGCCATTCCAGCTGTCATTCAAATACAGGTTCTACACCAGCTTCACCGCATAGCTGTGGAAAACACGTACCCGAATGTATGGACTTAATCATAGTATAATGTGCCAAATTGAATGTATGTGCAAATGACGCCATTCAATTTTTTCTTTTAAGTTCCTTTCTAATCATGCCTTATTTCTACATATTTTTCACATTATTTGAAAAAGCAATTTTTTCCTTTAACATGGCTAATGTGTATGAAAACAAAACTTCAGGAGATGTGTTGAAGTGCTTGGAAAAAAAGTTTAAGTCTTAAATGTTACTTGACATCAATATAATATTGTTTTTTTCAAACAACAAAGAAATCTGAAAGTGCTGCAGAAGATTCGCGGCAGTGTCATCCATGTAGAAAGAAAAATGTAAACTGACTTCATGTGACTCTGATTTTATTTTTCTGTACAGTTTAATGAAATACAGACTTGAATCAGACCAAAGAAGCAGTGACGTTTCTCTCTGGAGGTCAGAAGTCAGAAGATTGTTTAATGAATATGTGACAAAGTTTAGAAGCAGAATGTCATAGGCAGCATTTAAATGTGTGAATTTTGCTGCTGTCTGAAATAAAACACATGCCCACAGAAAGATTCCTTTAAGATAATTTATTTTGTACAATAAAACTGAAGTCTAGAGCATGCTTTGTGGAGAAGACGGTGGAAGAATGACTTATCACACACCCTGGATGTTTCACTTCTCACCACTTGCATTGCTATTGAGTATCTTACAAAGATGGACAGTCAATCAACTTAGCAGTCAATTGTGACAAAGAGACTGATACGAGATGTCAAAACAGGAACTGCTACCAGTAGTTAACTCGTTGCTGATCAAACAAACTTTGCAGCAGGTGCGTTCAAGAACACCACAAATCTGAAACAAACGTGAACCACAATATTCAGGATACTGAAAAAAAAAAAAAAAAAATTTCACAATATTTGTCCTACCATGCCACCAGCTTAGTAAAAAAAAAAAAAAAAAAAAAAACCAACAACAAAAAAAACCCTGTAAGAATAAACATAGTACATCCACTCCAAGTTCTGTTCCCCATCTCAGAAAGGCATGTTTGTGTTTGTCAGTAATTATGTGGCGAAGATCATCACATGGTGAGCATTGTGGGGTCATTGAACGCAGCCCTCTCCGTTTTCGGCCCAGGTTGGGGTGTGTGAGAGGTGTTTTGATCCATTTACTTAGGAGGCCTGTAGGCGATCTTCCTGCTCTTCAGCACAGACCACCTGTGTCTCTTCATGTAGTAGAGCAGAGGCACAATGATAGCTGAGCCCATCAGCAGCTGATAGGAGAAAGAGAACACAAACATTAACCTATGCCAAGATCCATGCTTAGACATGTTTTAAATATTCTTGAGACGACAGGAAGGACACTTAACAAGTCGTACAGTTTAGTGCATGACATAAAAAATTTTTTGTTACATTTCATACCCACGACATGTTTCCTGCAAAAAATCTTGCAGAGTTGCATGTGTTGATTTAATTAAACATATCTAAATTTGGAGTATCACTCAAGTAAGAATGCCAGCACTTAAAATGACACCCAAAGACAAAAAATAGGCACTCTAGTTGGTCAGAGGTGTACCTTCAGTCCCATGCGTTTGCGTTGGTCATGCTCGGGCTCAGCAGCCCACCTTAAGAAAGTACACACATCCTTAGCAACCTGACTCATGGTGGCAGGGGTTCCTATAAGAAAACAAGAGAACAGAAACCATCAGCCACACTTTTTTTGTTCCTTCCAAAAAACCCCCAAAAACTGTCATGCTTCATTTATCAATGTAATAACAAATTACATTGCAATAAAGTTATTGAAACCATTTATGTGCAGCAAAAGAGTTGATTTAACCAATTTAGCGCACTAGAAACACTTAAAATATGCTACTCAACACAGCAAATGGATTCCCTCAGGCCTCACTCTGAACGCCACAAGTCACAAAGAGGCGTCTTTCTGTCACATCCTCTCAGAATGGTGCACAGATTTTGATCTATAAACGCCAGTGTTTAAAAAAAACTAAACCTGCGGAACGAGTGGGCAATATTTTCTGCCAGAAAAGGATACATTGAGCAAAGAGCCGCACACTGAACGAAACGCAAGTGTTTTTGAAATCCATGAACTTCAGAAGACTCCAGAAAAAGAGAGCAAATTAAATGCTTAATACTGTCTATCTGGTGAATTCCCACATTCATTTCCAGCCAGCATTATATTTTATGATGATTTTATTTTTTTAATTCGCCTGAGACAATATGATCACTACTGAGCAATCCACCCTGCACTCTTAGTTTGAAACTTCAGTCATAGCTAACCAGTAAGCATGGCCCTTGCAGTCTCCTATGTCCCTACCAGGAAGCTCATCAGGCGCCTGCAGTGAGACCCAAAAGCACAAGTGTATTTATATTAAAAGGTAAAAGAAAAGGCATGTTTTGCATGCCTTCTTTTTTTGGTTCACTCTAACAAACTGAAACTCTTTCTAAAGAGGGAAAAAAAACAAAAAAACCCCCCAGAAAATAGTGCTCCCATTTCTGCAGCCGGACAGAAGATTATCCAAACATGCACCTGCACTTCTTACCATCATCATACTCCAGAATTTCATTGTAGATCGGTGGGGCCATGCCGATAGCCTGCCCAGGGAAGTAGGGGTTGTAGTAAAGTCCCTCTCTCACTGTCACTCCTGCAGGAGGGTCGCAGTAACCTGTCAGCAGGCTGAACACATAGTCTTCTCCTCCGTGTCTGCAGGAAGCAGAAGGGTGAAACAAGTTAATGCTAAGGATACTGCAGATTTTGGGTGTTTGCACCTTTCAGAGTAAACACAGGTTTTTAGGACTTACCTGGCGTTCACAATGTAGCTGAGGTCTGGAGGCAGGGCGCCATTGTTGGCAGCCCTGGCTGCCTCGGGGTTGGGGTAGGGCTTTGGGAAATAGTCTGACAGCTTTCCTGGTCGGGTGAACATCTCTCCATTCTCATCAGGACCATCAACTACCTCAACCTAAACACAAATCATGAGAAGAGAGAGGTCACCACCTACGGGCAGAACTTACTTCTAAAGATAAAAATAATGAGACAATTTCTAAAATAAAAAATAAAATAAAAAATTCTGTCTGTAAAAGACTAAAATACCATTAAGTCATTAAATTTAGAATATTGGCAGAATCAAGATTATTCACAGGATCACATCTCCCCACATATAGACTCACCTCTTCAGCGATGGCCTTCACCTCGTCCTCTGTGTGCGACACTCCCACGAGGTTTCTGAAAGCCAGGTATTCCATACTGTGGCAAGCTGAGCACACCTGCTTATACACCTGGTAACCACGGCGAATACTTTGGGAGGCAGAGAGAAAGATATGAAACATACAGAGTTATTTTATAAGAGCTGCATGAAACTGCCAAAACAGACTTTCAATGAAAAATTCAAACTGTATAAAGAAAATGAATGTGAATAAAGTGAAATTCTCTGCAAACTCAAGTCTTCAAAGCCAGCTAATTCTTTTAGTGGCAGTTTTACATTCAGTGCCTTTCATCACTCGAAGGATGTTTAGAAACACTTCAATAGTCTGTATACATTCAACTCACCTAGCATGGTCCAGAGAGGACAGAGGTCCAGCGTGACTCCAGGGGTACTGAGGGGGATGAAGCTCCAACTCGGATGCTTTAACTGACTGGTGCAATATCAGTGCAAGCCCGGCTCCACCGGCTGTGACCACACCCAGCGTTGTCAGGGCAACCTTCTTCCCCCTTGGCAGGCTGGCGAAGGACATGTTGGCCTGTGAAATGAAATAAGCACAAAAAGTTACTTTAAGAAACTCATCCAAAAAGGGCAATCTACAGACGACTATCCATTAGATTCAGTTACTTTAAATTATATTAGAGCTGAAATGTGCTTGGGCATGGCGCCCAAGTATACAGGACTACTGGATATTCAAGCACATTTGACAATTTATTTTTTGGTCTGAGTACATAATTAATTTTCAAGTTTACAGTTTCCCAGTGAGCCTAAGCTCTTCCTTCTTTGTGTTGACCTTTTGGCTGGTATCCTTCTACATCACACACCTCTCTCTGTGGACTACAAGAATAATTATTGTTCTACTCTGAAGAATTGCTATGAGCTGAAGGCCAAGCCTGAGCAAAACCTGCTGCAGGTAGAGAAGTTTGTGTGCAAGGCTTAGTTAATTGAGTGGCCCTTTTTATAATCCAGTCTGGTTGTCCTTATGAAACTGCCCTTCACTGCTGATTTTGTAACCAGGTGTTAATGACAGCATGCGATAACAGCATCCTCACATCAGCAAAACAAACATAACACACCAACCTCAACCTCTGACAAAATAATGCTTGGCAACATTAATTTAGGGTATTTTATTTCAGTTAAGGAAGAAAATCAATATAGCAGTTAATAGCCTAATGATTGACATGCATGTCATTTACTAACAGGAATGCCCCAATTTAGCTATTTCTCGCTATGCCCTTCTCCATCTCTACTGGAATACTCGCTCTGATTAAGCATTAGTAAATAAGCAAATAGAGTTTGGGAACCAGATCTTTGCAGTCTGAAGATTATATCCCCAATAATCACAACAAAACGATCTCAAAGAACCTAAAGCTGAAAAATGTCTCCTTGTCCCTAAACCAGGTCACAAGCTCAGTTGGGGCCAAATGACAATTACGTTCAGCTTCTTAGGTATTCTCGGTTATATCCATCGTCTGAACCGCGTATCAGTGAACTGTAGACAGGGCACAGATATTTAGCTTGGCGATTGAAATTGAGGACGGCTTTTATTCACCGGAAGTCCTTTCAGTCCTTGAGATGCTAACTCTTTAGCAAGCTGTTTAGCTCAGCGACTTCAGCAGGTGTCGTTACTGACAGAAAGTCAACAATCGCGACCCACGCCAGCTGAGTTTAAATATGCACAAATACAGTGGCCAGACAATTCACATTAATCTCCATGCATCGTTGGCCAACGTATATTTTAACCACATTGCACGTTTGCCGGGTGCTGGACACGACATCATGGTTTAGCTCACCGGCTAGCTTCCTAAACACATTGAGGAGAACCTGCGTTAAACTGTCTGTGGCATTTAATTTTGGAGATACTGATGCCGTACGGCTATCAAGAGGTTATCAGTGATAAAACATTTAAGAAATTAAAGCTACAGTTGTTGGTAAAATCCTAAAAAGTGTGGGAACACGAGTGACCTTGTCTCACCCCGCTGTCCGCACCAAGCTAACCTTAGCTCCTTGCCAGGACACCTCACAGCAGCGGTTTTCTATTAAACTGTGTCCTAAACACGTTCTATCATGTGTGATAAATACTATGTTCATCTGTCGCACTACCTTGGAGGTCCTGAGAGTTTTCGGGGTGCTGAGGAGAGCCCTCCCGTTCCCCGATAGCACCACCGCTCGTAGCGCCGCCATCTTCTTTGCGGTTCTCGCTCTGCTCTGGAAGGAGTTGCGGCAGATAAACAGCTTGTTCCGGTCTGAATCTTCAAAATAAAGACTGCCAGTGAAGCGCTTTTATTACTAGTTACACGGGTCCTTTGGTCTCAGCTGTCAAAATAAAATCGCTGAGACCCAGCCCTCCATATCTACAATGTATGAAAAAACAAGGGAATTACTGAATACTGAGTACGTTCAAATTACTCTAGATTTATTTTGAGTTTTGCATTATTTGTATGCAGTTGGTTTATTTAAGTAACCCATTTCTGACATTTTGAACAGCTAGTTTGCAATACACTGCAGCATACAATATTTCAGAGTTCAGTAGAAGCAAGACAGAATACATGTGTGTGAATGAGAGGGAGATAGATGTAATAATGAAGCTGCAAGGAACAGAGGTAGCGAAGGTAGAAGAGTTTAAATACCTGGGGTCAGCCATCCAAAGCAAGGCACAGTGCACAAGAGAGGCAAAGAAGAGAGCGCAGGCAGGGTTGAACGGGTGGAAACAAGTGAAACACGTGTAAGACCTACTAGGATGTATGGCTTGGAGACAATGTCACTGACAAAAAGACAGGAGGCTGAGCGGAAGATGCTGAGATTTTCACTGACAGTTAACGGGATGGATAAGATTACAAATGAGTATCCAGGGTATTCAGTATTCATTTCAGGGTCATAAGGTGCTGGAGCCTATTCCAGCTTTCACACAGCAAGGGACAGAGTTCATGTTGGACAGGACTAACACAGAGAGACAGACAACCACTCACACCTACAGACAGTTTAGAACAGGGGTCCCCAATCCCAGTCCACGAGGGCCGGTGTCCCTGCAGGTTTTAGATCTCACACTGGATCAACACACCTGAATCACATGATTAGTTCATTACCTGGCCTCTGGAGAATTTCAAGACATGTTGAGAAGGTAATTTATCCATTCAAATCAGCTGTGATAGATCAAGGACACATCTAAAACCTGCAGGGACACCGGCCCTCGTGGACTGGGATTGGGGACCCCTGGTTTAGAATCAACAGTTAAACTAATATGCATGTCACTGTACTGTGGGATGAAGCCAGACTACCAGGAGAGAAAACCCACCCAGACACATAGAACATCCCATCTGGACAGCGGATTCAAACCTAGGACCTTTTTGCAGTGAAGTAATGGGGCTAACCACTACACAATCCTAGTACTATATAATACATTATATAATATAAATGTACATATTTTCATAACTTAAGATATAAGAAAGAAATAATACAACTTTATGCCTATTTATTTATTTTAAAATAAATACATTTGCAAGTGGAGAATATGGGCCTATTGCAGTGGCAATAGGTAACGTATTGCGTATTTATTTTCTTCATACTGTCCGCTCTTATTGTGAAGATAGCTACAAAAGTACACCGGATGTATAAGATGCTAGCTAACTTGACATAAATCTTACACAACTTATTTACACAACATTTTTTTTGGTTAAGTAACGTTTATTTGTAACATTCCGTCATTAATAACATAAAAATAGTATTTACAGATTTTACCCTTACAGCTGCTTTCTGACAAGATTTCTTGCAATGAATGAAATGTAAAGTTTTTTTTTTTTTTAAGAAAATGTGAAAATAGCCCCACCTAGTGGCTGCTCCAGGGCTTTTCAGACAGTTTGACCTACATTGCAAAGGCTGATGTCACACTTTTACTTGCTGCTATTTTAAACTTTTTTTTGTTCCTGTAGGCTGACCTATGACACTGTGAACGACTGAAATGATGGTAATGTGATTATAAATACACTTTAAAATCATTATTTCAGAGTGGATTTTAAAAATATCTTTAATCTACTTTTACAGAGGCAGACAGTGAAAACACATTACAATGTAGCCTCCCAGAAACACAAGATTTAATGACGAGGTGACAGAGCATCTAAAATCATCTAATTTAAATGGGTGTCAGTGCCAGAAAACTGAGACCTGCTGTATTTTCCCATAGCTGTAGGTCACATCTCTCATGTACTCTATAATTTGGAATAACACATGTTCATGTTTGCTTCTTTTCTGCTTTGATTTTATTTTATTTTTTAAATTTAATCTTCTTTTTCATTTTTGAAGGTTGATTTTGTAGCCCCTGTCTGGTTACGACCTGGCCAGGGTGTACCCCGGGATAGGGATAAGCTCCAGCGCCCCTGCTACCCTTATAAGGATAAGCAGAAGAGAATGGATGGATAGTTTGATTTGTGTGCTGAAAGCTAATAAATTGTGAGGGTTTTGTGGTGAAATTCAAGGCCTTTACTTTTTTAATCAAATAAATAAGTCAATAAAGTAATTAGTTATTAACTAAACTAAGATCTTTCAAAGCTACAGTCCTTTATTAAGAAGAGCTTTGTTTGTACCCCCTAAACTTTTTCTACATGAAGTCATATTCATGATGAAAAGATGTGTTTTCTTTTTTCTTTTTTTTTCATGTACTCAATTTATTTATCAAAGTGGCAACAGTGAAGCTTCATTTTAACCTTAGGGTCTCCATCCTTTGCCCTGTATGCATATTGGAAAGGGATTTAAAAAAAGCAACAATATGAACAGAAGGAATGATTACAGAGAGCAAATTTTCTCACATTGCAGGTGTTGTACCTGCAAATTCCAGAAGGTGGAAGCAGAGTTAAAAAATAGAATTCACTTACCGTATTAAAGTTCATAGTAAAAACAGAATAAATAAATATGAGCAAAAAATACAATTTAAAATTAAAAACAGTAGATTTAAATACAGATATAATAGATTTATGGGACTTATGTTTTTAATTGTGAACACAGAAACAGGAAAATTCTCTGCAAGCATGAAGCTATAAAAACCCAAATATAAACAAAACCATTCAATAAAACCTGGAATATACTATGACCCCCAACATATTTTGAAACAAGTATAAACAGGGGAAACATTAAAAAAAATGTATTGTGTGTAATAATAGGTGTTATTACAACATGAATGAATCTTGCGTCTCCAATATAGACATGAGACATTTTTCAGAAACACAGATGAAGAAAGCAGATCTTATCTAAATAATAAAACAACAAACATCCAGCTTGAAATATTAAGATACATAAAACATCTAACTTGTTTAAATGAAGTGAAGTTCATTGTAAGCTTAACTGCAGATGGATGTTTGCTGTTTAACAGCAGGCAGGTAATAAAGTATTAATCAGACCCAGAAGTCACTGTCTTTGCTGGTGATTGTTGCTTGAAAGAAAAACAATTCCATTTCAATTCAATATTTTTTAGGTTTACTTCTGTTGCACAGGTACCATTTTGCATTTTGGGGGCAGATTGGCCTGCAAGGCTGTTGTTAGTTTTTCTCATACCGAGAAAGCTCACCAGAGATTCTTTTTCCTGTTTTAATTAATATTTGTTTTTTGGTTTTTTTTCAGTAACATCTGTGCAGTTGTTATCTGGCAGAAACTTGAATGTAAATCTTGCTTCTTCTTCCGGTTGCTCCCTTTAGGGATCGTCACACCCTATCCCTAGCACCCTCTTCTGTCCCACCAACCCTCTGCATGTCATCCTTCACTACATCCACAAACCACCTCTTTTCCTCCTGCTCGGCAGCTCCATATTTTTTTAAAAATATATTTTTTGGCCTTTTAACTGGCTTTATTTGATAGATACAGCAAAGATCGAAAGGAAAGCGAGAAGGGAAGACATGCAGCAAAGGGGCACGGGTCGGACTCGACCTCGGGCCACCCGCTTTCAGCCATCCGGCATATGGTCACCTGCTCATCCGACTGAGCTAAACCGGAACCCGACAACTCCATATTTAACATCCTTTGTCAAATACATGCACTATTCCTTCTCTGCACATGTGCAAACCATCTCAACCCTGTCTCTCTAATCTAGTCAACAAACCTTCTCCATCTGAGCTGTTCCTCTGATGTAATCATTTCTAAACCTGCTCATTCTGATCACAGTGAAAATCTCTGCATCTTCAGCTCTGCCACCTCCAGCTCCACCTCCTGTCATTATTGCAGGTCTCACTACATCTTGTAATTCTTCCCTTTCACTCTTGCTGCTGTCCTTTAATCATCAATCCTTTAAATGGACTGATTCTTACATTGCGCTTTTCTACTCTCCTGAAGCACTTAAAGCACTTTGTACAACATGCCTCATTCACCCATTCATACGATCACTTTCTTATGCTTAAGTGCTTTTCTATCTAATATTCACACACATTCATACTCAGGTGGACGCATTGGAAAGCAACTTGGGGGTTAGTATCTTGACCAAGGACATTTGACATTTGACATGCAGCCAGGGCTCAAACCACCAAAGTTCCAATGAGTAGATGACCTGCTCTACCTCCTGAGCACAAAAGACCCCTCACAGTTGTCTCCACCTAATCCACACTGCTTGTACTGTGTTATTCGCCTGTCTTATGCATTGTCTGTTGCCTTGGATGATTGACTCCAGGGAGATAAATTTGTCCAATGTCACTACCACAACTCCTTGCATGCTCATGTTCACATTCACACGCATGTATTCTGTCTTACTTCTTCTTACTTTCATTCCTTTTTTCTCCATATAATGCCTCCACCTCTTCAGATTCTCTGCTACCAGTTCCATACTCACTAAAGATCACAATGCCATCAGCAAACATTGTAGTCCTTGTCTGCCCACCTGTCTATTACCACAGCAAACAAGAAGGGGCAAAAATCACATCTGTAGAGCTCTTAATGTCATGAAGCCATACAACTGCTCACCGATCACCAACTCTCTTCTTAACCTAGCTTCAGCTACTCTTTCCTGTATCTTCATGATGCAGCTCATCAGCGTTCTCCCTCTGTAGTTGATACAGCGCTGCACATCAGCCTTGTACTTGAAAACTGGTACCAGTACACTTCTTTTCAATCCCTCAGACATCCTCTTGTTCTCCAGGATTGTGTTAAACAATCTGATGAAAAACTCCACTGCCTCTATGCTAGACAGTATCATCTAGGTCAACTCCCTGTCTACTCTTCATAATCGCGGAAACTGGAATGTAAATAAAGCTCCAGAAAAAAACTAATTTGCATGTATGTTAAAAAAACAAACAAACACTTAATTTAACAGGTGTCTCTTCCACAGCATGTCTTTTGCCCTGTCTTCTTCCCTCACCCCAGCCGGTTATGGCAGATGGATGCCCCTCCCTGAGCCTGGTTCTGCTGGAGGTTTCTTCCTGTTAAAGGGAGTTTTTCCTTCCTACTGTTGCCAAAGTGCTTGTTCATAGGTGGACATATGATTGTTGGGGCTTTCTCTGTTGTATTATTGTAGGGTCTACCTTACAGTATAAAGTGCCTTGGGGCGACTGTTATTGTGATTTGATGCTGTATAAATAAAACTGAATTGAACTGAATTCAATTGTATGGCAGTAATAAGGCATGGGTGCAGCTACAGAAATGTTTTGAAACAACAGAGGGTTATTACCTTTTCACAGAGGGCCAGGTTTAGACAGCATTTTATTCCCTTAATAAATTAAATCATTATTTAAAAATTGAATTTTTATTTACTCCGGTTATCTTTGTCTAATATTTAAAATTTGTTTGATGCATGTCTGAAACAAGTGTGATCTTCTGTAATGCTGCTTTTTGTCCCTACGTTGAATTCCAACAGCTTTAAATAGACAGTCTTGAGAGTTTTCAGGATGCAGAAAATTACTAAACTAATCACTCACTTTCTCAAAAAATCAGCTGTGAACATCAAGTACATCATTTCTAAGAGGTCAGAAAGAAATGTCAGTGCACGTGAAGGAGGCCATCATTAGAAGGATATAAAAAATAAACTCATCAGACAGGTAGCAAAAACTTCAGGCTAAATCAACAATCTGCTACGTTCTCAAAAAGAACGAATACACTAGTCAGCTCAGCAACATCAAAAGGCCTGAAAGACCACAGAAGTCAACTGAAGTGGATAATTACAGTATTCCTTTCTGGGTAAGAAAAACCCTTCACAACATGTAGCCAAGTAAAGAACACTCTCCGGGAGATAGGCGTGTCATCGTCACAGTCTACAATCAAGAGACACCACCATGAATGGAAATACAGAGGCGATACAGCAAGGTGCACATCATGGGTTACACTCGAGAAGAGCAGGTTAGACTTTGACATAAAACATCTAATAGAACGAGCACAAAGGGTGGCATGATGGCTAGCAGGATCGCCTCACATCCTGTGTTTGCATGTCATCCCTGTGTCTACGTGGCTACTCCCTGGGTACTCTGTCTTCCTAACACAGCCTAAAGACTTGTATGGGGCTAATTGATGATTCTAAAAACTGACCTTCGACGTGACTGTGAACTGTGAATAATTGTCTGCCTATATGAATGTTAGATTGGGGCTGTGTCTTGCCTGTACTCTGCCTCTAACAACTAGGACAGGCTCCAGGCCCCCGCAGTTCTGAAGAAAATGGATCAATGGAGTTTAGAAATTTCTCTAAATTTCTGGCACGTATGTCTTCCAATGGAACCAGGTCGCTAGTGTTTAATGATGATGTGACTGCTGAACGAAGCAGCTGGATGAAAGTGAACACGGCTCTGCTCTCTGCTCAGAATCAGCCAAATGCCACAAAACTCATCAGACAATGCTGCACACATGCAAATAGACAATGACCCAAAGCATATTGCAAAAAACAATCCTACCCACATATTGCCAGTATGTTCAGTGAGCAGTACTCAGATTCAGTTTCTGTAGTGAAAACTGTTCTAATCTCATTGTATAATCAAACTGCCTTGTTGAGTTCTCAGTTCTCGCTGAGTAAATATATCCAGTGAAGACTACATTTATTTTTGCACGTGTGTGTCTGCGTTTGATGAATCAAACACATGATGGGATACAGCACACAGCAGCAGTTTTGCGCATCAAGGCCCCCGATGAATTATGGGAGCTCACTATTGGGAGTGTGGTACTGCTGTTGAACTCTACCATCAGATCAGAAGAATCCATCACCGCGGCGTTTTTTCATTTTAACTCGTACGTCAGGAATGATTTTTTTAGGTCAAATGATGTTGGTGTGGGTTCATGAACAAAGAGTGGGATGCTTTCATACTTTTATTGATCTGTATGAATTTAACTGAAGTCTCAGCGTGACAGTGAGGTGAGCTGTAAAGACACATGAGAATACTCAACAACACCTTACTTTCAGAGCAAGAAGCAATCAGAAGACAGACAAGCAAAGTTCACGTGGTTAAAAACTTGCAATGAAAGTAAACATAATAGAGTGTGGAAGAAAAAAGCACTTTACTGATAATCAGAGCAGCTTCTTTCTGTTGGTTTCTGCAGCAAGCAGGCTACAAGACTGCCAGTGTTACACTGCAAGGGATAAGAGACTAAGTGAAAGTACCTTTACTGTAGATATTTGTCTTGGGCAGCCAGAGTGGTATTACAAGTATATGTAGATAAGAGCTACATGCTTTTAATGTGAGCAGCTAATTAGTTATCTAGCCCGCAAACTGATGTGCAGTGCACAGCGTGTCTTTGTTTGGTCATTTGTTTAACAACCTCAAAGTGAGACGTGCATATGTTAGATGTTAGATAAAAAGAAGGCAGCAGCAGTAATTACACTGTTGTTGATCACGCTGAAAGCTGGTTGCATAGCAGGCCGCTGTATCGCTCAGTGAGACTTTCTACTGTACTTATGATATAAAGCTGAAAACATTTGTTACACACAGATTCTCGGCCTGGCCGAGAGTCTCAGCTGTGAGCAAAAGATGACGACCAATAAAATTCTAAAATATATGTTATTAGCTAAATTGCTGAGATCAATAGGAAACAATATCTGCTACAATGTTAAAAAAAATGGAGGGATAAAACTTTCCAGTGCCCCACTGGCAAAAGGGATAAAACACACAGTGCAAGGCCAGGGCCAGCTATGTCACAATCAGCTACACTTCACACGCTGACAACTCCGACAGGAAACAGCAGTTGTCCTCCCAGACCCACCACCCTGTAAGTAATAAGCCGGCAATCACCCCGGCCTCAGCAAGCCAACTCTGCCTTTAGGCTGTGGTGTATAGTTGGCCCTGGCCTTCACAGAGAGACAGAAAATATCAGCTTCAAATGCTTCTTAACTGTACAACTCACAGAGCAGCAAACTGTCCAGTCTGGGCATAGGACATACCTGCACAGAGAGATAGAAAATACAAAACAATGTTTGCAGTATGGACTATAAGTAGACTATAGTTTAATTGGCTGTGTGAAAAAAAATTTCCATTCTACAGTAGACATGTGTGAAACGCCATAAGAAAAGCCAGCCAAAGACCCAGACTGAGAATCCAAGCACAGATGGAAGAGAAAAAGATCAACTCGACTTTCTGATATTTCCAATGTTTCTTATCTTACCTCCTCTGTCTATGAAAAATGCAGTTTATTGAATAGTTTCTGATGCATAAACTGCATATAAACAATGCACTATTTTGCCCGAGGTCTTCACCCAGCAAACCTCTCAGTTTAGAGAAGAAAACCCCCGCTCAGCAGAACCACACACAGCCTGGGGGTGCAGCCTGGCCAGTCAGCCAGCGAAATTTGCTCCCTTGGTGATGGTGGCAACTTTTGCATCGTTAGCCTGTGGCAATAACGATGTGTGGTTTGTGATGATCGATAGTGTCTTGTAACCCTTCCAGCCCCTATATGATAATTTTAATGATTCACAAACATATTACAAGTGAATATTTATATAACAAAAACAACAATCAACCTACAATGTCAAATCAAATTTGGTGGCTGGATGTATTTCCAATCCTTTCAACCATAGACCTCTATTTAAAAACGTAAAATAATACATTTCGCTTGAACCAAACAACAGAAATATACAGTATTTCCTTCTGTTTCCCATTGCAAAATCCTGGTGTGTCCTATAAAGTAACAAAAACAACTCAAACAACACCCATTAAATATCCCCCAGGTATCACTGAGGTGGAACAGGTCTGCCAGCAGTTTTTCAACAGTCATCCTCTGTTTTTGTATTACAATGCAGGAAACAAAAAATGGCAGTAAATAGAAAAAAATAGAAAAACAAAACAGAAGAAAAATTTGAAATGATTATTTTTTGCATTGGAAAACACAAACATGCAAACTTTTACAGAAATAACGAAGGCATTGTTTCTGGGAAAGGAGATGGAAGTCAAATTTACATGAATTGCCCATTTTTGCTTTTACAGTGTAAAAAAAGAAGAATTTAGTTAAAAGTTTAATGATGCTTTCCACAATGGATTCTTTTCAACAATTATGGTGTTCAGAAATGTTTATATTCTACCTAAAGACATTATTAAAATGTAGCGTGCCCTTAACATTCAGACAGATTTGCTTTATTTCGGATGCACAATTCAATTTTCCTATTATTTAAGAATTTACAACACTTCATGTATTAGTTGCTCTCTAGTTTTGACAGACATTGTTGTGAACCGTGCACTCATGCATTCTGTGCAGCTCTACTCCATAGAGACTGAAGATGAGCTGGTAAGTCATCATTAAAAAGGTTGCTCTGTGCAGATCTTTTAAAAGATAAAATCTGCTAATTAAAATGAAAATAACCCAGATTAGCATTTGTACACCGATGGCTGAAGTAAATGACATCCTTGCATTATTTTATAGTTTTCTGTCTTGTGTTTAGGGGCAATGGTTTTTTTGTTTGTTTGTTTTTTCAGCTACAATATCTCTTTCTTTGAGGCAGTTGAGACTGTCCATAGCAACCATCCAAACTTCCCTTTCCGGCATGTGGCAGCAAAAAATGCTTTCTAGAGCCAGTGTTTCCTTGGTCCATAGTTTAAAAATCAGACTTGGCTCTTTGTCAGACTCAGGGACCACAGTGTTGCCCGGTTTCAAAAATGGCTGTTTTGATTTTCATGAAGGAGACGCTCTCACGACTCATCAAGTGATGCCTCTGACTAGCCAGTCGGTGGCATACTGTCTGTTGATGTTACGTTTTCGGATTGCCTCAGAACGCTTGGAACCACAGCCAAATAGGTACTAAAAAAGTACCTGGTACCAGGTCTGGTACCAGGTCACCTAATGGAAAACCCTAACAACTGTGCCCAGCCAAGTGTTAAAGGGCCAACAGTGTCCTTTGTATCATTTGTATGGTGTTGCACTTCTGGTTCCAGTGAAACAGGTCTGCACTTCTATTCTGTCAAATATGGACAACTTGTCATATTTAAATTCATTAAGTATGTATATTTTTTAAAATGCAAGATTAGTGTTAGTGAAGGACTATATTGTAACTTAAGCCACAACCATTTTAATAACTAGTAGTAGGTATTTTTGTGCTTTGTCTAACAGTGAAAACAAGGGAATCAAAAGGTAAACACAAAACTGCCAAAGGCTACTTTGACCATCAACCTTAAAGCAGACATTATGCATATACAACACATTCTCATTGTGGAGCACATTTTGACAAATGTGTCTGTGTCTCATCATTACTGTCATCACCATCGTTGGATTTACTGGGTACGGAAATTTTCCCCAGCAAGATAAAATGGTTCAGATTTAGACATAAAATTCTGCATCAGGAAGTTGTGAGGTGGTGAGTACATATCTCTTATGAGACTCTTTCTATCCTGTTTAGGTTCACTTCTTTCCCCAGTCCCTTATTTTTTTTTACTGTTGCTTAGTTGTTATGTTTATGAACTAAAGTGAGCTTGGTTTATGTTCAGGAAAATATTCTATAGATAAAAACGACACCCCTTTGCAACAGCAACAATGCACATTGAAAAATTATGAATCTAGAGTGATGATCGCATCTCATTAATGTCAGTGTATTATGGCACCAACATTAGAGACACTAAATGAGAACACTTTGTAGAAACATGGTGGACTTTGTGGAAAAAGATCTGCTTTTCTTTTGCTATAAAGGGACCATTGTAATCCTGAAAAAATATATAGTGCAATGAAAAACCAAACAGACATATTTTTCAGACATTATCTATTGACAATACGAGCACCCTACATCCTGCACACAATGGGCTTTTTAATGAGCAAGTATAATCTGTAACAGTTGTGAATTGAATTAACTGGGTGGTGAATTGCAACACATTTACAATGAAAGAGGCATACAGAAAGAGAGGATTATTAAAAAAATGGAAAAGATCAATATTCAAACAGTGGTGAGCAGAGCTGACAGCTGAGGTAATTATCTCAAATCATTTTCATGGATGAAACGGATAGATGTTGTGTAATTACAGACATGCTAGCTGTCGTGAAGATTATGGGCTGTACAGGGTCTGGTTATTTGTTCATTCAGATGAATTGTGCTGAGATCCTTATAAGCGCTTCTATCGGCACGCGTTACTTGGGTTGTATCAGAAGTTTAAATCACAGTGAGAGGCTCTTTGACAGGCAAACGTATCTGCTTTCCAAGTCCATGACATCTGATGCATTAATTATAATGATGAGCGCAGATAAATAGACTTGAAAAGAGCAGGTGGCTGATTTAACAGCTGTACATTTTTCCTCTCAAATGTACCTCGGGGGCAGATTTCAAATTGCCCTGGAGACATTAATGGTACTATGTTTTTTTTTAATGGTTTTTGCTTGCAACTAGTTTTCTCTGGTTTTTGTCCCATAAGTCCACAATTTTTAGTTTGAATTTTTGGTGGAAGTTGCTTTTAATATCCACTAGATTTTAAAAACATGCCAAACCAAAAAATATACATGTTTTCATATACCCAGTGTCTCTTGTTTGTTTCTATGGAAATTGATAAATGCTGTAAATGTCAAAGCGACATTTCCTCTGGATCCTGGTGTACAAGCTTAAAAGGAAGTCTAAAATAACCACACACAAAAAACAACACGCACAAAAAAACATGTAATGCACATTATGGATAATGAGTACCAAATGTACTTTTATTGCTCTGAGGCCAGAAAAGTCACTGCCGCTGGATCCTCAGGGGTGTCCTTTGTTTGAAGTTGCGCTGTGTTTTTGTGCTCAGTCCCTGTCATTTGGATCAAAGACAAGATTACTGAGAGCCATTAGCTCATCATTACACTAATGCATGATTTCTTATCTGTAATTTTGTTTTTTTGTCTTTGTATATTCTCTGACAGGCCTGTTTCATATCACTTAATCATATTTTGGCTGACCTGCTCTGTCTTAGAAGTCGTTGTTTTCTCAGGGGTTTTTTTGTTTTTGTTTTTAGTCACCAAAGATTTTCCACCGCTCACATTTTGATATTCACAATATTGCAATATTGATACCTCTTTCATAAATTATGGACTTCACAGAGCTTTGGTTCTAATGTACTATGCCATGTTATGCACATGGGTATATAAGCTGAATTTTTTATAAGTGAGCCCTGAACAGCATTCGTATGCATGTTCATCCGTGACTGTCTATCAGCGCCTGATGTGAGTACTTAATTAGAAAGGGTAGGGCAAAGTGACACCAACTGTTTCTCAAGATAAGTTTTTGTTTGCTTCCAGCACAGCATTATGCAGCTGATATGCTGATGTCTATGTATTTGAAACGATTTGATTCACAGCAATTTTTTTTTTAGCTATGACTTTTCAAAGTTACAGTGTTCTCGAGGCTCTTTGCCATCTGTGCCTGATTGATGGTTGGGTGGATTTAAAGTCACATAAGGTTACCAACAAAGTTACCAATCACAACACAGCCATCTACCTGATCCATCTGAGTGTCAAACATCTCTCACTTTCCGCAGCACTGAATCTATGTTACACACATGTTCCTTAAAGGGAAAGGCTGGGTCAGCAGAAAGGGAATCAGAGCTCATGAGTTAAACATGAGCATCGCGTGCATGTTGTCACATGGATAAATGAAAGCTTGACTAGAGGAATCTTGAGTGATGCTTCAAAGCATCAGTTTTCAACTCTCAGCATGTCAGTCGGTGATATTTAAATGTGTCAGGGGAAGCACGTGTTTCCACTTGTGAGCAGTCTTTAGAAAAAGGTAAGCTAGCGAGTCGCTTCTAAGCTTCACATCCATACAACCGCTCTACCGGCCATATGGGGAAAGGAGTGGTTTTGATCTTCTGTTTGTCCTTTGAGTGCATTGTTACAGCTCTACAGCAGTAAAAAGGAGGTTGGATGGAAAGATTGAGCGTATAGCAAAATCGGATTTGTTTTCACTTAAATGCTTGTACAAATATATACATCCTCATACATACACATGTACCTCATACTTACTCATACCAGTGACTTTACATGACTTTCTGATGATTTATGCAGCCATCAAAGTGGCACAGCACACAGGATCAGTGAATTTATTAACAAGCAGTGTAGACTGAGCTGTGTTAACCACCCAACATCTTGGAAACTCACAAGCAGGTCATTCTGTGTTTGTGACCTTGGTGGATTCTTAATTCAGACGTGTAGAGCAGGCATCAAACTGTCTCCTTCACCTCCCATATCACTGAATAATTAAACTTTGAGCTTTTAGGGATGAACATCATGTGGCAGAGGAGACAGGGAGCAAAGGGAGAGGGGAGAAGTGGCTGGTGGGAAAGGCTTAGATGGCTTCAGGGTGGAGGGGTGGAGATGAATTGAGAAGAGTGTCGCAGTTGTTTCTCAGCTCTAAATTTTTTTTGTTGTTGTTATTTTCCATTAAGAGCATGTTTTTGTTATAATTCTAGTAGGAACATGTTTAATTGGGGAACTAGCATGTTTAAAAGAACATGGGAACATAATGTGAGTCTCCAGCAGAGATTAAACATGTTTTCTCAGTTTCTGTGCAATCCAATGGTTTGTATTAGTCTCGGCAGTTTAACGTTGCACCTGCTGCGGCTTTAGCAGGCCTACCGCGTGCCGGTGCTTCACACCCACCGATTCAGCTGCCATCCATTTCTCCTGAGAAACCAGCCCACGCAGCAATTAACTACACAGCTATAAAAGCTGAGAAGACGAGCTGCCCGGTTTCAGAGTGTGAGTGCCAGTACTGTGGTGATCTTGAGGTGTGTTTCTAAACTACCAGTGAGTAGCTGTGTTTGTTTGCCTGTAGAAAATTCCTCAGTAGTGCGCTTTGCTTTAGTGCTTTGAGCAGCTGTGAGCAGCAGTTACCTCCTGTTAGTAGAAGTGCTTTTCAGTGAACCATTTGTTAACACCTTGGGCTTGCTAATGTTTTGTTTTAGACTGACATAAAACAATACATATATTTGTGTTGCATACAAATGTTCATTATTTGGATCTTAAATTAATTCTTGTTTGGATTCTGGGCCCTTCTGAATTGCAAAGATGCCAACTGACAGATAGATATGTTTTTTTAAATTAACTCTTTACAGTGAAAAAAAAAAGCTGGGATAAACACACTGACACAAATAACCACTTATATCTACATATCTTTACATATGTATTGTAACCCATGTCCAAAAAACATGTAACAGAAATTTGGCAGTGTCCTTGTGCTCTTATAGACTTCCTGCATAGCTTCATCTTCTATTTCTGGGAGTCTTGTTCTGACCACATTTACTAGTTTTCCTTATTTGCACTGTAGCTCTCATTAACAGTGATTGTCCTCGACATTAAGACTGGATCTATTTCCCGTAGAGGTTGATGTTTGCTCTCAGTGCAAGTTTAAAGTTTGAAATGGCAGACGTGTAAGTGCAAGTGGTGACACCAGAAATTCAAGGATCAGAACAGAAGTTCAGGGACACGGTCCTCAAGGCATGCTCAAGACATATTAAATACAAAAGACGACACGCTCCTGTGACACACGGCAGCATTATCTCATCATCTCATCAAGATATGTAAATATTTATATATATTTTATATTTACACAAGATATAAAATCATTGACAGTGTCAATTACCACGATTGGTCCCTACGTATCCACATTTTGGCTCCCATATCTAAAGACCATCTCTTGCTCAAAATCTACTAAACAGTAATTTGCCTATAAAGCAATTTTGTAGTAATTAAATAATGGTGATTTGCAGAAATATTAAATCGACTGGAGTTCAAAACTATAGAGGAAATCCAGCTGTGTCTTGGTCTCCTGCCCACTGATGCACTTTCAACTTGAACCTATTACACCTCCACCCATGTAGGACTGAACAGGTGAGTTTTAAATGTAACACTCACAGAGCAAACTGAAGCTGAGAGCAGAATGAACCACCACTGTGATGTGCTGGTTGTTTCCATTACACGGAGCATTATTGCTGTCACAGTCTATTTGCCTCACCTGTTCATACACATACTCTAACACACACTCTGGCCCTCAGGCCACAGTGCTTATAAAGATTAAAGGCTTAAATGCAACTCACAGACAGAGAAACAGAATGGTTTGATACATAAATACAGAGGATGGACATCATTACTTTGAAATTTTATACCATTTTATCTCAGTAGTAGAATAATCAAAACACCCTCATTTTTTATTCTAATACTGCACATAAATTAACTGCATATATTCTAAAAACACCATGGGGTCTTTAGTTACCATAGTGCTGTTGTTACTGGCTGGTAAACCCATGTATTGTAAATCCATTATAAATCCAATAAGTAATAATTTCTGATTTCTGGGAATTTCTGCTAATAAACTAAAAAAATGTTCTCGATTGTAGTATTTTCTCTAGAGCTCAGAAATGGCAGAAAATCATAGAAAAGAAGAAGCAGGAATCCAATTTCAAAGAAATTTGCATTATTCATCAAAACCTATTGCTAACTGCTGGAGGGATGGCTCCGGGTTTATAACCAACTAATCAGAATATTACTTAAAGAATAATGCAAATTACCATATGCTGCAACTTTTCCAAAGGATAGTGGGCACAGCTTGAGCCAATGAAGTAAAGTCTAAGGTCAGCCTTTCCTTCCTCCCATATCTCCTCCTGACTCAATGTCTTTATAACTACATTATAATTTCTGCATGGATGGAAGAAGTTCGGTGGTTAGCACTTTTGCCTCAGAGCACGAAGCTTCAGAGTCCAGAGAGTACATAGCCTCAGGTTCAGTTTCAGCTGAGATGGGCTCCAACTTCCCATAACCATAGTTAGATAAACAGTTAAGAAAAATGATGGACAGGTGGATGACAGATGTAGAGGGATTTACAGCAACAAATGTTACCGTAGGTTGTAATAACCTCCAGAAGCCTTTGGGGTTCGTTTTTCTCATACGACTGTTAGAGTGCAGAAAGCGTCAGTCACTTTTTTGTAAGCATTTGGGGGAAACTGATGCAAGACAACACTGTTGGCTGAAATCTATATCCCATTAACACAAAAGTTGCTAATATAATACTGTATAAACAGTGGAGACGGGTACATCAGTGAGACAGCTCAGGCTGAGTTGGTTTGGACATGTGAAAAGGAGGAATACTGGATATGTTGGATAAAGGATCTTGAATATGGAGCTGCCAGGAAGGAAGAAAAGAAGAAGACCACAGTGGAGGTTGAAGGATGTAGTGGAGGACGTCATGCAGAGTGTTGCTGTAGGGGCAGGTGATTCACTGAGGTGACCATTAACAGGAGCAGCTGAAAGATATAACTGGTCACTTTTATGAATCATGATTCACAAATACTGAATTTTCTGGTAACTGTTTTCTGCAGTGGATTGTGCAGTGTCAATCACTACACAGAATCAGCCTGATCAAAGCCCAGTTAAGATGGGTTAGGGCGCGGCCAACAGTGGGTGACACAGTGTGTCATAATGCACTAAAACATGGATGCTGCATCTGGGAGGTCACAGTATGGTAGGAGTCATACCTGACTGCTCTCTCAAGTCTGGCATGGTTGACCAGTATGAGCGCAGAGCGCTCTGCCAAACGCCTTTTTTCCTACCACTCACCTACGTACAACTGCATGAATAACGCTGCCAGTGTCTGTTAGGCAGAACTGTGAAATTAAGTAACACAACACAGCCAGTGTCGAACACACCCCTGCAGTTGCCATTGTCTATTTACATTAAAATCTTGTAAGCATGATTGATCAAGGGGCAATATTTAGTCTGTCACATCTCTCAGACATTTAAAGGGATATAATAATTAGATGAGACACAATGATCATTGATACTTTGAATGTCTTGATTACCTTCATGTACTTCATAATATAATGGTATGGAGAGTACACATTCTTTAGGACTCAAGAAAGAAACTGCAATTAGAAACAATGAGAAACATTGCTTTACCCTCTGCTGCATCTTCTCAGAGCTTTCCAAATTTATTTTGCTATGCCCCCTGGGTGGAACGAGTGCTGTAATTGGTGAGAACTGTCCCATTTACACACTTAGGCGCACAGCAGGAAGGAGGAAGCTGCTGTGATGTCGATAGCAATTACAGCTACAGGTTAAATCTCCCGAGCTGCAGATCGACTGAACCCGAAGCTCTCTGCTGGCTGTTGTCACCTTAAATGCAATCCGACAAGAATGAGCAGCAAAGGAGAGAAAGACAAAGTTTCACCATGCAGCTGCCAATGTTTGGTCTCTGCTGCGTCTATGCTAAGAGAATAAAAAATGAAAGGAGTCATGTTCAGACAGTCAGCTGAAATCTGTTTCATCTGCACATCAGGTATTTATTTATTTTTGCATTATACATCATAACCAGATGACTGTTTACTTTGCAGCTTAACACAGACGTAAACAAACCATACAGCACACAGATTGATATTTAGCCATTTTAGGTCAAGGAAGTAAGGTTACTTCCTTTAATGCTTCCTTACATAAATAAAAGAGCAAAAGCATAAAGGGTCATCTTTTTCTGATCACTCTTATTCCCATTAGAAAAAATAATTAACATACAAATAATTATTATGAGCATATCTATAATAATAAAAGCCCCATCTGTATATGAAGATCAACATATGGGTAAAAAAATGAAGCTAAAAAACCTTTTACATGGAACATGACTAATGTACCACTCTGCTGTTACACCCATTTTTAAGAAAGAATGGTTTCCTGCTGTATGTAGCAGACTGCAGTGTGGCATAAGCAGGTGGGGAACACTTTGACCACACATTGGTGGACATACATGCATGTGACCAATAGAAACGCAGAGTGACAGGAGTGGGCATTTATAGCACACATAAAAACCTTAAAAAAAAAAATACAAAAATGACTTTTTTTTGGGTCCCCTCAAACCTAGTGGTCAGTGCAGTGCATGACACTTTTTATTGTGAAAGGGCTTTAATGCTGGCATCTCTTAAACCTGCATTAATGGGTACCAAACAAGTCTTCTTGGTGCGTCAGGAAAATAACCTAAAAAGATGAAAGATTATCGCCAACAACGACCATCACACATGTTACGTAACTACACGGAGAGGACATTGTGATATCTTTAGTGGGTGTGGATTCACCGAGTTAAAATATGGAAACTGTGTCTCAGTAAAAGTGTGTCTGAAGGTGTGTATGTGTGTGTCAGTATCAGGATCAGAGAATGACAGTTTTCCTTTGTCCCAGTCCAGATGAACTCTGATCCTCTGAAATCTCTTTCTTATTGAGAGAACAGTTGGGGGGCCGTCACTGGAGTTTGCTGTGTACTCACCATCACAGAAAACAAGTTTTAATAAGTTACATTTTTTGTCTTCACTGTTGGCAGATCTCAAAAAGACTCCCAGTGCCCAGACTGGACTGTCTCCAACTTCAACATCCCAGCTGTGAATTTCTGAGTTAAAGCCCTCAGAGCCGAGGACAGAAGGATAGAGATAAATCCTTTCGGGGTTTTCGGGAACCTTCTGTTTCCTTGCACGTCTCACACTGGTCAGATTTTCAGACAAGATGAGATCTGGATGAGCAGTGTTTGGATCCAGAATCACAGGAGTATATGAAATAATGTCCTTCATGTTGCTCCAGATGTTGAAGGACAAGTTGCCCAGGTGTTCAGCAACATCAATCAGAGCACCTGAGACCAGTTGAGGAACATCAAGCATGGATAGCTGCTGGACTCTTTTTACTGCAGCTTTGTAGTTTTGTAGGAAAGAGATGTCTTCAGCTCTCACCTCCCTCTCTGTGGCTCTGATTGTGCCTGAAAGATCTGCAATCTTTCTGCTCAGAGTTTCAATCTTTACCTTCATCTTCTGACACTTTTGCTTCTCTTCATCTTTTAGAGCAGTGATCTTGGCATTCTCTTCGTTTTGTAGAAACTGGCGAAGCTTTGTAAACTGCTGCTTAATCTGCTTTTCTGTCTTCTGGGTCTGAACCCTAATGTGTTCTGCAGTTTGAACACATTTCCCTTTAACTTCCTCATAAAGCTTCAGTTTATCCTTTAAAGGCTTCAGACATTCCTGGAGCTCCTGTTTGTGAATGTGCGCAGCTTCATTGATGGGGCTGAATCTGTGGTTGATGTGCACTGCTGAATCTTGACAGACAACACACGCTGGCTCCTGATGGTCCAGACAGAAGAGCCTGAGATTCTCAGAATGCACAGTGCAAAGTGTCTGGGAACCTCTTGAAGCTCTCTGATCTGTGTTCTGTAAATAGGCCTCACATAGGTTCTTCAAAGCCAGGTTACGGGGTGGATTACTCTGTAAAGATATCGTCTTACAAACCGGACACTGCTTTATTGGTTTGTCAAGCCACCATCTCTGCAGACAGGCTTTACAAAAGCTGTGGCTGCATGACAGGATAACAGGATCTTCAAAGATGTCATGGCAGACAGGACAGGAGAGATGGTCCTCTGACTGTGTGGTCATTTTCTCTCTGAAAGAAGCTTTAAGCAGAGCAGATACACAGATAAAAAAAAATCTTAAGGTTCCCTTATCCACCTAATCCTTTTTTCCCCTCAGTGACCTCCACAAACATTCTAGTACTCACAGTATCAGGAGCTCTTTTCTGCAGCTCGTTTCCAGACTTCGTAGTTTTATGCTGAAAGTGAAAGTAATTGTCTGTCAGTGTGTGTCTGTATTCTCTGCACAACAGCTCAAATGAATCTGTGAATTCACATTTATTGGTTGTCTCAGGTCGAGGAAGTCAGCAATGGGGTGGAGTTTTATTTCACCCCGTTGTTCTGGCTTTGTCCTTTTGCTGATGCTTTCACAGATGAGGAAACCCAGCTTTTGTGCTCTGGTACAACTGCAATGTACTTTCAGTTTTGGAAAATAAGTTAATCAGAGTTCATTCATGTTCTCTATGTTATCAAAAAAAGTTATGCTGTGAGTGAACATTTTATCACTCTTTAAGTCTGTGCACACTCTGCCCTATCAAGGAACAGTATTAAAACCATAAAGGTAAAGCACTTCTTATTATGTGTCTTATATATAATATCATATATATTATGTTAGCTGTAACTGATTGCCCAACTTAACTTTAGCACTCTCAAGCTCTCTCTTAACGCTCTCTTAACATAGTGAAATTGGGTCATTCTTTGTGTTTTTTTCCCTGTATTATTATCCACAGGTAGTTATTTTAAGAGTATATTTGTTAAAAAAAAATATCTAGATAGCTATGAAGAGGTCATTTTCATGACTGATGTGTTCTGCAAGAAAACTCTTGCCTTTAGGTAAAGGTGGTGATGTCTCTTGTTGTCTCAGTTGACACTAACCTGTATTTCATGACTGGCCTCAGGTGAGGCAGATGAAAGGAGGATCTTTGTAATGTGCATTAATATTTTCAAATACAGTTTTAACCCTTTAAACCTAAACCATGAACCTGGAATGTCCACTAAACCTTCTGATGAATAAAAAACACAAAAAAACATAGAAAACTAAACATCAGTTCACATATGAGTTTGAATTTGTATCAAATTTCTAGCATTTTTTTTTTATGCAATTTATTGCTTAAAAATGTTTTGTACAATTTATTCATATTTTTAAGGTGGAAAAAAATCCCACTGATGATGCAGAGGTCTCTAAAACGCATAAAATTTCATGTATCAAATGTGTTACACATCACAATAGATAAATGTATGTATAATATTTCTCTGCTATGGTTCTTTCTACTTCCTGATGCAAATATTGCATTTTCCATTTATTTTAAATCTTTGAAAACATATATCTACAAATTTATTGTGCTGCTATATTATAAATAAAGCTGCCCTGCAGTATATAAATAATAAAATGATCCACAGTTATATACAAATTAATTAATTCACATGTTTGATCTGTTGTATTGTATAAGATTATGCATGCTTTTAAGATTCGTTTGCTTTAAGAGTACTTTTACTTTAGGTACGTCAACTCTATTTTGATGCTAAAATATACTTTGACTTTACTACAAATATGAATTTTACTTATATTTATTTATATTTAATTTATAAATAAACTTATAATAAAACTATATGCTTATAAATAAACACTACTGCTGTAATGGAATCTGAAGATTCATGTAAATTCATGCATTGAAACATTACAATTATTCTGACGGACAGTTGTTAGTTAAGAAAGCATGCTGTAATTGTAACTTGTGCATGTTCTGACTTTTCCATTCACTTGTAATTCAAACAAAGAGAACAATGCTCTCTTTACCTTGACTGTAGTCAACACGTTCTCACTCCCAACTCGTCAAATGTGTGACGCATGGTCAGGCTCCCCCTGCTTCACTTATCGACGCGCAGGGTACCCCCCTCGCGTCGAGAATTGACGTGCAGGGTCCTCCTATTGAATACTATGCTGCTCCCTAATCGTTGTTTATCGACGAAAAGAGATTTCCGCGCAAGAGCCTGTTGTTCGTATATTTATATATTTCCGAAATCACATTGTAGTGACGTATACTGAACACAATATATTAAATAATATAAGCAACTACCTGAGAAACAGCAGATACAGCAGATAAATTAATTATAGGCTATTACTTTTGCATTTATGGAGGGAGAGGTGTATGCTGGGTAATGGCACAGCTAGCGACTGGGTGACTTTATTCACCCGCTTCGGCTGTTATCAGTCCATACAATGGGCGTTATTAGCAGAAATCAGTCCCATAGATATGGGCCATCCACCTGCTAGATTGTTCAGAAGGTTGTTATCATCCATCCAGATGGAGGATCAGTAACAGGAGCGTGGAAGACTCCAGAATCCACTCTGGCTGGAATCCGGTGGATACAGCAGTGTTACAGGTAAGACCATTTAAACGGACAGCATTTATAGAATGACTATTAAAAGTCAGCGAGTGTCAATAATGTTAATGTGGTTATGTTAGTAATACACCGAGTGCTAATATAACAGCTTTAAGATACATTTGTAGATATTATTACGTGTTTTACCGTCTTTATGGTGCTAGCTTAAAGTTACGGTGTAAACGTTAGCTTATATTGTAGTAAAGCTGTTACTGTTTAAACGATGTTGGGACAGAAATATTAGCTTCTGTCATGACTGATGAAGTTACTACTTAATTAAGTTTCCAGTAAAGTGATTAATCGCAGCCACAGATTGACAGTAAATATGCCGATTAGCTTCAATGCATCTGTAATAAATATGTGCAAGTTTCAGTGCTTCGTTTAAACTGTATGATACTTATACTGACCCAGGGTCAGTGTAAATACAATCCTAGCTGTGTGAACAAAGCCTGGCTCCTTTAATCCTGCATGACAAACCTCAGGATGCAGGTTATTATGACTCTTTCCTGCTGGCACACCTGTCACACCTGAGAGTCAGCTAGAAGCTTACAGTGACGTGGACATCATGCAAAGACTGCCAGACTCTGTAATACTGTAAATGATCAGTGACTCAGGTTAACACTAAACTTTAAACAGTCCCTCTGTGTCTCTGTGTGTGCTGAACATTTAGAATTGAGTCAGACTGCATTGACTGTGGGACTTTTCTGTGTTAAAAGCAGGTTGAAGACGGCTCAGAAACATTTGAAGATTAAAATTTACATTTATTTATTAATTAATTAATTTATGGCTGCTGGTGATTTGTAAAGCCTCTACTCAGCTGTATTTTTGTTACTAATTTATGTTTGTTGTTGTTTAACAAAGATTTCAGAAGAGCAAAGATGAGGACTCCTACTTCATCCTTAATAGTTTAACCTGATTGGAAATCAAAAAAATCCTGATTCTTCTTCCACAGAAGTTTCATTTGTCAGTGTGGGTCTGCTGAGTCACCTGAAGAAGTCATTTCATTCTCCACGATGTTGATTTACAGAAATGTTTCACAGGAGCTGATTCCTCCCAAAGGGTGAACTAGTGTGTTTCCATAGATTATCTCTGTATGAATGTACTTCTTAAATGAAGGCAAGTGTTTGTCCTGTTTTGTTCCTCAGGTACAGTACGTGATATTAAGGGCAGGCGGTCATCACTGGGGGAAGACAAGAAGCAGACGTACTTTCAAGAGGGAGCTGCAGTGAGGACACTGAGGTCAGAGGTCAGAATCTGAAACGGCTCAGGTTTATATTCTAGGGGTTATAAAAAAATTTGAATGTATTTATAGAGAAACCTTTAAATAATATTTCAAATAATAGTCATAATTATGATTATTATTAGAAATATCAAACATCTAAGTGGATTTTCTGTTACACGTATTGTCTTAGCCCTGCGATAACTAGCAGCCTGTCTTTGTCCTGTATCAGCTGGGATAGGCTTCATCCTCCCGCGACCTTGAATTGGGTACATGAATTTTATTGAATTGTATCCCAATTATGTAATCTGATCTTTTACAAACTCAAGGTATCCAATCAAAATGTAAGTAATAATGATAAAAATGAGAAAGCAGAAATAAGTGTGACATGAATGTAAATGTGTTCGCTGACATAGAGGACAGTTACATGTAGTCTGAAAAACCTTTGTTGTCAAGTTTGTAGGTCTATCAGCACGAGACATTCTTACATAGAAGAGACTGTTAAAGTCTCTAACTCAGTGAAGCATTATTGGTCCTGTCTGTTTGGATAAATATAGTAAGCTGATGTTTGTCCATTTATTGACACATTTTCTTAAGTGCTTATCCAGTTCAGGATCACAGTGGAGCTGCAGTTGGATATGTTCAGTAAAGAAACCTTACAAAAGTTAACATAAACCTGCATCTCTGTACGTTGTTGTCCACAGGATGAGAAAATCAAACTGGAAGACTGTGGAACATGTTAATAAATGTTTGTGTGTTTATGCCTGTGTCTTTCACAGGAGGCGCTGAAAGGTTTCACTAATAGTTCCTGGTGAATCAAAGCAGGACCATAAAGGTTGCTGGACTGCATGATGGCCTTACCCCTGAGCAGTCATCCTGTTAAAGGAGGAACCAGTTAGAAGCTGTTTTCAAAGTAGCTGAGCAGATTTCACCTCAAGTAAGCGATTAACTGTTTGTTCATTTGTTCTGCCACTTAAAGAGCATTTAAGGACGTCTTTTGAGTGTTTAGTTGAATTAATTCTACTGGCTCTCATGGTCATTTGTGATTATGGACATATTTTTCATGTTCATCAACCATTCAGTAAATTCTATCTATTTAGTAATATCTGTCAGCTATAAAATGTAATATAAATATAAAATATCTAAATATCTCCTGCCCTTTATATTTTAATGATGTAAGACCAGACGTCTGTTATCCTGTTACATAAGCATTCCTCACATATCAATGAGATGCTGTACAGTACAATCCTACTGACACAGCAGAGGGATAACGACGGCTATTCAACATCGTTACACGACACATTCGAGCTGCATAATACAGACAAAGTGACTAAATCATCTTTTTGTGGTTTATTGTCTTCAAACCAGCAGACAAAGCCGATGGCAGAAGATGTTTGGAGAAGAACTTCAGGCCGTGTACTGACAAGGTATTTTTTCTTGTTATCAAAAGACATTTGGAGTGGCGACTTCTACAGCTGTGCTGATGTAAAGCTTACAGTCTAAGAAGTCACAGTGTTGATATTCAGCACAAAGTTTGAATTTATTTACAATCATAGTTTTATAAATTCTGACTGTAAACAGCTTTTACAGCTTTGATATTGTTTGACACTCGATATCAGGTGATGGTATTTAATTTAAAGGTTTCTGTGTCCCAATGAGCCATTTACACTGACCAGTGTCAGTTTAACTGTAACACATTCATTATTTAGATCCAACATTTCTAAGAGAAATAACTGAATGTAAAAATGGCAGCCCTCAGGCCAGGTTTAATTGATAGAGATATATGCATGCATTATGAAATTTATGTATCCCAGATCATTTTTATTCATCTAGTCATGGCAGACCCACCCCTTCCTCCCAAGTTAACTGCAACCCAAAAGAACTAGTGGGGCTATTTACACACTCACAACCAGTGTGGGTAGAAAGAGCCACCAAAAACCTGTCAGCCTGCACAGCTACAGATGTGCTAAAAGCTATAAGAGTTAGAAGCTCTGTTTATGGAGAAACCTTCTAAGCCTAACAGGGGACAGGTACTCCTGCCCAATTAACATGATATAACATACAGCCCAGCCATAAGGAGAACCAAGTCATTTGTTTAAAGACAGCATGGGACCAAATGCATGTAACCAGCCTGCACCAACCTGACATTTCTTCCTCCTGAATTAAATGAATGAATGGATGAAAGTTAAATGACTACAAACCTAAAGCCACTAGTTCCCACACTGGAGGTCCCCAACACTGTGTGTTAACCATATTTAGCTTGTATCAACAGTTGTAACAGGCTAAGCTACGTGAGACTGCATTGAGCGATTGTTTCCATCTTATTGGTTTCAGCTCATATGTTCTTTTTCCTTTCTGTAGATCAAAGCAGCTCGTGCTCTGTCTGCTTCCATTTTGATGGCAAGAAGAAGAAGAAGAAGAAGACTTCAGCGAAGTGGCGTTCATGGTCTCAGTGGAAAGTCATGGTCACACACTGCATGTGGTTTTAAAAGCAACATGTCTGTTCACCACAACAATGGAGATGTGTAATATTAGTGCAGCTACGGTTTGTTCTTGAACATCAGTTCTGTTTTCTACTTTGACCACTTAGACCAAAAAGTGTTGTTTTCAGATTCTTTCTTATAAATCTGTAAATCACCTGTTCATTTTTATTACAATTAGTTTCACATAAATGTTAGTGTTTCCTTTATGGTCTTTTAATGCTTACACTAGACTGTACACGTCTACATTAGAGACATTTCTGTTACCTATTTATGAGACTGGGCTGCTTTACTACAATTTGGAAATGGATGCAAAATCGTGCTATTGTTTGTTTTTAATATGATTCAATTCAATTCAATAAAACTTTATTGATCCTGAAGGTTGACCCCGAGGAAATTTGGGTTAAGGCCAACACAGGAGGTGTCTGACTAAGCAAAGATTAATCTGATCCCATTTCTACCTGTCTCTACTGTTTCAACTGTAACTGTCAGGATATATATTTATTCCAGCTCTCACAGGACAAAGGAATGACTCAGACTTGTCAAATGTTCTTTGATTTGATACACAATATGAAGTTCACAATTTTCTTACAAATAAAACTTTAATGACAAACATGAACAGCTGTGCTTATTTATGATTTTTTGAACGTGTTCATATTTAACAGTGTGCATCTGTATGCTGAAACTGTAATGGTGAACCTGAGGTGATGGTCAACAGAAGGCAAATATATATAAATAGAAAACAATATTGAAGTAATGTCTTTACCCTCTGCAGCGTGTGGACGCTGTGCACACAATCACCTTATTCACTGTAGTAAACATGCACCGCTAGCTCACGTGACTGACTGTCTCCATGGTTACATCGTATATTATTAGCTATGCAAACAGCTTCCAAAGATGCCGCCATAGCTCTCTGCAGCTGTAACACTTTCATGCTTTACAAATTATTTCACGTTTTTGATAGTTATGAAGACAGAATATGTTTTTAAAGTCATGCTAGGCGGTTGCTATGGTGGTTACTGTGGACTAGGGTGGACCGCGCGTCCGATTCCTGTTATTAGCTGTCCGCCGTAGGAAGGCTGCGTTCCGTTTAGAAGTAGCGCCAGTCTGCCGTAACTCGAACTCAAACCCCGCTTTGTTCAATTAAAGGCCTTTTACAGCCGTTCATGACACACACGCACACACACATAAAGCACTTTGCCTCACCATGAGAATGCAACTTTACTAAAACCTTTAAAGTATCTGATATAGGATAGAAAAATGAAGCAACCAGAGATTTAGTGATGAAGACTCTGGGTCTCTGTAGTTCACGTTTACAGTCCTGAATGACTCACTGCACATCCATATACTTTATTGAAGAGGAGTTTAGAATGCACTTTACATTTAGACTGTTGCTGTTTAATTTTTTACATTGTTACCGTGTTATGTCATCATAAGGTTCACCTGCTGGCAGGGCTGGACTGGGACAAAAAATCGGCCCGGGCATTTTGACTAGAGACCGGCCCACCAGGATAGAGATTGAAAATGTGAAGTCATTCAGGGGTAAAACCGCAAAGGATTCTGGGAACTTGAGGCAAGAGGTACTAGTGCACGCAGGCTTTCAATTGAACTCAGTCACACAGCGATAAAAAGAAACCCAAAAAATGGCAAGAAGCTGTTGTATTATTAACTGCAATAGCCGGTCGCATGACAGCCACGGGAAGCCGACGGGTAAAGAGATCGTTTTTTTTATTGAATTACATCGTTGAAGAGAAATTTTTTAAGCCATGTTTCTGAAGTAAGAGCAGACGGATGGTCTGGATATACCAAATATAACGTCCCAGAACACTCCAGCTCACATGTTAGTCTGCTCCAAGCATTCCCACAAAGGTCAGTGTTTTGTAGCAGTTAATACGTCATTTTTCTTAACATAATTGGTGATATAGGTTACAATCAAGTCTGTCGCTGAACAGAAATTGTCGCACTATGCTCCTTTATTTATTGTGCATAAATAGTGAATTGTCCTGACACAATATTGCGTTTCGCTTCTGTTATTACCACGGTACATTGACAAAAACATATACTTTTATTCACAGGATAAAACAGTTGATTTGTATCACTAATTGTTGTTATAATTACTAATTACTAATTACTGCTCTGGCGGGAGACAGTATGAGCGTGCAGCGTTTAAAGCGTGGAAGTACTGACCTTACTTTGAGTTTGATTCTGTAAAAAGTGACAAAAACATTAGTGTCCGCTGTTCACTGCATGGGAAGAAAACTTCTTTTTACAGCAAAAAAACCCCTTAACTTCCGAGCAAGCACCGAGTGCGCTGCTACAGAATGGGAAATTCACAGACAAACTCGCGAATTCTTCCACTGACATGCGGCACACCTGCACCAGGGCAAATATCCGCCTGCTATACAGGTGAAAATAGAGTAACGGGACCGCTGAGTCTTTGATTTTATTTATTTTCTGCTGTGTTACACTTGCATTTATTTGAAAGACTGAGTGTAAACACCAAAAAATATTAAATTTTTTGTGCTGGAATGTGCAGAAAATAGGTTTAAATGTTAAACAAATTTCTTCCAGTCAGAGAATGTTGCATATAATTAAATTTTTTGCTTGATGCATAAAGTTAAAAGATTAAAACTAATAAAACAAGTTTTAAAAAGAGACGTTTCCATTTGATTCCATTTAGTATGATGGATTATGCATTGTCCAGTGCGATTACAGCATACAATATTATTGTCACTGCTACATTTCTGTAATGCGTACCAGAAATTATTTCCACTACTAATTAATTACCGTTGAGCTCAAAGGTTATATTAATAAACGGTTAACGAATGTGTATTTATGACGACGATTTGTGAGACTGGTAAACTTACCTTTGTTTGTACGATGGTCTTTCGTTCTACACGGTGCATTTCAAGGTCCTGTACCCATCCGTCGGTAAACTGTACCTGGGCTTGTTGCAGTGACCTGAAGTTACTAAAAACTTCATGAGTGTATGCACTCACTCCAAGAACCGTATAATTATACATCTGAGCGTGGTGAAAGTTGGGCAGCACGCTAATGTCTTTTGTCCACTCTGCGTGCTCATAAGGGTCTGACCCTCTCACTCCTTTGATTTTTTCCTCGTATCTTTTCTTTGCCTTTTCGTCGAGTCTGTCTTTGTACGGACCGGCATTATTCTCCGTAGTTTTGTACATTCCTTTTTTGTACGGCAAAGAAAAACCAAGAAGGTATTGGAACCGGAGAATGAACTTTTTGCGGTGCTGCAAATGCTTGCATTTGATGCGGTACTTGGATTGTTTTGCCTCGAGTTCCCGGCATACAATGCGCGAAATTCACGTGATCTGTCAATCGCTATAGGAAAAACCTTAAATTAAGAACAAGAACACTAGAGGTGAGACATGATCATTAATTAATATTAAAATTAATAAATGACAGATTTAGTGATATTTTCATAAACACCTCCTTTCCTTTTTTTGTTCTCCATTTTCTGTAGTTCGTCTATAAGATTACTAAACAAGGGGGAGGGTGCATCCGGCCTCCTCGGCTGTAATTGGTCCAGCCCAGAGTCGATCATGACCAATTGGCCAATCCAACACCTTTCATTATATATGCCCTTCCTAAAAAAAAAAAAAAAAAAAATCCATCGGCCCATAAAAACAAAAAATCGCCAGCGGCCCACCGGGCAAATGCCCGGTATGCCCGATGGCCAGTCCAGCTCTGCCTGCTGGGGGTTTGATGGATCAGCTGGACAATACAGTCAAAGACAGACTTCATCCATCATATGCAAGAATCCTAGTTGGATTTTTGTTTTCACTCATATTTTAGAACCAAATATTGAAAACAACTGTGACAGACTGGATACCTGGTCAGGGTGTACATTACCTTTCACTCAAGCATCCCAGGACAGAGCCCTGCCCCACCATGAGCCTGGGTGGATACGTGGTTATAATATAAAATGACTGATACTGAATATGAATATTTCATGAAAATCAAATTATAATATGAATTCCTAGGTGTTTGTTATATCCAGTAAGAGATCGATTACATATGTCTGAATTGCTAACCCTAACCCTAGCTCAACAGACCACAATGCCCTGGACTGTCACTATTATTACATGCTGTGAACATAAGTAGCTTTGATCACAGTTCATGTTGTAAAAGAGAAGGAATATTGAAAAAAAGATCAACATTGTGATAATATTTCTTCCAAACTGACCAGAAACATGCTTATCAGACTCTCACAGCACAGGATCAGACTCACTGTGCATGACGGCTCAGGCCAATAATGTTTGTTAGATTGTCAGTTGTTTAGTGCTTCTGTACAGTTAGGGTCACCATCTCTATTTCAGTATAATTAATATGCAGAAAACACTAAAAGTTGATTGTCTTCCAATATTGTAACATAATTAAAAAACTTTGACTTTGTAAGTACATATTGTTACAGTCCTAATGCCAATATGATTCCTCATAACTCCTGCTTTGAAATACTGAACTTTAAAATTGACCTGATGAAAGATAATTTACAGTGGCAGTCTGTCAGGATAATTCTGACTGTAAGATCAGTGTATTAATCTGAATCCTTCTGCAATGTGCTGTGAATGAATGCTGATGCAACTCACTGTGGGAAAGCTGTTAATAAATGAATCTGTGTGTTACATGACACACGCAACACATTCACAGAGGAAGAGGACACAAAGGGAGGACACGCAGAGGCTGTGTTAAAGTCAGAAATCCAAATCTTTAGTCAAAAACAGGCGGCGGTTACAAACAGGAAGACAAGCAGTCCATCAAACAGTCTACAGGGTCAAACATACAGAGAATTCAAACAACAGTAAAAATAACTGAACACTGAAAACTTAAAGCAATGTGAGACGCAATAAAAGGAAGCAGCGCAGTATATTCACTGAATTATCATCAATTACAAAAGAGAAATCTAAGGATTATTTTCTTAATTGCGGGTAGAGTGTGGCTGGTAAAGATGGAAACATACAGAATGTAAACTGTGTGAGTTTGGTGAACTTTGTTAGTAACAAATGAAGTAAAAAAACAGACAAAACACAGAAAGAGGCTCTCAGTATTCATTAATAATTAGAAAGCATCTAAACATTCTGATTTTTACAGTCTTAGTTCCGCTCGCTGTCATCATTATAATCATCATGATCAATGGCGAGGTCATGAGGTGGGCGGGGCCGTCTCTGGTGATGTCACCATGAAGGAACAGCGTCTGGCACGTGTTGGTGAACCATCCCAGTACACTGGTGTAGTTTCCTCTCCAGCTGTTTGACATTTGACACTTCAACATTAAGGGAAGAAGAAGAAATAGCGTTAGGTCAGGTGACCACATGGTTTCTAACATAACTGACAGGAAGTAACCAGGCCGTTAGAAATGGATGGCATGTGTTTATAGTTACTGTAGTTAGGTAACTCTACTTACCAAAAGCAGAGCTGCTGAATGTTGCAAGAACATGCTCATGTGTGGTGGTTATTCAGTGCTGCTCCTGCAGGTTAGACGTCCAAGACTGATATCCTGCCCATCTGAGAGTTTGAAAACACACATGCAAAGATTTAATTGTATTACAGTCAAAGTTGGATGTTCGTTTTTGTCCTTTAAAAATGTTTGTGTATTTGAAAGCACTAACATTTAAGGATGACTCGGATCGTCTCTCTCTAAGAGTATCTCCTTTAAAGGGGAGACAAGTGTATCCACTGATCAACAAGTCAAGGTGGTGAGAAGGACTCGTGCCCTTTGTGACTCTGCTAGTTCTTCTGAGGAAACACCACCGTCTCTCCACACCGTCACCATCTGTGAGCACAAACTGCCGCTCTGCTCTGTCAGCATGTAGGAAATCACATATCACACACACAAGGGTGAAGAAACATTAGAGCTCAACTTTGGATACTTTAGATCAAAACTAGCTCTTAGTTTCAGCAATCAGACAAACAAAGATACCAAACTGATTCTGTATGAATACAATATGGTATTTTCAATACAGGTGTCAAATTAATGTATTAAAACTAATACAGATATATGTATATATATTTTTGATAAATTAGTTTGCTAAATTAGAATATATTTTTATTTATTTTTGATTTAACAATTGCAACTGAAAGAAATTAAATACTGAACCAAAATATATTGTCACATTCTGCATTCTCAAATACAAATTTCACAAAGTAAATTTTTGATTAACAGAAAAAATATAAATTAAAAAAATAATTGTATATTATTAAAATATTATGCAACCGTGACCAAAGTCAGAATCATCATTACAGTATTGTGGACTTACTGCTTGTATAATAGTGATAAACTTCAGGGGAGATCATGATGACAGAAAACTGTAAACAACACTCTGAAGTCAAGCTGCTTTTCTTGTTTCTGTGACCTCAGCATGCTCACAGACCTGAAGTTGCTAAAGATTTTAAAAAGTGATAATTACAGGGAATAAACTTCTCTTTTTCATCACTTTAATCAAACATTTGATGCCTCAGCTGTCTCAGTCCTATAGCATTCTGCAACTACAACTAACCTGAGGAGGCTTGGATTTGGCTGCAGGTGCCCCTGTACATCCTTCTCAGCAGCACACGTGTGGGTACCATTTAATCACACTTCGTCCTGAGCTTTGCTTCATCACAAGACTAAAGGTGGCATCCCGTGTCACAGTCTTATCATCATCCAATTGGAGAAGAAACATTTACGGTCATCCTGGTTTTGTTTTCTGATCCTGCAAAAAGACTGAGAACAACAAAGCCCAGAGAACACGAGATACACAACATCCAACATTCAGACTCAACAGCCTCCATAAATGAAGAGCACCAGGTTGGTCCAGTTATACTAGATATGAGCATAATTCACATTACTGTGTATGAATAATAATCAAGAGACAAACTTTGAAGATGCAGAGCATGGTGTCCCATCATCAGACTGCAAACAAATATCCACCAGGCTTCTTTGTTGGCAGAGGTGAAGATTCTCCCATCAGGGATCAGTAGCGTGTATTAACCTGTGGTATAAGCAGCAGTCACTGAAATGTTACTGTTTCAGATATGAAATCTGCCACATAAAAGCCAGGGTGGGAGGGATCTCTACAAACTGACTTACCTCTGCAAGTGTGAGGCTGTTCCTCCAGCCTCAACAAAAATCTGACTCTCCAGTCACAGACAAACAAAAAACTCCAGCTGGGAGATAGAAAACGCTGCCTGGGTCTTGCTGGATGTTGCTGGTCAGAGTCCACACATTAGCAGAGTGCTGCTTGGTCCCACTGACCCATGTGGACAGCGACTGTGGAGAACTGTTCTGGAAAATGGAAAAGAGAATTAAAATGACAAAAAGCCAAACAGGATTTCCACAAAGACTCTCTTAGAATCAGCAATCAGAACATCATTGGTTCATATTACACCTAAATATGACCAGGCTCCTTAAATGTAAGCAGTTAAGATCTGATTTGATTTACATTCTTCACACAGCACATTTGTCCAGGCTGTCAGGTAAACATAGAATTAATCTCAGGTAACATGACTCATAGTAGAGATTCAGTAAGAAAGATTGCCAGCTCTAATATTATTACCACACCAACAGCTCAGATTTCTAGAAGTATTTAAACAAATGTCAGTCTATCCATTCATTTTCTTCTGAATATTCAATTCAGGTTCACAGTGGGAGGGTGGGGGGGGGCGTTGTGGAATTTTGTAAATAAAATCTGCTGTGATCAAGCTATTTATTACTGCGCGCAGGAGAGCCAACACACATCAAACATCTAAGTTCACAGTCATGTCAGCTCTGCCACAGAAGTGGTGCTCCCACTCCTCTTTGCATTCCAAGAAAGAGGGAGGAAGTTACAAACTGATCATACCACACTTCACGCGTCTCGCTATGAAACCTAACAGATCAATGGTTAAGCTGTTTTGTGCCCTTGGCCTTATCAGCACCTGTAAAGGGAGTTGTTTTCTCAAACTGCTGATGCTGAAGTAAGTTCATCTAGTTTTAGAAACTTTCACTGAACAGTCTATAACAGTGTCACAACTAAGCATATGCATAAGCACTTAAATACTTTAAATGAGAATAATAGAAAATTTCTATTAGAGCCTGTCCCAGTAGTCATAGGTAGAGCACACCTGGACAGGTACCAGTCTGTCAGAGGACTAACAGAGAGACAGACATCAGAGTAACAAATCTATTTAAAATTAATGTAAGCTTGCTACAGCTGTATGTATGAACATGTGTTTCTGTGCTCACAGTCCACCTCTCAGGAACCTGCAGTTCATTTTAAGTCTACTTTAAACAGACCTCACAAAAGGCTGATGTGGCTGGATCAGTAGTCTGATTTAAGTACGATACCTTTGGCCAGGGATTAATCTGGTACATCGCTTCACTGTAATCTTACGTATTTTCCCCACACCTGAATAAAAAATATTGATATTTACAAATAACAGATTCAGCTGATGTAGCCTGACTCAATCTGATTCCAGATGTTCAGCACACACAGAGACACAGAGGTACCGTTTAAAGTTTAGTGTTAACCTGAGTCACTGATCATTTACAGTATTACAGAGTCTGGCAGTCTTTGCATGATGTCCACGTCACTGTAAGCTTCTAGCTGACTCTCAGGTGTGGGAGGTGTGCCAGCAGGAAAGAGTAATAATAACCTGCATCCTGAGGTTTGTCATGCAGGATTAAAGGAGCCAGGCTTTGTTCACACAGCTAGGATTGTATTTTACACTGACCCTGGGTCAGTATAAGTATCATACAGTTTAAACGAAGCACTGAAACTTGCACATATTTATTACAGATGCATTGAAGCTAATCGGGATATTTACTGTCAATCTGTGGCTGCGATTAATCACTTTACTGGAAACTTTATTAAGTAGTAACTTCATCAGTCATGACAGAAGCTAATATTTCTGTGCTAACATCGTTTAAACAGTAACAGCTTTACTACAATATAAGCTAACGTTTACACCGTAACTTTAAGCTAGCACCATAAAGACGGTAAAACACGTAATAATATTTAGAAATGCATCTTAAAGCTGTTATATTAGCACTCGCTGTATTACTAACATAACCACATTAACATTATTGACACTCGCTGACTTTTAATAGTCATTCTATAAATGCTGTCCGTTTAAATGGTCTTACCTGTAACACTGCTGTATCCACGGATTCCAGCCAGAGTGGATTCTGGAGTCTTCCACGCTCCTGTTACTGATCCTCCATCTGGATGGATGATAACAACCTTCTGAACAATCTAGCAGGTGGATGGCCCATATCTATGGGACTGATTTCTGCTAATAACGCCCATTGTATGGACTGATAACAGCCGAAGCGGGTGAATAAAGTCACCCAGTCGCTAGCTGTGCCATTACCCAGCATACACCTCTCCCTCCATAAATGCAAAAGTAATAGCCTATAATTAATTTATCTGCTGTATCTGCTGTTTCTCAGGTAGTTGCTTACATTATATAATATATTGTGTTCAGTATACGTCACTACAATGTGATTTCGGAAATATATAAATATACGAACAACAGGCTCTTGCGCGGAAATCTCTTTTCGTCGATAAACAACGATTAGGGAGCAGCATAGTATTCAATAGGAGGACCCTGCACGTCAATTCTCGACGCGAGGGGGGTACCCTGCGCGTCCATAAGTGAAGCAGAGGGAGCCTGACCATGCGTCACACATTTGACGAGTTGGGAGTGAGAACGTGTTGCTGTAGTAGATAAATGGCAATGATTTGTCAGTTCATCAGTTAGGGCTTGGTTACTGGTTACTCGGGACCAGCTGCCAACTCTATTCTTTTAAGCTTTGCCTCTAGAGCATCTGTTATTTTACAGGCAGATTTACAAACTGAAACTATGTCCACAAGACCTGTTGACACCTTGTAATACAAAACATAACATAGATAAGAAAAATATAATTAATCTGTCACAGACCGAGACCTTTTTGAAATTCATTCTGGCTATAAAAAGTTACAAACACACTGCTCATTAGTTTTTAATAGGAAAGCATGCACACCATAAACAACAACAGAATCTTGATTCTCTGCAGGGGCAAACTGAGTGTTCAATATCGTATTATAAATGACAATAATTCAAACAAATACAATCACCAAAGTGCCAACCCGCAGGTTTCATACAATACACGTCCTGTAGAGTCTTTCAGGGGTCACTTTTACACTTTTACAGCAGCAACACAGCTAAAATTTAGCCTGACTATTGTTTGCTCTAGACCTTCACTTAGGAGAAATGCTGTCATCAGTTAATAAGAAATAGCTGCATTTCTGCAATAATGACTCTAATCCTCAGTACATGGGACAACTTCTCAATCAGGTGAGCTATAATGGCAGCCAGCTGCTGATATTGTTGAAGGATTAAATGGCCTTTTATTATTTAGGGTTAATTTGAATAATAACTGTCACAGTCCTGGGTCTGTGACCCGGTGTTTTGAGTTTTGTACTATTATTGATCTTTGATTTCATCATAAGTTTTCACTGCTAGTGTCTTGGTTTCAGTTTTCAGTATTAGTCTAGCTCCCTCGTTCTTTACTATATCATGATTTCTAGTCTTTAGGTTTTGATTTGGCGCTATATAAATAAAATTGAATTGAATTGATTATGTGCCTCCCCTGTGTTCTGTGTTATGTCTACTCTGGGCCTTCCTGCCCCACGTTTCAGGTCTTTGTGTTCTGTCTTCATTGTCATCCTTGCCTCTGTGTTTGTGTGTTTCCTGCTTTACTTTGAAGGTCCAGGTCCTATGTCAGTGTAATCTGTTTTGCTTCCTCCCGGTCTCGTCTCGTCTGATTAGTGTCAGGTGTGTCTCCCTCCTGTGTGCCATTTCCTCGTTTCCCTCTGTGTGTATATACTGTGCGTGTTCACCTCTGTTCCTCTTCGGATCGTCTGCGTTATCTCTGCAGCAGCCATGTGAAAGCTGGGAAGAAAACCCAGTTTAATATGATCCTTATTTATCTCAGACTGCTTCTTGTTTCAGGCCTTCAGTTCATCATTTTTCTGGAAAAATGGTGTTACCATGAAATAGACGATCTTAACTACTGAGATTCTGGATTATAAAATATACAGGAAGTGTTAAATTTAATACATAGAAAGTATCAAATGGAGAATTGTAGTCACCACCAAGGTTATTATTGTTAACGAAAACTAACAAAATAACGAAAACTAGAAGTGAAAAAAACATTTTCGTTAACGGAAATAAAAATAAAAACGAGACTTTGCGAAAAAAGGAAAACTAACTAAAACTGTAATGAGTGTTCCCAAAACTAACTAAAATTAACTGAATTTATAGCAAAAATGCATTTAGTTTTTGTTGATGTGTGCGTGTCATACAATAGTCAAGGCCCTCATCCCCAGAAACACCAGGCAAGGCAGTGTGATGCATCCCGAGACAACAGGACTGGGATATCTACACAACTGTGTGAGTCAATTGCCTTCAAAAAGTTTATCAATTCACATGAACCAAAAATACGACCAGCAGTGCTGCAAGAGTTAATAGTCTCATTGGGGCCAAGATATACCTTTTATAGTTGCCTGGTATCAATGGTTGTTCATCTGCCCTAATTTATTTATTTATTTTTTTAAAGAACCCATAGGTGGGAATGTGAGTTGTCTGTCTCTGCGTGTTAGCCCTGCGACAGACAGGCGACCTGTCCAGGGTGCAGGGTATGGTAACTGGAATAGCAACATACCCAAGGATAAGCAGAAGAGCATGGCTGATATGATGAAACTGGGATTTTGTTACACTTAATTACTGCAAACACAACTACAACTATAACTGAAACTAATCAAAACTAAACTGAAACTAAGGATTTTCAAAAAAATAAAAACTAAACTAAACTAGCAAACAATTGGTAAAAACTAATTAAAACTGATGTAACATTGAAAATCTGAAGTCAAAACTAAATCAAAATAAAAACTAATGAAAATTGCAAAACTATTAAAACCCTGGTCACCACTGATTGTTTTTGGTCCTACATACTAAACTGAATGGGAAAATCAGTCATTTCTCCCACTGAGAGTGTAGTGACAAAAGAGATTGTATGAGTGAGAATGTAAAAAGAGATGAAAGGTGAAATTGTCTAATTACTGTGAGATAAAACCGGCATGTTTGATAAAATCAAACATGCATGTGTGGTATTATAACAGAATCAAGGCAAGTATATATTTTCTCTTTGTATTGCAGTGGATGACTTGCAGTCACATACGTTTATATTTCATATTGATCCACACTTATTCAAAGTTCTTTTAAAATTTTACATTAAGCTCACGCCATATGGAAGATACCAGTCCCATTGTGCTAAAAACCCCCAACAATAACACAGTGGAAATCTGTGATCAATACATGGTGCCTTAAACTGTTATTACAGTGTTACTGTTCAAAGAAACCGTCTGCTGAGAAACCTTCATTTCTTGGCTTGTATTATTATATTTCTCGTCCTCTGCTTATCTGTAAATAAAATGGAACGTTAATAGTGAAACAGAGAATTCAGACATTTTTTTTTTTTGCTTTCCCTTAACCGCAACCAGGTGAGGCAGATGGCTGCCCTTCCTGATGTTTTTGAGTGGGATTTTTTTTAGGCTTTTTTTCCCATCAGTACTGCCTGACGGGTGCTTATAGAGGCTGGTTCGGCTTCTGTCTTTAATATTGTCAGGTCTATACTCACAATATTAAGTGCCCCAAGGACGACTGTAGTAATCTAGTGCTATAAAAATGTAAGTGAATTACATACATAGTTATTAATCACACAGCATATGGACAGTGGGAGATTTGTGATGGGACAGGTTGACCAAAAAATAAAATAAATTCACGTCCTGAAAAACACAACGACATTCTTTCTGATGCTTTGATTCTCTCTACTATATTTTTCTGAAACTTCAACAAAGATAAGAAGGTTTACTTTGGAATTTTGACATAACAAATGATTGTGTGAACTATGTTGTCCTCATATTTTTCTTTGGATTTCATTTCAAGTTGAAAAGCTTGAGAGTAAATTTCAAGAGCAACATTGTTGGAAATCTTGTGTATATCATGTAAACATTCATTCCTTATTAGCATGTTAGGACTGTTTGATAACTACCTGCACTTTACCCATCACCAGTGGCGTGGTGTATGAAAGAAGTCTTTGGGAAGTGACTTCTGCCACATGCAGTGCTGCAGGTCTTGCTTATAAAAACAGTAATGTAAAGCGAACGTACATTTCAACAGTATTTCAACAACACTTATTCATATTTCTCACAATAAACTGGAGTTTTTTTTTCTAATAATAACACAGTAATAAATAAAATAAGGTTAGCATTCAAAAATAAAAAGAGCTTTTGAAAAGTTGTCTTGAAAAGTTGCTCCCCCTTTTCTTCTTTTTTTTCTTAGCTACATTTCACATGTAAACCATTTCAGCTTTAACCCTCATTTTTTCTCTGTCTGTTTCCCTGACTTACTTCTTTGAACTTCTGCATCTGGTCTCCTCGCAGAGTTTTCTGTTTTCAGACACGCTCTAAACAAATTATTTAATTGGCTGAGTAGCATCGTACGAGGTGAGTTCCAAAGCACAGAATTGGATTGTGTGTTTACTGTGACTGCTATAAATACAAAGGACAGATTAAACCTTGTTGTATTTACACTAAAAGTCGCATCAAAATCTAGTAATAGGTCTGGATGGACCACAGTCCACCTGTTGGTGACCTAGGGTCTACGCTACACTGTAAAAAAAATCCGTAAAAATACAGTACAATCTACCGTATAAACGTGAAGGAATTTTCCGTATTAGTCATTTACAGGTATTTTTCCGTATTTCTCAACTACTGCAATGCATTGTGGGAAAAAGGACCCAAAAAAGGAGGGAAAAGTCAGAGCAAGAGCAGCCATTAGACTTCTTTCAGGCTTCATCTGGATTTTGGACTCTGGAGTTGGAGAAACTGCCTTCAAATTTCCGTGGTAAGTATTAAAACAAATGTTTTCTTTTATTAAAATAATTTTTTTCAAAAGACTCCGCATTTTTATTTAGAAAGAATTGTTAATTTATTTGTTATCTGGTTTCGGCTGTCTCCAGACAAGTCAGGAATATTTTGCTGACTCATTTTTTAAATAATCGTTATTTAGGTTTAAAAATTTTCATTTTAGTTAATGTTAAAAATAATTTTTACTGTGATACCACCAGTTCTGCCCTTCAGTGGCTGAACCAGTTTTCATAAATATTATAGTTAGCTGTCTGTGTCTTTCTGGGTATTACACAGCTGTGACTGCTAACTAGCTAATTAGCGAAAGTCAGCGATGTAGATAACTGGAAAAGGGAGAACTTCATGGTATGTATAGAGAGGAACAAATTATTATAGGAGTCTAATAAGTACTATATCAATACCTGTGTTTTACAGTTGGCTCTACTGTACACTTTAAAGGGTTTCGGGCAAAATTACACTAACCCTAGTTTAAGCCTCAGACCTTCCTGGCTGACGCTAGCAAATGCTAATGTTAGCCTCTGATTTGGGCTGCTAAAGTAAAGACTTTTAGCTAGCTGACCAGCATAGATTATTTCGGTGGTTAACAGACTGTAGTGGTAATATTGTTGAAAGTATAGTTTCACCTCATTACATTTACAATTATGTCTATTTTGTAGCACATAGAAATGTTTAGTTAATATTTGCAGACAGACACATTTTCCTGTAACTGTGTTTTTACTCCAACATTTGTTGAAAATGTAATTTATGAAATGCTGAGCAGCATTTCTAGTATGTGGAATATTTTGTCACCCCACTGTGCTAATGTGATTAAATAGTAATAATTATTACTAAAAAATTCAATAATTAATCAATAATAACTATATCTTGATTGAATTATATTGTAAGCGCAGTGCTGGTGTGCAGGAGCTTTATATGCCTTGTGGGGATGCTGACATATTATAAACTGTTATGTCTATATCAAGCTTTTAGCCAAATATAAGCAGAGATATTTGTGTCTTTCTTAAAAATTCAGATCCTTAAAGATTATTTGAGAAATGGATCAACAGCTATTACTACTTGAAGTACTCTAAATCCTGCAGTGGAAAAATATCCCTTATTTCACCTTTGATCACACACTTTGGTTTTCCAGTGCAGAGCAATGGCCAAGCAAAGGAAAGACTTCCCAGTGAAAAAGAAGATGAAGATACAAGCTGGTGATGATCCAGAGCAGCTGGTCTCAGGAAATGAAAAAAACCCTGATCACCTTTTCCACAGAAACAAGGTGAGTTTAATGTTGTGGTTGATTTAGTTTTTCAAGGTATGTATGTTACTTCAATTATAAACTGCTTTTGTTGCAACAGAATGTTGTTATGTGTATGCAACTCTACGTGAATTATAATCATTTGTAGGGCTGTGTGATATGACCAAAATCTCGCATCCCAATATAAGACATATCTCTCCTGATAACGATATATATCACAAAATAGTGCATTTTCTGTAAATTCTGTGATTCTCGGCAACCTCGACTTATGTGAAGTGTTTTCAGTTTGGCGTCGTGTACCTGGAGTCGAGTGCTTTGACCGATGCATGAAACTATACATTTTAGACATGAGTTTAAATGGCCGCCATTTTCTTTCTGAGTATTTGTTACACGCCGTGCTGCGAGGAAAAGCCTGTTCTAATGTTTGAGTCTAAGGATTATCTTGAGCACTTGACGGCTCTTTTTGCTTTTCATTCGTAAACTCTCTCGAAACTCTTTCACGTGATTCTTGTGTGGGTGGTTAAAGAGGTTTGTCGTGTTTGAGTGGTGGTGGGGACCAGTTTGTGGCATAATTTGCATAGTACAGTTTTCTGGTCCGTGTCAGACTTTTCATAACCAAACCATGTCCATGTTACAGAGGTAGTCCCTCGTTTAACAATAAGGTCCTCGATTTGTTTTGACTGGTCCATCTGCTTGGAGCTAGCTGGTTCTGCCTCATCCTTGCTGGCCATGCTGGTATTCTCTGTGCCTTCATCTGCGTGGTGACTGTAAGCGCCATTTATAGTTACTTGATGTTCTTATTTGAGGTCATTTGTTTGATGCATATTCTGAAATTTTATGTTTGAGAATAATGTATATCATTTCAGTTCATTTTAAAAAGTCTCAACAGAAACTTGAGCTTTATTGTGAAAGGTTTATGTGGAAGTCCGTCCATAGTGTGGTTATTTTAAGTATAAGAGAAGGAGAGAACTTTAAGAAATAATATAGCCACTACAGTGACCATCACAACCACACGAAAAAATATTGCCGTAAACAGTTTATTTTGCAACACCACAAAACAAATGATGGCGTATAGCGATAGACATTTTATATCGTCATCTGATATATATCGTCATATCGCACCATCCTAATCCTTTTTTGTTTCTGTTGTTTATGTTCAAGGTAAAAAAAAATCATAAAAATACAAACTTTTTAAAAATGTCTTGTTGTTTCTCTTTTTTTCCTCAGAATAAATTGCGACTAGTCTCAATGGCTGAGATGGAGGAGCAACACAGCGACACGTCAACCTGACTGCTGCAGTTCCTGTATGAACTGAGCAACTCTAAAAATCCAAGGAAAAGCTGAGTGTATTTTATTTAAAGCTCAGCTGGACCTTGCTGCATTCAGGACTTTGTCACACTGGTATATGAAGAGTGGTAACAAGAGAAATTGTGCACACACAACGTGTCACTTTATGCTTGCTCTTCTCCAGCCTCTGGTGTCACTTTGTAGTAATTAGTCTTACTATTGTCTTATTTGTTGTGATTTAGGGTGTGTGCGCACAAGCAGAGGTTTTTGTTCGTAACCGTAACCTCGTTTTCAGAGCCTTGTCTAACATTTAATGGTCGTGAAATATGTCAGACTTTTTCCTCTACTTAAACAGCTAAGAGCATTTGAACACAGTGGAGAAAAAGGTGTGCATTAAGGATTTTGAACTATGATGTTTAAGTGTTGTCACTGCTGAGGATCCTTATTCACTACGCTGCTGTTTACAGTTTAACTTTTCATCAGAACAAGCACTTCTAATTGTACTTTGCTCCTCACTGACAAAACAAGTCCAGTAAATGCACTTTTATCTTCAAGTTTGGGACAGTAATCTGTCTTAATTTATTTTGTGCTTTAGTTATCATATGGGGAAAAGTTCTGTGGTTATCTATCCATCCTGTTTGCATAAACCCAAAGTTCAGGAACATCTTCTTTAGATCTGTTCAGTTTTATTCATGTGGCACGACTTAAACAGTCAAGTATGTTATATTGTAAGCTAAAGACCCCAAAGAGTTAATCTCGGACAAATGTTCACACAAATGTGAGTTACATTCACTTCATTAATGAAGTAAATGCAATTCAGTAATCAAATGTGTTTGGCTATAACTGACTACATGTGTATACTGTACCATAAGTGGACAGACATGGATGTAAACCACACCTTAACCATTTGGCTGAGGCAAAACTACCACAAGGCAGTGATTCTAACTAAAAGGTACTCTGGATATTATTAAATGTGAACATATCGTTAAATATGACTTAACTATATTTTTGTTTGTCAGGTGTCCTGTTTGAAGAAAACACTTGGTAGCCACTTGAATGAATGTAAATAAACACATTTACATGAGGACAACCTGATTTCAAGGAAATAAAAATGCTTAAATTTGAAAGTTTGTGAGTTAATTTGTTCATGTATCAGCTGTTTAGTCGTTTTATGACAAGATGGATGCTGTCGTTATATTTTAGTATAGTGTTTGAGTTAAGGAGAATAAAAGAATACTTAACATTAATTGTACCAATGTTGTTGTGTATGAAGCACAAATTAATTTAAAAAGTTTTAATTTATGAATTTTTGAGCATATGGTGTACTAGGTTGTAATTGCATAGAAATGTACATTTAAGAATATAAAGAACTATATTTAATGAGTTACAGTGAAAAGAAGTGCTTGGAAATAGTAATATAAACAGAAATTTCAATTTTTCTATTAACGGAAAATATCAGTTAATGATACAGAAAATATACTGTGAATAAACGGAATTTTCCGTTTTATAGCTGAAGGAAATGTCCGTAAATAGTACAGAGAGTATACTGTAAATCTACAGAATTTTCCGTTTTATTATTTACAGAAAAGTCCGTCAAACTTCCGTAAAAAAACAGAAAATGTACTGGCAGAAAATTACCAGGACATTTTCCGTTTTTCTACGGAATCTTTTTTTACAGTGTATCTACCCTGGTAGTGGGAAAATCTGGGAATTGTGTAGATAAACATCCACTGTTTGCAATTACCATGTACAAATATGATGCTATACTACACAATATGATATGTCTTTTTCCTAGATCCTAATTACAGGGGAAGAAGAGCAAAGGTGCTCAGACCGCTCTGTCTCTAGTCAGTCCCTTTAACTCTTCTTGGTGAATATTGAGGCTTTTCCAAGCCAGCTGAGAGACATTATCTCTATAATAAGTACGGATTCCCGAAATACCTCATCAGGAAGCATCCGAGTCAGACAAATGTACCCCATCAGTAGGCCCCTCAACAGGAGCTCTAGTCTGAGCCCCTTCTGAGTAACTAAGCTCCTCATCCTATCTTTAAGTGTGAGACAAGACACCTGCTCTGATAATTCGGTCAGTATCCACAGCGCATGGCCGTCTGTGAGGTTAGGAAAGAACATCAACCAGTAAATCAACAGCACATGCCTTCAAGCTCAGCTTTCTCTGCACCATAACAGACTGTATATTATACAGTATCTGCACTGCTGGATGCTGCACCAATCAATCTGCCAAGCTTTCACTTTTCCCTCACTCGTTAACAAGACCCTGAAGTACGTGCTTCCTCCTGGGGCAGCAACCTGGACTCCACTCCTGCACTCCCCCTACTAAGAACCATGGCCTCGGACTCAAAGGTGGTAACATTCATCCCACACATTATATTATATTATATTATATTATATTATATTATATTATATTATATTATATTATATTATATTATATTATATTATATTATATTATATTTGGGCTCATGTATCCATATCTTATGGCAATTGTATGGTGGCCCAGAGAGTTCAAGTGCACTGCATCTTAAAAAAAAACTACACAAAACAAGACACCAGACACAAAATCTCACAAAACACAATGCAAGTTTTGGGGAGACAATAACATGATGAATAATGAATAATGTCATCTACAAAATGACAAACTAAAAAATGCAAAGGACTGCGCTGAGATACACTTAAAAGAAGCAGAGGCTTTTTCTGTGCCTTGAGGATGACAAAGATGCAAAGTAATATGTGTTTTATCGCATTTTTCATGTAATACTGTAGATACACTTTGCAATTAGCCACTTACTGTTAGCTTGTCACTTCTGCAGCTGTTCTGTGACATTATTGTCTCCTCCAAAACAATTGCGTTATTCTTTATTAAACTTCCATGTGTTTTGTATGCTTTTGCAGCATTTTTTCTACTTGGTGTTGTTTTCTTAAGTTGCAGTATATTTGACCTCTCAAGGCCACTGTATATTTGTGTAAAAAGGCCTTTTCAAAGCTTACATTAGACATTTATCAGGAAGTACACACTCACATCTTAACCGAGTCTTTATTCTTCAAATCTTTAAAATGACATTGCAGACATTTAGCATTTACAGTTGGCCAAATTGGTTTTGAATCAAAAGAGTACAATACTACAAAAGAAAAAAAGAAGTTTCAAAATGTTACATTTTTCCTGTCGTTCAGAAGTATGTTCAAATGTGACCTAGATTAATTATAGTTATCCAGCTTTAAGGTGTGATTATAAACACAAAACAATATCCTGACAGAAAACGTTGTTTATTTCAAACACATTCTCAGTACTTCTTCATGCAAAGAATAGAGTGGATCCAGACACTTGTTGTACACCTTTAATTTTTTCATGATTCTTGGATCATAGATCAATGATTATTATTAATAATAATAAATGTAAGTAATAAGTATCCTTTACGTGCAATCTAAACAAATACTATGGTGTCTTTAAGCTGTGAGTGGGTGTCTCCAACATTGATAAATATGTGCACATCAAACAGACTTTATGTTTACCATATGTGCAGGCTGAATCAGCCGAAAGGCTAATAAAGGAGATGTCTATGTAAAGTTTGTGCACCAAACTTGCAGGTTCCTCTTGAAATGTAAACCTTTAGAAATGGCAAACAAACAAACAAACTATTTTCGTCTAAAAGAGCTTGGTGCTTTGGTTTAGTTTTAGCAAAGTTGCTGGACCATTTTAAGCTGTGTAGTGATAAACATTTGATACTTTATGGTGAGTATTTAGAGTATATATTAGAAAAGGTGAGGCTAGCCTTTAGTTTTTGCACTTCTAACGCTATTGTGTCCTCTTCTTTTTTACCTCTTTGTGGCACGTTCTTTGCTCTCCATCTTGTCCGCAGCCATTTCTGCATGTAGATAAATGCAGCCATCCCCATCCCTGACTGCTCAGTTGAATAATTTTCTTCTCCTTGGCCTTTATGTTGAGAGGGAGCTGTTACTCAGAACAAATGACATTTTAGGTCTCTGTCTCTCAGGATGAAGAAATGAGTAGCAACTGGCTCTGTGAAACGAGATGGATCGCACAAGTCGATCAGTCAATCTGCTGGGTTCTGTTAACGAAAGAAAAATCCAATGCAAAATTTATTATAAATTTATTATTTAAATTATGTTAAGAAGAAACATGAATAATGAGTTTGTCTCAAAATAAACACGGAAGATTAAAATGTCTTTGTGTGTGTGTGTGTGTGTGTGTGTGTGTGTGTGTGTGTGTGTGTGTGTGTGTGTGTGAGAGAAAGAGAGACCGATTACCTGGAAGCTCTTACAGACAGAGGTGAAATAGAGGGCAGAATGCCTTTCTGGAACAACTAAAGAAAAGATGTAAAATGAGAAAGGATTTGACAGACAGACACAAAGAAAGAGACGAGAGAGACCAGATTAAAAAAAGAGACAAGAGAGAAGATTTTAAAAAAGCCATAGCATGAAAGAAAACAAGTGTCAAGGTGAAGAGAAGAGAGCAGACAGCCTGCCAATGACATTCACATCCAAGGCAACTGCTGCTTGCCCTTTTCAACAAGGCACACACACACACACACGCACACACACACACACACACGCTGTGAAGATGTCTCAAATATGAAGGTTGACAATATGACATCCATCATATATGGAAAGCCATATGTGGTGGCTGTTGAGTAGCTATCTTCAAAAGTCAGGTGAGAAGTCCGTCACCAGTATCTGGTTGTCATATTTATGAGCAGCGAGTTGATTGTGACACTGCCCCCTGGTGATAGTAAACACCTGCACAGCTATGTGTAGGCTCTGATGCCAGTCCCTTAGTTACAAATTTTTCAGCCAGGAGTCTGTAGCTTGTGTACCATTGTACACACTATTTGACTTTCTATTAAGGACTCCTTTTTAAGGTTAAAGAAATGATTGATTGCACCAAATCACCTTATAAATATGAATCCTTCTTGTGACAAATATTTATCCCAGCTTGAAAAGGATGACAAGCTGTTCTTTACAAGCGTCCATATGAGACCAGCTGGGATTGACAGACCCATCTCACAACTGTCATAATGTGCTGCATCACAGGACCAACTCCAAAGGACACCTTATACCTTTCACCTTTGTGAAACAGCAGGGGCATGGGTAATGTGGCAGTCTTTGCTGCTCTGGGAATAGGAACAGATTGGCTTCATATGAGATAAAATTCTGATTGGGGACCACAGACCGTTTATAAAAGATGTCGTCTCCTTTCCAGAAGACATAAAAGGTTGGTGCAGTTTACTTTTCTGTGTAGAGTTTGCATGTTTGGTTTCTTCTGAGTACTTGGGTAAAGTAAATAAGTAGTAAATAAGTCAAAGTAAATAAGTAAAAGGTATCATGCAGCTTGTAGTATAAAGTGCTTACATGGTTTGGAAGACCAAATATGTGCCATATAAATGCCAGTTCCTAAAAGGAAACCAGTGCAAGAAGAGGCATGGTGAATTAAACCAGAGAAAACAAAATTGCAGTGAAAAAAACGAAAGAAAATTAGAGCTATAACAGAGTAGTGTAACTAAAGATGTTGCAAACCTCCAAACTTATTTTTTGGGTCAGAGATTATAAACAGCCTTATTTCCTGCTCTTTGTTTTGAATTTAATCTGATCATAAGATGGTCAAACCTTGGTCTTCACCAATTCTTTGTCTTTTAAATCCCTTCCAGACATTGCTGGCAATTACATACGCAGTTTCTGCCAAGTTGGAAAACAAAACCTCGGATGTATAAGATCTTTATTTATTTTCATGGATCTATTTAATTTTACTTATGAAGCCAACTTATAATACTGGGGTGGCCTTAAAGTTCTTCTTCACAGAACAGAAGACATAAAGTCAGATTAAAAGTGAATGTAATAGAAAACAACTTAGAACAAACTGCAGGAAATGAGGTCACTGTGTGTGTCTGTGTGTGTTTGTGCAAGAAACATTACATTTATTTTCTGACCTCTTTATTCTGTATCCTCGGGGCTAATGTCAGTATTCAGATCACACAAAGCCGTGAAATAGATTCAAACTTAAACACTACATCTTAATCCACCATTTGTTTACCCAACTGGAAATGTGGAGCGTTTTCTACATTTCATACACACTAGACACACATGGTGAATACAGAAATGATAAAGACATTGCACTCAGTTGTGTGATGGAACAGAGACCTTCAGGTCAGTTATTCAGCCACCCAAGATAAACTTTGCACAAAGCACAGTATGTATATGTGTGAAAAACTACGGGGATATATATTGTGATTGTTCTGTGGTCTCAAAGGTGCCTACAGGACTACATTTATATTAAAAGCAATTTATAGATTTTAACGCTGGTCCACCAATGAATTAATGCATGCAGAAGTTGCATTACCAGCAAAAAACAGCAAAAAACATATGAAGTGCACTCCAGGGTCCCTAATCGCTAGAAACAAGCTCGTCGGCTAATAAATATTTACATATAAATGTGTTAATAATTTCTGTTTAAACGCTTTCCTGTGATTATTTTCAGGTTGGCTTAAAATATTTCCCTCTGCTGTTACTGCAGCTTACTGCAACTTTTGCATATGTGTCCATACGAGGCAAAGTGCGAAATGGACGTGGTCGACGGCGTGTCTATTACACGCTTTTACCATGCAATATGCAACAAAAGTACAATGGACTCTATGTTCTGACACCTTTCTATCAGAACCAGCACGAACACTTCTAGCAATTTGAGTTCCAATAGTTCACCCTTACCTGCCAATGACCCCTTCGCCCTTCATTGGACCACTTTTATAGATATTGACTAATACAGACCAGGAACACCACACAAGAACTGCAGTTTTGGAGATGTCTAGCCATCTTAACTTGGCCCTTGTCAGTGTTGTTCAAATCCATACACTTTCCCATTTTCCTGCTTCTAACACATCAACTTTGAGCACAAAAACTAACAAGTGCCATGATAAAGAGGAAGAGATAATCAGAGTTATTCACCTCATGTCTATAATATGACATACCCCTCTTAATGGTACATCTCTACTGTGGCGACCTCCCACACCAGATACATGTATTCTGACACCCCCTAATAACTAGGAATGGATTGAGAACACAACAGAAAGCTGACGGCACTATCCTGACCTCCAGCCTCACAAAATCCAATCTGATAGAGCATCTGCACGAAGTCTAATCTATGGACCTGATTTCACAGCCGTTACAGCTCGCTCAAAAGACCACAACACAGAGGGACACAACTGATTTAGAGCCAAAGAAACGGCATTAACTAACAAAAGACAAAATAAAGGAATAAAAAAAATGTAATGTTTGAGGAATGAGGAGAGGCAGGGGAAAGGAATGAGAGACTAAGTACAGGAAGAACCAACTTACCAAATCTTTACAGGTTTCCTGTGTCTGTTAGAGATCATACACAAACCAACCAACCAACAGCAGAAGGCACAGTGACACAAGGGAATTGGAAGTTTTTCCTACCTAAGTTTGTGGTTAGATTCATTTTGTAGCTTTGCCCACAGTAACAATATCAAATTAAATATAAAAATCATGCTACTTCTGGGACATTTTTCTTACCACTTTGAGCTTCTTCCATGAAACAATGCCTGCATGACTATTCCTGGGACAAGTTAAGGTAAAATGGCTTGGGATTATAAAGTGCCTGGTTATGGGATATGGTTGAGGGGGGTGTTAGGGCATCATTCATCTCTGCACCATGTAAGTCAGCAGAAATGGCATGACAAGGAAAAACAAAAAAAAAAGTGATAACATGTAAAATTACTTTGCATGTCAGTCATGCAACATTTCATGATAGCCGGCTGGCTTTGAATTCTCTTGTACCCTGCCTCTGAGCATATCTTGGCGTATTACCTTTAATATTTAAAAGGTAAGGGGAACATTACACTCTTCATGTTTTTTTCTCTTTGTCAGCTCCATTCTGCCTCAGGCTCATCGAGTCACACTTACTTGCAGTGGGAGCTTTTGGGTACGGCTACACAGCAGCTTGAGATTAAACTCATTATTTACTCCCCCTCATGTCAAAAGAGTCAGTTAACAACATAACAACCTCAAAACAACCTCAAAAAAGTAAAACATTCAAAAACAATTTTACACAGAAAAAAGAAAAATGTGTGTTTTGTGATGGATTTTGTGTGTGTGACTGGTGTACCTTGCACCTCCATTGTTGACAGGACAACCTCTAGCTTTACACCTTAAGAACTTTTGGCCTTTTCCCAGCTTTCACATGGCTGCTTGAGGATAGTGTCTTTGTTTTAGACTAAAATTTGCCCTTTCATAAACTTGTGGTTGGGTCCTCACAGTTACTCAATAAACATAAATGTGTATTAGTATCCCATGATAATATTTTATTGTTATCTGAGTCTGATTCTTTCAAATAAACGCTTGAATAGCTTGAGGGAAGGAAACAATCCATCTGTGATGAGGTCTGGGACTGTACCAATGAACATCACACTTAAAAATAAAGGGGGGCTCTTAATAAGCTCTTTTCCACAAAACATAATCAAAGACATTATTTTTCAATCAGAGTACATCAGAAGTTAATTAAACTTCTGGGCACTGATCTAGTCAGTTAAGAGGTAGAGGGGGTTGTTTGGTTGATACATTTCATTTTCATCAAACGTGTGGCATCCTTTCATTCTTAACACATTACCCAGTCACATCAGTATAGATATCCAGCATATTTTTTCTTTTTCACACTTAGATCTGATGTGTATTCAAAGTGTCCCTTTAGGAGTCTATGTTAGTCATACTGTTCATTTTGCAAGGGTGTCTCCCCCAAAGAACTAGACACAGAATGTGCTTCTCTCCTTTGATGGCATGCTGGGGCTCTGCTTCAGATTTGTTATTTTGGCTCAACATATGTTGAACATGTGAAACTAAATAAGTTACATATGTAAGTGATGCAATGTTTGGCTTAAAGAACTTTACCTTTATGGAGAAACATAAAAGTAAGGTGACGGGGGAGGGAGTGGGTAAAAGAGTAAAACTGTAGAATACTACTACTACTACCCATCACCCCTCCCAGGGTATGGGCTGCCAAAAGTAGATCTCCAGTTTTCTGTCCTGGGCCATTCTTTATAGATGGGTCCAGGTGTAGCCCATCTTTTTTGCTTCTGCCTCGAGGTCTCGTCGGCAGGTGTTTCTTGGGTGGCCTCTCTTTCGCTTGCCTTGGGGGTTCCACCTGAAAGCCTGCCTGGTGATGGTGGCTGGCGGTTTGTGTAAAGCGTGCCCTTCTCTTCCAGCACCTTCTCTTCTCTTCCTGATTTCTTCCTCTACTGGGAGTTGACAGATTATTTCCCATAGTTTGATGTTACTGATTGTGTCTGGGCAGCGAATGTGGAGAATCCTTCTGAGACAGGAATGTCTGGATTTTTCTGTTTGAGGTTTCATTTGTCTTCCAGGTTTCAGCTCCGTACAGCAGTACTGACTTCATGTTGGAGTTGAACAGTCGGATCTTGGTAGTCAGGGTCAGCTCTCCGAATGACTTGAATGAATGTTCTTGAGCTGGATGAAGGCGACTCTTGCTTTGCCAATCCTTGCCTTGCAAAGTAGAATGACTTAGTAAACATCAAGGCTAGCTGGGTGGGTATCTAGTTGGAGAAAGCTTAAAAGAAAAGCACAGCAAATTGATTAATGCATTGCATTTCCTATAGCCCCTTAAAAATAAAAGCCTCCCACTGGTTTGTGAGTAGCAAGCTTTGGACGTGAAGCTGGAAAAAATCTTTGTTGTGCTTCAGCAGTGAATTCACATAAGCTCTGATAGACTTACAGTGGCATGGTGATCTGTTTTTGTGGATTTCCTCCGGATTCTCTGGCTTCCTGCATGTTAGGTTAACTGGTGATTGTAAATATGCTGTAGGTGTGGATGCTGCTACACTGAATAAAAAGCTGTATGAATATATGAATCTGAATTGCAGTGTGGCGTGGTGTGAATAATCAATAAGACTACAAAATCTCTATATACAGATATATATAATATCTGCTACCAGACATGAGAAGAACAGTCTGGGCTACACACAGTACTGCAACATATTCCTCTTTAAACAAAGTGTTTTTATTAAAAAAAAAAAAAAAAAAAAGTAACACTACATCTGGTTTTCTTCACACGCCAGTCAAAAACATCCTTGTTCTTTTAAAATTATTTGAGATTAAGAAAACTCCAAAACAAAACTAAAAAAACAAAAACAAAAAACAAGTAAGAAATAAAACAAGTAAAAAGAGAAATCCCAGAGATAGTTAGTTAATGGTGCTAATAACACATTTACTCACCATTCGTCTGCTCCTAATTTATGCTCATTTTTTTATGTCTCTATGATCGATTGCAGCTCGTCCTTTGATAGCTGCATTCTTTTCAAGAGCCAGTGTTTTTTAGACCTCAGTTTCAAATCTTACACTGGCATACTGCATCTTTTATTCAGCCAACACATTTATTTTCTCTCACTTTTTCGTTTCTCTTGAGTACCTTGTAGATGAGCACAGAAAACACATTCAGAAATGTGCTTGTATTTTCAGAAAAAAGGTATGGGCATCATTTGCTATATTTTAACATCTTAACTTTATTTTCCCCAGTTTACACAAAGGTTCTCCCTAGCATTAATTTTTGTACCTAAAGGCAATCATGTCCAAAAATGTAGATATGAGGGAGCCTGTGTTTGTCAAAAAACAAAATGAGAAAGGTGGAGAAAATAATTATTATTTAAAGTTTTACCATTTTATTATTCATTAAAACTAAATCAAAAACATATAATATCTCCTGACAACTTACATTCTGCATCTGTCTTCTACATTGAAGGCACAGTGATGATGTACAGACAACCCAAATGTGGGAGACTTCAGGCAGATTTTGTAGGAAAAGATGAGACTTTTATTTGGACAGAGTCAGAAGTTAACAAAAGGCCATCCAGCCATCTGCCTTCTTCCTTTTATCTAATTCAGGATCTCAGGTTTGGGAGCAGCTGGAGCCAGCTTTGAGAAGTGGGGTTTACCCTGGACAGGTTGCCAGTATGTCAAGAAACAAAAACAACTAGTCACACTTATGGCATAAATTAGAAAACACACTATTAAATAACATGTATATGGTCTGGTCTGTGCTGCTTCTCAGTTTGGTGATAATGTGAAGTGTGCTTATTCATGCACTTTTTTACAAATGTGTATTGTTTGTATTGTTACTTTAAGGTGCACATTTGTGACCAGAATTAATGACTGAGCTCTATAAGGTAGAAACTAAAAGGGTAAAAACACCCCCCTGTAAAAAGTCTACACGTTTTTCCTGCAAAGGTACCATGAGGTGCTTTTCTGAAAGCTAACCTTCTGATATGTATATTAGTACCACGTGAATGCATGGCTGCTATTAATCAGGATGTGAGCTGTCAGGCCAGAGCAGGCAGAGGTTAAACTTTTAATCAGGACTCACATGATCTGATTGACTAGTGAGCTCATTCTGTCATTTGTCATATGTGAATATCAAACTGATGTTTGACATAATGACCCAATTATCCTCTGAAAACAAATCCCGTGATTGCTACTTAGAGACTTTTCTGCTTTTACATGTGTGATGGCATGCCACACATGGTAAGCTCCACACCTCACCACCAGTTGATTCACTTTAGTTTAATTTACAGTCACTACTTTAATATATTCTACTTATTGTTCAATATTGTTTCTTTATTAAATGTATTTATTTTTCCATCACACCTTCCAATGTTTATATGGCGTGCACACATATTAACACTGCAAGGTCAAAGTTCTGTTTTGTTATATTAATACATCTTTCTTTGTTTGAGTTACCTGGGGTTTGGCTTCTCCTCCTGTCTGGCAAAAGGTGTGGCAAAGGGCTGGGAGAGCTGAAGTACCACTGACAGCCTAATTGGACGAAACCACATGCTTCATTGCCTGGGGGGTGTTTCATGTTTGTTTAATTGTTTTGTATTAGTTGGTTATATGGCAGCCATTTTGTTTCCCCCCGTGTGTGTCATTTGGTTTAGCTAAACCAGTATTTAAGTTCCCCCATGTGTCATTTCAGGAGGTCAGTTTGTCTTATGTTTGGTTTGAAGTTTTGTTAATTGTTATCTTGAGTTTAGTCTATTGAGTTGACCTCTTTTATTGGTCTGCCTGTTTAAGTTTTGGCTTTGTTAAATATTCTTTTCATACTTTTGGGTCAATAAAACCCCTTTCTTGAATTAAACACCTGTGTCCTTTATGCCTTACTGCTTGGTCCCTGACAACATGGAACACTGCTTTAGATGATTACTGTCTGAAAACAAGAAAGAAGAAAAACTAAGTAAAAATGTTCTAGTAGCAATGTCAGAAAATTAATCAGAGTTATAGAATTACAGTCATTTCCACTTTTTATCAAAGAGCAGATTAAAATGCTCATGGACACTGCCCAATATAAAACTGACAGATGAAATCTTTTGCATCAGCGTTAGTTTTCAGAAGTTTCTCAAACTAAAGTCAACAAGATCATACACCATGTGTTATTATGCTTTAAAAAGCATGGAAAAGCTTGTGCAGGCGAAATCAATTTCCCTGCTGTGGAATCATTAGACCAAACACTTTGGAAAGTAATAACTGATGCTTATGGTTTGATGTTTTTAATTTTGAAACTCAGCACGACAGCACGACGACACTGGAGACAGCAAGTGAAGTGTCAGCAGCTCAGGCCTCTAAATTACAGCACTGTCACGGTAACTCGATGACATGTTCTGTACCATGAAAATTGTATTAAATCATATTTATTAAATTCCATATAAGATTTTTTTGTAGTTTGGTCAGATATTTCTGTATCTGGAAGGCAGTGAGAGTAGTAAGTTAATATCTAGATATTGCACTGCATGCTGAGCTGATATTTCTCACATAAAGAAACCATTTTTCTCAAATTATTATTCTCTTACTCATGGAAATGGGTTTGGTTAAGCATAAATGCTTAAAATGCATCAACTATTTTCAAAATATGACACCAATTGAGGTGATTTTAGATAGAAACAGACAAACTGGAAATACTCAGTGTAGTTTAGACAGGAGACAGAGCACATAAAACCTACTCCTTTGTTATAAATGCACTGGATTAATACCGTCACTATTCTCACATGCACAAGAAACATTACACAGATTTTCTATTAAGAAGTTGTTGTTTTAAAGACCATTTAATATTCAAGCCAATATTTGCATTCTCAGATGCACTTTTACTAGTTCACGCCTAGAAAAGTTCAGAGCTACATGGGATGTTTGAAAATAGGTCATGATCTCATCCATAGAGTTTATAATCTGTGCATAGTGATGGGAATCTAATGAATTTGGAAGTTGATGAGATGCTATCTTTGGAAGCTCCCCAAAAAGCTGGTAAGTGCCAAGGTTATTATAGCTAACTAAAACTAAACTAAAACTAGGGGGGGAAAAAAAAAAAAAAAAAAAAAAAAAAAAAAAGGAAAACAGATTTTCCTAAATCTTGCCTCTGACATATGCCCTCCATGATTAAAAAGGCTAAAGCTAACACTGAAGCTAAGAAAAACTAAAGTAAAAGTAAGGATTGGAAACAGAAACTAAACTGAATTTTTAAAAAAAAAAGTCAAAAAATATGCAATTATAATAACTCTGCTAAATGAACCTGGACTTGCAATTGGTGTGTTACTCATGTTTGGAAAGTAAGGCAAAATTGCCTAAAAGCCATCACAGAGCAGAAGTGTGTAAATGTATGTTTAAAAAAAAATAATAAAAAAAAAATTCCCCTCTCGCCAGTCTGTCCTTCAAGCTTGGGTCCTCTACCTGAGGCCTGGGAGCTTGAGGGTCCTGCGTAGTATCTTAGCTGTTCCTAGGACTGCACTCTTCTGCACAGAGATCTCACATGTTGTTCCTGGGAGTCACTGCACCTAGTGCTCCGACATCCTATTCATGTAACCCTTCCCGCTGGGGTTACTTGCGTAGTAGCATTCCAACAACGCCCTGTTTTCATCTCTTGTCCACCGATGCCTTCTTGTTCCAGTAGCCAACTTCTCATCAGAGTGCCCTGGTTCCTCAACACCTGACGTGGACCTTGTTGATCCAGGCGACGTCCGAGCCGGCATGACTTCATATTTCTCTCTCTCGCTCATGTCTGTGGTAGGCTCGCTTACCATGGGGGGGGGGGGTAGCCTTAGGACCCTTCCTGGATACAGACGCCCCAGGCGTGTGTATGTGTCATTGGCAAGTTACAGCTGCTGATGAATGCTTCTGAGCATGTGAGAAAGCTTTGAAAAAAAATGAAACAAAAACCTTCAAGCAAATCTTAAGTGTTTATTTTGGGTTGAAAAGGTAAGAGCTGCGTAATACAAACAGCACAAAGCTGTCTTGTTATACTGGCAGCAAACACAAAGGTATTCTTCATAATTTGTATCTGACATGTTTGCTCAATAATCATCAACTTTTCTCCTGTTTCTTTTAAAAGTCTTCCAATCGTCTTTCCATTTTGCACTTTGCTTTACTTTCTGAATAAAACCTGAAAACCAGAAACAGCCAGTACCTTGTTGTTTTGCATTACCGCCTCATACTGTACATATTCACATTCACAATCACCAATCTGAAAACGAGCTATCTGGATTCATGATACTTTTCATAGCCCACCAAATATGTTCCATCATTCTCTGGTGTCTACTGTAGATTGGAAACTGAGGTAAGTCATGCCTCTTCAAATAGCAGAATACACACACACACACACACACAATAATGCAGAGTTACCAAGAAGCCTAGGAAGGAAGAGCCTGTTTAACACACTTACAAAGCAGAAGGTTGAGACTGGAATGCAGAAGCTGGTCTTTTATACTGTGGCTGATGAGGCTGATGACGCACAGGTGGTCTGGCTGAAGACCAGCCTACAAACCAGTCCTGTCAGTTAGTTAGTGTTTAAGCATTAAAATAAATTTGGTGAATCCAGCCTTCACAGAGATTGCCACAGCAATTTTACTTTAGAAACAGGTATGGGTATAAATAGATGCTACAAAGCTACATGCCTGACTGCTCATCTTTACTTTTGTTAAATCAAGTCCTGGCTTAACAAAATAGAATAGTTCTTTATTGAAACAATGAAACAAAACAAAACAAACTAAAAAAACTAACAAAACAAAAAACAAGACTGCGCTGTGCATTTGATAGTAGTTTTGTGTTACAGCATCATACCTATTATAACATGTGTTGGCAGCAGTAATTTTGAGCCTACAACCTGTCTACCAACAACAACCTAATTCACATTTCAGTCACTTAAGTCACTTTCAATGTTCTGATGCTTGATTTGGACTTCATCAAGTTGTCTTGACCATGTCTACAGTATATGGTAGATGCATTAAGTTAATGTTGTGGTTGACTGGTTAGATATGAAATAAATAAAGCTCACCATTTTATGATGAACTCTGCATCACTGGGGTCCAAGTTTATCCTTGCTGACTCACAGATGCAGAATCAAAGCTTAAAGACCCACTGATCCCCCCGCCCCCCTAAAAAAAAGTTACTTTATGGTGTGAACTATCAGTGCTGCTTCCCTAAGAAGTTCTTAACTACATGTGGTAGAACTACCTAAAACTGATTTCTCATTGTCTATAGTAACATGTGCACACAAACATCAAAACAAACACACACACCTTTTGGACGCTGTCATTAATTCTATCAGTCTCTCGCTGACACACATGCAGACTTGCAAATGTATCTCTGTCACACACACTAAATGGGAAAGATAATTTCCCTGCTTCCTTCATTAATCCTCCCATCATGACACACACACATGCCCAAGCGAGTTGTGTTGGTGTTGAAGGAAGTCTGAGCTTCCTGAATGTTCCGGAGGGACCACTCCATTAGATTGTCTGCTAGCAATTAGCATGAGTGCTAATGACAGGACAGTGACTGATGGTGCATGCACATTGTGTAAACACAAAATACACACTGCTATCCATATGCACACCACACACAGACACACACTCTCTTTCTCTCTCTCTCTCTCACTCGCACACACACACACACACACACACACACATGCACTGTATTAGTCCTTCATCATTCATCAGCACTGATGCTAGCAATTAGCATTACTGCTAACAACAGCAAAATTATGGAATGTGCATGTGCGCGCATCCACACACACACAAAATGTACTTCATTATTTCCTCTGTAGGTAATTAGCATTGGAAGTACTGGGCGCTCACGCATACACACACACACACACACAGACATGTTTCCAGGACTGTAGAGGAGAAGTAAAATTAGTCTAACATTAACCACAATCACAACTTTTCTGTCTGTAAAAATCTCTTCACCTTAACTTTTATTTATTTATCTATTTATTTGTCTACCTCCATAAGGAAAACATAATATGTAAACTGTGTAAACACGTTTAGGATCCCACTGCATGAGTAATACAGTTCTTCTCAGAACTTTACCATTGATTACACAGCGATCAGTAACGCTGCATATATCACTGATTAGAACGAGGCTCTGAGTGTGACTAAATAACAGATTCAGTTCCCTCTAGACCGCAATGTTAAAGGGCAATCCACAACAATGATTTTATAAGCTTTAGAGACATCCTTCTTTTTCTGTCTCACTTAACAGATGAACCTTTATTTCTACATTAATTTCTGTGCAGTTCACACCAACATTGAGAGAAGCAAGCAAGTCACACTTGGTTACTCACACTCAGAGGAATGAAAATAAACTAATTTGTTATTTATTTTCAAAGCTGATATAAATCTTTCCATCTGTGTCTTAAATAAAGAGCTGGAGCATGGAAGTAATCAGTTTAGTTTTGCATAACGCCTGGCAGGAGGCTCCTTTCAAAGTTAAAAATTGGACTCAACAACCCCGACAAAATTCATTATTTATATTCTGGGTGACAGAGCATTTCTGCTGGAGAAACATAGTGTCTTGGCAATGCAGATGCATTACTGAGCATTTAGCTTCTTTTTTTTTTTTTTGCAACTATGAGTATAATTATGATAAATACTCTAGATGTGGAAACATTCAGCAGTGCAGAGGGATGACAAGAATAATCATCTGTCTGTTCTAATGGATCCTTCCATCCATCCAGTGCTTTTTATTTAAGTCCAACTTAAACTGTAAATAAAAGTGTAAATAAGTCAGTTTCTTCAACTGAACACGTGTCAAAAAATCCTGCAAACATTGCATTAGTAAGAAATTTAACATTGCATAACTTTTATTTAAAAGCACAATTTAGTGAGCATTGTTTTTTGTTTTGTTTTCTATTTTGTCGAAAGAGGAGGTTAATCCGTTAGTCGGTCTAAACAGCCAATTTTGATAAGTTATTGTACACTACCAGTCCAAAAACACAACCAGCTTATTCATAACATGTGTACAGTTATGTGTATAACATAACACATGCAACATACATGTGTATAATGGCAATTCTATTCTATTCTATTCTATAACACAAAGACAGACACAGCTGACTCATGTTTATGGAAATGGGGGTGAATAACAAGTTAGTTAAACTTTTATTTTGTTGAAAACCAGTTGTAACTCATTTATTGTACTTTATTTAATGTTGCTTTTATTATAGTCTGGTCACATATACTGGTACATTTATTGTTATGAAAGTGCATAAATGGATAGACAGTAGACCAAAACAACAAAAGATGCACACCAATATTCCCCGATTGTGCGGGGACCAGAGAGAATTCTTCTCAGCAAAGTAAATGAGGTTAACTAACTCACTGACAGATACAGTGATCAGTGTGTGTCGGTGTGTGCGCACTCTGTCACCTTGACTCTAATTACAGGCAGACATTGTAATAGAGTTCGAGTATGTGCGTGTGCAAGATGTATTGCAGGCTTTTCTGTTCATCAGTGCATGTGTGTATGTTCGGGCGTGTGGCCAGCATGCGTGTGTGTGTGCGTGTGAGTGTATGTCTATGTCTATGTGTAACACCACTTAGCATTGCAATTACTGCAAAGCTAAATCACGGCCTGTAAAAAACAATGTTGGGTATTTCCTGTTGTTGACGTTCTCCTTTATTTTAGATCTACCAGATTGAAACATCGAATACTTTGTATTTGCTGTAAAAAGCTGTGTATTAGAAAAAATATATATATATATATTTTTTTAATGCAACGCTTTTTTGTTGTAATGACATCTACATACACTTAATGAGAAAGTACATTGTACAGAATAATCTCTAAGTTTAAACTTAGAGACAAACAATGATGTTGATGTTGTATATTGTCGCATTTCCAATAGAACGAATTAATTTTTTTTATTATTGCCTCACAATAAATGACTACAATAATAATCTTGTCATTTAGATCATTATTAGGGTGCGATCAAAGATGTGATCAGTGTATTTAGTCAAACTTCCACTTAGCTTGGTGATTCCTAGCAAATGCTGGACGAAGCACCCAACAAACCATACTGAGTCTAGTCTGCTAACTGAGAGCAGGGGACAATGTGATTGGCCAGTTTGGGTTTTCTATGTTTTTAGAGATGGGACCAGTAGTTTTTTGTTTTTGGCTGTATTGGGTCAGCAAACAAAAAGGTTGTCTTATACTTACTGATGCTATACAGTGCAAAGCTAAATTAGACATTAGGCACAAATTGCTTACATGCATACAGTCTTCTGTTGGTCAGTGTTGCTCAGAAGACAAACTGTTCCTTGTCTGGAGTCTGGATATTCTCATATCTGCAAAGATTATCATCTATTTATATGTCAAATCTACATAAATATTATGAATAATAACACTCACAAGAAACTGGAACTCATCAGCTCACTCAGCCTTCTTAGCATATCCAGCTATTGTATCAATGTCAGCCCATCAGAGCAATTACTGATTAGATGGTGTTAATGAACTCTAGGTCTGAATAGAGTCTAATTGTAGTGATCTTTTTTGCTATTGTGAAGATTTAGTTTTGACTAATTAGAGCCTTCTTGAATACATACTAAATATCTGTGGCTAGATACAACACAGGGCAAACAAATCATTATAAATTGTACTATTGTTGGGAAATGTGTGTGACGGGACTTACAGTCTGTTTTTTATTGATTTTTTTAGAACATTTTCTGGAAGCATTGTGTGGTGTTTCTCAGCTGCAGAGGGAGAGGTGGAGCAGATTGGTTCAGGGAGCAGTGCTCCTTGGAGTTGATTAGCACAGCTGCTGTGCATTAGGCAGTCTTTTCCCTTTCTCTTTAAGCAGCATGGTCGGTGCTGTCATGAGATGGACAGTCCTCACTGGAGCATGGCATTTGTGTTTATTGTAATGTGTTTTCAACTAAAGTCTGTCTCACAGTGAGCGTATGGTTAACTGGATCCTGTTTTCCAAAAATCAGTCATCTTAAATGGATTATTATAAAATCAGAGCAATGCTTCTTTGTGCTTTACTGTTTGTTTGTTTTTTGTGTACATTTTTTTTCTTGGAGATAGTTAAGGGAAATTTAACATGAAATCTAAAGGCAGCTCTCTTCCTGAGAATAAATTAGGCTTTGACGTGCCTGCTGGAGCTGATTGCTCCCACTCAAGACAATGCTTATTATTCTACCAGACGAGCTGTATTTTAGAGATTGTGCTACTAGAAGTGTTTGTCTGCCCAGTTTCACTAATAAATAGTGCCAGGTCCATTTTTCATGGAAGATACCTTAAACAGTACAGATGAGATTATGAGGGCAGGAAGTCAGACACAGGAATAGTATACACAATCCATTCAAATTTCAAAACCAATAATTATGTACAGACTGAAGTGTATTTTTTTTACTTCTGGGTTGCAATTTAACAGCACAAAATCTAAGCAACTTTGAGTTTGGTTGATTATTTCTTTGTTGTTATTTATTGCTTATTGGCAATAAATCTTGTACCGTTGGAAAACCTGTTTATTTCCCCTTATTTGAGGCCATATTTATGGGGAAAATGCATTCATAGGTTGAGCAGCAGTGTTAAGTATGTGCGTTTTACCCATGAAAAAATTACCAATGCAAAACAGCTTATTCTGCTATTGACTCTGGTTTTGTACACTGGATTGGATGATTGAAGTCTGAAGAAACAAGACACATTGGTAGTTATAGCAAACTGGGGCCTTGTGAAAGAACCATTAACAGCCTGGCATCTCCTCCTCATGCTGGTCACCAGCTTGGTCACAAAACTTTTCACTGGGGTTGAGGTCAGAACTGCAGACAGGCCATTCCATCCTCTCCCAAATTCTGGATGTAGAGTCCCTCTGTGGGGGCGAGTGTTGTCATTTTGGAAAATAGAGTTCAGTCCCAGACTGTGGAGCAACACTATGGGATTGTCACTAATACAAGGTCCATGCTCACAGCTTATGCTAAACAGGCGCCAATTAGTCAACTGATTGATTGAGAATTGAGAATGAGAATATTTGATTTCTATTGTAGAAAGAATGCCACAAGTTTGTTCAGCTGTTATGTCTGGTGGCTACTTCGAAGAGTCAATAGTTTAGAATTCCTTTTAAATTGATTCCATGATTTCTTTTTAACTCTAATTGCTTATTTGTACTATGCTTTCATTTCAGAGTGTGATGAGACATTAAACTGTATAATTTTCAATAAAAAACTGGAAAAGTTGGGTTGTTCTAAAACTTTTGTTGTTTTATTAAGAAATTATTAACAACTTATTTTATTAACGCAGTTTCTCCGGTGGATTCCTTAATTAGTCATGTTGAGGATAAAAAAAACAATGAATTTGTATCAAATGCTTATAAGGTGTACATCCCCAGCATTTTGGAACACACTAAGGCTTTAAAGCACAAACATGCTGCACAAAGTCTTCTCAGTTCTTTCTGTTCAGTCTGACCTCCAACCTCTGGTGTCCCCTTTAGACTCTTCCATCCTTCAAAACTGCTCAGCAGACACAGAGAGGACTATGTGCAAACTGAATGTTTCACTTTGCAGTGCAGAGGCTTCCCATCAGTTTTTTGTAACGTGGCGAGGTCAGATGACCCTTATTGTATTTTCATGCTTTGCTCTGGGCACTTCAGTGGAAAATGTTTTGACACACTCCCCCTGACACACTCGTAGACAGGAATTTGTATTTGTTTGTGTATGTGAATCATTTTCCATGTTGCTGTGGGTGTATGTGTGTTCACCCCAGGCGACAGTTAATAAGATGAAGTATTAATTAACAGTGACGTATTTGGGAACATTGGTTGATTTCTGAAAGAAGCCTTACTGGTAAACACTTGACTAATCAGAAGCTAACTACTTTAGCTTCTAATAGTAAAATGATAATCAGCTCTGTGGCTGAACAGACACATTTACTTTTTTGGTTATGCTGAAGCTATGGTGTTACATTACATTTAAAAAATATCTGTACATTCTTGTTGATGCTATCATGTTATGTATGGAACTTGATTATTTGTGACATAATGCAGTATAAAGCTTCCCTTTATACTGCATATACTGCTTTATGTCACAACTTCAAAGATTTTCAAATCCATGAAAGTATAATGTGGTTAACAAAGAAATCTCTCCTAGTTACACATTTCCAGATTCAATAGCAGCTTTGCTCTGTTCTTCTGCCAGGAAATATTGCAGCCAACAGAAGCCAGTACTTAAAAAAGTTCTCACCTGAGCCTGCCTTGTATATTACACTGAAACGATTACATCCTTGAACATTCAGAGAAACTGATTTCCTTTTTGTGGCTAAATGAAAAAATATGTTTTTTTATGCTCAGCTTTACTATGTTTACTACACTGATGACTTTTCAGTGGAAAAAACATACAGTCAGAAAAAGTGAAATTGAAAAAGAATTACATTTGATGTCAACAACATATTTGAGAAAAAACACATTGCATTTTGTGTTTATTAAAGAGTTGAAGCTCAGTCAATTAATCAAAGGTTGTAAGCCTCATTCGGCGCGATGTCCGGATGATCTATTGTGTAAGTGACTTTGAGCTATAGAAGGTTAAAACTGCAATACACGCCTACAAAACACATATAATACATATAATCTAGAAACAGGCTTGAGCAAAGGCCTGAACGTATTCAGTTTCTTGTTGCATTTGAGTTTGCTTAGTAACAGGTGACAGAAGATGTACCAAAAGAGGAGGACAAGTCCACGGGGACCTTCAGGGCCTGAGATCATCGCCATATTTGGAAGAAGATGCTGGAAAGAGGAACTTCAGCATCTGCATTTAGCTCTTAAAATTGATCATTGTCTGTAAAAGATGCAAATAATGTTCTTAAGATACAAATAATGGTTAACGCCCCTTATACCGCGAGAAGGGGCGTTAACCCTGACATTATAAAAGCAACTGTTTGTGTATTTTTGGACGAAGAAGTGCACTGATGTGATGCTGTGTGCTTCCTCCCACGCGTGTGTTCTTAATAAAGTCTTCATCTGATTGCACTCTACTGGGCCTCCATTGGTTTGTTTTTGTGCCACATTTTCGAATTCAGGACAATGTGCATGACTGATTTAAAAAGACCACCCAAGAGAGGCTGAGCCTTAAGGAATGGAAGACAGTCTTTCACCACTATGTGAAAGATTGTGTGCGCAAACAGATACACTAAGAATAATATTTCTCAATGTAAAATTGGCAAGAGATTGGAGAGGATTTGGGTGATCACACATCCCTAAAGGACCCGTGATCAGAGATGCCACTGTTTACACTGACATATTGCAATGTTTTCATTAAAACCATAAAACACCATTTAATTATAAAGGGATTGCCACTAACACAGCAAATGAGTCTCAAGAGTGCTTAATGCTGAAGTAAAATCATTGAAACTACTGCATGCTTTGGTATCTCTGGTGATAAAATGATTGCTGCTAAAAACTGCATTTGTTCAAACATTATATTTTCAGTTATGAATCACTGTAAACATTTTCACTGAGCATCTTCTTCTTAGCTTAGTGTACACTCACCAGCCACTTTCTTCTTAGGTACAGCTGTTCAACTGCTCGTTAATATAAATAGCTACATTTGCAGAAACAGCTGATATACTGGGATTTTTCCCCACTAGTTTTTACAAAGATTGGTCTAAAAAAAGGAAATTTCCAGTGACCAGCAGTTCTCTGGGTGTCTGGATGCCAGAGGTCATAGGACAATGGTCAGAATACTTTGAACTGATAGGAAGGCAACAGTAACTCCAATAACCACTTATTACAATGACACATAACAATGAGTTAACTGTACTCAAATTGTCATCTTGAATGCAACCCATAAATCTGCAGTAAATGCATGAAGCTACTCTACAATATGGTCCAAATCTCTGAGGAACGTTTCCAGCACTTTGTTGAATCTACGAAGAAAGAGTTAAGATGATAAATACAAGAAAGTATTAAGACAGTTCTGAAGACATAACATGAGGTGGAAACAGTTATTTGCTGCAGTTATTTGGATGTTTACCTAAATTACAGACTGGGCTTGAGGACCAACAGTAACGTTGTGCACATAAGGGGATGAGCAGACTCTTCTTTCAAAGAAATCTCTGATCTTTTAATGCAGTGGCGTCAAACATAAGGAGAGTTTCACTGGTCTGGTCCACTCAAGATCAAAGTGAGCTGTAAGTGGTCTACTATGTACTATGAATTTAGCATCCCTGATTTAATATGTGCAGGAAAATGTTGGAGATCTTCTACCAATCTGTACACCAGGCTATAGACACCTTCTACAGTACTTTGCTGTTGTCTGCTGGGAGGCAGCATCAGTGCTAGAGATGCCAGCAGGATCAACAAACCAATTCCCAAAGCTAGAACCATCAGTGGCCAGAATCTGGAGGCATTTGAGTCAGTGAGGGACAAGAGGTCACTGAACAAACTGCTCTCCATCACAGACAATCCATCTCGGCTCCACTCGCCACTCCACACTACTGAGGCAGCAGAGCTCATTCTCCCTCAGACTTCTTCAACCCTGCTGCCATAAAGAAGCTTCAGGAAATCATTTGACTGTTCTCTGTGAAACTGTACAATAACTCTTCTCTCTGTGACAGGTGGACACACCTGTCAAGCATAGCACTCCATAGCATTCCTCTGGAGTATAACCTCTTGTAGCAGTTTCTTAGATTTACAGTGTACATATTATTTATTAATCTAGTTTGTGCTACTCTCTTGCATAATCTCTGTGTTACTCTTTACTCTTATTCACTTTGGTATATATTTATATATACAATTTTCATATTCACAGTATAGGCCCTCATTATATGCCAGTTGCACTTTTACTCTAAGTATGATATTTTATCATAGACTGTACTGTTTTTATTCTTTATACTGTTGCTTTAACCTTTCTGTCAAAAAGCCTCTTGGCTAATTTAGCTTGTTTATTAATGCGGATTGCGGTTTTATCACTGTCTCTTTTTTCCAAGCATTTTGTGTAATCATGTATAGCTTGTTGTTAGCATGAAGACCAGTCAGGCTGAACTCAGAGGGCTAAGAAGCTGGCTCATGCAGTGATCAGTTTAAGTGTAGTCGACCTGCCACTTACATGTAAGCCCCACTCACATACTCAGAGACGTTATAGCTGTCAGTGTGGAGCAGAGGGACTGGTATTGTGTTAGCTGCATGTTAACATCTCCACCTTTTATCTGTCAAATTAGCCATGAAGTCAGAGCGGCAGAGATCATCCCAAAGGAGAGGATGGAGCAGTGAGCTACCAGGACGTCAGGTTCTGCACAAATGTTCATGTCAAACAAGTAATTTCATCTTTTCCCAAATTACTGCAGGTGGAAATGTGGAGATAAGCACAGAGAGAATTCACAGAGCCCAGCTGTCACTGAAGATAAATGGGAGAATTTAAAATCATTTAAAGGTGCTGCGTGGATCATTTTTCACCACAAGTATATAATTGTCTAATTAGTACTCAGTACTTGGTGCAATTAACTTGAGCAAATTAGATCACGGCATTGATGACTAGCCACCTCTCACTACCTTAAGTGTTGATGCCTGATGTTTCTCCAAACCACACCATTTTTCATGAAACACTACTCCTCTTTCCAGCCTTCCTTAAAAAAAAAAAGAGAAACATGTGTGTATCTTCTCACTTTCATTGTTTCAATTAAATCATCACAGAGGACTTTTAATTTTGACCCAGTGATAATGAATGCATGTGTCTTTATTAGAATTTGTAGTTTAGGAAACGACTCTCTTCATTTTGTTGTTAACATTTCAGCCAAGAGCAAGATACGCTATAATGGTAATGAATATGCAGACACTTATTTCACATCCAGTGTAAAGTTTCTTTCTATGGCTTGGGCCAGTTTTCTCACAGTATGGTGGAACATTTAGATTTTTGTTGACTAAAACTATGATATTTTAGACAGGGCTTTAGTGTGCTTCCAGCGTGTCAGCATGTCGCTTCCCATACAGTAGTAGTAGTTGATGGTAGAAGTAGTGGCACATTTTACTTGAGCCACCTCATCTAACACTTACTCATTATGTGTATGATTATCCAGCGATCATGTTTCAAATACATTTGGTGTTAAAGATCATGATCCTTGCCTTAGTTTTCTCTCTCTCCTCTCTCATCTATCTGTATTTGTTTGTAGTAGTCTGTGTTCATGGGTGGGACTCATCTCGGGTTCCCACCTCTGGTCTGTTACTCTTTGCTGGATTGTTGAACTACACAGTTTGTGAAACCCTGGCTCCTTCTGCTCTGTGTGTTTGTGCGGCTTCTGGATTCTCTTCTCCCAGTGTTGGGTGAGCCAACCCTGAGTTGAGAGAGTGTGTTTTGTGGCTTATTAGATGTGTAGATTCCCTTCCTCCCTGGAGCACTTTTCTCCTTTTTTGTATTGTGTTATTGTGTAATTATTTCACTGTAAATGCTCTGAACTTTGACTTTCTGAGTCCTGTGCTTGAGTCTAACCTGCTTACCGGCTGCAAAAAAATCCTTTGTCTGTTTCATCTGTGTAGCATCACCATCAAAAGAGATTTTGTTGAAAAGATTAATGTAGAGTGTTCAGGTACAAAAGTCTCGACCTATACAAAAGATTTTCAACTTTAATGCCATTCACTGAGATCTCATGGGTGGTTTAGTTATTTCCCTTAATGTTTTGAGTGGTGTATTTCTAAAAATACTCACCTGATATTTATGAATCCCATATATTGGAGATTAGCACCTTAGAACACAAAACTATCATGACAACATTAATTATTTAGTTATTACATAATTTTCCCAGCTGTATAGCAATCGTCACCGAGACCTTGCTAGATCACAAAATTTCTAATGCAGCTGTGGCACTAGAAGGGTACTCCATGTTTTGTGTTGACACCAGTAAGAGTAAAGGCAGAGGATTGTGAGTATACCTATATAACATTTATTGCACTAATACAAATACTATTGGAACACGACTCTGCCCAACTTTGGGAGTATCTGGCAGTAAAATGCAGATAAATTAGCACTTGAGGAACTGTACTGTAAGACTGACAGCCAGCTGAATGCAAATCCAGAGGGAGCTGTGATCATTGCTTGAGACTTTAATTATGTTAATTTATGTCAAAATTTCAAAAGTATATTAACTTTCCAACCAGGGACAATAAAATTCTGAACCATGTTTACATGAACATTTGTGGGACAAATTAAGCTGTCACTGCGGCAGTGCATGAGTCTACTGGGGCAGCTCTGTCTGTTTTCTGGCCAGTGTTGCTCGGCCACTGGCATGGGTATGGATGTAGATATGCATGTATTGCCAGTAGTCTGCTTGGCTGTCCAGGACTGGTCAACTTTGGAGTCAGCTGCTAGCGCTGTGGTGTTTGTGGTGATGTGGCGTTGCTGGGGAGCCGTTACCAGTGATTGGCAAGGACCTGCTGTGATGGAGGTTGAGGACCAGGTGTTATAGGTGAATGTGGCTTTGGTGAAACAAAGTTTTTGACTGTATTTCCAAACACAAAATTCTAAAATGAAAACAGTGAGTTAAAAAACTTTGCTAGTCCTATTGATGTTCCTGGGCATTGAATTATGGTGTTTATAGACTCCTCCAATAATCCTGTTATATAATTTTATATATATATATATATATATATATATATATATATATATATATATATATATATATATATATATATTCCCCACTTGCCCCAACTGACAGCGTGCTCAGTGAATACCTCAGGCAGCAGAAACCCAAGAAAGAGGAGGAAGGCGAGGAACCATCATGGAAGGACAGGCCCCTGCACGGTATGTACCACCGGCAGATAGAGGAGGTGGCTGATATCCAGAAATCCTACCAGTGGCTGGACAAAGCTGGACTGAAAGACAGCACAGAGGCACTAATCATGGCAGCACAAGAACAAGCTCTGAGTACAAGATCCATAGAGGCTGGGGTCTATCACACCAGGCAAGACCCCAGGTGCAGGCTGTGTAAAGATGCCCCAGAGACAATCCAGCACATAACAGCAGGGTGCAAGATGCTAGCAGGCAAGGCATACATGGAGCGCCATAACCAAGTGGCCGGCATAGTGTACAGGAACATCTGTGCCGAGTATAACCTGGAAGTCCCGAGGTCAAAACGGGAGATGCCCCCAAGGGTGATGGAGAATGACCGAGCTAAGATCCTGTGGGACTTCCAGATGCAGACGGACAAAATGGTGGTGGCTAACCAACCGGACATAGTGGTGGTAGACAAACAGAAGAAGACGGCTGTAGTGATCGATGTAGCGGTTCGAATGACAGCAATATCAGGAAGAAGGAACACGAGAAGCTGGAGAAATACCAAGGGCTCAGAGAAGAGCTCGAGAGGATGTGGAGGGTGAAGGTAACGGTGGTCCCCGTGGTAATCGGAGCACTAGGTGCGGTGACTCCCAAGCTAGGCGAGTGGCTCCAGCAGATCCCGGGAACAACATCGGAGATCTCTGTCCAGAAGAGCGCAGTCCTGGGAACAGCTAAGATACTGCGCAGGACCCTCAAGCTCCCAGGCCTCTGGTAGAGGACCCGAGCTTGAAGGATAAACCGCCCGCAGGGGCGTGCTGGGTGTTTTTTTTTTTTTTATATATATATATATATAAAATATATATATAATCCTAGATTATTTTATGTCCTATCATCCTGGAGGATGATAGGATATAAATCTGAAGCTGTAATTAGGGTGCCTTAGCATTGACTGGTCAAAAAACAAAAAAAGAAAGAGAAAAATCTTAAAATGTAAATGACAAAGTTTGATTTTAATCATATTATAAAAAGTGATAAAAGATATTAACTGTGGTTTCTATTTATGGCGTTGTTTACTGTTAAACCCAGGTTGTAAGGTCCTTATGCTGAATGTTTACATTTACTGGCAGCTACTGAAACTGTGCTTTGATACCTTCATTTAATGACAGAATTTACTTTATGATTCATGTTTACACTAAGATGAATCCTATTGATTCAGTGAGTCAGTGAGCTGTTTTGTTAAAGCTACATCCAGACTTCCATGGTAGCATTTACAACAGCTTTCAAGTAGCTGTGTTTTGTTACAGCGTGGTTTTTATTCTTGCATGTCATTACTTAAAACCTTGAACTTAACTGTGGAGATGAGCAAGGACAGTGAAATCACAGCAGTGACACTGAGCAGTAAGATGCTTCAAAAACATTACAAACAAAACAAGAGTTTTATTGAAATGAGGTACACCTCTTTAACTGAAGGTCATAATCATGTAGTGTCTCTAATGTTACATTACATGAATAAAAGCAGCCCATACTCATTTTCTGAGTGTGATGTAATGCTGTTTTTTCAAAGTCAATAGTTAATTCACAAGGTGCCCTTTGGCCCTGGTTTGCGACACACCTGCTTATTGTATCAGTGAGGAGCAGTTGTCGTTAGCAACTTGTCATTTTTGAATTTGCAGGATGGCTTTTGTGAAGGGGCAAGACACAATTTTCTCCTGATCATAAGCAAGTAGTCTGTAGGATCTAAGCCCCACCAGTATATGAAACCAAATAAAAATCATACAAATTAACAACTCAGGGAAATGAAAGGTAGACACTTCAAACGGGACATTAACCACAGTGTTGGTCCATCACTACCCGTCCTGGCTCATGATCCAGTGTGTAAAGGGGGCCATTATCTCTTGACGGCCAACATTGCCTCGCTCGATGAATAAAGGCACTGATGCCAGAAGGCTCTATGTGTGTAAAGTGAGACACAAGTGGTATCTGACAATCTGGAATTATGTGATGACCCAGGATGAGAATGTGCTGCATAATCTAGAGAAGCAACTAATATCAGCGTGTCAGCTAATATCAGCTAATAATCAGTGTTACAGGTTTTGAAACCACCTTGCAAGTTCTTCTCAGTTAACATTTAAATGATGAATAAATTCAAAATCCAGTTAACTAGCCTGGTGTTTACCGTGTACTGCCATTCAGATCTTACTTTTTGGTTTGTTTTTAACGTTTAGTGGTTGCTGAGGTATGAAAATAATCTGTGCTGCTGCACCTTCTATTATGTAATCATTTTCGTGGCACTGTTTAATGATCGTAGCTGCAGCAGATGCATAAAGATGATGACAATTCTTAAAGTTACGTCCAACGTTCTGATTGGTTGACTGACTGACTTTCACAAAATGTTTGAACTTCTATAGATCTGAAAACTGCAAATGAAACTGTATTCAACTATATTTAAGATGTGAGACTTTTACCGAGGTTATTACAGCCCTTTAATTACAAAGACCCTAATAGATCCTGATGATGCACCTTCTTCCATTTGTCAAATTCAGTGTCTGCCTTGCTAACACACAGCTTTGGTGCTGTGAGACTTGACTGTGTGGATAATTAGAAACTTGGAAAGGTGAGAATAAATAATCTGGCACTCCAGTGACTGTTAGTGTGATGGATGAATGGCTAGATGGCAAATGGAAGGAGACAAGATTAAAAAAAGAGTGAAGAATATAGATTATAAATGCTTTAGGAGAGTGCTGGTGGTGAAGGGGACTAATAACTGTATGGATTATAGAGAAATATTAAACACATTGGTATAATATATTGTAAGAACCTTATAAACCTGTCAAAAATGCCCCAAAAATGTTATTGGAAAAGATAGCAAGAAAGGACCAAATGTCCAAATTGCAATCTCTGCAATGAAGCCCTCATCTCCAGACAGTAAGAAACAATAAGAAAACTGTCGGATTTGTCTTGCAGGCTGAAAGCATTTGGAACCTCCTGCTAAGTGCAACCTGGGGAAACTGACAAGAACAGTGACAAGAAACTCAAACACAGCATGACAAAACCAACAAAGGCTTCTGAGAACTTATCAGGATGCAGGAGCTGTTTGAGTGGGCATCAGGGTACAGGATGTCACTCCTCCAAACCATGCATTTAGAGTTGACAATAAGATATTACCAAACACAATGACCCAGAAAACGAAACAGTGACCCTTTTTAATATTGCAACAGAGATATGCATAAATTTTTAGACAAATGACCCTTCTGAATATTCAGCTTATAATCCTGTTTCCACTTCTGCCTCTGAATCACAAGCTGTTATTTGCTTTCTTTGATGTATCTTCTGAGCCTTGTCCATACAAGATGTGGCTGGTTTGCAGCCACTGGTCTCCAGGGTCCCGTCTGGCTTCATCTGACAGTTGGAAAGATGAGGATAAGCACTGAGGGCCCTCAAGAGCCTGTCAATCTGACACCTTTGTCAACAAACTGTTATATTAGCTACAATGATATGCACATATTGTGTGAGTTCATGCGAATATAAATGTTATAGGTTTTTAGGCCATGCGTTTTGATGGATTTTTAAAATTATTTTTGGACTTGAAAAAATTTAGGTTCTGCTACTAACACTTAGTCTTCATAGTGAAATGCCATGTTCTTTGTGATAGTGTTAGTCCCTTCTTGCATCACCTGTACCATGTCTTGCCTCTGTGAGTAGTCAGCCTTTGTCTCTGCATGTGTTTACCTTTGACCTTTGTCTAGTTGATAGTTTCATGTCAAGATCATAGTGTGCATCTGTTTATCTTCTTAGTTATGTCTCTTTGTTTGATACTCTCTTCCTGCGGCAAGTTTATGTGTCTTGAGTCTGGGTCTCTGTCTCTGTTTATTTTTCCTGTCTTATTTTGATAGTCCATTTTCTCACATGTGTTATGTTTAGTTTTGCCTCCTGTGCTTTGCCAGTTAGATTCTGTTCAGCCATGTTTATATCATCTGATTCGCCTACTGGTCTTCATCAAATGCTAAGTTGTTGATGTAGCAGAACAGTAGTCGGTCCTGCAAGAGTTGGGGTTGTACTTAGTTTTTTGCAGGACTGTATAGGATCCCATGTTAATAATATGAGCCTGTGTGGAGTTTGCATGGGTTCTATTTTATCCATGCATTTGCACATGCACATTAGCATTACAATGCTGATTCCTGCTCCCACATTAATTCACTGACCAACAGCTGATGGTGTAAATGTAACAGGAATGTGCTCAAACAGTGCAGGGAAGATGACTGTAGAAATGCAACAGTATTAATCTGTTCAGCTTTCAAAATGTTCATGAGGGAGAATGGATACACCATTTTGTTTGCTTGTGATTTCCCGGCGAGAACAGATTGCACGAATATCATCTAAAATCTGTCATGATCCTGTTTCTTATTTATGAATATACATCAGTGTAAACAGATGCAGACTGTAAACAACTTGTAGCTCATATGTACAGCAGATAACTTACTGAACATAGGGTGGACATATATTTATTATTTACTTTTGTAGTTCAGGTTAAATTCATATTAATTTTAAATTGATTTATGGACAAAAAAAAATGATGTCAAACAGAATATAAAAAATGATGGTGCAATTGAGCATGCTGGGGGTTGAGGAAATGAGAAGCAAGAGTCTGCCAGTTAAATCAAATGCATACAAGATAAGCACACTAATAGGCTCAGTGAGGTTCAGAGGACTATATGTCAGCTGTCTCTCTGTACATCATGATGTGTTAGTGTTGATCACTGGAGGCCAAATGCCTCAGGTGTAATGAGAGCAGGTTTCCAGTTTATAGTGTTTTCAGCAGCTCAGTGTGGTTGTTCAGACACAGAATGATGTACATCTGTTCCCATGTTTCTGCTAAATTAAAACAATATACAAAAAGCAAATATGAATTAAAGTAAGTCATGCTCACGCAATATTTTCCAATTGTGGACAATGGGAACTTTACAAATAAACTATTAACTGCCACAGTGTAAGTCAAGAGACGCTTTACAATGTCATCACCTTTGGCAGATTATTAATAATTACTGAATAAATACTGCTGTTTCCTTTATTTATTACATTTTCTTATAAAGTGCACAAAGAGCTGTATCATTACAGAGGCTAAATAGCCATATAATTTGCTCTTCTTATTCAACAGCAACCTTCATACATTTCTACTTTTTTATTCAGTGGGAACTATTACAAAATAGAAAATACACTGTATTGTTACACCCACGTCCTCCTGCTTGACACAGTCAGTCAAACTTAAGAATGATCTCACTAGAGGACATTTGGCCTCCAGTGGTAGGGATCAACATTACTGTGTGTGCACAGAGTTCTGACTGACATACCATGTTTTAATAAAATGTATATTTATCCAGGCTTTCTGACTCCCACACAGGAATCACAACATATAGACACATAAATGAATGGGAAATATAATAAAGCATTTTATGATCATGTACAACAGTAAGACAGCAATAAAAGCAACGGTAATGTTATAAACTCTAATGTGAAGAAAACCAAAATAAAATGGAAAGTCAATATTAATCGTTGAACTACACGTGTACAACTATCCAGCACAACAAAGTCCCTTAGTTGTAACAGGAGCACTTTTTCCTAAAGCTTTTGTTCTTTTAGAAGCTTCAATTAAATTAACTCATGTAACTTTGTTTTTTAATGAGAACATAAAAAGGACACACTGTCTGATAAAGAGGCCAAGAACTAAATAAACAAAGAATACAGCCACACAACAACACGTGAGAACATGGGAGCAAAGTAGTAAGATATTTAGCAGCGATAATGCTGCAGGAGGTATATTAATAAATCTAATTACCTTGTTCTTTTAAGTTACCACTGCTTCTTTTAAATACACAATCTCCCCAATCTCTGTGTTAATTAAGATTATTGTGACTTGGCGGTCTGGGACTCAAAACACTTGACTAAGAATTTAATGATTGTAGAGGACAACATAATTATTTGTAGCATTACTAAGACGAGGCTGTGGTGCTATGGCTGGCTGGGAGTCAGAGTTAAGAGTTGGCTTTATTTCCTTCGTTTTCAAGCTTTACATCCATCAAAATTGGGTTTTTTTGCTGAGCTCCATGCAGGGCTGCTCAGTTTATGGGAGTGCTGGTGTCTAACTGGGTAAGAGGAAACTGTTACAAATAAAAAGAGAATAATTTATTTCAACACAGTGACACTGGCAGTGTTTTCTACTGCCAGTGTCACTGTGATTTCTAAAGAGATCTCTGGGCTTTAACAAATCTTTATCGGTGAAGGATATCTTTAGCATAGTGAGACACTTTTGATCCACTATATAATTATGATGTTCCTCGTTATTATGCCGAACAGCAGGGGGAAAAGATGAACCATAGGGCTCCAGAATGTCAGTTAAGGCTACAGCTGTCAACCTTAGAAGTGTGAAAGCAAAGGAAGAAATGGTTGTTAAAGCAGTCTTTTTCTTTATTTAATGAGTCATTTAGAAAACTGGTGTTATTGGTATTACATGTTATATCACTCTGGTTTTGAAAACTTTACATTAGAACACTAGACTAACAATGAAGAAACAATGTTTATATTTATGAGTTGTGATGACAAAATCTAGCAACCATCTTCAGTCCGTTGATACATCCTGCAGCCAGACCTGGTCAAGAGACCTATTCGCAAATGTCTAGTAGCCATGCCTCAACCCACATGAGTCTTGTGTGGTGGGTCCACTTAATGGGTGGCAATTTTTACAGGAAGAGCTCCAGCACTCACTTCATATGATACAATATAAGTGATTAAAACAAAATAAGCAGTCCATCTTCTTCTGTATTCTGTGTGAACATGTGTGCTGAGTTTGTTCTGTAATTTGATGATAACTCTTAAAGCGAGATTATTCACACTTTAAATCACAACTAACCTGTAATACTGGAGACAGACCTACTCTCAAAGCCTGAAACACTCAAAGGCATCACACTGCTTTTTTTAATGATCACAGTCATTAATTCTGTGAGTAAAATGCTGATATCCACACACACACACACACACACACACACACAAACCCAAAACTCATAAACACACAGTCACATAATGGATGTATAAGTCAGTCAGACATAAAAGTAAACAAACAGCACAGCTTTAAGCTCTCTGCCACTAATGGCCCTATCAGTCACACATAAGCTCAAAAATGCACTGCATGGGAGTGCCGCTGAACTTCAGAGTCAATGATTAATATACTCTAACTTTATTCTTGATTTTCTACAGTGGAAAAAACCCTGTCTAGTTTTAAGCTTCCCAGTGTTTGAATTAATGACTCGAATGCACAACTTAGAGCTTTTGTTTGTTAACGGAAAATTTGTTGCACAGTTTTTGGCTCAGTCCAGTTTGTTTTTTCACAACTTCACTACACAACTCTCATTTCAGCCAGCAGGTGTCCTCAGACTTTTTACACGGTCCTTTTGCCTAACGCCACAGTCCTACCTGCTCACCTTTCTTTCAATGTGAAAGTGCCATGGTTTCTAAGTTGAATAAAAAGTGTCCTTGGAGCTGTGTGCACCAGGCTCTGGGACAATTTTCTCATTTAGTGTCAAAGTCAAAATGTTACTCAGTTCTCCCATATGGGAGAGGCTGGGCACAAGTCAGCTGCAACAGGTGCAAACCAAACCAAACGGGTTTGGATTCCCATCCATCAATCACCCATGGCACGGCACCATCAGCATAAAAACACTTTGTTTCTTTTCTTTTAATAAGTGCGCATCAGCTCTAGTGTAAATGATCTTTAAGTGATGATAATATAATTACTTATACATTCAGCTATATGCTTAAAATGTTTCCTTTTGTGGACAGCTACAGTAATCATGACTCTATATAAGAGCATTATTAATATACTGTAGTTGAAAACTGAAGCAGGCTGGCCTGTCTACCACAAACTGTCCCCACATCTGGCCTCATTTGGAGACAAGAATCCAGATTTTTTGTGACATGAGCAGATGCAGACATGGCATAAGTAAGGCATGTCCATGTGCATGTCAATACTGTGCTGGTTTTTCAAACTCCTGTTAAGAATTAATTCAATCTGGAACTAACACTGTAATTTTGTATTCTCTTTTATTTTATATGAGCTTGTTTTTGTTTTCTTGTTTTTTTTATTGGTTTCCATCCTTTGAAGTCATTTTCAAATCTGTGTTTTGTATTCTTTCTTTTTACATGCCTTATGTTTCCTGAACAGGATTTTCCTTGTTGGAAGGTGACATAAAAATTAACTTACATTGCCTTGGGACGCAGGTTCCAAGAGGAAAAATGGTAAATGTTACATGACATACAGTACACAAAACCCCAAAGGATTCTACTCCCCCATACATGCAAGAATGATTCAAAGAAAATTGATATTTTCCCAGTCCATGTCAGACTTCACAGGATAAAACAAGAGCCTGTCTAATTTTTTTTTTTAACACCAGTGCCTCCTTCTCATAGAAGAACCTGGCATGCAAACGCAAGATATCTAAAGCCGTCACATTGTGTTCCTTTTTTTATTGTAATTCCTTCTTGAAGTCAGCCTTCTAGTAATTGCTACAAATGAAACTGTTACAAATGAAACATTTAAGCAGGTATGAATTAAACTCTGTGCACTTGTGGTGAGGTGTGTTTATGTTGTTTGTGTCCAGCAGTTGGTGAAATAGTCATGTAAATTTGTAAATAGTTAAATATTTGCAAATCTATTTTGTGTCAAAGCAGCCTCTCAGTCGTCCTGTGCTGGCTCACCACTTTTCTATCTCTCTTTCTCTGTCTTAATGCACAGGATTGTCCTTGTTTAGAGAGTATCGATTGCAATAAAGCAATTATAGACATTTACGTCAGTTGCATTAAAATTAAACTTCATGTAAATGCTCAATGCTTCATGTAATTTTTTTGTTTTTGTTTTAATTTGTGTCTAACGGTTCAGTTGGATACACTTAAATGTCCAAATATGGGGACATAAATTGTAAAGTTTAAAGTGAAACTCTAAACATGTCACCCCTACATTCAATGTGAATGTCAGCATTGTTATGCAGACCTTAAATTAGAGCACAAACTAAACACTTATATGGCCACATTTATACATGCACTGCAGTTTTCTATTACCCAACAGAAGTATTTGTTAAAATGAAAAGTTGTAATCTGCTGTGTGATACGCAATTGTGCCAATGTGGGGATAGTTGCAAGATTCTACAATCATTGCTAAAGGATTTCCAGTAGCATCTCCTGCCTATTAGCTGAGAAAGGACAACTTTGTGCTGTGTTTGGACCAGTTTCTCATCAGTTGTAAAAGTTGAAGTGTAAAAATGCAGCACTACGGCCATTAAATGAGATAAGAACCCACTGAGCTTACTTCGAGGTGCAGCAGGTTGTCCACTAGCGATACCTATTGGATTTATAACATGCTAAAAAAGAAAAATACTTCAACCTCCTTCAACAGAAACTCTAAATCAAAATTAAAGAAAGAGAACTGCAAATAGTTTTCCTAGCAATGAAAATTTTAAAGAAGACCCTAGAAAGGCAGCAAACTCATCAGTTTTGGCATGAACCCTTGTCTCAATAGAAAACGGCTTTTCATAGCACCTCTTGGTTACACACACACGCACCCCAAAGCCTCTCCTTAATCCACCCTGCTGCTTCCTTTTCTTTCTTGCAGAACATCTCTTGTTCTCCTCTCGCGACTCATGTAACACCCAAGCTTCATGATTCTTTCTTTGCTTTCCATCATTAATAATCTTTTTTCACCCACTTGGTCTCGAGAGCCTGAGGACTTCTGCTGACACTGTCACATTTCTTTTTAATCCACGTGGAGGCAATTGGATAATCTTGAATAATGTGAAACTTTAGCACTGTGGCTTTGACCAATTTTTATTAAACCCGACTGTTGTAACAAAGTGATTTTTCAGTTTGAAATTAGAAAACAAAATGATAAAGGCACACACTGTGCAAATTGAACACTTGTCTGGGTTTGTGTTATTTTTGCGGCAATTTCCTTTATATTGGGTTTTATTTTCCAATTAGCCCAGCTGTGTGCTTGCATTACATTTGCATTGATTTGATTGTTGGATTTGCATTAGCACCATTCCAACCAAACCAGACTGTCCTGGGTCATAATCAAAGTACGAGTGATATGAAAGTAGTGAAAAATATATATAACAATATGATGCCATATTGTGAGCATTTATTCTACTTTCATAATTTATCTAGTTTTTGTGCAGTTTGCTTTTGAGCATCTGTGCATTACTGTAAGGCCTGTCATCTGTTAATTACAGTCTGCCACAGTTGTCAACATAAAACAAATGTACTATTTTTCTGTTTGGTCAGCTGCTGGGGGGAAAAAACTGCTAGCCAAACAAAGCAGGCTGAGAAATGATGCAGATGTTACAGTGCAAGAAATTAGGAAAGTGGCATAATTGGCAGATTAACGTTTGATGTTATTTTTGAGTACATCTTACTGAGTAAAGTTAATAGTCACTTAACTTTTATCAACTGTCACTGAAGCGTTTTCCTTTGTACTAGCATTACATGAAATGACTAGTAAAAAAATGCATCTTTATGCATCAAATGGTGTTTTTTTTAATTCTTCAGCCTTTTTTTTTTTTTAGCTCAGAATGTGTCAGTACCACAAAAAGCTGTTCCAATTGGGAACCAGTTAAATTCCTTGGAATTGTTAGTCTGATTGTCTATCAATCACACTCATTGATTCCACTTTCACTTGACAATCAGATGATTTCAGTTTGTGTGCGGGAGGAGGACTTTTATTTTATTTTACCATCGCACTCTCGACAGAAACAATTGCATTATGCTGCTCACACAACTTTGGAGCTTTGCAAGAATGCTAACGCTAAGTTAGCCAAGAGCCCAGAGTGAAAGGTGAGCGAATGTCGTCTCTGACCCAACAACCAGACCCTGAACTTTGTAAGAATATATTTTTATATTTAAGGCTATATACCTCATAATTTGCACCACACATCTGTTTTATCCTTTACTGCACACAAATAAGTATTGTAGAATAGTTTTGGATGTAGACTGTTACACTCTGATACTAACAGACACAAGAATATGACCACCTCTCAGGAATGTGGGTGGTGGTTGTGATACCTACAAGAACACAGGGCCATAGATTCTGGTGTTAGGGAATGCTCTTTTGCCCCTTCTCGAACTCTACATGCCTGACCGGAGGACAAGAGGTGGTTGTCATGGTGATGGAAGTGTTGCCTGCAAAAGTATCATCTACACATAAAGAGATGCCCAGAAAGGTTCAGAATGAGAAATGTTAAAAAAGGGAAACTGTGGCTTCCCTCCAACTTTTGACCAATCATGTTAACATGTCTGCTTCTGTGACCCACAATAAAAGTGTTTACTGCCTGGGTGCGGCAGCCTTTGTCTCTGAGCCAGAGAGATGGAGGTCCATGGCACCATGTAAAACTAATTTGAAATGCTAACTGTTTCATAGTAAATTGTGAAAACTTATAATTTGAGCATATTTGTCTTCTCGCTCGTTAAAAAAAAAAACAACAAAAAACCCCCTGAAAACTTCAACATGTTTCTACAGGAGAATCACTGTGGCGATCGCTGTGAAGTCTCTCTGTGCTGGTTTTCATCTTTCCTTTTTGCCGTCGGCTTTGTGTTCATACCTAAATATTAGGAGAAAGATAATATGTGTGTCCTCATTAACTGGTAATTAATGACAATGGTTTTCAGGTAATTTTCCACAGAAACGCAAAAATAATATAGTGATTAATAAAATGAATTACTTTCTTCTTGAAGTAATTAAGTAACGTGCTACATTACTTTGTTCTGTTCTGTGTAATACATTACTTTTTTGGGGTAATGACCCCAATACTAATCACAACAAAGAGGGCAAATACCTCCAGTATAAAAATATGACCAGCCAGCATGCAATAACTTTCCATGAATGTAAAGTCTTTAAAATGCTACTTAGCAACGGTTGCGAATCCTAAAGCGGAGCCAGTGAGAACTTAATGAGAATCAAATACTTATGTATTTATGACGTTATTTTTTTAAAATCAACATAGCATTGTAGCACCAGTAACTGTAAATCTGTCATGGTCTCCGAGTCGTCTAGCGCTGGGCTATCTTCTCTCTTCGTGTCCCTCGTCTTTGTCTTGTTCTCTCGTCCCTGTCGTGTATGCGTGTGTTTGCAGCTCCTCCTGGTTCCTACACCTTCCTGCTAGCTGTTTACCTGTCGGAGATCAGCTGACCAGACTGCAGATCGTTGGATAATCAGGCTTACCTGTAAGGCTGGTAACATACTTGGCCTCAGTCTTGTCATGCTTTTCAGTCCGTCCTTTCCTTGGAATAATCTGTTTCTGTTCAGACCTTTGTGTTTTCTGAGCTCTGTGAGCAATTACGATAGGGTGTGTGTATGTGTCCAATACCTTTGCCACCTCGCCTGGATCTCAATGCATCACTGTATTATATCTGTATTCTCTAACTACCCTGCAAATAAACTTGTTCAACTTCCTTCTGTGCTCTTTTTGTCAGTTCATGACAAAATCTCTGTAGTGAGCTTTTTTTTTTTTTTTTTTTTCCAAATAACTTTTCCTTTTTCTGTATGTAAAAACCCCAACAACACACACAAAACCATGCATGTAAGGTAAGTTCTTACTATTCTGGATCAACAATCTACAATTATTGATTTTAACTATAAAGATAGTTGGATAAGGTAGTTATTAGAAACTAGCTAATTCAGCTGGACTGCTAAATGTTGAATAAAAGTTTTCAAAGGCCTTTTTGAAGATGAAAAGTGCAACTCAACAGGAACAACAGTTCCTCTCTGGTTTAATCAAAAGGCATTACTCAGCAGGTGGCTGCTCCCTTTGTGAGTGTCCCTTCACGAAATGTTACTCCGACTCTCTCCTCCCTGGTAAGGAAAGTTTTTTTTTTCTTCCTGCAGAGCTTTACAACCAGACTGGAGTGAAGCCACCAAATCCTTCCTCCAACAATTCTTCCACCTGCCACCTTCCTGACTCCCCAGCAGCTTTCTCTCCGTGAAGAGGAGGGGGTGGATTTGAATCAATATGGCTCATTCTCTCGTTTCCTTTATCTAAGGCATTTCTCCTTTTTAAATTTCTTGTCTTGTTCCAACTTCCCATCATCCTGTCCTCCCTTTATTATCTACTGTTTCTGATCTTCGCTTTTTTCTACTCTTAACTCTGTATTTAACAGCCTGTCATTCGACCCTCTACATTTTTCAGACCATTCTTTCCCTTTTTCACCTTACCTTTCACCCTTCTCAACTCTAACTTTTCCTTGAATATTTTTATCATCATGTTTTCTCACTTCCACTGCCTTTTTTCACCTTCTACTTTTCTATAAATTAATGATTTCTAGTCCTTACTTTTCTGCTCAAATTATCCACTCATTTATACGTTTCTTTTACATCTTTCTTCTTTAAAGCTAGCCACAATATTTCCTGTGTAATTTTTCATTGTCTCATTGTAATTATACCATCAATTTTACCTGTACATGTCACATAAAAAAGACATGTAAAAATAACATGCAAAAACCCAATTGTTTTCAAATATAAATAGTCACAGAAATGCACAATACGTGACCTTAATGTCGAGAACACCGACCTTAAGCAGCAAAAAAGAGCTCATAAATGAGAACAAAATTCTCCAAAAAAACATTGATGTCCTTTTCAAACAAAGTGGGTTCTCTAAAAACAAGACCTGCAACTAAATAACAAAACATTTCACTTCAAAATTAAAGACCTGGAATATTGGAACCAAATTATAAAGGATTTAAAGAGCTTCAAAACCAAAGAGATTCAGCAACAGAAAGAGGTGATGCAGAAAATGGAGGCCGAAATCAGAGAGTTGCAAAGCGGCGAGGCAGGCTTGGTTATAAAAGTGAAAGGCATGGAAAAGGGCATTGTGAACATTTTATTTGTACTGTATAATCTGCAGAATCTTACAGAAATTTCCAACTATCCTTTGAAGCACCGCTCCGCTCTAAAACAGCAATAAGGATAATTATTAGGCCATTTGTAAATAACAAAATGACTTTATAACTTAAAGCAAAATTGGGAAACGTAAAGTTCGAAACAAGTCTTTATATTAAGGGCCATCAGTTAAACAATAAAACAAACAGAGCGTGTTGTGTGTGATGTCTTCTTTTGCGCATGCGGGCCGCTTTGAGGGTTCACACTAGAGCGCGTTTGCTGTCACATTTTATTTGTAGTGTGAACAAGCAGACAAAAAAAATCGGATTTGATCAAAGAATCGGAATTGAGCATTAGGACCTGCAGTGTGAACGTAGCCATAGTAAGTTTTAGTCTTTTAGTTTGCATGATCAATTTTGATTATTGTTCATTTTAATTGCCATGTCAACATGTTTTAGAGCAACGTTTTCTCATTTTGAACTCTTTTAGGTGTAAGTCATCGTCAGTGATTACCCTAAGCCCAAAGCAATACCAAACATGGGCAACCAAAATGCATCATTTTGTTTGCATGTAATTGTTCTCCCAATTCTTATAAATCAGGAAACAACAAAAATAACAATTTTAACTTACAGACATGAAACACTTTCCCTTTTGCCTTTTACAAAAGTATAAGGTTAGGGTAATATTAGAGTTTGCATTAATACCTATGACTGAGGCCTCAAAGGTAATTCCTCGACTGCTTCAGTAATAGCCTGTTTGATTTTAACTAGTTAAGTAAATTTGCGGTCAATTTAGACTCAATTCAAAATCTCCTACTTGGGACGAACACTAAATGTAAATAGCTGACTTTCTAAATAAACCTATCCATTTTTGCAAGGTAAATTTTTGCTTTCACTAAATTGCAAATGGTTAACCATAATTAGCTTAGCTGTCCTACTCTTGTTACTGCTGTTTCCTACTGCTGTTACAATCAAATGAACATCTCTGCAAATATAAATTCGCTGAGGCTTTAGGTTGATGGTAGTTACTAGCACACACAGAAACTTACATACACTATATAGTACAGTTCTATGATACATCACCATAATAGAACAATATGTGTCAACGCAGACAAGCAGAGAAACATGCACAACATTGCTTCAGTCTCATAGCTACATGCAGCACAGTCAGTCCACCAAATCATCAAGCACTTAATATCAGAAATGCTGAAGATACAAATTCTATGATTGCATGTTGGATTTACTTGATTCAATAGTGGACATTGGTTGCACACAAATGTTTTGCTTTGGCAGAAATTTAAACAACTGAGGTAAATCAACACATCTTATTCATATTCAATAAACCTGTGCATTTTGTGTTCATAAAACGCGATTGAAACATGTTTAGATGAAGTAAGTTGAGCTCTTGGAATATTTTAATCCTTCACAATTTTGTCATTTTATTTCAACACTATTCAATAACATTTACCCCAGTACTACTTGGTCACGTAAATACTACATGTTGTCTTCATATCACATAATGTTCAACAAAGTCTAGAGTCTGGTTACCATAAAAAAATGAATAGATCTACAACAACTACCACCCTCCTATCTTTATCCTGGTTGCAGGGGGGCTGGTGCATAACCCAGAAGTGATAGGTTACGAGGCAGGGTACACCCTAGACAGCTCTCCAGTCTATCACATAGAGACAAACAACTGACAAACAAATACCCAGAGAGAAACCACTGCAAACTAGCCAAATTGTGGATTTGAACCCAGGACCTTTTTACTGTGAGGCAACAGCACTAACCACCATGCCACCAATCCAGGCCTAACAGAGGTAGGAAAGCTATAATTTCAGGGCTTGATGCAGAATTTTCTGTACGTGTTTGTCCTTGACAGGTTGAACCACAATAAAAAGCAATAGCATACACGTGGTGTGTGTGTGTGTGTAGTTGTCTGCCTCCTATAACTCCAGTGATTTTCCTGCAGTTTGAAAGCTCATGTGATCTTGTTAATTTCATGAGTCCAGCAACTAACCACCCTTACTAGATTGTATCATGTCATCTCAACAAGAACAAATTAAGTTGTTGAATTTCGTACAGATCCTACATGATTTAATTACGTTCATAGAAACATGAAATTATTGTGTTCAAATTACAAGGCAGACTTATTTAATGTAACAACCACCCAATTTACTTCTTTCGGTATACCAAAAAAAGTAGAGGCGGCTGCTCGACTTGACTGAGATGGATGCCTTCCTCAAACCACGATCCAAAGCGCGCGAGACTGAAATCCCGTGCAGTGTCGCAGGATTTAACATTGCTATATTATTGACTTACTTCACTCAAACATGATATCAACAATTTAATCTACCTGCTCTGCATATTATGTAGTTTCTACACTATATAGTTACACTTAACTTTATAGCATATGGCACCTACATATTTACATAAATCTAAGAGCTGGCCAATCCCTTATTTTCAGTGTGCACATCTGGGAAGTCCTAATTAATATTGAACAATACCTACAGATTTTGCTGCCATCCTGACAATGTTTGTTTTATTTATTTATTTATTTTATCAGAAATATGTCAACAAGGCAGTGCCAAACCACTTCATGTGTATATTTCAAAAGCTTGCCTCTTTAATAAGAATCTGGATGCTTGCTTGCAACTCTGGAAAATTTTGAAATTAACAAGAGTAGGTCCTAATCTCTGAGCAGCAACAATGGGAACAAGTTTACCCCAACCGGTCGCAGCAGATGGCCGCCCCTCCCTGAGCCTGGTTCTGCCGGAGGTTTCTTCTGGTTTCTTCCTGGAAGTTTTTCCTTCCCACTGTCGCCAAAGTGCTTGCTCACAGGGGGTCATATGATTGTTGGGTTTTTCTCTGTATGTATTATTGTGCGATCTACTGTACAATATAAAGCGCCTTGAGGCGACTTTTGTTGTGATTTGGCGCTATATAAATAAAATTGAATTGAATTGAAAGTTTAGCTTCTAAAAGTGTTGGGTAAACTCTTCTCTTTAACAACTTTCTAAAACATTTTGCAAAAACCAAATTTAAAATGAACATATTAAAAAAGAAACAAGAAATCTTTTTTTGGTGATTTTCAGTGAAGCATAGGGTTTACATGAATTGCCATGTGTTTTTATTTACACTTTACATAGTCAGCCAACATGTTATTTTGAGTCGTGATTCTTAGAGTTTTAAATTTTATGTCTTCATCGCTCATATTCTTCATTTGTCTCACTTTAGCTCCATTTTTATAAAATATTAAGTTGTCACATCTTTGGAATTCATTTCTTTGCTTCCAGGTGTAAAAGAAGCATCATTTTAACAAATCACATTCTTTACAAACAGCACAAACATACATATATATATATATATATATATAAATAAACATCACGGTGATCACCACGTACACACAACCTTGGAAGCCTCTGGGTGCCATGGCTACCTTCCAGTGAGCAGATTAAACTGAATAGACAGTGAGCCAGGGTTTTAATTAGTGTGTGAGTGTGTGTGAGACCGCTAAAGAGACACACCTGTCGCCTGCCGGGAACACATTGTACCAACCAGATGCCTGACAAATGCCAGCTTCTCATAGACAAACACACACACATGCTCATGCTTGATTCGTACCCATATCCAGAGCCTGGGGATCAATTTGGGTGTAGTCCCATAAAACAAACACCATGAAAGTGCCCCTTTAATTTAATTTCCATTTATTTGCATTTTCCTAATATGAGTTCTTCAAACCCTTGCAGGACATTTGATTAGTACAAGAAAAAGCAGATCCAAAACACACCTTTAAGTCAGTTTACACAAGACATGCATCAAAAAAATGAAATGTTGAAAATGCTGTTAAATGATGTCCAAACAGTTGTTTTTTGTCACATGCAGCTCACAGCAGGATGCTGCAGACTATAATTTTACGGGACACATGCCCAGTCCATTTTCACATGGGCTATTTTCACTTTGTAGCAGGGAGGTAAAAGAAATGTTAATATATGAGGACGTGTTGAAAAGTTCAGGTCTGCAGAACAATTTTAGCTTAAAACTATTGAGGAGCTGTTGACAATATGGTGGAGCTTGTCTATGTCACAATGAGTAAATGATTTAACTACTGATAAACCAGCCTTTCATGAACTAACCAAGTTTAGGTATTTACTGGGCAAGCAAATAATTCACCAGCCTACCTTTGCAACCTAGGTAGCCTTGCTAGTCATTAAAGTCACAATTCTAGCAGTAATATCCTTTACATAGTCATTAGCATCTCCAGGTTTGTGACTAGCATTCTTAGACTAGTCAGTATTCTAGCCAGTAACTCTTTTCAGCTCCTCATTTTATATGTCTGTGCAAGATTGTGCAATTAAATAAATACAATCAAATAATGTACACTGTGTGCTCATTTTAACAATGAAACATGATCATGTATTGCAGTATGAATTTATGACATGATGAAAAATAGGTTATGAAGTTACATGCAAAATACTACTTAGCGGGATCAATACATAATGGGATTTTTGTCCATTTTTTTATAGTAAGTTAGATCCTGTAAACTGTTTCCAATTTTCTGTGTTCAGTAACAATTTGTTTCAATTTAAAGCTAGCACCTCTGTGACTCAAGATGGAAGTTTAAACAGGGTGCTAACATGGTGCTCTTGTGCAATAATTAAGTGAAAAAAAATTGGCCCTTGCTTTTCAGAGAGGAATTCGAAGGCACAGATCCTGATTAGTTGGCATCTTCCAGCTGCTATTGTCATCTGTGTTGCCTGTTATTTCCACAAACATGAGCAGATGAGACCAACAAATTGTATTTGCGAACATAACATGCAAATTAGCCTCATATCCCCTAAATTCCCCCACCAGAGACCACCTCCAGACCTGGATGCTGCCCCAGTCTCTGTCCAATTTAGTCTAGAATAGGATTTTCACCTTGCCAGAGTGCCTGTTAGTGTGGGTATGTATCCTAAGAACAGTGAGTATAACATGGTAAACAAATAAGTAAATGACATAGTAGTTGTTGCTCAAGGACTATAGAAAAATGGCAGTGCCATTTGTGATGTTATTCAAAGTTCTCAGATTTTTAAAAGCCAGCTTTGTTGAGCAAAAAAATGTTATGTTGTTAATGAATGAAGCCGTAGTTGAGATAAACAGAAGTGAGGTTAAGGATTTTCCATTCAACAGCCTAAAAATAAAATTAAAAGATATCTTTAAGCTACTTTAAAAAAAAGAAAGAAGGTTATTTTATTTCATTTTAATCTAAGATTGTGACAAATTTCTGTCTTCATATACTATCAGTGAATGTTTATGTCAGATATCTCCCACTATGTGTTATTATGAAAGAAAAGTCTGGATGAAAAGAATCAGTTGAATGTTTATTTCCATGTCTGGTACTTTGAAATAAAGAAAAAAATTCCCAATGAGTATGAAGCTGTGTGGAGAAAGGAAGGCTTGGTAATAAAATAATATTGGTTTTTATGCTAATCCAATCTTAAAGGACCAGTAAACCATGTATGTTGTTATGATATATTAGGTAGGGAAAGGATTTACGTTTTCCAAACCAATCACTGAAGACCACCACATTTTGTTTACACAAGTTTTCATGTGTCCTCATATTCACAGGTTACACAAACATGACTTAAACTTCCTGAAAAAATAAGTTGGTGTTACTGTAACGAGATCCCAACGAATATTGATCTACACATTTCCCATGTGACTCAAAGCTAATGTTCTACTTCATGTTCTATTGTCCTACATGTGAAGTTGAAAATAATTTTTCAACTTCTAGAAATTTCTAGAAGCTGTCTGTGAAATTACTTACAACAGGATGAAGTTGGTGAAAGGTGATTCTCAGTATCTATCATGGCAGCATTTCCTTTTTCTTTTTGGTAGTTTCCATCACATTCGACAGGAAGCCACAAAACTTGTAACCCTTCGATGACTCACAATTTTCCCTGCTGGGTGTAGCGTTTGCACTGAGGGATGACAAAAGTGAAAGGTTAACCTGCAGGTGTCCCCCTGATGACACCTCCCCAGCTTTCTTTACAAAGTTAGAACTTTGAAAAGTGCCCTTCCAGCAGTGAAAACTAGAATCAATACAAATGAGTGAGTCTCAATATGTGGGATGAAGGACAAGGGTTAAAAATTCAGCCATGCTTAAAGTGGGACCCCTGGTCACCCAAGATGGAAGGTATTATAGGTACCAACTAGTTTCAAATAACACTGATGTATACTGATTTAACACGCATGCAACGAACATGTCAGCTGCTGTCTTTGTTTTAAGGTTAAAGTTCAACTAGTCGTAATAGGTCGTGTTTATCTTTAGTTGTTTTGCCTTGTCTAAACAGAGACATCTGCAACAAATTACCCAAGAAACACAGCAGACATTCTACATAGGTATGTCCCATATCTTCTGGTTTGCATCTTTGTAGGTATGAGTCACTCTGCAGTGGAATGATACATACATCAAAGGTTTTATTAATGTTACTTGACAATCAAAGAAGTCTGACAGTTGAGGACTTTCATCCACAATCACCTGGTTCCCTGAACCTTTACGGACGACTTTGGAACATTGACAGATCAAAACATGGGTCATCAGGTTTGAATAAAGTGCATACAGACTCATACTGGTTTTATTAAATCAAAAGCGGGAAAAGAAATACTGAGATATTCTGACATCTGACATCCATGACCATTTTCAGATGTTTAACTTGACTCAAACTGTTGAATCATTATCATCAAAATGAAATAAAGTTGTTGTTTTATTGTTTTTCTTTTTCAGGTAAAAGAACAGGGACTCTTCATTGCAGTTTCTCAGATTCTACTTTTCCCCCCTCTAATTGCTGCATAAAATCCATATGATGTTTCTTTTTTTAATGCATTCCTTTATGCCAAATTAGGTGATGGCATTGAACTAACTGCCACCTCCTGCTCCACATTTTTTTATGCAGTGAATATCTCTGTCACTATGCTGCCCTCACAAGCTGCAGTTCTCTGACTGACTGTTTCTTCGAGCTCACTTCAAAAGAAAGGCTGCGGTGCTAATTACTCCCACAAGTGGAACCATGCTGTTGAGTACAAAGCATGAAGCATAGATTTTCAGCTCTCTTTTCATCTGAAACTCAGAATGGCTCCTCACTCCTTCAACTCACTTGACCTTCTCCCTTGAAGTCATACTTCGTTGTACTCCACTTTCACATTGCACCATGTACACCTCTGCAGGAATTAGGCAGTGATCTGCCTCCAACAGTCTCAGCCCAGAAGATCCACTGTCTCCTTCAGACTCTTTACCAGCTCTGTGATCAGTCAAAAAGGAGGGAACTTCTTCAAAGAGAAAGACCAGCCTGGTTTGTTGTGTTTATACAGTGTTACCCTCAGCAGGTTTCCCTTAATGAGCTTAGCCTTCATCTGTTGTACTGCATAGAATAGAGGATCAAGCATTCCTATATTAGTACTCTATAAACTTTAGTGAACTTTGTTTTTACCCCATTGTGAAACTCAACACCTAAACAATCTCACTAATATTCTTGATATTCACAAAATGCTTTGCAGACGTTTGGACAAACAAATTAGCCACAACAAATTTACAGTAACATCTCTGTAAAATTTGAAAAACCGAAGCTGCCATGTCTCACAATTTTGGAGCCTTTTCTTAGTTTACTTGCCAGAAGGTGTAGAGTGATATTTGATGTAGACATTTATCATACAGTCCCAATTGAAAATACACTGAGGATTGCTTGATATATTTTTTGAGCTTGATCCCATTACTTTGTACTTTTTTTCTTCCGTCCCTCTCAAATCTTTCACTTGTTTTAAAAGGTGGAGCTGTCAGTTTTATGAAACAGTTAGAGGAGTGGAAGTTAACTTCAAGAACAGCAGCACAAACTGTCTGATTTGTTAAGATGTGCTGTAGAAGCACAATCAAGAGAAAGATTTAGTATATTTTAGTAAAAGTCACCCTATAGTCCATTATTAGCTGTTCACGCCTGTGACAAAGTAGTTAGGCATGAACTCATTTACCACTTGGGAATTAACCATATTGATAATTTATTTCCTTGTTATTTTACAGTCAGCCATAATGCTTTAATTTAGACATTGCTGGTGTAACTTTGCTTAACACACACTATCCCGGGTTTGTTTGTGGTAGCACTAGCTACATCCATTACATCCATGCATATGTTATTTTTAAAGCAAACACTACTAACCATCAGGTCATTTGAATTTTCTTCCCTTCACAGGCAAATGTCTGGTAAATAATGTTTCTTTATGTTGCTTTGGTTATACTTACCATGTTTGTCCATTTATTCAGGTCCTATATTTAAGACAGGTAAATGGCAAGGGCTGCCCCAGTACTTCCTGTTTATATAGGGTCATGAGGTCATTGATTGCATCACTGGGTGTAACCAAATGAAGGGTTTTAAATTGTGTATAGTATCGTTTATTTTCTTTAAAGTAGCCTTTTGAGTTGTATTGTTTGCAGTGTTTTACTTTTCAAACCATTTAGCTGAGTAAATGAGTTTGTCAATTTCATGCATAATCTTATTCCTGTTCTTTGTTTAGACTAACTAACGACTAACGAGGTTCAGGTGTGGGTAAAGTCCTGTATACAGCAAGTGGGATTTTTGCCTACCAGGTGGATTGTTTTATGGTAAAATGGAGATGCCAGAAATAAAGTATATTTAAAAGAAACTTAAATAGTCTGCTGATGCTGTTTACTTATCACCTTCCTTGCTGCTTACGTTATGCTACCTCACAACGCCCTACCTTTGTCCACCCTTGTGATTAGTGCCATCAAAAACGGCCTCTCAAAGTATGTTAACAACAAAACTATGGGAAAATTCTCCCGAAGATGCCAAACATCTCCCCCACCTACCATATAAGCCAATAAGGACAGATTTCAACTGTATGTTCGAAGATATGTCCATATAATATGGTATAAGGTAAAGAAGGTAAGTATTTGAATTTTATTGACTTACTCAAGCAATAATCTAAATTTTTGCATGCAATTTGTTAAAATGCTCTGGTGGGAGGAGCCAAGTGTGCTGATGAAGTAGCCATTCTAGACTGAGTCATTAGTGATGCGTAATGTTGTTGTAACTTTATGCATGTGGTAGGAGGTATTGTGCAGGAGAAAGGATTAAGTTTGGGAAAAGTCATCCAACATCCTACAAGTTTTTGGGTTTTTTTGAAAATAAAGTTATGACTTTTTATTTAAATATGTCCTTGGATCCTTTCCTAGTACATTAGTAAAAAAATCGCAGCTTTAAGGTGTCACCAACATGGCTGCCGACTGGAGAGTCCAGCAGTGCAATACCAAATCACTGCAATGCCACTTACAGCAATTTGTTTTTGCACTGTCTCCTAAACTTGATTAAACTTCCAATCTAAAACTTTTCACTTCTAAAACTTCAAAATGCTTACTAAAACTTGTCATTATTGTTAAAGAAAACTATTTGGTTGAGTAACTGTATTGGATTCTTTTACATAATGTAAAATTTTGAAATTAACTATGACTTACATGATGAACTGGACTCTTTCCTATACATTTTACAATAAGTCTGAGCTTCTATCTCTATACTGCTGGATTTAAATCGCCAGTCCTTCAGTCTTTTCCTTGGTGAAAGTAATATTTTATACATAATTGCAATTGTGTTCCACAATTTTTGGTACCGGATCACTTCATTCATTCCTTTTTTTATAGCCCTCAATGATTTAGATGTAGGTTAATGAAACATTTACATTTCCTCTTGCCACTCACTCCTCCTATTCGCTCTCTCTGTGTGCTGTCCTCAGTGCCAACAGTCTTGTAATCTGGTCACCAAAATGCATCAACAGGTGCTCATCTGCTCTGACATTTGACTATCTTCAAGAAGCTGTGGTGTAACTCTGTGAGGCAGTTACAGGGCTTTATCTGTAAGTTGCGAGTTGGAGTAGAGTGTCCGGCACTGCTTGGCATTTTATTTCAGTCAGACACCAAAACGTTGATGGAGTGCAAGTTCAGCAGTGGAACCTGTTCCTCTGGGCAGAGAGCCACACTTATCACACAGAGGCTTATTAAAGCCCGGGGGCACACAGATGCACAGACACACACACACACACACACTCAGTGGGACAGAAAAATGCAGATACATGGACCGACACAAAATACACACAGACATGCAAAGATTAAAGGACATACTTGCACAAGTGTGTACACCATAGGCACTGCTCTGACATCAGTAAAGGACACACACCTGCACAAATTAGAGGTCAATCCAAAGTGAATTCTGTCAGTATCTTGCTCAGGGGAAGTGTTGAACTTTAACATTTATTCATTCTGAGTCATTTTCACTTCTGCTGCTCTGCACTTCAGCTCACACCGTGTCTAATTCGCTCTTTGTTCACTGTCACCTTACTATCCTACCCTCCTCACAAGGGCACTGGGTTAGAGTCAAATGAAGAGGGACACAACGAACTAATAGAGTACATAACAAGTGAGAACACAACCAATGTTATTCTAATATACTGTTATGAGAAACTACTTCTGGTGTATTTGGTTTGTATTTAGTTAATATGAATTTTAGCTGTTGATGCTTAGATTCCTTCAATAAATTCCACCTTCATACCAATATTGACAGTATTAACCAGGGCTGTGAAACATTGGGCACAGGCTCAAAATCGGCCCTGCAGACGCCAACACTAATCCGGCCCACTGGATGGCTTTGGAAAATGTGAAGGAAATAGAAAGTTTGGACTTTTTAATTGTTTTTTCATAAGTTTTACACCTTTTCTTACTTATGACTTCCCATGTGGTCATTCATACTACACCAAAGTAATTAGTTTATAGAGTTCTATATTTTACACATTTACTTACTGTAATTTTACATTTACTAGGAAAGTGAGACATACTGTTGAATTAGCACTTTTACATATTTAGCTATCATAGGGATTAAATTAAACATCTGCACATTGACTATAATGGCAGTTTCACTGGTCTGGCTCATATGAGATCAAAACTGGGCCCACAATGTAAAATGTGTTTGATATCTCTGACATAAGTAGTATACTGTCAGTGTAGTGGATGGAAATTGGCCAGTAGAGCTCATAAAAATGAGATCAGTTGTGTAAATCCACAAAGAGCAAAAAAACCCAGAGCAGCAGCATCACACCCTGCACACAAATAAAACCTACAGGGTCTCACAATAGAAATTATTTTAAGTTGTGATTCTTTTCCCGATGCTGAGACCCTACAACCAATATTAGGGCTTCCTCCACCTGCTGACTGCCACTTTAACCCGGTCATTTTCCTGTTTAGATGTGTGGACAAAGTCTCCCTCTATGATGTAGGCAACAATGTAATGTAGGTTTTTGTCAGTGTTCATAATTTACAGTATTTACGGTATTAGGGAGAGAACATAATCAGTTGCCGTACGTCAGCTGTGCCACAAACCACACCCCTGAATCACACAGACATAATGGGTTGAAATTTTAATTGATGCTTTCAAATTAATATCTATATTTTTGTTATCTTTTTGTTCCTCCAGTTACTCTACACAGGGTAGCCAAAGCCCTAACACACACACACACACACACACACACAGGTAGCAGCTGGCATCATCTGGGATAGGATGAAGCATGTGATCAAAGCTGTTTGTTGCAATCAGGTCTGTCTTTGATGTGAGCTCCTTCAGGTTAAGACTGAGTCCTCTGAGGGTCCTTCAGCAGGATCCCCCAGCCAGAGAGAGACAGAGTATGATAATATTTATATTCCTAGAATCCCTCTAGAAGCAGGTTTTGTCACTGCAGCCCTCTCAGCAATGCCCCCTGACATTTTTTGCAAGTTTTTTTACAATCTAGTTCTAAATAAATGGTGAGTTTTCCATAACTTTTATTTCAGTGGGCATGGGGATGTAAAATTGCAAATAAGTAAACCAAACAAAACAACAGAAACTGTTTGATAAATTTACCCCAAAATGAGGTAAATAAAAGCTTTCCTCAGAAAATTACATTTCTACTGTGCTTGAATTCCTTAGAACTGGGACTGTAGAGCCTCATTAAGAGCTAATTAACAGTGCGTGATCAATATCTGTGGTCATACAATGAACATCAGAACACTGAACATCTACAAATGGGCACTTTGTACCTCTGACCACATTGCAAGAGTCTCTTGAATCTCTATATTATGCTGGTGAGATTTCTATGAATGACCTCACACATAAGCTGTTTTCCTACAAATACTTATTCAAATTCCACCTGAAGACAAAAAAAAAAAACAAAAAAAAAACTTATAGTCTACTGTGAATACCAAAATAGCAAGTATGCATGCTGGCCATAATTTATGCAGCAGTGTATGCTAAACTACTGGCATAATGTAGAGTCAGCTGAGGACAGAGAGACATGAGGTTTACAATTTCATTTTGGTAAAGTGTAGTTTTGGGTTGCTTTATTTACAAACCCACTAGATAAAAAAAATCAAGAAAAAGGAAAAAAAAAATAGAAATACACACTCTTGGGTAAGAGAAAGTCCTTACGGGCAAAAATATCTCTGCACAGAAGAATGGAGGAAAATAAGTCTACAAAGACAAAAGAGAATTGGAAAAAAGGACCCACATGACATCAAAACACAGCTCAGATTGAGTCTGGTACACAAGTAAATAATGAATAAGGAGATAAAGTAGCCTTGATGCAGATACTGACAACCAGAGAAGGATAGCAGATATGACCTGCAGAAAAATGTGTAGCACATACCACATAAGGTTTCTGTGGATGAGGTTTTTCAGATAACTTACCATCCCCCTAGCCAGTACCACTCTGCCCATGTCTGCCAAAGCAGGGCCCAGCCATAGCCTGCTTTTACATCTGCATCTATCCAGGGCCTGCTATCGGGTCCCCACCAGTCACTGCTGCTCTGCCCGAGCCACCAGATTCTTCAGTAGATTCTGTTTCTGAGTGTCCTGCCACAGTCACCTGATTCCATCCCATCCAAGAGTGTCTCGTCTCCTCTGGCAGCCTAGCACCCTGAAGGCTCTTGTCTCCTATTCCAATACCGGCCGCCAGCCAGGCCTCTGGAGAAATTGTCTCCTTGTTGGTTATGTCCTCGTCGACACTGGCTTCCTGCTAGGCCTTCGCCAGGAACCCCATCTCCTCCACAAGAAACAAAGCCAGCCACCTGAACTGCTCCGTTTCCATTCCCAGTCCTCTGGCTGGCTCGCTGATGTGTTTTGCCTCCTCTGCCTTGTCTCCAGGCTGTTCTCTTGAATCAGCCTAGTTTTTGACACTGGCCTCCAGTCTGGTTCCCAGAACTGCTCCATTGCCTTATACTTTTCCCCGTTTTGACTTAATCTGGTGTTTAACTTTTGCTTCATTCTATAATTATTTTTGTCATTTTTCCAATTTTTTATTGCATAAAAAAATGCATTAACCCAAGATAAAACATACACAGACTAATTATATTGCATGGTTAGGGCTGGATCCTCCACACCCTGAATCTTCCCTTAGTTACACTGCAATAGGTCTAGGCTGTTAAGGGTTTCTTTAAGTGCTTCTTCTTCACTTGCCTGTTTCACTCACTATGTGTTTATACACTACTCTGCATTTATTCATTAGTTATCATTCATCTCTGGTTCTCTTTCACAGTGTGTTTTTGTTGTGTCTTCCTCCCCTCACCCCAACCAGTCATGGCAAATGGCTGCCTCTCCCTGAGCCTGGTGCTGCTGGAGGTTTCTTCCTGATAAAAGGGAGTTTTTCCTTCCCACTGTTTCCTAATTGGTTGGACGTAATAATGTGATAAAGTTATTATCACTCAATTACCAAACTAGAGTAATATTAATTACTATTACTTACAATATTAATTAGTAATATTCACATATTACAATATCAATTGTAATAACCTCATAATAATAAAGTTATACTGGCTGATGTTTTAGCATATTTGGATAGTATTCTATATTATAATGCTTGAATTAATCATACCTTAGTTTCTCAGCTTTCTCTTTTGCTTAAAAGCAATGATGTAAATATAATGTTGAGTGCTCACTCATTATGTTTTTCACAACTCTAAGGAAAATGTAGTACAGTTGCCCCAATATAAATTAATTTCATCTATTTTCATAATAAACCAAAATAACTGGTGCACTTTTTTTCACTGCTGTGAAAGCAGAGTGAATAGAGGGACTACTGTCTGAAAGACCTTTAATCTTCCCATTTAAAATTAGGCAATGCTGGAAAGAGCAGTCTGCCAGTAGGTGGCAGACTGCTGGCTGGTTTACTATAATTTCTATAATATAATATTCCTAACTGTTATTGCTGTTGGATGTTATTGTTGACGCAGTATGTTCATATTCTGCTTTAACATTTCTTGGATGGTGACTGAAGCTTCTGCTATACCTGTGTGCTCTAACGATCTTCGGAGTCACATCCCTTTTGGAAATTGGCCACAAAATACAAATTAGCAGTCACTGTTCAGAATTTCTGTACATGTTAAAGTGCCTACTTTCAGTTCAGTATGAATACAGTATAGATGCTGTAAACAATTTATTGTAAACTGACCAATGAATGACTAATATAATGTACTTTTTTTAGGTTTTAAATATGGAAAAATGCAATATAATCTTTCTTTCCTGACATAAACCTAATGCATATACACATCCCTTCATGTACAGCTCTGCTTAAAAACAGTCTCAACCGTCAGTCCATTACATGCCATAAAACTTTTAAAAACACAGTCTGCCTCGTGTGTGTATATGACACTAAATAACATTAGCACACACCCAATTCATTGATAATTTATTGGAAATGTTAAAACCACCAATCCACTCACTGTAAGTGCTTTTCTCACTCAACTCTCTTTTCCTCCATTTTCTTCTCTGTCCATCAGCCCTGCACAGGGATAGAGGGATGTTAGATTCCACAGAGAAGAGGTGTTGGGATGAACGAAACTTCTGCTCTTGGGAGAAGCAGAGCAAAAATGGTTGGACTGGACCTACTGGGATAGCTGATAGAGAGTGAAAACCGGAAGTCCAGAGAGAGAGGCAAAGCAGCGGTGAACTGTTTTGATGCTGTGAAACCTACCTGGATAAAAGGAGTATATACTCTTACATAAGAGTATATACATCTGGTGTTGTGGCTGGAGGACTGGGCTGATGTAAAATTACACAGTACAATAATAGTCAAAGTCAAATTTATTTATATAGCACATTTAAAACAACCACTGTTGACCAAGGTGCTGTACATTTAATAATTATTAAAAGTAATCATCATTTTTATTTATTGTTGTTGAAGTTACATTTATATGCTGGGTTATTAGGAAGTGTTGGGGTGAATAGTTGAGAGTACAAAGGGCAAAACTGTCAGCAGCTCACATACTGAGTCTTTTGTTTGAGTTTAGTCAACTAACCAGCCAATGATGTTTTGTTAACCCCAGTAAAGTGCTATGAAGACCCAATTATAACCATATAAGATAACAAGACAAAATTTTTAGTAATGGCCTTTACAGATTAATTATTTTACTAACAATAATTTTGATTTTGTTAAAACCACAAATTCTCAAATTCGAATGTTTTTAAGAACAACACTTTAAAAGTGCTTAAAACAATGAAACATTCGTAATTAATTCAAATGCAAAATTGTGAGATGTTTATGTGCAACACCACTAGCCTGACAAGATAATTATTTTTCATATCCCCTCACAGCAACTAATCAATTACTAAACTTTGGTTAAACATTAGTTTCAGTAAACAATATTTCATTAGTAAAATACTGAACAAAAACAGGAACCACAAGAGTTCAATAAACAGGAGATAGTTCTGGGCGATGGCATGGGGCTAGACAGAGGAGGTGCAGCAGTTCGAGAGAGCACCTCGGTCACAGTGTCTAGTGGCAGAGGCCAGGCCAGAAACAGATAATCATCTCACTCTTGAAGCAAGGAAACTGCTCCTCCAAGATGATGTCTGCTGGGTCCTCTGTGGGAATGCTGTATAGGATTGGAAGTGGAACCAAAAAAAAAAAAGTTAAGAACAACCAAAAAAAAAATCAAGCCTTTATTGATGGTTGTTCTTAACTTTAAGAAACACTGGAAATCTTGGGAAACATGGAGCAAGGAGCACAGGAGGAGGATGTGACATTGAACGAAGGGTGCAGACAATAAATACTCCCAAGATAATGAGGGGAGTGGAAACAGGTGGGAACATAGCTAAGACTCATAGGGGAAAACTAAACAAAGGAAGATATGTCTGTGTAGGCTCTCAATCATCCAGGTTATGGTATTCTAAGGAGCTTTGAAAGAAAGCGAGTAAACTTCTTTCAGTTTTGTGAAAATGTTTCACTTCTTATTCAAGAAGCTTCTTCAGTTCTAAAACCAAATGTTGGAGAACCCCAGGTATTCCAGGTTTCAGGAGCCACTCAGATGAAAGGTGAAATGTCTTCACGAAACTTTAAGAAGTCCAGTCACTTTCTTTGCAAGCTCCTTAGAAAACAAGGGAAGCAAAACTAAGAGCGCACAAGTTGAAGGACTAAAGAAAATAAAACAGGAAGTAACTAAACAAAACCACAGACAGACAAAACTTGACAAGACATGGGAACAACAAAGAAAGAATGATAGATTAGGATAGAATACAAAACAAACCTAACCTTAATAATAGGAAAACTCAGGACATCAAGAACAAAGGACAAAACAACAGAGGAATTACACCCAACTTGACATAAAAAGAGAGCATAACTCCCCTGAAGGCCAAGAGCTTTGGTTATAGGGTGTCATATTGGGAAAAAAAGTGTGTTGTACCACTATCTCCATGTCCTTTCATATGATACATAATATTTGATGCAATTTCTTGAATTTTTTTAAGGTCAGCTTTGACCTTGGGCACTAATAATAAAGGTAAAGGACAAATGTTTACTGAAACCTAGGTACTCATTTTCCCCAAGCCCTAGCATATTGTTATGAAGTTTGAGAAGATCCATCAAAATGTGGATAATAAAAAGTTTTGGAGTGACTTTTTCACCAAAAATAAATCGTCTCGAACTATTGTCGGTATCACACAAAATTTGAAAATGATATCTTAAAAACTGTATACTAGACTGCTAGCAAACAGACAGGCAGACAAACAAACGGAACAGATTACTTACTTACTCTCTTCAGGGGCAGAAAAATACCTGCGTGTGTCCGCAGCCATGTATTATTATATCCAAACTAATCGGTTTATTAATTCAGAACTCTATTTTATGAAGTATCTACATGGTGTATTAATATGTATGAATGTAAATCAAAGCACAACCGCTTGAAATTAAACTTCAAGTCTAACCAAAACTATGGGAAAGGTGAAATATGTTTTTAATGGTGAACTGAGAAAATTTTAACTACATGCCAAAAAACTGAAAGCCAAACAAAGAAAATCAGTGAGGGAATTAGCAAAATGGAGGAAGAAAAGATTTATGAAGGGAAAAGACAGAAACATAAAATACTGATAGGCAAGAGGGACTGATAAACAGCATCCGACCAAGCAAAACAACAGATGGATGATTGAATAATAGATAGGACCAAGTCAGACAGACAGATGAAAGACACAAACAGCAGGCCATTGCAATTGACAAAAAGGTCAGATGATTTAAGAGCCGTGAACCAATAAATCAAACTGAAATACATTCACTGAGAGACAGGAAGCAAACAGAAAAAATATATAACGGATGATGGAGAGACATTTTTGTTAGAGGAGATGATGGAGAAAGTAGATTATTAATGTGTGTGTTTTTTTTTTCTCTAAGCCAGCTCATCCTGGCACTCAGTAGATACTAGTGATGGGAATTCCGGCTGTTTTTAGAGAACGGGCTCTTTAGGCTCGGCTCACTAAAAAGAGCCGGCTCTTTCGGCTCCCAACCGGCTCTTCAGGTTGTTTTGTTTCTTTAATTCATTTATTATCATCAACAATATAAAATTATGCACAAAATGAATTACTAATGTAAAAAAAAGTGTCTCTTATTTACATTTGTTTATTATATAAATTTGCTTTTATTTATTCACTCTACATAAAATGTAAAAAATAAATTATAAAATAAAAAAATTCAATTCATCTTCTGCAAAAACTGTCTCATAGAGCTCTGGGTTGGTTTTAGGTGGTTGTGGTGGTATACTGCATGATGCTGTAGATACTGCAGCAGCAGCAGCAGCAACAGTTGCAGTAGACACATTGGCACCTTCATTAATATCACACTCAACTGCGTTTTATCTTCCCATTGCAGTGATGGGTGGACAGTTCTCAGGTGCCTGTGCAGGTTGTTTGTGTAGCCGGCTCTGTATGATATTCTTTTCTTGCAGACTCTACACTCTGCCTTTGTATTGTGAATAAAATTGAAATGGTTCCAGACTTTGCTTCTTGGTGTCACTCATTTTCTTTACTATACCTTTCTAATGTGTCGATGTTGTCTCTTGTTGTTGCTCTCTTTCTCTCTCTACCTGCTGCTCTGTTCGTGTGCTACTGCTGCGGCGAGTGTAAATATAGCCCCTTCCCCCTCTGCTCAGCGTAAACAAAAGGCACAAACACATATTGACCAATCACGTGCGGTGTGAAGCGAACAAAAAGTGAGAGCAAGAGAGTGAGAGAAAGAAATTTTTTAAAAAACACGGCTCCCAATAAGGAGCCGGCTCCCGTCTTTCACTTCAAAGAGCCGGCTACAAGAGCCATTTCGTTCGCAACCGACCCATCACTAGTAGATACTCGATACCTTTACCACTAGCAAGACAAAAAAGATGGTAAAATGTGGTAAAATTGTGTTACTGTATCTCACTTCACATTAGGCTATTACAGTTAGGTCTGTAAGTTCAATTTGCCTCTGAAGATCACCACAGTCAATTTTAAAAACAAACAAGATTTAATTCAGGGGGATAGACAGAAATATTGTATTAACTGTTATTGTTAAAAGAGTTATTGACATTTTTATCCATAGACTAAAATTTTCAGAAAAAACAAAACCTAATTCAAGATCCTAAGAATTATCTTAATACTTAGTATTAATACTAATTCTAACCTGGCCTTCCTGTACTAAACCAGTGGTTTGCACCTTGTTGCAAATGCTCTGTATTTACACTGGATAACATATTGTGAATGCTAATGAACAGCTATCAAGTAGAAGATAATTTATTTCAAGTTCATTTTATCTACCTAGCCATGCTGAGGGGACATGTCTTACCTAGCCTAGCCATACAACTCCTTGTCAGTCAACTTTACTGAAGTCTGGACTTCATTCAAAATTTGACTGTTTGATTTTTGATTTGATTCTTACACACACAAAATTGTTACTGAGATTTCTTTTTAATTTCCTAAAGTGTTTTCCATTTCACTAAGGTCGGTACAATTACGGCTACAACCGAGAGTTAATTTAGTCATTTTGGAAAATGTTTCCTGAAGAATTTCACCATCTAAAATGAGACCTTGAACAGCTGGAGCAGGGACACTGACTGCAGGATGTTAGATGTTAGGCTAGGAAATCCTTTCGTGCTTAATTTCATGATGTAGAGTCAGATTCTGGTATAATACTAAATGTTGATTGAGCAGTAAAATCAGAACAAATTCTTGTTTATCTGAGTCTAGATATGTCTGTCAAATTTTCTTATTCTCAGTAAATCTCATGTAAAGAATATAGTGGTTGAAATTATATTCCTCCACCATAGAACTGCCTTTTAAAAACATATTGTGGATTACTTTGACTCAGTCTTACATAAAGTTTCTGGAAACAAATTCATCTTTATCTATTTTGACCACACCAAAAAATGCACATAGATTAGAAATAGACAGAATACATGTCAGGAACTTCAGAAGCAGATCCCAGTGCAGAAACCCACAAACTTAATGATTCAAAAGTATGTGAGGTGCATATAAAGTCACACAGTCACATGAAGCAATGGTTAACAGAAAGTATGGCCAGGTAGCAATAGATCAACATAAACCGGCCATCTCACAAATCATGAAAGTAAAGTAAATAACAACAAGTATAAACGATTGAGATAATCAGATTGAAGGAAATAGTAAAACAAGATACCAAAGGAAACTAGCAAAGTAAAACAGGAAACAACAAGAAAAGAAACAGTGAACAGAGACAATGGAACATAGACCAGGAAACACTGGGGTGGCTAAAATAAAGAAAAGGAATTAAAACAAAAACCAAAGACATGAACTAAATCTGTTTATAAAACAAGATTCTAAAACTTGGAAATCTAACTAAACCTTGTGACCATGGCACAAAATAGTGAGAGATGGTTTGGCAGAATGCTTCTTTTGCCTTTTCAAGTGATTTACTGACTGCAGAAAATACAGAATAATGGTACCAAGCAATAGTTCTTACAGGTTGAGATGCTGTTTTCGAAAAGCATCTCCAGGGTAAGATACATGCAAATTCCATCTAAGCACTGTCATTAGTTTTCATAAGGAGGGCTTAGGTAGCTTTCACTGAACGTGAAAAAAAAAGAACAATCACTTGTGCAATTACTGATTGAGGGAACTAATAGCACTGCATATAAAAGCTGCAAAACAGCATCACAGACAGAATCTCATATTAAAGCAGTTTCCCATCAGACCAATGCATTATTTTTATCTGAAGGCAGAATTAGAAACAATTCTACTAACTTGGACAAATATGATCTGAGGGAATCCTGGTGTTTTTTTTACCAGTTTTGAGTTGGCATGGTATTTTGAAGATGCTAACGGTGATCAGTAAGACAGATACCAGTTTGATGAAGCACATCAAACTCATTTTCAGCCTCCATGCAGTTGTTTACCCATGACTGAAGAGAAACAACATTCACTTACTGTACATTCATTTCCTGTAGACAACTAATCATAACTAACACTTGTCTAATCTGCACCCAAAACCTTACATTAACATCCACTAAAATGTTATTCTTACTATAAAGTGTTTCTTCACGTTTCTTTTTGTCCCTATAAGAAAGATAAGTTCCTTTAAGTCCCCACAACATTAGTAGTATCTAGTCCACACACGCGCACACACACACACGCACACAGAGTCAAAAGTTAGCCAGCAGGCATGCATGTATTACGAGACTTTCACACCCACTATTTGATCACACATAGTGCACACAGATATACACACATACACTCTCCCCCCTTGACCAGAGGGAGAGGGAGGCAGCACCGATTAGCAGAACAGAGGTTTTTACTCTGCGGGGGAAGCAAAACTCGTTTAGCAATCATATTACTCTGCATAATGCTCCATTAATGACATGCTAATCATATGTAAATTAGATGCTAATTGAGCAAGATTCAATTCCAAACCAACAGATGGTTCCCATACTGCTGTAATGGAGCCTCTGATGGCTGTTAGAGTGAGTGTTTGTGTGTGTGTGTGTGTGTGTGTGTGTGTGTGTGTGTGTGTGTGTGTGTGTGTGTGTGTGTGTGTGTGTGTGTGTGTAGGCAGGTATATCTGTTGGATGGTTGTGAACATCTACAGAAAAGAAAGAAAGAAGGCTGGGGAATGCTAGGTGAAAGTGGTTGCCACTGGGCGCTGCACCACTTGTTATTGCTTTGGTCGCTAGCACATGCTACCGTGGCCTGTACTTTTCATGGAAGAAGACAACTTGTCTGTAAACACTTGTCATCAGTGGTAGTGAAACTTGATAAAGTGAGACTTAAAGAATTGCAAAAGGCTGCAAAAGTTCACCATCAAGGTAACAGTTATGCCTTGGGCCAATCAGTGTGCTTCAAGAGGTGAAATTTTCACTTCGAACGCAAATGGCATCTAATTCCAGTTTGTGTCCCAGTTTGTTTTTACCAGTTTCACCTAGTGACTGTCAGAAACCTTCAGTAACCACTTACCAAGCCCCCTTCCTATCAATGTATGGTTACCAGGAGGTCAGTATGGTTACTTGTTTCAACCACTGAAAAAAATTATGTTTTCCATTCCTAAGTTAACATCTCAAAATAATAATTTAATAATTGAGTTAGTTATCTCAAAATTTTAACTTCCTGACTCAAACTTCATAGAAAATCATTTGAAATTGAAAATAACTTAATGTTAACTTAATTTTGTTTTAGTTAACATAATCAATTGTGATATTGTTCAGTCTTTAATTTATTCACAACCTCCTTAATAGTAATTTTCTGTTTTGCAATTCAGTGTTTTGAATCACTGGTCTGTGACTGGGAAAAATACAGCTCAAGTGGTATGAGAAACTGCCAAGAAGGCAGTTTGGTTAATCCAAGCTAGATACTGAGGAAGGAGAAAGGACTTTTATTAACTGGCTAGGTAGACCGAGTCAGCTAGAAAGGATGTGCAGCACTTTGGGGGGATTAAGGAATAAATTAGAAATATAATGGAGAATGAAGGGAGCATGCTGAGAAGGTAGTAGGAGTACTCTGAGGAGCTCATGAATGAAGAAAATGAGAGGGAGAGACAGATGGAGGACAGTTTGTGAATCAAGCAGTGCAGAGGATTACTAACGAGGAAGTGAGGGCAGCTGGTCCAGATGACATACCTGTTGAGGTACAGAGATGTCTGTGAAAGACAGCAGTGGACTTTTTAACTAGATTATTTAATACAAGAAAGGAGAAGAAGTATACTGGTTCAACTGTTCAAGAACAATGGTGATGTGCAGAGCTACATTAACTACAGAGGGATACAGTTGATGAGCCATATCATGAAGCTATGGGAAAGAGTTGTTGCAAGCAGCAGTATGGCTTTTGGTATACATAAGGTATACAAAATGTTAGAAAGAGTTGCACTGTGTCTTTGTGGATCTGGAGAAAATATATGATAAGGTTCAAAGAGAGGACCTGTGGTACTGCATAGGAAGTCAGAAGTGGCACAGAAATATGTGGGGGTGGTGCAGGACATGTATGACAACAGCAAGACTCTGGTGATGTAGGAAAGACAGATGAGTTCAAAGTGGAGATGGAATTATATCAGAGATCTGCCCTGATGTTATATGTGGTTTGGTGGATGTTGGGTCTTACAAAAAAGCAGATGATTTTGGTTGGGAGTGACCAGAACAGACAGGATTAGAAATTAAGATATCAAAGGTAAAGCTCAGGGCAAGCGTTTGGAGATGAAGTTCGAAAGGCAAGGGCGACATGGTTTGGACATCTACAAAGGATTGATATTGGATATATTGGAAAATAGAAGTCCAAGATCGAGCTGCCAGCTGGGAGGAAAAGAGGAAGACCACAGAGAAGGTTCATGGATGTGGTGAAGGAGGACATGCAGAGGGCTACTGTATCAGTGGAGGATGCTAGGGATGGGGTGAAATGGAGGGAGATGATCTCTGTTGTAATCGCCAAAGGGAGCAGCCAAAAGAAGTAGAAGAATTTTTCATGACTGTGGTTTCCTTGGTGTTCCTTATTGTTTCTCCTGTCTTGTCTTTCTTTGTTTAAACTTTTGTCTTCTAGTATTGCTTTGTCTGTATCTTAATGTGAGTATCTTAATGAGTTGTCTTGTATCGATGTTTGATCTTCACCTGCGTCTTGTTCACGCAACTGTCTCTCATCCCTACATATTCTACAATATGCTCCACTCTTCCATGTGTCCTTTCTCATGACGTTTATTCAGTGTGCCTCTATATTTCCTGGTATCATACTGATCTTTTAAATCTGGTTCTGAACTTTTTGTATTTAGTTCAGGACTTTGATGACCTGAAATAAAGGCTTCTCTTTATTTAGAATTCAGTCTGCAGTACTGTGAAATATTCAAAAGATAAAAAATAATGAAAATTAGTGAATTGATAAGCTGAAGAGAAAACAAAACAAAGCAAATAAGTCACATTTTTAGAAATATATACTTGATGATTCTAATGTATACAATATACATTTTATGATTACAACTTACTTGGTTTTTTCCAGTGTCAATTTATCATGAGATGAATTTAAGAAAAAAGAGGAACAATTATTCAGACACAGCAGCTGTCCAAGTCCATGAGTATACACAAAATAACACCACATTGAACACCAGCAAAATGAAAGTTTAATTACACACATGTGGTCATTAGGAAGACGGTGGTGATGAGACACAGCTGAAATGAATTAACTCAATGAGAGAGAAGAAGTAAAAACTAGAGACAATGCATAAGATGGCAGACACACATGGCAGATTAACTCAGGAATACTGGTGGAGGCTAAGGAAATTAAAAAAAACATGAACTTCCAGTGAAGAAACAACATAAGCCAGAGACCAGGATGGGATGTATATTTGCTTACATGTGTTCCAAAATAAAAAAAATAATAAAATAAACACACACACAAAGGATTTTTCAAGTTATTTGCAGGAAATGTGGTAATCAAATATATCTGTCTGATTTCACAAAAATGCAAACATTTTAAAAGGCATTTAAAATAAAATATATATTAGTGCTGTCAGCGTTAATCCCGTTAAAATAACGTTAACGCCACAACTGCATTAACGCGCCAAATCTCCGTTAACGAGTTACTGCGGATCGCCTTGCAACGCGTTGACAACGTGCAACCCCATGCACGGGCCGATCCGCGGTAACTCGTTAATGGAGATTTGGCACGTTAATGCATGCATATATATATATATATATATATATATATATATATATATATATATATATATATATATACACATACACATATATATATATATATATATACACACACACACACACGCTGGATAGCGTAGTGGTTACACTACACGCCTTTGGAGCAGAGGAACGCAAGTTCGATTCCTGCCTGGGGCGTCTGTATCCAGTAAGGGTCCTAAGGCTAGACCCCCTATGCTAAGCGAGCCTACCGCAGACATGAGCGAGACAGATAAATATGACGGCATGCCGGCTCGGACGTCGCCCGGATCAACAAGGTCGCGTCAGGTGTTGAGGAACCAGGGCACCCTGACGACAAGTGGGCTACTGGAACAAGAAGGCATCGGTAGGCAAGAGATGAAAACAGGGCGTTGTTGGAATGCTACTACGCAAGTAACCCTGGCGGAAGGGGTTACATGAATAGGATGAGGGGCCTATGGATTCTTCGATACCCAACATCCACAATGACAGCGAAACAACTAGTAGCTCAGTGTTCCAACATTCGAAAGAAGGGACTGCTATCACAGCTAGAGATTGACGAGGTACAACATAAATGCCAAGGAGGAGTCAGGACGCCAGGTCAGGGGAGATATCATCACCCCACCCGAGATTGGGTACATAGCCCCAAGTGCGATAGGAGAAGGATCGTTGAGTGCGAGAGGAACTGACCTGAAAGATAGGATCATGGCCAAGCTTGAAACCTGGATCCCCGTAGCGGTTACCAAGATTACGTGAAGTACCCTCAGAAGGTCTGCTAGATGATGTTAATGCAGCACTACGGATGATACCTACAACCACGATTACCGACACTAACAAGCTGATCTACACTACGGCAGCAGTGATCAGTGAGATGCTTGGCTACAAGTTGAACAGCCACAAGGGGCAGTACCCTCCATGGAGAAGGAGGCTAGAGGGCAAGATCAAAGTAGCACGGAGGAGGTTAGCCAACTAACGGAGTTGCAGAAAAGCGCGACAAAGAAGGTGCATAAGAAATACAGCAAGCTGTCCATACCTGAGGCCTTGAAACTGCCAAGCAAAGACTCACAGCCTTGGCCAGCCGCTTGAGGAGGTACACCAGAGAGATAGAAGGCAGGAGAATAAACCAGCTGTTCTCCACAGAACCAGCAAAGGTGTACTCTCAGTGGCAAGGAACAATAAGACAACAGCACCACCAAGGCTGGAGACGGAGCAATACTGGAAGAGCATATGGGAGAAGGACGCAACCCATAACGGCAATGCTCAGTGGCTAGTGGATCTGAGGGCAGACCACAGCAACCTCCTGAACAGGGTCCAGTAACCATCACAGTGGCAGATATCCAAGAAAGGGTCTCCAGTATGAAGAGTTGGACAGCACCAGGGCCCGACATGGTTCACACCTACTGGCTGAAGAAGCTGACTGCACTCCACGGCGTCTGGCAGCACAAATGAACCAGCTGCTAGTTAACGAGAGACACCGGAATGGCTAACTGAAGGTCGGACGGTCCTGATCCCCAAGGACCCCAAGAAGGGACCGGTCCCATCCAACTACCGACCAATAACCTGCCTCAGTACTACATGGAAGCTCCTGTCAGGCATCATATCGGCTAAGATGAACGGGCACATGGGTCAATACATGAGCGGGGCACAGAAAGGGATTGGCAAGAATACCAGAGGCGCAAAACACCAGCTACTGGTAGACAGAACAGTCAGCCGAGACTGCAAGACCAGACTGACCAACCTGTGCACAGCCTGGATTGATTACAAGAAGGCCTATGACTCAATGCCCCACAGCTGGATACTGGAATGCCTAGAATTGTACAAGATCAACAGGACCCTAAGAGCCTTCATCAGGAACTCAATGGGGATGTGGCGCACAACACTAGAGGCCAACTCCAAGCCCATAGCACAAGTCACCATCAAGTGCGGGATCTACCAAGGAGATGCTCTGTCCCCACTGCTGTTCTGCATAGGCCTGAACCCCCTCAGTGAGATCATTAACAAGACTGGCTACGGATACCGACTACGAAACGGAGCGGTTGTCAGCCACCTCCTGTACATGGATGACATCAAGCTGTATGCCAAGAGTGAACAAGACATCGATTCACTGATCCACACTACCAGGCTATACAGCAATGACATCGGGATGTCATTCGGGCTGGAGAAGTGTAGTCGGATGGTAACAAGAGAGGAAAGGTAGTCAGAACTGAGGGGATCGAACTACCAGAAGGCAACATTGCAGACATAGAGGACAGTTACAAGTACCTGGGGATCCCGTGGCGAATGGGAACCATGAAGAGGCCGCTAGAAAAGCTGCAACCACCAAGTACCTGCAGAGGGTCAGGCAAGTCCTGAGGAGTCAGCTGAACGGTAAGAACAAGATCCGGGCCATCAACACCCACGCCCTGCCCGTGATCAGGTACCCTGCTGGGGTAATAGGCTGGCCAAAGGAGGAGATAGAAGCCACTGACATAAAGACAAGAAAGCTCCTTACCATGCATGGAGGGTTTCACCCCAAGTCCAGCACCCTGAGGCTGTACGCTAAGCGGAAGGAAGGGGCCGAGGACTGGTGAGTGTCAGCACCACAGTCCAGGATGAGACAACGAACATCCAAGAATACATTGGGAAGATGGCCCCAACTGACCCGAGTGCTCAGTGAATACCTCAGGCAGCAGAAACCCAAGAAAGAGGAGGGAGACGAGGAACCATCATGGAAGGACAGGCCCCTGCACGGTATGTACCACCGGCAGATAGAGGAGGTGGCTGATATCCAGAAATCCTACCAGTGGCTGGACAAAGCTGGACTGAAAGACAGCACAGAGGCACTAATCATGGCAGCACAAGAACAAGCTCTGAGTACAAGATCCATAGAGGCTGGGGTCTATCACACCAGGCAAGACCCCAGGTGCAGGCTGTGTAAAGATGCCCCTGAGACAATCCAGCACATAACAGCAGGGTGCAAGATGCTAGCAGGCAAGGCATACATGGAACGCCATAACCAAGTGGCCGGCATAGTGTACAGGAACATCTGTGCCGAGTATAACCTGGAAGTCCCGAGGTCAAAATGGGAGACGCCCCCAAGGGTGATGGAGAATGACCGAGCTAAGATCCTGTGGGACTTCCAGATACAGACGCACAAAATGGTGGTGGCTAACCAACCGGACATAGTGGTGGTAGACAAACAGGAGAAGACGGCCGTAGTGATCGATGTAGCGGTTCCGAATGACAGCAATATCAGGAAGAAGGAACACGAGAAGCTGGAGAAATACCAAGGGCTCAGAGAAGAGCTCGAGAGGATGTGGAGGGTGAAGGTAACGGTGGTCCCCGTGGTAATCGGAGCACTAGGTGCGGTGACTCCCAAGCTAGGCGAGTGGCTCCAGCAGATCCCGGGAACAACATCGGATATCTCTGTCCAGAAGAGCGCAGTCCTGGGAACAGCTAAGATACTGCGCAGGACCCTCAAGCTCCCAGGCCTCTGGTAGAGGACCCGAGTTTGAAGGATAAACCGCCCGTAGGGGCGTGCTGGGTGTTTATATATTGGCCAAATATACCAGTAAAAAAGTAATTGAAATAACACTAGAACATGTCCATCTGCGTTGTAATTTATAATGAGTAGTATGACCCGCACACCTACAGTAAAGTCATAGTGTACGTTAGATGTTTTCCATTTTTATATAAATCAAACCCACCATACACATTCATTCTGTCCATTGATGTGTTGCTTGTGTCTAGGATCTGTTCACTGCTACAGGATGTAAAAAGGCATTCATATTAGAGATAAATATTAATGATATTAATATTCTTCTATAGTTAGTTATCATTAAGTCTACTATAAAATTAAAAGACATATAAAAACTTTATTCTTGGCTGCTGCTTTTTCATGACACCTGGTTATAAGAACAAGGTCCAGAGGACTGAAACAGGTGAGCTCTGTTAAGAGATCACAGCACAAATAAGTGAGGAAATGAATCCACTGTTATGTATTTATGAATTTGTTTCATAATATCTACAGCTGCTGTTTTGCACTGTTAAAATTATTAATGTATGTTCCAGTTGGGAGTTGAACCCTCCCTCCCTCTAGACTCCATCATCCAAAGAGATCGCATCCCTCTTCAAAGCCCATGTTATGGTAATGTCATCATAATCTTGTACCAGTATTATGTGGACAAAATTGCCTATGTGGTTGGATTTTTAAAAAATACTTTTATTTTTTAAAGCTTGTTGTGGAAAATCAGAAATATAACACCTGTCTATTGGATTGAAAGTTTTACAAAGGTCCATATGTGCTGAATTGGCAGTGACATGCTTGTCTTAGTAATAGCACTGGATCCCCTTGGAATGAGCAGACAGGAAGACTTCTATGGTCAAAACAATACTAGGCATGCTTCCATGGTTGGTAAGAGATGTCAGTAAAGGTAATATAATTGCAAGTACAGTTAATAAGCTCAAGGCAGGGTGCTACTTAACTGCAGGGAAGCAGTTTTTTTAACACATGCAACCTGCAAAAATTCTGGCTTTAAATATCCTTGTCAGGTCATTTGACTTTGTGGGTTAGATGAGAGACTTTTTTCTCTCCCTGATGTGTGCAAGAGAAGTGTGGCTGGAAAATAATGGGACCAACCACAAAGACTGTCAGTTCTCACTAGCTGCCTGGGGGAGGCAAAGCACCCAGTACATTGAGACTATCACCGTACTGAGATCGGTTTTAATCATTAATTAGCTACACGATGACGAAAATGGCTCCAAGAAAAGCGGAAAGACTGGCAGTCTGACATCTAGCTATTTTCTGTTTTGTGCAGATTCACCAAGGTGCCAATCTCATACATATTCACTATTAAATTTAAGCTTGTGACTGTTTTCTGCTTCTTAGTAAGCACCCAAAGCATGAATTTGTGAGTCAATAAATTTAGTTTTAAAACATGGAGTACAACTCTGAACTTTTCTGGACAATGTCTGAAGGAGATGCATGTAAGGATGCAACTAATAAAGTGATTGTACTGAATTGTACTGTTGTGAGTGTAGCACAGATAATAGTCTGTTGGATTCACAGCAAGGGAGAGGTTGTCCTGCATCCCTCTACTTAAGCAGCAGCTCTGCCTAACCAGAGAATCTCCATTAATGATGAACATGGCCGATGAAAACTCACACATATTGTGTGCATGTGAGAAAAGATCACACTGGACAATATCCAGGCCTTATTTTTAAAACATTTTCCACAGATGTATGAAAAGAAAGAGTTTTTCAAATTTTAGCAATTTAAAGAAAACAAGTCTTTTGATATCTTGCTATAAATACACTATTCAGCTCCTCGCTGAAATTAAGCTGAGTCAAAGTTCAATCAAAAAACCTCTTTCATGCTCATTCACGTTGTTTTTTCTTAGCCCCCTTGTTTTTGTGTGTGTTGTATGTAGCTGGTAATGTGAATGATTTGCAATACGTTCAGCCTTGGAACCCAGAGGAAGAGTTAAAATGTCAGTAGGTCTTGATGTGACAACCTGACATAGCGACTTTTAGAGGGGAAAAACAACTCAAGGTTCTTTCTTCAATGCAACACTGACATGTAAAATTGCCAGAGAATTTCCAGTGAAATGCATTTATTTGTGATGGATGTTTGCGTGTTTGAGTCTGCAGCAACATGAAACGCAAAATGCCCACAAAAATAAAAGGTGCAAAGCCTCACAACAGTTCAAGAGAAACTGACTGACTGAAAGAAAATGGTTTCCTGAGTTTTGCGTTTTTCTGTTTCTCTTTCTCACTTCACACCCACATGTAACAGCAAACAGATTAGCAAGGAACAAAAGGGCAAGGAAGAGGTTCACTGTGGTGTAGAGACCGTGTGAGTAATATGGAGGCGACTGAGAGAGAACCACCACAAAACCCTTTCTGATGCAAATTTTAAAAAAAGATCACATAGGATAGCATTTTTTTCCTTTATAAAAGTGCATTATTACTTTAAAATATCTTTAATTACACAATGAAAATTTACTTCAGAGGGCATATTTTATTATTCAAACGCCAGTAATTATTTTTTGTTTGTTTTATGTGGATGAAGAAAACCTTACTTTTTCAGACACACTGTCCTTTGCAAAATGCCAACTTTTCTAACTTCCTAAGTGCCCATTTACCCATTTTCATGCCATTTTTCACCTAAGTATTTTGCCTTTATTTTCAATAATTGTGTTTAAAAACAGTAGTCTATTTTCAAACCCACTGCTCTTCACCGATCTGGTTTCGTTCATATCAGTAATTGTGTAATGTTACATTAAAAAAATGTAGATGAGATGGATACATTGTTAAAGGTTTATATATTAGGTTGGATCTGTTTTAGTTTTCTTCCCTAAAAAACTTGTTTGTTGTTTTGTTTATTTTTCGGCAGGAAAAAGATGTTAAAGCCACTTTACTGTATTTCCTACTTGTAAGGAAACATGATATGAAAGAGAGTTGTTCCGTAATACCCAGATTTCGAGTATAAGTATAAATATTTGTCATGGCTGAAATACGAGCAGTTTAGGTTATGAAATGATCAGAGTTAACTTCCTGTTCAACAAGGTTAACAGAGAGCTGTCTTCTTTGTCCTCTAATACTCTGACAATGAATATCCATCCCAACCCTTCCACTCAAGGAGCAACCTTCACAGTTAATGCAGTGGAAGCCATTATTTACTAACTAGCTGATACATATGACTTTGATTTGCACCTGGACAGTTAATGAATATTGCTTGCTAGTCAACCTGCCAGTCTTGTTAGGGTCAGCTGATAACTTTCAAACATATGAGGTAAAAAACAAACAAACAAACAAACAAAAAACAAAGCAAACAAAAAGAAAACCTACTTTGCAGCAGGCAAAACGCTAATGTTGCTAATGTTGCTAATGTTGCTAATGTTGAAGCTTCAAAATGTAGAGTATTTTTGTTTTAATACACTACATGAACACAATAGGTGCCAGTTGTACTGTTACAGTACTGCAAGTGCACTACATAAAGGTGTAGCTAAGTGAACTACACATTTTTTCTTGAATAAACTGTCAGGTATAGAGATGCAGCATTTATACAGTAGATCTCTACACTTTATTTAAAAAAAAGGAAAACTTCAGTTATATATTGTGCTTTCTCCTTATCTTTTGTGCATTTAAGAAATTGAAAGATCCTTCAAAACAATTTTCAGGTGATAAGAGAAGGAAGGAACAAGCATAATGAAAAGCACTCAATGTCACTTCATTATGTCCTTTGCTCTAGTAGGTGTTACTATGGCAACTAAAAGATGCTATCACAATAAAAATGTAACTCTGAAGGTCATTTATGCAATCAGCTTATTAAGACCCAGTCTTGCCCTACAGTGGTTGTAGAAGTAGTAAATTATGCTGTTGAAGATCACGTTTGCATGCATGGGTGTGAAAAGACAGACTGTTGGTTTACATGATTCTCTCTACAGTTGTTCTGGTTTGGTCCTGAATAATTGCTGATGTCTGCTTCTCATTAATACCAAAGCTCAGTGGTTCTCATGAAATATGTCAACATGAACACACTCACTGACATAACACATGCCCTTGCCCATCGCTAAGGGCTTCATGTCTAACCCAATCGTTATACTCACTTTAACTTAAACATACTTCTAATATTAACATTTATGCTATGTGTTTCAGCCAGCCTCTTGAGGAAAAAAATGTCTCCTTATGGAGAAAACCTTTGAAAAGTATGTATGTTTTCCAGAAAGTGAAAATGTGACTGTTTCCCAGAAGGTTATTTCTACAAAAAGTGCCCATTTTCCAAAAAGGTATGAAACCCCACTTTTCATTAACCTATAAATACAACGGCACATGCATGAAATCATCCGTATTAAAAATATGAGCTCTCTCTTACATGCTATAACATTTTATCATAAGTACAGAAGAAGCACACGCGTGATGTTATGAGGAGCATTCCACCTCTCCCTGCTTGGTAAGATTATTGATGGCAAGCTGAGCAATTTGTCTTTTAAACGAGACGCAAAAATATCTTTTTACTCTGAGGACGTTCACGTTGCAATTAAGGGCGGCTTATTAATGATGCTCAAATGTGGAGAGAGAATTTCTGCTCTCGTTTATTCATCACACATGACTTTTTCTCCCACAGAGGAATCACTGCTGGCACAAATGGACCAGTCACAGTTTAGCACATTCATTCACAGAGCACACATTTTCTTCACTTTAAAAGCCCGAGTCAGTGAAAAAGGATGAGTGGTTAAAAGGTTCTGATAACAAAGGAACCTATTTGCTTCGGTTACCTACAAATTTTCACAAACAACATGTAATCTCAAACACACACTAATAGGATCAAGTTGGGATTTTTTGTGCCACATATTTTTGTTGTCTACATTATCTATCCACTCACTGTAGACCGAATCGATTAATTTGCACCTTAACTAATTTTATATCAGACAAATAACTATTTTAGTCACTAATATTTTTTTTTCATTTAGATAATAAACTGTCGGACAGTCTAAATGAAGGTTTTATACCGTAAAAGTATACAGCAGTCACTTTATTCACAAAATGTTTGCTAAACAAAACCACAAACTTATCAACATACTTGGGGAAAATAAATTTGTATTACATAAGCACAGTTTCTGCGAGGGGGGTCCTCTTGTGGCCTCCAAATCGAGGTAAACGAAGGCTACATTTAGATGAGCTTTAGAACTGGGACTGGCCCCGCCGGCCTGTAATGATGCATTCAGCCTTGAAATGCAGACTTCGGCTACGGCAGCCTCTGAATTGTGATGAAGCATGTGTATGCATGTACACCTGGAAAGTTTGATGCTCTTACTTGAGAAATAGGCAGCAGCAAAAGCAGTGGATATTCTGTCCACACGCATACACCATCGCGCAGGTTGAACTGTGATTGATTGGCTGACAGCAGCTGGCCTTTGCAGGAGCCTTGTCTGAGTAATAGGCGTTTCTACTGTTATGAACTTTATATATGTCCAATAGCTTAATAAACTGTCACTTGATACAGTATGCCACTGCACATTTCCATTTATTTATATCAATAACTAAAATTTTACTCAAATCATTTTAAACAATAGGTCATATTGTTTGAGTCACATTTTAATGTGCACTCTATAGAAATGTAGTTGAAACTTTCAGATCAAATAATTTATTATTCATATTAAAAGCTTTTTACTATTTTGCATTAGTAGGTGTTACTTTGATCCTTGTATATATTGCACTTGGCTAGTTCATCAGGTGCAACTGTTCAACTGCACATTAACACAAATATTTAATCACCCAATCATAGCAGCAGCTCAATTTAAAGAGGCATCTAGGTGTAGTCTAGACAACTTACTGAGGATTAAAATGGATGAAGGACGGTAATTTAAATGACTTTCAATTTGGCATGTTTGTTGGTGCCACACAAGCTGGTCTGAGTACTTCATAAACTGATGATGTGTGGACTTTCACAATCAGCCACCTTTATGATGCAAAAAGAAAAGATTCAGTGAGCAGCAGTTGTCTGGACCAAAATACCTTGTTGATGCCAGATATCAGAAGAGAATGGCCAGACTTCGGGGAAGATAAAAAGTAAGGCTTGTTACAACCAAGGTATGCGGAAGAACATCTCTGAATACACAACATGCAGCAGATGAGGTGCAGCACCAGAAAACCACATCTGGTGTTTTTCATGGACTCATCAAAATTAAGCAATAGAAGATTGGAAAAATGCATCCTGATCTGATGAGTTTGCATTTCTGCTGTGGCAGTCATATGCAGAGAGAGAATTAGGCCTAATGGAAGCATGGATCCATTCCACCTTGCTGGTGGTGATGGTGTACTGGTGAACAGTGTTGGGAAAGTTACTTTTAAAATGTATTCCACTACAGATTACAGAATACCAACGTATTCCATTACGTTATTCAATGAGAGTAACGTATTCTGAATACTTTGGATTACTTAATATATTATCATGCTTTTTACAACTACATGAATGTACTATTGCTGTGTGATGTATTACTATTACTGAAGGTTACTCGCCATACCAATACCAACTAGAATTTTAAATCTTAATATAAAACGAGTAACAGTAGGGTGGACAACATTAGGTAAGGCTGCATTTTTTGCAGCGATCTCATATAGAAAACTATTCTGCGTGTATATAAAACAGGTCCGCGGCTCTGAACCGTAGTAAAGGGACCTCTGGCTAACACGTCGGGTTCCGTGTCGGGCTCGTAGCCGAAAACTAGCTTTACTTTGTAGTCTGGGTCAACTTTGCTAGCGAGAGACAGAGAGAGGCGTTAAAAGGCTGCTCCAACAGGTTTCAGAGGAAAACACGAACACAGTGTTCAGTCGAGTCTTAACAGCTTACTTACAACTGGGCTCGTTAGGCACTCTTTTTGGCTGCTGGTTATTATTATATTTACATGCTTCCATCTCCCGTTTCTGGTCGGTGACAACTCGCACTTTTCGACTTTCCTTTTTCTCCCTCCCTCGCGCTCACAGACACATAACGGGTATGGCGGTGAATTCTCCCTGCAGCACGGACTACACTGCCCATGAGGCTACATTCTTTAGGGCTATGCCTGTAACACTCTGCCTATTGCCTTCATATTAAATAATTTTTTGAATAATAATTTTTTAAAATATTGCTTCACGTCATTTTGCAGGCCGCAAGTAGAGGCGACATGGGCCACAAGATTGAGACACAGGCATTAGAGCCTCTTAATGCGTGTTTTGTTTGGGTTTCCACCAGCGTGGAATTACCAAAAATAGAGAAGGCATAGCCTAACGTGAAACAGGAAAAGACCACTGTGTAATCCATTTCAACAAAGTAACTGTACTCTGAATACCACCTTTTTAAACGGTAACTGTAACACAATACAGTTACTCATATTTAGTATTTTAAATACGTAACACTGGTACATGTATTCCGTTACTCTCCAACGCTGCTGGTGAAGGGGACATTCTGGGAGTCTGGGAGTTATCTGTAGAGAAGGCAGATCACTGTTTACCAGGACATGCTATGGTAATTACTGCAGACCTCTACTGGTTTTGTTAGAGATAAGATATCAACAGTTAGTACCTTCCAGACAATTGATCAGTAGATAGGGATTTCCTGTCACCATTTCTCGAAGATCCCTTTGACCTCTGTGCACCAATAGTAGGAAGGTGTAAAGTTTATCAACAGCATCTAAAGTCTGTATTTCTTTTTGAGCATCAGTAATAAATATGGATTGTTAGACACAACTTTCTTTCTTTCTCCTGTTGGCTTCAAACAATTTTACAACTGTTTTATTCTATAAGCATTATGAGACCACTCGGGCTCCAGTTGAAAGAATAAAACCTAAAAGTGTCTTACACACATTTAAAGGTTTATTTAATGGAATACTCAGTTATAATCTGTCAGATTTTCCTGTGTCTTAATGATAAAACTGTGATATTTATAAGATTGTCAACTTATACACTGAGCATTTTTGTCAGCTTTCTTTCCTGGCATCAATATCACTGCTTTGTCTGCAGCAGCTGTTTGTATTATTTATTTAACCTCCTAATATTTTATACCTCTTCAAATCAGCCGCTCTGCTGCCAGTACACTTTCATATTTCCATATTTGTGATTGATGATATGCTGCCAATACCACATCTTTCATGTGAACACATGCATGGCTAGACCAGGAAACCCTGGGTTTAATTATTGAGATGATAACCACGTTTGTGTGACCTCGTAGCCTGACTGGTGATGTTATGACATGTGAAGCAAAATAACTCCCTGGTTATGCTAAACTACAGGGTTGGTTTATTTATGTTTATTTCCTTTGGTTTTTATGTATTTTTAAAAAATTATTCTCACTCAGTGTCCCTAGTCTTGTGTTCAGTGTGATTTAGCTTGTTTCTGTGTTTAGTTTAGCTCTCCTGTTATTTCCTGTTATGTTTAAAGATGACGCCGGTGTACATGGCTTGCCGTCCTTGGCTGTACCTGTTTCGCTGCTTTTTACCCCCTCTACCTTTTTTATGGACCTTGGCATTGTATTTTTTATCCTTTTAGTTGTATGCTCATCTAGTGGCTGTGCACTGATTACGTACGACAGGCAAACACTTAAATCTTCGACTCTCCAAGTCGTCTCAGGCTGATCCTTGCTGGAATCTGGGCGATGCCACCCCGCCACAACTGAACCCTCCGACCAGCTTCTTCCACCTACCCCTTCCTAATCTACAGAAGAAACGCTATAGGAAATGCGGTAGAAGGAGTGGTCGTCGCGTTCATCTCAGGGCCTATTTTAAAGCCAGATCCACAGGCTATCTGCATGCCAGCCTGGATATTTTATCCTTTTTCCCTCTTTCCCAGGAGCGCTCTGATGTTAAGCTGCTTACTCACTGTTGGATCTGCTCAGCTGACCACGAAGCCTACCCTGCCCTTCCTGTGGCATGTTTTCCTGCTCAGGTTTGGATAACATCGTTTCGACACGGCGTTTGCCGAAGCAACCTAAGTGTCCTACGACGCATCACCCATGGCGATTTAGCCCCTAGGATACGGATGGCATTGCTCAACGTCAGGTCGCTGGTCAATAAGACCTTTCTCTTAAATGATTTCTTCTTTAGTAATGGGATTGACAAAGACAAAGGACCAGGTAAAAGATCATCAGGGGGTCCTTTGTCCCTCTTTGGGAAAAAATACATATATATATCAAAATACTTCGGTCTTCCCTAGACTGCAAACAGTCCAAAATCCGGCGGCCCGCCTCCTGACTGGTACCAGGAAATTCTGCTCTATTACTCCTGTTCTAGCTGGTTTGCACTGGCTGTCCATTAAGTACCGTATTCAATTTAAAATATTGCTGCTTACGTTCAAAACTATTAATAAATTAGCGCAGAGTTATCTTAGTAAACTTCTTAGGCCACATACTCCTGCTAAAACACTTAGATCTGCTACTCAACTACTTCTGGCGCGACCTAGATCTCAGCTGAAGTCTTGGGGTGACCATGCGTTTGCTCTGGCTGCCCCGGTACTGTGGAATAACCTCCCTCTCGCTATCCGCGCCTCTGATTCTATTGCATTGTTTAAATCACGACTAAAGACCCACTTATTAAATCTTGCCTTTCCTTCTAGTTAACATTTGACTTATGATTTTACATTATGTACTTTTATGCTTATTTTAATTCTTTGTTCTATATGTATCTGCCGCTTCTCCTGTGTATCAGTGACAATGATCTGCTTGCATACCTAGTACTTGCTTTGGTCCTCTTTCTTTTACTTTTCTTTTATTCTATACATTTGCTTGTTAAGCACCTTGGTATACCCTTGGTTTTTAAGTGTGCTTTATAAATAAAGTTTATCATTATTATTATTATTATTTGATTACTTTTTACAAACTTTTGGATTTTTGTGTTGATGAAGTTTTGTGATTGGTTTGGACTTTATTCCTTGGACTGTGCAACTCAATCTAATAAAAGTTTCTTTGTTTGTTACTATCTTCTACTTTGGGTCTTGCACTCTTAAACCATCATCGATCAACTCCACAAATCTATCACCTCTAAGTTGGTCCAAACACCTCGTAGTGTAAAAGTTGGATTCAAATCTGTCCCTAACTTTTTGAACAATACTGCTACACTGCAAAAAGACAAACCAAGCACATTACTTGATCGCCTAAACAGAAGTGATAGATGTACATATTTGAAATTACGATAATATATATATATCCTGATTCCATTCAGGCAATAATGTCATCAGGGTGTGGCTCGTTGAAAAGTTTATTATTTCAAAAGACTCAATTAAAATGTGTTGTACCCTGAAGAGCAGCAGGTTTTATGAGAGCACAGACAGCAGAAGCACCAGACAATGAGGCGTTGATTAGAGGTTGGGGCAAAGAACGTATTGGCCAAGTTAAATTCAAGACACTGTTTGTATCAGTACTGCAAGGCGTACTTAAGTGTTTCAACACTTAATTAAAATGGTGTAAACAGAAGAAGAATATTTGATACAATACCAGTAAATGATTGTGTTTACATGTGATGTATCTAAAAACTGATATTATAAACTATATACCAATTTGCCAGGAAACTGTCCCACTGGTGAGGTAGCAATACCTGTGAGGCACAAACAAAATTTTCACTATGCAATTATTTGTTCAGCAACAGGATATCTTCAGAACACCATATTGTCGGTCTGTTTGACCTGTCTGCTGTATCTCAACTGTCGGCCTCGATGAGAGCATGAGACATGCTGGCCACTGTCAAGAAGTTCGATTTCAATGTTTAAATAAATTAGACACGAACACCATGACACTGGAAAAATAGATCAGCAGAAGGGAACAGGAAAGTGACACTACTAAAAGAAACAAGAGCAAGAGCACATATGGATAAATGTTTTCCCAGACTCGGTTCACCTTAGAGTTCTAAGCGCAAGTTCCAATTTACACAGTGTGAATAATGATATATAAGTTTCATGTATGTTTTCTTTTTTTTCCCCGCAGCTATTCCTGTATTTATTTTTAGCACGCTTATTTCGATGTGTCCCAGCTGCCTTTCAATTTATTAGGAAACTGGGACCTGCAGCTCAGCCTGGAGTGACAAGAAGATTAGATTTGTGGAATTTGTTTCACTTCACTGCTGTTGTTGTGGCTTTATTTTTCAGCTCCATTAGTAATGGTATTGTCTTAACAAGCAGTCCATTGTCATACTGATTATCTTATTGTTTGCAGCTGCTGGGAGGAACTCAGGGTGGATATACAGAGAGACATCACTGCTGATATTTCAAGAAGACGGAACGATTAAGGGGGTTTCCAGGTTGTGCTAGAGGCTGTTGTACATAACCCTTTTTTTTTCTTAATGATAAGTCCAGTTGTTTACAGTGATATGCTATTGCTTTTTCTGTGGTGTTCTTTAACAAAGCCCTGGTTTTGAACAGTGTGCTCCCTTCAAATGCTTTTTTCTTAATAACTTGTCTCGGTTATACTTTAACCCATCCGATGATAGTAACCACAGTATTCACCAAATTACTCCCACTTTTGCACACACTGGGGGCTCTGCCATGTGCCGGGTGGTTGTTGGGCACCTGGGACACTGGGTCCTTTGCCTGTGGTTCTCAGGGGGCTCCTGCCCTTTGACTGTAGGCCTCCCTCTTCCTTCTGCTGGGGTGTGCACGTGGTCAACATCAAAATGTGTGACCCTAGGTCTTCAGTACTCTTGGGGGGCTGTGATGATGAGCTGCAACTCCTGGACCTTTCTCTTTCTGCCTCTGGTTTCTGGGGGGCATTGCTGCAGCCCCTCATCCTCATTATAAGGAAGAGTTTTTCTAATATTATAGCCGATTCATTTTTTGTAAAATCAGCTGCTGGTACAAGAAATCAGTGCGATTGGTCTGCTGTTGCCAACCTCAATCCTTTTCTTTGAATGTGCTCGTATCTAGATCAGGAAACCATGGGTTACCACTTCTTCCAGTCGCCTGTGTTAGGGTAAGTGAACCCAGATAACAGAAAGACACTCTGGTGATGTTGAAGTGACGTCATAACACGGGGCCCAGGTTGCATTCCCAGGTGTGTGGCTGCACTGAGCAGGGGTTTTCACCTCATAGCTGAGAGGTTTGCTATAGGATAAAAACGGGAAAGTGTGGTTGCTCTTAACTGCATCATTATTTGGCTGTTTCGGGGGTGTAAACCAGAGAAGTGGGAAGAAGTCAGTCAGGTGAGGTCCACAAACTGGCAATAAAGTTTGGCATTTGTTGCTGATCAAAGTGCCTTAACCAAAGCCACTCATTGTCTGAAGACATGGTGAGGGCCTCTTCACCTTTTTAATGCAGCTGCTTATGCTCTTCCACCATGTTTCAGTAGAAAATGTAATGACAGTATGATACAGAACTCATTTCTGCTGATAGAAAAGTTCTCCAGAGTCATATTAACTGCATAAGAAATAATCCGTGATCCTCTCAAACCACTGGGGAATGTCTTTAGCTGTTCTGACACCTCATTAGCTTAATCTAGTGTGTTCAACTTTTCAAGAACTGGAAGGCATCAACTCCTCATCACCTCCAAACCTTTGCTTTTGCTAATGAGATGTGTGCACAGCTGGTGGAGAATATACTGTAGAATATGAGGGTGACTGTGGATTCCAAGAAAAGTATCTTGGCAACCACTGGTTTCTATGGAGTGCCTAGCTCTGCTCTCCCAGTTCACTTTAGTTCATTTTAGTGGCTCTTTGGATGTGTATAGATCAGGGGTGGGCACCGAGGGCCGGTGTCCCTGCAGGTTTTACATGTGTCCTTGAACCAACACAGCTGATTTAAATGGCTAAATTAGCTCCTCAACACATCCTGATGTTCTCCAGAGGCCTGGTAACGAACTAATCATGTGATTCAGGTGTGTTGACCCAAGGTGAGATCTAAAACCTGCAGGGACACCGGCCCTCGGGGCCTGGAATTGCCCACCCCTGGTATAGATGAAGGAGTTGATCAAACCAGTCCTGTAATTAGATGCAGTCTATACTCACAGCATGCCCTCCTTTATGCAATTGAGGATGTATTCCACCTTCAGGAACCAATCTTAAAATTCAACATTATGATCCAGGGCATCAGTCCTCTTGGCTTCCAATTGGTAAATGATATGCTCTGCCACCAGGACCATAGCTGCACAGTCGTAATGGTTACTGTTCAACTTTTCAGTAAGATGTAATGTTCTACATTTACGATTGAATTTAAAAATGTGCAATTAAGTACATTCCCAGATGCTATGTATAATTATTAAAGGAAGAAATCTAACTTGTTGGGACTCTGTAAATTGATGATTTGGGCATTGCCTTTGACCATGAATTGAGTAACTCATTATGGATGGAACATTTCTTAATATGTTATATAATTATTCATTATAAGGCATATTATTTCTTGCTTAATTTCATTCACAAGCTGTCGTTTTTCTAGAAGTTTTTCAGATGTTTAATGTAAAAACACAACCGAAGCATACTTTTTACATTAGCACCATGAATGTGAAACATTTCCAAAAACGTAGTGGCAGACAAGCGAATCTGATCTAACAAAATGACACATGCATACCTACTTTCACTCTGTGTAACGGAGAGCAGACAGACAGACTGTGTGAGTCAGCCAGGCTGGAGGTGACTGGATTGACAATGAGCAGACTTGTATTGCGCTCTGGTGATTCTTCCCCTCTTCAAGGCTGAGTGAAGGAGTCAACACCACTGCCAGCTGCTGAATAGCCTTCCTTTGTATGAAGAGATGTTTTTGGTTTGTCTTCAAGGACAACTGTGAACAGAGTCATAAACAAGCCAAGAAAACTTTTCTTCTTGCTGTAAAATGTAAAGGGGTAGGTTAACACAAAGATAAGACTTAATGGCAGAGAGAGAAATGAGGCTTGCAATGAATCACAATACAGACCTTACGATCATTACATCATACCTCATATGCGTCAAACTTCAATAGAAAGAATTCATGATATGCTGAACTTTTATCATCCTTGAAGTACACTTTCTGTTGGTGTTATGCCTCCCTGTCAATGCCATTCTATCCTGCCAATGCATACATCAGGGCAAGGATGCAATTTTCATTTCAAATTCAGGAAAAGCCACCACAGAAAATTGATGGCGCCAACACTAAGAACCCAGCTAACATGAGATCCAGGCCTGAATAGTGTTTGAAAAGTTTCATCAGAGATGTAATTCTGATTTACACAAAGTGGGGGAAAAAAGTTAAATGCATCAGTATATTCATATATAAATGTTAACTTAAGCTGGAATTTAATGGCAACTTGAGCTGTTAAAATGGTTGCAAAAAGTGGGCCGCCAAGTTTGGTAATGTGCCCACTGAAAAAGGAAACGTCACTCTGGAAAACCCCTTTCAAATGCAGCAGTGAATAACCTGTAATTGCCTTTTACTGCACTGATGTAACAGGGTGACAAAATGTTTTGAAAAACTGAAAAGTGGCTGTAGGTAAAAGCAAAACAGACAATTATGTAGGCCTTTGGTAAACAAAATAATGAGTATTTTTAACCTTGTAAAACAGCATGATGTGGCAAAGAGAGAGGTGGCAAAGGCAACAAAGGGCACATAATGAGTTTCATGTGAGACTGGACGCTGAGAAATGAGAGAAAGACTTGTAAGACTTGGCAAGACAATGGATGTGATGAAAACTTAAAAAGTAAGGCAAGTGTGTAAAGATGGACGGAGTACTTTGAGGAGCTGATGACCAGTGTTGGTCAAGTTACTTGAAAAAAGTAATCGGATTAAAGTAACTGCCCATCTCTGCTGATGACTGAAGAAAATGAGACAGATGGAGGAAAGTCATTGAATGAGATATTTTTTAATGCATGAGATCAGCATATATGCGTTTGTTTTATTTGCCAGATAAACATAGTAACGACCTTAGAATGAACAATTATTGCAACAAATCATCACATTTCTAAAGTGCTAAATTTCATACAGTCAATATTATGAAAACAAACTTTTTAAACTACTGCAAAATGTTAAGTTTAAAAATAAACCAGTTATACAGTAAAATGCATATTTTACCATATTTTTAAATGATTTTTAATTAGAAAAGCACCTGCTACGTAAAGATCACTTTCTGGAAGGTGTATTCTGAACACATCTGGAGCACACGTTGGATCAAAAGAAGATAAATCAGAATCTTTTTGAAGAAATTCTAATTAAAGCCAAACACCATGTAGTGACTGTAGTTTAATATATTGAGATTTTTAGTAGATAAGGTATAAATTTGAACATGATGATGTCACTTCGTTCTCGAGTTATCACATTAAAAAAAATTGGCTGTCCATGTTGCCAACTGCCTGCCAGCCCAGCAGGGTGACAACTATACGCCATCAGCCTGTTACAGCTGAGGGCTACAAAGTATTAAGCTAAATAAATGTCCTCCTATGGTGGATTACTATATATCAACTTAGAAAACAGCCTGCTTTGATGGACCTTTTTTTCCCTGCAAGATGTCACAGACAGCATCACGATGCAAAGGTGTAATTCAGCAAAATGAAAGAAAAAGCTGCACAACTAACCTCTGCAGGGAATTGTGATGTCAGCTATCAGGGAGTCTCCCAATACTTTGAACTGGTTCACTGCTTTTTTATTCTGTAACATAATTTTTTATTCTGAAACAGCAATGCTGTTTGGCTTAATGAAAAACTGGAGCAGAATGGATTACCGTCGCACGGAGAGTACTGTAACAGGATGAGTGTCAGGAGTGCTGAAAGTCAGTATCAGATTTGACTGATGTTTACGCTGTGGACTGTTTCAAGATGCAGCGGTAAATATCAAAGGGAGAGAAAAATTTTTTATCACCACCAGAGATGATTTTTTTTTTTTAATTTTTTTACCAGGAGCAGGCATGTGTAGACAAGAGGGGGAGGGGGGGATTTTCCCCTGGGCGAATAGCGCCCTGGTTGTGAGTGTTAGACAATGCCAGAGTCTACTGCCTTCAAGTCCACATGCAACTGTAACCACACCACAATAACAATTCCTAGGTGTGTGTGTGTCAGTGTGTTTAAGACCTATCCATCATGTGTCCCACTGGATGTGGTTATCTATCATGTAATATGGTGTTAAAGAGAGAAAAATGTTCACCCTTTTGCTACATTCTTCTTTCCCCCAAGGCAGCCAAAACACATGCACACACACACACCCACACCCACACACACACTTTTACTCTCACTCACTAAATCGCCTCCTAAAATGAATCATGGGATGTCAAATGAGACCCACTACAATCAGTCAACCTGCTTAACAACCCAGAGGGAGCACAGGGAAGGTGGGCTTCTAGTAACACAAATGCACACAAACTGACACACTTTCAAGATACACATAATAATGACAATGTCGCCACACACTTTAAAACACACCCACATGCAGACAAGCAGTATCATTTACATATTCACTATGTTCCCTTTAACACACAATTATTCACTTTCATCTCATTGTCTTGGTCTCTTTTCTATTTTCTCTTGCTCTCTCTTCCAGCACACACACACAGTTTGTGTATCTGATGGCAGTAGAGGTTTCAGCAAGTTTTCTCTGCTGCAGATGCTGAGATGAGTTCCCTGCTCTAATTGAATAATAAGGAAGCAGCTCAGGAGGGAAATCACAGCAAACAGGAAGTGCAGACAGAAGTATGGTGTGTGTATGAATATCTACAGAGCATCTTGTTTCATTTTGCACTTAAACAAAATGCAGTACATGTCATAGCCTATATATTATATTATTAGAGAGTGCACCTGGAATTTTTCACTTGCAGTTGCTTTTTGGAACACCATGACACGCTCAACATAACAGGCTTTACCATTAGTTATGTTGCCCTTGTAGGTATTTGTGCCCAGTCTGAGACTTGCATATTAAGTTACTGCTGGCATGGTTTGATCTGATTCTTACATTTTTGTTTGTTTTTTACATTTATTCCTTTTTTTTCCTGGAAAACACTGAAAAGGTTCCAGTCCTTCTCTTTTGTTAAAGATTCAAAGTCCCTGATAGCATGAAATGATCATAGAATATCTCTGAACTTATAACCTGTAGTAGCTGAAAACCTCAATAGCAATAATAACTCAAGTTTCTCAGATATTCAGATTTTTCTTGAAGTAAAGATAGAAGTTAACACTTTATTAATTCTCTTAAAAAAATCTATTTTTTACACTTTACCTATCCTAAGTATTATGAAGTGTGGACAGCCTTGCATGGCACCTGGGAACCAATTCTAGTTCTAAGCCTTTGCTTTGGTCAAGGACGCTTTGAAGGATAATTAACCTATCATATTTTTGATGGTGGGAGAAACCATAGCTCCCAGCGGAGCCTGTGAGGCACCAGTATAAACTATTGAACCACTGTGCTGTTTCTGCCACTCTGATACAACAATCAAGGCTTAAAGGATCATCAGGGGGTCCTTTGTCCCTCTTTGGGGGGATACTCCCACAGGGTTTAAATCTGGGACTCTCCACCATTTGACCCTAGAACTGAAGAAGCTTCTTGGATGAGAGGTGAAACGTCTTCAAGCAGCTTATAGAAGTCCAGATGCTTTTCTTTCCGAGCTCCTTAGACTAGAGTTGTCAGATTGTGGGGAGCACTGCATGATTGGGGTATAAAGCAGCTACAGGCAGGATGTGAGCAAGTGGGGGAAACTGAGTGAAACTAACTTTAATGAATATGATTCTTGCAGGGAAAATAAACAAAAGGTTATTGATAATGTTTTACTGATCTTTTTAAACTAAAGTGTAAAAACAAATAGGATCCCTTTTTAATGATAATGACTAATAAAACATGGGGCGTTGAACTCTTTTTGGCGTCTGAAAGTGGAGATCATTGAAAAACTTTGAGTAGCACTACCATTTGAGTCCCATCACAAAATGTTTCCATTTCAATGTTGCATCAGCTTTTTACCAAAATTTTAAAAATGTTTTAATTGTTTTCTCTTTCCAGTTATTTTTCTTGTCTTTCTTGCACCGTGCATTTTGTGTACATTTCATAAAACGTATCTATTATGAGTTTATATTGTTACAGTGGCCACTTCAATCACTGAAAAGCACTTTGGAATGACAGTTTGGAGCACTGTATTATCACCATTTTCTTTTGTGTTTAGAAAAGTATAGGAAGCTTTCATTATATTTACTGTGTTTTCTCTAAAATCAATACATTTTTTTTCTCATGCCTCCTACCTCATCTTTGCATTTTCCTTTTCTCATACTTATTCTTTTTCTTCCTCTGTTCTCTCTCCTTCACTATACTTCATATAATCTGCTCAAATAAATTACAGGAACTCATTAATCAGAGTATAGGATCAAGTCAATTAAACTTCTGTGCTATTGATCTAGTCAAGTAAGTAGTATAAGGGGTTGTTAAATCAGTTGGTGTTAATGAAAACAACAACAGGGTCACTAGAGGAGCAACAATGAGATAACCCCAGAAACAGGAATGATTTTGCAGGTGGAGGATATTGACAATTTTCTTTACGGGGGGTGCCAGTTCACAATTTTGCATTTGGCTAAGGGCAAAGTCTCTGCTGGTAACTTAAGGTAATACCTGGACCCAACAGAGGTAGCCCAACTCCACCAGGATGGCACATCAATATGTGCCATTGCCAGAAGGTTTGCTGTGCCTCCCAGCACAGTCTCAAGAGCATGGAGGAGATTCCACGAGACAGTCAGTTACTCTAGGAGAGCTGGACAGGGCTGTAGAAGTGGAGGCCCTTAGCCCATGAGCAGGACTAGTATCTGATCCTTTGTGAAAGGATGAACAGGAACACTGCCAGAGCTAAAAAATGACCTCCAGTAGGCCACTGCTGTAAATGTCTCTGAACAAACAATCAGAAACAAACTTCTTGAGGGTGACCTGAGGGCCCAACATCATCTATTGCCCCCTGTACTCACTGCCTGGCACCATGGAGCCCAACAGTATCATAGGGTACTAGAATTGGCAGCTCCACCGCTGGTGCCCTGTACTTTTCATAGATGACAGCGGGTTCACTTTGAGAACATGTGACAGACATGAAAGGGTTTGCAGAAGCCTTGGAGAATGTTATACTGCCATAACATTGTTCAGCATGACTGGTTTGGTGGTGGGTCAGTGGTGGTCTGGGGAGGCATATCCATGGGCGGATGCAGAGACCTCTACAGGGTAGGCAACGGCACAATGACTGCCATTAAGTATTGGGATTAAATCTTTGGACCCACTGTCAGACTGGCACAGTGGGTTCTGGGTTTCTCCTGGTCCACAACAATGCCGGGCCTCATCTAACCCGAGTATGCATCAGTTCTGGAGGATGAAGGAATTGATACCATTGACTGGCCCCACACTCGCCTGACCTAAAGCCAATAGAACTCCTCTGATACATTATGTTTTGGTCCATCTGATGCCACCAGGTTGGACCTCTGACTGTCGAGAAGTCCAGTGATGCCCTGATGTTCTTAGGCATGCGTACACATGAGGGCCAAACACACTACTGAGTACCATTTTGAGTTGCTGCAATGAAATTTCAGTAATTTCATCTTGATTTCTGTGGTTTCTGAATGCAGCCCTCTGTAGGTTGATCATTTTGATTTCCATAAAACTATGGCACCCACACACATTAGCCAGTTCATATCAGTATAGATATCCAGCATTACTTTTTTCCCTTTGAGATCTGATGTGTTTTCTAAGTGTTCGTTTAATGTTTTTGAGCAGTGCACTTAGAGAGCATGGTCTGTGGCTTATAATTTGAATCCAATTACTTGTCAGCATGGCTAGAAGCAAGATCCAGAAAATAAACTGAAGAAAAATTAATATGATCATTTGAAGTTATAAGTTATAAGATTTTGATTTTGTTTTAGGCTATATGGTAAGATTTCTTAATATTTCTTTTTTTTGGTTTGCTTTTAATTTCCCTACTTTTCCTGCTCTTTAAAGTCTTTACTCTTTAAAATAAATTAACCAGCGACATTTCAGACAAAATATAATTGGTGTGAGCTTGCCCAGAGGTTTCTGAGATATTTGTCTTGGCGGTATTCATGTCTTGTAAATTTTATCTGTACCACATATGAAATCTGATCATCACTTTTAAAGTTTTTTTTACACACGTATACATTTTTTATAGTCTTAAGGAAAAAACTGGGGTAAACAGATAGCAATTTACTATTATTTTGTATCACAACAGGTAATGTCTTTTACTTTTCTTAACATTTATCTATTCTGTTTCCCTCCTTTGTCTTTCAGTTTTCTCCTCCTCCATGCTTCAGCTTGTTCTTCCCTCCTAGGAGAAGCTGGAAGCAACATTCATAATGTATACAGCCTCAAACACCAAAGCAGATTTTTCATGCGGTGTGTTTCTAAGACGAAGGTGGAGCTAAGAAAGAGAAATGCTGTGTGAAGCGTGCATGAAATATAAACTCAGTATTCTGGGGATTCACATGTGGGGAAAAAAAGGTAGTTACAGTAGACTTAATGTATATATACAGTCCCGATCAAAAGTTTAAGACCACTTGAAAAATAGGAAAAAATCATATTTATCATATATATACACACATATACATACATGTATATACACACATATATACATACATATACATACATGTATATACACACATATATACATACATATATATATATATATATATATATATATATATATACATATGTGTGTATATATACATGGGGCCATCTTCCCAATGTATTCTTGGATGTTCGTTGTCTCATCCTGGACTGTGGTGCTGACACTCACCAGTCCTCGGCCCCCTTCCTTCCGCTTAGCGTACAGCCTCAGGGTGCTGGACTTGGGGTGAAACCCTCCATGCATGGTAAGGAGCTTTCTTGTCTTTATGTCAGTGGCTTCTATCTCCTCCTTTGGCCAGCCTATTACCCCAGCAGGGTACCTGATCACGGGCAGGGCGAGGTGTTGATAGCCCGGATCTTGTTCTTACCGTTCAGCTGACTCCTCAGGACTTGCCTGACCCTCTGCAGGTACTTGGTGGTTGCAGCTTTTCTAGCGGCCTCTTCATGGTTCCCATTCACCTGCGGGATCCCCAGGTACTTGTAACTTTCCTCTATGTCTGCAATGTTGCCTTCTGGTAGTTCGATCCCCTCAGTTCTGACTACCTTTCCTCTCTTTGTTACCATCCGACTACACTTCTCCAGCCCGAATGACATCCCGATGTCATTGCTGTATAACCTGGTAGTGTGGATCAGTGAATCGATGTCTCGTTCACTCTTGGCATACAGCTTGATGTCATCCATGTACAGGAGGTGGCTGACAACCGCTCCATTTCGTAGTCGGTATCCGTAGCCAGTCTTGTTAATGATCTCACTCACATTAATGATCTCACTGAGGGGGTTCAGGCCTATGCAGAACAGCAGTGGGGACAGAGCATCTCCTTGGTAGATCCCGCACTTGATGGTGACTTGTGCTATGGGCTTGGAGTTGGCCTCTAGTGTTGTACGCCACATCCCCATTGAGTTCCTGATGAAGGCTCTTAGGGTCCTGTTGATCTTGTACAATTCTAGGCATTCCAGTATCCAGCTGTGGGGCATTGAGTCATAGGCCTTCTTGTAATCAATCCAGGCTGTGCACAGGTTGGTCAGTCTGGTCTTGCAGTCTCGGCTGACTGTTCTGTCTACCAGTAGCTGGTGTTTTGCGCCTCTGGTATTCTTGCCAATCCCTTTCTGTGCCCCGCTCATGTATTGACCCATGTGCCTGTTCATCTTAGCCAATATGATGCCTGACAGGAGCTTCCATGTAGTACTGAGGCAGGTTATTGGTCGGTAGTTGGATGGGACTGGTCCCTTCTTGGGGTCCTTGGGGATCAGGACCGGCCGACCTTCGGTTAGCCATTCCGGGTGTCTCTCGTTAACTAGCAGCTGGTTCATTTGTGCTGCCAGACGCTCGTGGAGTGCAGTCAGCTTCTTCAGCCAGTAGGCGTGAACCATGTCGGGCCCTGGTGCTGTCCAACTCTTCATACTGGAGACCCTTTCTTGGATATCTGCCACTGTGATGGATACTGGACCCTGTTCAGGGAGGTTGCTGTGGTCTGCCCTCAGATCCACTAGCCACTGAGCATTGCCGTTATGGGTTGCGTCCTTCTCCCATATGCTCTTCCAGTATTGCTCCGTCTCCAGCCTTGGTGGTGCTGTTGTCTTATTGTTCCCTTGCCACTGAGAGTACACCTTTGCTGGTTCTGTGGAGAACAGCTGGTTTATTCTCCTGCCTTCTATCTCTCTGGTGTACCTCCTCAAGCGGCTGGCCAAGGCTGTGAGTCTTTGCTTGGCAGTTTCCAAGGCCTCAGGTATGGACAGCTTGCTGTATTTCTTATGCACCTTCTTTGTCGCGCCTTTCTGCAACTCCGTTAGTTGGCTAACCTCCCTTCGTGCTACTTTGATCTTGATCAAGCATCTCACTGATCACTGCTGCCGTAGTGTAGATCAGCTTGTTAGTGTCGGTAATCATGGTTGTAGGTATCGTCCGTAGTGCTGCATTAACATCATCTAGCAGACCTTCTGAGGGTACTTCACGTAATCTTGGTAACCGGCTACGGGGGATCCAGGTTTCAAGCTTGGCCATGATCCTATCTTTCAGGTCAGTTCCTCTCACACTCAACGATCCTTCTATCGCACTTGGGGCTATGTACCCAATCTCGGGTGGGGGTGATGATATCTCCCCCCTGACCTGGCGTCCTGACTCCTCCTTGCCGTAGCATTTATGTTGTACCTCGTCAATCTCTAGCTGTGATAGCAGTCCCTTCTTTCGAATGTTGGAACACTGAGCTACTAGTTGTTTCGCTGTCATTGTGGATGTTGGGTATCGAAGAATCCATAGGTCCCTCATCCTATCCATGTAACCCCTTCCGCCAGGGTTACTTGTGTAGTAGCATTCCAACAACGCCCTGTTTTCATCTCTTGCCTACCGATGCCTTCTTGTTCCAGTAGCCCACTTGTCGTCAGGGTGCCCTGGTTCCTCAACACCTGATGCGGACCTTGTTGATCCGGGCGACGTCCGAGCCGGCATGCCGTCATATTTATCTGTCTCGCTCATGTCTGCGGTAGGCTCGCTTAGCATAGGGGGTCTAGCCTTAGGACCCTTACTGGATACAGACGCCCCAGGCAGGAATCAAACTTGCGATCCTCTGCTCCAAAGGCATGTAGTCTAACCACTACGCTATCCAGTATACTTTCGTATCTGTGCTTCATATTTCCTGTATGAAGTCAGTGGTGTCTCTGTCTCCACAGCTGTGTCCAGTTGGGTCTGTTTGGTCACCCAGTAGGGGTGGCCGATACGTAAAAATTTTCCAACCGACAATCGTCAGTCCAATAATCAACGATGGGCGATATATTCCCGCAGGTCTGTTCAAAACTAGGGTAGCCAACATGTTTTGATGACCACAATCAGCCTTTTTTTGTTTTGTTTGTTTCTGTTTTATTTTATTTTTTTAAATTCATGTCGTCTGAGAGAGACATAGTCTGCTGCATGTCCTCTGGGTTTTGTTTTCAGAAATTTCAGAAAATCTAGCCAGTTGCAGAAGAGTAGCAACGCTTATTCACACCTGATGTCTGGTGAGAAAGTTCACATCAGTGGGGAGTAAGAGATGGTGGTGCAGTTGCAGGTAGAGTTTTTCTTTTTTTTTTTTTTTAACCTGTCCCGTTTGGTTCTTTTGCCATCAGAATTATTGTCTAAAGGCGAAGAAAGATGCCCAACGGATTTTTTTTTACAAATGGACCATCCCAGCCTTGCCGTAATGGTCCATCTGATTCACCTTTATTGTTTATTGTTTATTTTATTTTCACTTGCTGAATACGGGACAGACTTGACTGGTGGAAAGAAAGGGGAGAAAGAAAGAGGGAAAGAAAAAAAAAAAAAAACACCTGAGAAGAGGGACGGGGAAAAAGGGCAAAAACCAAAAACCAACAGAATAAAAAAAATACATATCGATCACCTGGATCACCTGTTGAGAAAGAAAAAAGAAAGCAAGCAGAAGAAGACAAGAGTAATAAACAAGATCACAATGATATATGGGAATATGACAGTAAATACTAAATATTAAACATTATGGTGCAGCACGTGAGATCGACAGCACACAGTGTGCTTTGAGGTAGGAGCCCAAAAGGGTGTAGTTTGTGTGTGTGATCGCCCGTGTGTACACCTGTGAGCATGAGCGCGCTTGTTTTTAAGAGGTTCCTTCATGTAATGATCTGCTAGAGGTGTGGGGGCCACTGCCCCGACCTCCAGGGCATGAAGCAGGTATGGAGGAGATCAAAACTCCAGACATCCAGAGGCCCCAGAACACAAGAGACCAAGGAAGACCAACAGAGGGCAGCAGCCACTATCCCAGAAAGAGCTGAGGAGAGTCCCAGATGAGGGGTCACTCAGCAGCCGCGGAGCAGAAGCCAGGGGTTGCAGTGGCGTGCCCGTGAGCTCCGCCGGCAGCCAGCTGTGCTTGAGTGACCCGAGCCCCGGGCCGAGGCCGAAGGCACCCCATCCCGAAGTGGCCCGAGCGAGCCCCAGGCTCCATGCCCGATAAGCAGCCGCCAAGGAGTGAGCCGGTGGGTACCTGGGCGCCCACCCCGGACACAAAGAACCACCAATGCACCGATGTCTGAGGGCGTCTGCCACCGGCAGGGGAAGTGGTGGGGAGATGGGCCTCAAACCTTGGAGGGCCTGAGATGTCCCCAGAGAGGTGGCGTCTGATACCCGACCTGACATATAGACACAGACAAACAGGCACACACAGATACAAACATCTATTCCCACCCTCATGCTCTCAACACTCACCCAACGTGGAGACAGACATAGAGAGACACTGTACACACAATCACACTCCCCAAGCGTACTCTAAGCCCCGGGTCTAGGTACCCTTGCCCCTGGGGGAAACTGCGCCCAGACCCAGGTGGTGTTACCCTTTTCCCTGCGGTGGGGAGAAGCAGACCGCCCGACTCCGCAGCAGCAGGAGGCCCCACATTCCAGACCCCAGTCGGACGGCCAACTCCTCCTCCTAGCCCCCGCTCCAGCAGGCCGCAGAGAACGGGGTGTGGGAAGACTCAAACGTCCCTCCACCCGCTCATATGTAGTGTTGATGTATGTGTGTTCTAAGGTGCATTTAAAACCCAGGAGGGCATGGAGCTACCTGCCAGAGCAGCAGGTAAGCGTATAGCCCCTCCTGCTAGCCCTCAATGTCTACGTGTATTTAAAATTGAGAGGTGGGCAGCGGCGTCAGGGGTGAGGTGTACACCCTGATGGTGATTGGAATCCGTGTAGCGTGCCCACCCCAAGATCATATATGTATGTGTAATGAGAGTGTGAGTAATGTGAATGTCTAAGTTGTGGGATAAAATTGAGGTGGAGGCAGCCAGAAGGGGACAGAGGGGGATGTCTCCTCTGCACCCTGGTGACACACCCTACCCCAAGGCCCTGCATGTGTGGGTGATTGTGGTGGAGCGGGAAGAGGGAGGCAGCTGGAGATGGAGAGGGAAGGAAGGAGGGCAGTGACCCCTCCTGGGGTCAGCTCCCCGCTGACCCCAGTCGGCACCCCCATACTCTGCAACCCGCCAGGGAAAGGGGGGCCCAGGCCCATCCAGACCGGGGCCCAGTGCAGCAGCGCCGCCTGGCCCCACAGAGCCCGGGACAGTCCACCTGACCCCACCACAGAGAAAACTGCACCCACCCCATCATCCACTCATCTTCCAGACTACACAAGACAATAGACGCCCAGGCTGAGATCTTCCTCCACCTCTCCTGTATCTCCCCCTCCTGCATAGAGAGTTCCTGAAGAGAGGAAGGCTCCTGCAGGATGTGACAACCTCCCCCACCAGTTGAAGAGCCCCCCAGGTGGTTCGATGCACAGGCGGCACCCTGCGCCAGGACTGGGCCCCCATACACCCACCCGCCCACAACCCCGGCAACACACCAACCAGGACCCAAGCCCCTGAGGCTTGGCCAGGGCCCCAGCCCAGAGGCGGAGTGCCCCAGAACCTCACGCCCATCCCGGACCCACCCAGGGGCAGCCAGGCTACCAGGTCAGTAACCCACGTCCGTCAGCACAGACCCTCCCTAGCCCTGCTGCACGCAGCCACGAGGAAACCGTCACCTAAGAGCCAACAGAGCCCCTAATTGGCCATGACCGCTACCCCGGGTTGAGCCCCCCAAGGAAGATGCTCCCGGGGAACCCCCCGATGCCCTAAGCCCGTCCCTACCCCCACACCAATCACAACAGTGAAGGTGGGACCAAACTAAGACCCCCCACCCCCACTAGGTGATGGAGCTGATCAAAGGAGCCCAGAGCAATTGATCTGATGTGGTGGCAGAGGCTGTATCAAGACTAATGTGATCTAATAGATAATTTCTATATTGGTTAGAATTAAGATTATTTTTATTTTCCAGTTCATGAGGACTGTTTTCTTGGCTATGCATAGGGCAGTGAAAACCATATGGGCTATATTCTTATCTGTAGTGACATTATCTAAGCTGCCCAACAAACATACTAAAGGGGAAGTTGGAATGTTACATTTCAGACACTTTGATAAGTCTTCACATATCTCGCGCCAAAACTTCTGAACTGGTGGACAGAACCAAAGTGCGTGGATATAATTGTCCGGTGAATTGGTTTGGCAGTGTGAGCAGTTGTTGGTAGACGTAAAGCCCATCTTGAACATCCGATGACCTGTATAGTGCACTCTATGTAGTATTTTGTATTGAATTAATTGAAGACTGGGATTTCTAATTAGATGAAAAGTTTTTAAGCAAATCTGAGACCAGAAGTTTTGGTCAAAGTTAACTGATAAATCCGCTTCCCATTTTGCAATAGGAAGTGATATTGATTCATCTGTTTTAGAAAGCATTCTGTATATTTTGGATAGTAATTTGGGGGTTTTAAGAGTAAGAAATTGAACCACACTTGGTGGTGTTTGTAGTTCAACTTGACCCGGTTTAAATCTCTTTTTTACTATGGATTTAATTTGTTGATATTCTAAAAATCTTTTCTTGTTGATCCCATATTGTGTAACTAGTCTGTCAAATGAAATAAATTCTGTTCCTTCTAGTATATGTTCTAAATATTTGATTCCTTTACTACTCCAATCTGAAAAGTTTATCATATTATTGTTTTGTAATATGTCAGGGTTGTTCCAGATAGGTGTACGTTTGCATGGGATTAATGAAGACTCAGTCAGCTTCAGAAACTCCCACCATGCTGTCAGAGAGGAGCTGATGTTGATGCTTTTGAAGCCTTCATGTCGTTGGATGTTTGAGCTGATAAATGGTAGATCTGAAATCTCTAGATTATTGCAAAGTGCTTGTTCTACATCTAGCCAAGGTTCATCTAAGAGGGTATGTTTTTGCCATCCTGAGATATTTGCCATCCTGAGATATGCAGGTAGAGTTTTACAAGGTAAAGAGGTCTACCATTCATGAAGTCAAACCTGACAAAACAATATTATGTTATTTTAACATAAACAATATTTGTTCATATACTAACGTTGGGGGATATGTAAAAATTTTCCAACCGAGAATCGTCAGTCCAATAATCAACGATGGGCGGTATATTCGCGCATGCGCAGACCTTTTGATGGGAGGAGCAATGTAACGGACCGATTTGCGCGTTTACAACACAGAAGTTCAAACATGGACAATCTAATTCCCCCCCCCCCCAAAAAAAAATAAATTTTGGGCTACCGGCGTTAACGCGTTAATGCGGCGTTAACGCGGTCACCACAATTAAATCGATTAAAATTTTAATCAACCCATCTGGAGCGCAGAATGAACAAACTGGATAATCTGCCCAAAATGTGTTGACAGAGACATTTCAGGGATTTTGACTCAGTCTGCACTCCAGATGGGTTAATTGTTAATCGTGTTAGTTGTGATGACAGCGTGTTAACGCTGACAGCACTAAAAAAAATATAAAGTCGCCAATTTAGGATTTCTTTGGCTTTAAACCAGATTAAAGAGGTAAACCTAAGGATGTAACCAAAGCGGTGTGCCGCTTGTGCAGACATATAGTGCGAGCAAAGTACTCAGACATGACTAACTTGCATAAGCATGTACGCGTCCACCATCCAGCTGAGTATGATAGGCTATCACCGGCTTCTGCAGCTCCATCAACAAGCATTTGGGCGCACTCTGAGGAGGGTGCATTTGCTCGCAGTTGAAAGAGGGTGCTGTTAAAACAGCGCTATTATTATTATTATTATTATTATTATTGTTATTTTATGTTGACTGCTTCTATTAGCTCCATCTTTATTAGCAAACTTACTCATGGGCAAATAAATAAATAAATCGCCTGTGTAAAAACGATTGCCGATGGGCTCAGCCTATCGTCGATAGTCGATATATTCGTCCAATCGCCCAACCCTATTACCCAGGTCTTTCTTTGTTCTGTCTACATTTTTGTCTGGCTTCCCTGTTTGTTCTGTTAAGCTTGTATGTCTTAATTTTGGTCTTGATGTTAGTCAGGTATTGTTTTAATTTTGACACCCCCTCGTCACATGTGCATCATGTTCTGTTTTGCTATATATGACCCGTCAGTCAGATTCTGTTCAGCTGTGCTCCCAGGTGTGTTCACTCTGCTCTAATTCCTTCCTGTGTATATATAGTGCCTGGTCGCTCTCTGTTCTTTATTGTGTTTTCACTCATGGTGTGTTTTGCCTCGTTATTGTATTTGCCCTTTGTTTTGCTTTTGTGCTAGTAATATAGCTGTGATTTTGAGTTTTACATCTGTCTGCTGAGTCCAGCAGTGTTAGTCCACCCCTTGCTAGCCACATGCCCACTTAACATGAACTGCAGTTTTGCTCCATTTTTTTGTGTCTATGTCCTATCTACAGTATGCTCCACCAGTGTAGACATGCCCACAGTTGGAGAACCACAGGTTAAGGGGAAGGGTCCACATATATGGTAGTGTGTCTGAAGTTTTTGTAAGAGAGACAGTTTGTGAGCAGGATTTTTTCAAGGTTACGACTTAATTTGTGATTAAGGTTTGAATTAAGTTTTGGTAAGGGTTAAGCTAAAAGTTGAAAAAGATTGTCTAGTTGTGATCAGTAAGGTTAGAGTAAGAGCTAGGGACTGCTTTATGTCACTGAGTACCAACTCAAAGACAGATGTAAGTGTATATGTGTGTGTGCTAACCTAAGTAATTCTCCAACTGAGGAGGGACTGGGGTAGCCCAATAGCCTACAGTGGTGTGAACCTCGTTAATTACCCCTCTGTCTTTGATCTCAGCCTAATGAGCAGAAGACGAGGTGATAACGAGCCTAGATGGGCTTTTTGAGACTTTCAGCTACTAATCACTCCATGGGAAAAAGCTGCTATTTGTGTGCGTGCGTGTGAGTCTGTTTGGCGTGATAGTGTACTATGTAGAAAGGTACTGGGAAGGTTACGGTGGTAAATTGAAAGTGGTTTGCAACTGCTCCTGAAAGTGTGGAATAGTTCTCCAAATATCCCAAAAAGGTTCTTTTCAGGTTTTCAACATTTATAGACTAATCCCTGAAAATGTAATGGTTTGCATAGGGCGTGTTGACTGCTAAAGTTGTATGAAAGTTCTTTAGAAGAGGTGAGATTAAGGCTTTAAGCAAACGGTGGTCTGCCGGAGACTTTGGAATTGGTTAATGCAGTCATAGTCTTGGAAATTTTCTTATATGTGATGTAAGAATGGAAAACAACATAGTCCTCTTTCTCTTGATAGCTTCTCAATTGGTTAAATATCACCAGAACTGCATTTATCTACAAAAAAAGAGGCTATAATGATAATTAAAAACTGACCAGAAAAGAGCAACATACGGTTACTTCAGTGTGCATTGTGTGAGCACCTTTAGTAGTGGCTATTTGGCAGCAAGTGAGCTGTAGAATTCATTGGACGCTGATGCTTTTGTCTTTTTTTGTTGTTGTTTAATAGCATCACATAAAACAAATCTTTGGCCCTTAGTCAGTATTAACTACAAAGTGTAAATGTATTCACAGCTTAGCATGGTTCTATATTCCATTCACTGAAATTGTCTTTCTTTAAATGCTTACTTTAATCGGTTGACACAATAATCAACAATAATAAGCATGAAATCGAAAGTGAATCATAAGTAGTGTAAAATCACTTGAGGCTCATGTATAGTTACTAAATGTTATGCATCTCTTGGATATCCTTTTTACTTTTTTGACTTCTTTTTTAAAGCTCAAAGTTCACATGTTTAAAAAAAAAAAGAAGAAGAAGGTTGTTGTCTTCTTACTGACCAAAACACCTTTATATTTCATTTTTATAGGAGTTTGAAAAAAGCTAATGCACAGAGTGAATCCTCAAGAATAAGCCATCTGTGCAGCAGAATAAAATTGTGTTTGCTGAGATGGGATGGTTTTATGTAGTGGCGTGCCCAACAAGAAACAAAGTAACTTCTTCTTTGTCTCCCTCTCACTTACACATTAACAGCAGATAGACCAAGGCAAGGGAAAGGCAAAGGGATCTGAAAATACTGACCTCATCTTTTAATTTTCACACAAACCTTTCAGTAAACATGAATAAGAGTTCAATTTAATTAATTTCCCTTTCCATAATTTTACCTTTATTGCTCTGTACATGCACAGCCAAGTGTCACACCATGAAAATATTTGAGGTCAATTCAGTGCTATGAGTGGTTGTTTGCTTTGTTTGTTTGTTATTGTAGGTTTGTTTAGTTTTTTCTTCTCTTTGTAAGACTATTTTGAACCTCAGTTATAACTTTGCTTATTTACTTTTTCACACCTTTTTGATTTCTCACTCTTTCACCTATGCCTTGTTTTCAGATTAGTTCCTTTTATTAATAGCACAGTAAGTGACTTTGTTAGTTCTCTGTCCATCTGTTTTACTCATTTACCTTCTTGTTCAACCATCTTCTTTCATGCAAAGCTCCTTCTGTTAGTGTCTTACCTTCTGTGGTTTGGCTCTGGCTTTTATTGGTTTAACCTGCAGTGGTCTCCATCATATTTCGTTCTCCACTAAATTCAATGAAAATTTCTCTTATTTCTTGATATACTTGACTCATGCAAAAACACACCTTCTTTTTCACCTTCTAAGTTTTTCCATATAAGCACATAATAAATCAGCAGGAGATAGCAGGTTTTAAAATTAATTAAATAAAACCCTGGATGAACATTGACAGGCTGAGGCTATACCATGTCAAAACAATGAGGCTCAAATCACAAAAAAATTTATGATTTTAGGACGTCTTGAAAATGTGAACAAAATGTCAAGGAGGAAAAGCATTGACAAATAATCTTAAAGAACCCATTGTCGCCACCCATCAGTTTGGGAAGGGTTTGCCTAAGAAATGGGGACATGAAGGCATGCATATGCTTTTTAGATTGCACAAGCCTGTTGGTTCAGAATTATTCAGATTTACTAACATATGAACAGTAGTAAACAACACAGAGCAGTGTGCATGTTTCATAAATACAACAATCCATCCATCCATCCATCCATCCATCCATCCATTCGCTTCCGCTTATCCTTTTCAGGGTCGCGGGGGGCGCTGGAGCCTATCCCAGCTGTCATAGGGCGAGAGGCGGGGTACGCCCTGGACAGGTCGCCAGTCTGTCGCAGGGCCAACACACAGGGACGGACAACCATTTGCACTCACATTCACTCGCACATTTACACCTAGTGGCAATTTGGATTATCCAATTAACCTATCCCCACAAGCTGCATGTCTTTGGACAGTGGGAGGAAGCCGGAGTACCCAGAGAGAACCCACGCAAACACGGGGAGAACATGCAAACTCCACACAGAAAGACCCCAGCCTGATGGTGGAATTGAACGGTGGCACGGTGGTTAGCACTGTTGCCGCACAGCAAGAAGGTCCTGAGTTAAATACAACAATATTTTTTATAATTTTAAGAAGAAGAAGAAGAATTCTTTTTAAAAAACATTTTAAAATAAAAAAATATACATTTTTTAAAGCAACAATAAAAGTTTCATCCTTACTGTATGGAATACCATGAAATTTTAATAGGACCCACCATCACACACTCATATGCTGGACTATATAGATAGATAGATCGATCGATAGATAGATAGATATAGATATAAAAAAAACAAAAAAAACACCCATCTCGCCCCTGCGGGCGGTTTATCCTTCAAGCTCTGGTCCTCTACCAGAGGCCTGGGAGCTTGAGGGTCCTGCACAGTATCTTAGCTGTTCCCAGGACTGCGCTCTTCTGGACAGAGATCTCCGATGTTGTTCCCGGGATCTGCTGGAGCCACTCGCCTAGCTTGGGAGTCACCACACCTAGTGCTCCGATTACCACGGGGACCACCGTTACCTTCACCCTCCACATCCTCTCGAGCTCTTCTCTGAGCCCTTGGTATTTCTCCAGCTTCTCATGTTCCTTCTTCCTGATGTTGCTGTCATTCGGAACCGCTACATCGATCACTACGGCCGTCTTCTTCTGTTTGTCTACCACCACTATGTCCGGTTGGTTAGCCACCACCATTTTGTCCGTCTGTATCTGGAAGTCCCACAGGATCTTAGCTCGGTCATTCTCCACCACCTTTGGGGGCGTCTCCCATTTTGACCTCGGAACTTCCTGGCCATATTCGGCACAGATGTTTCTGTATACTATGCCGGCCACTTGGTTATGGTGTTCCATGTATGCCTTGCCTGCTAGCATCTTGCACCCTGCTGTTATGTGCTGGATTGTCTCAGGGGCATCTTTACACAGCCTGCACCTGGGGTCTTGCCTGGTGTGGTAGACCCCAGCCTCTATGGATCTTGTACTCAGAGCTTGTTCTTGTGCTGCCATGATTAGTGCCTCTGTGCTGTCTTTCAGTCCAGCTTCGTCCAGCCACTGGTAGGATTTCTGGATGTCAGCCACCTCCTCTATCTGCCGGTGGTACATACCGTGCAGGGGCCTGTCCTTCCATGATGGTTCCTCCTCTTTCTTGGGTTTCTGCTGCCTGAGGTATTCACTGAGCACTCGGTCAGTTGGGGCCATCTTCCCAATGTATTCTTGGATGTTCGTTGTCTCATCCTGGACCGTGGTGCTGACAGTCACCAGTCCCCGGCCCCCTTCCTTCCGCTTAGCGTACAGCCTCAGGGTGCTGGACTTGGGGTGAAACCCTCCATGCATGGTAAGGAGCTTTCTTGTCTTTATGTCAGTGGCTTCTATCTCCTCCTTTGGCCAGCCTATTACCCCAGCAGGGTACCTGATCACGGGCAGGGCGTAGGTGTTGATAGCCCGGATCTTGTTCTTACCGTTCAGCTGACTCCTCAGGACTTGCCTGACCCTCTGCAGGTACTTGGTGGTTGCAGCTTTCCCAGCTGCCTCTTCATGGTTCCCAGGTACTTGTAACTGTCCTCTATGTCTGCAATGTTGCCCTCTGGTAGCTCGATCCCCTCAGTTCTGACTACCTTCCCTCTCTTTGTTATCATCCGACTACACTTCTCCAGCCCGAATGACATCCCGATGTCATTGCTGTATATCCTGGTGGTGTAGATCAGTGAATCAATGTCTCGTTCACTCTTGGCATACAGCTTGATGTCATCCATGTACAGGAGGTGGCTGACATCTATCTATCTATCTATCTATCTATCTATCTATCTATCATTATGCCTTGCTATTGCTCAGCATGAGTGTGTTTAATATACTTTTGTCCTTTGGCTGCACTTTGCTTGTGTCTGAGACATTTCTGAATAATCACTGCCAAAAAGAGGCATAGTCTGAGTCAGGCACATAGCTGAGGGCAGCGACTGTATACTTCTGATATCACAGCATTAGCAAATTTGGTCTGCTTTTTAAGAGGCTCGCTTTCTGAATATTGTGCATATTTCACTGGGAACTGAGTGTTTGATATTTTCACAGAATTAATATGGCAACATGTAGTGCTTCATAATATGAAACAAGTATTCACGGAAATTTCTAGAACATATGAGCTTCACATATCCTTAAAATTTTCCCTTTATTAGATGGGGCTTTGTTTAAAGTAAACAAATCTAGAACCAAACATCTTCATTGGCAATTGATGAACAGTAGGGAAAATGTCTGTAGTGAGTTGTCTGACAAACCTGGCCTAGATTTTTCGCTACAGCTCTGACAGTAATCAGCCAATGAGGGAATTCAAATAGTGTTTAAACAAACAAAAAAAAAGAAACTACATCAAAGATGTTCAACTTTCAGGAAGATTTCTGGTTGAAGGTATCGCTCCATGCTTGCCTTCAGGGAATTCAATATTGTGGGATTTTTTTTTTTTTGAAAAGAAGTGGCAGAAGAAAGCAAACTTAAGCAAGTGGTTTTTACAGTAAAACAATATAAGTGAGCAATAACTGTTTCTTGCCAAGTGAAGCAGTTTCAAGCCAGACACGTGGCTTGAAACTATAGAAGAGGTGGCTAATATTTTTTTTATCCATGAGTTTTCTAACTTTTTGTACTAATGACAATATATATACAGCATGCTAAAGTGCAAATCTGACAGTTTCTTTTTTTTGTAGCTAGTTAGTTTACATTCACATTCACCATTTTAGCATTTTAATATTTAATATCTGACCACTGGGCTTCTTGAAGAAACATTTCTGTCTTTCTTTCTTCCTCTTACCTGGGTACATTTGTCATGAATGAACTTGAAAATATTATTCCATCTCTTTATGATTATATGAATGTTCATCAGTTGACCAGTTATAGAAAACTAATAACACTGAACTCAATCATAAGTATACATAAAGAAGCGAGAGTAAAGATCATTGACATGCGTTTTTTTTGTTGTTTTTTTTTTAAGAATTGCTGTTGCATTTTCAGCTTGCCTTCCAGTTAGTTTGCTTTATGGTGGGTGAGCCACAGTTCTTTCATTTGTCAAATAATCTGAGATTCAAAGATTTATATACCCGTGAAGCCCTGTCTGATCAGTTTTTGAGCCTGTGGTGGATTCTGAGCAGAGTATAGCCCTGCTGTTTCCTACCATTCTCTATAAAACTGTACAATAACACTCTTCTATGACAGGTGAACACACCTGTCAGGCATAAGATTCCACACACATATTTCTGTATAATACCTTCTTACAGCTGTTTCTTAGCGTTATAGTGTACATATAGTTTATTATATAATTTAATTTGCACTACTCTTTTGCACATCTCAGTGTTACTTCAGTTTAATTCAACCGTGTTAACAATGTTTGACAGATAATGCAGTACACTATGCTTCATATAATGAGCTCATTCTGGTACTTCTGGTGCAAGCTAATTTCTTCACATATTCTTTCCAGAAGTAGGTAGTTTTTTTTAAAGATGTGTTAAGGCAAACTCTTATCTGGCGTTCTGGTTCTTGACAAGTGTTCTTGACTTGGTTAGATATTGTAGAGGCTTCCTTTTTTGGAGAGATTTCTGAGCTGTCCACTGCAATCTTTCTTTTTAAGAATGTTCCAGATTGTTGATTTGGCCATTCAAAAAGTTGTGTTTCTCTGCCAAGTTTATTTTGGCTTTTAGCCTAATGATGGCTGACTTCATTTGCAATGATATCTTTGGACCCCATAGTGTGAGTTTGAGTAAACAGCTACCAAATACAAGTTCACTACTTGGAATCAACACAAGATCTTTTATCTAATAAATTTACGATAGACTACAGAGGGAAAAGGTCACAATTGGCCATGAAACTGCTCGTCAGGCAATTGTTCAATTATGTAGTATGTACAAAAATGACTAATTCCTAAGCAGATGATGCAGTACTTTTGGTAAAAGCCTTGAATTAAAGTTGTTCTGGTAGGATATAGAGTCAAACATTCAAAAATCATCACAGCATCCAAATACTTGCCCCAAACTATAACTTTAATCTGTGTGATTAGCTAATTTCACTACACAAACGGCAGTTGCAATTACCACAGAAACAGCCACAGAGATACAGCATGAATGGGACATTTTCAGTAAAAAAACAAATAAATAAGAAAAGTTTTCAGCATCATTGTCTTTAGAGAATCTGGTTGTTCATCTTTGCCTAAAGGTTCAGTTCAATCAAACACCTCCACCTGCTCAACATTTATGAACAGCCTATTTTATTTTAATGTGGTTTCTGACATCTTGCCAGGATTTAGCCACCGATCTTTTGTTTGACATTCACTGGAGATGAGGGTTGGATCATCTTTATCTACCAGGTCCTAATTAGTATCATCATCTTAAGCATTACCAAAAATATATACAATTATAGCACTATTTGGCTATATTGATACTGGTACATTTAACAAGTCTAACCTTGAATTACATTCAATAGCCATGGCCATGAGGTGCAGCAATTTCATCCTCTGCTGACTGATTACCCGTCAAGTTTCTCTCATAGTGCAGGTTTCCAAAAGTAGAATGGGAGGTAGAGCCTTCATCTATCAGGGCCCTCTCCTGTGGAATCAGCTCCCAGTTTAGATTCAGAAGACAAAAACCCTCCCAACTTTTAAGAATCAAAGTTTGGCTGCAATAGCTGTATTTGATCTCAAATCATGTTTCCCTAAACCTAACAAAGTAGATTTTTTAGCGAAAGTAAAAAGGCTATAAATAAGCAAGCAGTAACAGGAGCACACTTTCGAAGATTGAATTGCAAAAACAATGACACTGACTCACTCATAATAAGACCTTTTAAAATCTTTCCATATCTTCTATTTGCATTTATTATTCTTTAAAACTCTTCAATAAATTCCAGCGTACCAGACGAGGCTTGTTCATAAATTCTTGTCATTACTGCCATGATAATGTTTATCTTCACAGTGTTGTATTTGTCTTGATCCAGCTTTCTATGCCATAGACTTCTCATCTCAGCAGGAGAGTTAATGAACAACACATAAACCTTCAGAAAGCTTTAAGATCAAACTCAGATTTCACTACATTTCCCAGGGCAAAAAAAGGTTAAAAGAAATTCTTGCTCTATCCAATTCCTACCCCTGATAGGATTATTATTACTGGACATAAAAAACCCAATTCTTTAAATTAAATAAAAAGCAGCCTGGATTAGTGCTACTTATGTGGCGTTGTGCAGCCATATATGTTTTTGAATTCAATTACAGTTGAATTAAAGAATTAATAAAGTATTTAATCTTTTTAACACCATGCTGTCAAGTTCTGAAAGCATGGTATTATGTTGGACGTGATGAATGGGAGATAGAAAATATGTCTTGTTGACTAAGTGTATTTAGATAGTATTGAGTGAAATTCATAAGAGGTGAACACTGTAGAGAACTGAAGGATAACAAGAAATTATGATAAATAACTTTAATAAGCCAGACCGCACAGTAAGAGGTATTGAACCGCACACCTGTTAATCAAGTAGTTATGAGATATCAGAAGTGTGATCCCGTTCAAACATATTGAACAACAAAAGTGCAATGCACCTGGTCTGAAAGCAGAATGTGTCTCTGCAGAAAATCACACCAAAGAGCTCTAATTTATACATCAAATGTGGTCAAAGTACTGCTTGATGATGTGGTGCTTTTTTCCCCTGCATATGTGTTAAATGTATGTTTCTAACAGTCAGTAGTTCCTCAGTATTCTGCAAATCAATACACTGTAATTCAGCAACAAAAGCAAATGAAAAGCGTACCTGACAGGAACTTTAGCTTTAACCACTATAGAGTGTACAAATGTGTGAGGACTAAAATGCACCCAACTAATCTATTAGACAACACTATGTTGTAACACAGTTTCAGACCCATCTCTCTTACTGAGATCTGGGAGCATGGTGAACATGGTCACATTCTTAAATATAATAAGATGAGTATCAGTATGAATTTCACCTGGAGGTAAAACAGTAATAAAAAAAAGCTATGCAAAAGTATAAATTGTATTTTACATTTGGATTCAGTCTTCTGCAGTCCTCTGAGTTAAATGTAATTATTTTGATACTAAAAACCGTAGTTGAAGAGTTTATCCCTAAAACATTCAATTGTATGTATTCTGGGGAAGTTCTGGGATAAAAAGGAGATGATCTAAGACCATTTTAAAGGCTGTCTGGGATGATTAAGTGTCATTACTGAAGCTGGATCTATTACACTAAAGATAATGAAAGTCATAATAGCTTTTCACAGTATGTGTGTGTGTGTGTGTGTGTGTGTGTGTGTTATCAATCGATCACTCTGTCATCTGGTTTGCTTTTAAAGTGAATTGTCAGTGAAAGTGATGAAAAAGTGGACCAAGAACACATTTAGGTGGCAAGTGCAGGAGTCAATCAATCAGCTGAATATTTTTTTTTTAATTATACACACTAACTTCAGTGCTTTTTCCATAATTTCCAGTGTTTCATAAGATCTTAAGCAAACAGAAGGCTGTCTCACACAGCGTTTGGCTGCAAGTGTCCTGTCCCAATCATGCATGCACTAACAGGTCATCAGAATTAAAATGGCAATGTACAACTCCACTCTGCTGCAACAGTTCATTTAGAGCAAAATTCTGCAAATGCATACTTCTCCCAAGGCTGAACATTCCCCTGACACCATGAACAAATTCAGTCCCTAGTTCTTGAATTGCTGATATCTGGATATTTGACAGCTGGCAAATTACTTCAATTTAATGTGTATGACATGATATAAAATGCCCAATGATACGGTATCTCTCAGTGGTCAAGAGTATTTAGAGAAATTCCTAAATCCATCTGCAGAATGATTCCAAAAATGAATGCCATCTAAGTTGGGCCAAACCCCACCTTTAGTAAAACTTTCATACAAATCACTCCATATCTTTTTGGGTGATTCAGGTAGAACAGCGGTCCCCAATCCCCAGGCCACGGACTGGTACCAGTCAGTGAGTCGTTTGGTACAGGGCCGCGAGTGTTGAGGCTCGGGTGTGAAATTGATGGTTTTCAGGGGTTTCATTGGTTTTTAGCATTATTTTTCTTATCGTTTTTTTGTCATGATCTGGGTGGGTACCTGCAGGCCTCCAACGGCGGCTCCTCCTCCTTTAGGCAGAGATCGGTTGCTCCTCCCTGGCTGACCACCTGTGGGCAATTATTCCGGCAGCATATTAGACCTGCACTCTCAACCGTTCATCGCCTGAGTATCTGCTATCCCATGTTAGTCTAGTGGAGAGTGATTGCTCTGTCCTGAACCCGTGTGACGACTTACCTGTTTTTCTTGTTCTCAGAGGTAACTTCTGGAGTGGAGGTCTCGCCTCCCTCATTCCCGCTTTCCTGGACCTGGGCCACCAGCTGCTGATACGACGTTGCCAACTGGTCCACTACTCGCTTGCCTGCCTCCCCACGTCGCGACCGCATCCGGGCCTTCCGCCCTATCTGTCCCCTCCACCTGAAACCAAGTAAGGCAACTCAGTTTAACTGTGGAGGATCGCTGATTGTCTGCTGGATCCCGTTGACTGTGCTCTCCTCTCATTACAGTGCCCCGGGCACATCCAAGTCCAGTTTCCACCTCCCCACTGCCTCTGTTATTCAGCTGCATCCTAGAGTTGTCTAGGTCACTCTTAGTTACCTTAGGTTTTTCTGCGCGCCACTAGTGTGGTGGCGTCATTTTGTTTTCGCTTATGTTTACTTGTGGGTGGAAATAAATCCTTTGTTCACTTACCGTCTCGCTTCCGGTTTGGTTTCTGCACTTGTGTCCATCTCAGTTACCTAGTGCCGCTGGGCCGTGACAGTTTTTATCGTTAACTCTGTTTCCCTGGGTCTTTTCCCGTGTGTTATGAATAAATCTTCTTTTTTTTGGTACGGGTAATGATTTTATTTCTTTGTATTTATCCGGGACACCTAAAAGGCCGGTCCGTGAAAATATTGTCGGACACAAACCAGTCCGTGGCGCCAAAAAGGTTGGGGACCGCTGAGGTAGAAGACAAAGTGAACAACCACATAACCTTGTAGGCAGACTCCACTAATGATAAAGCAAAGCAAATATAGACTTTGTAGCAGCCTTCCAGATCCACACATACTGTAAAACACTGACAGATGACATTATCTTGCAGGCACTTACAAAACTGTCATAAATCACTGTTGGAAAATAAGGAAGATTTTATTAACATAGATAAAATGCAAATGGCCATTTTCTGCTAGATTCAGCCTGTGTGTGCTCGCAAAAAATCCTAAACACAAAACTGATCGAAACATTTTGACTGCACAACACAGGAAAACTGTGATGGCCAAACCCATGGCCACACTCTAAAGTCGGTAACTCTTATGTATTCATTTCTTCACTGAAAATAACACACTCTAGTTTTCAATAAATTTATTGATTGGTTTGGATACATTTGTTTTATTTGTAAGCGCGCACATTTAGTTTACTTATGCATTCATACCAGTTCATTACCTTGTTTGATTTTTGACTAACCTTTGTTTCTTTTACTTGCTTCTTACCTGCCATGATCCCTGAGAGTTGCCAGACAAAAGTTGGTGACCAGGGTTTGAATCCATTAAATACAAAGAGGGATAATTGGACCGCACCACCACTTCCTGCTGAAGGGGGAGAATGTGTATTTTCTTTACTTTAAAAAAAGCTTTTGTATTTCATTAGATATTTGAGTTTAGGGTTCAGTGGTTTTGATTTTCTTCTTTGGTGTTTATTTTATTAACAAACTAGACTGTAATGCATCATTTTTGTGGTTTATGATTGTGTTTTGTTAGTTACCCCTTGTGTGTCATAGTGGTCTGATCAGCCATTATATATACCCTCCCTGTGTGTGTCATTTCCTGTTTAGGTCAGTTGTATTTGTTTGGGCAGTTTTTTGGTTTGTTAAGTTTGCAGTTTGCCTGAGTTCAGTTTTGTTTCTTTGACCTCTTTTATGAGCTCAACATTTATTACTTTTGTAAATATAATTTTTGGGGGTTAAATAAATGAAAACCCTATTTTTCTAATAATTCCTGTGATGACTCCTGCAGTTGACTTTTGTGTGTGTTTGTGTGTGTGTTTTTAAGGCATCTTAACACATGTAAAAACTGATGGCCAGCATGTAAAAAAACAAACAAACAGAAAAACAATCTCTATCTTTGTTAGCGCTTGTGTTTCAGAGTCGCTCATACATTTTAATACACAGGCAAAGTTTCATACATTCCATAAATGTTCCATTTGTACTGATCAAGTCTTCTCCAAGGTTTTTGTGATAAATACTTAGCACTGACATTTGGTTTTAAAAAGAGTTTTAATGTTTGAGTGAGGGCTAGTATTTAAATCTTAGAGCAGGCTGCATGAAGATTTAAACGTTGACTCTTTTTTTTTAAATTAAGCACTGATATTTTGGCAGATGCTCACTTCTTCAGTTTACTGTACTTTCTGGAAAGTCACTTCAGAAAGTACAGCCATAAAGTCATAAACATATTACATATCCTTTGCAGCTTTGAGACATCTGCCATCAGTGCAATATGTAATGGTGAATGGATTTGACAGCAGCGTGTTTTTCAATTAAATTCTCCACAAAGCTGGTAAAAGGTTGTGACTGAGCGTGCTTTCTATTGAAAATAAAAAAAAAAAGTTCTGTATGTAATTAAACTTGGTTTAAGGCTGTGTCAGTGATACATTCATTTTTTTGTCATTCAACACTGTCATATGTTTGATTCAAAGTGCTGGTGCCTTGGATTTGAAAATCTGATCCAATCCTTATGGTTTCCCATAGTGAGGTAGTTATTAAATAAACATGTTTACGGGGCTGTTTACACTTTACCTGACAGATGTGCTGACACGGGGTCCTATATTCAACAAATGTCTCTATGCCTCACCTGATTTAAGTCAATAAACTTGACCTGGCTAATACAGCATCCTATCATTAGTGATAACTGATAACTTAGCACTCCACTTCCACTTCAAGTTCAATAAGGAAGATCTGTAATAACTCATCTGGCTGCTTTCCTCTGTTTTCAGCTGCTACGCTGTTCTTTACATCACTTCTACTTTCCCACGCTGTCAAACTCAGTACTGACATCATTAAACTAATCCAATCATCTTCTTGCCCACCTACTATGAGTCAATCAGCCTCCTCACTGTGTTCTTTAAATCTCAGTGTTTTTCCACCGTTCTCCCTTTCAGTCTCTGATTCACTCTCCATCTCTGCCTCACCCGAGTGACTCACAGCTCCACCCAAGCCTCCATCTTCATCCATTCTTCCATGATGATCATCAGACTCTAACCGCCAAATAAATTATCTCAATGAGTCGAGTTCTGTTCTTCTATATGATCTGTACTTATTTAAAATGCCATGTTTTGTGTTTTACAAAGGTAAATGTAAAAACTAATATGGTGTATTTTCAATGTACAGTGGTTTGCACACACATGACAAAGACATACCAACTCAACAATCATTCAGCCTTTTTTTCTCCTTTTCTTTTTTTTATCATCAGTGTCTGTAAATGAAATGGTTGGTGTGTGAAGCATTTCTGCATGGCATTGATTTTTATTGGTGTTTTGCAAGGTTACCTGACTGTGAAGAAGATAGACTAAATGCTGTGAATAGGGCTGGTGAATGTATGTGGGCTTTACCTGAACATATCAGTGAATGTGTTGTATCAGATGGTCAGATGGAGAAAATTAAACTGTTATGTTCCTGGAGGCGAGGCTACATGCCGGCACAATGCACACCTTGTTCATGTGCATTGCAGGCTGACATAAATGCAGTATATTGTGAGAAACAGCATATGTGCGGAATGATTTTTTTAAAATTATTTTTAAAAGCAAAACAATAATAATACACTTAAATACAACCACACATGGGTTTAATCCCACTGACCTTTATTTGGTATCCTGCAGCCATGCTAACATTCCATTGTCAGACATTAATTTCAGTCTGGGAGCTTAGAGAATATGACGGTCATTTGAGTGGTTAGTTACAGAATTTTGGCCTATCAGACACAGTTTAGGGATTTCAAACAACCAAAATGTATTTGTATAACAAGAGGGAGCAATCAGCTCCTTCACAAAGCTAAATAATCAACGTACAATAATAAAAGTTGAGAAACAGAAACAAAAATAGAAAATAAGAATCAAACTAAACTGAAAATTAGCAAAGTGAAAAATTATAAAGCGTCACATTCAAAAACAATTAATAATAAATACAAATATTCAAAACTAAAAGAGGCTATACTTATATTTTAAACTTAATTCTTTATATTTATCCCATTCTTCTCCAATATAAGATTCTAGCTGCTCAACGGTGACAGTCTTTTATGGTGCATTTTTCATTTCGTGATGTAACAAATGTTTTTGGTTGTTCTGGTCTCCAGGTTGGCCAGTTCAACATGCAGACTCTTCTACTACGAAGCCATGCTGTTATAACAGATGGTTTAATCTTGCTGAAATATGCAAGACCTTCCCGAAAAAGATGTCATCTGGCTGAGAGCATATGTTGCTCATTTTCACATATGGCTTCTTCTTTGTATGACAGAGCTTTAACCTGTGTTTGTGAATGGCACTGTGAACTGTGCTCACAGACAATGTTTATGTTCTAGAAGTGTTCTTCAACCCACGCAGTGATTTGCATGACAGAATCATGCCTGGTTTTAATGAAGGGCCTCCAGAAGTCCCAAAATCATATCCATACAATATTGATTTTTGGCCTAATTCCTTGCGCATATAGATTTCTCAAGATTGTTGGACTGTTTTTAGGATATTAGGGACATAATACTAAATTTGAAGACAGAGACTTGTTACCACTTAACCTAATTAATTGCAACATATTGCTCGAGCTTTCTTTTAAGTACTCCTTAATTTTCCAGCATTTTATTTCCCCAGGTCCTAATTTTTGAGACATGTTGCTGCCGTCAAATTCAAAATATTTTTTGTGAAATAGTAACATGTCTCAGTTTAACATGTTTCTATGTTCTGTTGCAAATAAATTTTGATTTGATTGATGACATCATTGCATTTGACTTTTATTTACATTGATTTTAACAGTCAACAGGGCAAAACTGATTTCAAAGAGATTTCTGACTGTGTGGAAGTTTGTGGGGAAGTTAGTTTCTCTATAACCTCAATAAACACTATCTTGATGAGTTATGGGCTTGAAAGCTTGTTTCAAGTTTTACTGATTACAAAACGATATTGATTTTGTAAATAATGGCCTCCATTAGAGTCAGAATTGACGATTAACAGGGGTATGATAAATGACTGACGAGTTGTTAACAGAAAAGTATGCAGTCTCCCTTAATTTCATAGTCAGACGTGCTTGTTTTGTCTGACTGACAAAACAAGAAGAAGACGACAAAAAGTGTGTGACTATGGAAACACTTAGCTTCAGGCTGCACAGGCTTTGACTAACCAGTGGGTGATGTCATAGTGGCTATCTTGCACATTGTACAAAATATACCTTCATATGGTGGTGGTGGAGCAATCAGCAGCCCATAATATGTTGACTGGGAAGGTTACACTACATGATTCACATCATTTCCTACTAATAGAGACAGCTCAGTGACTCTTTGTGGCTTATGGATGGGCCCATTGTCATCCTGGAAGAAGGTACTTCTGCCAGGATATAAATATTTCATGGTGATTACTTAGAACAACTTTCTGATGATGCCAACCAAATCATCCTTTCAGTATACAAGAACAACTGGATTCCCTTACTGTTTTTAGAGGAGAAAAGTGGGAGTAAAATCTATCTATCTATCTATCTATCGATCGATCGATCGAGTGTATGGTCTAATCACATCATGCACTCGATTGATCGATCAAGTGTATGGTCTAATCACATCATGCACTGGCTGTCTCGGACATCTAAAAATGTACCATACTGTACAATGTAAGGGTTTTTTTCATATTCAGACAATAAATGATCAAAGTTGCTGTTCTTCACTCTCATAAGAACATAAATTCAATCTTAAAACCTCTGAAGGAAATATTTAAAATCCTGGATTAATTATTATTTAAGATTATTCAAGCTTTTCTATTTATTTATTTATTAACAAGAACTAAAGTGGTATTAGAGCTCAGGTCCTCTCTTAGCCATTTACTCTAAGTGGAGAGTAGGTTAGATGATCCACAAGGTCAGATTGATGGTAGATGTATAATGACTGACTTAACAGAGCTTTTTTTATTGACTTTGATGTTTAACTTTCTTTATGTTTCAGGTATAAAGGGTTAAAAAAAAATTAGCACTGAATATACTGTTCTGTATACTCAGCCTACGCTTGGATTTAATAATCTGCTCACAAGCCCACTCCTCTGTCCTGTATATGTGTTCCCATCAATTTATTTTCAGGATGTTTTTATGCCTTAACAAGGTACTCTTTGTTGTGTGTCTCTCACACATCACAAATCAAACCAGGAGAGGGTATTAAAGTGAAGTTAAGCTTTATTCACATCAGGCAAAGCCCACTTGCTTATGCACAACTTCCTCAGCTCATTAGGCACCAAAGTTGCCATCCCAGACATATTTTTGGGAACACTAACTTGTTAGGAAGCTTTTAGGGGGAAAAACTAAGATGTAGGATTTCCTGTCTAATCTTCAAAGTTTCTGTAACATCCTCTAATTGGGGCTAACTGAGGAGAGAATGTAATTATTGTCTTTTTTTAAATCTGTTGTGTTCTTATGGCAAGATCTTCTGTGTGGTGTTAAATCTAGGTAAACTATATATGGCAACTAAATAAAGCTGTTTAACATTTGGCTTCATACAGCTGATCTGTCCAACTGAAATTATATATTTCTGCAGTTGTTTTAAATAAAATTTCTTGATTAAAATAATAAAAAAATAAGCATCAGTATCAAAAAGAAGAAAATTCAAGACATTAAAATGTATGCAATAAAGAATGAAATTGTGAAATGTGTTGCACCTAATTTTAAAAGACTGATTGTGATTTCTGGGCTTGCCCTGCATTTCTGCATTTCTCACACTTGTGTATTTAGTTGTATATTGAGTTTTCCTTTTTTTAATTAGCTGTGTTGGTTTTTATAATGCTGTCAATGTACCATCAAATGAGACAGTTCTTATTACCAGAGTGTCAAATAGTGCCATTCTGTCAAAGCAGTGACATTTCACAAATGCAAACAAGCTGTCCTTTCATGCCTGTGCCAAGACCCACCAGGAGCCAGATGCATAGCACTGTGTGTACACACTATCATAGCTTATAAAAAGGAGAACAAAACAATCATAAGAAAGGCAAATGCAAACCCTGCAAAATTGTTTTTTACATTTAGTCCCGCCTATCCCATTTTTCCTGCTCCTTTTCCATCTGGTCTTATATTTCCATCCATATCAGGCTTGACTCTAGAAAATGAGTGTATGCATCATCTGAATTATGTGTGCGGTCCACACTTTTTACTGCAGACACATTTTTTATAAATGGTCGTTTATGTCTGGGAAATGGTTGCGGTGATAGTGATATGGGTCTCAAGCTCCAAACACATAATATATGGACACTGGTAAAGGATGGCTCATGATTATGTTTAAACTGACTAAGGGTGGCTGGGAGTCATTATTCAATGTGATGTTTAGGGCACCCAAAACCTTTAAGTAAAACAAAATGACTTCCTATGAGGACTGTGGCTGGGGACCAACTTTGCCAAACAGGAGATCGCTGGTTGGCAAACTTGGACATAGTCATGTGGTTTGTTTTGTTTTTTAAAGAGGATCTCCCAGCATCTAAGGCCAAAGATCATTTTGCACAAATGTTTGGGATTCCAGGCACATCTGACAACATTTGGCACCTTACAAAAAAAGATGTTGGTGAAATTGGCAAAGGGCTTCTTTGCCTATATGGATGTATCTTCTTTAGCTATAGTACTCTAGTCCAGCAGTCCCCAACCTTTTTTGCGCCACGGACCGGTTTAATGTCAGACAATATTTTCATGGACCAGCCTTTAACGTGTCGCAGATAAATACAACAAAATAAAATGATACGACCAAGACAACAACTATGGTATTTTGTAAATATAATAATAAACGCAAATTCACTGTGTAATTGTGTAACTTTATTAGCAGCATCCTCCTGAAATGCACCAACAACATTGAGAGTAACAGCCTCCTCTCTGCCCCTTAATGCTCTCTGGTCACTATGGTAACACGTAAATATTTCTTTCAAAATAAGACACACAACTACAACACGGGAAAAGACCCAGGGAAACTGAATTAACGATAAAAACCCTGAGAACCATAAATTTCACACCCAAGTCTCAACTCTCGCGGCCTGGCACCAAATGACTCACGGACTGGTACCGGTCGTGGCCCGGGGGTTGGAGACTGCTTCTCTAGTCTGTCAGTGTTGTTGTATAAACTACTACAGTCTTAAACCAAAGATGAAAATGTTACTTTCTAAAATTTCTTTTACTGTACATCTGCAGAAATCGCACACTCACTGACACCCACAGCTGTTAACACTGTTAAAGGTCTCCCTGGACTACAGCACACACCTGTCCCATCTGTTTTGTACAGTAAAATGTCACTTGGAGGACATAGAGGGACGTCTGCCCATGAAGAAGGTCTATGTTTCTATAAAACTTTAATTCATATGTATTTTCTTATGTTTCTGGACCATCTGAAGGGCCAAAGATAAACTTGTCAAGCAAGGCAGACATTTTTATATGATAGCGGAAACCAGGTCAAAATATTTTCACCAGAGCTTAGGGGACCTTATTGGAGCTTAATGTCTTCTCCAGTCAGATTTCCTTTCATGAAAATGTGACCCAAACCATTTAATTTATCTAAAAGGACTTTTAGAACCACAGTGCACCTGGTTTGTTTTTAGGTTTTCGGTTTCGGACCTTTTGGGGATTCTACAAAACAATGAAAAATGTTGAGCAACTGGATTATTTTTGATTATGTGTTCTTTGATTAAACTTGTTCTGTTTCAATCACAACAGTAATATATATTAGGCCTGTGTCTGAAATTGTACAGATTTAACGCAGAAAAAAAACAACCAACGTATTTTGATGGATGGCTAAGAAGGACAGACCATTAAAAGCAATTACATGGGTACATTTGGCCAAAGACTGTTGTATTCCCTGACAGTGAAACACACACACACACACACACACACACACACACACACACACACACACACACACACACACACACACACACACACACACAGTTCTTTCATAACTGCTCTTTCCAATATTTCTTTAATCTTTTGCCTTTTTATTTCAAATAATGTTTTTATTATGTTATAAATTTAAAAAAAAATTCTTTAGGTTTTATTTGTCCTTGATTTAAAATTTCACAAATTTGTTACTACACTTGGGTTTCTTGTTTATTTGGGTTAGCAACTAATCAGACCTTCCAGAGCCTTCATATCGTTTTTCAAAGCAAACAGCTGTATTAAGAAACTCTCTTTCTAACTCCTCCAGTCTTTTTTTGTCTGACAAAAAAGGGGAACAGCATTTGGATTCAGAGAACTTTGTTTCTTTTGTGCTTTGAAATCGGACTTCACACTGAAGAAAATCACATAACTTGGAGAATCTCCTCAGCTCACTGTCTTTGTTGAGTGCAGCACTGAGTGAAAGAATATGAGACAATATATTCTGAGAGACTTTAATTAAAACATCCAGTGTGAAATCCCTCTGACTTATACCATAAAAGTAACTTTTAATCTCATATTTTAGTAATGCATATTTCATTTTTGTCTTTTTAAGCCTGCTGTTGTTGAGTTATTACAGTTTTTAAAAACTTAAGAGATACTTGTGATTCTGAGGTTTCTGCATTATATTGGCAGGTATAGTTTCTAAAAAAAACCCTCTAAATTAATGTAAAATACAGCACACTGTCTGCTAAAATAAGTGGTGCCAGGAGCTTGTTGATTTTGCCTTTTAAGGTAAACACATTTCATTGTAATGTTGAGCCTTTGTTAAATTACATCCATTCATTCTCTTCTGCTTATCTTTATCAGGGTCCTGGTGGTGCTGGAGCCTGTCCCAGCCATCACAGGGTGAGAGGCAGGGTACACCCTGGACAGGTCGCCAGTACGTCGCAGGGCTAACACAGAGAGACAAACAACCATTCATACCTATGGGCAATTTAGAATTACCAATTAACCTAACCTCTGTTAAATTACATATGACAAATAAAACTGAAATAAAACTGAAACTGAAATAGAGATGTAAACAAACTCTCCTGGTATTTCTTTTCTCATTTTGCAGTGTAGGATATAGTAAAAAGGTTTCAACACTGCTAATATGATGGTCTCAACCGTTATACACTCTTTGTTCTCTCAAAGGTCAGCACTGTCAAATCAAGCTTGCAGTTGGTCAGTAGCACATTCATGTAATAAAGTATACCAGAGTTCAAGCTTTCATTTACCTTTGGGGCTAAGCCTGCTGACTGGGTTGATTCCATTTAAACAAATGTATTTTTTGGTATTGATGTAGTTCATAGAGCTTCAAATCTTATCATAGAAGAAAAATAACATTGTCTTCACTACTCATACTGGAAAGTTATAACCATCTTTTATATACAGTTCATGTGTCAAACATTAGCGTTCATTTAGTCGGCTTTCTCGACAAATTCCATTAAGGAGAGTAAATCTAGCTATAAAACATCAGCTAGATTAACACAAAGTGGATTCCAGAGTGAATGAAGTTTTGTAGAAAGATTTTGTAGAAATTGACTGGTTCACTACTTAAAGACTAGTAGACTCTTCTTTATATAAATGCATAAAGTCTATGTCTTTCCATCAAGGTGAAGAGGTCGGACAAAGCAATATATTTTGTAACACCAACACTGGCTCATATTTTGACTTACTCAGTCCAGTTACAACTGTCTGCTTGTATTTTCTTCATGAACGTGGCTGCTCAAAGAGCTGGGGATGTGCTCTTTCTCTGCATCTGTTTTTCATCCTCTCTGGCTGTCGGTATCTTTCACCGTCTCCGTCTGCTGATCTGTTTCTTTCTTCCTCACTCACTCTCATTTTAACGGCTCCTCTTTTTGCCCTTGAATGAAAACAAACAAACAAAAAAACCCAGAAACAAACAGCACAACACTATAAACAACCTTGCTCTTCCTGTCTTCGCGTGCCTCTTCTCCTTGTCTCAGCTGAAATGTTTTCACAGATAACCGTGCTTATGTGTATATGTGTGTTCAGGATTGCCCTTTGGCTTTTAAGACTTTGCAACTTCACTGATGTCAAGAAAACAAACAGCTTAATGCTTCGCGTTCATAAAGTCTCCCTGGCACCTTTGCAGCAGCAGTACAGAGTAAACAAGAGTAGCAATACAAACAGGGAGACACTTACTGTACATGACCTGACATGTTAGGAGACAGGTTGCCAATCTATTCCAGGGCCAAAACCGAATGAGAGACAATCCTCACACTCATGCTTATGACTAATTTAGAATAGTTAATTATTTACTTAATTAATTAAGTAAGTCTTTGGACTGTGGAAAGAAGGAAGTACATGGAGAGAACATGCAAACTCCACACTGGGAGGTGATAGTGCTAACCACTCCATATTCTTTATAAATGTTTACCTTTCCCAATTATAGAAATCTTGTTTGCTGTAACCTTGTTTCATAGCAAACTGGGACAGAACAACGTAACCACTTTTTAAAATAGTTTGACCTTTTATCATCTGTGGACTATCAAAACCCAAATCTTTGCTTACTACTGTACACTGTGTAATTAACCACATCAATCTTTCCTTGTGCTGCAAAGCCAATTCTGCTCATATCCCTTTTCCAGCACACTATAGACTTTCTTGTTAAATGAAAATTGCAAAATCTCCCCTTCAGCATTGCATCACTTCAAAGAGTTCTAGATTCGATAGCTTATTGGACAGCTGCTCTGTTTGAATGGAAGAACAGGTCAACAGAGTTTATGGTGATGTCCAGGGTAGGGTGCAACTAACAAACTATTCCCTTGTTGAAACACCAAAGCAGAGGTGATTCCAGGATCAAAGCTTCAGGTGGGCTCAGCACCCAGTCACAATGTCATACGGTGCCTTGTAGTTAATATTAATAGAATAAGGTATTTGCAAACAAACTGAATCCTTTTTACTTTTACAAATCTAAAATGAACTGAACACACATTACTGTTACCTTCAAAAGCAATCTAACTTGTTGGATGATCTTTTCTAATGTTGAAGAAATGATTCAGAATGAATAATCATAGTTCTAATATAATACACCAGTTTTAGGGTTATCATATCTGAGCCAAAGCGGTCAGTTGTGTTGAATTAAATGTAGTAAATTAACAAACAATTTGTAGCAAATTAGATAAGAGGAAAATCATTCACAGCATTGTTTCAGTCTCTCAAACACATAACTGCAGTCCATTTTACTTTACATGCTTTTACATTAAAGTTTTTGAATTTATACAAACCCTTCTTTTATATTACACAATAAACACATGATCCCAGGTACCCAGCTCCAACTGTGGAGAATAGATTAGCAGTGTCTCACTCAAATCTATTGGCAGCCATCCTGTTCAAGCCATGTTCAGAGCAATATGAATACAAATCAGTGATCATCAATGAATGTGGGTGAAACAGAGGATACCTCAGCTTTATAACTTTTGATGACTCTGACTAGTCCACTCCTGTGTTTCTTTTTGCCTTTTTGCCGTCTTCATCTAGCCCTCTCTCTCTCTCTCTTCACCCTCTCTATCCTCTTTTCTCAATCTTCATGCTGTCATCCAATAAAGAAGCACGTTTACATAACTAAATTTGAATTGAATAATGGCTGCTGCTGGCCATTGACACATAACATCTTTCTGACTTGCACTCGGAGGCTCTGCTATCAGTAAACAAACAATGAAGCCCAATTCGGTCAAACTAGAAAACTTTATTGAACTAATAAAATAAAATAAAACACATCAGCTCACTGGCTGGCAACTGGTAATATGGTAGCAGATTTATAGCTCATAAGCCAAAGTTATCTAAAAATCTCTGCCGCATTACCAAATGTTTTGATGCTATTTAGAGAATAAATATACATAATCAGCACTTTGTGTAACCAAATGCAGGGTCATTGCTGTGACCCCTCGGAATCACTTGCTCTTCTTCTTGTTGATGTTTCAGGTAAAATGTACTTTGAATGATCTCTTCATTTCCTTTTAACAGCAATAACGTAAGTCTTGTTTATTACTAAGAAGCCACAGCGTGTGTGAGAGCTATGTAACATCGTGACATCAACAACAAAGAGCATTTTACCTTGTTTTCCTTGTAACTTAATCTTCCATATAGACAAGCTGACAAAATAGACCATTAGAAGATGATGTCAGAAAATACTAGTAAAATACGTTATTATTGTTACTATAGTGTTTTTGAGAGGCTCTATAATGAAATTTAGGGATGCTTGAGCACCCATTAAAAAAGGTCTAAATCTGCCAATGCACTAAACCAGTGGTGTCCAGTATAAGGTGCAAAGGCACAGACTCCAATCTGGACCATAAATTTTTGATTTTTGACTGTGTTCATAAACTCTACATCTTTATGCATATAAAGACCTACTCCGTGGCCATTCATAATACAACAAAGTAATTAAGTAATAGACCAACAATTACATGATATTTTTTCTCTATGTAAATGTATGATGTTTTTTTTTAACAATGGGTCCACATTTTTTAAGCCTGTGTTCTGTGAATGAACAATGAATGGACTGCTTTATGATTACTGGAAAATCTGGGCAATGAGCTACCAGCAGCCATGGAAAATTAGACACATGCAGTAAATTTTCTTTGGTTTTTCCTTGCAAGTGACTTTGTCGTGCGCTTTTTAATCCAGGTGCCAAATTACCCACAGAGCTCCCAGCAGCAGCTCCCCCTCCCTGCCAGTGCTCAGTGGTTTGCTCCAGTCGACACGCTGCTGCTGTTTGTCGCAGCTCCAGCGGCTGCTCCGGCACTCAGAGCTTCAGCCCGTTTACCGAGCGCACTCCGGACGTCGTCCCCGCACGCTGTCAGCTCTTCTCACCTTCTCACCGTCAGCCTCTTTCAGCGTTTTTGCCTCCTACGTTGGAAGGTCAGTTCTTCCCCTCCTCTTGTCTTCATTTTTTCTTTCTTTCTTTCAGGTTTGATATCCCTTTTTTTCTTTTTTTGTCTTCTTTTTTGTCCCCCCATCCCCTTGTTTTTTTTAGCTGTTGGATTTCTCTGTTATCCTGCAAGTCTTTGCCGGAGCTCTTTACTCTCTGCTTTGTGTTGTTGTTGGAGGGAAACCAGTCTTCTGCCTTTTCTTGTCTTTATTTTCAGTTTCTTTTTTTGTTACGTTTTGTTCACTTTTTTTTTTTTTTTAAATGAAATGTGCTGTTTTTTTAATCTCTTACAAATTTATTTGGATTTTCATGAGTTTGGCTCCTCAGTTTGCCCACCCCATCTTAATCACACAACATTTTTTTTTTTTTAATTCTTGTATAGTCCAAAATGGATTTTTATGTATCTTATATTTGAATGCTGCGGGTGCAGCATGGCAGATGTGGGGATGCTGGTGCTGCTGATGCTGCTGATGCTGCTGCTTATGGGCAGGTGTTTCATGGACCGATCAAATTCCACCGAACTGCTCGTGTCTCTGACGGGACTGCTTTTGCCCGAAGAGTGATCTCAGTTCTGTGAATACGTGTTTGCAGCTGCACACAGACAGAGACACAAACAGACACTAAGTCTGTTTTACTGTCGTTCCTCGTGAAGCAGACCAGGAGCTGACAGGCTGGGCTTGTTACTCTGTCATGTCCTGTTCAGCGTTTCTGGTGTGTAATATCAGCAGACTGGCTGTTTATTCCTGTTTTTGCAGATATGAGCTTCAGTGCATGCTGAGAGCTTTTTTGCTCTTGTAAGCCGTCACTCTGTACTTGGCTCCTTTAAGAGCTGTTTTGACATGCACGCTTCATTCTCAGATCTATTGATTTGATAGCAAATCTTGTATCTAGTTTAGTCTAGTTTAACTTCTTTTTCTGCGCCAAAATGAAGTCTGTGAGAGTTTAAAACAAAGAAAAAACTAAACATTTGCTAATATAAGAAGTAAGCGAAGGTGTAAATTTATATAAATAGTTTGGTGAGACATCCATCTCCTCCACATACACAGAAAACTTTGTATCTAGTGCTTCACAAGTGATCAAGATTTTTTTCTGTTCCCCATTATTATAGGCAGCATTTGTTTTTATTCGTCTAAACTCTTGACAGTTCAGTTACTTATCAGATCTGTGAGGATTCAGGCTGCTGCAGCTGTGGTTTCTTAGTTTGCTTGATTCTGCAAATGTGTTTCGTCACATTGCCAGAGAGCACTTATAATAAATTTATGATTCTGGGTTAGTTTGTGTTGCTCTGTCTGTTCTTGATGAGAAATGAGATATATTTGGAATTATAATCATTATGTTTCAATTACGGACAGATTCTCAAAAACAATTTAATAAGTTGGCAGCCACAATATTTAACATTTACTCTCACGTATCTGATACTCCAAAAGCTCCACTTATTAATACTTTTGTGTATTTAAGTCTTGTAGGTGCTTTCAAGAACTGTTTGATTAAGAGTGGTTGTGGCTCAGGAGGTAGAGCGGGTCCTCTAGTTTGTATGTCAAAGTATCCTGAGGCAAGTTACTGAATCCCAAGTTGCTCCTGATGCATCCTTCAAAATGTGTGCGTGAATGTTAGACAAAGCCTTTAGCATAGAAAAACATGCTTATATCAATGCATAGGTATGAGTACTGTGCTTGTAGCGATGACTGATGGATATGCTGAATATATTGTTGAAACCAGACCAAATCCTCCCTCTTTATACATTTCTGAGGTTTGCCTCTTTGCAGAGAAATCAATCAGTTTGCAGTTTGACACAAACACAAAACTCTGTATTGTCTGGAGGAGAGAGACTCATTTCTAGAGCTACTGCTCACCTGTTTTATAGAATTTATTCCCTGCAGTGGAAAAGTATGGGTCCTGTTTCATTTCAACAACAGAGTTTCCAGCAGGTTTCTTGGTTCTACGACTGAGGCTTGACATCTTGTTTGTTAGGATGTAATTATTAGAGCCAATGAGTGTTAGCCTTCTTGCACATATAAAACGTTTCAAATTATTTAGTGGGCCTTTAAAAAAGTTCAAAGTTTAAAGAAGTTCATTTATTTTTCAAAGTCAGTGAGGCAAATGCTGTGACTTAATGTTGTTTCGCCTGCTCGGATGATTATGATAACTACCACATACTACACCATTCTAGTATGTGAGTGAGGTTAACCAGCACTCGGTACCCTCTCACTGCCATAGACGACATCATTTTCTGTTCATCCTAGAAGCGAGGAAATAAACTCCCCAGTGTGTCTCACTCACCAGCAGCAGTGGCTGTTTCGTTTTTGTTTGTGCGCCACACTATGTATGGGTAGAATAGTGCTACCTTAACCCCAGCACACATATCTAATAGCAGTATAAGTGGTCACAAAATTATATCTTTGTTTAGTCCTGGTTCACTTGTCAGTGTTTAGTGCTTAGGCATGAGTCCTGGCAGGTGGTGTTTTCAGGTGAAAAGCTTTTATATGCAAAATGGAACTAAGGAACATATCCTGCTGAATAACAAAGCACATTAGGCATTAATTGCAAGGCTTTGAAGGCATTTTTGAGCCTTACTGTGCATTCAGATTGAGAAAGGCATTGTATTTAAAAATGCTTTATTGATGGGTGCATGACTGAAGCGCAAGAGAGCGGATGAATTGCAATTCAAATTCGCAGGTTTTAAGGGTTCTCTAATACCAAAACAGTGTTTAGTAGTTTATAATAATATGAGGTATATCTTATAAAAAGCTTGCACATATTTGATAGGCCGGTGGAGTGCCCATGTCACTGCACTGTACAAATGTAGAACTGTTTTTCTTTTTTAAACTGTTCAGTTCTCTCTGTTTCCTCAGACATCTCTGTGCAGACCTCTGCACTCATTTGCTGAAAGGTTTTTTAGTCCGTGAATAGCCTTTAGCATTTTAAAAAAATATCTCACCCCGCAGAGTTGCATGCAAACCTTCAGATCAGTTAAAAGCAAAAAAACAAACAAAAAAAAAAAACAGGAGAGATGAAAGGTTCTGACAGCGACAATATTGCTCTTGAAATTAGCTCGGTGAACGCAGACTCACAGCTTAGTGACATAATAAAACCTGTCACAGTGAGAGCTACAGCACTGTGAAAATTAGATGCTCTTTCACTTTTACACAGTGTTCTTGTACCGCATGTGTTCAGACAGCTGTATTGATAGAAAAAGAGAAAAATGTAAACATGGATGAATAAATAATGATTCTGAATTATTAGAATGGTTTTGTTAATTATTTAGTACTCTGAGCCGATGATAAATAGATGTTACTGCATTTTGGCTCCATATGTAGAAACTCATTAGTGTTTGTATATGGTAGCATAATTAGTGATTTTTTTTCCTTTCTGGGGTTTAGCTATACACACACAGTGGAATGATCCAGTATTGTTAAGCATGTATATACCAGGTTAGAGAAAAATCATTTTTATGTCACATTTTTTTGTTAAATATTTATAGCTTTTTATAGCTTTTTTTTTTGTTTTTTTAGAAATGTTGTGGCAAGGATCCAAGTCCATATCAAAAGATCCTGAATTAGCCATATGAATTTCATTTGTATCAATAGTAACTGAGGTTTATTTAAAAAATTATCATTTAAAACTGTGTATTAAAAATGTACATAAACCATGTTCTACATTGATATTTTTGCTCAACTTATCAGCACCAGTGGAAAAAAATCTAGTCTTAATTACAATTTGAGTATTTTTTATTTATTCCTCTGTTTAATTATTATTGGTCAAGCTAGCATTGTCACACTAGAGGTGTATCACTTCATTAGAGTATGTTAATGCTGAAGCTGTCATGGTTTTGTTTACACTGACTGTGGATAAATAACAAAGTTAGCATTAGCATGTTATGCCAGGTAATATAGTGGAATACTGTGGGGACAGCACTGGGTCAGGGATCAGCTCTGAACACCTTGCTGTTTGCTGTGGTGTTGAACAGGTTGATAGATGAGGTCAGGCAGGAGTCTCTGTGAACTATGATGATTGCATGCAACGGTATGTAGTGAGAGTGGGGAGCAGGTTCCTGGAGAGTTGGAGGCATGCTCAGGAGAGAAGAGGAATGAAACTCAGTAACGGCAAGGCTGAATACTTGTGTGGAAATGAGAGAGAGGGTAGCAGTAGAGGTAGTGAGGGTGCTTGAGTTTAAATAGCTGGGGTCAACTATCAGAAGAAACATACACTCAATAAGACAGGTGAAGAAGAGAGAGCAGGGAGGTTGGAGTGGGTGGAGGCAAATGTCATGTGTGATTTGTTATAGAAGGATAACAGCAACTTCAAGGGCTGGACTGAAAATGAATGAAAAAGCATTCAATGTGAAAAGAAATACTTTCAAAAGCCAGAAAGCGTATAGAGCGATTTCTTAAAACTAGAAGAAATTCTGGCTCTTTACAAGCAAAATAAAAAGAAATGAGGGGTGGCTCAAGATGTTTGCACAGACATTTATACAGTACTGTTAAATATCTGTGGCGGGGTGTGGTTTGTGGCTCAGGAGGGGTGGAGGAGTGGGTTCAGGGTGTGGTGTCAGGGGAGGCTGACACACACCTGAGCTCCATCAGCTGATCATGTCTCCCCTATAAAGCATGTGGTGGGACCTGAGGTGGGGTGTTTTGTGTGTGGGTGGCAGCTGGAAAGCTGCACCCGATTGTTGAAAAAAAACCCAAACAATAAAACATGTAGTAACTCGCAAGCTGTGTGTGCGGGTCCTCATTCATGTCACAGTATCCTTTGGTCCATAACTAGGATGCTGGATATGCAGTTCCCAAGTAAGAGGAAAAGAGAAGACTGCAGGGGAGGTTAACTGATATAGGGAAGGAGGACATGCAGACACTTGGTGTAAGAGAAGAGGATGCTAGGGATAAGATGAGATGGAAGAAGATGATCTGCCTTAAGGGGGCAACTGAAATGAGAAAAAGGCAGTTCTCAAGCCTGCACATGCATTTTTTAAGCACGAATTAATAGTACAGGATAGAAAGTTTTGCCTAGGATTGGATAACCGGGAGAGAATGGATGGATGGATGGATGGATACAAAAGGAGCCAGTCTCAAGTGTCACTCTACTGGAGAAAGTACAGTTTTCACACTTAGATTGCATTGGATTTATTTTCCGGTTCCCGGAGCTGCCTTTTGGTTGCTCAAAGGCACTTGGATTTCCATTTAATTTACTGAAAGTTCACAGATTATAGCAATGGCTATGATGTCAAATCAGTCATATTTGTTTCAGGAAATGATTTGTTGTTGCTTCGTGGCTTTCAGTGTTTTAAATGATTGAAATGACTATAAAATAGAGACGTACAGAAGGGTGAATGTCCACCATTTTGTCTCTAGTTCTCTGTAGCAGTAAAGCTGGGGGGTAAGTTCAGTTTTTTGGTCGAGCAGGCTACTTTTTTCTAGTGCAGGTGTCACTCCAGATGTTTCTCTCAGATCTGGATCCTATGACATAAATGTGAAACGTAAAACCTGCTCTCCTTTGTTTCTTGTCACCTCCGTGTCCTCTTTGGTAATGATGGTCATTTCCATGTAGAGATGGCAGCACGTACACCAAGGTGCAGATATGTTTAAATCTAGAATCAAGGCAAGACTAAATAAAAAGTACACCAGTTTTGTTGATTGGAGTGTACACAAAACAGAATACATTTTTGACACCTACACATTTTTCTTAATTGACCTTTTTAATGTGTTCTCAAAAACTCCTTTTGCTCTTAAAAATGATGAAGCTTTTTGTTTTGTTGTTGCAGTAATTCAGTGGATTCTGGTTTTTCCGAGAGCCATTATAGCTGCTTGCAGCTGTTTGATGACACGTGAGAGAATACAAGGACTGAACCCATCAACTTCTGTGATTGTAAAGACTGTCAGTGCCTCCCTCAAGCCTCAGCAGCTTATATTAATGCATGAAAGGGTTGGGAGTCAGAATGAGAGATGCCATTTGGATGAAAAAATGTTTCAAGAAGTGCAATATTAAAAACAGAGTTTAAAGTGGCAGCTAAAATTGGCAGGTGGACGATGTATGAATACCAAAAAAAATAAGTGTAGCTGGCATTAAGGAAAAAACAAGTCAAAGGAGAGAAAAATCAAATAATGCACAGGAGAGTGGAAACGATATGTGACAAAATGGAACGTGTGGTTAGATTGAAAATATGTCATTTGTCAAGTTAATGAGTTCTAAAAGTGAGGAAAACGTAGATGTCTTTTTGCGAGCACCTTGCTATGCTGGATGGTTTAGGGACAATTTGGATTCATTAGCTTGCTCACAGACACTTTTACATGTAATTAGCAGATGACTTGCACTATTCCCTAAACCAAACACACCCAAAATGTTGTTCTACTAAGATCTGTTTAGTGGGAGGAAGAGAAGTAAGTTGCAAGTTTGTCATCCAGGAGGCCATAGTTCAGGTCTCATTTAATTATGCTTCCTGGGTGTGTTTAAAGGTGACATCAAGGAGTGTTTTACAGGCGTTCACATGCATGGGGTAAAAGTTAAAGATCTGCCACATTAGTGCAGTAAATATCACCAAAATGACATCAGAGTACAGTTTTTCTATCTGACAGAATGGTAGCATGTGACACCCTAGAAATGACAACAGGCTCACATTTTCCACCATCTGCTAACAACAAACTTCCAGTGATTTTCAACTTGTTTCCCAAAAACATCACTTAAAAAAAGAGCACTTTTCCTACACTTGTGCTTCAGGAAAAACTTCTTCAATGTTTACTGGATAACTAGAGCAGAAAGTGAGCAGGAAGTGGGGGAGCACGAGATGACATACAGCATTACCAGCCGCATGCAAACAAGCCATATTAATGTTTTTCTTTGTTGCATGACCTTGACTTCAGTTAGGCTTCTTTATTAAATAAATTGGCACATATTTTAACTATGCATGTGATATGATTTATCCTTTTGTTCTATGGGAGATGTTAACTTTCTTTTATAAATTGTACATTGCAGAGCTGAAACACATTCAACATTAAACACATACACTGACCCACTGAAGCTTACATAGACACATCACATGCAAACAGACACCCACTCACACAGGTCTATCCTTTTCTCCCCTGGAGACACTCACACCTGCATGCAGACTGGATACACACTAGCACACTTAGCCAGCGGGCAGATAATGGTAGTGTGGCACGCAAACCTTTCTTTCTCACTGTGATAAGTAAACCTGGGTAATGCGATGCATTCTGTGATATTCTACTGAGAATTGTTTTCATGTCCATTAAATGAGCTAGAATATTCAGCCTGTGGGCTTTTGACCTGATTCGTTAATAGCTGTCAAGCTTTATTTTGGCAAATAGATTGACTAAATATTTGTATACATTTCCACTAATTGTTAAAAATGAGATTATAATGGTGCCATAGTGTAGTAGCTGTCCACTGTGGTGAAGCAGTAAAGAAGCAGTCAGAATGGGATTATACTTGCACAGTTTGCATGTCACACGTTCAGATTGTGTTAGATTTCCTAGATTTTAGGTCACTTATTTTTGGTATAGTTTTAAAAACAGTTTGTAGAAACATAATCCAGTTAATTCATATGTCTGACACAGCTATCAATCATGATAATACTCCTGTGAAAGGGGGCTGTTCTGAAAACTCTGATGCTCTTCACTACAAGTTTGTTGTCAGCTACTCGAAAAAAAAAAATGTCATGCCCGAAACGACCGTGTTCACAAATTCCTGTTTTATAATGCAGTTCTTTTTTGTTTGTTTGTTTGTGTCTCTTGTGTTTGATTTTCTGACAATGGAGCTCATGAATATGCTTGTATGGTACACTGACTGGTGATGTTCTTGGCTGGCTGGTTGTTTACTGAATAGTCAACTGAGAGACTGCTTTCTCTCCTCTGTTTGCCGTCTTTGTAAGCATCTTCTTTCTCTCTCGACTCTCTGGCTTTGCCAAAGCTTTCAGCTTTACTGTCATTAATGCTCTGTAGCTTTGCTCTACGTACAGATACTGTGTGTTTGTGTGTGTGTGTGTGTGTGTGTGTGTGTGTGTGTGTGTGTGTGTGTGCGCGGTCAAGAGTCAAGAGGAGTTCTGACATTTAAGAACTCAGCCACCTTCGTGACTCAGCAGAAACAGATGGAGAGCCTTCTTCCTCCTCCTTCTCCTCCTCTCCATCATCTGCTTATTTCCTCTTTTATCTCTCATCCCCTTTCAGTGTCTCTTCTCACTCTGTACTCTTCTCCATCTGTACTGTCTCATTTGTCACATATTTCACCAGTTTTCTTTAAGTTGAACACTTCTGACAAGTGCAAATCCTAAATTTTGATGTTCTGACTCTATGAATTTTACTCATCCAGTGGGAATGGTCTTGGTAGATTTTAGTTTACATTTGAGTTTAAGGGCTGAATGACACATTGAGTGCGAACAGGCCATTGTTCCACCAACAGAACTGCTTAGTGAAAAGCAAGATTTATATGAAAGTGATGTAAATGTCTAAGGCCTCATAGTTCTGTAGCCACTGCATTGTACAGTTTTCCTTTATAATGGGGAGTTAAAACAGCAAACGTGTCTACTAAAGCTATAGCTAAGTAAGTAGATGAGGTAATCTACTATAACACATAATACACAAAATAAAATAAAAATACTTATTATTTTAAAATAGGCCACGCAAGACTTAAGTGCAGCATTTAGACTAAGTCAGCTGAGTTGTTGATAAGACAGAGACTGAAATGTTAGCATGGTTGCCAAGTAGCCTGACAAAATCTAACTTTAGCCTTATAATATCTTGATCATTTATAACATTTACTGCTGTAAACATTTTAGCTGTGGGACATAGTTTGCAATGACTATGCGAGTTGTCTCATTTTGTTTTCTTTCACTGAATATAAAGTACAATAATTATAGTAGCACACACTCATTGTCAGCTGATGTAGGTTTGCCTGAACTCACATTTATTTCCTTGTTAAGCTTTTAATTAATAAACTACCATATAACTTTTTTTTTTAAATTAACCACTAAACTAAATATTTACTTGCCATAAAAGCACAAAAATGGAAAAACGGTGTGCTTTTTTTCTATATCAGGAAAGATATAGATTACATATACACATACAACATTTACTCTCTGACTCTTATGTGATGCTGGATGTAGAGAGGAATGACTGGGACAAACGCTGTGTGGTTTAACTTGTAAAGTGAAATGGAAAACAAGCTTGAAATAGAGCTGTCCAGTGAAGCAGATGATGGGAAAAGGAAAACAAAGAAGAGTGACAAGAGAAAAGGAGGGAAAAAAAAGAAAATGATTACATTCAAAAAAGAGAGAGAGAAGATGTGGGAAATGGAAGGAAAGACGAGACAAAAGCAGAGCGAAGGAGAGTAGGAGAGATCAAAAGAGATACTAAGAAGAGAAAAAAACAAAGAATGTAGTGGAAGGTAGGACGAAAACCTAGATGAAAACTTGATGAAAGGCATAGAAAAGGAGGAGGAAAGAGTAAGCCTAACACTGAGTATGAGAACTCAGAGAGTTTTCTGTGTATGTATGTCTAATGACTGATAAAGTGAGGCTGGTGTTGAATTATAGATGCATTTGAGATCAAATTTTTATGAAAATGTTACTAAGCCATTCAAAGATTAGTCAAACAACCTAAAACATGACCTGAAAGATAAGAGGGGTGAGGCGAGATAAAAAGGAGATATGGAAGAAATAATTGATAGTGGTAAAATAAAGAGGTCGAGACGTATGGAGGGGATAACAGAAATGCTTTAACTGAGAACAAAAACACAAGAACAAAACAAAAAATCCAAACACCTCTTTACTTTACTCTGGGTTGCACAAGTTTCCAGCTTTCTGCAGTCTGATGATTCTTAATGGAAACCTGACATTAGGAGTATATCTCGCAGACACAGTTGCATTTCAATGGCAAGAGAAAGAAAGATGGGCGAGCCAAGAAAGACTTGGAAGTGTTGTTAACGAGTGTGTTAAAAAGCATGTGTCAGAAGAAACACTGATTGGTTCAGGCTCATTTCCCAGTAGCTGTGGAACTGCAGCGGAGGACACAAATGCTCAGGTTCATTTCCTTCTGTGTTTTGACCTTATACAGTTAAACTGATAAGCAGCTAATTATTATGACCCTTGTCCAACACCCCGACTCCCAGCGCAGGCAGAATCCTGGAATAAATGGGGAATTTTGTGTGTATTTACGTGTGTATAGTCTAATTACACTCCCCAGGCATTATAGGTTATTTGCATTAATAACATCACTGTTGCTAATTTCCATTTAACAGACTCATTATCTGTTTAGCATGGTCTCTTTTGTTGTTTCAAGCTAATTTGCTGAAAACACTGCTGTTCCAAACAAAGCACTAACAATGAACACGGTGACAGTGAAATATATGTTATGTTTCAACAAAAATATGTGTAATAAAATATGCGGTCTCACCAAAACAAGATCATCTGATGTACTTGCCCGTGTCTTCCTTTTCCAGTTTAAAATAAAAAATAAAAATAACATTTAGCAAGTGGAACATGGATTTATACAAAATATAATATAGTTACCATTTAGCCTCAGGAAACAGTTTGAGCATGATAGACGGAAAAAACCTGTGCTTTCCGTTGATGTTTTACTCTATTACTCAGACACATACAATTTTAATGTTAATTTTCTTATAATTTATAGAGTGCAGAGAGCAGAGCAGAACGCTCTATGCTTCTGCTGCTACTTAATGTGCTGTGTACATTAAGTCGTGGCGGACATCCAATCAAACATTCATTTGCATGGAGCAAGTGCAGTGTGAACTGAAGAGGATCAAGTGGAGAAGCCTTGGGGAAGCCCCAGGACATGGGAGCTGTTGGAGGAGATACGGTTATTGATGCTGATAAACTGGTGTCTATCTGTGAGATAATGCAGAAAAACTTGAACATTTACTTATTCTGTAGGTCTACTGCCAGTTTTGGGTAAACAAAATAAACACTCAAGCTAAAAACGTATATATCGGCTAAATCATCAAAGAACTGGAAAGCACTTTCTCTTCAAATGAAAGTGTAAATATTTCCTGATGATAATTAACATTCTCCCAATATGATTATGTTTAACCTAATAAAATATTCCAGCGCACAAGCCTTTTCACAGAATAAAATAAAGTTCATGAAATCACTTTTTCCAGTTGTTTCCACCAGTGGGGCTTTTCCACTTATAGTGCTCCACCAATGGCAAGTTACCACCTACAGTGAGGATATTCTACCAGTGAAACTCCACCGGTAGCAGGAATTTCCAAAACCTGGGCAAACGCAGGATCCCAAATTAAATCAGCCAATTCCAGCCAATGTCAATCTAAATCAGTTTAACACACAACAGCATCAAATGCATCTCCGAAGGCAAATTAGTAAAATCCAAGTCTTTATTTAAGTCAGGGTATTTGGTGGCCTTTAAATCCAAACAGCTTCTATTTGTTTTGTTAATATTGTGGGTGTCCTGGTAGTGACTATTCATGGCGTAATTCATGTTAATTGTGTTTATATTTTTGTTATGCTAACCTATCCTGCAAATGTCTTTTTATCGACCTGTGTAAAATAATGTTATTCCACTCACAGGATCCTCTAGTCTGTGGGCTCAACCATGTTAGCTGGGAGTCTGGTTGAAAATGCCTCAGACCAGTTAATCATGTATAGTGGGAAGTCCCATGAACCTGATTAATGGTGATTTAGGGGAGATCTGGCTCATTATATCGCCACTCTCAATTTCCCCAATTCCATTTAGTTTATTTCTTTAATTTCTCCAGCTCTGGACTGTATGTTATAAAATAATCTAAAGAATATTTTGTTGGTTTGAGGACATTTCATTGTAGTAAGGTTTGTCCCAGTGTTTGGTTCTAGTGAACCGTTTCTGTAGGGTAGTCTTTCTCTATCAGTGATCTTCATTACAAATGTGATGTGGATAGTTTGGTGTATTATAGACATCATTAGTATGTTTATAGCCGCTAATTAAATAAAAATATACAAACTAGAAGAGAGACTCATTTAAATAATCCTAACTTGGTGATTTAACGAGCTGCCCATTCTAAAGGTTTTATCAAACCATTTTTTTTTTTAATTTCATTTTTGTCATAGTTCAGAAAGGCAGCATCATGTTTTTTTTTTTAATGAGTATTTCTAAGTTAGTACTTGTTACTTGTGAGGGTAGGAATATTGTGCAGAGAATTATGCTATTGTAAGCCTGTGCACTAAGTGACACCAGCCACCAACAGGCCTCACACCCACACAGTTTGACTGACAGCTGCTCCCTGCAAAATGGGGACAAGCGATACTGAGGAAAAATGGATTTCTAGATATTTCTTTGACCTTTAGTTCATGCTAACTAAGTTGGGTGTGATTGTTAATGATGATAATTATTAGAGATGGACCGATCCGATATTACGTATCGGTATCGGTCCGATACTGACCTAAATTACTGGATCGGATATCGCGAAAAATAAAAATGTAATCCGATCCATTAAGTATCAAAAAGCATCTCACAAAACTTGCAACACGGCGTAACTCGGCTCATAACCGTAGCACTTCGGAGCAGTGTGCTCACGTGATAGAGCGGCTGTGTGTATTTGTAGCCTCGCTACCAAACCAGCATTTCATCTCCGAGGAAGTTATCCCAGAGAGAAGTAAAGCAAGTGTGTAAGTTCATCTCTGAATGTTTGTAAAGCGTCCGTGTTAAGCTTAACAACCGATATATGGAGCGACTGCCTCTCTCTCCTCACCTTCCTGCCGCTACTTCAATCGTGAAACTGCTTAACGATCAGCTGATCGGCTTTTCTGTCGTGAGTCCGTCTCTCTTCTTTGTTTTTGGTCCACTTTGCACCAGAAAGAGGAAACCAGCGGTGGAACAACAGCAGCACGTTTAAGCTTGATAAGCTGTTGTTAGAATTTATTTAATATTACTTTCTACACCAGGATCCTTTTCTGCATAGCTGACGGCTGGTAATTGTGCAGGGGCGGATCTAGCAAAGTGCAGCCAGGGGGGCGATAGGGAATGAACAGGGAAAAGGGGGCACAAAGACATACTTTTCTTTCTTATTCTCATTTAAAATATGTAGCTTTTAATAAATAATTATCTGAATCTTACACCCAAAGTTTTAATCTGATGTAAAATGTATAGAAGTCCATTACTATATATAGTAACTCTTAAGTCTATATACCCTAGTAAGCTATAGTACTTTTTCCTTTGGGAAGGTACCGTCTGTGAATTCTGCAATTCTGTTGAAGAAAGATGTTGAATCTATTTAATTATTCTTGAAAAATAATTTGTTTCTGTGCATTTTTTCCACCCTGCATCAAATTAAAGTTGATTACGTCGATTAAGCATCATGAGGTGGAGGGTGGGTGGTTCCCAATTTTTTTTTTTTTTTTTTGCTGGGAGTTTGCAACCCTATTAGTTAGGTTGCTTAATATTTCTGCTAAGTACTCTTTAAAATACCAGAATAGGGAGGATGGAGTAGGTTTAAGTTAGGTTTTAAGTTAGGTAAGGTTTATTAGATTGATCAGTGTTGCTTAACTATGAAATATTTTGGGTGCAGTGTATTTTTTACACACAGGTATAACAGAATAGCTTTAGTGTTGTTGTTTATTTAAACTTGAGTATGAACTTATACAAAATGCAGCAAGATATTAAAAAAAAACAGTTTTATTGATTAAAAAACACAATATCGGATTCATATCGGTATCGGCAGATTTCCAAATTTATGATATCGGTATCGGTATCGGACATAAAAAAGTGGTATCGTGCCATCTCTAATAATTATCAGCCAGCTTCATCATTTGTAATTTTTTTCAGTGGCTGTCTGCACTTCTTTGCTTGGCTGCTTTAGAGATGCATCTTGTTCCATAAAGTATTGCCCTGTCATTCCCAGCAGCTCAAATGCTGCCAACTGCTTTGGCTCCCATTTCCTCCATCCATCATTCAGTCATCCATCCTAAAACCTCGTCCTCTCATCCAGCCACCAACCACAGTCTATAAAAACCCCTAGAGTTTATCAGTGTTAGTCACACTGATGTGAGTGTCTGTGTATTATTTATCCATGTCTGCCTGAAACATTTAGTCCAACTGCAATAACAATAACGATATATCAGATTTTACTGTGTCACTTTATCCTGAAAAGAAAGACTGTTGGCACTATCACTGGTACAAACCCAGCTGGAGGTTTTCTGAATGCAACTTTTCTGTTGCAATTTAAAACAAATATAACACTAATATACTTGGGGAATGTCACATTTGAACATGATAAAAGCTAAAGAAGTAATGTGTTGGGAATACATTTTAACAGATTTAGGGGCAGTTGAGGAGGGGGGCAGTTATTAACATGCTTGGTTCATAATTCAGCAATGGCTAGAGGAACCACTCGTAATTTATTCCCCTGTGTGGGGAGATAATTGATTCCGATGAAATTGACTGCTGCACCACGTAGAGATAATTTGATCGAAAGTACACTCTTTTATTTTGTGTGTTTGGTTAAATAATTCACAACATCAAACGTCATCTGCATCACTTAATCATTGTTAATGGAAAAAGAGATAATTTGTTTTGTGCATAAACTCTCATCAGCACATTCAGTATGTAACGGCAGTCGGGTGGCTGCAAATGTTGTGCAAGTTCACACTTTGCAAGAACTAGCTCGAAGCTCATGCCGTAAAGATTAAAGTCAACTAGCTCACAATCATCATTCATAATTCAGAGATCAGTACTGAGTTCACAGTCCCAAAATTGAGCTGGTTCACTTTAATGTTTGCATATTCCTTCTAGATGGCCTGCTCTGTGCTAGTACAGCCTCGAATGATTGAGCTTACTACTGTGGAGTCACAGATTCATGTTTTTTTACCACTTAAACAATGATGTATTTTAATGAAGTAGGACAACTCAAAATGCATCTACAAGTTGTCTGTTGTCTTAACTTTTGCTAATGATTTCTTGTATGTTACAAGACCCAGCAAACACAATTTGCATTACGATGTGAGGTTTTTTCATGTCAGAAGTCTTAAATTATGAAAGTATGTTCATATGACCCCTAGCTAACATTTCTTAAGTGCTAATGCTATGAAAGCAGTTTAAGAAGCTGATTACTCAGTATAACAAAATTTGTCACTGGCCTTATCAGTGCATTAAATACTGACATATATAACATGTAATAACTGGTGTAAATGTCTATTTTGGATTAATTTTATTTATTAAATATGAAGACATCTTTGCATTCAAACGTCAAACTGGCACGATTTTTTTTAAACCGCTTAGGTAGTTTAGTTGCCTCTGAGCCTGCTGTGTGGAGAATAAATGTTTTTTATGAAATTAGACAAATACCCCAGGGGTACGATGATACTACATTCCTCAGATAATGAATTAACTGAAGAAGTATAAAGTTTTAAAAAGATTGCCCTTCCAATCCCCATGCTGGAAATTTGCTGGTCAGCAAAACTTATGAGTAGTTGCCCCCTCTCTCTAAATATATATTTTCTCTCTGAAGGAATGAGTTATCCTTTTTCCCCAAGGAGGCTGAGTGGACCAGCATCCACCAAAGGGTTTTTATTAGCAGCTTTGATGGATACAGTGAGGAGGCAGTAAAGTAGGAAAGAGTGCAAAGATAGAGGTGGAGGTTTTGTAGTTAACTGTAAACTTCCATCTCACAGTGATGTCCCACAATCTTAATAAATCTTAATAAATAGTCATTTATTAAGATGTGTGTGCTTAATGGGCAAAATTAATGAATGAATCGCTGAATTTGCTGAAACTGTCGCCTAAAGATATTTTAGGAGTGATTGGGCAACTCTGTATATGGCAAGAATTCTCATCAAAAAAGGATAAAGGCAATTATACTTACTCTCTTTGGAGGGGGTTTCCAGTAAGTAATGCACTTCCATTATGGAAAAGCATTACTTACTACACTTCTTGATGGGTTCATTCTTCAGAGCCTCCCTGTCTGGAAAATACCATTGCTTGTTAAAACCAACACCACCAGTTTGTTTTCCCGTGGCCTTCCAGTTCCCACAAAATACCAGCGTAACCACACTGCTTACACATTTTTATTTGTATTCTTAGTATTACTTCAGTGACTATACAATCAGCTTTATTTATTTACTGCATTAGTTATTGTGTAATGGTTATTAGTCAGACAACAGCGAGTCTTCAGATTATTTTGTTTTGAATAATTCTGACTGCCAAAACATTAAATTTCATCAGCTGTGTTTCTGGGTAAGAACTGCAGGGATGTGCCAACAATTCTCTCCTCTCTGTTTCCGCATTATCTTCAAACAGATGCCATCTCCCTCCAGTCTGGCTCCATGCTCCACTTGCCTCTGTACATTTATGAAGCAGATTTATAAAGCTCTGGAACAAGTGCAAGATTTTTTGCTTCAGCTGAAATACTTTCAACTCTGGTAAATTTGCAAATATTGTGACTTTCCATGCTTCTAATAAAATTAGTTTGACATCTGTCTGTCCACGCAATGTGACCAAATAAGTCAAAATAAATTCCTTCACACTTCTTGACCAGTGCTCACTGAAATAAACTCCCCAGTCTAAATTCATCAAAGCTTTCCATCTATGTAACAGTATGCAGTGCAAAATTTAGAAGACACTCTAGCTGTCTTAAAATATACTGTAAGTTATAGTATGTTGAGTGTTTGACCTTACTTTGATTATTCTCTTCTACTTTTCTTAATCAAAGACCATAAAAAGTGAACATAATCCGAATCCAGAAATAGAAAGGGCATTGGGAAGAAAGTTTCCGGAAAGTGCTCTTCATGCAGACCAAATCCTTTGTCCATTTACTCTGTCAGTTTGAATTAAGGAGTTGAAAAAGTTCCTGCAATTAGACCAAAATATTTTTTTTTCTTGGTTTCCAATATCCTCACTTTCAGCGAAGGAACAAATGAGTGAATGCAGCAAAAATGTAACGAAATCATGAGAAATGAAATGATTTCGATTTAATATTACCACCTCATAAAAAGATAAAAGGGTAAATAAAGAGAAGAAAATGGAGGAAGGAACAGAAGGGAAAAAGAAACAATGGGGAAAATGATCTGGTGTCAAATTCAATTTGGAAAGTGAAGGAATGAAAACTGGGAAGCAGTTCCAGAATGTCGATAATTATAGAACTAGTATTATGATCCAGGGTTTTCCCTCCTTTAACAAATGTATAGTAAACTAATAAATGTATATATTCCAAATTATTTGAATCTAGTACATAAAATGTTAAAAAAGTTAAGGTTCCATTAAAAAAAAGAAAATAACTCAAAAAGAGGTGCGCAAAATAAGAACTAAAATAATGACTTATATTATCTCTAAGATAGATGGCTCAATCACGGCAGCACAAGAACAAGTCCTAAACAACAGATTCATTCAGCCAGGAGCCTATCACAGCTTTAGGCTGTGCAGAGGTGCCCCAGAGGCAGTCCAAAACGCAGTAGAAGGAGCAGGATGTAAGATGCAAGCAGGCACAGTGTACTCTAACTGGGATAATGGGCCTAGTGTAAGATTAAATGACCCCAAGTCCCAATGGGAGACAAGCTCGAAAGTGGTTGAGAGCAGCAGGACTAAGATCCTGGGGGACTTTAAATTCCAGACAGACGAGCAGCTGCTGGGTAACCAACCAGACATCGTGGTGGTTGACAAAGAGCAGAAGGCAGCAGTTGTGGCAGTCCCAGATGATAGTAATATCATAAGGAAGGAGGATGAGGAAAACTGAGAAGTACCAGGGGCTAAAGAAACTATTGGAGCAGATGTGTAGGGTGAAGTGTAAAGTGGTCCCAGTGATAATAACAGCATAAGGGGTTGTAACCCCCAAATTGAGAGATTCCAGACACAAAAAAGGAGTTCTCTGTCCTGACGAATACAGTTGTAGGAACAGCTAGCATACTGGATAGAACCTTTATACAGTCCATATCTCCATTTTGGAGGTGTTTGTGGGTTTTGGTGTTTTATTGGGCAGCTGGGGCTGAGGTGATAGAGCATGTCGTGAAAACTGAATCTTAAATAGTTTGATACCTGGCTCCTCCAGTCCATAAGTCGAAATGTCCTTGAGCAAGATACTGAACCCGAGATTGCCCCCAATGCATCTGTGAGTGTGGACATGATGTGTAAAAAGCTCTTAAAGACAGCGATTAAATCTTCAGTAAGAGAAGAAAATGCTATATAAACACCAGTTCATTTACCATTTTTAAACAGTACATGATGATATTTAAAATTAACATAAAAGTGCTTAAAATGGGTTTCTGTGTAATACGAGAGGGGTTTAAATACTTTTAAATGTGTAACACATTTTGTTAGAAGCATACTGAGGTCTTAAAATTTGAGCAGAGAGGCAGCAGCTCATGTCCATTGACTCCTACTAAAGACTAATTTAGAGGTGGGTGCTAGGCAATCTCAGCCTATGACGCATCCCACCGCACACTCTGGCAACAAATTAAAAGGGAATGCATTAGCTTATAATCACCTGCTAAGTCTAGAGAGGTTTTTAATGTTTTATTCATTGATGAGTCATAAACTTGATACTGTTTAAAATAAAACGCTGAGGTTAGTCTAGGTACCTCAGCTACGTATACATGTGGGTGAACTGTAGTCTATGTGTGCGAGCCTCAAGTACTCAGGCCAAAGAATACGTTTAGTTTATCTCTGGATACTACATGCTTAGGACATGTGAACGTGCACATTTTATCAACTGGGGAAAGCAGGGAGCATACATGAAGACAGGATAGTTTGAACTTTGAGATGATCCCACATAAAGCACCAAGCTTTTAATTTGAATCTTGTCTGCACTGCATTTTGGCTGCCATGATTTATGTATTCACTGTTACCCACACAAAGACTTTACTTGGGCAAGCTGCCCAGGTATATTGGTGGATGCTGGAGGATATTTTGCGATTTATTTTGTCATCTGTTCGAGACAGCGTGATCAATTTGCTCTTGGACAGTCATTTTGAAGAAAGGAAACAAGGAAAGTAAGAATTAGTCGTCTAAATGAGTTTGCTTAGTTTAGCTGCACCAGCTCTGAGTGTTTTCTTGCAGGTGTGTGCATGCATCTGATGTGTGCACTTGCATATCTCTGTGCTGTGCTGTGCCATGCCCCAAGTGCTGAATTATAGTTCAATCTGGTCCTGCAGCCTCCTGCATTGAAAAGGGCCTCACAAATCATAGACTACATCCACACACACACACACACACACACACACACACACACACACACACACACACACACAAGGGAGGATGGTAATGTAGGACCAGGATTTATGTGGCACCATTTATGTACAATAATGTGAATCAAGCTCAGACTCTTGTGTTGCCTATTTTCAACAAAGAACTTCAGACTCAAATAGAGGGGCTAAATGGGTTTTCTGATCTGTGCAGTTCCATGATGATGATTTGCATTTTCTAAATTTTTGTGTTACAGTCAGGAGTGCTGTGGACATGCTGGAGTTTGCTCATTCATTTCATTGTGCTCACAGTGTTGGTTTACTTTGTAACACAACACAACAACATGTGGCAAAGCTCATGTCAATCTAAAACGTGGCACATTTCTGTTTATGGTAATTGAATGAGTGCATTCTTGTGCTGTTTCTGGTCTTAACCTTACATCAGTGTTAACATATATCCAAATCTATCTAATACTTTGGTAGATTAAGTAGACTATTTCTGTAATGACAACGTATAATCAACATATGCTGTCAAAGTCTTACTCTATAATTGAAATCCCTCTTTTTTTTGTATCGTCGATATCAGGTTGAAATTTAACCTGAAAGTATTTTTTTTAAATGTAATAACTTTTATCCAGGGTCCCATTATAAAAATCAGACTGACTGAAGAAACTTAGCAGCACAGTGGTACAAAGAATATTAAGGGTTCTTAATTTTTGGAGCTTCACATGCTGTTATAAAAACGTGTAATACTGTGTAACAGAACTTCTATGGCACCTACAGTGGACACTTCACTGAATTACCATTTGCTGAACGTTTGCTGAATGAGCATTTCAAGGAAATGGTCATTCAGCAAAGTAAATGACCATTTCCTTTAACTGCATTCATTCAGATTTACGATGTGTTTCTCACTGGAAAAGGGAGGTCTGACTTTATTGGCCCCTAACCAGTCGCTAATGATGAATCCTTCATGTCATTTTCAGTTGACACAGACTCAATGAGAGTGGTTGCTTGGAGCATTTAACATAATATTGTTCACTCTGATCGAAGAAGTATGCAAATCAAGACTTTCAGAAAGCCAACTTATCAGCATGCGGAGCTGTTTCTGTCTTATATTTAACCCCATTTTCAGGGTACTTTGTAAGTTATTAAATTGTAAGCATAGCTGGGCATCAGTGTAAAAAAATTATCTCTGTATTTTTAATCCTGAATGCTCTGATTGGTTTTTACAGCCAGAAGATGCTGCTGTCATATGCGTAACACCCACCCCATTTGGATGTTATTCTTTTGACAGAAGAGTGGATATAAACCTTGAAGGAAATTATGTGCAACACAATATTTACCTTTATATCTTGGGTTACACTGAACATTGAAGCCTCTAGGGGCCTATCAGAGGGATTTAGAATTTGAGTCTTGCATGCTTAGAGCCAGTGAAATAAAATGTTTCATGCTGAATGAAATTTGTCTTCAGTGTAATGTGTCAGTTTGAGCGTGGAGCAGTATGAATGTGAATTTGGTTCAAAGGATCAAACAACATGTATAAAAGATTTCAAATGCTAAGGCCATGGGGATGCTGTGTGTTTAATGTGCAAAATGAGTTTGAAATGCATGAGCTTGTGTAAATTTGTAAATTTGTAATTTGCTCAAATACGGCTTGACACGTCCTTTTTATGCTGTTCTATGTGTGGAACTTTCTCTACTTGAGAAAATGAGCTCATGTTTCATGCTGAGCATGGTATGTGCAACTTAAGTTGCAGTACCAGCAGGGGGAGATAATATATATTTATATATTTAATATATTTAAAGCCAAGAAATCACTAGTGACCAAGGAAGGTATGAAGTGGATTGCAGGGTTCTTCTATGCCAGAAACTATTTAGCTAGGTGGCTAATATGTATTTACATGGAAATGTGTTAGTAATGTCTGTTTAAACACTTTCCTGTGATTATTTTTAAGTTGGCTTGTAATTAAATTATCTCTGTCTGCTGGTACTGCGATTTACTGCGACTTAGTGTAACTTCTGCATGCGTGTGCATTTCATGAATTAGCGCTTGAAATGGACACAATGGACCGGTGTGTCTGATACATGCTTTGCCTTGATACTGGGAGGTATGCGTTCCTGTGATTTTTAACAGTGAATCTGTATTATTGTTGTTTAACCCCAAAATAGAAAAAAAGAGTGTAAGGTGTGTAATTTTAATTTTAGAAACATGAACTATTTTATTTTAACATCCACAGTTTTATATAATTTTAATTATTTAGCCTTTACATTACAGCCTATGGATTAGAGTAGCCATATCTGTCATTATGCTTCAGAATTTTGCATAATTTTGACACAATGGTTTGGTCAACTACAGCGATTGCAACCACTGGGCCTCATTGTTTTTTTTAGCCAGAAGAGAGAAGTGAGAACAATAATTTGTATCCAGCATTTCTCTCACCTTTAGTACTGAAGAAGAATGTTTATCCCCTCTCCTAACAAAGTAAGATTGTGTTTAATATAACCAGATATGAAACCTCAATCCTTGTTGTGACATTTCAGTTTAAGCCTGTGTGGTACACACTGCAGCACAAAGAAAAGGCGATGCTCTTTGATTAAAACTGTGACATTCTGGGAGGAAAACCGAAGACAAGGCTGTCAAAATTAAAAACGAACAAACATACAAAGGGCACTCTTCCTTTAACTTTAAAGCACTTATTGCATGAATAGTTAATAAGGCATCAACACAATCCCTTCATTATGGACACACAAGACCAAAACTGCCTTTTAATGAAGAAAGTTCCACAAATTGTTATATTAGCTTTGCTGTGAATGTTACTTTTTGGTGGGGCTAAGAAATCCCCCAGACACTGCTTAAAGGAAAGGATGGCAATATTCTTTACTTGTCTCAGTGTCAGCAAATCCAATAAGACTAAAACCAACAGTGTGTTTATTTGAGCACTGCATTGTCTGTTGCACTCAGCTCCAAGGCCTCTCTGAACTAGTGATTAGAAAATGACATCAAGTGAGTGAATGATTGCGTGAAACTAATGATTGGATATGATGTTAACATAGCAGAAAGTAAACTGTGGAGTCATTCCACGTATTTATTCCAACTAAATTTCCATATTAAAAATTTAGGCCTTTGTAAAATGAGAAATCACAGACTTTAATAGGATCAGCCTCACAACACTATCAGATCCCTCTGCTACATTTCACTTTGCAGCACTTCACAAGTACTTGGCTGTGCTGAGAAGTTGAACTACGGCTCTAATACTGAGTTTGAGAAACAATTAATATATAACATATAAACGCCTATATAGTCAACTTATTTTTGCACCTTATCTTAAATCCTTTATTTACTTATAAATGCTTATCTGTTAAAATAATCACATCACTGTACAGTCAATTGCTGAGGTCTTTAAATATTTATTGACTCTGCCTGAAGGGCAAATCCACAAATCCACAGCAAGAAATTAAATTATACACATGAACACAAAACTGCACTTCCTGTGTGGCACTGTTGGCATCTAGTTTTGCAACTCATTAACAAGATTCGATTAGAATGAGCAAAAGGTCAAAACAGGGAACAGACGGTCCTGATGTTTTGAATGTGATACAAATCATGTTAAATGTTCTGAAGAATTTGAATTAATAGGCTTTGTCACTCAGAAATAGAGATTGATGTGAAAACAAAGGAAACAAAGGGTACAGTTCTGCGAGAGCGAATGAGAAGGTGAGTGTGCCTGTGTAGTTATACCAATAAATGACAGCTACTTGTCAGTTTCAGAGCGGCACATCTTCTTTGGTCATACTGAGAGTTTCGTTTCGCAAACAAAAATAGGCAATCGAGGGCTTTGGATTTATTAGTTGTACTCTAATAGATATATTATTTTCTATACTTAGTTGCTAAATGTATTAATATTGTTTCTGACATAAAATGCCTCATAACTATTTGTGTAATTCACAGATAAAGATTTAAATGCCTGCACTGAATGTTTTATTACAATGCGTTTTCACTTTTGGTCTCACTTGCAAAAATACCCTTAACAGAGGTCTGTGAAGGTTCTCAGTCATCCAGGTCATGGTAATCTAAGGAGCTTGGAAGGAAAAGCAACAGGACAAAAGAGGACCAGTCGCTTTTCTTTCCAAGCTCCTTAGATTACCCTTAACAGAGCGTTGGCCAACAAAAATTAAAGCTTCAACAGGCATAAATCTAAATGGGGGGGGGCAGACTGAGGCAGACCTCCTCCTTTAGCTCTCCTCTCTTAAGCCTCTTGTGTGACCCAGTACTTGTGTTTCAGACTCAAAGAAATATATGCTTTGATTATTGTTCTTCATGGTTTTAGTTTTCTTTAGTTCTCAGTGATCTTTGTTCTCCCTCCCTTAGTGTTTATCTCACCCGTGTTTAGTCTCCGTCTCCGTGTGTTCTCTGGGCTGTTCCTGTGTTCCTCGTTTCTTGTCGAGTCACCCTCGACTCTGTGTTAGTTCATCTCCTGTGTCTCCCCAATCAGTCGTGTCTCCTTGTCAACTCCGTGTCTCCATGCCTATCTCCTGTTTCCTGTTTTATTTTGATCGTTCCTTGTCCTGTGACCAGTGTATTCAGTTTTGCTTCCTCCCGGTCTCGTTATGTTACGTTATTTGCCCATGAGTAAGTTTGCTAATAATGATGGTGCTAATAGAACCAGTCAACAGAAAAAAATGAATAGTGCTGTTTTAATAGCATCCTCTTTCATCTGCGAGCAAATGCACCCTCCTCAGAGTACGCCCAAATACTTGTTGATGGAGCTGCAGAAGCTGGTGATAGCCTAGCATACTCAGCCGGATGGTGGACACGTACATGCTCATGCAAGTTAGTCGTGTTTGAGTACTTTGCTCGCACTATACGTCTGCACAAGTGGCACACCGCTTTGGTTACATCCTTAGGTTTACCTCTTTCATCCCAAATGGGCAACTTTATATTTTTTTAGCGCTGTCAGTGTTAACGCACCGTCATCACGACTAACGTGATTAACAATTAACCCATCTGGAGTGCAGACTGAGTCAAAATCCCTGAAATGTCTCTGTCAACGCATTTCGGGCAGTTTGTCTAGTTTGTTAATCTGGGCTCCAGATGGGTTGAGTGCGTTAAAAATTTTAATCATGATGACCGCGTTAACGCTGACAGCCCTAATATTTTTGGAAAATTAGTTCGTCTATTAGTTAATCTTTGATTATTGGACTGACGATTCTCAGTTGGAAAATTTTTACATATCCCCCAACCTTAGTATATGAACAAATATTGTTTATGTTAAAATAACATAATATTGTTTTGTCAAGTTTGACTTCATGAATGGTAGACCTCCACTTTACCTTGTAAAACTCTACCTGCAACTGCACCACCATCTCTTACTCCCCACCGATGTGAACTTTCTCACCAGACATCAGGTGTGAATAAGCGTTGCTACTCTTCTGTCACTGGCTTTTCTGAAACTTCTGAAAACAAAACCCAGAGGACATGCAGCAGACTATGTCTCTCTTGGACGACATGAATTAAAAAAAAATTAATAAAACAGAAACAAACAAAAGTAAAAAAGGCTGATTGTGGTCACCAAAACATGTTGGCTACCCTAGTTTTGAACAGACCTGAACAGTTTCCATTGTAAAATATTTGAAAGGTACAACTGGGACTTGCTCTAAAATAATTTGTATGATCGACCTGAAATTTCAAATTACTTGGCCTTGTCTAAAAAGTTTTCCTTTATGGTTTCAATACAGAGTTGGCAGCAAATGGTAACAAGTTAGCAAGTAGCTTAAATGTGTTGTTCCACATTGCTCTTTGAGTACTTGGTAAGATAAGAAAATCACTAGATAAATACTACTGTATCTCTTATTTATGCTCCTTTTCCTAGTGCACTAGTGGTAAATGTCTAGTGGTACATCTGGGGTAAGACAAGCTAAGAAATAAATGCATCTTCAGATTTCATCAACAGAAGGACTGCAATCTGAGATCTCAGTTATCTTTATTATTATTTTGGTTTTCAGCAGTAGAAGTAAAACTTTTATGAAACTTTCTTTTGCTTTTTTAATGTTTCTCTTTTTTCTGTCCAGCTCATAATTTGTTTGTGTGTATGTTGTGTAAATCCTGAGCACATTTCAATCATCGGTGTGTTTCAGAGATAACGAATTATTTAAGATACCACTCGACAGGGTAGCTAGGTAGCAACATTGTTGTAATTTAAGATGAAGATTTACTCAAGAGGATGTGAAACACATTTCTCTCTTGAATGTAGACAGTTTATCATTTTCTTTTAGGTGTACAGAAATTCTGGAGATTGCTTGATACAAAAATGACCTATACCTTTATTATAACATGTAACTACACCTACACAGTTACACAGTTACAACACCAGAAGTCTCTGTGACTGATGTCTGCAACTAAATATAAAAACTGCTGTTGTGGTTTTTCGTTTTTTAATTGTGTCATGTAAAACTCCTGCAAGTTATGACAAAACAGTGAACGATGTATGAAAATATGATTAAATATTGATATGACTGGTAATAAATATATATTGGTGTGCAATGGCTATTTGACTACCATGTCTTTTTGTTTATTAACGACATTGCTGGAATAGTGTATAGCAATTGAATACACATGTATTTATATTATTTATTCATCAAGGTCAAATGTAAAGAAAGTGTCTTTCCCTTTTTCATTGTATTTCAGCAGCACTCCAGCTTGTATTATCTTAATGACAGAGTTTTGACTCTGATTATGTGAACATGCAGAAACACAATCTACTATCAAGCTGTGAATAATGAATAGACATAAATGTGTGGGTCATAATAATGGTGTGTGTTATTAATATGGATTACTCAATCATATGCATTTGGGAGTGAGGTTATTGAATTTGATCCACAGAGTAATGTGTTTAGGCAGTGAAAGACTCCTCATTGAAATGGGAAAGCCTTGACCTTTGTGGGTGCATCTGATTACTGTCGGCTTCACTTTATCACATTTGCGTGTGTGTGTGATAGGCAAGGGCATAGTTTTGGCTTTTAAAGGTGAAGAGACCCAGTGAAATTGGGGTTTTATAATCTCATTTTATATCTTATCTATCTCAGATGGATAATACAAGATACATCTTTGTTATAGCTTATCTTCTATATCTTATAATATCATAACGTTATGTTGTGGAACTATAGTGTTATATACCTAACACTAGAAGCACCAAAGGGTGTTATTTTGAACCTGTCCAGCAACAACAGCAGTAATGCTAACATCGTTTCTTGAAGAGGTTAAGCTGTTATTTTTCATCTGTTTTTGCTAATTATAAGTAAGTTTTGACAAAACAATGATTGAAGTTTAAGTTTTAGTTTAAGTGATTTTGTCTTGATGCATGCTCAATCATCCACGTAAGTGAATCCCAACAGGTCCTGTTGACACTCAGTTTCATCCAGTGGATGATGAGAGTCAAAGCTTAAATACTGATCCGTATGTGTAAATTTGTGGTACGCATCAATTTGCATATTAATGATCAAGGAACTGATCTCACAGTCCATTGTGCATTTAATGGGCTAGTTTCGGTTATTGTGCAAATGTAGTGTTTATAAGGTTGGGGAAACCTGCGATCGGCTGAGACTGAGGAAGTCGCTTGGATGAGTGACAAAATGTTTCTCCCAGTGAAAACTGTGACATTCTGGGAGGAAATGGGTTTTAGGCATTTTATTAGTTTTGAAACAATTTAGATTATTCATTACAGATTGTAAAGCAGGGCTCGCAAAATTTCAAATTCCTGGTAGCCCTTCGGGCAGGCACTCTTCAGTTTTTGGTAGCCCAAAATAAATTTAAGTAGCCCGAATAAAAAAGGGAGCAATTTTTTTATGTTTTGTTTCCTGTTTTGTTTCCGTTACAATATTATACTTTAATGTATAATATTGTAACGGAAACAAAACATTAATCAAAAAATTGTTGAAACACAAATTACAATATTGTATAAAAATTACAATCATCAACTCAAATACTTGGTTGTAATTGAACAGAAATTTCTATGAACTTGTCAGAACTGTGTAGAACATGAATCAGTCTGTGTCAGATCCTGAATTTGAAATTTCCACTGAAATCACAGGTAAGAGGTAAGGGGAACCAAGATCTAGGCCATTTGCTTTTTGAAGTTTGCAAAGACCGCTAAATTTTGCCAGTGGTAGTTCACTCTTTGCAACATAGTAGGCTGTTCTAAACAGATTTTTCAGGTTGATCTTTAGTATGTTATTTGCAGACTGAGCAATAATGCATTTCTTGCATTTCTCATGGGTTCTAATGGGGGCCTTTCTTAAAATTACTGGTCCCAGTAACAAAGGCACTTGTCGACTCAGAAATCGAGGGAAAACCAACAACACACCCGGCAGAACATTATGTTATTTACACGGGTGCACATAAGTGGTCCGCATGTGCGCATTCGCTGTCAGAATAAAAGACGCGCACCAGATAAGAAGTTGCAACGCGCGTTTGCGTCCATATAAAAGACACTGTTTTTGTCCGCTAGAGTGGGATTTTCATGGCACATTCTGCACCACATCTCTGTGCGTTCATCATTTGTTTAAAGCCAGCTCACCTCCTGCAACCACTTTTCCTAGAATACGCGCTTCTTTTGTGGTTCATACTCCATCTGACATTTCTTTGGAGGTGGAGGAACACCAAAGTAATTGCTTAAAGGAGCTTCTTCGACATCTTTAAGAGTTCTAAACAAATGTCTGTCCTCCTCCAGAAAATCTTATGTATGCAAACACGCGTTGCAACTTCTTATCTTGTGCGCGTATTTTATTTTGACAGCGAATGCGCACCTGCGGACCACTTATGTGCACCCCTGGTTATTTAGCTTGTCATATTGCAGCCACAGAAATTCTTTTGTCCATGAAACCATAAAGCTGCACTTTCTTTTTGCCTTATAGTCTGATTTGTCATAACTTTTCCGTTTTGTGGTCGGCTTTTCTTTGGCTGTCACTTCTTCACCCTGACCTGTATTATTTGGCTCAGCAGAACTAAAATATGTATCCTGCTGCCTTTGCACACGCACTCAGATAACGGTCAGCGATTCTCTGCGCGATCAACCTCTCACATGTTTAAGCTTCCTGCGGGAGATTTCACTTGTCATGTTTGCATAGTAAACTAACGATTGATAAGACGATGTCAGAGGAATTGGTGCGCAAATTATCGTCACTCACCAGTCAGTACTGTCGCTCTCTACACACAGTTTGCGCAATTGCAAAGTGAAAGCAAAAAAAAAAGCGCAAATTAAAATGTGATTTCAATATGTCACATATAGGGCTGCTCGATTATGGCAAAAATGATAATCACGATTATTTTCACTGAAATTGAGATCTCGATTATTTGACGATATTTATTTAACAATAACAATGTATTGAATAATGGCTTTAAAGATTGTCAAAAATAGTATAAAATAGTGTGCAAATACTGATAACAGTGCAAATGTTTGCAATATAAAAAATAAAATGTAAACATCTATGTTTAGTGAACTTTGCCATGTCGCTCTGTGGTGCAGCTACAACACCAAAGTTTACACACTATGTCTACTTGATCCACGTCTGACTCCGCGAACCCATAATGTTTCCACACCACTGAAGGTTTTTTTTTTTTTTTTACCTCTCTTTTCAACCAACGGCAGTCACTCTCCTCTCCAAATAACTTCTGCTTAGCTTTCCGAGCTTCCCTCTGTTAGCTCCTCTTAATTGTTGTGACGGGTGTTCGAAACGCAGAGAGGTGCGCTCGATTTGTCACACGGAGCAGCGCGAGAGTAAAGCACGAGGGAGGTGCTAATAATCGGCTCAGTCATTTTTAATGATCGTTGAAAGCCCAGATCGTAATTTAGATTAAAATTCGATTAATTGAGCAGCCCTAGTCACATATTGACAGTGGCTCACCGATGCCAATGACATATTTACCCAGCTACATTTCCGAAAGAATGCAAAAGCATTGACATATTTCTCCTTCCTATGATAGCCCGACGGGCAGGGCAGGGATAGATTCTGGTAGCCCGACTGGAAAAATCGCTAGCCCCGGGACGTCGGGCTAGCGATTTTGCGAGCCCTGTAAAGGTAAGATATATTTTAGAATACACTAATAAACAAATGGCACAACAATGCAATACCTAATACATGTAAAAAATAAAAAATTGTAGAAGAAAAGTTTAAAATGAATTTTGGATAACGATTTGTATTTAGCTATGTTAAAATAGCAAATATATGAAAAAACAGCTGGTAATGGTATTGGATCAATGGTAGCATAATAGGATTGAAACTCTGTTTTAAATTCAGTATGTAAACTGAATTGTGATAAATAAATTATTTTTTTGGAAATGAAAAAATATACCTCAAACATGCACTATAAAAAATGTCTGCACCTTTTTGTTGACTGTCACATCTATTTTATTTATAGCCTATACCATATTTAAACATCAGAAGTTGACCCAAAGTGCTTAAGAGAGAACACATTTAGATTCCAGGCCTCCATAAAACATGTTTCAAAATTCACGAAAAGGTGAAAGCTGTGTGTTTTTTTTTTTGTATTTACTAAATATTGTGGAAAGTATCACAATTACAGTAATGACAGTAAATCACAATGATTTAGTGGTCATACAAATTTGTACAGAACTTGCAAATTAATGAAGATTCATCCAATAAATCACGACACACTTCTGTCTCCTACATAAGTTGTCTTTGTAGGCTAAAAGTATCAGTGTTGATATCGGTAAAACTGGCCCTGAATTTACTTGGTATCAGATCGATACCAAAGTTTGCTGTATCATCCAGCACTAGGCAGCAACTCTCCACGTTCTCCACGTGTTCGTTCACACACTCCCCGCTCTGCTCCACCTCAAAATCCCATCCTCCTCCTCGAGTAGTTATTCATCTTTTATCTAACTACAGTCCCCTATATATTTAGTTATCATTTAATTATCACATCTAGGCTCATGTTAGAGCAGCCATCAAATCAAAATGTGTGTAAACAATCATGTCACTAGGCAACCCAGCCTGCTGCAGTGGTGATTTTACATTAAATTCTATGGGTTCAAAATGGTTCCCTTGTTGGTTCTAGGTACAAATGGTCCTTTTGTTTCTTTTTATCCTACACTCCCTAAATTTCAGCATCTGATGAGTAAGCCCATTTTAAGAAAAGTTATGAAATATTAGATGACGGGATTTTAATTTAACACAGTTACAGGATTTTTAAAAAGCCAAGGGGTTAATCACCTAGTTGGCAGTTCTAGTGTTAACATACACGAGAACTTTAGTGTATTTTTTACACAGTGATAGGACGTAAAAAACAAATCACACTACAGAAAACATGTTTAGGTGAAAATAATAAGCATCATGATCTTTGTGATAACGATAAACAGATGATTGCCGTAAAGGCAGGGAAAATAAGTTGTTCAGTTCTTTTTCAAGCTTCTTTCGTTACATGTCACAATTCCTGCATGTATCACAATATTTCTGACTCTCTAATCAGTTGAACAGCATGTGTTCTTCGATTCAAGATTTTCCCTTATTAAGCAGGGTTCTTAACAAGGCTCCCTAATGAGCGGTTTCTGCCTTTGCATTGTCAGTGTCGGTCTATTGACTTAGCAGGCTGTTGCCCTCACAATGGTGCTGACAGCCCATGTCTGCCTGGATGGTGCCCAGATGTCAGCAGGGGGAGCTCAGCTTAGAGCTGGAAGTTATTTCTGCTACTGAAATATAATAATTTTATTTACAACGGGTGGCATGGTGGTGCTGTGGTTAACACTGTTACAGCAAGGAGGTTCTCACTTAGAACATATTGGTCAGCTCAGGTTTTTCTGTGTGGAGTTTGTGTCATGTCCCTGGCCTGCGAGTTTCCTCCAGCACTAGCCTCTCACATATACACATTAGACTAATATGTGATTTTATGTGAATGTGAGAGTGTCTGATCCTCTCTCTCTGAGGTCTGTGACGATCTAGTGTCCTGGCCAGGGTAAACCACACCATTGACCCTTGGTTGGATAACTGGTTAAAAAATGGGTGAATGGTACCTTCATTAACTTGAACTGATTGCAACCTGACCTGTTGCTGTTGTGTTATTACTTGTGTGTTCATGAAATGAATGAATTGCAAAATACGAATTTTACATCTAAAATGAAGAAAAATATGCTTACATTAACATTTCCACCCTCTATTTTAAATTATTCACTAATGCTGCTTGGTTCAGGCTTTACAAAAAAGATTGATTTCATATCACGGTAAATCTTTTGCCTCTATAAGACTAAATTCAACTAATTGTAACAATATTTATTTGATTAACACTGAGCAAAGTTGCAGAATCCCATTGCTCACCGTTGGAGTGGAGCCACTGTGAGTCACTGTGAGTCACTTGAGAGTCTGGACTTATATAAATACTTGAGCTTTTATGAACCATAAAAACATAGAGCACTTTGTTGCGTTTGTGGAGTATGTGTGTATGAGTTACTTGAGTGATTCATGATTAACCGAGGAACATAAATTGCTATATGGAAAGTTAGGTTATAGTGGCTCTTTGTTTTCGTGCATTAGTTTTTAAGAATTTGTGACACTGTACAACTCATACAAACCGTCAAAGGTTTGCTTCACAATAGTTAGTAATCTCTCACTTCATCTTCAGTTTATTTTCACTGACATTTTCAAGTGAATTAATTCTGAAAGGTAACATGCAATAAAAAGACACCTCATAAGAGTACTTTACCGTTCTATTTTCAGTGTTAGTTCACTGTTAGTGTGCAACAGCTGTCTATGAAAAGAGTTCAGCAGCTGTGTCCAAAATTGTTTTATTATATTATATGTTATACTGCCTAAACTTAACCAGCAACTGAAAGTTTAAAAAAGGGTATTTTGGAGCTGAAGCTGAAAATTGTGTCAACCTGTACAAATGCAATTTTAAGTTGTTGTTTTTTTCTTTGAGCTCTTTGATTTGTTGCCTTATAAGCCTAATGCTGTGAAACAAGGGCAGTCTGACTCAAATGCTATTATTATTATTATTATTATCATCACTATTATTATTATAAGTAGTAGTAATATTAAGTCTCTTAAAGCCTGTGAAACAAAGATTTAAATATGGCTGTCAGTTTAGTTATCACATGACAACAATGCACCACACTTCAGTCCTGATAGAAAATGTATGAGAATCTGTACACGGAGACTTGTTTATTTCCTAGCCATCGCGTTGCCTTCACCTCGTTGTTCAATAATAGTCCTTCCATAACCTTAACTTCCCGTTTAATATTACAAAACCAAGAAACTGCTTCTTTTAATTCAAACCAATTTTTTTTTACACTTATCGACAAGAACATTCAGTGACAACGCAATCTGTCCCGTTGGAGTAGTGGCGTGTATCAGCCTGAGCCCTTTCTGGTGAAAACACAGGAAGTTACAGTGTGATTGTTGTGTCTTTTTTTCCCCTGGTATTTATATTATGTACTCAGTATGTTGTCCTAACACTGGCATTTAATGCTTCTGTTTGGAAATAATAATTATATTGCTTGTATATACGATGAGTTTTTCCAAACAAATATCCAAATGAAACGCTTTTCATCAGTGTCATTGTGCTAATACTTCTGTATGAACTAAATGGAAGACAAGGCTGAACCAAAGTTAATTTGCCAAATGAATGTGAAGAAGCAAATGAAAACAAATCAAGAAACCTTGAGATTCATTCGTCAGTGTATCGTGTCTCAAAAGGAAAAGAGGAAGAAACACAGCTGTGTGTCTTTACTGACTTTATGGCTACCACCAATTATATGGCCAATATCAAGCTGAAAGGTTCTTCCATGAGGAGGAAGTTTGTCCCTTCCAAGAAATTTTTTTTCTCACAAGGATGCAAGGAGCTCGGGTAGAAAAAAAGCTACTGTAAATATAAAAGGTTTCTGAACAACTTGACTGTAATTAAGGGCGGGGCTAGATCGTTTAAGATGATTTAGAAGTTAGAGATTTGTGAGTTAAAATAGATTTGCTTGCCTTTGTGGTGCCAGCTGTCCTGTCCATCTTAAGTGCTTGTAGTAGATGCTGACTCCGTCCATCGAGTATTTATGTGTATACATTGCCAGGAAACACAAGTGACTGAATACCAAGTGAGTTACACACCCCCACACACACACACACACACACACACACACACACACACACACACACACACACACACACACACATACACTATTTATTTGTTATTGGCTACAGTAATGAGACGAGAAATACACAAGTAGCTCTCATCTCATCGCTGTGTATGTTTGTGTGTTTTCTTGCAATTACAAAGGACAAATAGCCAATACCAGCATTTTATTACGTGAAAGAGAGAATGCAACACAGAAAGCCGTTTTTTTGGTGTTTGGATGAGTTTGATTCAGACTAACAACCTTCTGAGAAACAATCATTGTTCTTTGCTTTTCCCCATCCTCTCTGTTATGCCTCTTATTCAGAGCTCCGGGTCACAGGCAGGATTCAATTTAAATCACTAAAGCGCTCAGGGACATTTGGTTTGCAAACAGGGGTTGCAGTGGCAGCACAAAACACAGACATAGAAATAGAAATTAAAAACACAACCTCCGTAACGACACACAGAAGTGATGAGAGCTGACAGGGAGGTAGGCTGGATGTAATGAAACAAAAGGTTTGCATATCTGTTGCATATCGTGAGTGTGAGCTCTGAACACTTGCATTGTTCCTCTGGGCTTTTATTTAACAAATATAATTTATATATCCTGTTGTGACTTATTTCCTTTTTTGTCCTTTTACTTTGTGCTAATGTTGACTTCGCTGTTTTGGGTGGCTCTTTCATCTTAATTTTGGGGATATTTTCTGTTAATGTCAACAAATTCTCATAAAACATTGCAACTCATCATGTACTGACACTTGGCCAGCATCCCCTATTGTCCTGCAGCGAGTAGTGTTAAAGTGTAGTGTAAAACAGCATTTTGCATTGTGAAAAATAACAACAATTTACAACAGTGCTTTCAGGTGGCAACTAAGTCAGTAGAAGCACAAATCATTGGACCTTCAGTATTCAACATTTTTGACTTGTTTTCTGCCACTGAATACATGAAGTAGCTATTTTGGTTTTAGTTACAGTACAGCTAGTCTAAACAAGAACAAATAAGAAGGCAAATTTCATACATTTATTAAAGAAAAAATACGCATGCCTGAATGAGATGAGTGGTACTCTGGTCCACTGCCCTGCTTTGGTTCTGGTCCACCTTTAAAGGTTCATGTTTTATGAGGGGATGAATAAGGGAAACCTGACACTTTTTCTAAATGCCATTATTTTTTGTATCCATCAATCTTTCCATTTTAACCGTTTTTCTGCCACTTACCAAGGCAGGGTAGGGGCTGTCATGGGAGTAGAGCTTCTAAGGAGAGATGCCCAACCCTTGGCCAGCTTGGAGAAACAAAGGTGGCTCTTCTGGTAACAAGATGTTACCAAGTCAGCTACGTCCACTGTCATGAGACACTCTCGCAAAAAACTCACGGTTTTAGTAACGCAGTAACGCAGCGTTCCTACGGGAAAGTAACGGTAATCTAATTACTGTTTTTGCAATGGTAATCCCTTACATTACTCGTTACTTGAAAAAAGTAATCGGATTACAGCAACGCATTACAAGTAACAAGTAACGCGTTACTGCCCATCTCTGATCGCGACATAGGAATGTACAGATGTGGGGAAAAGTATTAGCCCTACTATGAAATGTAATTTTTTTAGAAAGTATAAATTATTTTTATGTGCATGTAAATGAATTATTTCAGAAAAAAACCCAACATCAGTTTTGAAAAAAAAACCCCACAATAATGCGCTTTAACTCTGTAATGCTGAAAACTTGTAAAGTCAAGTTAATCTGAGGGTTATCTTTCAATTTTACACCATATAAAGAAATTCAGTAAGGGTTTGAGCTGTCACTTGAAAAACCATCATGTCATGAATGAAAAAAGACAACAGTTTAAACTAGAGAAAGAGAAACGTTGATTTTTCTGAGCGTCAAGAACTGGAATGAATATGCGAATCAAGAAATTCAAAGAGAGCCACACAATATGGCAAAGGTAAGTGAAATATTTCAGTGACTGAGGAAAGAAAACTAGTAACAGATGTGTCAGAGCAAGAGACTGATTGCAAGTAGTTGCAGTGACCAACTACTCACCCAGAGGTTAATCGTGTAGGACCGACAACCTCTGGGCAACCACGTTTGTTTGGAAGACGAGTCTGACTTGGAATAACTGAATTCACTCACAAACAGATTAGTAAAGATTTGCAATTAATCACCATATAATTTATAAACGCAGACTGATTGACTTTTATTGGTTACAGTATGTTAGCAGTTTGCTCTGAGGAGTGCAATTCATCTGTTCCATAACATAATGAAACACACAAAGGTTTGTGGGAACAGGTTTTACTGTAAATTGTGCTAAAAATCACGTTTTATTTTGCACCAGATATTCATGTAATAGTTGCCACTAGGAGTATTTATCTGGAATGGAGAAGGAGATGCTATCGGAGTACTGGAATAAGTGGCACTAGAGTGCAGAACCAAAACTTTGACTCTGTCCTGTTGCTCTTTACTCACCAGAGTGTTTCTAGCTGAGCCACACAGAACAGCGTGAGAGTAACGGAAGAGGAGAATCCAGATGCAAGATGCATTCAAGGATATATCTAGCTTACCTTTTTCAGAAACCTTGGCATCATTTCGGACAGTGAGCTCAGTGTTGATGGTCTTTTTAATAAGGTCACCGGCTTTCTGTCACATGAAAAATGTATTCAAAGTTAGAAAATTCTTAGCTTGACTCGGAGATACTGGTCGATGAATTCATATCAGCAGGTTAGAATACTGTAATGTTCTATTTTCAGGTTTATCTAAATAAATAGGACAACTTCAACTCAATTCAGACTACATGGAAATTTGTAAACATAACCCCAGTACTGAAACCAGTTCCTTTGTTCCCAGTTCAGTCCAAAATGGCCTTTAAAATTCTTCAGTTAGTTCATAAAGATGTCAATGGTTTGGGTCCCCAGTGCATCTCTTACTTGCTCAGTGTCTATCTGTGGCTTTTTAAACCTATATAGGTTTTTGACTCAGGTGGTCGTGGACACCCAACTTTATGAACACAATAAGTTGAGAATTACACTACGTCAGATTTTCATTTTCTGATACCAGAAGTGCTTCTACTAAAAATCTTAAGGTGACCTTAAGGTTTTTTGAAAATCTTGTCAATACAATAACTCGAGAAAGATGTCAGCTAGGATTTTCAAACTGATACCACAGGTGCATCTACCAGGAGGCTGAGGAGTAGCCCTGGTATTTTGTATTTGTATTAAGTTTAAATATAGTGAAATGTGCTATATAAATAAAACTGCCACTTTTACAGTGAGGATAGCACGTGCCAGTGTTTCCAGTATTTCTACACAGAGATCACTGCACAATGAAAACCTCTCTTTTCTCAGCCATGTGCATGCATTGAGCGACATTCATGCTTCTTTTCTTACATTCCTTGATATCAACAAGAATGTGTGTTAGCGTGTTAGATTAATTTCTTTATATTACAGTATGTTACAATAATATGCAGAATATTCCCAGTCACAGACTTACATCTTCAGACACAATTGCAGTCTCAGACTCAAGAATACACACAGTTTATTGCGCCAGAATTAAATCCCCTGTCAACTTAGTGCTTTGGCCAGCTGTACTCCTTAAACTCAGTATTTAATATGCAATGATGCCAGTTTAAAAAACAACATTTGTTTCTACTTTTCTGCAGCCCATCACCCTTTTTTAATCAAATCTCCATGCATGGAAGGAGGCAGCTTTAGGGTTGATCTTTTCACTCAGGAGCGTAGCTGTTCTTCTCTGTCTGCCCATGACAGTAGCTGCATGTTAGTTGCAAAGCCAACAAACCTTATGTGTAAAATTTCCTCCTATATGTCCTCATAGCAAGGCTTTCTAAATACATCAGTACTGTCATTCTGACCTTATTAACACACCTAAAAAACAATCCAGAATGAAGCACCCTGATAACAGAAACCCATTGCAAGTAGTGCACTGGGCAGCAAACTGATTTGCCATATTTCACCTGCAAGTACACAGTAATGCTGATTCTGAAATTACTATGACAAAAGTAACTCAACAATTTACACAAATGGAAAAGTCCCAGTAATATTACTGGTGGAACCACAGAAGCAGTTTTGATTACCCAGAAAAACGGCACTTAGAATTTAAGTAAGCAGTGTTCAAAATTACACATGTAGGAAAAACAGATGGGGAACACATACACCTTCTGCTTATTTCTATGTAACTGAATAAAACTTTATACATTTTAGAAACTGATGTAAAGATTGAGAGCAATGGCTAGACGTGAAAATTTGTTGATATGTGGTTTAAACAGGAGGTACAAATAAACATAATCCGTTATTAACATGCTGTTGATCTGTGCAGTTAGCATTTCCCTGTACTGCTATGCCTGCTGGATTTGATGTGGAGCATTTCAAAAGAGTGATGTTTTTCATTATTTCTTTACTGTAATGTTCTGGCCTGTCAATCAAATTGTGCTGGCGTACTTGGTACTTTTGATGGTGCCGCTTGAGTTTCGGTAGATGGCATTTGTTCTCAGACGTGGTGGAGACCGCTGCGCACGCTAACTACACTGTGAGTCTTTGACTTTGTTCTGTCACAGACTCACTAGACTTACTTTTTTCAGTTTCACTACTTTTCTGTCATAATTTTGCATCCAGAACCTAAACCTTGACCTTCTTTCTTTCACACATATTCCCACTCTGTTAGTGCCTTGTTCAGCGGTTGTCCCTAGCTAACACCCTGGCATACATCAATACACTTACATTTCCTTTTTTCCCCCGTAATTTCCCTCTGTAACCTTCTTACCTCATACCAGAATACTAGAATCCATCAGGAAGAGGTCAGAGGGTCACATGACGCCCACACATCTCTCGCCTTCATCTCCAGGGAATCCTAAAGGGGTAAAAAAGGTGTCATTTTAGCACCAAAGTGAGCTGAGCCCATTATTAATAACATTAGGTGAAGTTAATAGGCAGGCATAATTCTCCAGATGCGGATGACTTCATTGGAGAAATTGGCCTAGAAACATTTAATTTAAGTCCAAATTACTGTGGAAGTTTCTCATTCTGCTGGCAATTTAACAGAAAATAACATAAAATGGCCGTGCAGGTTACGATGAAGCACACAAAGAGGGGAAGTAATTGAAAAGTATTGTCCTTCAGGAAATATAAATGGGGTGAAAAAGACAAGAGAGAAGTATCGAGAAGGGAAGAGAAAGAAGGAGTGATGAAGAAAAGAGAATAAAAGGACCCGTTTTAGAAATAATAAATGGGCTAAAGCCAAAAATAAGATAAACAGCAGGAAAAAATGATGAATAAAAACAAAGTAAGAGGGCAGGCGGCAAGAATGGAGAATGACTTGGATGATAGACAAAAGGGAAGGGAATGTAGATGCTGAACACACAAGAGAGAGTGTCATTTTATATGTGTGTGTGAGGGAAAATGATATTAAAACGGACATACTGCTTAAAAGCACTTGAACTACCTTAAACATACATCTTCTAAAGTGACTTTCAGAGCTTCGTCTTTTGATCTGAGTGTGGTTACAACAAAAACAGCCCTTGTTGCACAAACCTGAATAATTCAACATCTTTAGTTCTTGCAAAGTGGAAGCAGCATGGTGGCCACAACTGAACTAGACAGTGAGGGCACAGTTCCAGCTGTGCCTTCTGCTTTAGAAACTCTCACTTGAAGCATCTTTGATGTGTCGTGATCTCTCTGTAAAAGCAAAACAATAAAAGTAAACAGCATAGTTAATTAATTTTTGATGTCGTGTTTTTGTGTCTCCGCAGTCTTTGCTCATAGACACTTAACTTGGGTCGAGGTTAGGGAGCTGGGAGAAAGAGGAGTGCTTTATTAAAATTTATGTCATGCATTCAACTTTCAAAAGGTCCCCAGAAGCCATTCATGGTTGCTGACTAGCAACATCTTGTGCCCTTTGATGAACTTTTGTGTGCTTGCAAAGTAAGCTGTTAAGCAGCTAAACTGCATTATAACTGTGATTTTTGAAAGAATGCATTTGTAGCGTTGAATATTTCTATAATTGCAAGCCAAGTTTCTACCAGCATCTCATCTCAGGAAATGATTATCCCTGTAAAATCATCTTTTTTTAGCTTAGGGTTTACTGCTGACTGTTACCTTCTTTCAGCAACTGCAACTACAAATATTGTTAGTCCAAAAAAGAAGTTGTAAAATAAGGTATATGCAACAATTGCAGCAATTTGCAGCCTGTTTATTTGACTATGTACTGGTATTTGTGGGAGAAGACCCCATTTACAAGACTTAGTGGATTATATAGGAGTTAGGGTAGTTAGTTGTCTAGGATTTCTGGTGACTCCCAAGGTGAGCTATAGGGAGTGGTTACTTGCTTAGTATGCTATAACAAGTTAAACATAAAATATATCTAATCATATTCAAAGATACTGTATTTGTGCAAATTTTCTGTTAATACTTTAGTTGTAAGTAATTATTTGTAATGCAAAAAGAAGAAAATTATCCCTTTTCCTGCTCTTACATTGCATTTCAATATACAGTGCCCATCTTGGTATAAAAGAGATATCCAGATAATTACAGGAATAGTATTCTTTATTTGCGTAAACCTGCATAGTTGCCTTTTAGCAAGTCTCTAAAACTTCTCTAATGGAGTTACGTACCTGACAAATAGACTGTGCTTGCAACAAGAGAGGTCAACTTCAGGTGTACATGTCCAGCAGCTGAATGGTACTGGGAACCAAAGACCCGGTGCTTAATAAATTATTGTGGGATAAATACGAATTAAATAAGTAATAAGGTTTGTACTGAAAGTTTAATACTGCAGTAATGTGGGTATTGGTGGTGAAAAAGGATCATTGGTTCCTAGCGGCGTTTGATCCATTAGTTCATAGCCAGTTCCCACCAGAGTACATTTACAACAGGCTGGAATGAGAAGATGAATTATTAAGCCCAAATAGAGACAAAAGAAAAAATCTTCTGACTGCTGCTATGGTGCTCAGCTTGTACTGCTCAGAGGAAAACAGCTTACTTTAATATGTATGGAAGAATAACATATACAAAGAAAGAATAAGTGAATGATGAGTGAAATGAAGATCAAAACTAGTTTTTTGATAAAGGTTGTGTGAAAGTCTGGACTGGGACAAAAAATCAGCCCTGGGATTTTTAGTTAAGTTGGCTCGTGATTGGTCAAAATAGCCCAAATGGTCCAATCAAATATGACGACATAGTTGTGCAACTCCTCAAAGTACATGAAAAAAAATATAAACAAAACAAACAAATTGAATATATGCATATATGTTTGATTATTGATACTGAAAGAGTTTGTCTGTTTGATCAGATTGGTACGGCTGTTGCACTGCAGTGCAGCATGTGACAATTAAAAGCTAAACTTAAGCTACTAGCAGTAGCTCATGGTCAAAGAAGCCATTCATTTTACTTGAATTCTTGAATCTTTTACTTCCTAATTATGTCCCTCCATCTATTTTCATCCACGTTTATTAACCCTCCTCTGAAACTTCTCCACTGCTATTATGAGCAGCAGCAGCAGCAGTTTGACTAGTGACCAGTACCTGTGAGGGCTCGTTTACTCGTTGTCGCTGGTACTGCAGTTGACAGTGCAGCTGCAGCAGCCTCGATAGCCAACATCTCAGTTTGCTTAACACATTTTGATGAATCTGTTTTTAATTTCTTTTTTGTTTTCTGTCTTACCCTTTTTGCTTTTGTTTGTCAGTCTTTATCAATCACACCTTCCACACTAAACTTGGTTCTATGAGGTGCATGAGCAGGAAGGTGGTGTAGGGGCCTGGCAAATGTTCACCAGACCAGCCCTGGTTGTGTGCACACCCTGCAGCAAAGGTGGGTTTAAGACACTCGTCCCCACAAATTTGTCTTGTGAATGTCAAATACCCAGCTTGCTTTTCATCAGTTGCAATGGATCCGTTGTATAGAAGCCTTTCAAGCCTCTGCTGTCTTATATTTTATATGTTTATCCTAATTTATTACATCTCCAAGAGCAATGAAGCAGTTTGAACATATGGCTGAGCTGTGAAGGTTTTAAAACTTTGGGGAAGTACTACAACAACCTCATTTTGGTTCCAGTTGATTGCTTTTCATTTCCCATCTGTATTTGTATTCCTCTTCTCTCACTCCTTGGTGAATTGACCCTTACGGTTCAAACTGAGATGAAGCTCAGTTTGAACCGTAGTTTGATTTAAGAAAAGATGTTGTGTCCCAATCCCTTCAAACTCTGGTTGTGTTTGATAGTGATGTGACCTAACCCCTTCACTGGAGCACAACAGAGGTACTTTTTAATTTGCGTTGTTGTTTCATCATGCATTTATGAAAAACAGTATGTTTGCGTGTGTTACTGAGTGACTTGCCACTTCTTCACTTCAGTGCTTTGCGTGGCAACATGCATGCATTCCTCCCTTGAATAACTCCTGTTGTTCTTGTTTCTCTTCTTGTCTTGGTGAAATAAACAAGGTTGTTGGCATTAACTGTGACCACAAACCAAAGGCGTTATTTACTTTGTGAACAGTGAGCATTGTTAGAAGGTAGGAATCATAATGATGAAGAAAAGGTTAAAAAGAGCTCTGGAAGTTTTACAGAAAAGAAAAAGAGCGAGATCAGAAGCAGCATACGGAAACAATAGATTTGCATTAACGTAGAGGTTGTTAGCGAGCACGCACAGAAGAGCCAATTGTTAGAAACTATTTTGTGTTTCTTTTTATAATTTTGTAATGCTCTGCAAAGGATATTCATATTACATATTGTGAAGGATGAATAATTTAACTTTTTTAGTATGTCGCACAACATAAAATTAACTGTTGTCTTAATGAGGTTCATGTTGTAAGGCAAATATCTTACTGTAGAGATACTCAATGATCCCTGTGATCAGAGGTCAAACTCTGTTGGTTCATGTGTACGGAGTAAAGGGAGTGAAAAAGAAAAAACAAACAGGACAAAACTCAAACCATGCTTAGAAAACCACCTTTTCCTGAAAGTCGTAAAAGCTTTATTCCACACAGCAGTTTAGTTTTCAGCATTCGAAAAACTAAAGGCTGCTTGATCAAAATTTTTTGTCTTTGCACTTTGAGCACTGGAAAACCCCTGGGTAATATCCTGGAAGCATGCCAGACTTGATAAATGTTTTGAAACAGTGGTGAGGAAGCACGTTAGGAGGCAGATTAGTGGATGATGCAATCACCAGACCTCCAACCAAGAGACAACCAATTCTGTGGGATCTTCACTTTGTTCTTTGAGTCTCTCTTTGTCGGATGCCGCTTCTCGTTTTTCCATTTTCTGATCAATGGTGTGCCACACTTTTAGTAATTGGTCTGAAATTTGTAACTGTCCAAACAGCATTTTCACACTGAAAAATGAACAGAAGCCTATTTCACATTAACAATGCTGCCTTATTCAACCAATGTTTTTTTTCTCTCTGCTGTAGTGTGGGGGAGGTTTCTCACCTGTACTTTGGTTCAACATCAAGTGTAAAGGGTCTGGAGTAAAAAGCACCCACATAAACTGTATTTCTCCTGAAATTAATTTCAATTCATTTTAATCACAATGTTTTTTCAGTTTCACTTAAAACGCAATAATAAAGTATTTTAAGCATTAGTGTTACAGATTAGTAAGGAACTACAAAATATTTAATTAATCATTTATAATTACATTTATTACATTTTTACATTCATATTAGTCTTACATTAGCACTCATTAGTATTTAATGGACAAACGGAGCTGTAAACACTGTGGGTTTTTTCATTAATTTATGTCTGTTTAATTAAATCATTTATATACTTTATAAATGATGGATTAACATTTCTAAATAGAGTATTTTATCAAGTGCAAATCAATTATTTAATGGGTCATATTATCAATTAGCAAATTATTGAGATGCACATTTATACATATAATGGTTAAGACAGGCAGTAATTCTTGAGTATCTAATCGGTTCTGCTTGTCCTTCAGCAGTTTAGCAAACACAGTTTTCAAGACCAATGACACTTGAGCTGATTTTAATTTTGGTGAAAAGTGGATCAAGGTATCACCAAATGTGAAAATCAGTAGAAACTTTATTTTACCCAGAATTTTTTTTTTTTATTGGATCATCTTTAAACTTCAAAAGAATAGTCCCGATCTAAAATTTAAGACCACTTGAAAAATGGCAAAAAATCATATTTTGCATGGTTGAATTTAACAAGGTTCCCATTAGAGCTTCAAAATGCAACCAGATCAAATGGGAGTGAGCATTCAATTTATTGAAAACAGTCACGGTGGAGCTACTCATAGCTGAGTTCATGTTTGGAACTTTGATTTCTGTTCTGGGGGATTTACGGATTTTTTTGGAGGTGTGGTGTTAAACTGTTGATCAGCTGTAAAACAGCCTGTTTCAGTTTAAATGTTGTATTCAATTGCATCTTCAAAAAATGTTTTGTCTCACTCCCATTTCTTCCTGTTGCATTTTCATGCTCTACTTGGAACCTTGTTAAGATCCAACCATGAAAAATAGAATTTTTTGCTATTTTTCAAGTGGTTTTAAACTTTTTATCAGGACTACTAGACCTTGGGAACATGAGTGCCTGTTTTGGCTAAGCATTTGACCTTTAATGTTAGTGACCGAGGTCAAAGCTGATCTTGATCTTGAAAAATTAAAAAAAACATATTGAGTATAATATATCATATCAAAGGGCATGGAGAGAGCTGCACAACACACTTTTAATTTTTTCAATAGAATGCCCTACGACATCACAATGAGGCCATAAAGTTTCGCAAAATCGCACACTGCATAAAAATATCTTAAAAAAATCAGGTTTTTACATCTTATATAAGCCAAATATTTGAGACAGTTCTGCTCCAATCATAGGGAAAAATATAATAAAGCACACTATTTTCATATGTCATGCTTGAAGGTCATAGGTCAAAGGCCAAGGTCACACGAATTAGGAACAAGGCAGGATCATCTCCAAAATTTAAAGCAATACATTAGTCATTAGGGGACATAAGCACTTTCTTTGTTTGAGCTATTTTTTCAATATATTGTTTCACTTCACAGTGACATAAAACGATTAATATACTACACCTGATTTCCACGTTACCAATGCTGACATTAGCTACTCCCTCCTGTTCCCTTAGGTCCTCATCCACCGCTCACCTTATTGTTCCCCTTGCCCGTCTCTCCACTATGAGGAACAGAGCTTTCAGCCGCTCTGCTCCCCACCTCTGGAATTCACTTTCTCCTGATATTAGAAATACCAGCTCTCTTCCCTTTCAAGTCAAAACTCAAAACCCATCTTGCATGGTTGAATTTAACAAGGTTCCCATTAGAGCTTCAAAATGCAACCAGATCAAATGGGAGTGAGCATTCAATTTATTGAAAACAGTCACGGTGGAGCTACTCATAGCTGAGTTCATGTTTGGAACTTTGATTTCTGTTCTGGGGGATTTACGGATTTTTTTGGAGGTGTGGTGTTAAACTGTTGATCAGCTGTAAAACAGTCTGTTTCAGTTTAAATGTTGTATTCAATTGCATCTTCAAAAAATGTTTTGTCTCACTCCCATTTCTTCCTGTTGCATTTTCATGCTCTACTTGGAACCTTGTTAAGATCCAACCATGAAAAATAGAATTTTTGCTATTTTTCAAGTGGTTTTAAACTTTTATCAGGACTACTAGACCTTGGGAACATGAGTGCCTGTTTTGGCTAAGCATTTGACCTTTAATGTTAGTGACCGAGGTCAAAGCTGATCTTGATCTTGAAAAATTAAAAAAAACATATTGAGTATAATATATCATATCAAAGGGCATGGAGAGAGCTGCACAACACACTTTTAATTTTTTCAATAGAATGCCCTACGACATCACAATGAGGCCATAAAGTTTCGCAAAATCGCACACTGCATAAAAATATCTTAAAAAAATCAGGTTTTACATCTTATATAAGCCAAATATTTGAGACAGTTCTGCTCCAATCATAGGGAAAAAAATATAATAAAGCACACTATTTTCATATGTCATGCTTGAAGGTCATAGGTCAAAGGCCAAGGTCACACGAATTAGGAACAAGGCAGGATCATCTCCAAAATTTAAAGCAATACATTAGTCATTAGGGGACATAAGCACTTTCTTTGTTTGAGCTATTTTTTCAATATATTGTTTCACTTCACAGTGACATAAAACGATTAATATACTACACCTGATTTCCACGTTACCAATGCTGACATTAGCTACTCCCTCCTGTTCCCTTAGGTCCTCATCCACCGCTCACCTTATTGTTCCCCTTGCCCGTCTCTCCACTATGAGGAACAGAGCTTTCAGCCGCTCTGCTCCCCACCTCTGGAATTCACTTTCTCCTGATATTAGAAATACCAGCTCTCTTCCCTTTCAAGTCAAAACTCAAAACCCATCTCTTCAAACTGGCTTACTCTCTTTATAATTAGTCTTAGTCTCCCATAATTTCACTGTACATGTACTACAGTGACAATAAAGGACTATTCTATTCTATTTTATTTTATTTAAACATTGCCTCCAATTATTGTCTAATGTTGTTTTTATCCTTTTTACTGTTTGTCTTCTATGCTTTGTACAGTGACCTTGGTTTTTAGAAACAAAATGTATTGTATGTACTATTATTACCATAAATTATCTATAAAAACTGTTGATGCCATCAGGCTGATGTCAGCATGTTGCAATAAAAACATGATAAAACATCAACATTTTAGTAAATTAAAATAAAAATGTATTCAAAAGAAGCACTTTTTAATGATTAAGAAATTGGCTCATTTGCGACTATCGGTAATTCAAATTTGTCTTGAAATGTAATATAAACAATTCCTACTGGTGTCACTCTCTGAACAAAGAGTGTATAACCACACAGTGATGCTCCATGTCCTGTATTATTGGGGTAATGTTGTGCTGAAGTGCTTAATACTGTATCGAAAAAAAAAACCCAAGTCCCATGGAAATACAGACCTATCAGTCACAGATTTGTCCTTCGGCATTATAATGTGATCCAAAACCTTGAAAGAAAAAGCTTCAAATATCGGAAGAGCAGCATAATTTCCAGACATAAATCCTATCAAAATCAAAGTGTCAAACCAAAGCAATACATTTGTGGGAACTTTGCAAACAGTTTTGGAATGAACTTTGTAGAAAGGATTCCACAGGGCTGTGTTCAGCTGCTGAATGAGAAAAGCATTTTACAGTTACTGGAGTGTATTTATGCATACACAGTACATATTTCTACATCACAGGAAAACTTGCAGGGTAACAATGGCAAAGAGACAAATGCACTGGTTTTGCTTCATAAAGATATTAACAAGATATTATAAAAACCTATAGCTATTATTCATACAAGTCAGTTATATTTAATTGCACAGACACAGTGTCAGTGGCTAGAGTCCTTCCCTTTTTGCACTCCTGCTGCCTTTAAATATAAACAGGTTTCTTAAATACCACCACACACTCATACACAACCACTCACACTCACACCGAAAATCTCAATCATAAGAACGGCTGTGGTTTTATATAGATTAAAGTAATTTTACATAAAGGAACTGAATTTAAAATGTATGCAAAAACAATGAATGTATTCTGAACCTAATTACATGCTGTGTGATTGGTTTTACAAGAGTAAAAGAATGTAACACCAGTGAAGGAAGAAGCATAAGCAAACATCTGAGAAGTCTAAAGCTCATTTTTGCGAGTGTTTTAATAGAAAAGCTCCTGAATCGTCACATATAAAAACAGGCTTTTCTAACTTAATGACTCAAAGACCAAATCTGCTTCTTCTATCACAAGAAAAAAAATCCTCCCAAGAACAGAATAATCCTTTGCATTATTTACATTTCTTTAATTGCTCCTAGTGTAATTCATTTATGTCGCTGTTGCTTATTGGCCCCGGCTGTAAAATGCCAAACATCCACTGGAGCAAATTTCAAACCCCAGTTTTTCTCATTCTAAACTCACTGTGCATAGACTAGGTTGGACTTTGAGCTTTTGTATTTTGTTTATGACTGAGCAACAGTAGTAATGATTATGGTAATTAATCTTGTTGTTACAATATTGGCGTAACTTGTCTCATTCTCCTCTCTGTATAACTTGCCTCCATGATTGCCTGGTTGCCTTGGCGATGCCAACTGAACACCCATCAAATGCCAGTCACTCAGTTTCACCATACTTAATGAAACACTTCCTGACTTTCAGTCTCCTGCGCCTGTCTCTTCACATTCATTTACTACTTCCCATGTTCTTCGCTGTCTTTCACCTTTGCCTTGTTTGCCCTCTTCCCTTTTCTCTGCTGGTTTGCATTTTAAGCCATCACTCTTTGTTATTTTTGGTCGTTTTCCACACCCACTTTTATTCTTCTTGCTCCTTTTTAAGAGACTTTAGGGTGTATCTGTGTGTGTGCAGCCACTGAATGTATTTACCTGAATTTAAATGTTTATAATATAAACAGGATTTATAAATGTTTTTACAAGGAAGTGTGCATACATGAGCAGTTTGCAGTATATGTGGGTTGCCACACATAGAGGAAAAGCGCCATGACTTTGCATCCAGTTGCCTCATTATGGTATTTAGTCAGGCTTATGTTTAAGCATAAGTCTGCGGGATGGTATGGATCTAATCCTGTTTAAACACATCCCGTGCTTCTGTGTTATTTGAGGCTTAGTTGTGTGTCAGAAAGTAACTTGTGTTTGAGTCAAAAACTGAAACAAAGATAGAGACAGAAAGATCAAGGATTTAAAAATAACAGGGTTAGAGGCCACAGAATCGCTGCACATATCTCAAGCACTTTGTGAACCTATTTTTGAGAAGCAAACTATAAATAAATGTAATATTATTTATTATCTTTTAAAAAAAATTGATTTAGTTCCAATGTGAACTCTTTATGTGGTGAAATATGGTGCACTTGCACTATCTTGTGATCCATAACGAGCCTGTGCATGGTTCACACCCAGATAGTTAAAGGCAGTGTGAGTGCAACCCACCAGTGTAATAAGGCAAGACAACCGTGCCTCATTTGAGTTAACCCTTGGCCTCTGTCACATTATTGTAGGGCTTTCAACATAGTGACTATCTGGACCAAGACTTCCTATTTTGCTCACTGGTTTATGACTGTAGATAAATTCAAAAAGTGAACATAAAGCTCACTTGTAGTTGGATGATAGCCAGTAGTTTCAAGATGGAGTTTTAGCAAAGACAGACATCTTTTGTTCTACCACACTGATTGTTTATATTGCACCCAAATCCTGTTGCACCCAAAGTGAATGATCAATTAAACTTGGCCACAAATGGAAACCAAATTAGTTCCAGTACCAAAACATATGTCCCTTAAAACATATATTTATATGAAGCTTTGTGTTTCTAGAGATTACTGAGGAAACAACTTCCAAAAAGAGCAAATATGGAAGGCCCTTGGTAGGTTTATAAGGGTGAATGGACTTCACTGAAGGGATGAAAAAAATGTCTAGAAACAAAAATAGCAGAGTCAGATGTACAAAAGATTTGTGCAGGAAGGTTCATACCTCACATATTTCAAGTTATACATTTATACTATGTTGTAAATAATTGTGTACATTTGGGTTCTTTTTTTTGGAATACTTTATTAATCCCCTGTAGGGCAATTACTCTCTGCATTTAACCCATTCACTCAGTGAAGCAGTAGGCAGCCACCAATCCAGCGCCCGGGGAGCAGTTTGTAGGGATGGTACTTTGCTCAGGGGTACCTCAGGGTAGCCGTTCGGTGAACCCCGACCTTTTGATCATGGGGCAAACGCTCTACCTGCTGAGCTGTCTCCTCCCCTACTTAAATATTAATGTAGTTATTTGGTGAGATTAAAAAATAATTTGGTGGTACTTGTTTATCTTGATGCAAGATAACTCTTTGTTTTCTTTAAATAATACCAAATGCTGCAGCTTCTAAATTCTCTTACTACAATAGCAAAAAATAATAAAGGCAAAAAACCCAACAACATTTCAATTGATGTTTTGCTTTTGAAATAAATAAAAACTATCCTGACCAGCAAACTAACCTTTAAATTTCATACACGGTCATGTGTCAGCAGGATGGTGCTGTTACAAATGAAACCACTAACGTTTCACCCGGATGAGGGATTAGTATCTAAATCAGAAAGAGCAGATTTGTGATGTTGGTTATTTAATATTTGTGCTATTTCTGTTGCAATGCTATATGGAATGGCCTTCATACCCACTAAAGTTTCCTCTCATCTAATCTTACTCCCAGAAAAAAAGAAAGAAAGAGGGCTGGTGATTTTGGAGAAAAAAGAGAATGTGGAACTGAGGTCAAATGGGCCCCACACCTTGTTTCTTACTTGACTGAACATTCAGCATTGTTCACCCCAGGGCTCTGTCCACCATGTCCATCTCTCTACAGGTGTGTGTGTGTGTGTGTGTGTGTGTGTGTGTGTGTGTGTGTGTGTGTGTGTGTGTGTGTGTGTGTGTGTGTGTCTAACGATGAAGAGAAGCTGAACACAAAAAAAAAATACTGAAAGGAAAAAGGACAGAGAAGAGCATAAGAATAGGACAAATAAAGCAGAAGTTGAAGGACAAATTTTAGATGATGCTCAACAGAGTTTGCGATTGCTCAAATAATACTTGCACATATAACAGGGTTAAGATGAGGTGACTAGATACACTTGGTTGAGAGTAGTGAGGTTGAATATTTTAAGAAATTTAAAAAAAAAAAGAGATTGTTAAGGAAGATGCAATGCAAACTTGAGTTGTACCCTCTGGCTACACTGAACACATATTTTCAGCATCTTTATGTGCAGCACACTGTGGCTGTGAGTCACAGGCAAAACAAGACAGTGAGCTTTAGTGTGTGGACCCAGCATTGCACTGTGAAGTTTTTCCACTGAGTTTATGTAGCAAAGTTAAATTACCGTGTACAGACTGCAGTAAACTATGTGAGAAGTAAAGTTACTAAGCAACTGCCAGTTGGTACAGACAACAAATCCTGGAGACATTTCCCATATTCTCTCTAGTATCATTTAGTCAAAGCAAACACTATATGATTCATATGTGTGTAAAAAGGGCTGTGCACACATGTAAAAAAATAATGACTGCCCCATTTTTACTCTTGAGAAGAACATTCCTGAAGTGCATATGCTCCACTTACGCTCTGGTATAGCCTCTTTCATTGATTATCAATGTTGCAGCATCTGCAGATGCTACATGCACAGGGTTACTTTAAAGAATAAACTCATATCCAATCCACCCCCACATCCCCAGTCCCAGTATCTACTACCCTACCACCTTGCACTGCATAATATCATTGTACTTCCTGCATTAGTAGTAGGGAGTGTGGGCATTTGTTAATGTAAAACCTGTCCTGTAGGATCATCCAGTATGAAGAGTTGTCCTTGGGAGATGGGGAAATGAGTAAACACAGGAGTGGTTATGAATTTAATGTGTTCAAATTTTCCTTCAAGGTGCCCCGTAGCATTTTCTTGTTTACATTCAGTTTTACTCACCAGAAGGCTTTGTATTCATTTTTTTGTTCTTTTTTTGTTGAAACCTAGCAAAATAGTTCTGCCAGTTATTTGCAAAGTTGCATTGGCGTATTTGTGTATTGCTTACCAATATGAATTATTTTATAAAGTGTAATGTGAATATATTTTATGCAAAATCTGCATCTGCAAAGTGACAAGCAGTTTGAGGAAAAAGTGAAAAAAAATCCCACTCAGAAAGTGTTAAAATTATTTAAAGTGGCGTGTGCTTAACAAATATGTTTAAGCACATGCTAACAAACACTGGACTGAGCAGCTTCACCTGAGGGTGACTGCTTTTGAGACACAGACATGCAAACTTTCAGCCAACAAAAGAGACTCAGCGATCATAAAGGGCATTAGTTTTCAACTTTCTCATCACTCGATTCAAACCTGAAACAAGGAGGCCGAAAGACAGAATCTGAAGACTTTAAACTGACAGATAACTGGGCTTGACAGATTTTTTTTTTCAAGAATTAATCAGTCAGACACACACGGTACAATTGTAGCCTGTGGTAATATAGATAAAAATGCAACAACACTGAGATGTCCATTTTAATGATTTTGAAATTTCTGCATGAAAAATACAAGTGTTGCACAGAAATGCTAAAAGTGCCCATCAATTACACACGCCCACACACACACACACACACCCACACACACACACACACACACAGTCAAGACTGTGATTTTATCCCCGGGCTGTGGTTCCCATTAACATCCTGTATCTGCTGCAGTGTTAACCGCCTGCAGTGCCAATCAACTGGAATGCCAGTTTACAGCCAGTGGCAGGAGCCGCAGTTGTTGTATCTTACTATCGTAGTGTTTTTCTTTTTCCTGTTTCCTGCAGGGAGAAAGATGGAGAGAAGCATACAATCAGAGGATTGTAGAGGGAAAGATAAAGAGAGGACATGGGCAGAAAGAAGTGGTGACACATTTAAAAGAAAAAATACACATTTGTGGTGGATTGTTGATTTCATTTAAAAATGAAAGCTAGTGCCAGTGGAGAGGAAGCACAAGGAATGGTTTCCTGCAACACAGGAAAAAGTCCCTCTGGTACGGCAGGAAACTGTAAGTTAAAAAAAAAAAAAACATGCACAAAAAACTAAACTAAACTAAATTTTATTTTCCTCCATTGTATTAGGTAGAAACAAAAAGTTCAGAAATTGACCAACTAAGGAGTTACAGTGGTCCCTCGATATAACGTGGTTCACCTTTCACAGCCTCGCTGTTTCGCGGATTATTTTTATGTGCAATTTTGCATGCCTTTTTTTTCTTTTTTACACAGCGCATTGTGTTCTGCATCCTTATCAGCTGTAGACCATTGTCAATCAATCTCCTCCGTGCCATGTCTCCTGTACAGTACAGAATGCGTTCAGCTTGTCAAATTTACATAAATCTTCAATCGCTAGTAGTGTGACTCTGAAGTGCTGCACTGTATGTTTGTAAGTTTTCTCCTTAACAAACACAACAATGTCGACGAAACGTTTTGCACCGTCAAAAGCAACTGTGGTAGCACCCAAAAGGCAGAGGAAGATGCTAACCATCGCACAAAATGTTGGACTTCTGGACATGCTAAAGGATGGTAGAAGTTACAGTATTTTTTGGATTATAAGGCGCATTAAGTGAAACAAAAGTCAGATAAGTCAAACTTTACTCAACTCATTCTTCTTGCTTCCTCTACTTCTGTACCATTGATTCATTAATGTTGAATTCTTTCGCAGCTGCTCTATTCCCATGTTCTGGACCTGAAAACAGGGTTTGATCTTTGGTTTCATTCTATAATACTGGACTTATGTTTCTATGTAGGTTTGAACTTTGCGGGTGTTTAAACAAGAGAGAAAAGTGTGAAAACGTTCATGCCTGTCTGAGAAAAGTGTATAAAGTGTGTAGTGATGGATTTTACAGCCTTAAAACATCTATAATACTTGTAAAAAATAAAGTTGGCTACTTCGCAGATTTCACCTATCGCGGGTTATTTGTAGAACGTAACTCCAGCAATAAACGAGGGATCACTGTATTTCTACCTAGTATCAAAGTAGTGGAAACAGTAACCTACATTTTTACATTGTTACCTTTCTTCCCATGTTAATGAATACTGTGTCACGGGCTGGGTCTGTGACCTAGCATTTTGAGTTTATTTTGTATTTTTGATTTCTTATGTTATATTGAAAATATGTTAAGTTCTTGTGTTGCTATTATCAGTTAGGATGTAGTTGATTTTCATTCTAGTTTTCGTTTCTTCTATTACTCTTCTATTACTCCTCTATGTAGTCTGTCTTGTCCTCAGTGTTTTATTGTTAGTTGTGCCCGTGCTCTCATCTCCCTTATCTGTTCTCATGTGTCTCTCCTTGTGTTTTATGTCTGTGTGTTCCATATTGTCAGGCTTGTGTTGCCATGTCTACATCTCTCAATGTTTCCTGTTTTATTTTGAAGAGTCGGGTGTTTCCATGTTGTATGTGTTTTGCCATACTTCCCCTGTGGCATTAATATGTTCATTCCAGTCAGCTGTTTCCCCAAGTGTTTCCACTTCCCCTGATCAGCTCTTGTGTGTTTTCATTCAGTCTTTGTCAGGTCGTCTGTTTATCTCCCTCCATGTCATGTCAGGTTAAAGTATTTCATGACTCTGTTGAGGTCATGTTCATGTAACTTTGTCATAATTGTCATAGTCTAGATTTCTCCAGTTTGGGTTTTAGTTTCCGTTTTGCCTCATTTCGTTTTTGCCTTGTTTAGTATTCATGTTTTTTCGACCAAATAAACGGCTCATTTTTTGTTAGAATTCAGTTCCGTGTCTGCATTGGGTCCGTTTCATAAACTCACCGGCATGTCCCACCGTGACACAATGGGGCTGTTAATTAACAAAAAAATAAATCTAAATTGGAAATAAAACATAACTAAAGTTGCTTCATAACTCAGTGTGATTGAGTGTTTTCTATTTATTATCTGTGAAATCTCCTTTATCTTTTATTATGACACTGAGAATTTCCAGGAAAAAAACAAAAGGGCATTAAATGAGCACTGAGTTCCCATCAGCCCCCCTGTCAGCTGAGTTTGCCTGTTATTTGTTTGTTTGGTTCTAATTGGTGCAACATCCAGCCTCAGCTTTGGGCTGAGATGGTGAGAGACTGATCACAAAGAGGCTGCAGTATAAGCAATATGCCAACTACACTGTTTAATGATGAGTGCCAGGAGCGTGTGTTGTGCAGTCTCTCTCTCTCTCTCTCTCTCTCTCTCTCTCTCTCTATATATATATATATATATATATATATATATATGTGTGTTTGTTTAGAGTGCAGCTATGCATGTTTGTTAAGAAAAATAATGAATATCGTGGTTCTACATAATAATGAAGCAATAAATAATAAAAGACTCAAATAAATGGCATCTTACTCTTACATCATTCTTATATCATTCAGTTTTGCTGTTATTTGTTTCAGAAGTCACTTTTCACATCGATAGCTGTGACAGTTTTATTAACTCTAAATAAGCAAATAGAAAAAAAGAAATTCGTTTGACTGGTGTTAACTTTAGAAGTAAAAATGATTAAATTAACTTAATGAGTTTAAATTCATCAACTTGTATAGTCTGATTCCATCACCATCAACTGACAACAGAAATACTTTGTAAAGTGTCTCTATGCACACTCATATTTTAGATGAAACTTTCATATCAGACGTCATCTTTAGTAATAAATCAGTGGCTCCTCTGAGGGAGTATGGTTTATGGTTATAATAAATATCAGAGAGAAACTCAGATGTGGTTCAGTTTTCTACTCTACTATTCATTCTTTTGAAACCCACAGTTTTTATCACGTTTGGCTCTCTCATCAACCAACCTCCACCAGCAGTTCCCCAGCAAGCAACACACTGTATTCTAACATTACCAAGGTTAGCTAATGAAATAGATTGAGCACTTTAGAGTATAAGGAATTATATAATTTATTGGTTATTTTAAGACACAAAATCAGAGCTAACACTGCAGTCAGACATGAACATGTGCCTTGTACCGTACCAATCAAAAAGATGAATGATTTAGACAAGTGCTTCTCAAACTGTTCCTTGCATGTCCTACTTCATAAGCAGAGAAAGGTTCACAGGCCACACTCTAAAATTTCTATTAACAAAAATTTAAAAAATAAATAAATAAGAGGAATCTTATACTCAACTTAGCTTCACCACACGTTTTCATCTTGGTTACTCTTGATTTTTCCCAACATGCCAAAGAAGAGTTAGGTTAGTCATTATGAAAGTTGTTTTATTTTTTTGGGGTTCAATTTGGTGTTGATGTAATGTAATGGATACATAGTGGTGATAGTGTCTATGGATTTAGGTTTTCTTTGAGCACTAAAGTAGCTAGTTTAAATGTGCATTTGTCAACTGTTTCTATCAAAAATAGGTTAATTTATTTATTTATCATTTATCATGATTTTGGGGACTTATTTCAACTTTGTATTGTGGCTGAGAGAAACAAGGTCAGTTCTTCCACTGTTTAACACTCCGAAAAGACACATTGAACCAGATTACAGCATACTGTCTTTATCCTTTCATGTATGCTCACAGTCTCCAGCACCCTTCTGCATTCTGCCTGGATGTCCTCACATTTCTGCATATTTCCTGGGTGAAACATTGTATTATTGCTATTTAGCTGAATACCAAATATCTGTGTATGATTTGCAGCAAAATAGTAAAATGAGTAATTTTTGTTATTAATATTACACTGGAAAAATGTTTCCCATCATTGTTATGCTGGTTGTATAAATTTGACTGCTAAACATATTAAAAAAAGGTTTTTTTTCAAATGTTTGATATTTTGTTGGGTACTTTAATCATGAAGACATCAAAAATATACAAACTAGAGATATAGAATATCTTTAATTTTAACATATTTTGATGAGAAATATTTCAAATCAAGGTAATTTTAAAAAATGTGGAAGAATTATATTAATATAAAAATAACAAAGCATGTCTTCTAATTATGGGGCCCATCTTTAGGGGGATTTGTATCTCTCCTATATAAGTATCATAAGTCCAAATCAGGATAGATCCTGATCTGAGCATTACCTCACAGGATGTAGCATAAGTTTATTCTCAAGAATCCCAAATACATTATAGTCCTGCCTATACCTCGGGCCTCAGTAGTCCAGATGAAAAACAAGCTAAAATTAGAAAATAATTGAGATGTGTGCCGCGCATGGGCTGATGTGAATAAGAAGCAGCTGATGAGCCCAGCATTGCATGTCCATCTCAGTTTGTTTTGATTGGAGTGGACTGCAAATGAATTGGTTAGGAGAGACAGAAAGGAATCCGCTGCCAATGACAATTGACTTAGACCGGCACTGATCCATGTGCAAGACAGAAAGCACTCAGCCTTCAGTATGAGTGTGTTTGTGAGGGATTCGGTTGAAATCAAGTAGCACTGGAGCATTTGTTTTTAAGAATGAGTGTGTTTTGGTGAGTCTAGGTGAGTAGGCTATAGTAAATCCAAAGTATCCCCGTGTGGTAATCACGCATGTATGCATGGGTGTATGTTGATTATGTGTAAATGTAGTGTGATTGAGCAGGAATTATAATCAGAGCGTTCAAAGTGTCTCATTAGAATTCAAGGTTGCTGTAAAACATGTCCTTCTACTAATGCATCAGAATATGTCCACTGACAGTGACTTTAAAAAACAACACACTATATGTGAGGGAATGCAAAAAATAACATGACTCTTCCCACAATTGCACAGTTTTTAAGTGATGCGGTATGAATAACGACAAAGTCTACATTTGTGGTAATGAAGCAAATCAAACACAAAACTCCTACTTTTCAGTTCATTTGTTTGATGGGAAGATTGTGATGCATCTGTAACCTGCAAAACCCACACTCAGCTGTAGTGTCTTCTGTCAGTGCTTAGAAGAAACGCACTCTGTCATGGAAATACGTTAAAACAGGTCACTACAGCATAAATTTCATCCCAATTGATGCAAGGTTTATAGGAGTACATGTTATTTTACCAGACAAATCCAGAGTGGACGGATTTTAACAGCTCAGTCCTTAATCTCCTCTAGGGGGCTGAATTAAACACCCCCCACCACCAACCCCAGAACCAGTGTGTATTTTGTGTGAAAGCCCCTTTGTCATTTATTAGTATTTCCTCCTTAAGTGTTGATCCCATAATCCACAACTGCAAAGATGAAGGTGGTGAAAAACAAGTAAAACACAAGAAAGAAATCAGTTTAGACATAAATCATATGTATATAAATTATAAGGTATTTATGACTGTACTTTTATTAATCAAGGACACAGACCAGGTGTATTTCTGTGGCCATGTAAAATATTTCAGCTCACTTTGATGAAAGCGGCGTAGTTACCACACTGACATGACCCTCAACGGCCATCACTACGATAAAAACACAAGACACACTCTTGACTTAAAACTAAAGCATTTTCAGAACAATTTGATAATGTCTGATCACATCTAATTAATCGGTTCACTACTGCTTACATTTTTTTACTAATATTTATTATATGACTACCACAAAGCTACACGTGAAACTTCAACCTACCAGTAGCTCTGTGGCATGTGAAATAACAGGTTAAAATATGTTCTACTCCTGTGCTCCCTTGAACAATGTCTAGTGAAAAGAAATTGAATTTTTAAAAAAAGAACCAGGGTTATTTTATTCAGCTATGAATGTAACATGAACTGAGAGATAAGGGGTTCAATAAAAAGCTTACAGCTGACCAAAGGAGGCAAACTGGTTGCTAAGCTGCTAATTCAAGTTGATAAATGTAAAAAATTTCTTCTCTAAAAGAGTACACTGCAATTCTTAAGCATTATGGTCAGACTGATTTTCATGTTAAACACTACTCAGCTTGTGAGAATGGTGGTGGCTTAGAATTTCTATGGGAGACCCTGCATCATGCACTGGAGGTGTGGCACTTTGATGACATGGTTGTTTACCAAGCAGGAAGAGCAATGGATATATTTATTTATTGGTTTGATGATTTAATTTTATCAATAGACAGACTAAAAGATGATGATGTTGTTGTGTCTCATTTCCTGGTGCCTCAGTTGTGAAGAATTATTATGCTTTTAGTCCTTCATTCTTCTGATGGACAAAGAAGAGCAACTTTAAATCAGGAGTGATTTCAAATGGTTTGTTGGCTGCTCTGAAAAAGGGCCCTTTTTTTCATCATACGACCTAAGAGTAAGGTCTACTTTTTGAGGAACGTGGTACAAGTACAACTTGATATTAAATCAATAAAAACTGCACAACTGAACTCGTGCTTTTATTTACTTGACTATATTGTGCAGCAGTTTGTATATTATGATTTGTCAACAGTCAATTTGTTGTACTCCACTCCAATGCTTTTACAATAAAACATTTTTGAAACAAAGCAAAGTGAAGAGCTGGAGGGATGAGGCAGGGAAGCCTTGATGGAGAGAAAAGGACTGAAGGTGGAGAAAGAGAAAGAGAGAGAGAGAGAGACAAAGAGAGGTAAGGCTGTAATGAAAGAGGTATTGATTTTCTATAGAGGCTCTTTAATCAGAAGCTGTACTGACACATCCTGAGGGAGGATATATACGCGTGTGTGTGTTTGCATGTTTACGTGCAGGGCCAAGTATATTCAAATACACTTCATTTCATTGTAGACACTTTCAGTTTGTGTCTGGGTTTCATGTTGGTTGTGTGTTCCAGTGTGCATGTTTGTGGGGTTTTTTATATGCCGTGTGTGTGTGTGTGTGTGTGTGTGTGTGTGTGTGTGTGTGTGTGTGTGTGTGTGTGTGTGTGTGTGTGGGCAGGCAGTAGATAGATAGATGAGGCTGCCCGGTAGATGGATGAGTGGAACAACCAGTCGTTCATCATCTGGAGAACAAGGAATTCAGGAAATGCTGTGAGAGAGAGGGGAGGGGACACAAGGGAGGGAGGAAGAGGAGGGATGATGATGAGGATGGAGGAGAAAGGGAAGGTGCAGAAGGAAGAAGAGTTGTGACAGTGTGAAAGAAAAGAATGAAAAGAAGAGAACACAGGAGTAGGAAAGGGAAGATGGAGGAAGAGAGAATGAAATGCAATTAAAAAGTCATGAAAAGGGGAGACAGGGAAAATCGGTGGGTGAATAGAGCAGAAGTTTAAAGGGTAGAAAATCAAATGGAGAGGGGAGAGGGAGAGAAGAAAAAGGAGAGGGCTCTGTGAAACAAGAACTCTATGTTAGAAGAGAAAAAGCAGGGATAATAAGGAAGGAAAGGAAGAAAGAAGGGAAAGTCAGGGAGGGAACAGCAGACATTACAGGAGATGAAAAAGAAAAAAGGTCAATCATAAAATTATGAAGAATTATGAAGTTGGTAGATAAGCTAAAGATTAAAAAAAAATAGGACTTTTTTTACTGACTTTTTGTCATTTACATTTGAAGTAGTATAGCTATTGGTATTGATTTACTTCTTCAGGGTATCAGAAAAATCAATTAGCAGAACCTTGATTATTGATGATGTGTGAGTCTGTATTGGTTTAGAAAATTATCTGCTGCATTGTGATAAAAAATGTAAAAGGTTCTCTAGAAAGACCTAAAATATACAGTAATTCATTCAGTATTTATTGGGAAAGTTGATTTGAATGTTTGATAAATGCTGATTCTCAAGCTTGTGCTTGAGCTACAAATTAAGTGGAATTTTGTGTACACTTGTGCGTTTTCAAAAATATCATCATGAATGTTGGAACTGAAAAAAGTGAAATGAGCAGATAAATGCAGCCCGAATAGGAAAGTTGGACTACAGCCATTCCACCTCTAGTCAGCTCAAAATGGAGGCGGATACATTCATTCTTGAGGATCTATAAATTTTTTATTTAATGAAACGTAGGTTGCCCTCTTATTAATTGCCTACCTGAGCTCATAGTGAACAGATGTTGAGTCTGCAGTGATTGCAGAGCAGAAAACAATGCAGTATTGATCCGTTCATTGGCTTCCCTGGTTCCAGGAACAACAGTTCATTAATGCAGTCTAAGAGGGTCTATCTGTCTCTATTACTGCCTTGTTGGCCTGCATGGCAATGATTTATAGGCAACCTGTGGAGGCAGTGGAGACAGCTAATGTTGCCCTGAGTGGGAATTGAAGACTTATCTGTGATGAAGCCAGTGGTGAACGGTGGGCTGTCTAACATGTAACTATCACCATTAGAAGCTGTAATATCATCAGAATCCTTGTCTCAGACACTTACCAAACACATGCAGCTTCTATAACTTCATTCTTTTATTTCATTCATTTCTTACTTGCCTTTCTTATTTAGTGACAGTAAATAATAGATCTTCTTGCAAAGGGTGCTGGGCATCAAATAATTGCCATTGTGCCAAAGGTCACACAGTGGTAAGTAGAGTTTGCAGGTAGTTAGTGTAAACTTGACGAAGCTAGTGTTGTTGTAACTTTAATTGTTGTAACAGTTAATTGTGCCTCAGCAATAGGTCTCTCTACACTGCAGTGATACTGTATGTCTGAAGGAACTTACCCTTTGTCTTGTCCTGTTTTCCTTGACCGTTGTATTGTTTTGCTCAAGGCCTAACTGGACTTGGATTGTCCATTTCTTCTCTAAAATTGTGGGGGGTTTATTTTATGTTAATTTAAGTCAAAGAAACTTGGACTTAAAAGACTTTTATGTGACAATATGTTCATGGTTGTAAGGGAAATCTTTTTAAACATATTGCAGGATTGGACCAAGTGCATCCCAATGAATATGGTGAGGAAATTCAATCAAATGACAACAGTAAGGATAAAAGCAATGCATTCATTTAATCCCTGCAGTCACACACATAATACATCTCAAATTGTTCTATACAAAGACAGCATGCTCCAGTGGCCAGTATTTAGTGGTATATTAAATGGCTTACTCAGTGAGACCTCAGCACTGGGATTTATAGCAGTTTGCTGCTGTTCTACTTCTTCAAATTAACCACATTTTTTGCCAGAAAATCTTTCTACGTTTTTACAGTGAATTTCAAATAACGTCAGATAAATAGCAAATAACAATGCCGTGCTCTTGCAAGTAATGGTGTTTGTTTCTAGGAAGTTCAATTTGGTTGGACACTGTAAAATGAGAACTATCTATACTTTGGAAACTATTGAAATATGGTGCCCAAAACCCTGAAGCTGCTTTTAAAATATTAAACATACATCATCACAGTCTGATGTTCAAAGCACTCCAGAAATTATTTTATGATGAAAGGCTGTAATGTGCTTATTGTGGTCCCTGTTGCCTGGAGAAAAACCACCAAACAACAAAATGAGGCCAGAAATGAAAGGTACCCTACCACCGAGTTTAGAGTGGTGTTAGAGTAGTGTTTTACTTTACTATGAAAGTCGTAAAAACCAAACAAGGCAGAGTCAGACTGGAGGAAAGGCAACAAGACTTTTCTGGTAATTGTTAAATTATCCATTTTGTTTATTTTCCTTTAAGAAATTAAAGGATCGCACTCATTTTCCAAAATACATCTATTATTCATTGCAGCTCTCTCGCTCCACAAAATTCACTGGCTAGTCCTGAATATGTTAACAACTGAAACAAAAGTTGATATACAAACAAGTCGTGCATCATCGGACTGTATTACTGACGGCCATACTCACAATAAGAATTACAGTCTATGCCACGTGTTCTCAAGCCTTTCATTTAGTGCTGAATCACAACAGTTGAATACAGTTAATGTATTTTGTAAAAGTTCTTTAGTCATTTTGGTCAAATCAATCCGCAATTAGGAGGTTTTGGTGCATATAGGATCATTCAGACAGGGATGACTACATGACTATGAGTCAAGTGTTTTTATTTTAACACCTTATGTTGTTTTAAAATCTAATAAAAGCTGAAATGAAAGTAAATATTTTTTAAAAATGAAAACCAAACAGAAATGAGACAACTTGGAAATCACCCAAAGACTCTAAACAAATAAAAACAAAAACTGATGCTAATTACAAATGTCATGATCTTTTTTTTTTTCCCTTTTTCCATTTTGATATTTAGTTCATACCTTTCTGATTTAGTGTTCAGGCTTTTGCATTTCGTGGTGTAAATAATTGATTTCTTGTGTTTTTGTTTATTCTTCCCTCACCTGTACCTTCTTATATCTTCATGTCAAATTGTCATCTCTGTGTTCAGTATTTCATTTAGTTACTTCCAGTTGTACTTACATAGTCCTCTGTCTTCTGTGCCTTGTTGCTAGTTTTATTTCCTTTGTGTCATTTGTATTGATTCGATTCAGCTGTTCCTCATTTCCCACTTGTATCCTCTTTTGCCCTGATTACCCTCAGTGTCTCTGTATGTGTATATAGCCCTGCTCTTGTGTTTATTTGTTGTGTTAGCCTGCACTGGTTGTTACTGCTTCATTGTCTCATTCCTGTTTGAGGTTTTTTGTACTCTCTGCAGCCAACCTTAATAAAGGCTAGTTTTTGTGTTCTTTTAACTTTTGTTTTGAGTCTGTTGTTTGGGTCAAATTCCTGCTAACCATGACAGCTATACTAACCCAGCTTGTAGTTCTGATGAGCACCTCCCTTAAACTAATTTTTGAGCAACTTTTTTAGTTATTAATTCATTCATACTGAAGATGAAGGTAATTAAATTATAATTTGTATGACATATTTATTGTATTAAACTAGATGGGTGGCAGATTAACAAAACTAAAGTAGCCGTCTTCAACTCATCAGCATATAATTCCTTTAACTTGCCTTTAAAGAAATGCGTAGCACAACCAAATGTTATATGCATCAATTCACTGAACCTCACTCAATACAATACCCCCAATTTATGCTATACAACAGGGGTGGGCAACTCCAGGCCTCAAGGGCCAGTGTCCTGTAGGGTTTAGATGTGTCCTTGATCCAACATATCTGATTTAAATGGCTAAATTACCTCCTCAACATGTCTTGAAGTTCTCCAGACGCCTGGTAATGAACTAATCATTTGATTCAGGTGTGTTAACCCAGGGTGCTAGCTAAAACCTGCAGGACACCGGCCCTTGAAGCCTGCAGTTGCCCACCCCTGCTATACATGCTTTCAAACATTAATTCATGCACTCATTCATGCATTGCATTCAATTCTTTTAATTGTGTACTATTTTTTTCAGTCATTTTTTATTTATTTTTTTTATGTTCACTTTTCCTGACGATTTTTGACAAGCAGTGGGTAGATACTGTCTTCTTCCAGTAAGAGTAGAAAAGGCAACCGTGACACTTTTATTGCACCACGAAAAGTTTTGAAGAAAAGCATCAGGTGGGCGGCTGCATTCTTTCTCTAACTTCAACAAAATGGTTTGTGATATGAACTTCACTATAACCTCACTGGAAGAGTCAAAGGCCAGAAATGGGTTGTTGTGATCAACTCGACTTGTATGTGTCTTTTGGATGACTACTGTAAACGTTTAAGATTCTGACTGCAGTGAAGTGTAATGAATCTTGAATGGACTTCATATTCATAGTATATTTATCATGCTCAGGTTATAGTCTAACGAGATACTGTTTCTATAGTAACAGATAAATGGGCTCTCCCTTTTTTCGTCTCTCTTGCTCTGGACTCAAAAGGCACATTTCTTTGCACAGTTCACCAAATCTCAGTGATTATACATGTTTGCAACTTGTAGGCTGCTGGGACTTGAAGTGGCATCAGTCACTTGGCTCTGTGCTGATCTGTTGGTAAAACAATGGGGAAAAAGTGGCGTTAGGAGAAGGAATGACAAACAAACAGGGCTAAAGAAAGAGACCAAGAAAAATGCAAAAGGGTAGAGGTGGAGATGAAGTGCATTAGCTTAAATAGACAGTGTTGTTTTTATCCTTCACTTCTCAAACTGAAAAGCTTAACTTACAGTGCTTTGGTAAAGAGTTATGAGAATTTAACTTTAGAACATGAGCTATCTATGAAGAGAAATGTAAAATTTTTGACCTTGTGTGTGATGTTTGGCCAGTTCTTCCTTCAAAAAGACTTTTAAAGGCTGTTTTTAGGGTTAAAATTACACTTGGGTCAAATTAGGGTAAGGTAGGGCTAGGCATTTAGCTGGCCAAGGTCAAAATAAACCAGGTCAGATTAAACGTGTATTAAAGTACAAAGATGTGAGTTTTTCTTTTATTGTCATTTTTAATAAACTACTTGCATTTCTTTGAGTTAGGCTCTTGACATGTAATTTTCATGATTGTTTGTGAATTTCCAGTCTTCATTTCCATGCAGATTTATGTGTGAAGTGTGAACTAACTGGTGTGTATGTGCAAGTGTGTGTGTGTGTGTGTGTGTGTGTGTGTGTGTTTTAGCCCAGCCTCTAGCCTCGCTCGGGGGTGCAGCTTGACTCTTCAGTTATACATTAAGCCAAAAACCCAAGTGAAAGTGTATGTCTCTGTGCCTTTCAAAGATCTGAGTTTATCCTCACATCCAGCCACAGCTGTTACCTCTAGCAACAATTCTGTGCACATTTGAGGCTGTATGGGTACTTGTGTCATAAGGTCTTGGGCTTTATGAATGGACTGGGTAGGGAAAAAAAGCATCTCCAATAAAGGTATTAACGCATGGTTCTGTATATGCATCACTACAAATACTCTTGTTTAGATTTGAGCTCATGCACTCATCAAATGTTACATTCACCAGATTTAGCTACTCTATGATATATATGTATATATGCTACAGAGAGAACGAGAGGGAGAGAGTGATGGAAATATTCCTTATGCCTGTGGAACACATCATCCATTCAAGTCCAAACATATGTGTGTCCAAGAGCGCAAGGGAAGAAAATAATTGCCAGCCTCTGCTTGAAGGTCAAATGTTCAACATCTTCAACATGGGTTGTGGCTAATACATAATGAGACTAAGGCTGGTTCGACTTAAATAAACCTTTTCCTGTTATTTAATGGGCACATCTCATACACACCATGACAGTGTATCACCCTGTCTATGTGTGTGTAGGGAGATTCTTCATTTTACCACATTAGTCCAGTTTTGTCTTGTTATCTCTGACAAACACATACGTTTCCTTTCCCTCTTTCTCTCTCTCTCAAACACACACACACACACACACACACACACACACACACACACACACACACACACACACACACACACACACACACACACACACACACACACACACACAGAGCAACAAATGCGCAAATCAGCTGTATTCACTAAAAAGGGTTAAGACACTGTCCTTGGCAGTTCAAAAAGTTCAGATCCTTCTTTCATACGTACCTAATGTGTTGAACACCAGCTCCATCTCAAAAGTCTTCCCACTGCTGTTTGATAATCATTAACTGTCTAAATGTGTGCCATGCTGCTTGGTGGGACACACTGTATATATGTTTAACTACTGTCTCAGAAATTGGCATAGAATCTGTCATACCGACATAAGCAGCTCACAAGTAGGATTTATTGCAGGGAAACTGCTCTGGATTGCAGTAGACTCATGTGTGCAATCTTACACCCAGCAACTGTATAGATGGTTAGCCACTAAACAGAAACTTTAAAAAAATAGGACTAATGTGATTAGAGGTGATTTAAATGTCTTGAGTTTGCAATCCTCGGTTTCCCAGAAATGAGCTCAACAGCTGTGAGGCATTAACTGCAAATACGCTGGTCACCTTTTATCTTAAACTCTGCCCGAGGGCCTTTCCCTACAGTCTGGCATTATAGCATTATATCCTGGAGTCATTACACGGATGGGTAACTACTGAAGACAGATGAGAGCAGGAGCGATACTGAAATGGGCAATATGAATTGTATTTAAGTTACTTGCAGTGTTGTTGCACATGGCTGTCAAAAACAGATTACACTTTGGTCAAATAATCTATCACTTCCTGTGCAATTAATACTTATTCTCACTGATTTCATTATCCTATTTCTTCCCTTTCTTCTATGTTTTATGCTGCTAAGTGTGATTTACTCTTAGGTTTAAGGTTAATATTAGTTTGATAACCGAGACAAAATTGTAACAGTCTTAGGTTTAGTACCTCCTGCTACTGTATCAGCCAGTAGCATCATGAAGAGTTTGATGGTCATTGCAGAACTTCTTGCAGCGCAAAAGTCATACACGATTAGTTTTCTGTATACATTTTTCTATACATATTTGTTCTCATATAATCTTTTGTTAAATGTATCATTTAAATGGAGGAGAGCTAAGCTAATCTGCAAGCCTGGCAACTCCAAAGCCCAGATCAGCCGATGGCTAAACTGATGTTCTTCCAAACAACCGATTGGCAGATCTTCTCGAGGGCCGCTGTGTAAACTGCTTTAAACTGCCCATAGTTGCTTCAAACCCGAAAGCCCCTTTGCAACCTCCTCTTTTTTATGCTATATCTGAATCATGTCATGTCTGTCATTATGATGTCTTATTCTACTGTATGGGGACCTCAATGCCTCAGGCTCTCTTCTTCTATTCTTGAAATTTACTTGGAAAGGTGTAAAGTGATCTCTTGGGAACTGTTTGGACAAAGCTATATCACCAAATATAAGTTGCTAAAGAAGGAAATAACAATCCTTTTTGCTTGTTTTTCAGTACTTTTTTTTTTTCACAACCATCATGACAGGTCTTTCTCTTTTATAGAGAAAGAGAGACCTGTTTTCTCTATAATGCAAAGCTCTGGAGATGCAGAAGCCATCTTTATAGTTTTAAAGGTCAATAATGTTTGTGAACATATCTGAGCTTGAGCCATGGGGCTGACTGTGAGAGTATTGACTGTAAGCCCATAGTGATTCTTTCTATCACGGCATTACCACCTTTGGTTGTGAGCACAGTTTGTCGAAGTAACTCTAATCCCAAATGTGCTGCTGTCTCATCTATTTATCATTATGAAGTGTTTCTCCCTGCTGCCTCCCCTGGTGGTGAAATGACCTTTCCTCACTGGGGGCAGAATCACTCGTCATCTTCCAGACTGAAATTCAACTTTTTATGATATACTTCACATTGTGGTCTCCCTTCCGAGTCACAATTTCTTTCAGTTCACACTCACTTCTCTGACAGATCTTCCTGAAAGCACATCTCTTCCCTTTTTCAGGCGTTTCACATGATCAGTATTTGTAAGGCAAGGATTTTGAAACATAACATAATGAACTGCTGATCATTTAGACTGATTTTAAAATTACATCTAAAGAAGTGTAGGCCTCATTCGTCTAAGTTAAGGTCAGTTTTTATGATTCAACAACAAGAAAGGGACTAGGCAAGAATGGCATCCATGGGAGGGTTCCAAGGTGAAAACCACTGCAGAACAAAAAGAACATTTTTTACTAAGCTCATCTCACATTTGCCAAAAAACATCTTGATGATCATCGAGACGCAGGCTTCTTGCTGTTGCCTCAACGCAAGAAGGTCCTAAGATCGACTCCACTACTAGGCCGGGGCTTTTCTGTTTGGATGTTCTCCCGGTGTTTGCTTGGGTTCTCTGGCTTCCTCCCACAGTCCATAGACATGCAGTTAGTGGGGTTAAGTTAATCAGTGATTCTAAATTACCCATAGGTGTGAATGGAAGCGCGAATGCCTCTCTGTGTTAGCCATGTATCAGGGTGATGACCTGTCCAGAGTGTACTCCATGTCTCGCGGTAGCTGGGATAGATATCAGCCCTCTTGTGACCCTGATAAGGATAAACGGAAGAGAATAAATGGATTCAAAGAGGACTGGACCAAAATCCCTCCCCAGAAGTATGAAAGAGTCATTGCCAGTTATCAAAAAAATACTTTGTGCAGTTCTTACTGGGTGGCACAACTAGTTATTAGAATTTATTCTATGGGCTTTTTCACATAGGGCCTGTTAGGTTTTGATAGCTCTTTAAAAAATTAAATCATTATTTAAAAAGTGCATTTTGTGTATACTTTGTCTAATATTCAAATCTGTTTGATGTGTAAGGGTAAATGTGATAAATATGCAAAAAATAAGAAATCAGTATGGGGCAAATACTTTTTCACAGCACTGTATCTACAAAAGTAACATGAATTAAACATGGGTACACTGAACGAAGCCAAGATCAGCAAATGTAGAGCAAACAGGAAATTCTATAATGTAGGATGGCCGTGGTGAAATATATAAAATCACGCCATGGATCACTGAGGCCCAAGGGTAAGTGTCTTAAAAACCTAATCTTTCCACAGTATTTAACTTGTCAGCTTGTCTCAGACATTTGCCTTATTATGTTTTATTTGCAGATGATTTTTTTTCTCATCTATTCCCATAAATTTCCAGTTGTGTCAGAACTATGCTTAATGGTAGAAAAATAATCATTGATATCAGCATCAAGATTTTGATGCATGCAAATTGTGTGTGTGTGTGTGTGTGTGTGTGTGTGTGTGTGTGTGTGTGTGTGTGTGTGTGTGTGTGTGTGCGCTAAATTCCTAATTATGATATTTCCAACAGTGCCTGGAGATAGCATTTGTTCCATCATTATAATCACAGCCAATTACCGTATGGTGTTAGCTTTAATTGCTAATCCTGCACACATGGGATCACTGAGAGAAACATCCTGCGTGATTATTTTTTATTTATTTTTTTTTTACAGTTATGTGCGTGCACATGTCCAACTTTGGTATAATTAAACACTCAGGAAATAAAGCTAATTTTAGTGTAAAGCTGGGCTTTTCTCTTGCAAGACTCAGAAGGTGGACATTTTAGTGAATGCGAATCGTTGAACCTGGGGAGCTTATCTGCATGTTAATCCTGCACGCACAGAGCAGGGAGTAAGTCCATTTCATATTACTGTGGGGTGATTTGACTTCATTGACCTGCACTGGACTTGGCACAAGGTCAGCTTAATCTCGCAGAGTCTGTGTCGTTTGCTTTTGAGCACCTACCATGGATGCTTGTTTTTCTTGAGGTTTTGGGCACGAGGTCAAGCCATGACATGAGTTTTCAGGAAAATAAACAGTGTGACAAGTGTGGTTAATCTCTTATTTCTTGCAAGATGAAAAGAGTAAAAATTCCAAATATTAATGACAAATAAAAATTTAAATTAACACAAGTATTACTTTTTTTTTGTATATATATTTTTAAATGGATATACAGTATGTGTATGTGTGTGCTAAAAAGTCATTAACATCATTGACACATCATTGAAACACTTGTATTGTTTTGGTCTAAAGTTTATTTGTCTATTTGATAGCAAGTATGATGCTCTTTTGAAGACTTTTGTGTGCAGAGGCACAGGAACTGGCAACAGTGGCAACACTGTGACATCCTTAGAAAATGTAAAATATTCATTTTTGAGAATCTAAATCTGTATTTAAATATTTCTCTTGTTTTTAATTACAGTTCATAATACTGTGCCTCTGCCATTAAAAATGTTATACAACTTTGCTCAACACAGATGTGCTGAGCTTTGAAGTCGGTTGCTCTGGTCACAAGATTTTCATAAAACTTGCTTTGACCTTGAGGTCGAAGTAACTGAGATTCAAACTGACTTTTACAGCTGAGGGGCAAAAATGCATCCCTGACATGCTATCTTCAGACGTGATCTTAAAAGAACTTTGTTTTCAGAAGCACTGCAGTAACTAAGGTTGTGATCCAAACTGTTTAAAAAAAAATATGCCTTGAAGCTCATTTTAGCTTAAACGCTATTGTTGATATTAAAATCAGAGTCATTTCTCAGATTCATTGGATGCATGTGTCAGTGATCCAAAAAACTCAAATAGAGGGTGTTAATTTGCTTAACGAACTTGAGGATAAGCAGAGACATATAATGTGTTTGTTTCCCCCCAAAGCAACTTTCTGTTAGATTTGAGGCATTTTGTTGTTTAATGCTTGATAATGTTTGATCCTATGACCCTCATCCCAGTACAGTGCGAGCCTCTTTATAGTGCATTGTGTACTTTTTGTATAACCTTTTATGGTAATATGGAGACACACTTTAAACAGAATGTCTTCAGGGAAGATCATCGCATGCATCAATACATTTAAGTGCAGTAAATGTAAACATTCATTCAGAACATGATGTTACCAAGCACAATGTTCTGGGTTAAAAGAGTAAGTTACTGTGTAAATGCCAAGAGCTGCATATTCTCCAACAGCTACTTAAAGATAGTTCCAAAAGCAAGTCAATCTACATAGACTCCTAGACTGAATATATTAAGATGTGTACCAGCTCAGGAACACTCGTTATGTACCAGAAAGCTATTTCAGTAATTTTAGGCTATTTCAGTATCTACATACAATATCAATCAATTATTTTCTGGAGGGTTTTTGTCTTCCTTTTGCTGAAAATATACTGTATGACTATAATTATGTTGTTTGGTTGCTTTCATGCTGTAGTATGAACTTATTACCAGTTAAATGCCTTGCTAATGGTATTGTGGGATGGATAAGACCATAAACGCATTTCTAGTGCCTAAAAGTTTTTGTAGTAATTTGCATCTGTGGGATGTTGGTAAGTTCCTGCAGTAGAGTGCAGTAGTGCTATATTAATGGCAAACAAAATAAATAAATAAAATCCCAACCTTCACTTCAATTCAGTTCAGTGCAATTTGGCTTTATTTATATTGCGTCAATTCACAACAACAGTTGCCTCTAGGTGCTTCATATTGTTAGGACCTTAACCTTATTATGTATGTGCAATTCAAAACAGGTCAAAACCTGTTTACATTTACCAAAGTCGTCATTCATTCTTCTTAATGCATTTACCACCCCACACACACACCCATACACATAAACACGCTGGATGTGCTGGATCAACACTATTCTGTTGTCCACTAATTGTGGACCTCTAAAACAAACAAACACACACACAGACACACACACACACACAGACACACACACAGGTCCTCAAGGCCAAGCTCAATTTGATTTATTAGAGTTTCACCAATCAGTTTTAAGACAGCTCTGTCACTGGGAAGGTCAGTGGAGAAAGGACGAGAGATCATCAATGCACACACACGCGCACATGTACACAAAGGAAGTTGGTTTAACTTGACTTTTTAACCTTTTAACTTTTCTCGAGTTGCAGGTCTGAAACTAAAAATCTTTTTGGTTTAATACTCACAAACATGCCCCCCAAACTCTCTCTCTCACACACACACACACACACACACACACAGTCAACAGTGCTAAACCATAAAAAATTTCTTGCTTCCTGGAACTCACTGCTGGATATTTCTATTGATAGAGAGGAAAGGAGAAGATATACTATTACCAAAGTTATGCTTACAGAAAAGTGTACACCAACATATTTATCAGAATTACCTTTTTTTATCACTTGTGCCTCTGCGTGTATTATACAATATGCAGTGGGTGAGGGGTCATTGTTCTAACCAGTGTTCCAATGTCCATACAGAAGGTCGAAGATAACTCAAAAGTTTTAAAATCAGGATCTGAGCAGTTTTTTCTAACCTTGATCATTTGATGAGTCTGACAAAGCTTTGAATATTTGTATTGTTCCGGTGTTTTGCAGGATTTCCAGCCCCCACAGAATTCTTTGAGCTCCTTCGTCTATTATACTTAGCGCTGTTTTCTGTGTACCAAAGTTCTTCTGATTCATGTCATTGTTGACAGAACAACAAGTTACATTTTTCCATCTCCTGTCTGCTGACTCATCTGTCAGTTTTCACTCCTACTACTCTGCTATCAGTAGTTTACATAAATCACTCACTCATTTGCATGATTCCCTTGGCTTTTTGTAAATGCCAAGTTTATATCTGAATGTCAAGTACAATGAAGCCATGATGAATCAAATTTCAAGTGAGCAATGATCTCCTGGAGTTTTACAGCGGTTTGTGATAGAAGTAGCTAAAAGTTCTTCAATGGTGGATAAGTTACCTGAGATCTCCTCACTTAGGGCTTTGTTTAGGGCTTAAACTCTAACACTGGTTTTGGAAAATTTTAACCGGTATGAATCAAATATCAGCAGTTCCTGTTTGCAAAGCAATCTTGGGTGTGGAGGACAGCAGAAGTACTTTGACTCTAAAGAAAGATTAAAGTGTTCTTAATCTTTTTAAAGTTTGTTTGGTTTCACATCCTTCCGTGCATGTGCAGTATTTGTACGGGCGGGGGGCATGCACCCCAAGTTTGTAAATGTGATAAGTCAAGAACAAGGTGACATAAGACTTTCAAACTGATACCATAGGTGAAACCCTGTGGCCTTGAACCCAAGTTTAAGGTCAGAAGTCAAATTTCCTGAAAATCCTGTGAACACAATAAATTGAAAAAAAGAATTTAATTTGATAACACAGCTACATCTAGGTCACATCCCAGTGACCTCAAGATCAGCTTTTCTGAAAATCCACTAGGATTTTCAAATTTAAAACACAGGTGCATCTACTAGGAGGCTGAGGGATAACACTGGGAGCTGCCAGTACTTCTATTTTTGCCCTCAGCATTTCTCTTCTCTCCCCTTCTTTGTTTTGATGCTTCACTGCACTGTCCTCACATCTGTTCTGTTTTCCCTCGTTCTTCTTCTGTTGCTGATTGATAGTGTTTTTTCTTTGACCCTTGTAATCTTCTTTTATGTTTTAAATGTTCTTTACTTTCCTTATTTGTCATTTCTTTTCCATCTTTCATTTTACTCATTTATCCAGCTGTTATTAACACAGATAAAAAGAGGAGATCACTTTGTGGAGAGTGTGGCGATTGCTACGTGATGCTTGTTATATTAGTTTTCAAATTCTGCTCTGTCATCAATTTTGGTTGTCTCGTGATAAAACAGCTGCATTTTGGGCCACCGTAACTTGTTGGATCAGATCAACGTTGTTGCTTGTTATCATTGTTCTTCTACATATTCAGATTAGACTGTAGCTGTTCTTTCCTTTTCACTTATGGAAGTGGTTAGTAATTAGTACACAGATAATTATAAGTAAATAAGATTTTAGTCTCTGTTTTGTGAAAGACTTTATTAGAGGAATGAGAAGAGCTTAGTTACTGCAGTTATTGCTGGTCGGCTGTTCTTTCAGTATTTGTTGTATTTATTTTGTTTAATTAATGAAACTATAGAAGAAGAAGACTAAGTGGTGCATGGTCAGGTGAGGGACCTTTTAGAAATAGTCAGCATTCACACTAGAACTGTCACAATACTAGAATTTCAAACTTGAACACAGGATTTAAAAAATGGCTACAAACTGATACTAGTCCATGAAAATGTATTCCACTACTGTCCCTTTTATTTTCTATACTTCGCACTATATTTTTGTTGGTGACCAAATAGAGTAGGTAAGGTAGCTGCCACTGATTGTGTCCAGTTGGTGATAGACTTTTCTCAGCTTCAATCAGGGACTTTAAAAAACATAGCACACCCTCCCTCTCACCCAGTAGTAGCTGGGACCCTGATAAGGATAAGCGCAAAAAAATGGATGTATTTTTTTTCTACACACATAATTTTGTTATCTGTTGAATTAACACAGTCTATTATAACGCTACAGATGGGCAAGACCGTATCACTCGATTATTAGTCGTAGCCACTAGCTGCTACCTTAATGGCGACGTAACAGATGGCTAACATAGGTAACTGCTTAAACGTTAACATGTGTGGCAGGCAGGTACAACATTTATGATGTCAGTTTGTTGTTAAAACAGAAACTGAGAGAAGACTACATAAGGGGATGGGACAAAATACAAACTATAGGAGGGAGAAGACAAAAATTTAATAGCATGCTGCAGTGGTATATAAACCTGTGGTGAGTGCAGAAAAAAATCTTCAGTGCATCACAGTGTATTGGGTGAAGTCCATCAGTGGTTTGAGCCTGAAGCAGCATAACTAACAAATGGTTTAGGATCATCTAATCCAGAAATAAAAACAAGCTTCATCAAAGAAGAAATGTTTATACATATAAACAAAGAACTTTGAATTTTAGAAAATAACCTTTATAATCCTTGTAATGAGTCATATCATGTGCACCAATCTTTAAATCTGTATGAATAATGATTGAGCGCCTGTTTATTCAACAAAGAAAACTCATTTGCTTTCAGTCTCAAATTAAAGGCCCAATTTTTATGACTAATGAAGTAGAAAAGAAGTGGGAGGAGAGGCAAAAAACTTACGAAGAATTCAGAAATTAATCAGCATAACTACAGTAACTGGTTGGTATCGTGTGGAGAAATACATACATATACAGCTGTTGTCTGCGTTTTTGATGGGCCATCAGTCTACCCTGCCTTTAGTGTGTTGAAAGGGAAGAAATCAGCATTTACCTTTTTATCTTTGCTCAGTTACGGGAATAATTCTTAAATGTCTGTCAGTGAGACTCCTGCAGCTGTCCTCTAGTATCTGTCACTGAAACTAAAAATGTATCTTCTCTCTCTCCAGATACTTGTCTGTCTACATTGCTGCCTTCCAATCCATCCATTTGGCACTTACCTCCATCGCCATTCTCTCCAGGATGTCACTGAAGGTACAGACCAGTAATGTGACCAACAAGACAGACCCAAAGTCCATCAACTCACGGGTGTTTATTGGCAACCTGAATACAGCGGTGGTCAAGAAGTCTGATGTTGAGAGCATCTTTTCCAAGTATGGCCGTGTGCTCGGCTGTTCTGTGCACAAGGGCTATGCCTTTGTCCAGTACGCCAGTGAGAGGCACGCCAGGGGAGCTGTGATTGGGGAGAACGGCAGGGTGCTGGCAGGACAAACACTCGGTGAGTTCATGTGAAACAGCATGTGAATTATAGTTTTACTTAATAAAAAAAACTTTTAGGACTTCCACATTGCAAAAAGACACTGTTGGTCTATTGGATTAGATATTCAGCTGAAGCTTGTAACCCACCAAAGGACTGATAGATGAATGTCTTCAGAATTTACAGTTTTGTTATAATAAATCCAACATCTAGCAGCTCTGACTACAAAAAACTCTCTAACCTGTGACAACCCTTAAGCATCATTACATCCAATTTCCTCTTTAGTCTCTCTCTCTCTCATATTTTTTTTTGCTATTGCGGTGGGAAAAAAACATATCAGAGGAGCAAAAACAGTTAAGCGGAGTGTGCCTTTAAGCTGCTGGAGTGTTTTTCTCCCCCTGCCTGGTCCCCCGGTGAAGCAGGAAGAGACGAGCTGTCAGTGAGCTGGTGTGAAGAACTCGACTGGTTTATGCTCAGTCACTGCAGGGCTCCAAGCACATTTCTATAATAGCTTCTCTCAGTGCGGCGTGCGAGAACGAGAATGTACGTGGATGAGTGTAACTGAAAGAAGCGTTTCTGTGTTTCTGTGTGTGTGTATCTTAGTGTTCTTATAGTGGTTTGAAAGGTTAATTGCTCTTTCACTAACAAAACTCTCTCTCTGTTTGTGTGTGTGTGTGTGTGTGTGTTTGTGTTTATGTGTAATGGAGGATAAAGCTGTGACAGCTAAGGGGCCTCTAAGTGATGCTCTCTGCCCCTCTGCAGCTTTTGTGTAGGTAGGTGTGTGTGTGCGTGTGTTGCTGTAGAAATCATATAAAAGCCATCTTCTTTTTCTGTACCACTTAAATATCTTTTTATTCTCTTATCCTGTCCTTTCCACTCTCTGAGGCACTTTTTAAGCATGGCCAATACCTTGGGGATTCAGTTTCCTTTTTAACAGAAGACTCAAACAATACATGCAATGACATGAAGACAGTTTATGTTGAGACTGTGAAAAGACTGACTCTGCTAACAGACTGCTTGAAAAAATAGTCATAAAAAAGCAAAAAATGTGCAATACAGCACAAAAAAGAAAATCAGCAGAAGAAGAATCATGCAATTTTAAGACACAGTCAAATTAAGAGTTGACCTGTAAAACGACCACTCACTAGAATGCGTTTCAGAGACTTGGGCAGCCTGAAGTATTAAAAAAAAAAAGCTGCAGTCCTCAAATTCTTAAATCATATTGTTATTCCAAATATGACAATATTCCTGAATCATGGTCAGTAACATCACAAAATCAGTTATGCAGCAATTAAAAATGCCCCATGAGGTTTGCTTTTGTACATTTTAACACACGTACAACATGTTTGTCAGTTATCAAAACCTTTAGTTTTAAAAATTAATGTGGAACATACATATATACATATACATGTAGTATATTGCGCTCATCCTGTTTGTTTCCAACTATTTAAATGATAAATTTTAGTTTGTGAGAATTAAAAACAAATTATAATAAAGAAACTCTATAAAAATAATCAGTATGGATTACTTCACATAAGCAGGCATAACCACATATTATTATTACAAGAATTTATATATAATTATGTGGTGCAAAATGAGTTTTCATAAAATCTGTTGTCACCAGGCTCTTCTCAGTCTAGTCCAGTGAGGGAGGGAGAAATCAGAAAGCTGGCTTAGTACTCCTCTAAGGCACAAAGAGTACTGTACAGGGTATTTGTCTCAGTATGGTCCTCAAATTTCTGTAAACACTGTAAAACATGAGAAAAAAACCCAGCATGTTGTGTCATCAAACACATATTTTGACCTTTTGCTTTAGACAAGAGCACAAAGTTAGTGCTCCAGCCAAGGTAATCATATCAGTGTAGTATTGATTCATAAACCACTATAATTTTAATGCGCTCATCAGCTGACAGATGAAGTGTTTTTACAGACTGAAATGACTTGCTCCTCAAAGGGACATAGAAAGTGTGTGTGTGTGTGTGTGTGTGTCCCTAACAGACTTCCTCTTTAAATAGCAGGACCTACAGGTAAAGTCAGTGAGGCATATGGAGCAGCAGGTGGACTGTGTGTGTCTGTGTGTGTGTGTTTTTCCCTAGGTCATAGAGGGGAAGGTATGTGTGTTTGTGTGTTTCCTGCAAACCAATGGACTCCAACCATTTTCACACCTGGCTGGAGTCACAGTTCTGGATCACTGCCTCAAACTCACACACACACTCACACCCACACACACACTCACACACACATATGCACGTGCACACTCTCCTTCACGGTGAAGTTAAAAGGCTTGAATCTATAGCCTCTGGTTGCTGAAAACTCACTTTCCGTCCTCATCCTCGCTCCATCCTGTTATTATCCTCAATGGATCCTTTTTCTTCATCTTTCTTCATCTCTGTCTTCATCTTTCAACATTTCTCAGGTGAAAAAATTTGTCTGCGAAATTTAGTAACTCCGTGTTTTCAATTACTGTAAAATGTACAGTTTTTTTGGGCAATAAGACCTCATGTAAGTGCAGAAATGTTACATCTGCCTTCGTAGTATTTAACATAGCAGAAAACTCAAATGCACAGTACAACCAAACATAGCTTAAACATAACCACAGTATCCAAATGCAATTCGCTTATCCGTCAGCTTCAAATCCTTTTATATACTTTTCAACTTGTGGTGATGTCTTTATGCTTCAAGTGCTGCCTGCACTACATAAAATTTAACAAGACAGGAGCATCACCTTATATTCAAGCAGAGGAGGATTTAAGGGGGGCTGGTGTTGGATGACTAGCATCAGCTGCTTTTTTTAGTAGCTCACAGGCACTGGCTCATTAGCAGTTTGTTGATCAACAATCATACTCAAGCAGATGAACAGAACGGCCAGTATGAGGTAAGACTGTTTGCTCTCCTAAAATGCTCGTGTCAACAGCGTTTCCTGTTGCTTCCTCTGTAACCAGCCCAAACAGCTCCCCATGTAACATTTTGCTTCTGCCTTAACTCACACTACATTACAATAATGTTATTAAAACTACAGTATTATTACATATTGTTTTATCTGATTCTATTTATATTATTACATATTGTTTTATCTGATTCTTTACTTAATATTTCTGATTTTAGCAACGTGCTGTGTATTCTCTCCTTACGATGGCCACTACTAATAAACTAATAAAGTGGTTCTAGTAGTTTTGCAGAACTGAGATCACAATATTATTGATTTATTACTAATTTAGCTTAAGCAACAGCAATTTTAAACTAACAGGTCTTCAACCATTTTTGAAACTTTTAATTTATTTTATATTTGAGTATATTTTACTGCTTTACTGCACTTGCCTGTATTTTTGCTTGAGTAAACTTTACAATCTAAAGATACTTTGGAGAGTGAAAAAATACATGTAAACACTGCACATCAAACCTGAAGAGGTATTTTCCCAAGTTGCCAGTAATTTTTGCTTGGAAATATCTAAATATCTCACTGATTTGTGAGAGGCTGCAGTATCAGTGCTTCATTCCGAGTTCTGGGTCCCAGTCTGATACAAATCTGCTGAAGCCTTTTCTTCTGTATGGAGTTTGTTTCCTCCAGTTTTGTAAGGCTTTCATAGAGATGCTCTGGTTTACTCCTACAATCCAAAGTCATGCAGGTTAGGTGAACTGGAAAGTAAATGCTGTTCTGTGATAGACTGGTGAGCTGTGGTGCTCCGTGACCCAGTGCATGCTGGAATTGACTCTGGTGCTCTGGGGACCTTGAACCATGAAGTGATTTAGAAATGGATGGATGGTGATTCATCAGTGCAAGTTCTGTTTTTCCCCCTCTGTTAGCAGACTAGCCATTAACCATCTACCCATGCTGGGTGGAAATAAAGCAAATGAGCTCTAATAGTCTGTTAAATTTAAGACTACAACGTAGGAATCAGCTCATGACATTTTCATCATTCATAATGACAGATCCTTTGTTTTCCTTTCACTGTGTAATTAACAACACAAATATGAACCAAAAAAAGAAAACAGTCTCAACAAACTGTCTTTAATAATCTTACAGTAAGGACGCATTGTTCTTAGTTTCTGTACTATTTTCCTCCCAATTCATTCAAATCATTTTGCCTCCTAAAAACATACATATTTCATTAATCCTAACTTGGTGTAATTAAGTTTTCATATTTTAGTTGTTCATAATTTATATTGCAGTATTTACAAAACATTAGAAGAACACAACAATTATTTCAGGACTTGAGGGGAGAAAAGTGATTTACGGGTTATTGTTGTGCCTCAAAGGAAGATGATACTGGGTTAAAACATGCTTTCCAAGGTTTGTTTGGTTGTCAGTCTGTCTTTGTTAGACCTGTGGTTGACAGATAACCTCTTCAGGGTATAGCCTGCTTTTATCCCAGTCAGCTAAAATAAGCTCAGGCCCTCCACGTCTTTAGCTGGATGTCTGATTCAGAAAGTTTGCTGATAATTTCTTTTTTTTTTTCATTTTCTTTCATTTTCTTTGGCCTACACAGCAGCTACATATATTTGTAATTGCTTCTACAACCGTGTAATTATTGTAGAGCATGTACTTTGGATGTACTGTTATATTCCTTTTTGGTAAATGGTAAATGGCCTGTATTTATATAGAACACTGACAGACATAAGAGAATGAGCGAAGTAACAAACACAGCTGAGGGGTTACTTTTTTGTTTTTTTCCCCTCCCCTTCTGTACAGTATGCGGGAACTGACCTAACAGCTGGCACTGTTATTGTTGTAAAATAGCTCAACAGCTACCTCTAGTGGAAGTTACAAGCTAACACAGGAACTGGCTTAGATCTACGTTAAAGACACTGTACAGATAGAGTTACTGTTTTGTGATCTAGCTACAGTACTTTATAATGATCGATTAATATAATTTTATTTGGTAGTTAACAGAGTGTTTGTTCTTTTTTTATATATATATATATATTCCAGATATCAACATGGCGGGAGAGCCAAAGCCCAGACCCAAAGGCCTGAAACGATCAGCAGCTTCTCTCTACAGGTACACACTGCTATTTATCAGACTGATCGATTATTTGATTAATGTGTCACTTAAATTCCTAAGCAGCTCTTTGAGTGTTTCAGGAACTTGCTAAAAAGCTTCTTTTTAAGGCCAAGGTATTAATTAGGAAGCCTGGCAGAGAGTAATATGACCACAAACGGCATTACTACATAAACAAATGGACACACACAAGAAAGTTGTAGTATAGCATCAAAAACCACCTACAATGCATAACAACAATTTCCCTTCTGGGATCAATAAAGTTTCTATCTATCAATTTGTAATAAACCCACGGCAGACCCGACCATGTACTCATGCTTTTCAGCACCTTATTCACGGTTGCTTGTTTACACACTGGCTGCAGCTTTTCAGCTCACAGCCACACACTCCAACAACAACACTCAGGACCCAGTACAGCCTTTTAATACGGGTGCAGCGTGATAGCTGATGGTGCTCAGGTGTGTCCGCCTCGCCGCAGAAGATCCACCGACCACGCCCTGCCACACTAGCTATCTATAAAGAAGTACTGAGGACTTTTCTTTATATTTACATTGGTGCTGAGTCATGTTCACTCTACCATTTAAACCTGTCATTGTCTGCATACTAAAGTAGGCTCATAGCTACCAACTGTGATACTGTGACTGGTCATTTTTAGTGATAAAAGGAACAGGTTTATTTTTCGACCTGCTTCACTTCACTGTGCTTCTCAGGACATGCTAACAGACAGTGGATGCTAACAGTAATTTTAAAATATGTGTCATAAATGCACTGATTCTTGGCCTCTAGCAGTCTGTTTGACGATCTATTGTCTCTTGTTTTATCTCTGGTTTGAATACCTTTTGTCTGGTTTTCTGGTTTCTTTCCCACAGAGATTGTAACTATTTTATACACTCTTATTTTTCATTTGTATTTTTAACTATAAACTGCATGGAAATGCCAAAAAGCTTTTTTTTTGCCATATGGTGCTTTATATGTAGTTTCATGCTCATGTAATGAAAAATACTCTATAACTCTATGTTCTGCTGTGCTTTTTCTACCCAGCGGCTATGAGTTTGATTATGACTACTACAGAGAAGACTTCTATGACAGGTAACACATGGACTGTTTTCAGCTGTCAGCAACAGGTTAATTATGGTAACCCCTCAGGTAACATATGGACATCTCTATCCAGCAGTAACAGAGAAAGTATGGTTTTTAGGCCCTTTATTAGTTTCCAATTGTGGAATGTAAAACTGAGGAAAAAATGTTTTGACCACTACATATATATATATAGAATAAACGAAAATTGTAAAGGTCAAAATATCGGGTTGGATATTTTGATCTATAAAAAATGCCACAAATTTGAAAAAGTTACAGTATATCACTTATTTCATTATTTTAGAGTTCCCAGTTTCTTCCCAAAGACCATAAGTAAGTAAGTAAGTAAGTAAAACTTTATTTATATAGCACCTTTCAAGATAAAAATCACAAAGTGCTTCACAGAAGCTAAAACCTAAAAATAAAAATCAACCAAAAGCAAGTTTAAAAAGATGAGTTTTTAGCTGTTTTTTAAAAGCGACCACTGAGTCCACAGATCTCAGGCTCAAAGGGAGAGAGTTCCACAATCTGGGGGCCACAGTTACAAAAGCTTTGTCGCCTTTTGTTTTCAACCTCGTGTTGAAAACACGAGGTTATACGTCTATAAACCACCACTGTGCAGTACCAATATGTGCAATATGTGCAATAACCCAAATTGTATATACATAACACTATTATTTACATTTTTACTTTTTAACACCGGATTGGATGTTTGTACATTTTTTTCTGTTAATACTGTTGATCTGTATATAGTGCTGCAGAACTGTGCCGTTTGCTCTTCCGTGTCTGCAGTTTCACTCTGGACAACACCAACTTCTGTTTCAAACGAACACAAATTATGTGTGGAGGATCTTTCTGATGATGACAGTTCGGTCTCTGGCTTTGACCCAGACGTTTTCAGCATTTTTTATTATTGGAGGCCTCCAGGCTGAGACTGTCAAAGCAGAGTTCTAATACTCAGCAGAAATGACCTGAACTCGGCTGTGTGCCACCATGTGCCAGCGCATCGAAAATTCAGGACTTTTTTCACCATACCGTTTGCTCACCATCTGTCTTACATACCAGTTTTTGCATCCCAGAGGGTTCTCCACGTCCCTAAAATAAAAATGAAGTCAAAGCTAATGTCTTGATGTTGGAATTTCATATAAAAGAACCAGAACATCTCCTAATGACTACTGAAAATGCAAAAATGCATGCCTTACTTCACACCACACAGTCCAAATACTGTGATAATGGTTAAACGAGGTTTTTTCTCACTGTTTCATGTGCTGGGTTGGATCTCATTTAGTGGGAACAGTGGGGACTTTTTTACTTACTGATGAACTGCAGCTTTTTTGAAGAGACTGATTTATATTACGGTGCCCACTGTGGAGACTGTCACAAATCCTTACAGCAGCACGATTCTATGAGCTGATATTTATGACAGCAAAACTTGACAGTTGATCAGACTTAACGCTAACACAGCAGGAAGGTTAACAGTATCTTTCATCATATTGATAAGATCTACAAGATTTCAGACAAAATCTTTCAACACAATATTATCCTCCTTAAGGGGATTTTTTTTCTCTTTTTTTGTACCTTTCTTTCAAAAAGTCTTATCTGAGAAACATCTGGTTGAATTTAGACCATTTAAATTGACCTCTGCAGTCAGGTCACAGTGTGGTAACTATTACTGCTCTGACAAGACCAGGTGAAAGTCATCATCAAAGGCATTGCAGTTGTGGTTAAAAGAAAAGAAAAACTTCATCTGTAGTCCAGGAATTCCTCAGACTCTAAGCTAATTGTTGTTCCCAGTCATGTATGTCTGAAATGATTTTCATTAGTGTTAAAGCCTTCAAAATAAAATCTTTACATATGTTAAGTAGACAAATACACGTGTGAAAGGTTTTGCTGCTTTTTTCTTGTTGAAAAGAATAAATAAAATTTTAGGAAGAAAAGAAAATTTGGAATAGGCAGTATAAGTCACAATCCTAAAAAAAACCTGTAACCTTTTTTCATTTTATTGAACAGTCTGAGCAATCACTTTCAGTCCACCCAGGGAAAAAAGTGAATGTAAGTGACAACAACCTCTTTAAAAGTTATTTGGAGGCAGGTATTCCATTTAAGGAAATCAAATTTAAAGTGTGAGTTGTAGAGATGGCCCTTGATGTGTCTGCTGTATTTGATTTGGTGTAAACCATCCCCAATCTCAATTTCCAAAGGACATTAGAGGAAGGATTGTTCTTGACATGCAAGAAATTTAATACTGTTGTTATTCTCCTATTCACATCAAAAGCACAGTAAATAATCCTAAAAGAGGTGAGAAACAGCTAAAAAAAAACAAAAAGCAGAAACCTCTACAATTTGCAAAAAAATCTTCATTCTTGTGTCTTGTGTGGTTTTTTTTTGTTTGTTTTTTTAAGCTTTAAAATGAACAATACCACAAATGAAAGATATATCAGTTTTACAAAGACTAAAGGTTCCACAACACTTCAGGACAAAAATTTAAAAAATTAATAAATGAAGTGCACACCATTAACGAAACTTCATCGCAGCTGTTGTACTTCATTTGCTACCTCAAGGCCTCCAGGCCATACAACGGCTGAAGGGGGTGGTGGTGAAACCGTTTGTGACCTGATGTTTGGGATAGTTTCATGATGCACCAAGACAGAAAAAGAAAGAAAGAAAAACAAACCACACAGGAAAAAATAAGAAAAACTACTCAAATAAGAAAAAGTGTTCATATCTTGAACTGGCCAAAGTTTAACACAGTTGATGATCTGACTCCAGATATGGCCTAGAGCAGCGGTCCCCAACCCCCGGGCCTCGGACCGGTACCGGTCCGTGAGTCGTTTGGTACCGGGCCGCGAGAGTTGAGGCTCAGGTGTGAAATGTATGTTTTTCAGGGTTTTTATCGGTTTTCAGCGTTATTTTGTTATCGTTTTTATCGTTAACTCGGTTTTCCTGGGTCTTTTCACGTGTGTTATGAATAAATCTTCTTTTTTTTGGTACCGGTACTAGTTTTATTTTGTTGTATTTATCCACGACACCTTAAAGGCCGGTCCGTGAAAATATTGTCGGGCATAAACCGGTCCGTGGCACAAAAAAGGTTGGGGACCGCTGGCCTAGAGAGGAAAGCTCTGAAAGGATATGCCAGAAATAGTGATGAATTGAAATGGAAGGGAAATGGTCTGAAATTCCTTCTTGTCATTTTTCAAGGTTCTGCAAACAGCATCAGGAAAAATCCTTTGAAAGTCCTTTGAAAGTGGTGGCTGCTAAATTAGGTTCTGTTCTACGAATCACTAAATTGAAGGGTTCATATAATTTTTTCCAGACTTTACTGAGTGATGATGAAACGGCATTAAAAGGCACGAAAATTACAACTGTTCGCGTGTAATGACACTGTATTTACATATAATTGTGACAATATGAGATCAGACCATATTAAGCATATTCACTAATCTTAGTAACTCAGCAAGCAGGGAGGCTTTTCCTCTTTCAACTTTCAACAACTACATGTGTGAGCAGAACAGAAAGCAGAAATTGCTTGGTGAGAAGAATCTATGATAATGCATCCAGATGACACCAGATGTCAAAATAGTATCTGTATCCAATCAAAGAATACAATCTTTGCATTTACCCAGAGAAAAAAACCCACTAAAACAATAGGGGGTTATTTGGTGTCATTATATGTTGAGGTTTTTGAAGCTTGTGGTGCCAAGCATTCGTGTTTCGGGATGGTCATGCTAACAGGAGAAAAACAAAGCCTCTCTCAAAGCCTCTTGACTGCTGTCAAAATGTGTCAAGCTTTGGTTTGAAATACAAAAGTCTAATGCAGTGAAGTGGGGGTAATTGAGGTTTCTCTGTCTCCCAGAGAAGAAGACCAGTTGCGTCTATTAATCCTCTTATTCATCACAATTCCACTAAAGTTTACCTTACCTCTAAACAAAGAGTGAACAAAGAATTTTGCTGTCAGGGGTGTTTGAAGACATGGCTAAAATGTGGGCTAGTGTGGGAATTTCTTGCGTTGGGATGCTTCCTGTAACCCATGCAAACCCTTTCTTTCACTATTTGGGTGACAGAAAAAGATCTGTTTGCCTTTCTGTAAAAGTTACCGCATCCCACTGCTGTTTAGTGTCATATTATCCCAATAGAGCAATTCGCTCTTAGAGTGCATGCTTACTTGTGGTTCCTGGAGCTGCTAGAAGCATAATGGAAAGTATAGCCTACAGCTATTAAAATTTTCTTTATTTAAAAGGCAAGCTTGAAAGCCTGTGGAGCAGTTCCTGAGCCATCTATTTGTTATGCTGCTATAGGCTTTGGCTCCTGGTGGACTTCTCATAATGCACTAAGCATTGCATTTATATGTTATGGCTGCATGACATGTCACAGCAGATGGCTGGGTTAGGGTTAGGGCCCTGTCTGTGATTGTTGGAGGTCACTTTCTGTGAGAAGGGAGATCTTCTTTGCCAGTGTCGCCAAGTGCATGCTCATAAGCACTTTTCAGATAGTTTCCATCTAACATTGTGGGATCTTTACATTGCGATTTGAAGTGCCTTAACGCAGCTGTTATTGTGAATTGGTGCTACATTATACAGGGTGGGCCATTTATATGGATACACCATAATAAAATGGGAATGGTTGGTGATATTAAAGTCCCGTTTGTGGCACATTAGTATATGTGAGGGGGCAAACTCCTCAAGATGGGTGGTGACCATGGTGGCCATTTAGAAGTCGGCCATCTTGGATACATTTTTTGTTTTTTCAATAGGAAGAGGGCCATGTGACACATCAAACTTATTGGTAATGTCACAAGAAAAACAATGGTGTGCTTGGTTTCAACGTAACTTTATTCTTTCATGAGTTATTTACAAGTTTCTCTTTGTTCACAGCCATTGACATGTCGAAGAGGTTAACACGTGAGGAGCGGATCGAAATTGTGTTGATATCTGGTGAACGCAGTAACCGAGTCATTGCAGCAGATTTCAATGCAAGACACCCTACGAGACCACCCATCTCCCATGCTACAGTTAGCAAACTGCTTGCTAAGCTTCGTGAAGTGTTGGATTTGCTAAAATGTGGACGCAAGAAAACTGTCACTAATGAAGAAACATCAGTGGTTGTCCTAGCTTCATTCAGCAAGAGCCCACAGCGTAGCACTCGCCGCATGTCACTGGAGAGTGGCATTAGTCGAACATCCCTTCGGCGGATATTAGCTACTCACAAATGGCACCCTTACAAACTCCAGCTACTGCAGCATCTCAACGAGGATGACCCAGATCGGCGCACAGAATTTGCAGAATGGGCAAAACAAAAATTGGAACAGGACCCTCAGTTCACGCAGAAGATTTTGTTCAGTGATGAGGCAAACTTTTATGTGAATGTTGAAGTTAACAAACAAAACCACCGCTATTGGTCTGACACTAACCCACATTGGATGGATCCCTCCAATGCTGGAACAACAAAACTGATGGTTTGGTGTGGTATATGGGGTACAACGATAGTGGGTCCATTCTTCATCAATGGAAACCCCAAGGCCACTAGATGAACAGTTTCCTGGAAAGTGGATTGGTCGTCGTGGGCCAGTTGAATGGCCCCCAAGGTCTCCCGATCTGACCCCCTTAGACTTTTATCTTTGGGGTCATCTGAAGGCAATTGTCTATGGTGTGAAGATACGAGATGTGCAGCACCTGAAACTACGGATACTGGATGCCTGTGCTGGCATTTCTCCTGCGGTGTTGCGATCAGGGTTGCATTGACAATCCAACACGATGGGCAGCACATTGAACACATTTTATAAGTGGTCAGAAACTTGTAAATAACTCATGAAAGAATAAAGTTACGTTGAAACCAAGCACACCATTGTTTTTCTTGTGACATTACCAATAAGTTTGATACAAAAGTTGTATCCAAGATGGCCGACTTCTAAATGGCCACCATGGTCACCACCCATCTTGAGGAGTTTGCCCCCTCACATATACTAATGTGCCACAAACAGGACTTTAATATCACCAACCATTCCCATTTTATTATGGTGTATCCATATAAATGGCCCACCCTGTATATTGGCGTGTATTCCTTTATCCGTACAATTTCCACTTCTAATAATCACCCACACAGTTTCAAATTTGTCAAGTAATATCAAATTTCCACCCCCTCAAAGGCTGACTGCCTTTACCCCATCTCCAGTTTAGAGAATGGAAATCAGCTAAGACAGCTTGTGAAGCATTGGGTTTGAATTCTTGTTGAATTCTTTGTGTGTTAAACTATAAAGAAAGTAAACCTCAAGCAGCAGTCAGCTGATTACAGCCTGTACACTGGAACTGTCAATGGAAATTATCGTGGCTTTTCCCCACACTGAGCCACTACAACCAATCTTTGTGTTCCCCTACCTGCTGAATCCCACTTTAACCCCTGACCCTACTCATTTTCCTGTTTAACTGTGGAGGCAAAATCAACTCTACAATATAGGCAACAGAAAATTAAGGTATTTTTTAATTGTTTTTCACTGTGTTCTACATAACAGATTTAAACTGAGTACATTCAGGAAAATTAGAATTTAGATTGAATAACTTTCATATTCATTTCATATTCTTGTGTACTGAATTAATATAGCATATGACTCAGTTAGCATTGCACATAAATAGCTGGTAGCATTGTCCTTTAAAGTGCTCTTTTTTATTTTCTTACTTGGAGTACATTTCCGAGTCTGTACTTTTTTACTTTTACCTAAGTTAAGAAGTTGATTGAGTACATCAGCTTTTAATTTTTTCAAAAATGTTGTTTTACTTAAGTATCTCTACTCTTGCCACCTCTGAAATTATTTTGTTTGTAGTCTAGGGTGGTATGATTGTACAGAAGACATCTTTAATGACCTTAAAAAGCAAGAACTGGGTGAACAAGTTTGAAATGTCAGGGAGTGTATGACTTTTGACCACAACTGTTTGCTACAGTATGCGTAAATATAACTGAAGTAATGTTGCTTTGTAATGTGTTACACCCAACACTGATTATGGCATATACGCACTCAAAAAAAAATCAAAACAAAAAAAAAAAAAATCACAGAGTTACAAGGAGAGCGTTCTAACCTGCAGGGCAACTAACAATATTTGGAGAATATTTAATATCAAAAGTATATAAAAATGAACTCAGAAGAAGTAGTAGAGAAAATAAGCATCTTTCTCCCATCTTATTCTTTCACCGAATTATTAGTAGTTTAAATATGTTTTATGAAACGATAGAATTCCAATGTATAGAAAAGACTACAAACTGTAAGCTCTAGTAGCTTGATTTGCAGTCACAAGGACGGAATGGACTGAGGCACAGACCAGCAGGGTTAGAAAGAAAAGTCACAATTTTATTTACACAATCACCTGGTGAAACTATATACAGTGCGAAGGGTTAAGGATTTCCAGGGATCCAGGGAAGGAAGGGAAACGGGTCCAAATAACACACTCCACTCCTTCGTCCTCATTCTCACGTTTCTGCTCCACTCCACTCCACACCACACCACACCACACCACACTACCAGACTTCAGGGAAAACAGGTCAGGAAGCAGGGCCAGGTCCAGGGAATTGAGGTTACTCAGCAATCCAGCAAAGAAGTCCACTGAACCACCATCTTAAATAGTGGCTTGGGCAAAGAATGCAATCAGACAGATCCGTGGCAGGTGGTTGATTAGCCCAGGTGAGCTCCGCCCACGCAGACAGAGGAAAAACAGGAGAGAGAGAGAGAAAGAGACACAAAAACATGTGGCCTGCACACTAGGTCAGCCGAGGAGACATGGAGACCATGACTCTAACCCCCTTTCTGTTGGAAGACTAGCTGAGGTAAATATTGTATGTGCTCACAAAGAAACTGGAACATAGATCTAACCTAAACCTGTCGCTAACCAATTTGGTTGTGAATAGTTATTTGGTCTAAATATTTTCATATTTTCCTTTAAGGTTAGAGTTAAATGTGTTATTTTCTGTGGAAGCGACATTTGAATGACAACATTTCTTGTCACGTTCCAATATACTGTCACTTGCAAAAAAGTCTAAATTTATTTCATTCAGCATGCCATAAAGGATTAATGGCGTTTGTGTGGATAGCATATGCAATCCTTTGAACCCAGCGTAAACCAGTTTCTGTGGTTTAGACTTGAAAGATCATTTATACGCACCATCAGTTTGAAATTAAATAAGCACCTCATCCAAGGATTACCACAGCATGACTCTCACATTGCCAATTTATTTAAAAGACAAGTATGTCAGAAATGTTGAACAAAGTGGTTGCTTCCTACAACTTATTTAATAATCATATATACTATTAGGACAATATTTCAAGAACACACATATTTAATGACTTCCCAGTTGTAGACCCCATACACGTTTAAAGCTAATCAGGAAGAAACCGATTCGTGCATTTACACCCACAGCAAAGTCAGTGAAGTGTAGGCTGACACTTACTACACATGCACAAGTCATGGTCTTAACAATAAACAAATGAAAAAAACTTCTCAGTACATCTCTACCACACCAGCTGTGAGCCTCACGTAGTGTAGATATCTACTGTCAACAGATATCCTCTTTTAAAATTAAACACTAAATTTAAAAATACAAAACAAAAGACAGCCTCACTCTAATTAATCGTGGCTTTCTTTGCTAAAGATCAGATAGAGCATAGGAACAACACAGAGAATTTATGGCCAAAGGTTTGTGAACACCCTTGTGTGGCTGGTGAAGATGCTAAAAGTTATGGACATTCATATGCTGTTATAATAATTCATTGCTCTGGAAAAGATTAGCACCAGATTTTGAAACCTTTCTGCAGTAATGTGCTTTCATTTAGCTACAAGATCACTGAAAAAGTTGGGAACACGCTCACAGCCTTATCCCAAATAATGTTTGATGGGGATTGATGTGAGCCAAGTTATTCCAGGCCAAACTGGCAAAAACATTGCTTCATGAACCTAGCCTTGTTTACTGTTACAAGTTTAGGATCACTGTACACATGACAACTTGATTGTATTGTGCATTTGCAAATAAAGCATTACATCAGTGAGATTTTTTGTCTAATATTAGTAATGTGCAATATTCCATCTATTACTTCTGTTATGTGACACTTGCTCCAGACTGGATTGTCCTGTTGGCAGACTTGGGAAAGGGCGGGTAAGATGCGCCTCCACACGGAGGCATCCATGTCCCATTCTTAATCAGGTATCTGAACCAGCCACCTTAACTGGCTTATTTCAAAAGCTTTCCAAAGAACAGCACTGCTACACAGAATTCCTTCCAGATGTTTACAGTCGTATTCCCAGTGTTCAGCCACCCTGCGAAGAAAACAAATCAATAGTTTCCACCCACTCACCTTTTGGCCACAATTTGGGTTCTCAAACCCATTTCAGTCCCTCCAGCATCGAAACCAGAGTTGTAGATTCTTTTCTGAGCTCGAGTGGACAGACATGTTTTGTTAACAGTTGGTGAAACATGCTGACCAGCTGGGCTGCAGACCTCAGCACTGATTTACACCCATCCCATGTGTCAATCTCACTTTTTCACTCACATTTTTAACTGTAAAAATATTATAAACAGTCCAGGCTATAAGTATTTTTATAGCTTAAGAGTGTTCAGGCTGAGGCTGTGCACATGTGAAATAAAACACGATGACCCTAAAATTCAAAAATCTGAGTTAAGTGGATCTACTTCAATATCAAAAATGGACTCTATGAGAGAGAATGCTTCTGCAGTCATCTTTTTTCCCATTGTTCTTACTGTATCTTATTTATTTTGAAACTCATGACCCTACATCACCTGAGCTGGGATCAAAGTTTATCCATCTCCTAAAGTATGATCTTTACAGTAAATCAGGGGATCAGGGACTTCTTCTGCTGGGGTTTGCGTGGCCCAGCAGAACAGCTTTGCTTTAATGGTGGTATTATGTTTTCATATTACACAATATGATTTACCATTTCATGGTTTTTTATTAAGTTAGGGGAGGAAATCGCCATGCCATCTGGACAAATTATCTGCGATGATTATCAGCCCTTTGACTTTACAGTTTTATTGCTATCTGCAAAAATCTCAGCTTATCTAATATCTGAACAACCTCCAGGAGTGTGTAAATCTGGAGGTTATGGACTTTGTTTGGGCGTATTACTGAAAACAGACCAAAAAATGATGTTGCTTGTCCAAAAAGTTTCAAACTGCAGGCTTGGGTGGACTGTGTCTCATAGCACATAATCTAGTAAAGCCAAATGGAGGTCATTGTTCCCAGAGTGGTTGAATTAAATCACCATAATCCAAAAGGTTTCTAAAAACTTTCATTATTTTTCATGACCTGAGTTGAATAACCAACTCATGACATGTTTTCTCCTGGGTGTAAATAAAGATTTTGATTTAAGCAGTTAACTTTTTAACTATGCCCAAACATGCACTCTGACCTGAGGTTCATGGAACCCTTTTTCAGACTTAAATTGCAGTAGTTCATCGCTCTCACACAAACAGAAGAGATGGCCACATTCTTACCATTTAAAGTAAATCAGTGTGTTACGCAGAATGGGATTATGTTGTTGAGATTGCATTATAGAAATCTGCATAGTTTTATAAATTTATTACTCTTTAAATTATTCATTCTTCTCAGCGATGCTGGATCAGAGCAGCTCCACAAAGTTTCCTTTGTTGAAAATACATTAAACAAGCAACTGTTGAGTTCATGCTTTTTATTCAGCTAGAGAGATAATTAGAGCTGGCAGTCACATCCTTCGCTTTTAATCTCGGAGTAAAATAAATACAAATATATTAAAAAATAGTAAAATAAATGTATGTTATAGATTATTTATCTGTTTCTCCTAATCAATGATTCCTTAATGAGGCCTGGCCTTATAATTTGTAAAGCTGCTTATGGTTGTGGACTACACCTGAACCCACAAAACAAGTTCAACATGGCCAGGCTTTCTTTCCATTAGCTAGCTCAACAAAATTTAAAACCTCAGTAAGAGATAATGGCTTTAACTCAGATATAGAAACTATGTAATTGTTTACCTTTTAATGCGATAAAAGAGTCACTGGCTTTAACTGACATTCTGTCCCTACATTAGCCTGGTTGTTGCTAATCTTTGCGAAATAAATAACCAGTGGCAGATATTGCTAAATGAAGTTATTTCAAAACTATTTTACAATTCAAAATTAAGAATCAACTTGTTTGGGCCGTCGTAATTCATTTCTGCTCTTCAGCTTATTCTGCTTATTCCAATTTGTTTAAAGACATTTGATGTTTATTGAATTGCCTCAGCAGTTTCACAGCATGAGCTCATGTTTCTTTTATTTGCAGCAACATGTTCAAACACAACTGAGATTTAAAACTGAAAATGTTTCAAAAGGTTTAATTTATTACAGATTATTTCTGTTTGGTTGAACTGTAATGTAAACCAATTGCATTACTCTGGCAACATAACTTTGCATATATTTTTTAAACTTGTGAAACATGAAGTTCATAAATTTATTCAAGCCATCAGCAGATTGTCATCAGGGTGTACCACAAGAAAATGAGGCTCATATGTTGGATCTCAAAAACTACGTTTTTCCTCTGGCTCTTTCTGTGGCACTAGACATCAATTTGGACTCTTTCATAAAATGATAAAATGATGCCTGCGTAAATTATTTTGCCTTAGAATCTCTAAACCACTTTTATTTAGATGTCATGCTCAATAAAACACAGATGCCAGGCTTTGAAATTACTAAAGTCTCAAAACATTACTAAATCACTGTGTTAAAGCCACAGGGGTTAACAAACTACCAGAAGTTCCACACAGAAAGATCAAAAATATTGTTTTTCCACAATAGTAATAAAGTCTTTTTTCAAAGTTTTTATCCTCATAAAATCCAAGTAAACCATTTGCAACAGATGTTTTTCCCAAAAGCTCTGCTGAGAAGTTACAAGGCTAATAGAATACCTTAATAGTTGTTGTTGATTCTTTGCTGAACAGTCGCCGATGGAAGTACTAAAAAAGCCAGGCAGCTAATAAATGTTGGCCATTAAATCTTGGTATTGTTTTTACGTATAGCTGTGAGCAGCACAGTCACAAAGCCAGACATTCTCAGTTTTACTGTCAGTTTTTTTGCATAAATTATTTACTTGAATGTAAAGTTTTGTTTTGTTTTTAAAGAAAGCAAAGTTTAGGGGAAAATATCTTGATTAAGTAGAGCAAGTTTCCAGACACATCCACATATCCAATCCCACACTGCTTCAGTAAGGCTGTCGAGGTCCAGGCTCTGGGGAGGCCAGTCCATGACAGATGTTGTATATTTCTTCATCCAGGTATGCTAGTACTGTACTGGCAGTGTATTTGGGATCATTGTCATATTAAAAATTGAAGCTGTTGTCAATCTGATGCTTTCCAGATGGTGGATACAAATATGATCATACTTTTCTGAATTTGTAATTCCATCAGTTTTGACAAGCTTCCCCACACCACTAGGTGAAATGAAGCCACAAACCATGACAGAGCCTCCCCTGCATTGTACAGATAGCTATTTGTCAGATAGTGTTTTTTTAGGCTCTCGGTACATTCTAATGCAAATTTTTATTCATAAAGCACATTTAAAACAACAAAGTTGACCAAAGTTCTGCACATGAAATAAAGGATACACAATAAAATAAAAGACACAACACACACACCCAAACACCAATAAATATCTTAAAAAAATCAAAAGAATATAAGCGATAATACAACATCTAAAGCTTCCATCTTCTTTTTTTATCTTCCACTTGTCCAGTTTTCCCAAATTTTTCATAGACACTCTATCTTCATCTTTGGCATTTTTCATAGATTCAGCTAAAGATAAATGTAGTTTTTTTAGCATGCTGGTACAGTCTACGTCATTTTCAAAACATTGGCTCCTTACTTGAACTCTATTCTCCTATCTCAACATTTCCTCTTGTTTCCCTCCTTTCCACCCTCCTTTCTGTCTTTCTTTACTTTGATGCCCCTTCTTCCTTCTTACTGTCCCCCCTCCCCTTCCTCTTCGCAGGTTGTTTGAGTACCGTGGCAGAGTGTCTCCTGTTCCACGTGTGGTGCCAGTCAAACGCCCGAGAGTGGCTGTACCCCTCGTACGACGGGTCAAGTCTCTGCCCGTCAAACTGCTGGCGTGTAACGCCTCCATCCTCCCAACCAGCAACGGCAACAAACAAAGATGTGAGTTTCAACTTGTAGAAATGAACAAACTATCAGCCAGCATTGCTTTACAAGACACTGTTGTAAAGCACTGCAATACCATCATATCATAATGTGTGCTAAACACCAGGTTAATCCACCATTAAAGTCTGATGTGTTGACTTTAGTTTATTACTGTTTACTTTTCCAAGTAGAAGTAAAAATAAATATCAACATTTTAAGAAAGTAAATATGCACGTACATATATTGATATACAATTCTTTACATATAAATTGTTAAATACTCAAATTGTCAGTGATATTGATTTTAGGAAAAAAACACAGCTCTGTCACCAAACGTTTTCCTTCTGACTACATATCTTTCTTGCTTTTCTCTTATTCATTATCTCTTCTGTTTTAATTTCTAACCAGCTCCACCCTGTCTCAAACCTCCTCTTCATCTATCTTTCAAGCCCCGCTTTTGCATGACAGTGGAAGGCCAAAACATCAGGTTAATTCTTGTCTCTCTCTTGTTTTTTCTCTTGTCTTTTTCTTTCCTTTTTTTTTTTTTTACCAGTTTCCCATCACATGAATTGAAGGCATATTCAGATTCTAAACAAATTATGCAGAGGCCCTGTCAGCTCCCTGAATTTTTCAGTCTAAGTAGAGCTCACAAAGCAATTTACATGTCACAGATTTAAGTGTCTTTCTGTGTATTCATTAAACTTACATAACAAATTGTTTTGAAGAGAATAAACAAAGGCCTTTTTTAACTGCTCATTTTTTGGCAGTTAAATTTGATCTCAGAACAGTTTTTTCTCCCTCCTATTGACCTAATGCTCGCTGATATGAACTAAGTTGTGCTTGCAGTTACACAGGACATCCTTAAACAACAGGACCTAGGGTTAACGGTATGACATTTTTATATTTCACATGATTCATTTCACTATTAATATTTACTACGGCTATTACCACTCGTTCTCATACTCCCATATAGAAAAAGCCATCCATGCTTTTATTTGCTTTGGAGACTACATCTGCTACCTCTTTTCTGGGCTAAATTTTAAAAAATTCTCTTTCTTGCCTCCAATTCAGAATGCAGTTCATCTTTTCTTGTGGCTTTAGCGGATAGCATGAACAGAATAACCAGTCCTGGCTTCTCTACAGTGTTCCTATGTACTATATATTTTGGGATTTTAATTTTTTGGTGGAATTTTATTTTGCTGATCACTTTCGTAACCCCTCTGGGTCTGGCCCCGAGCTACATAGGAGAAATGTTGAAGTCATATCCACTAGTTTGCAGCCTTAGAGCTTCAGCTGGGGGCTCTTCTGGCTGTTCCAAATCAAGACTTAAATCTAAAGATGATCCTGCTTCACCGTCAAGGGACCTCAGCTTTAACACAACCCACATGAGGACATAAGCACATTGAGTGTAATGAAATACACTATATAAATAAAATTCCCATTGCCTTAATCAAAATCAGTGAACCCTAATCTCAGCCTAATAAAACATTTTTTTTTACTTTTGAATATTTGTTTTTAAAATTGTTAATAAAGGATAATTAAATAATTATCTAGTAATGACCCAGCTTTTAGATTTGTATTTACATGCTGTGTATTCTTTTCTTTAAAAAATAAATCTTGGTTTTCTTGCTTTTTTACTTTAGATTTTGTGTATCCTGTTTTGCATTCTAAGCATTTTTTAAGTAAGTAAAATTTTATTTATATAGCAGCTTTCAAGACAGAGATCACAAAATGCTTCACAAAAAAAGATACCAGAGCAGTAAAGCAGTTAATGTTAACCAAATACAACTCCAAAAAGATGCGTTTTAGTCGTTTTAACGGATACTTTAACCATTATTACTCACTTCTATAACAATTTAGTACATTTCATGCAATTTTGAAGATTTTTTTAAGAATTGAAGATTTTACCTTTCAGGTCGTGATAAGCTTTTGTTAAGAGTCATCTATGTATACACCGTGTATTCCAAAAACTAATACATGGAAAGCGGTTTTTTTTGGGGGGTTTAATATTAAAACTATCATAGACAAAGCATTAACATGGGGTCACATCCATCACAGCACTGCCTTGAAGATGCTTCCCTCCAGCACGGAAATGGGAAACAGATGGACCCGTTTTAGCGTTTTGACTTTATCTTTGACATTTTAACAAACCTTGTCTTAGTTGTAGATAGAAGTGATGTGAACTTCGGCGACTTCTGTGTCCAAAGAACTTTACTAAGCCCTTTCCCCCCCATTTGAAATAAAGAAGTTATCATCGGTTTTAAATGGTAGTATCTTTTGTTTTCCTGCTGACTGTTGACCCCCTTCAAGAATATTATCTGTGCATTTAAATTCAAAAGCGTCGTCAAAATTAATTTATTGCATCAAATACAATAAATGCCAGTATCACATTTAAAATATATATATAGTCATATAGCTTCATACAAAAATGATTTTGTTCTGTGAAATAAAAAAAACGCTGTTACATACACTTACATGTGGCCTTTTTCTTTTTTCTTTTATAGTTTTCAGTTTATTTCTGTGTCCTGCGGCTTTAAGAGAATATGGATATTATTTAGTAGATTTTCTTTCCGTAAAGAAATAATAATACACTCATATTATTAAGTTATCACTGTAACTATTAAAAAAACAGTGAGGATGATAACACATAATGTTTTATTTTCAGTTCCGCCATGTTACGGTACCATGTTAGAATACCCAGTTCTCTTGCAGCCGTAAGGGGTAGGGGGTCTATGTGAGCAAAATGCTACAGGAAACGAATTAAATCACATTAAAATTTCAGCGGGTCTTTGTCATAGAAAGGAATGGTGCATCATTACCTTCATGGTATAGTCATGAGTTGGATCCAGAGTTGTTTTTTTGGTTCTGGTTCTTCTCACACAGCCGTCCAAAGAGGTGACACTCTCCAGAATTCAGCAGGCGCCAGGCGTGGGTTGAACAATGCGGATTAGCTGAATGTTGGCTGGAGCTGACGTCACAGTGTGTGGGCTGGGAGATATTAAAGGCAGATTCTGGGTCCCTTTTGTTTGAAGTCAAATAACTCTAATAAATTCATCAATCAAAATTAGACTCTTTAAGTGTGAAAGGAATCTTATGTGCTGGACAACAAAATAACAATTCTCCAGATAGCGCAGCATTAATGCAGCAGAAACTGCGTTGCTCAGGTCGATTCTTTGTATTGAATTGAGCTTGTTCTTATTCGAGCTTAAAGATCAAAAAGGTATACATGAGTTAGTCAGAGAGCAAAAGTCAGAGTTTTAGTGATTGTTCATAAAATCTTGAGTAGAAAAAAATGTAAGACCAAAATAAAAGTGTCAGACACCAGTGGCTAATACCAGAGATGGAAAAAGGCAAAAAGCCATGGCAGCACAAGCAGGCAACAAAAGACTGCCATGGCAGCACAAGCAGGCAACAAAAGACTGCCAAGTCTTTTATCGCCTGGGGTCTGGAGTCAGAACGACCTTCTAAAAGAGCCTCTGTGATAAGGCTTCAGGATGTGCCTGCATGTATAACTTGTAATGAACAGACAAGCTGTAAAAAGCAGGGGGGATGGGAATTCTTGGGTTTGTGTGCGAGGGAGAAGGGTGGAAAGAGTGAAGACATGAAGTCCTGGTAACAATTTAATTTCATTAATCCAATCATCGATTTCTGCACGACAAGCCATCTTTAACTGAAGTCTACTTAAAAGAAAAAATGTCTTTTTCCCCAGTCCTTACAGCAACGTGCACAGCCTCAGTGCAGCTTGTGTCCAGTTGCTTCTGGTGAAGTCTTTACAATCTTAACAGGCATCAAAGGCAGAACACCCATTAAATTTGAAAACTTTTATCTTCTGTATGCTGTAAAAAACAGCTCTTCCCTAGAGGTCGTGATAAGTGGTAAAGAGAAACTAACGCCGTCACTGCAGCAATGTGTCGATTTATTACTAGCTTCTGGCAGGCCTCTTATCTCAAGGTTTGTTTTTGTGTGAGGCTGTGTGTGCGTGTAAGATCACTGAAAGGTCATCAAAGGGTTCCACCGTCTTATTTTTATGTCAAACAGAGATGCATCTTTTGGATTTTGGATGTGTACGTCTTATCCGTTCCATTGCCTTTGATATCTTTACTGTAGGAATAATAAAGGGAGAATTTTTCCAGACAAAGAGTCTGTCGAAATTCAAGGTTGAAAACAAAAATTGAATTGCCCTATAGGTTTAATGGGATTAAACAAAGAGGGTGAGGTTGTCACTACTACATTACAGTAATAATTAACTTTGGCTGAGAGAACCAAATTGTCTGCATTTAACCTTATTCAGGGAGGCATGGCTCAGCAAGGTAAGGCAAGCAAGGAAAGAAAAAAATGATCTATTTATACAGTATTTTTCACAAACGAGTCACAAAGTGCTTTAAAAAAAGAGGCACACAAAACTAGAATTTTAATACAATGTAATACAAATACAATGTAAAACTAAAAGAAAAGGACAGAAAAACAAAGTAAAAGACCAGAAAAGAAGGACGGGTGCAGAAGTGAGGACACAAGAGGTACGCTGGTAGAGTTAAAGGGGAAAATGGAAGGCTAAATAGAAATAGTATAAAACTTGAGTAGATTTCTTCACATTTCTATCTTCAAAACACAGATAAGCTTTCATCCGTTTGATCAGAAAAATCTATTAAGTTTCACAGAAATACATCAGAGTACTTTGATTAAAGAAAAAGATGAAAAAATTTTACATTTACTGAATAAGACTGCAATTCATCACTTTGATCCACTGCAGGATATTTGTCTGTAATGTCATAAAATCTGGCACAGATGCTCATGAATCCCAACACGCGACTCCAGATGTTCTTGGTGATCCCCTGACTTTATCTCCGGTGCTACTAACACATCAAGTTTTTGACTAGCACACGATGAAGATCAAAATATATTTACGGATTTCCATCAAAGTAATCAGAAGAGGGACCCGATGTAGCCAGGGCCATAGCTTTGGAGACAGTGACACATTTCTTGTACAGTTTTGTCGTTGTACATCACCGCCATGGATTTTAAATCAAACGATCATGATGTGATTAAAGTGCACACGTCCAGCTTTAATTCAAGAGTTTAGCAAAAGTTTTGTATTGCCTGCTTAGAAATCTGAGATATGAGATCAAATCAAAGAGAATCTCAAAGTTTAGGGGGGGCACTTTTTTAAAGGAAAAAAGGCACAAATGAAGCTTCAAAATAGGATCAAAAATGAAAGAGATGTTACTGTCATAAAAAGGAAAAGGATAACAATTTAAACAATAGTGTGTGTAAAAGTGTGTGCTGCTTTCTTTGCAGGCTTATTAATCAGGACATGGACACTTACATCCCTCCTCACCTCCCTCCCCTCTGTTTCTGTTTCTTCCTCTCTGTCTATGTTTGTCTGTGTCTCTCTATCAGCAGTGAAAGGCACAGAACTTCAGGCGATAAAGTCAGAGTTGACTCAGATTAAAGCCAACATCGAGGCTTTGCTGGGCAGACTGGAGCAGATCACAGAAGACCCACACATAGCTGCCACAGGTGACACCCCCACCCCACACACATACATACCTTACATTATAAATGAAAGCATTCAAGGAATTGGAACTCTACAAACCCAGTGCACACTCTGATTATGCTAATCGGAGTTAAACAGTAGTAAAATAGTAATGGTCAACTAAATAAATGCAAACAATTACTTAATTTTCAACAGCCCTTGACTTTGTCCCTGTGATTTTGCACTAGCTGAGCAAAATCAGTTATTGAACTGTATAGGTCTTCCTTGAACCTTGGAAACCATTATTTGTTTCCAATATCTGTTATTTTTCTTCTTTCTTTTGTGTCTTAGTGTAGCCTTTTCTCTTATATCATCAACATTGTTTCCACTTCACCTCCAAGCAAACTTGTTTCTTGTATAGAGCAAAGGGGGTCTAGCTGTAAACAAATAGCATGCAGACTGGAGGCAGCGAGCATGAGCCCGCTGATTTAAAATGAGTCTTATTTACTAACATACACATGGCAGTAAGAAAAAAGTTGTCCAGTGTGCACGTGTCATAAAACCCAGTAATTTTGCATGCAGAATCACTTTTTGTGCATCCTAAGAACATTTCCATACATGAGGGGCCATTAAATTCAGTCATATTTGTGTGCTTACTGAGAAAGCTGCTCAAGATCACCAGCATCAAGATTACAGCACAGTTTTTGTTTGTTTGCTTTTTGGTTGTGTTTCCAGCCAACCTTGGAGTCTGTCCTCTTCAGGAATCAGAATTAGTAAAACAAAAAAAATTATTTTTCTGGCAGCCACAGTTTTGTGAAGGGAGCAATGGTGGAAGTCACATGTAATTGGACTTTTTCTACTTCCAGAGTAATCACAGCATTTGAATCGTTCCTCTTTTGTATAAAGCTTATGGTTAGGACTGGATCCCTCTAACTAACCCTCGCTTAGTTAAGCTTAAATAGGCCTAGGCTACGGGGAGTTCCACACAACGCATGGTCCCAGTTTGTTTGTCTTTTTTTTCTTCACTCACCTCTTTCCACCTTCTCGTTTTTCTGCGTTTGGTCATTTTTCGTTTGTATTGTGAAGTGCTGTCCATTTTCCAACGTTTGGCTGGATTTGAGTTGAGCGTATAGCCTTGTACACTTCAGAATTCATCCTGTTACTCCAATCATAAAATCTAGTGATTCACTATCCTCCATGCTTATGATCATGATGTGTTTTTTCCTTCTCCATACTTTTCTCTTCCCATGATTCTTGGTTTCATCTGTCCAAACATGTTTTTTTGTTTGGTTTTGTCCCTGGGGTCGGCTGGCTTTTTCTTCTGCATAACGATCAGTTTGCAGCTTGTTGTAAACCCTCTGTATTTAAAGTCATGAAGCTGAATTCTCATTGGAGACTTTGACAACAATGCCTTCACCCTCAAGACTGTTTTTGACTTAAGTAGGTGTTGTGAAGGGTTTTTCTTAACCAAGGAAAGAGGAAGGTAAAGGGAAAGGAAATTCTTTGATCATCCACTTCAGTTGTCTTCTGTGGTCTTTCAGGCTTTCTGGTCTCACTGAGCTGGCCAGTGAATTCTTTCTCCTTTAAAATGTATCACATTGTTAATCTGGCCACATGTAAAGTTTCTTCCTGATAGTTCATTTTGTGTTTTCAGCCTAACAATTGGCTCCTTCCTGGCATCAACCTCTCCTTGGACTTCATATTGAGAATTTCAGTGGATAGCCAACAAACACAAGTTGAATGCTTTGAATCAACTTCATATGTTATATTGAAATAACCTCACTAGGCCATGCATACAGTATAAATCAAAGCCTTATAAACAATTTGCTCCTTCGCCGTACAACTAAACAAAGTAATTATAAGTGTTACCATAAAATAACCATCGGCCTTATAAAACTATTTATATTGTAAAACTTTAGAGAGAAAAAAACATGAACAAAGAATGGTTAAAAGGAGCGAATTGGTCAAAAGGACTAATCACTGCAGTAAAAACTGTACCAATATGTGATTACAATACTGACAATAAAAAAATACAAATAAAAAAAACTTAAGAAATACAAAGGCACAAGCAAGCAAGTCCAAGATGAGAAGAAATCAGAAACAGTTGACTTGTATCCGTACGAGGAGTCTGGGATGCAGCTTTAGAAACACAAAAATGTTAGTGTCTGTGTTGCCTGATTCCAGATTTCTGAATGGCAGCCCACCTTTGAAACTTTGCCAAACAATTCTGAAGCCTGCTTTTGCTCTTGTCCATAGATTCGGCCTATGCACAAGAGGAAAGTTGCTAAGGATGGCTGGAACCTTAATCTATCTGTTTTAACGAGATTACTGGTGCTTACTCACTTTCTGTACTTACATGAAGATGTCTCTTGATTTGATAGTTTGGCAATAATGCTTACGTCTTCCAGAGTGTTTTTGACTTGAATAGGTGTTGTGAAGGATTTTTCTTAAAATAAACTATAAATAAAATCTATTTGTAAGACGAAATGTTGCTTCTGAAAAAATAAACAAAGCAGACAGAGACCACAGAAAAAAAAAAGTTTGTATGATTAAGTACCACATAGCTAACATCTTGGCTTGCTACAGCACTGAAACAACACTCGTCAAGTGCCCAAACGAACTTGAACTTGAACTTTAATGCTGACATTATTCTCTCTGTTTTACTAACTATGAAAGGCTCTTCCATCTACAAGCTTTTAAGGGAAAGGCCAATAGACATATTCCACAGTCCTGAGTTTATGTGGGATTTCTGAGGCTTCAGCCATTAGAACTCTTTAAAGATATGTTCTGATGTTTAAGGCTTTTAGTACAGAATTAAGTGTTTGTGTTTCCCTTACAGTTTTACTGCAAGAGGGGTAGTAACAATAACACTTGCCTGACTAAGACCATTGAAGTGTTATCCTGCAAAAAAAGCAAAGCAAACAAAAATTACTCCTTCATTCTGGATTAAATTTCCATTCTTTCTTTATTATTCCATGAGGCCTATTTTCAAATCAGATTACCCCGTGAGGACGGCCGTGTTTTCTTTCCTCAAAGACATGGATCATCAGCATTTGTAAAATCCGATCTACAGTTTTCGCAGCTGCAGCTGCGACATGTCCATCTCACATTTGGGTTTCTTGTGTGTGTTCGCGTTCATGCAGATTTGATCAATACAGAGGAGTGCAAGAGCGAGGAGGCATGGCAGGGAGGGGAGGAATCAAGTTCAGAGCTTGAAGATGAGGATGAGCAGAGACAGAACAGCGAAGCTGAAGAGGAGGAGGAAGATGAAGAAGAGGAGGGAGAGCACACACAGGATGATAACCACAACCACATGGTGAGTTAATGTGACAAACAGTAGTGTGATCTGGTGAAACCTAAGTCGAGACTTCTTATCCACACAAAGATGATTTTAGTGCAGGATTCAACCATCTGAGCCCTAATTAGTTAATTTTCATCAACAGAATTCAGTTATATGTAAACAGTATCAGTTTATAATAACAGTCATTACAAGATGCCTTATATATCCTACAATATCCTACAATATTACAGACAGAACTGCAGTGATCAGAGTATCTTCTATCATTTTCCCTGCCTTACATGCATCTTATTATTTTACACTGATACTACATACATTTAGAGCTTCTGTTGGAACTGTAGGATTTTAATTTTTCATTTTCATTATGCATAGTAAAATCTTGTCAAAAGAAGTAGTATAAAAATGAACAAAAGTCCAAAAGAGGAACTCAGAAGAGTTTGTGGTACAAACTCCCACCCAGAAGGCATCCTTGTGTCTAAAACTTTGTTTTTTAAAAATATCTAGTTTTGTTTTGATTTTACTTTTCGTAGTCTACTCTTGTCGTTATGTTAAGGTACAAAAACTGAGAAAGGCTTAGGAAAAAGTCGTTGTTTGGGTTAAAATATACCCTTTCTGAACTTTTACTGTGTCAGAAGGCAAACTTTTTTCACATGCAACAGACTTCTCCTTCATGTTTTCTTTTAACTCTGTGAAAAGTGCTAGAACAGTGACATCATGAGTGGAAAAATGTGTCCAAGGTCTCACTGTGTCGATTTAGGATGTAGAGGGGTTTCTGCTGCACTCTGTGAGATATGCTGAAAAATGTTATACACACTTGTTAAGTAATTCAGTGGGATCCCTATTATGCATCAGTATGTGACAATTGGAGCAAAATGTATCTGATATACTATACTTATTCCAAAATGTAATGCCTTTTTAAACTGTGGAGCTTAAATGCTAGTAACGTCCCATACATAATTTAGCTACAGATGACAGATAATTTGTAATAAAGAATAAGAAAAATCTATCATGTGAAATGCTAATTATATCCACATTTTCAGTTCCTTGTTTTGTCCTAAAATTTTCCATAATCACAAAACTTGAATAGATGTAATCAGTATTGTGTGTGTTTTGACTCTTGGTTGATATTCTGTTCTTTTGTTCAGGAAAACAGACACCTATCATCAGAAATGGACTCCATTCACCCATGAACGGTGAGTGTTCCATTATGAAGTTGATATACAAAGATGTGGCTTTGTATGCATCATGGTAGATTAACAAATTACCTCAGCCCTGGCTTTTGGCTTTAAGGAGGAACACGACCAGTGTGGCTTTCTCTTTCTATTATAGTCAAAGATAAGGTGAGTTCTTCCAGGCTCCCCTCTTTCCTTTATTGTCACTGTAATTTGTTAGTGTATTACATTTGTGTTCCTGCAGCAATTCAGTAAAAAATAAACAAACGATAAAACTGTATCAGCAAAGTCATACTTAAGAGTTTGGTTTATTATTGGATAAACAAATCGCTAAACCACAAAGTTTTGTTTAAAGCCTGCTTAGAAAAAAATAAAAACTTCAGTATTTTTGTAGATTTGTGTTGCATTATTGTGGTTCTCAATTATGTACAATGAGGATTCGTGCAAAACATGGCAGACACATTCAGTTCCCATTTATCAAACAACTTTGAAATAACCCGGGGGGTAGCTAATCATGTTTGGAACAAACAGTTCCAGTCATTACCAGATTTTCAGTTCTAAAGATTGAGTGTTTTAAGACTCGAAGGCAAAATCTCTGAAATGCTTTGAAGGGGCTAGTCATAGTCAGTCTGGACTTCATCTAGTTTGAAACTAGATGAAGTTACTAGAAATTACCAAACAAAAGCTTTGCACTAGTCATGTAAAATTCCATAAATGTCGCTGAGAACTAGGCTTTTGATTCAGAAATAGTTTGATCAGATTCATTGGGAGCTCCGCTGAGTAAACTCGCCCACCTCAGCGAGTGTTGCTTTTGAACTCGCTGGTCCAGTCCAGTAAATAAATTATCTTACGGTAATCCATTTTCTTACTTACCATCGCAGTCTTGTAGTACCAATCCGGAACTTTATTTATGACTTGTTTTCTGCTGAATTAACTACTATAGCAGAGTTTTACAAGTAAGTCTTCTGAAACAAATTAGTTTATTCAGCTGATATTAAGTTAATGAGCCGATGGCATTTTAAAAGCATCATAAATGTGACAGTGGTTGAAGTATACAAAAGGAGTCAGAAATAATATTAAAAAGATGGAAAATCTGAACAATGTGAAACTGTTTTCTCATAAGAGAGGAGGAAATTTGCAATTTGTGCAGGCTTAGGGCAAGAAGTTATGAAAATAACACATAGCACTGTGCAAATGTACACACACACTCATACACACAGCACAGTCTCTTGCGTGCCTTCGTAAATATACGAGTGACTGAAAACATTCATGGTTATCAACATAAATTCAAAGCTGTGGATTTGATTAAGCCCAGGTCCTTATAATGTTACATCAAAAACACAGGTTTAATCCCCAATTTCTGCAGCCTGCACTGACTATGTGTAGTTACACAGACATATTGCTGTATATTGTTGTATATAAGGGAAACAGTGCGGCACTCTATGCTATTTTTTTTCTTTCTTTCTTTTGATTTACCTGCACATTATCTACCACATCATAACATATATGACCAGCTGTAACTGTATATTTAGATTCATGTGTGGTTTTGGAGCCAGTATACAGACATGTTCCTCTACATGAGTACTGCTTTGGTGAGAACACAGTGTACAGTATATCTTTATCTGTATCTGTATAACAATATTCAAGACATTTTCTTACACTTACCCAATTCAGGGTTACCTATCTCAACAGCCAAGCAAGTGCAACCATGGACAGGTCACCAATCTGTCACAGGGCTAACACATCGAGAGACATTCACTGTACACACTCACATTCACATCTATGGGCAATTTGGACTCTCCAGTTGACCTAACACTATGCATGTCTTTGGGCTGTGGGAGGAAGCTGCAGTACACGGAGCGAACCCATGCAGACACAGCGAGAACATTCAAAATCCACACAGAGGGGCGGCAGCCAGATTGAACCCAGGATCTTTTTGCTGTGGGGCAGGAGGGCTAACCACCACTCCACCTTACAACAATATTCAACATAATAAATATGAGAACACTGTTTACACTGTGTAGTGATCCCCATACTTGTATTCCTGCGAGAGTAGCGTTTTTGTCATCTTAGAAATTCTTACATCTGGATCCGAGTGTTGTCACAGCATGCAATTGCCTGAAATTGTTTGGAGACACTACTAAATAAATCCTGATACATGCCTTTGCATAATATACGAAACATGAGCACATATGTATATATTTTTAACTGTCTCTTTCAGCTTATGTTTGATTAGATCTACAGATCTCAGTGAAAAGAGAGCTTACAGAATCTTAGTGGAGCAAATCTGACTGTCTAAACAAAGTAGCTCACTGCTAGACAAGGTAAAACAAGCAAATCAAACTGTAACACAGATGTGACATGCTGATTTTATATAAATTCATGAAGTGAAATTATTCTGTGTTCAACATTGTTTTATAATATTATAATATTTTTATTAAACAACACCATTGATTTCGTTATGTAACAACATTTTTTGTATATTTGTTTATTCGTTTATTTGACAATTAAAGTTTACATGACTTAGCAATCCATCAGAGATTTGCTAACTTTGGAAAAAAAACATTAAAAGACAGATTTGAATCTTTTTAACATGCATGATTGCAAAATTGCTGTTGTTTAGTATTTGCACCAAAAGAAATGCACATTTTCATACACAGTTGTTTTCGTGGTGCTCAATTTGTATACGGCATGCAACAGTAAACTAAAGTAAAAACTGAGGCACTGATACCATTAATGAAACATTAGAAAAAACAGAAAATATACTCTTTTTTAAAACCTACTGTTAGAAATTTAACAACGCCCCTATTTCTGTTAAACTGAGTAATTCTACGGTCTCGTCTTGTGCTGAGAAACATAATGTTTTATCGATCTGTTCTTCTCTTTCACAAACATGCTTGCACACTCCATCAGTGTTCACTTACGTCTCCAATTTTTCCCCTCGACTTAATGGACTCAACATCCAAATCCTCACTGAACAGAATCTCTGTTTTTGATTATTTCCAGGAAAAGGGGCCTAAAGCAGTTTATGAATTGAGTGCACACTTCTTTGCAGAAATCATGTGTTGAGAACAAATACAATATGTACAGTAGGATATCATTTCACTGCTAAGAGAGGACAGTTGGACACAGTAGTGTCATGTGTCTGTCAAATGCCATACAAAATGAACCCTTATTTTAAAGAAGTAAAGCATCTTTTGTTACAGCTATTTTAAGGTCAAGTTGGGACCATGCTGATTTTTTTCTTACCTTAACCAATAGTAACAAGAACTGTCCAAGACTTACTTTGAGCAAGGCTGCAAATTCTTTCCCCACCACGCATGAATTGTCTCCCTGGTTTTAGATATGTTTGTGATATTTTCTTGAAGATGTCTCTCTTTTGTCTCTCAATCTTGGACCATCCCATCTTGCATTGGAAAAGAATTTTTGCAGAAATTCCAGAATTCCTCATTTCATCTAAGCTCCAGTGAAGCCCTATTTATGGTCAACTCTGTTAACAAATCTGCCCATAAACCTTTGAGTAATCTTGCTAACAAGTAAAGAAAGAAAGGTAAATCAAACAGTTACATACAATCACAGTACTCTGTTTATAGTAACCATTGTCCTTAATGTAAATATGTAAGAAAAATTGTGTATGTTTCTGTTCTGTGTCCTGTGTACTGTGTACTGTTTGTTTGTATATGTGTCTTTCTGGCTGCTGTTACAACCAAATTTCCCCTTGTGGGACAATTAAAGGATTATTCTATTCTATTCTATTCTATTCTATTCTACATTACCTTACCTTTTATGTTGATAATAGATATATCTAGGAAACTGGTGATTTAGAATATAGCAGAATGTTTTTGCAGGTTTCATGTGCAAACTAACCCCTCGTTACACTTCCCATTTAATATCCAAACATTTACAAAACAAGTTTTGAAAATGAAGGGTTACTGAAAAACAAGTGAGGAGCAGTTTTGGAACATCAGGACTTATCTAAAAACCCACAAAAAAAACCCTAAAAAGCCATTTTTTGTGGCTAATTTGGATGATGATTATTTATTAAATAACTGGTGGGAAAAAGTCTCAAACTGTTGATTTTGTTCATCTGGAAGTTTTGTTTTCAGTGGGAGAAATGTTTCATCACTCATCCAAGTCACTTCTTCAGTCTCATCCAAGTGAAAAAGAATGACGAAAACGTTTTTTTCCAACTAAAAACACAACATCCAAATGAATAGAATCAATTTTCTGGGATTTCCTTACCTGCTGGAAAAAACATTGTTAGTCAGACCTTAATTTTTGTATTAGTTCAATATTATTTGATTAATTTAAATTTTTTAACATTAATTTATCTAAAACCTAACTGATGGACCAAAAAAGCAAAGTTTGGTCCTTAAAGTATGGTCAGTCAGTAACTCCTTATTTCTACTATGTCTATATCCCATTAAGTGAAATGAAGCATCATGTGTCAGTTGCTTTATTGGAAACCAATCAGAGAGAGTACTATTCTCAACAAATATTTTAACTGTCCATTAAAAAGCTTTAGCTAGTTTAAAATTGCACGTTCAGGCTAGAAACTGAAAACTATTCAATATGAATTCATCATTTAGTTACAAAAATGGCTCTAACAACTTTATAGTTGGCAAATCATATATTGCTTATTTGTCGCATTACAAATACTTTTCACCATTTTAAATTCAAAAGATGTATCAGTTGTGGGGACAACCATTCTTTGCTTTTGTTCAGTTTCTCTTGTTTATGCAAGAAAAAGTCAGGGATCACTAAAGTCATCAGAATTCATCCTGGAAGCTCGGGAATATCTGTTTCCTATTTCATGGCAATACGTTTAATAAGGGATTTTAATCTTGACCAAAGAGAAACAGAACGTCTGTGCAAGAGCTGCTGCAGCTGTGCCATTCCTTGTAAGACAAATGTGAAGTAAATATCCGTGTGAATAATTGCAGGGAAATGTGTGGTACGATCATGAATTTGTGAAGTAGTCAGTACATTATCAAAACTCAGCTAAATTTACAAAAGGTTTCTTCGTCCTTCTTACAAAGCTGTTTCAGTTTTATTTTAGGACATTTTTACCTCTTAGCTGGAAGGTTTTAGCTGGAGGTTTTTCCTGTAAAAGTTGTTTTTACAGTTGTTGTGTGTGTTGGGCGTGTTGCTGATATTGTAAGATACTTGCAATGAAAAGTTGCCTGAAATAACAGTTGATGTGAATTGGCACTATTTAAATTATTTTAGAGGGTCATATTTCAACCTTATATTTGTACCTAGACTGGTATTTGTACCCTGCTCATGGCTGATGTTGATTTCTTTATTATTTTGATATTAGAGAAGAAGGTATGACATTTTATGGCATATACCCTCATTTACCACTTTGTTAATTACATCTGTTTAACTGCTTATTAATGCAAATATCTTGACAGCAATTCAATACATTTAATATATTTTGGAAACTACTGAGCTAGTGGGTTTTTCCCACACAATCATCTCTAGATTTTACAGAGGTTAGCGGCAGTTCCCCGGGTTAACATACCTTGTTGATGGCAGAGGTCAGGGGAGAACGGTTAGACTGCTTTGGACTGATGGTAAAGCAGCACTAACTCAAATAACTACTCGTTACCATCAGGGAAGACAATGGGCTACATGCTTTCATGACTCATCTTCTGATGGCTTACTTTCTGCAAGACAACAAACCCACGACACAAATCATTTCAAACTCGTTTCTTGAACATGACAATGAGTTCATTGTACTCAAATGATCCCCACTGTCACCAGGTCCAGTCCAATGGAGCACATTTGGGATGTCATGTAACTGACGATTCATATTATTGGTGTTCAGCTGACAAATCCGTGGCAGCTGCGTAATCCTATCACATCAGTATGTACCACAGTCTCTTAGGAATGTTTCCAGCACCTTGTTAAGTCTATGCCATACACTTGTGTATTTAGACTCGTTATCATCAAGGTACCTAACAAAGTGGCTTATGATAGTTCTACTTATTTCTTCTCTAAGATTTGTATAGTCCAGGGGTGGGCAATCTCAGTCCACGAGGGCCGGTGTCCCTGCAGATTTTAGATGTGTCCTCGAACCAACACAGCTGATTTAAATGGCTAAATTAGCTCCTCAACATGTCCTGAAGTTCTCCAGAGGCCTGGTAACGAACTCATCATGTGATTCAGGTGTGTTGATCCAAGGTGAGATCTAAAACCTGCAGGGACACCGGCCCTCGTGGACTGAGATTGCCCACCCCTGGTATAGTCCTTTTGACCATCTTATGGCTTCTATGAAAAAGAACACTTTCTAAGGTAAATCACACCTGTCACATTTAGAATTATATGAACCTGTGGGAATAATTGGGGATTCATTTAGGTCAGTGGGACAAGATGGCAAAGAGCTAATGCAAAGCATTTGCCTGCCCTACAACCATGGTCATTATATGGATTTTGCCATTTAAAAACCTGGTTTCAATCCTGTTTTTAATCAGTGGAATTCAGCTATGACACAGACAGCGATCTCCTCAGGCAAACCACAATTTGAAAAAGGGGTTAAAAAATGGAGCCAAAGAATGAACTCCAGCTGAGGTTTTATGTGAAAGGTGAACTGATTTACAGTTCCCATGCATGAAAACCAGCAGTAAAGCCGTTATACATCATATTAGGCAAAATGGTATTTCTGCTTGTCATATTAGGGAAGATGGCAGCAGTCACATCAGGTCTACCAGTGCTAGGTATAGTTTACTTTCAACCACAACATCTTTTTTTTGAGTCTCACAGTGATCTGTTGCTTGAAAAACTTTGGCCACTGACAATAAACTGCACTGCAATTCCTCCTTAAATTTAAGCGGTACAACAGCGAGAGAAAGCAGTGGAGCAGAACAGCATAAGCAGCTTTCAGAGGTGCAGTATTTATTAGCATTTAGCATTTCTTTTTTTGGCACCATTCACCATTATCCAGGATTGTCTACTCCACTTCACCTTCTTCAGCATTCCAAGACTTCCATGAACACACAACTCTCCATATCATACTCCACTGGAACTGAGAAAATCCTTGGGAACTAGTTGTGGTCTCATGCAGAGGTGGCTTTGGATATAAGCCAATACATGGATTCAGTACCTTTACCCATGGATGTAATGGTAATGTTTCCTATCTAGACAGAAAGGAAACAGATAATATGGTGAGTGTTGCCCAAGATTCCTTTATAAATGCAGAACAATAGCCAAAGTTTGGTTTGGTTATAAATCTGTTAATGTTAAATTCAGTACAGGCATAAATCAGCTTATAACTGTAAAATAAATAAATGTAAATAATGCCAAAACTGTGTAATGAATTCCCAGTTGTACTTGACATATAAGGCATCTTAACAAAATATAGTACAAGATCCCAGATTTATTCCTTTGCTTAAAGATTTGTAAATAAATAAATAATTCTTCTTTATTATTTTTCTTTAACGTTTGCAGTTTTTTGGAGGAAAAAAAAAACAGTCCTTATTGATTCCTAGTTTTGTATAACAGATATTAAAATCTCCTGAGTCTTCCTGACATCTTTGATGTTTCAAGAAGATATGTGATAAATAATGAAAATAATACAATTTTTATACTAAGAGTAATACTAAGAACATTACATATTGTGACTTTAGAGAGAGTTCTTCCACGATTTAGGAAATTGTGATTTTTTTCCTCATGATAAAAAGACCAATGAAGGCTAAACGTTTACTATCCAAGTTTAGATTAAAGTTCATAAGGTGTGTAAATATTAATGTACAGTAGATATGTAGTATGATGAAATTATCAGAGTACTCAATTTATGCCTAATGTGAGGTTTAAGGAGCAAAAGTCTGAACTTTGGCCTGTGTTTGTTGGAATTTTGGATAGGTGGTTGGAAAACTCAAAGCAGCTCTCTTTAGAACTACTTTCATTGCTAGGAGTAGCTTTCCATCTTTGCCCGACATCATAGATGAAGATACCTTATCCCGTCAAGTTTTTTGGCTTTATTCTGCATAGCAGGTTTATCCTTGAAATACATAAATCGGACTATAATGGGTCATCGGCTTCTCTGATGACGAAATTGGTTTTCCAGTGCTAAGAGCATCGGGGGTTTTTTCTCTGTCTTTTTAATGGTATCCACATCAATATTATGGCATCTTGACTGGATCCCAGGTCTTCAATCTTATGGAATTGAGATCAAGCTATTGTGGTTTCGCTGAAATTCTTGGACCAAGTTTTACATGGGATTTTAAAACTGTCAAATCCTTTTGAATCATTTCTACACTCAGCCTGAGACTCATGGACCTGCTTTGACAGATCATCAATCCTCCTGTTTGAAGATCTGGACAATTTCTAAGCTTTTTTTTTCCTGTTCAAGCAAAGTTATGTAGAAAACTTTTTGCTTCTTGAACCGATCATTTATATGCATTGTGGTCTCAAGTTTTTCAGTGATATTAAGCGCTCTCTAACACCTAGCTTGTTGTTTTCACCCTAATGAATGGCAATGCTCCAAAAGTCACAACTGCTGGCGTTGTTGTCGCTGCCAGGTTGAAAAACTAAGTGTAAGAGGAGGTTACTCTTTGCTGCCATTTCAATGATGTATCAGTACAGGAGTTTGTAGATTATGAGATTATCAAATGGGAGATGATGCAACAACTTGAAAAGCGCAGACACAGCGGGTAAAACTTAATTTACCAAACCATAATAAAAAATGTATACAAAATGTTTTAGGCCGAAATCACTAAAATTGACAACAACATCTATTAATGAACTGTAAACTGGATTATTTCTGGATTATTTTACCTTTAGTCAAATCGGCATTTTTTTCCAAAACGCAAACAACTTATGATACAGATGTTTAGTTAGTATATTGAGGCATTCACATGACATTTTTTACATTCTTTTATGCTTTTTTTTACCTTTTCTTCTCATTCTGTCCTTTAATAGTTTTAAATGTTGTACTTTCATATCGTATCAGTGTTTTAGTGTCTGATTTAACAACAGCAATTTCACTGACGCTGGCACGTTTGCAGTCATGCTGATTAATGTGCATTGTCACTAGCAAAAGGTTACGTTTCCTTGTGCACCACACAAGAAAGACAACTGCCTTGTTATCAACAGACAAGACAGCAGTTCACAAATCACTAATAGTTTTATGTGCATGTAAGCAGTGCTGATGACCTTCAGTACTTTACTGTATTAGCCTTACATTGTTCAGCTTCTTCAATTTCTCCACATTCCCACATCAAAGCCTTTGTACACACAGGGTACCTCGCACCCTGCGCAGATGTAGCACTTCACTAGACGTCATATTTTAGGCATCATGTCCATCATGCTGTTGACATATGGGCTCCAATATACGCATCAGCGTGAAAATAAGCAACTGTGTAATGAAAAAAACAAAACACAAATGAAATTTCAGCATGACAGACAACTATTTTACTATTTATTTATATATTTTTTTTAGATATCACTGTTTTAGAAGCAAACCTTTAAATATTGACCAGAACAGGAGATATGTTCAAGATAATATAAAAATAATCAGTAATAATAATCATCATCAAATTTGTCCCCTATAAGACTTAAGACATGTTATAATGTTCTGTGGCACTGTCGTTAGTATGTGGTACTGTAATTTGTCTCTGTCCTATATTTAGAATAACACCATATTAACTGCTATTTCTCCTTTGTAAAGAGAGGAGAATAAATAACTGAAAGCTAGTAAGCTAGTAAGTCTGATTTACACACCTGATATTTCCACCATCAATCATGTCCACGGGAAAATTTTACATCTGACATGGATTCCCTGAATTTTTGATAGTATTTCAGCTCTGTTTCTAAGTTTTCCAGACTCTTCTACTATTGCTCTTCCCTCTCTATTGATCTATTATTGGGAAAAATAGAGGAGTTGCTCAACAGCTTCAACAGAATGACTCCCTGCCTCTTTTTCAAAGACACATATTGCATCCTGTTAAACATGAGCAGGTGGGAAAAGAAGCTGAACTGACTGTGCCTGATGTATTACATCTTTAGAGCCACAGTTTCTCAGAGTGTCAAGAAGTAAAAATAATAAGCTGAGAGTCTTAAAATATTTGAAAAAGAGAAGTTGTCTATCACCTTGACAACCTCAAAAACTCACATTGACACAACACAGTCATTGTTGTGACAGAGTTTGGGAATTAACTAGTATTATTTGTGACACTGATATGATTTTGTTTCTATAATTTGGGACATCTTTTCAGTGGAAATTACTAATAGTAGTAGTAGTAGTAATTATAAAGATGTATTATTTTTTACTTTCATCAACTAAGCTTATACTGGACTATCCATTAATGCAACATCCACTGACTATACTCCCTGCTTGGTTTCTGAATGTTTTGATGAATTTGCATGCACTTTTTCTGAGATAATGATGCTTGTTTTGTACCACTTTTGTGAACTATTCTTCCCTCTTTGTCTTAGGTATTAGGAACTGTGGAGGAAGAGACAGAGGGAGAGAGAGAAAAGCGCTCTGGACAGACAGAACTAGAGAACAGAAAAGGAAGACCATCAAACAGCAGGGATCATGAGACTCACAAGCTCACTCACTAACACAGACAAAACTGTAAAAACACACAGCAAAGAGACATACTTGACACTTTGTCCAAGCCACAGGAAGATAATAAAACAGCAGGTTACTGCCTGAGTGCATAAACTGAATTACACACACTAGCACACCAACACACACATTGATATAAAGAAGACAAAAAACAAAAAAACTTAGCGATGGAGCCAGATTCACTGTGTCAGAGCAACAGGGGGATAGTAAAGACAGCAGGCTGTTGTCAAAACACATCTTAAACTGACAGGTTTTACACACTCGCAGAAAAGCTCTCTTTGGGAAAGCTGGAGCTTGTCAGACCGTCTGCTGCTTTACAGGCCATAAAATATGACTGAATGGACAACATATAGAGATTGTTATTTTTAGTATAGATTCTTTAATATCAAGGTAAAAACAAGTCCCGGGGGCTATTATTGTTGCAGAATTATTTGCAAGAGTTGAGCAGAGAGTTGCATACCTCAATCAGTGTGTGAGTAATCAGATTTGTAAACATGTAAAAAAAATCTTCAAATATGTACTGAGATTTGTTCATGCCTACATCAGTCATGTATTCAATCTGTATATGTTTGTAATGACATTTGTAATCAAATCGCAGCACACGTAGATTATTTAACACATTTTGCAAATCTAAGCATGCACACCAGGACTTTTCTAATCGTTCTGTTACAATTATAGCCTCATAAAATCCCAAATATCAAGTGACCGTGTTCTGCCAGGTCGGGCTAAAATTGCAAGGGAAATAGGATGGTTAATGCCGAACATCATGCAATGAACTAAAAAAACAACATAAAAAAGATGCTGATGAGCAAATATTTCACATGTGCATGTATTCACTGTCGCTTGGGTAGTATAGGCTCTACACAAATAAACCAACATGTAAAATTAATCAGACAAGTTCACAAAGAAGCAACATTTTACTTGACAGTTTCTGATGGATGGAGTGCTGGAGGGCATATATATGCTTGACAATTCATGCTCACACACGTGTGAACATGCATACATGCATGCCTCCATGATTGAAAGACTGTGTTAACCACATTTTATTTATTACAACAAGACACCAACAAGAATGTCGGTTCACATCCTGTTTCTTTACCTGTTGATGAAAATGAAGTCAGCTCTACCTTTTTGCTGTGTGCCAAAGGATGTGCAGATAACTCACTGGATTACTTCAAGTCTCATTTTTAATGTAATTAAACAATAATTATGCTATCATAATGCATACTTTCATTCTCGGTCTTGGTGTTGTTTGGTTTCATAATAAGGTAAGTACGACAAATGTAATGTGTAATGTACAACAGAGTAATGTGACAGAGAGGGGATGCTAAAGAACTTCAAGTGGAAGTGAATATCTGTGCATGTGAAATCATTATTTCGCCATTTTTAGCACATTTTACACAAATATGACATCATTAAGTAGCTTTATTGATACAATTACAGTGACTTACTTAAAATAACACAAGCCAGAGTCTTTTAATCAGTACACGTTAGCTCAGGGGAACATGAAAAATTGGAAAACATCTACAGCCAATCATTTTTCAGTAGATTATAATTTTTACTGTAAATGGAAGCATTAAAGCAAAGACAAATACTTGAAATTCAGCTTCTATTTTAAAATGAATAAATAAATAAATAATGAATTCAATGTCCCATTACAAACTGAGGCTGAGGCCCTGAAAAGACTAGCTATTAGGAAAAACCCTTTCAAACTTCAGGCTTTCAGCCTCAACCTAATATAAAAGTCTTTGAAACAAATTGGTTTTAATCAACATGTATGATTTTACAAAGAAATTGGCTCAGAGGATTATGGGATGTATGCTTACAGAAAGACAAACCCCTGAAATACACTGGGCTTATCTGTGTCACATTCCAGCTCCAATGCAGCCACCTGAGTTGATTAAACCATCCAATACAATGCTTGCAATTCCACAAGACATACACCAGTGAATTCCAAAGCATCCCAGAACAGACTTGCAGCTTTACATCACTTAAAATTGTGCCGGCTCTAGTTTTTACAGAGGCCACATCAAGCTGCACAAAGCTGATAAGGAGGCCAGGAGGCTGGGCACAGAAACAGCATGGAGAATCCAGTCAATTAAAAAAAAATACATACAGAGTACACTTTGCTCCTAAAAGGCTCCTGATGTAGTCTGAAGCTGGGCAATGAAGGCTTTAAGTAACACTGGATGCCTTTTGAAGTCGACAGTTTAGTCACAAGGTGGTCTTTTATATTTTTAAAACTAACCAGATTTTCTATGCCATCCCTGTGTCTGACGTTATGCCCTCTTCATCAGCTTCTTGGATGCTTCTGAAATGTGCTGTGGTGGGTCCTGGGATGTTGTCTTAAAGCTGTAATGAAACAGAGTTTCATCTAGTGTATTCCCAGGTTAATAGTCATAAAATCGAATTGAATAAATGGAATGTCAGAAAAAATTATTAGAAAACTGACAACATGTATATTCCTCTCTTATGCATTAGGCCACCATAAACTCTTCTATTTAAAGTGAATACATATTTATTCATACTGAGTAATGACATAGTGTAGAATATTAAAATTTGACATTTATGGAATAAAAAAACTATTTTAATCACATTGCTCAGTTGATATAAATTTGTTATTAATACTGAGTAAATTTATACAATGAATAAAGTAATAATCCCACTGTAGAAGTTGGATGGTGACGTCATTTAAATCAAGAGGTTGGAGGCCCAGAATGAGTCCTTAACAACCCTACACTGCAGCAATAAACTGGTCTCAGACACCAGTTGATATAATCTTAAACATTATTGTCTATTATACTATATACACTATAAGATTGTTTTTGATCTTGTCTATTAACTAGTAATTAATTGGTTATAAAATAGTAATTACATAAAATGATTTTTGGTGAAAAACGCCAAGGTTGAAAAGTACAGTGCACATTGTCTCTACCACTGAGACATCAACGGGAAACAGTCAGGAAAAACATCATTTATTACCCAGAAACAAGAAAAAAAGTTTGATTACATAGTTTTATTAAAGGATCATTGTTTTTATAACATGTATTTGAGTGGACTGAGAATATTTTTGCTGCTCTGTGTTTTGTTTAAAAGAAGCAACATTCATTTACACAATTACTGAAAAACCTGTTTTTTGTGTGTGTGTATGGTAAGTCATTCATTTTGGACCAGTTTCAGGAATAACCTAACTAAAATGATGTGGGGACACAATCATGTAACTGTTCAAGAACTTGGTCATTTTTGCTTTGAGAAGCTCCATTGTGGAAGTGTATTACTGTTGCCTGGTAGCAAAGATATCTTGAAAGTTTGAAGTATTTGGGATGTTTTGTCTGTGTCTATAGTAAAGAGAAAAATGGGGAAAGAGGTCATAAAAAGGTGGAACATTGATTTTTTTTTCACTCTTTATTGGTGGTGTAAGTTTGTCTCTGAATGACCGTACTGCCTCATCACTGTACTTTCACTTTCTGAACCTTTATGATGGCTTTTTTCAAATTTCTTTTCTCCCATTTTGATTGATGATATCTTTTTCTTGCTTTCTTCACTTAATTCATGTGTTAACATATTTTGTCTTCTGTTAAATTCTTTTTTAATATTTACTTTCATATTTCCAAATCTAGTGTAAATATTTATCTGTAACTTTTAATTTAATTTGTAACTTTTTCCTCTTTTCTTGTTGGACAGTCTACTCTTTATTTATTTATTTTTTTTCCATTCTGAATGTCTTCTCCTTCTTCTTTAAATTTCATGTATGAAGAGACAGTATTTATTTTAAGTAACAGAACAATATTATTTATATCCAGTTCATTGTGTAAATTGGGAAGCCAGTTGATGTTTGATCCGTATTGATTGTTAAGGTGTTATTTACATTTTTATGGTTATTAAACACCCTTGAATAATCAGGTCTTACTGCAGATTTTTGCCCATCACGTCATGTAAAATTGAGCTATGTTTGACTATAAAATGATCTCTGACTTTACTTCTCATCCTAGAATGAAAACTGACTATGAATTCAAAGTGTTTTAAATGGTATATGGCTCTTGTTTCAGGCTCTCTTCTCTCCTCCCCCCACTCCCCCGTTTTCCCCACCTCTACCTGCCCCTAAAGTCAAGTCCATCCCAGTCTGATTTCTACATGCTGATGTTGGCTTTGCTGTTATTTTTAATGACTTGTGTATGATGATACTGAATACTCCATCAGCACTGAGGGTGCTGGAGGCCTTTACAACACATGTAAATAAAAGGGTTGGAACTTGTGATTGTTGTCTGAGGACTTTTGTGATCAGAGTCTTATAAGCTGAAGTTAACATTCTTAACATTCCCCGTGAAGCAGTGCTTTTTTTCCTCAGTGCTATTCTCTCCATTTTCTCTCACACTTTGCATCTGTTCTTCACCTAACTCGACACTAAATTTGGGAAATCATTGCATACATGTGATGCATTTAGAGAACATGTCAATTGTACATTAAAAAAAAACAATTAAATAAATAATTCAGAGTTTAATCTCAGAATTCTGAAAAAAAAGTTGTCCCCACATTTTTTTTCCCATGGTCCTAATCCTCTTCTGTATATATATGATTCAAATAATTAATCATAAAGGAAAATGTGGTGGTTAAAAACTGAATGTATACCAGTCAAGTCAAATTTTATTCAACCAGATTTCCTTAAACATAACATTTCACACCGTACTTATCCATCGAAATTATTAAAAGCAAATACTCATTGTTCACATCTGAAACAGATTTTTGTGGAGAAAATGTTAGCCAGTGGGTCCACACTGCTTTTTTAGGCGAGAATAAAGCTAAAGCCAACATATATATATATATATATATATATATATATATATATATATATATATATATAATTTAGAAAGAAAGGTTTCACACGTGCAAAGGTTGTACATGACTTACAATGTCACCTTGGGAAACACAGACAGCCACAGACAAACCTCATATATATGAGGTTTGTCTGTGGCTGTCTGTGTGTGTGTGTGAAACCTTTCTTTCTAAATTACCTTCTCACGCTTTTAAAATGAATGATTTGCTGGCAGTTTTTGAGACTGTGCAACACTTAAATAATTCAGGTTTTAATGATGCCATTTCAACTAATTTGATATACTGTACTTGTTAGAGTATAGTGAGTGAAGGTTTTAATTGGCTTTTGGAAAGCAGTTCAAATTGGAGGCAGGCTTTGAAGTCACAACCCTCACCATGTCTGATTTTCTAGGTGTTTTGTCCTTTTGACCCACTTAGAGAGTTTCACTTTTATCTGCATGCTGTCTTTACCTGAAACTGAAAAATGTTAATTTCATAACTTGATCTCATTACTTAACAACAAAGCCCTGGGGATTAACGGCTTAAGTCTAGTCTCTGTTATCCCTTGTCGCTCTGGCTGCCAGCTTACTCATTAAACAAAGACATTTAACGATGCAATATTTTGCGTCTCTATATCTGAGTGACACTTCATCCATCACAGCAAAAGCACCAACTTTTGTTACACAGTAACAGACCAGAGACAGATCCCTTGAGAGAAAAAAAATTACAAAGAATTTTGTATTTCTAATGTCAGGGAGAGTACATATAAACTGTTACGTGATGCTGAAAAAATACAAACAAACCAAAGGAAGCTGAAGTGCAAGGTAGAAGTCCTGAAAAAAACAAAAACAATGGCTGATAACTGACTCTACTCTCAGGTTTGTGCAAGGAGTCGAATGTCTACTCTGGATTCATGGGTACGAAAATGTATCCCCTGCCCCAACATTTACAGCAGCAGATAAAATGTTCACAACTTTCAACTTTCAAGCAAAAATTCTACACGATGGTTACATATTGCTGCCCTTACTCATTATTAAAGGAACTTATGTGTAAGTTCAATAAGGAAGATCTGTATTGAAACATCTTTGCTTCCCAAGTATTTGTGGCTAATCTAAGCTTTATGTCACTTCCACTTTCCCACGCTGTCAAGCTGATTGTCACATCAATGCTGGCCTTCTTCAGGCCAATCAGCCTTCACAACACATACTTTAAATCTTCTGTAATTCTCCCTTACCTTCATAAGACTCACCTCCTCCCCACCACAGCTCACCACAGTTCGTCATTCAGGCTCCATTCAAGCTTCCATCTTCACCTCCACCACTAGCATCTAGACTCCAGGGGGTCCTGCCCTAATCCCTATCACCACTGGGATTCTGTTCTGCTTTGATGGGCCATCAGAGTCTAAACGCCAAATACCCTAAACTGAATTCTGCACATCAATAAACCATGTTCAGTTCCTTCTGAGGATCTCTTTTTGATCTTTTTGAAATACTACCCAGTTATACAACTTATTGTTCATTTATGAATGTACAATGTTGGACCTGATACTATTTATATAGTATGTAGTTTGCGGTGTCCCATATGAAACACCTTGTGACCAGTGCAAATAAATTATATTGGTTGTGCCTGCAAACTGGTGGTTCTCTTATTGCACTGTGAAAGAGTTGGGCTTTGTAATGATCTTGAAACCAAAGATACCCAGGGATAATGACAGTTTCAGAAATTTATGACGACTATCTCAAAATGTGTCTGCAGAATCGCAGTCTTCTGGGTCTGATCCAGGGGTTGGAGTCTATCCCAGTTGTCATATGGTGAGCGGTAGGGTACATCCTGAACAAGCTGCTATAACATGGAGACAGAGAGACAATCAATATAATCAGCATTTTTCTGCCAATGATATCTTTCAGACAATTTAAACTCACAAAGTGGATTCAAACCCAGGACCTTCTTGCTCTGAGGTGTGTGTGTGTGTGTGTTTTCCTTGGAAGATTGGCTGTACCCTATCATACTTATTATTGTTAAACTTTCATTTTAATTGCTAATACAGTTTTAGCATTACTCCAGCCATATTTGTTTTGACCCACAGTAATATTTTTTAAACTTGAGAACATCTGTTGCCTGTTCATCTGCTTAACTCTTTGCACCTGCTGCTTCTCACAGCAAGAGTGTGACTCATTCCATCTCCCATGACACCAATCGTCAGATAATCCAAACTAGGACAAAGATGTCACAGTCACGGTCTGACTATTGCAAGCTGTGTTGTAGTTCAGGTTGCTTTTCATGGACCAGAAACAACTTTGTGCAGCCGATCAGAAGGGATATATCTGTGACAACCTGACACGTGACGATTGATCTGGAAAGAGTTTTCTCTGTAAGCTCCTCGTGTATTAGATTCTGAATTTTTACACATGGTGAATGTTTTTCTAATTAAAGCCCAGTGGGAATAATTTGATCTCCATGCTTTGCTGAATCTGGCAAATTGTATTTGTATTTAGTTGCATTGTCAAATTATGTTTTCAGCTTGGTGATAATCAGGGCCCGTGTTTTCAATGTACGTGATCACAAAAGGTTAGCATCAGGGTGAATAGGCAGTGCTGCAGGATGTTAACAGGATGTTTTGGTTTGACTACGCCAGGAAAAAAAAAACCAGTCATTTTTGGATCTGTTTTCATGTTGATTTATTGTTAGTACAGTCATATATTCAAGCTCTGGCAAGAGCTTTAGACCAACATACTGGTTGTTATGTCTGACCTTTAATGCATTTCTCACTTGGCAACTTGTTCAATTGACTACTTGACATTACGCCTAGATCCTGACAAAAGCCCACAAAGTATTTGAGAGCTAGTTTATTTTCAGTCCATCATCAATATGCTAGTTTAAGAAAGTAGTACATCTGTTATTGTCTTCCCTTTTGAGATAATCTTTCAAATGTACATGAAATTGGCAGTCACGTAATCGTCATGATTTTAATTTTATGCTCTGGTTCCGCTGGTATTTTGTGTGTGTGTGTGTGTGTGTGTGTGTGTGTGTGTGTGTGTGTGTGTGTGTGTGTGTGTGTGTGTGTGTGTGTGTGTGTGTATGAGAGAGGGAAAGAGAGAAAATGTAAATGAAAAACACATTGGAAAACCTTTTGTAGGACCACAACGGTTAAAATGGCAAAATGTAGACCATTTACCATTAAATCGGGGCAGTCAACAGTATGAAAGAAGGTTGTTCCTCCTGTGGCTGTAATCAAGTTTTAATTGCTCAGTTATGTTTTAAACATACTCTGTAAAAAAAAGGTCCTGTATCCTTAAAGGACTGGTGTGAGTGTCTCTGACCAAACATCAGAGACAGACTTCATGAGGATGGTCTTAGGGCCAAAAGTCCTGTAGTGGGCCCTGTGCTCATCCTGGAGCTTGATTAGAATTTGCTATAGAATACCAGAATTGGCAAGTCCACCACTGGCACCTTGTGCTTTTCACAGATGAGTGTAGGTTCACTCTAAGCACATGTCACAGATGTGAAAGGGTCTGGAGAAGCCATGGAGAATGAGACATATCGATGGATGGACACCAAGACTTCAACAGACTCAGCAATCGCAACCTGACTGCCATTAGGTGTCGGTGATGAATCCTTTGACCCACTGTCAATTGAATTAAGCTCAGCTTTATTTACTATATAGTGCCAAATGACATCAGTCATCTCAAGGTTTTTGTCAGACCCTACACTGGTGCAGCGGGTCATGGGGTCCTGCTCGTCGTCCGCTACACAGAGCCTCATGTGGTGAGAGTATGAGCCATTTCCTGGAGTCTGAAGTAATTGATGACACTGACCAAAAAAACCCGTCTGGGACATTATGTTTTCATTCATCTGATGCAACTCAGATTGTGCAGGAACTCGGTGTCCAGATCTGGGAGGAGATTCCCCCAGAACACCATTTGTTGTCTCATTTAGCGCTGATGTTGTCAGGGATACATGCAAGCATACAAACTACTGAGCATTTTGAGCTGGTGCAATAGCTTGCTGCATCAGTTTTCACTTTGATTCTCTTCAAATTCTGCCCTCTGTAGATTGATCATTTTCACTTTCATCAAACTATGTTGCATCCTTCCATTCCTTCACTGTGTGTGTGTGTACAGGTGTACACACACACACACACAGTGAAGGAATACACAATTTATTTGTAATCACACACCTGCCTCTGATGACTTTGTTGAAGCTGCTTTTTAAGGATGTTAGCTGAAAATCATTTTTTGCCAGATTGTGCGAGTGAATGTGAGCGTGAATGGTTGTCTGTCCCTGTGTGTTGGCCCTGCGACAGACTGGCGACCTGTCCAGGGTGTACCCCGCCTCTCGCCCTATGACAGCTGGGATAGGCTCCAGCGCCCCCCGCGACCCTGGAAAGGATAAGCGGAAGCGAATGGATGGATGGATGGATGTTCACAATAGTTAGTGTTTCCCGGCTCCTTGCCTTAGCGTATGTTTTCCTTTATCTACAAAAATGCTTCTTACCTTTTTTAACTTATGCTCAGGTTTTGTCTGGTGGACCTGTGGATAAGGAGCGGCATGCAGTTATTGTTTGGAGTGAACATTTGGATTGGAAATCGTTTAGACTCTGAGGAAAGCCTGTCATTACTGTTGATCTTTTTTTATTTACTGTAATTAAATGCACTAAACTTTGACCTAGAGACTGCATTTGAGTCATGCTTATACCAAGAACCTTGACATGCTCTTGTAAATTATTGATTTGAACTTAAACTTTATATTTCTGACCCTTTGCCACTGACAAAGTTAAACAAAGAAAGTGTAATAGACTGTAAAGTTGTTCAGTGGCTTGTATTTTATATAGAGGCAGCATTCAAAGTATTTATTGGTATTCACAAACAATAGTGCAAATGAATGTGAAAAACCTGGATGTCATATAAAATCTGGATGCCTTCATGTCATATAAAGTTTTCCATATGGTCACTTACAACAAAATTAAGACCTAATTGATTACCACAATCAATAATGCATAGTCACTCATCCTTAACTTTTTTTCAATCTAGTTAGCATTGCCATGAGCACCAGTCCAACTGTCAACAGTCCAGAGCAAACACTTGGAGTCAATGTGCTTTACCAAATCTGTTGTAATGAGCTAAAACACATGAAAGGGGCCAAATCTTTTCATTATAATGCATTTTAGTGCAATCACCATCACTTACTATGACCTTAAAAAATGAATATAAAATGGACATATCACTTTTCTTTGGCGTGAATAAAATTTTCATAAAAGTAAAATTTATGGCACAGCTGTTGAATGGGTTTGTATTAAATTTTACAGGTGTACCTAATAACGTTCCCAGTCAGTTTGCTTTATGATGCTCTTTATTGAGGCTTTCCCACACAGACCAAGGTTTTTTTTTATTTTTTTTTATTTTATAAAAAGCATCTCTCTGCTGCTCAAAACATCCTTGTAAAGCTGAAATTACTAATCATAATCATTATTTCATGTAAAATTACAAGTACATATTTTCTAGAGTGCCACAGCATTTGGGTCATGTTTAGCTAGATATTACTGTAGTCTCTCTTTACTGGCAACAAGAAATCAAACGGTCTTGAATCATGAAGAGCTCATTTCTGTCGCAATATTTTTCTTACATATCAGTTAAATTTATCATATATCTTTACTTCAGCAAACAATGTAAACATTACAAAGCATCTCTCTTCTCATAAATCAAATTTTCATTCCTACAGTTAGGTTGCAAGTTGCTGGCGAAGCAACCCTCTGCTCTGTATTGAAAACGTCACTGCACCAGTTGTATTTCACAGAACTTGTTACCTCAGACTCCTCTGACTATTTTTTAACACATGTTCAGTAAGCAGGACGCTATGCATCAACATGTTGTAAAGTGGAAGAATGAAAGTATTTCAAAATGACACTGTATTTAACAGATTTACACATATTTTAAAAATCCATTGCTTGTGCTTTCTCTCTCTCTCTGTAGCTCCTCTTCTCACAGGTCACAGTGAGAAGTGATTAGTGCTTTGCCTTAATGCAATAAGGCTCGTTTTCGAACTCTGGCTACGGCCTTTACGTGTCAAGTTTGCATGTTCTAATAAAAACAGATCACTTTGGCCCACCATTCAGTGTGGACGAGATTCCTGTGACATTGACCTGTGCTCATGTATAAAATGTCTATATAGGGAATAACAGAAGCAGGAGTATGTATGTATTGGTATAGTATGTGTTTATATATGATTTAATATGTGTTTTCTGAAATTAGCCACATGCTATTTAATAGAAATGGCCAAGCAGCAAATTAAATACTTTTTGACATATTAACTTCTTCATGTCTAAATATCGTTTCTTCTGTTTTCTACTAAAGGTCACAAGAGGCAACAACAAACACATTCCACACTCAAAGTCCTGATGTCATATTTAGTGCACTTCTGCTAACAGCTTTGAATAAAAGGATCCATAAAATAGCAAACTAAGAGGAATTTAGTGTGATCTGCTCTCTGTCAGTATTTCAGTATCTTTCGCGTGTCCCTTCAGAACTCAGAACTGCCTTCCAGCTGTCTGTGATAATCCTTCCTGCTCTATCCAACTTTTTTTCCAAACCAGATGCCTTAACACACACTTTAGACTAGAGGAATGCTGCAAAAATATTTTGACCCAATAAAGTCAGTCTGAGTAAAGTAATGATGGGGGAAATTCTCCTTAATAGTGATTTTGAAAATCTGACAACTAGAAATTAAAGTATCCATAAATTAAATAATATACATGTTTATATTTCTGGGAGATCAGAATCTATTCCATTCTCAAAGCTTTTCTCCTCATGTGAATTTTATTATTATTATTTATAGCAAACTTACTTGTTTGAACTCAGTGGTACAGATGTTGGACAAATATGTTTGAGCAATCCTGTCAATACTCACAACATGGGATTATTTATTTGAATGTATTTTTCCTCACTGTAAATTGCTTTTAGCTTTTTTAGATTTTCAAAGCTTAACTACAGCAATAAAAAAAAGAAAAGAAAGAAAGCTACCCGCTTAACCTGATAAAATGTTCAAGCTTACAAAAAATTGCTTTACACATATGGTACAAAGTTACATTTTCATGCTAAAAGTACAATACAATTTACTTCAAGCCTCTGAAGTATGTGGAAATATCTGAAGTAGCTTTTTAGCTACTGTGTCCAATTTAATTAATTTCATTCAAATTATTTTTCATAGTAGCACCAGTTTTCAACAAAAGCTGTCTCAAGGCACTTATTTGTGTATTTATTGTAAAGTAAAGATCAAACAATATGAGCGAGAGAGAGAGAGAGAGAGACAATGATCAGGCACTCAGTGATGGTGAGGAGGAAAAACTTCCTTTTAACTGGAAGAAACCGCTGCCTGAATCAGGTTCAGGAAAGGGCATTGCCCTGACCAACTCGGTTGAGGGGAAAAAGAAGAGCACAGAGCGACAACCAACAGTAAACAAGCCAAAAACAAACAAAATGAAAGTAGAGACAAAAGTCAATGACTTGCAACTATGGCGCAAGATTGTCTGGTTTATGGGGTTTTTTTCAAAGGCACTTTAAAAAAGTGGTTTAAAAAGAGTCATGACACTTAACCATAGAGGTGTACATGACTGGGACCATTTTTTCATCAAATGATGTTTTAAAGAAAAAGAAAGCCTAAAACCCATAGCTACGGTTAGACTTGACTTCTCTGGATTACAGCTCCATGTGCTTTATGAATAGTGCCAGATAAAGAATTGCATTTCTATAAGCTTTAATTTACATCATGTATTACAGTCTTTGAAAATAACAGGATAGCACTGATCACAGAGTTCACATTAAAGAGTGATTGTGCTTGTAATAATAATATAATAAGGGAGTGTAATGTATATGCACATTTATGTCTTTTATGTGCACACAGTTTTAGTTATGAATCTGCATAGTTTTATGTATCTGGCTCTTCATCTAACTAGCCTAATATTAATCTAATATTAGTGTGCAACATGAGCAGAGTCTATAAAGGAAGTGGTATTACTGTGCCTTTGAAGAATTCAATTGACAATTCACTTCAAGTAAGTTATAATTAGCTTCCCCTGAAGCATATGTATGAAGCATATGCAACTCTGTAACTGATTTGGCAAGTGGAACATTATTCCACAGAGAGAAGACAAGATAGAGAAGGAGCTGCAAGAGCACAGCAGATGAAGGAATGAGGCAATGAAGATAGATATTATCAGATTGAGAGATCATAGAATCCACAAGTTAAAACAAAAAAATTAAAAAAATGAAGAATGTATATCCATATTAGTGTGTTATTGGCATCCAATAGCATCGGTCAATATAGAGCAATGAATATCAATGGCTGGATCCTATGGGATACTATAATTTCAAATATTGATTTTTGTGTACTAACCAGTTAACTCAATATTTAAAATAAACCTATCAAAAACAGGTTTTGTTCGAATTTGGCTGATTTATGCTGATTGCATCTTTTGAATGATCAAAATAGGAGAGTTGAAAACAGGAGACCAGGCCAGAAAAGATCAAGAATTAGAAAAGATAAAGAAAAATACCTCTGCTAAAAAAATGAAAAACAAAAAAACAAAAAACTTTGTGCCAAGGCTACCATCCAAGGCGATGGCCAGGAGCAACTGTGGTCACTTTTGATTCATTGGAGGTTCAGGGAGGAGATGCTTGTTTTTCCCTGTTTACTCCTTTGGGCCAGATTTTCCTTCCAGTGGAAATATATGATCATCCAGGCTGACACTCCCACGTAATCAATCATCACAAGACGGCAGTTATTACTAATGTCTCAATATTCCTTATTAGTCATTTCCAAAGGGAATGTGAAAAGTCATGTGTTTATCATAATGTAGCAATTACTTGGAAATCACAGCATGAAGGTCCCTGGAAATATCTTTAATTGTTGCTCAACAGGCGGTAATTTAAAACTGGGGGAGGACTCCACCACTGAATTTATTTCCCTCAGTAACAAAGCACAGATGATAATAAAATACTGATTAAACAAGATAATTAATGATATGCTGGTGAAGAGAAAATGCTTCTGGAGAAACCTGGGCCATGCTCAGTATTCTCTGCTTTGTTTGAAATAAGATTAATTGAACTAAATATATATATTTTTTTCAATTCATCACAAAATTTTATTTAAAAAAAGATTGTAGGGTTTTTACCATATACAATGCTTTCAGGTGACTGTTGTGATTTATTTATATATAAATAAAAGTGCATTGAATTGAACTGTAGGTTGAGACCATTGTACATGTCATGGTCCTGGGCCATGTTGGCCCAGTATTCTTAGTTTTCGTGTGTTTTATATTTTGTTCCTTATTTAGGCCATGCTTCCTGGGTTGCTCTGTTACGTTGTTCCTTATGTGTTTTCCCCTTGTGACTCTTACCCCCTGTGTGCCCCTCTGTGTATCTGTGAGCTCTCTACTCTCCTTGTGTTTTATTCCATGCTTTCCCGTGCACTCGCTCCTCCTGTCTGAACCTCTGTACTTCCTGTTTTACTTTGACAGTCTCCCGTCAGTGTTGCGTTTACTCCTGCTGTGTCTTGTTATGATTATCAGTGTCACCTGTGTTCCCCGTGTGCTCCCACTTCCCTCGTTAACCGTCTGTGTATTTATGTCCGCGTCTCCCTCAGTTCTGTGTCGCGTTCTCCCTCATGCTGTGTGTGATTCCCCCGTGTTTCCTGGTGCGCTTTATATTTAGTTTTCCCAGTTTAGTTTTCTGTGATCTGTGTTTCCAGCAATAAAGCTGTGCTTTTTGAGTTCAGTCCTGTTTTCCGTGAGTTTGCATTTGGGTCCTCATCCTGCCTGCACACAGCCTAACCATGACAGTACATACAGCTCAGTATAGTACTTTTTTAAAAATTTGATAATAAAGCATGTCCAACAACCAGTCCTGTCCTGTTTGCAAATACACTTAGCCCTTTTGAGTCAGTAAGAAAAAATTTAGACATTTATGTTTAAGTAAAACATTGTGTGTCTATACAACCCAAAGACATGAACTCAGATAAATCAAATTTAGGATTTATTCACTTTTTTATTAATTTACTTGTAAATGTAAATTCATACACCTTCATTTCAAAAAACAGGCATGATTTTGTAGACTGTACGCTAAATAGAACAGAAACAATACTTTTTTTTTTCCCAAAAATTGCTTTAACATTACAAACATTTAATCCTTAGAAAGCTTCATAAAAAATACAACCGTTTTTAAGTATACTGTTGCAGTCATGTATTCGTGTGAAAAATAAATTGATTATTTATGGAGACTGTAAATTGTTTTTATGCATGCTGAAAGCTCAAAGTAAAATAAAAACTTGCTTTATAACTTTTATTTGAGAGTTTCCTAGCAGTGCTGTAAGCATCACACCCTGTATGAGTTTAGGAAAGTTCCCTGTGGTGCAATCCTCTGTGATAAAGTGCTTTCATGCAGTGAATTTTAGGGAAAATTATAAACCAAGGGGGAGGAGTGATTAACCTCTCATGGTGTTCACTGCAAGTGGTTTGCTGGAGCATAAACATTTGTTCTCTTAGCCTGGAACTGGGTTAGGCTGCCGGTGGCTATTCAGCAGCGAGGGTTACCCATTCGGCAGTAACAAACAGTTCTGAACAGTCGACACTGGCAGAAAGCACAATAATCACAGCACACGGTGCCTGGAGATTTACAGCTTCCCCACAGGGAAATACAGTTGGCAGGAGGAGGAGGCCGCTTCTTCACACCATATTTGTTCTTAAAGAAAAAGAGAGAGAGAGAGAAGAAGAAGAAGCTATAACATATAAAATCATATTTTTAAAACAGGTTGCTGTAAAAAATGAGAAACAATATGTTTATAGTGTCGCTGAACTGTGCAGCTTACCCCCCTTTTTTTCTACATGTCTGCACAGAGTAGGAGTTGCTCTGAGTCTCATTGCACATGTGCATAGTGATAATAAAAGGCAGTCTATTCTATTACCAAAAAAAAACCCCAACCAAACCCCCCCCCTAAAAAACGTAAGAACAACAACAAGCACTATTAATGGTATTATGTTACTGAGTGTTTTGACTGAGAATTGTGGCATTTATTAAGTGTGTATATAAAAGCCAGGCACAAGGACCTGAGGCAAGCGAAAAGAACAGCATCCTGACTGCCAACAGAAAACCACACAGGGCACATTTCTGCCCCATGAGTGCACAGAAGAATGCATGAGAGGAAAAGCATCTTTGCCAGTAAGTTTTTTGCTTTCTTCTTTTCCATGAGCAAGAGGGTGTGATAAGAGTTCACTTACTCTTGTTCAACTTTGATTCTCTGGAAGTGGGTACTGTTCTCACTGTTCTTATGGTCAATTTAAAAGGTCGCTCTAAATACTGACAGGCCTTGATTGGTTGTATGGTTTGATCACTGACATAGTCACTGGTTGCAACATTCAGTCCAGCTTGTTTAGTTAGTGATAGTAATCAAATCATGGTATATTATAAAACCTTTCATATGTAATATGTTTTTATAAATCTTTCTTTTAATTATTGAATTCTTTAATTTTAATTTGGTTGTTTTAACTGTATTCAAAATTGATTTGATCAACTAAATCACATAATTATTTAAACATAGTTTCCATAGGAAGTTCACTTGTGTAGGGTAGACAGTTTTCATTTTCATTACTTCACTTTAAAAACCAGTATATAAAATTAAAAACTGTAATATAATATAATATAATATAATATAATATAATATAATATAATGAATCTATATGATAAAAGGTAATAGAACCCAGTGTTAAATCAATACCATGGTAGTATTATTATTATTATTATTATTATTATTAATCATAATAATAATAATAATAATAATAATAATAATAATAATAATAATAATAATAATAATAATAATAATAATAATAATAATATTTTTTTGCAACAACCTTTTTCTGTTTCTTTGGTTTCTTGCTCTTCTTTGCAGATTTTGGTAACTCTGGAAGAGAAAATTAAGAATTGAAATTATTAGAAAATGTGTTAGAAAAGAAAAGTGTCATCAGCATAGATGATACATGATCATCAGCATTGTAAAAACCACAGTTTGCAGTGTCCTTTCAAACTTACCTACAATAACCACAGGGGGTGAGTTTATTTCTAGATTTTGAGCCAAAGCATTAGATGCAGCAACTCTGTTGGTGGAGAGTCTCTCATCTGGGATCATGTGGGCATAGCCAAGGAAGTACTCTGTCGCAGCCAGAAGAAAGCAACTTAGCAGCAGTGAGATGTGCATCTTTCTGTGAAAAGGAAAAGGAGTAGTGGATGTCTGTTATGTATTTACTTTCTCTAAGAATATAAGTTAGGACACCAGAAATTGTAAATTCACATCCTCAGCACATCTGTTTAACTGTAGGGGAGACCGGGGATAGTTGTAACGTGGGTCAGTTGTAACACTTCCAATTTCTCCAATCAGGGCTAAGTTTCAAATGATGTGACTCATCCTGTGCATGCCCAATTCAGTTCTGCTATCACATGTGAAAAATCAGCACATTTTGTCAAACACAGACAATTTAACACGAAAAAAAGTAATTTGTATGCCAAAAAGTAAGTTTTTCTACTTTATTTCAATTTCTAATAGCATTATCTGCTTTGCAGTTAAACTCATCAAACTTAAATTATGTTATTTGTATGTCTATGGGGATATATTCTGTGTAGGTCTTTAGTGCTAATGTTTTAGCCGTTGGCTGTAATGTTAGCTAGTTCATGGCTATAGGAGTCTGGGTCAGTTGTAACAGCAACAGTCTGGGTTAGTTGTAACAATAATGCAGATGTTACAACTTACCACACTATTACTTTAACTTATATTAAACAAGTTGGGGCAACGACATCAGCAGAGAGAGGTTCACTGGTCGCCTTTGTATATGAGGTTAATGCCATTGGCAACACAATTCCTCCACTGTTTGTGTTCCCACACATACATTATGCAGACCACTGTGTCAGAGATGGACCAGTAGGAAGTATTGGTAGTGGAAATAAATCAGGATGGGTGCAAGAAACAGATTTCCTCATCTTTCTGAAGCACTTTGCAAACCACACCAAGGTAAGCCATGATAAAAAGTAATGGAATTGCGATGCTGGTGCACAACAAAATTTTTTAGCTTCATTGTTATGTTCAAAAGTTGGTGCAAGAGTTGTAGGTTATAATGCCCACTGAGCCAATGAGGCCAAACTCAAGGAAGACCAACCAAAATTAATCAAATATTTAGTTCCAGAAAATTCCATCATTTGTCTTTTTTGGGGGGTTGGAATATGTTCAAAAGCTAGATTTCTGCATTCTGTCACACACACATAGCTACATAAATGGCTCTAAGTGCATTCATGTGTTGAATAAAAAAGATTACATGTTAATGTTTTGTCAGTACCCTTATTTCATTGTGTTACATTTCACCCCAGGACATGTTACAACTAACCCAGGCTATGGGGTTAATTGTAACATTTCACTCTTTGTGTTTGAGACCATACCATGCAATGGGTAGTTGTGCTGCAGAGAAAATAGCTGCACTATTTAATAGCAGAGACATGTAAATACTTTGCATTACAGTTTGAATCCACTACCTTAAAAGAGCTCCAATTTACAGACAGAAATGTCAAAAATGTTACAACTATCCCCGGTCTCCCCTAATTTGAAAAGAATAAATAAATTTTAAAAACCTCACTAGAAAAACAGTAAATTGGCCTGATGAGAAATGTTTTAACTTCAAATAAGCTTTCTCATCATATTTGTTAATGAAAGATATTTACATTTAAGATATTATATTTAATACATGTTTTACTGTGATGAATCTGTTTACTTTATTTTCTGCTTTATCACTTTGTCTGCACACAAAGTAAAAACAGACAGCAAAGAAAAATGAAATTAAAGTAGATCAAAAATTATGCTGTTCTTTGAAACACAAGTCAGTCCTTATAAGCTCCTACAATGAAATGCAAATATTTCAAGCACAGTCAATGTTTTTTTTTCTCCTTCCATTTTTTAGAAAAAAAAAACCATTTGTGACAATGGTACAGTGGTATTTTTTAAAAATAAGTTATCCATCTAAATTTTATTAAGACTTAAAACATGCGTAAGAAAGTGAATGGTCACTATGACTCTCGGGTAGACTGTGCTTCAGTTTTGGTGACTGCTTTTAGTATTTTCTCCATACTGTTGTTACTGAGCACTTAGTTGCAATCCACCTTCCTATTCAAACATATGGTCACTTTTGAAATTTCAGCTGAGTGCAGTCAGGATGATCTACAGAGAACCAGTAATCAATTTTCTTATTTAAGATCAGGGGGGATTTCAGCTGTTCCAGCAACCATTGAATTTCTGGTCAAGCTGTCTGTCCAGCACTAGGCAGGTGAATTTCAAATCAGCAGTTAGCTTCAGAAGCATGTCTTTGGACTATGAGAAGTGACCAGATAACCTTAGGGAAACCTTAGGGAAAGCTACACAGCCTCCAAGTCTCCACACAGAAAGGCTTCAGCTGAGCAGGAGGTTTTTACTCTGCTATTGTATTTCAGTGTGTTTCAGATTAGCAACAAATACACATTTTACATACCAAAATAATGTTTTTCTGCCTCTACAAAAAGTTTTGCTGTATTTTTCATACTGATCAAATACTAATTAATATAGATAACATCATAGATACACTCTGCTCAGAAAGCAACAGCTCTGTTGGGGAGTGTAATTTGAACTGTTGGGAAGGATTGCTACTTTGAGGTCAGTGAGAAGGTTTAGTCGGGCTCTATGTTTTTCTTTTACTTTTCTTTGTGATCATTATCTGGACTTAAATATCACAGTTTGTACATTTCTAAAGGTTCGGTGTGAGCAGTGTCTATTTTTTTTCAGGGAAAGACTGGAAAAATAACTTGCATGCAAATATTTGATGAGAAAAAGGAAGAAACAAGGAAATTATGAATGTCAACGGTACTTTTACACAGTGCTTTAAAAGTATACATAAAATAAACCTAGACTGAATTTTTTGTTTTGTTGATACTTATTTTAAAAGTTTTTGTACATTATAGTTGTATGTTACACCTTTTCCCGGCTTTTAATTTAGGATGGCTAGAAATGTAAGAATGACCAATAGTGCAATATGACATCATCATCATTATTATTATCATCATTATTATTATTATTATTATTATTATTATTATTATTATTATTATTATTATTAGTATTATATGTAATCATATCAGTGTCACACAACCAAAACAAATCTAAATTTGATGTCATAATAAAATCCCTTAAGTCACTATTAGATACAGAAATACAAAAGTGAAATCTATCCTCAAAAAATCCAAAGTCCCAAACAGTCTCATAAATTTAATTTTATGCATGTTATTCTTAATTTGAGATTACCTTTCTATTTTTTTCTGCAAATGAAATCCATATCATAAATGGAAAACACCAACCAAATTCTGTGCACCATCCCAGTTACTCCTTCCTTTGGCAACTGAACAAGAAATTTCCATACCCTCACCACTGTAGTTCACCTCTGCGCTTTAAAAGACACGGCTACTATAACATACGCTTGAAATATTGTTCAGGACTCTGGATAGTATTATTGTATCCAACATCCTCAAAACCACACCCTCCTGTAGTATCAAACAAAGCTGAGCCAACCAGTGAAAAATAAACTTTTGTAGAAGCTGAAACGCTAAGCTCAGCTAATAGTTTTATTCATCACAGACTCAAGAACTCTTCCAGCTGATTCTGCCTTGACTTAAATAGGCTGTATAAATCCCATGTGTTCAGAGACCAAACCAAAATAGGTTTAAAAACAGTTTTATAGCAGTTTTTATAGGAGACTTGCCTTTAATATCAGGTTGTTTTTGTACTGACTGCTAGTAGTAGTAACCTGATTTAAAAACCTGTTTTGAAAAGCATCATCATTATTATCATTATTTAATATAAATTAAACAAGTTGGGGCATATTTCCCATTTTGGTTAATTATTTCCAATAAAATTTCCAAATATAATTACGAAATTGATTGTAATTAACCATCACAGGATGGTTTTCCACCTTGCCTCAGTCCAGCTTAAAATAGATCAGGCCTAGTTTATAACTTTTTTTTTTTTTTTTGCATGGTAAAGGTTTAACTGACATATGCGGATGCGGTGACAAAATGTGTTCACTGACAATGGTTTTCACTACACAATGGTGTCTGTTTTTAATGCTGTGCTTCGTGAGGGCCCCTAAATTCTTGGCAATTTTATGCTGAGAAATATTATTCTTACATTATTGAACTATTTGACCACACAGTCTTTCACAGAGTGGCAAACCGCACCCCATCTTTACTTCTAAAACACTCAGCCTCTCTGAGATGCTCTTTTAATACCCATGTTTAATACTCATGTTACTAATTTGCCAGATTAGTTGTCAGATGTTTCACCAGATGTTCTCTGGATTGCACAACTTCTCCACTTTTAATTGCAACTGTCCCAGCTTTTTATGCTGGGACAGTTGCAATTAAATGCTGCTGGCGTCAAATTCAAGACTCGGTAGACATGTTTTTAAAACACAAAAAAAATTTAAAAAATAAAACAATTGTCACTTATTAATATTTTACAGTGTGCTGACATTTTTGGAAACATGAAGCTCAAATAAAATAGGTGAAATCACTTCCCTTTGCTTCAATCCAGATAATCCATGCTTTTACCAACAAATGTGGATTTCTATTAGACATTGATAGCACTGAATTTACCATCAGTACAACTGTATATATTAAGTTATGCTTTAAGAGGTCTTACAGTAAAGTGACTTGCATTCATTATCAAGAGGAGGTCTGCTAATGTTCACCCTAATCCTTTTCTTGCATTCCCTGCCCAAACAGCAGCTGCAAAATGATTTAATCTCTCAAAGGAGTAAGGGTTGAAAATCACGACCCTTGCCAACTCAAATTCCTCAGTACTCATTTTGTAACTAGCCAAAATATGTGGAATAAACAAACAACTAAATCAACTAAAACAATAAGATATACACAAGCATTTTTGACAAGGAAGATCTGCGTCGTTCGCAACTGGGATGTACTCATGCCAGGTGACCATAATCACCGTGATACAATAAAAACACATTTTAGCACCTTCTCCCACAGATCTGATAAAAATTCATTTTAAATTGAGTACAACGTTAAGAGCTAAGCATTTCCTTTGAAAGCAGGGGAAACATAAAAGGAATGCTAAACACATACACTAAGTCAAAAAGCACCTAAAACCACCTTAATATGGCTCCTTTCCTGCATCTGGATAGACTTTAGCACGTCAACCGAGGATCATGGATGCTGTTTCTCATGAGGTTTTGGAAACCACATTATAGTGCATTGAGACATTTCAAAGCAGAATGATTTAAAGAGGTGAAATGATGACAGAAAACGCAGAGGGAACGTTAACAATCAACAAAAAAATATGTACAGATGTGCAGGCAAAATATGAAGTTTAAAGTCTTGTTTCTCTCCACATATGAGGTACGCAGTGTGGATCCGAGCAGAGGAAGGATATATCATGTCACCGCATTATTTTGTTCTTAGAAAAAAATCATACAAGGTGATTTGTAGGCTAAGACAAGGGCGATACAATATATCGTAAAACTTAGCATATTCCAGTATGAAGTAGGTCTAATGACTTGTTAAGACATTTTGTTTATATATTTTTGTGATTGTCAAATCAGCAAATAATTGTTTATTGCAAAGGTAATCATTTATGTGGAAAGGAAATTTTTATGCAATTGCGTATGAGAGCATGAGGGCGGGAATGGGTGTTTGTATCTGTGTGTGCCTGTTTGTCTGTGTCTATATGTCAGGTCGGGTATCAGACGCCACCTCTCTGGGGACATCTCAGGCCCACCAAGGTATGGAGGCCTATCTCCCCCCACCACTTCCCCTGCCAGTGGCAGACGCCCTCAGACATCGGTTCATTGGTGGTTCTTTGTGTCCGGGGATGGGCGTCCAGGTACACACCGGCTCACTCCTGGTGGCTGCTTGTCAGGGCCTGGAGCCTGGGGCTCGCTCGGGCCACTTCGGGGGTGCGGTGCCCTCGGCCTGTCGGCCTGGGGCTCGGTCACTCTGGCACAGCTGGCTGCCGGCGGAGCTCACGGGCACGTCACTGCAACCCCCCCTGGCTTCTGCTCCGCGGCTGCTGAGGGACCCCTCATCTGGGGCTCGCCTCAGCTCTTTCTGGGATAGTGGCACGGCTACCCCTCTGTTGGTCTTCCTTGGTCTCTTGTGTTCTGAGGGCCTCTGGATGTCTGGAGTCTTGATCTCCTTCATACCTGCTTCATGCCCTGGAGGACGGGGCTGTGGCTCCCCACACCCTCTAGCAGATCATTACATGAAGGAACCTTTTAAATACAAGCGCGTTCATGCTCACAGTTTGTGTGCTCACACACACAAACTACACCCTTTTTGGCTCCTACCTCAAAGCACACTGTGCGCTGTCGATCTTACGTGCTGCACAATCATGTTTAATATTTAGTATTTACTGTTATATTCAGGTGATCCAGGTGATTGATATATGTATTTTTTGTCTGCTTATTTTGTTGGTTTTTGTTTTTTGCCCTTTATCCCCGTCCCTCTTCTCCGCTGTTTTTTCCCCCTCTTTCTTTCTCCCTTTTCTTTTCCTCATTCAAGTCTGTCCCGTATCTAGCAAGTGAAAATAAAATAAAATAAACAATAAAAGGTGAATCAAATAGACCATTACGGCAAGGCTGGGAAGGTCCATTTGGTAAAGTAAATCCGTTGGGCATCTTTCTTCGCCTTTAGACAATAATTCTGATGGCAAAAGAGCCAAACGGGACAGGCAAAAAATAAAATAAAATAAAAAAAGGAAAGGGATTTTTTTTTTCCTTTACAGACTCAGCTCATCCAATTAAACTAAATTAAATTTTATTTATACGCAAGCCAAATCACAACAACAGTCGCCTCAAGGCGCTTTATATTGTAAGGCAGGCCCTACAATAATACATACAGAGAAAATCCATGCCTAATGGTTTTACTTGGTCCCTATTAAGATGTTGTATTTCTCTCTCTTACTTTCACTCACTCTCTTGCTCATCATCTGAAGAGTTAAACATAGAAAAGCTAAAGGTTACACCCCTGATCTTATAGGGTTAAATGTGAGGTGAAAGCTACGTAATAATCCAATGATTATCCATGATCCAAGTCATGACAAAAAGCCTCGAATTCCATAAATATACCGACAGAATGCATCAACATTTTCAACTCCATGAACTACAGGGATTACTTGATGAAACACCTCTAGAGAAAACTTCTGAAATAAGTAATTCACAAGTCATGTGTATTAAAAATAGAAAAAAAGGAGGTATGTTTACAGCCAAATTCAGCATGCAGTGGAAACACCACAAATCACCTAAAATTATCTTTAAGACAGCTTTGTGAAAGTAGTTCACCTAAACACAGTCTAACTCTCTCTTATGACAAGCTCCACAAATTTAAAAAAGGCAATTATGATATATCCATAGGACATAAAAATGATTTTTTTTTCTTGAAAAATGCATAAATATAAATCAGTGAATTAATGAATGAATGAACAGATAAACAAACAAATGAATGGCCTTTAATTCTGGTCATCTGATATATTTGTCATGTGGTGCTGAATGGAAAGCTCCTTTAAAATTTACCTTTCATGTTGCAATATTCTGTGTTGTCTTCTGCATTTTCCTTGTCTGATTTCCTTTCCTGATATCAGTAAAGGAGACATCTTGTTATTGCATGACCTGAATGCCAAATCTTTATTACTGCTGTTTGTGTAGTTTGGATTGTGAATTGTAATCCTAAGATTTAAAAAAATTTCACACCTTTAGGCACTACAAAGCTGTTATGAAGGTGGAATTCAGTCAGTCAATCACTTTAAATTTAATTTGATATGCGTCGCTCTTGATGTCATTTAATTCTGACCAAATGTTACTGAGCAGTCCTCTCTTTTTTTGTCCATCTCTGAATGACGTTATCTCACTACCAGAAAGATTACAGTCCAAACGACACAGAAACAGTTTGTGTTTGCTCATATTTGTTGAGCTGAAATGAGCTGCTGCATTTGAAATTTCCTGCCACTTAAAAAAATACTACTTAATTTACCTTTTCCTCTTTTGTAGTTGTTAGTTTCTGTTATTGGTTCCTCCACTTAGGCTCAAATCTTGTGAAGACATGTACAGATGTGAAATAATAACTCTCATCAAATGCATTAAGCCTTTTATATGGAGTTTATTTTGAAAATATAAGCAATGGAAAGCACAGATATTTGTGTTAAAATGTAGGGAGTAAACTACAGATACCTGAAAATTCTACCTAAACACAATAAAATATTTGTACTTTGTTACTTCCCACCTCCTAAACGGACCTGTGTTTGAGTGAGTTTTCATTCAGCTGTGAAATGGTTTTCCATTTGGCTTTGCACACTTCTATCTTCTAATTTTGTGGCACATCTCTACTTCGGGGACATAACATCTGTGTTAAAAGACACAGATGTCATAGCTGTCAAAACTGTCATACTAGACACTCAGAGAATCCAGGGTTTCCTGCCTAGCCATAAACTACTTTGCTTACTCAGAGATCTACAAAGATTACCCCCACCTCAACAGGCCCATGCCCGCTGTTTTCTCTCTCCTTTTGCCTCTTAAACACACGTGCACCTCATAATTGATGCCTTGTGTGCAGGACGAAGAAAGAATCATATCAGCACAGTATTCTGTTGCTAGAAATGTTACATCATCCCAGATGATTTGTAGCTTAAGGTAGAGTAACATATTACTAACGTTTCAATGGTATTTGACTGATTATATTACAGTAAAGTAGTCCTAACTACATGTCAGTTCACTTGTGACTTGCACACCAGTCAACTAATAATTACTGTTATATTACTGTCATACCTTGATGTGGCTAGAAAAAAAAATTTGCTTGTTTTTGACGCCTAAGCTCAATTTTCTGCCTTAGATGGTCTTTTATAATTAAAAAAGCAAAGATTTTGGCTCATCTTTTGACCACATAGGCACCAATACCACTTCATGATGAAAATTTTTCAAAAATTATTCCAAATTCACATACCACCAGTTCTATAAATCTTATAAAAAGGTGTACACAGATTTAAAATCCACTGTCGATTGCACAGCAACAGCTTGATTGAACTGTGAGATGCACACATTCATACCTGAAGTATAGCATTGACAAAGGTTTTTTTCTTTTTTGTGTCATAGTTGGAGAAATTACAGCATTATAGTTGCTCAGAAAAACCCTCTTGACCTCGCTGCTGTGTCACATATTGAGTGCATTATGTAATTTACGTACCACTAAGGTGACCCTTGAACACAAGGTTATGCACCTTGACAAGAAACACATTTCTTCTGCCATCACGTTCCCTCTACACGATTAGACGTGTGTTTGTAAGTGCATGTTAAGACTGAAAGGCTTAGCTGCGTATAAAAAAAAAAAATGCACACTAAGAGAGGCACACAGGAATGGCTTATCTTTCAGTCATACACCCTTCATTTTCTCTCAAATACACAAAAGAAGGGGTTTCTTTTACCATAATGCCAACATATTATTATAAATAGCCAAAGAAAAAAAGGAATCTAAAACTAGAAAAACTGAATTAAGTGAATTGAGATTGAGAAAGAAAAATTGTTTCCAATTCCAGCTACACTTTCCAAGCTAATCCAATAATTTGAGGTTTTGGATAACAAGCTCAAATTATGTCATTATAACACTAGAGTAACTATGTGGTTTGAAGAGGAAAATAAATCTGTCCTTCTTTCTGTTCTCCTCTGATAATCACATTTTCTGTGGTTCAGCTGCACTAGGTACACATTTAATGCGTGACATAAAGAAAGTTTTCGCCCTATCACAGCTGAATCTCCCCCTGGGACCCTGAATTGGATAAGCAGAAGATGATGGATGGATGGATGGATGAATATAAAGAAAGTAGGTAAACCAGGTGGTATCTTGTTCAGCTAATGTGTCCTTAAATAACTGGCTCTTATTGCTGAAGTTTCATGCTGGTGTAATAATCGTCATTACAAATAAAAGAAAATGAAATGTAATCACGTAGAATCTGAAATGTAAGAAGATGGATCTATTAGTGATTAATATTCTCTATAAGATCCGCACGTGGTGGCACTTTTGCATGTAAAAAAAAGTGAAAATCAACTTAATTTAACCAGACCATCGGATCACGAACAGTTCTCACATCAAAGATAGTGAGATGTTTTTTTTCTGGCCTCACCAAGACAAAACATCTGACCTTCACCTCATAGAAATCAGTTCAAGGATCATTCTCTGAGAGTTGTCTGTTCAAACACACACACTCACACGCTCACACACACACACTCACTCACTCATATTTTTTGAAGACACATGGTTAGGAAATTGTGGTGAAGCTGAGGGAAGAATAACAGCACAGTGTCCCAGTGGCCTGGTTCTCATTTTGAAATAATTTTCAGTAATTTCCATCACCATGGAAGTCAGCAATAAACTCACGGGGTTTCCTTTTAAATTGATCTGCTCTGTTGCAGAGGCTGCTGGCTCTGTTTTTCGCACACAGCCCTTTGTGCCTTTTTTCTTTTTTTTTCTTTTTTAAAAAAAAAATCACATTTTTTAAAAAAAGGAACCATAAACAGCAGGGAAACATAAACAGAGTTTGGTTTTTTTCTATTCAAAGAAATAAATCTGACTTTTTCAGAAAACAAATATCCATTTATTTGTATTTTTTAGTTGAACAAGTGTCAATACCATCAATGGCTAAATGGACAAAATCAGAAACTGTCAGTATCACATTTGTTGAAATGATATTTGTGTTTTTACACAAGAATTTTCATTACAATGGTTTTTTTTGCTTTAAGGATAAAAGAAAATCCACCCAATATTTTTCTAACCATTACAACACGTAGAGAGAAAGTTCACCCATTCAGTTTTAAAATGAAATATTAGCTTCAAATAACCCTAAAAAATGTGCTTTCAGGATGCCAATAAAAATCAAACTTTTAGCCTCAGACTTAAACACAGACAAACGTTTGTCATGTTTTAGGGACAAAGGAAGGTCAGTGCCTTCAAAAACAACCCTTTAAAGCCAGCATCATTTTTTTCTGTGTTCTGTGACGCGTTTCTCATACTTTTTATAATCCTTATGTTCACCTGCCACACTTTCACAGTTTGAGTTTAATTTTTTACCAAATGGATTTGCTCTGACTGTCCAAGCGCCAGAATCCAAAAGAGAAATGATTTTAGATTAAAATGGTTTGTGCCCTTGTCTAAGTTGCCTTGAACTGCGACTGTTTTACTATTTTGTTTTGTTTTTCTTTTTTAAAAAATTTTGTAGGAGCTCCAGCTTCTAAATATGTTTTTCAGGTTTCAAAATCTGAACATTACTGGAATATAAAATATTTGTCTTTGGATTATCTGTCATCAACTATTAGGTTGTAAACAAAGGAAACAAATGCCATAGTATATAAAATATGTCATTTTTATTTTTAATTTTTTAGTTATTTTTTGTACCTTACTCTTACTTTAGGGAGCACATCACCAAGTTTATTTTGTAGCGTTACCTTGAGATAAACTTATATTAGAAATAGTCTTCCTCTTTGTTTTTGTACCAAAAACTTTTTGTCACTGCTCTTGTTAAGGTTTACTAAGAATAAAAAATTATGTTGTCCAATGTTTAAAAAAAAATAGGGGACAAAAAAATAAGTGCAAGCTTTCATGTTTTTTATTTACTTTTTTTAGCGCTGCTGTAGGCAGTCAAATAGGTCAATCATCTGTGTGTTTTTGTTACTGCGGGCACAGACTATGCAGAGGTCATAATAATATTTTCAAGTGTGAAGGGAAAATGAGAACAAAGATCCTTTTAAGTGGAATATTTTTAACGCTCATCAACTATAACCATGAAAAGAAGAATGCGTCTTGTGCCTTTATAAAGGGTGGAAAGTATACCTTTAATTATTGATTCCAACATCAAACCAGTTTTTCATCAAAACAACGAATCGAATGCTCAGAGAAACTTTCCAGCCCTTTCCTGCAGCATTCTTCACTTTCACACTGCTGGTTCGTATGTTCAGTCTGTTTCAAATTCTCACGTTCACTAAAATATGTGCATCAAACCTCCATAGCGTTCCCATTTTTACAAGCACAGTGGGCTCATTAAAGCCGAACACTCCTGTCTGATACTGCTGGAAACATGCTGATGAAAATCTGATTACACAGAAAATGTGCAGTAAAACCAAACCAATGAAAGAGTCTTAAAATGTTGTGCAGAGCTTCAGAACTGTGCATTGTGTGTCTCCGTTTCACTTTACGCAGCCACTGAATGCAGTGGAACTTTAAGTTTTAATAACTCGATAATAAAACAAAAACAAAAATATTTAAATAGTAATGACATGGAGTATTAATGAATGTGTCCATAAGAAAGCTCCTGAGGTTTTTGGTGAGACACAGCTCTGGGGAACTCTCTGGGGAACTATTAAATGCCGTTTCACATTTCAGCTGATTTTCCAGTTGAAAATGAAAAGATTATATTTGTTAGTACTAAAATCTGACAGCCTTTCATGAGAATCAAATACTGACAAAACTTAAAGGTGGGGCATCAAATATGAAGTTCAGTTTATTTCGATTTTCAAGGATGTGATGCAAAGAGTATTCAAAAGTAAGCGACCTCATTTTTGCAGCGTGACTAATGCTACAAATATTCAAATATGGATTAGATAAAATCATAAGCACTGTATCTGAAATTATTGTAAACTTCAAAAACTTAATGTAAATAAAAATCACTAAATACTGCAAAATATTTTACTTATTAAAAAGTGAATAAAATTCATTTAAATCCACAGTTTTATAGGGTTTACAGTTACAGTATTTTGATTACCTGTCCTCCCCACGTGGACATTTTAATACCTGAAAAAGATTTTTTTTTTGCTAATAATCATCTAGGAAGTAGAATTTAAAGTACTCGACCACTTGACTAAAGTTTTGTTGGTAGATATCACTTCTATAAAACATAGAAAAGAATAAGAGTAAAACAAAAATCCCCAGCAGACCTCATAACAAAGTTCAGGCTCTCCTATGTTCCAAGAAACAACTCTTAAAGAGGCCAAAGTTCAAAGGTCAGCTGCTGAATAATACTAGTGTGGCTCAACCTTTTGTTTGTGTTCGGACTCAGCAATCTGGGAACTGAGAACGTTTTATCTCTCTCATCAGTGTGAGCGAGGCAGCTTTAAAAGAGAAGACGAGAGGCTTCTGGCAGATTTGGGGTATGACTTCAGGAGGATAAATCAGCCAGACAGTAGTTTTAATGTCTGTGTCTCATCTATCATCTGCCATCTGGGGCTACTTTGCACTGCGTGCCTTTTATCTGTTAGTTGTTCCACAGGTAGATGTAAATTATTCTAAATGGCAAAGTGTTTGGAAAAGTGAACAACATTTTCTGATCTTCCTTTAGAATTTAAATATCTTTAAATGAAAATACTACAATATATGAGGCCTTCAAGGATTTTTATAATAAGATCCTACTATTGGTTTTTTTCCATCATGAAATCCAACATATTAAAGCACTGTAGCCAAGCCACTGTACTACAAACTGCTGATATTTCACCTCTCACATGTCAAGTTTTCAATCAAACTCCACAGGACAAAGGACTGAGCTGGATGGGATTTGTAAAAAAAAAAAAAAAAAAAGAGCAACAGGAGGAGTTTCATTTTACAAAGTAAATACCAACTTTATTACATTCCCGCCATAGCATATTGCCAGTAACTACACGACTGCTATATTAAGACCTAACATGTCTTGATTTCTGTTCTGTTACAGCATGCTTGAAGACATAGTTATGGAGCGAGAGAGAGAGAGAAAGTCACAAATTTGAAGCAGAAAACTTAAAAAATTTTAATATAAACTTGCTACCTCATGGTAAAGATTTAACTGCTGTGCTGTTACATCGCACATTTTATACATGTTTTCATGTTCTGCAGCGCACCAACTGAAAATAAATATTTCCTATATTATTGCCAGCTAATAATACTGTCTTAATTGTGAGTAAGATGTCTAAGAAACCAGAGAACAGACACAGGTGGTATTTTTTTACCATCTCCTGCTGCTGTATTAGGTCAAGTCTATGTAAAGAGACAGTAAGAGAAAGCAGACCAACCAGAAAACCGTATCCAGCGAAAATGTCTGTGAGAAAATTCTGACAACTGCTTCTGTGTGCTTATTAAAACTAATCAGCAGCTATAAACCTGTTTGAAGATGGCTAATTATTCAAATGTTTGGCAGCACAAGAATGTACTCAACATTACTGAATGACTGTTGCTCCCATTTTTTAAGTAAGATTAAGCTTAAAGAAAAGACCAAAACCAACTACGTGTAAGTCTGTCTTTAGCGACTGCCATTAAAATAGGAAGGAAAAATGTATTTACTGAGGACTATATTAAGTGGTAGATTACAGCACTTTCTGGTAGCAGATCCACAAAGCAAGAAATGTATTACAAATAAAGTGTGCTTGATTTGTCATACATTTATAGCAACCTGCCACCTTGTGCAAAACTGCAAAAGAATTCTTAGACATGACAGAGACGAATAAGCGATTAGGCTCTTCTCAGTTTTATTTGATCATAGTATAGAAACATTCAAATAAAGACAAAATATAACTTTTAGTCCTTGTAATTGTGTTAGGAAATCTTCTCCTATTGAAAGGCAACATTTCCCCGATGTGCAAAAGTAACTGTTTTTCAGCACTGACTTTGCATGAGATCTTTAACTTTAATCCCTAACCTTGAAATAATCCAATTGTCCTGGGATTATACATGGACAAGACAAGAAGAGAGAGAGAGAGAAAAAGAAGCTTTTTTCTTAATATTTTCAATTCATCATTGTTTCTATGAGTAATCTCTTTGCCTGTTGTGAAGTGTATGAATATTCACTATATTGGGAATGTCGCACCAGACAGTGTCCACTGTTGCTAGCGAGTGCTTAACAATCATTAGTCAATACTTTGTATCCAAAACAAAACTGAAACTCTTACAAAGTGTTTATTTTAAGTAAAAAAAGCAAGGCATGCAATACGTCGGTCCATCACAACAAACACCATGTACTGTCACACAGGTTCCCAGATGGCACTGGCTTTAACTTGCATTGATTGTTTATAGTTTTTTAATATACTAATTATTAGGTGCCATTTTTTAATTAATATTTCTAATATGATTAACTCAAATAATAAATTATAATTTTTTTTTTCTCTATTTAACAACTGTAGAAATAAAGGTAGGAGAAATGATGTTAAAAACATGTGCAAGCGCTAAGACAAATATTTATTTTCACTCTTTTAATGTTCTGAGCACGATCAAACTCAGTATGCGCAGTATTCCCATTAATGCAATACATTTGTAATTTTCAGAATGTGTTCTTAAAATATTAGTACACTCTGCAGTTTGCAAAAATTCAGTTTAATATTTTGTAATAAAAATATTTCTTTTTTAACATATAATCAAACATAATATAATTAATAATACTAACAATACTAACAATACTAACAATAATAATAATAATAATAATAATAAATATATTTATATACATACAGTGAAAAGACTGTATATTTCATTATACATGTGAACTGTTATACATACATATTCTATAGGGCTATTGATGTAATGTATTTAAAAGGGGAAATGAACTGGAGAAATTGATCCTTTATGCTATCCCAGCAGCTCAGACTCAGACTCCTGTGCAATTTTACATATTCAGTCATCAATCTGCTGATGTGCTGTTCCTTTGGAGGTTCTACTGACTTTTCAAAAAGACTTTTAATGCAAGTACAAGTATCATTGATTATTTTTTTTACCTTTTATTTATTCATTTCAGTGAATGTCTTGAAACGATGATCCCTGACAGCCGCCAATAATGGAACAATACGGTATAGTCGATAGATGGAGCCCTGAGAACACTGGCGCTCTACCGGAAAACAATCGGGGAAACTGCTCTTGTTGTTTCAGTTATACTTCGCTACAGATCTTACTATGAACACGTGTAAAGATGTAATTCAGTCCTCAGTTACCAGTGACTACTTGATCAGCGTCAGTATTTTCGTAGTAATTTAACATTAGTGGTCCGAAACTCTAAGTCACATCACAAAATAAACCAAAAACATTGAAAACTGAGCTTGAACAGTGGCTGATTTGTTTCTCATTATTGGTCCAAGATTTTGATTTCAACTATGTAACTATATTGTTCCCATTGTATTTTACAGGCCACAGCTGGGGAAATCCTGCTAAAACAATTGGCACATGGGAAACAACATTTGAGGAATTTTTTTAACAAGCTCATAAAGGATGACTACGGCCGAAATCCTGTTTGTGACTTAAAACAGGATTGAGGCAAAACGATCATAAAAAGCATGTTTTGAAATTTCTCATACATCAATGATCCAGGTCTCTGAGCCTCAGATGTCTGTGTTATACTTTCTTTCCCGTGTCTTTCCGGCGCTCAAACGATTTCATGGAACAGTTCAAACAAAACAAGATAGGAAGAAACTCTATTTGTCTTACCTGTGTTTGCCAGGCCAGCTGTCTGATAGTATGTCACGCTCTCAGTTTCTCGTTCTTTCTTGTTTCTCGTTTCTCTGCGCTCTTCTTTCCCCCCCTTTTCCCTGTCTTGCTTCACGTCTTTATTTCTCTGCTACTTTTGAGCAAGTCACCACTCTCCTTTTCTCTCCTCCCTCTCTTTTCCCACACTTCACCTCTGATTTCGTCTTTTTTTTAAAGTATCCTTATTTTTTTTGCCTTGTTTAACCTTTTTCCCCCTTTAGCTGTCTTGTCTGCCTTCCTCTTTTTCTCTCTGTCTGTAAAAGTTTGCCTTTTTTTTCCAAAACGTCTTTTTATCCTGCCCTCCTCTGTTTCTTCTTTTATCTGTTCTTAAGGAGCAATACCTTGCTGTTGATAATGAAGACATACTGGGAGGTTTGTACTGGAGGCGGGACCAGTGCAGCAGTGCTTTGGGGGATGGGAAAGGTCACATTATGCAGAGAATGGACAGATAAATGTAAAACAGACCCTCCAGTGAAGTGCTCTTATGGTAGGCGCTGTCATTATAGCCCTCTTATACATAAAAAAAACAATGATTGGCCTTTTGGGAAAATTTTCCTTAAATAACTTTCATCTGTTTTATCTGTCTATGATGTCCGATTTAGGAAACTGGCAATCCCCCAGCCTGTCCAGTGTACTTTTGCTTCTGGATGTAATTTTTTGGCATTTAGCGTTCCATTCGGGTCATACAATATAACCTATATCCCATTTCCAGACAACACATTAAGTCTAACTGTAAGCAGGTGCTGACTCTGTTCTGTATTCATGCTGGAAAAGTGACAAACTCCTTTCCTGAATTCTGTCATCTCCCTCTCATCACCCCCGGCCAGTTGAGGCAGAAGGTTGGTCCTCCTGAGAGAGTTCTTCCTCCCCACTGTCACCAAGCACATGCTAATAAGGGGATTCGTCTGCTCATTGGGATTCTTTCTCTAATATTTGCAGTTGTCACCTTATATAATATAAAGCTTCTGACTGTTGCTGTGAGCTGGTGTTTTTTAAATAAAATTGAATCAAATGACACCACTTGGCAGCCATCTTAATAATATTTCATTTAAACTGTGTGTGTACTGAAACACCAGTCATATCTGATTAAAGCTGCTTAAAATGATTGCTGATTTTGCCTCAAAATACATTTTAAAAAAAGCTTTGTCTGCCCAGTTCTCAGGGGAAAAAACAAATGTTTTGAGATGGAAAGGGACATCTCATCAGAAGCATACCACATAAATTTTTCAAACATGGTGTAAGCAATGTTACAGCATGAGCATGAATGTCTGCCAGTGAATCAAGGTACAAAATTGATCAGATAGTGCTCCACAGTGCAAATGGATAACGATCCAAAGTATACTGGGAAAACAACCCTAGAGTTTGTCAAGGCAAAGAAATGGGATAGTCTTCAACGGCCAAGTCAGCTTTCACTCAATATAGCATGCTTTTCAGTTAATGAAGATAAAATTGAAGGCAGAAAGATCAACAAACAAGAAGCAACTAAAGGAAACTGGCATAAAGGCTTGGCGGAGCATCTCAATGGAGGAAAAAACAGCATTTGATGATGAATCCGAGACATCAGACGGTCATTTACTGCAAAGGATTTTCATTAAATTTCCATTTTTCATCAATTTTCTGATTAATTTTGAGCATCTGAACATCAGATTATTGTCCTGGGAAAATGAAAATGTAATTATTAAATGATTTATGCAGTATTTCAATAAACGCCTAAATTAAAGCCAAAAGTCTCCAATTCACATCTTGATTTGAAATCCAGTGGCAGTGTGAAATAAATAAATGAAAATACAAACATTGTCTCACTGACCAAATACTTGTAATGAATTTTATTTCTTCTACCATCTCTGCATTTGCTGAAATTGGTAATAAATTTAAATTCAGGACTGTTTGAGTGGCAGTTTTCTTTCTTATCTTGTCTTTCAAAAATGAAAAGTAAAGTATCACTAAAGATAAAAAGGGAAATATGATTGTAGCAAATCTTAATTTTTCACAACATGGTACTAATTTATAAAGAAATCTCTGTATATCTATGTTTTTTTGTTCTTACACAACTTTTAACCTGATTTACTTCAATTAAAGTTGGTTTGTTGTTTGGGACCCAAATAAGGGCAGTGTCCAGTTTGAGACTAGTTTCATTTCTGGCATCTTTTAACTTCACAGGTTGTCTAGTTATTAGGCAAAAGAGAGATTTCTGACTTCATAGTCAACATCACAAGTCTCTGTGACCTTGTGATGTAACCAGGTCATAGAACATAAAACTCAACTTGCTGGTGCTGGAAGATAAATTCAGGCCCAAACTTTGTGGGCACTAAATGGATCTACAGAATTGCTTGGCTCTTGGCTTTACTTCCTTGTGGACCAAAGTTTTGGAGAATCAGATGAACAACCAAAACAGCAATGCTACTTAATTTAAAGAAAAAAAAAAAAAGGTTAATTTTGACAGTCATCATAGCCAGTGCAACCTGTAAAAAGTAGAATAAAGTACCTAAATAAAATTATTATTTTATTATATATATATATATATATATATATACAGTTAAGCCCATAATTATTCATACCCCTGCCGAATTTTGACTTAAAGTTACTTTTGTTCAACTAGCAAGTTCTTTTTTGAGCAGAAATGACACAGGTGTCTCCCCAAAGATAATAAGACGATGTACAAGAGGCATCATTGTGGAAAAAAATATTTCTCAGGTTTTATTTATATTTTAGCAAAAGTATCATGTCCAGAATTATTCATACCCTTCTCAATAATTATTAGAAAAAAGCCTTTATTGGCTATTACAGCAATCAAACGCTTCCTATAATTGCAGACCAGCTTTTGCATGTCTCCACAGGCATTTTGCCCATTCATCTTTAGCAATGAGCTCCAAATCTTTCAGGTTGGAGGGTCTTCTTGCCATCACCCTGATCTTTAGCTCCCTCCACAGATTCTCAATAGGATTCAAGTCAGGACTCTGGCTAGGCCACTGCAAAACGTTAATGTTGTTGTCTGCTAACCATTTCTTCACCACGTTTGCTGTATGTTTTGGGTCATTGTCGTGCTAAAATGTCCACTGGTTCCCAAGGCCAAGTTTTTCTGCAGACTGCCTGATGTTGTTGTTGAGAATCTTCATGTATTGCTCTTTTTTCATGGTGCTGTTTACTGTGATTAGGTTCCCTGGTCCATTGGCTAAAAAACACCCCAAAGCATTAGGTTCCCACCACCATGTTTGACAGTGGGGATGGTGTTCTTTGGGTTGAAGGCTTCTCCATTTTTATGCCAAATGAAGGCAACATCATTGTGACCAAATAATTCAATTTTTGTTTCATCTGACCATAACACTGAAGACCAGAAACCTTCTTCTTTGTCCAGATGAGCATTTGCAAAGGCCAAATGAGCTTTTGCATGCCTTAGAAGTGCCTGGAGAAGTGGCGTTTTCCTTGGTCTGCATCCGTGGAACCCAACAGTGTCCGTTGGACTGTCTGCCTTGAGACATTGCCACCAGCAGAGCCCAGATTCACCAGAATGGCCTTGGTGGTGATCCTTGGATTCTTTTCACCTCTCTCACTATTCTCCTGGCCAGCACAGGTTTCACTTTTGGCTTCCGACAACGTCCTCTGAGATTTTCCACAGTGCGGAACATCTTGTATTTTTAATAATACTTTGCACTGTAGCCACTGGAACTTGAAAACATTTGGATATGGCCTTGTAGCCCATTCCTCACTTGTGAGCAGCCACAATGCACAGCTGCAGGTCCTCACTGAGTTCCTTTGTCTTAGCCATGAATGTCCACAGACCACCTGCAGAGAGCTGCTGTTTTTCACCTGTTGAGTTGAGTAAAACAGCTATTTCCAATTAATCAGGGTAATTAGGATGCTTTAGAACAGCTTTGACTATTTGGAATGGATGGAACTTTGGATTTTCCCAGAGACTGTGACAGTTTGTGAAGGGTATGAATAATTCTGGACATGATACTTTTGCTCAAATGTAAATAAAAGCTGAGAAATATTTTTTTCCACAATGATGCGTCTTGTACATCATCTTATTGTCTTTTGTGAGACGCCTGTGTCATTTCAGTCAAAAACTAACTTGCTAGTTGAATAAAAGTAACTTTAAGTCAAAATTTGCCAGGGTATGAATAATTATGGGCTTAACTGTATATATATATATATATATATATATATATATATATATATATATATATATATATATATATATATATTTTTTTTTTTTTTTTTTTTTTTTTTAAATACAGGCTATTCATACCACAAAATAATTCTAATAAACAATATAAAATTAGAACAGTAAGACAGACTAAAAGATTTTTTAAAAAAGACAAAAAAAGTGTTATTTTTAAAAAGGAGCCCATTCAGTGCAAATTAATGTTAAGTCAGTAACTTCTATATTCTAAGTGAATTTCATCCAACAAATGAGGAACCCCATATTAAAACAACGGTAACACTTTATAATAAGTGTATCCGTCCGACTTGAAAAGACTGGCATAGTGATCAGTAAACATCACTGATCTCAAATCTTATGAGTTACTATAAAGGACATTACACACGGAGAGGCTACATATACAGGGAGTGCAGAATTATTAGGCAAATGAGTATTTTGTCCACATCATCCTCTTCATGCATGTTGTCTTACTCCAAGCTGTATAGGCTCGAAAGCCTACTACCAATTAAGCATATTAGGTGATGTGCATCTCTGTAATGAGAAGGGTGTGGTCTAATGACATCAACACCCTATATCAGGTGTGCATAATTATTAGGCAACTTCCTTTCCTTTGGCAAAATGGGTCAAAAGAAGGACTTGACAGGCTCAGAAAAGTCAAAAATAGTGAGATATCTTGCAGAGGGATGCAGCAGTCTTAAAATTGCAAAGCTTCTGAAGCGTGATCATCGAACAATCAAGCGTTTCATTCAAAATAGCCAACAGGGTCGCAAGAAGCGTGTGGAAAACCAAGGCGCAAAATAACTGCCCATGAACTGAGAAAAGTCAAGCGTGCAGCTGCCAAGATGCCACTTGCCACCAGTTTGGCCATATTTCAGAGCTGCAACATCACTGGAGTGCCCAAAAGCACAAGGTGTGCAATACTCAGAGACATGGCCAAGGTAAGAAAGGCTGAAAGGCGACCACCACTGAACAAGACACACAAGCTGAAACGTCAAGACTGGGCCAAGAAATATCTCAAGACTGATTTTTCTAAGGTTTTATGGACTGATGAAATGAGAGTGAGTCTTGATGGGCCAGATGGATGGGCCCGTGGCTGGATTGGTAAAGGGCAGAGAGCTCCAGTCCGACTCAGGCGCCAGCAAGGTGGAGGTGGAGTACTGGTTTGGGCTGGTATCATCAAAGATGAGCTTGTGGAGCCTTTTCGGGTTGAGGATGGAGTCAAGCTCAACTCCCAGTCCTACTGCCAGTTTCTGGAAGACACCTTCTTCAAGCGGTGGTACAGGAAGAAGTCTGCATCCTTCAAGAAAAACATGATTTTCATGCAGGACAATGCTCCATCACACGCGTCCAAGTACTCCACAGCGTGGCTGGCAAGAAAGGGTATAAAAGAAGAAAAACTAATGACATGGCCTCCTTGTTCACCTGATCTGAACCCCATTGAGAACCTGTGGTCCATCATCAAATGTGAGATTTACAAGGAGGGAAAACAGTACACCTCTCTGAACAGTGTCTGGGAGGCTGTGGTTGCTGCTGCACGCAATGTTGATGGTGAACAGATCAAAACACTGACAGAATCCATGGATGGCAGGCTTTTGAGTGTCCTTGCAAAGAAAGGTGGCTATATTGGTCGCTGATTTGTTTTGTTTTGTTTTGAATGTCAGAAATGTATATTTGTGACTGTGGAGATGTTATATTGGTTTCACTGGTAAAATAAATAATTGAAATGGGTATATATTTGTTTTTGTTAAGTTGCCTAATAATTATGCACAGTAATAGTCACCTGCACACACAGATATCCCCTAAAATAGCTAAAACTAAAAACTACTTCCAAAAACATTCAGCTTTGATATTAATGAGTTTTTTGGGTTCATTGAGAACATGGTTGTTGTTCAATAATAAAATTATTCCTCAAAAATACAACTTGCCTAATAATTCTGCACTCCCTGTAAAGCAGCTGTGTGCGCACACAACAAGGCTTCAAAGACACATATGGCACATACCACATTATTGTTGAGATTAAAAAAACAGAACAAAAAAAACTGACCCCTGCATGCACACATTTTGGAAACTGGGAAAACTTTGCAACACAGATGGTTTCGCCTTGAACTGAAGCCAGATTTTAATCTCCTCAGATTCAATTTCACTCAGACCAGCAGTGTTGGGCCACCCTTTGTGCTTGTAGGACACTAATTATTCTCCTACCTTTCTTTTAAAGAATAAAGACCAAATCAAACTTCACCAGTTCACATCTGTCTCTCATTTTTAACAAATTATTAAACCACTTTGCTGGTGCATTAACACATTCCCAAACAGTGAGAGGTCAGGGTTTGTCTATGTGATGCTCACATTTGATACCACAATTGGTTGTGGAGCGCCAAGGTGTATGTCAAACATCAAGAATAACGCCAGGATAGATCAGGTGGGTTCATTGCAGCCTCATTAATGGAAGGGTTAATCGCTATGTTTATCTCAAATAGTGATTGTAATTATCTAATACACCTCCACATAGTTGCTCATATGAATTTGCTTGATTTTTTGGTAGACGGTGGTGGTTATTGTTTTATAGATATTCAGTTTAAATTTTTGAAAGTTACATATGTGGCTATACTTAAGACACACCAAGAATACCTGTGTAATCAAAAGTTATTTCACATTGATCTGCCAAAATGTTTCATTTCATCATCCAGTTTAAAGGTAAACCTGTCAGGTTAAAATAATTAGTTCAAATCACAATATTTGTGTTATTCTGTGCTAAATCATCAGATAATCAATTTTCTGCAGCATTAATTTCCAGTCTAATTTGCAAAAATGTTGCATAGTACTGTTAATTTTTTAAAATATTATTTTCTATCACAACTGTATCATCATTTGTCATTGGACTAGGCTGCACTCACACTGAATATTTTGTGTGAAAGAAGAATCATGTGATGCATGAAACGCCCATTTTTATTTGTGTGTGCACAGAGCCTGAAGCAGAGAGCTCAACGTAACAGGGAAAATTAATTGTGATTGAGATACCTGTTTTGTTTAACGGGGCTTTTAGGTTTTGTCAGGTCAGCTAATGCCAAGAAGACTTGGCCTCAACTTCCATTCTGGTCTTTCTATTCCTGTGTTGGAATGTCCTCCAATTGTATATAAACTGTGTCTCTTTCTCCTTCCTTCTGATTGTGTATGTATACCAAACGATGCATTGGTTTAATAAAGTCATGAACCTATACCTGGTCCTATGAGTCATGCTTTTGAGATTTCATTCAGTGTTTTTGCTGTCTTTTCCTACCATGAAAGAAACCCCTACTCTGACCTTGGCTACTCACCTAAATTCCTAAACTACAGTGAATAACCTGTGTTCCAAATTTACGCTCAATGTGGACTTAAAATCAGCCCAACGGACCCTCAATTGCAATTAAACATGGTCCACAGGATTATGCTAAACCTCCCTGTAGCTGAATGCCTAAGCCTAACCATGTCTAGTTAATCTTGATGGACAATACTCTAACCAGCTGATTCAAATGCCCAAACCAAGTCATCTCTAGTTCAAAGCAATTGTTAAAATCATAAGTAAAAAGATTATTCCCAAATTACTTACAAATTACTATTAGTCTAAAACAAAATATTCCACTTTTATTCACAGAAGAGTAAAACATTTAACTCAGAAGATAATTTAGTGGGTATCGTGAGAATTCACAATGCAGGAACTCCAGCAACACTTGAGGGAAGATGAACAACTTTAATAATTGACCAACGCGTTTCGGCTTGTGGCCTTCATCAGGGTCATATCGTGAGAATTCAGTCAGTCAGCCAGTTCGATGCCTTTGACTTCTTAGTTTAACCACCTGGTCGATGGACACAGACACTCCATGAATCGAATCTTTTAGGAAATAATTTTCTTTCTACCAACAGCTCGTGCAGCTGCCATCTCAGATTTCACATTCTCCACAGGAACAACATTCAGATCAATATTTAACAGATTGTTCAGTTTTGGAAATGCGATTGATGGAGTGTTAGGGTAGAAAAAAGTGATCCCACTATGTGATTTATATTAGGAAATGTGCATGCACCTGCATGCACACTGTTCTATGTCATTTATATCTATCAACTTTTGGTAAGGATCCCATAGAGGAGGCCTCAGGTTTTGCTGGGCTGCTCTCCAAAAATCGCAGTGAAGGGTTTAAAGTTTAGTTAAAAGATGGCTGGCTCGCTGATCGGAATCAGTCTCAGAAAGACAGTCTGATTTCTGGTCACTTGGGGGGCCACAAATTTATAAACTGACTTGCCAAAAACAGTTATTGTCTTCCACAGGCATGTTATGGGATAGAGTTCAGCTAAATTAAAAAAAAATAATAATAAAAACTTCAGATGAGGACACGGCACTGAACACAAGTGTCACAGCAGCTGGAAGTGAATAAAAGGGACATGGCCTCTTATAAATAAAATAATCAAATAAAAATGATATAAAATAAACTAATCACAAGCTAAACAGGCAACAAAGCAACAAACTGTGAACAGAGCATCCACTGATCCTGAGACCCTCTGATGTGTGCTTAGGCTGTAAGACCATATTTTAAAAAACCTCTTCAGTAACTAAAAAAGTTTGATCAATGTGATATGTCCACATAATTATACAGAAAATGTAAACACTGATCTTGGTTCTCCATTTCAAATAGCTAGGATCAAAATATGACAACATTAGATTTTTTTGACACTATAGAAGATTAATCTGGTATCAAAATTGAGGTAAAAACCTACATGAGACCTTATGAAATTACTCTTTTGACCAGACACGTATCCCTCAAGCCTGTTGAAAGTTTACCAGCATATTTTTTCATGATCTCTGCATCTCCTGTGCAGTTTTGGTTCTATGTCTCTTTATGCGTTAGTGCTCATTGAAGATTCTGAAGGTATGGCCACCAGCTGGAACTGTGACCTCACTATGCACCAGTATCATCATTTCACATCTCCTTCAATACCAAAAGGCTGGTTCTTCCTAGCCAAAATTGCATGCTTCTTTCGGCTGTCTCATTGGAAATCTCCGTGTGTGTTTGTCCCCTTCCACTGTTTGGATCACTCCTCCATCTCTCCCATTAATACAAGATTAAGTCCGGGATCCTCAGATCTTTATCAGTCAGTGATCTCCCCTGTGAGAAAAGCTGACTCAGCTTAGGAAGTTCAGTTTACACATCTGCCTGCTCACTCCTCACGGGATCAATCAGCTGAAGGACAATTCCTTTGATGTCTCACTTGTCTGGTATAAAATCAGTTAGGAATAAATCCTAATCTGTTCACTGCTGACCTTATGAGCTGTACCTCACGTTCCCTTTTTCTGACTCTTTTGTAACCAAACTCTGTGTTAATAAATCTGTTAAACTTCTCTTGTTGGCTCTTTCTGTCTTATTGTTAAAATGTGATGGGAATAAAAACAGGATATAATATGGCCTGGCATTGCTATACTGTTTCTTTTCATTTGATTTATTCTCACCATCCTTCATGTGAAAAGTACCTAATTGCAAAATGACTTCATATTTTTGGAAATCCACACCCCACTCTAGGACTCTCTTTCTCTCTGACATGCTCCCAAATAATAATAAACACACACACACACACACACACACACACACACACATATGCTCACAAAGGTAGTTCAGTTACTGTAGCAAGGTATAATGTCTAGATGTTAAACTTACTTTACATCCTGGGCCACGTATAGCCCACTTTGATCTGTCAATACATATTTCATTCCTGGTTATATAAGAAAAAGAAGTGCAATCTCAACAGTACAGTCCCAGTTTTTTTTTCTACATGATAAACAACAATGCTGTTGTCAGCACTACTCTTTGGGCTTTGCCAAAAATAAAATTAAGTAATGAAAGTTAAAACCGTTTAGACAAAAGACAGTTAATAGTCCAAAATCTATCCCCTCCTTCACATTCTCTAAAACCGTCCAGTGGGCCTGGTTTGCGTCTTTGCTGGGCCAATTCTGGCCCTCGTGCCTTACGCTTGACATCCCTGGTCTAGCTAGAAATAGTAGTAGTAGTTATTGAAAGACTGTAAACACTGTTGACTGCCTTAGAAAAGAAATATAACCGTCACACAAAGTTCCAACTGTACTTTCTGTCAAAAATGTCTTGTCAAACAAATAAAGACAAAAACTAACTTGTGTAAATAATAATAAAATGAGTTTAGCGTTCATGCAAGCAAGAACATTAAAGTAGACCTCCCACTATCCAAAGTGTTTATATTTCATTTCTCAGATGTTAGGATTTAAGTGAAAATCCACAGGGGAGGTTAAAGCTGGAAAACTAAAAGAACTACTAAAGGCCGCATGCAGAGTTTTATTCTGAAGAGGAATTATTCACGAGAGTGAAAGAGCACAGAAGCCTGCCAAAAATGTCATAACAAACTGCATCACTATTAAATAAGGATTAAAAAAGCTTTTACTTATAGTTAATGAAGAAAAAAAATTATGATTACAGCAAATGATGTTGTTTATAGTTGGTCAATTATCTGAAACCTGTGGATAGACACCACACATTTGTTTCTATGTTGGTTGTTTAAATTAAAATTGAAAAAGTCCCCTGAGAGAGAGAGAGAGAGAGAGAGAAACCATTAAAACCATTAAAAGTTACTATTTTCTTCAAAAAGTAACAAGAATAATCCACTCCTTGAATTTTAGTCCTTGAATCCTTGTTCTTTTCAAGTTTAGATGACATGTATGCACGCTAAAAGCTTTCAAGTGGGCCAGACCAGTAGAACTATTGCGTAACAAGCTATTAAAAGCACCTCTGTTTTCTTAGAGCAAGTAAGTACATTTTTTAATTGTTCACATTTTCATCACTTCAAAAAACAGATGATGAACTTAATTTTGGCTTTTCTTTGTGAAGACTCGTAAATCTATGAAGAAAGAGAAGAAGCGTGGCTTTACCCTGGACCTCACTTCAGTGCAGTTTGGCAGGCCAAAGAGTAATGTCTTTTTAAGTAAAAACTCTGTAACTCGGACAGTGATTAAACCATCAGACTAAGACAATGCTTCTTAGTCCAAAAATGCCATGCCAAGTCCAAAAATTATGGCCATCTTTTCTAAAATTGTTACACTGTACATGAGTTTTCCAATCTTATTTTCGATATTTTAGACATTATTTGAATCTAATTCCATTTTTGAAGTGAATCTTATTTATATTCAGACTGCACACAAAAGATGCATTCAGCTTCCAGCTCTGAAAAGTGAAGTAAGACCAAAAGTGTTTGTAATGGCCAGCAGGGGGGGGATTTTCAAAAACACATCCAGTTGTATAGTAACAAATGGCAAAGCGGCCCTTGGCTCCCTCGCTCTCTGACCTCAGGAAACACTTTCTGATCAATTAAAGGCCTAAATTGTTAGTTTACGGTTTCAGTTAATTAAATATGATATTCATTTTGTAAACTACACACCCCATTAGTGTCAAAAAGGAGGATACAGCAGAGTGTGCTTTAATTAGCCCATCCTTCAACTTCTTAGTCATGTCTGTTTTTTTAAAAGGCCGAGACGGAAACAACAAAAATGCTCATCTTGAGGCTTTAACGGTCCTCACTAATTGGTGATGTCATTTTGGCTACGTCAGTGTTTTGACACAGAGCTTATGGTTTCCTCATCGTATAAACTTTAGACTAATTAAATGCAGCTATGTAGGTAGTTTACCATTTCTTTGCTTTGCAGCATGTTGTGCTGGAGCCTCTCAAAATTGCAATCATTGCAAAGTGGTAAAGGTTGAACATTAAAAGTTTGAATTTCGCATGGTTCTCATATATTCAAATTTAAAGAGCTAAATAAAACAGTCATTGGATCAGGAATAACAACAGGCGGTTCTTCTGTTGAGTTTACTGACATATACGATACTCCTGAGTGACAATGAGAAGGAACATGTAGCCACTGAACTATCTGAAATGTAGTTGTGACTAAAGAAAGAAACTATAAACTTTTACAGCTATCTAGCAAGGCTTTACGGTTTGGATGGTTGATACTAAATGTGTATGGGACAGGTATAACGTTTTTCACTCGTGGGACCGAACATCTGGGAGATCATAAAGTTGTCACATCTTTTGATATTCTTCTTTTTTCCATTGCCAGTTTTACTGTTGGAATTTTCCTTCAAAAGCATCTCACATCTCTCACATTCTCCTGTTCACTGGTATACTGAGACTTTTGGATCTTTATTATTCACTTTAAATCAGCTTTTAAAATACACGCTGGAACCGCAGATTTTTGCAGCGCTTTCCTCTCCATGGGTCCATTTATTTAGCAGCTGAGCACATATGGATAAGCTGCAGTGGGTCAGTGGGGATCTTTCTTTTGCTTTCTTTAATATTTATATTTGTGTGTTAAGGTTGATACAGTTCATTACAATACTGCGTGCATTCTTCAGTCTTTGTATGGCATGCCAGGGTCATATTTACAGACAGAGACATCTAAAAGAAAAGTGGTTTATGCTTGCTTAGAGACCAAAACAGGATTAATATTTCATTTTTAACTTATTTATAACCATTGCAGCTGTTTGGCTCTACGTTACAGCACTTCTTTGTTGGCACGTCAAACTCAAACCAGTACCTTCTCAAGCATTTCAAACGAAAGAACTGCCAGCAGCAGATACTCACTGAAAGCCACGAGAGACTGAATGTGGTAGGAACCAGGCACTCTTTCCTGTGGCTTTGAGACATTTTAATTGCTGTTTATAGATTAATTTTGAAGAGCTGTAGCACAACAAAGAAATTCAGCAACAGATGGTTTTGACCAAGCTGTCTGATAGGTTAGATAAGTCATGCCAGTGCTCACATAAAGCATACCATTTTGCTTTACTGGTTGTAGCGTCGTAAGTTTTCTTTATGGCGCTGTCTGCATAGTTGCTCTGCGTCCAGTAGGATGGTTTGACTGAAGTCAATATAAGTGTGTGTGTGTTCAGCGAGCTGCAGGACTGCATCAGTCATTCAGTCTGAACTCAAACTAGATGAAGATCACTGTCTGTTGTGAGGTTGTTTTGGACTCTATCTTTAGTTTTTATCAGCTATCCTGTTTCTTTTATCAAAACACCAAACTAATAATAAAAGTTTGATTACTTAGCTGTAAGACTTAGCAATTGCACTTTGTTACCTCTGCTGCTCAGGTTCACCTTGGAATACTCAAATACAAACATGTCATAATTAACGCAGTTCAGTGAGTCTATTCTTCTAGCTGTCTTCTTAAAAAATAAATAAATGAACTAATAATGTGCATTTGTGTGTGTTTACTCAGCCTGAACAATCATATGGACTGTTTGATCCTTCTCTCTCCTGCGCAAGCATTCCTAAAATAAACCCAGTGTACTTTTCACCAGGAGCAGATGTGGCGTGGTGTTATGGGCTTTTGTGACAACCAAACAGTGTGAATTATGAATGCATTATGAAACTGCACAAAAAATGTATAAATAACATGTTGGTTTATTGTGTAAAACACACATCAAAGTGAACCCCAGTTTGTTTGCACAGTCACTGGATGGCGTCTGATTGACAGCGAGGAGGTTAATAAGGGGGAAAAGGGAAGACTTTCTACTGTGGAGAAAACCACAATTTCCTCTTATTAGTGTGAGAGACCCACAAAACTAAAGAAAGGACCCAAAAAAACAAAAACAAACAGTTACTACATGACAGTCCTTAAGTGTCCTCTGGCTTCTGCTGGATTATGGGTTTCACTTCTTAGATGACTATTTTGTACAGACGTGAATATAGGTGGACTCAGTGGCGATCCTAGCCTGTTTGGCGCCCTGGGCGAACACTCCCCCCCCCCCCACACACACACACACACACACTCTCACACTCACACATAAAACATATTAAGGATTGTACAATAACATAAAACTGTTGTCGGAACCATACTGAATTTCGCCAGAGAAACACACACAGACACATGACGAGAGAGAGAGTATGCATTGTATGCAAACGGCTACCAAACAGCCATCATAATTCGTCATACAATGAGAACAGGACAAATCAACAATTGACAATGACTAATTAATATTAAAATCTGTAACATAATGTATTGTTTGGAGTTTAGTCTGTTACTGTTACTATTTTTACCATTTCTTCTTGGAGCAACTGTAACCCACATTATTTCCTTAGGGATTAATAAAGTATTCTGATTCTGATTGTTTCAGGATGACCTGCCATTATCCAATGACACATCTGTTTACCTGTATCATTTACTCGTTTCTCCTCCTCTTCTTTTCTATTTTTTCTAAACTGAGCACCTGATGGCTTTGAACTTTTCTTGTCCATCTTCCATTGGTTTTAATTTTGCACTCCAGTATGAACACCCATCCTTCAACCCGAGGATCACCACAACATATCCTAATAGACCTACACCTTAGCTCACAGATTCACTTTGTCTAAAGTGTATTTCTGGGATTTTGCACAACCCAGGATTCAAATCATGAATACATAATGGGCTTGGATTTACAACATTATGAATGATGGAAGCAGCCGCCCCCCTCCCCTTTCGACGGGTTGTGTGTGAGACTTTAAATCATCAAACTGTAAATTATAAATTTTAAATTGTTATTGATCCCTTTACCCCGAGTCCTAAAGTGTATATTTATTTTCTTACTCTTCTTATATTTATTGTTTGTTTACTTGCACTGCTGTAACTGCAGCCTCGTCGTCTCGTCTCTCTATATACTGGACTGTATGTAGCGGAGATGACAATAAAGTTTACTTTGACTTCAGCAGCGAGCAGGGGCACCGAGGGCTCTCGCGCTCACTTTTCGTGTATAGAAATTATAAGTCTGTATCATAATGTCTGGTGTTTTCGTGTTTGTTGGTTTGTTTTTATTTTGTTTTATTTTGCGAGTTGGTCGTAAGTTGGTTATTAGATGCTGCTCCAGCCGGTCAGAGTATCCCCCACCGCCCCGCCCTCTCCTCCCTGTGCCGCAAACAGCAGGCGCACCTCGCAAACGGAGGGCGCCCTTACTCCCAGCAAATGGGCGATAGAAAACCGATCGGTGCCTGTGCCATTCCCAATATGCGCTGGCTGATGTCGGGACAGCATGAGTACGAGCAATTTTTTTTTTTTTTTTTTTTCGCTGATGCCCGTGATGCCGCCCCCCACCACGTTGCCGCCCCGGGCAACCGCCCGTGTCACCCGTATCAAAAACCGCTACTGGGTGGACTTTTACTTTTACTTCTCCTTTGGTTCATTTTGAGCAGAAAATGTCTGAAAACCATTGACTAGGAGGCTAGAGTTCAATTCTAGTGGTTTAGGCACCAAAGGGAAGTGTTGTGAAAAGATAATCAATTTCGTTTAAAAATAAGCCCCTTAGCAATATTGAAGACATAATACAGTTATCTAGCTCGCTAGAGTTCCCTATTTAAAGCAAGCACATGTGTGCCCAGTCACAATCCATGAACAACGAAAGGGTTCATTCACGCTAAATCTCTTTGTTATTGAAATGTATGCAAATTTCACAAAGCAACATTAATCTTTTCATGGATGAATTATGACAACCTCAATCTGGATTTATTTCTTAAGTATTTTTATTCATCTTTAGGCATGATAAACAATTTTGGAACTTCAGTTTTTTTTAAACATGTACTTTTCAAAGAGTTTTATACATGTCCACTTAGTCAGTCCACTGGCTGACCTCTGGGTGCAAGTATACCATCAACACTGACACAAATACAAGAAAACAGCCTTTGACCACTATGCGCAAAAGGGTTAAATATCATCCAGTGCATGTAAAATTTGCTAGAACTTTTCAAAGTTAGCATTCTGAAACACTGCAGCTTTCCTCTGCCTACATTTACACTTCATAACACTTCATCAAATTCAAAGGTAAACCAAAAAAGAAATGTGGTGAAACTACTACTACAAGTAAAAAACAGTAAAAAATAAATAAATCAGCAGCACTAAGTCCTGTCGCCCTTAAGTATATTTTCACCAGTTTAGCAGGAGTGGGGCCGGTGGAGGTTTGCCCGGTAGAAGTAGATGTGGTGGCGGCAGCGGTCATGTCAGTGGGGGGGATCTGGGGTTTTCTCGTGCGTGCTAGGTGCTTGCTCAGATTTGAAGTTTAATTTTTCTCTGTAGAAAGAAGTTTTCTTCCCACGCAGAGTGTACAGCGGACGCTAATGTTTTTGTCACTTTCAACATAATCTAACTCAAAGTAATGTCAGTACTTCCAAGCTTTAAACACTTCATGGTCGTACTCTGTCCTGCACTCCATATTATCCATTGCTGATCTACGCACGTCTGTTGCTACCACGGACATCGCACACTCGTACGTCATTGTCATAAGACACAAACAAAATCATGGTGTAGTAACTAGAGATGGACCAATTCGATATTATGTATCGGTATCTGTCCAATACTGACATAAATTACTGGATCGGATATCGGAGAGAAATAAAAAAAAATGTAATCCGATCCAATTCATTACAAATATCAAAAAAGCACATCACAAAACTTGTGACATGGCATAACTCAGCTCATAACCGTAGCATGTCGCAGCAGAGCGGCTGCCTGTATTTGTAGCCTCCCTAGCAATCCGGCATTTCATCTCCAAGGAAGTTATCCCAGAGAGAAGTAAAGCAAGTGTGTAAGTTCACCTCTGAATATTTGTAAAGCATTCCCACGTTAAGCTTAATAACCGATCTACGGAGCAACTGCCTCTTCTCTCTCTCTCCCTCTCCTGCTGCTACTTCAATCATGAAACTGATTAATGATCAGCTGATCGGCTTTGAGTCCGTCTCTCTTGTTTGTTTATTGACCACTTCGCGCCAGAAAGAGGAAAACAGCGGCTGAACAACAGCAGCATGTTTAACCTTGATAAGCTGTTGTTAGAATTTATTTAATATTGCTTTCTACACCGGGATCCTTTTCTACGCAGCTGACGGCTGGTAACTGTGCAGGGGCGGATCTAGCAAAATTTAGCCAGGAGGGCCGATAGGGCATGAACAGGGAAAAGGGGGCACAAAGACATACTTTTCTTTCTTATTCTCATTTAAAATGTCTAGCTTTTAATAAATAATTATCCGAATCTTACACCCAAAGTTTTAATCTGATGTAAAATGTATAGAAGTCCATTACTGTATATAGTAACTATCAAGTCTAATATATACCCTAGTAAGCTATAGTACTTTTTCCTTTGGGAAGATACCATCTGTGCAGTCTGCAATTCTGTTGAAGAAAGATGTTGAATCTATTTAATTATTCTTGAAAAATAATTTATTTCTGTGCATTTTTTTTCACACTGCATCAAATTAAAGTTGATTACATCGATTAAGCATCATGAGGTGGAGGGTGGGGGGTGGTTCCCTTTTTTTTTCTTTGTTTTTTTTGCTGGGAGTTTTAGAACCCTATTAGTTAGGTTGCTTACTCTTTAAAATACCAGAGTAGGAAGGATGGAGCAGGTTTAAGTTTATTAGATTGATCAGTATTGCTGAACTATGAAATATTTTGGGTGCAGTGTATTTTTTGCATACAGGTTTAACAGAATAGCTTTAGTGTTGTTGTTTTTTTTTTGTTTAACTTGAGTATGAACTTATACAAAAAGCAGCAAGATATGAAAAAAACTGTTTTATTGATTAAAAAACACACTATATCGGATTCATATCGGTATCGGCAGATATCCAAATTTATGATATCGGTATCGGACTTAAAAAAAGTGGTATCATGCCATCTCTAGTAGTAACGCAGTAACACAGCGTGCTTATGGGAAAGTAACAGTAATCTAATTACTTTTTTGGAATGTAATCCCTTACTTTGTTCATTGATTGAAAAAAGCAATCAGATTACAGTAACACATTACTTTTAACGCATTACTGCCCATCTCTGGTCATAACTGGTTCTAACAGATAAAAAAGAGAGGTTTTTTATTAATATTGGCTTACACCTACTTCTGTAAACAACATTTTTATTGCAGTAACAAATAGCTCAGTACATTTAATAAAGCAAAGAGCACTGTGTTGTACCTAAGTCAACAACTGTTCCTTAGCCAAAGACCTATGCTAAAAAGACTGGGACTTGTTTTCACCAGTACAACATGTCACCAGACAGATTAGAACAGCTCATATTTCTTCAGTTTAATATTTCCTTCTTTAGAGCTCTCATGATCTAGCCATATCTTTTGTTTTCCTACCTTAAAATGGGCCTTATGTAAGCATGATCAGTCTTGTCTACAGCAAGGGGAAAGGGGTTGTGTTATTTTACAAAAATCTTTTTTTCCTGTTAATTCTGACCATTAATTCATGAATACGGTGTCATCTTCATGAACATGACATTCCTGGTGTTGTCTTTTAAGAACACAGATGCATCACTGAGAAACAGTTGAGGAGGTCATGGAAGTATGTGTGGACCTGTGTGAATCACTTCTTCATCCAGGAGTGTAACCTTAGATCATTCTCATCTGCTGGAAAAATAGTCTGCAGTTTGGCCTGGCCTCCTTACAGAGGAGCGATTACCACACGTACGACAGCAAGATCAGTGTTATCTATCTCTGTTTCTCTGATCAAACTATGCTTTCTCCCAAAATGCCAAGAAAACTGGAGAAATGACAAACATCATCAATACAATCATTAATATAGAGTAATGTGCAGTGCCATGAATGTGGAAGACGTCCAACCATCAAATGTTACTTATCTTTGGTTCTTGCTCAGTAATGTTTCTCATTTAATAAGAGCATAAAAATGGCTTGTTTCTCAGTGAATTGCTTCTGATGTGAAAATGTGAAACCCAAGTTTTCTACAACACTGGGAGGTTTCATATCTCTACAAGATTACTGCCTTAAAAACGAACAGTGCTGTGAGCCTGCAGGACGTCAAAAACATTATGTGTTTGTACCAGTCTCCTGGATATCCAGAACTTAATCTGAGGTGGAAAGGGAAACAGTCACATTATTTTCCCACTTGTGGAATACAGTTAAGATGTTATCATAAACTTCTGAAACTTAAAGACAGTATGGAAATGTCTTATACTAGTTTTTCTAGACACTTCATGGCAACCAATATGAGTACAAATAGATGGAAACTGTTGATGTACTTTGCATGTAGCTGTATGGAAACCAGTGCAATGACTGAGCATTTAAAGTACTGTAGAATGACAGCTTCAGCCTGAGACTTCAGAATTATAGGCAAGGATCTGCTCAACCATGTCATCTTATGGAGACCAACCTACTGCAGAGAACTGTGAACCTGTGCAGGTCTCACCTGGAAATATTTCCCCCAGGCCACATGGTGGTATGGGAGTGGTAGCAGGATGCCCTGATGTTGTTTATCAAAGCAGGCATAAAATGTCTGCCTGAGTGGTTTGCTGAAGGGGTGTACGAGTGTTTTTACTGTGGTAGTCTGTGACAGCTTGGAGTTCTTTCAACCGACTGTTAGTGTAGTTGTCAGAAAAGGAACACGGATCCTCTTTGCTGCCCTGATCAATGTCAAAAGAGTATAATGGCTTGTATTTTGGAAAGCTATGCAGCCTTCCCTGATCTTAAGGGATCATTTTTCAGATGGAAGTTATTAGCCAACTTCTAGTATTTCATCCCCATAATCCTATGATGATGCTCTGATGATCACCTTCTAAGCTGTTGGCAGTGGATTTCTCAAATGTGAGGAAACAAATGTGTTGACAACAGCAATGTATCTCAACTGTGAACACTGTTTCCTAACTCATTTTTTCAGATTTCCATTTCTTTATTATCTTAACCACCTTAATCTTGTTCAAAAGTTGAGAAACTGCTGTGAATCTGCATTGTGACTATTGGAAATTTAAAGGCTAAGTATTTGTTAATCTCCTACAAATTCAGTTCATATTCCTCTGCATTAGCACTTAAAGATACTTAATATTGGCCTTTGAAGATGCAGGAAGAGAGACGGATTGAATTCTGCATCGGGTTGTTGTCACTATTACCACAGAATAATGAGTTGCAATAGTCGCAAAGATTTTCACTGCTTCCTCTGAGAAATAATTAGTAACATTTTAAATAGATTTTTTTCAATAAATTGGCTTTATGACAAAGTCTGGTTGGAGGCCTAGACTGAAAAATAATGTTTTGACAGATGAAGCAGTTTGCTATGGTCTAATTATGAACAGTTTTCTTTCCTTCTGCATGCTTTCCATCTTTCTGGTAGAAGTTAATCTTGATTTCATCTGTCCAAAGACTTTTTTGCAGAATTGTCCAGGCTTTTTTAGATATTTTTCATTTTTTTTGGCCAAGTCAAGTGCAGCCTTCCTGTTCTCAAGTGTACCCAGGGGTGTACATATTGTTCTAAAGCCCTCCGTGATTCCATTCATGAAGTTATAATAATGATATCACTACCTCTTCGTGAGTCTTGTTGACTCTGTGAGATGTTATAAAGGTATTTTTCTTCATTAATCATTTAATTGTCTTTTGCGATCTTCCAGGCCTTTTGATGTTGCTGAGCTGACCAGTGCATTCCTTCTTTTTGAGAACCTGCCAGATTGTTGCTCCTAAAGTTTTTGCTATCTCTTTGATAGGTTTGCCTTAGTTTTTCAGCCTAATGAAGGCCTTCTCCACTTACATCAACATCTCTTTGGCCCAAAGTCCAAAAACTTATTTTCTCAAATCTTATATCCACCTAATCTGTCATGGAATAATGAGGCCACAGGGTTTACCTTGCCCTGAAACTGCTCATCAGTCAGTACTAAATTACTGTGCATAAACATGGCTTTAATTCTTAAACAGTACATTCAATGCTTGCTTTAAACTTCTTGAATTAAAGCTGAAAGTCTGCACTTTGCTTTGAGGTGATGGATGTTGTGATTTGGCACTACATCCTTGAAACTTAACTGAAAATCGACTTTTATATATATATTATAAAAATCCACCGTGATGATGTTTAGAGGCAAAATTACAAAAGTTGTGTCATTCCCCAAAGACATATGGACCTAATTGTATTCCCCAACCTCTCATCTAAGCACTGTTGTTATATCTTCTTAATTACTAAGCAGCCAGTGGATGTTTTCTTTTTTGCTTGTTAGCAATTACTGAAAAAGTCAGTTCTGGTATCCTTGAATATTTTATGTCCATTTGTTATCTTGCAATGGTGTATCAGAGCCACTCTTGGCAAGAAACAAAAAATTGCCATACTGAGGCAAAGTAGTAAATTCTTGAGAAACAAAGAAATCATAAATTCTCTGATATTAAAGTTACAAATTGGTGGGAGAAAAAATAGAAAAGAAATAGCAGACCCACTTAATTTCTCTTTACTAGGTTGACTCCACTTTATCATCCCACTGACACCTTTGAACAGGAAGTCCACGTAAAAACTTTCATGAGAAGCTGCAACAGTACACAGAAGGCCTTATTCTTGGTCAGTACCACATTCACAGGTATGTTGCTTTAAAATCCTAATGCTTGTGAAAAAATAGTGGTACTAAGATAAAATCATAAGTGCTTGCATATTGCATCTCGTTGCAAGGTATAATTTGGTAAATGCTCCCTTGCTGGCATAATTATGTCAAGTGGCGGTGTCTGTGATGTGATGAGGCTGATTCAGTCTTGCACAGTGAAGTGATGGTGTTCCTGAATGGGAAAAATAAAAACCTCTCCCACACACTTCTGAGAATTGTACCTCTCTCCCCTGGCTATGATTTTTTTCCCCTTGGTCCAAGAAAGGTCCTAAAATGCAATTGTAGATCACTCCACTTTCATTTTGATTATTTATTTGATACAGTTAACATTTGTCCTAGCTATGTAAACTATGTATGTAACTATTCAGAGAAACCCATTGAATTTACCACTCAATTAGGCTTAATAGCACACACATTTCCTAAACGAAAGCCTCTAATGTGCTATTTACGGTTGTTAGGTCTAATGCCTGACACATTTCCACCAACAAATACTGATGTTTCAGTTGATGGCAAAATAAAGTGTAAATGAAAACCATATTGGTGTGTGGAAGACAGGCTTCTGCTGGCTCTGGTGGTCAACTCAAACTATAACCACATGGAAATGCAGTGAAACCTCAACCGGTGCAAACTGTGAATATAAAGAAAAGAGCTTTCGTTTAAGGAAAAATAGTTAACATTTACTAAAAATATGACAAACAAGAGATTTAATGTTTCTAAATCCTGGATATAGATGAGCCCTATAACTGCACTTTATTTAAATGGATGGACCGGATGGACCCTTGGAGGAGAGGTGAATTGTCAAGAACCTCTAGAAAGTTCAGCTGCTTTCCTCAAAAAACAAGTTGATTCTGTTCTTTTGGATGTAGCGTTTTCAGTGGGAGAAAGAAATCTCTTGAGTGAGTGACAAAACATTAAGCTTGCATCAAGACATCAGCTGCTCTTATTCAAAACTCAGACAAACTTTTTACACATTTTAAAACTTTTCCATTCAGACATTAACAAAAAACCCTTTATTTAACAATTCTATTGAGTATTAAGGATTGCTTAATACAAAAATTGGAAGGTGAATCAGTGGCCTGTCCAGAAGAAGGGTAAAGAGTGCCATCAGGACCCCACTACCACTTTTAAACCTTTAGTTACTTATTATTTTTGCAGATTACCTGCATTAAATGAAACCAATAAATATGATTCTGAAAAGTGTCATTCCACATAATGGGGACATTTACTTTAGTACTTTTATTAAAATCTTTAAAATATTTTATTTAAATGTTTTTAATACAACATGTCCACTATTAAGCTACAGTTGGATTATTTTTTCTCTAGTAAACAATCTAAATGCTTTTTTCACCAGTTCTCCACACAAATTTCTGATTAAACATTTTTGTCTCCTGCTGTGTTCTTGGTCCCTTTAAGTCAACCCATTTTTAAAAAATCCTGGAAACACCCATGTTGTTCAGTTGGAAACTTGAAAAACAACTCATCAGATGGTGCAGGATGAAGATACAGCCACAGATTTTATGAGACTGTGTTACCTGAGATAATATGTACAGTGTGATATCTGTGTATAATTACATGTTACAATTGTATGTAAATGTTTCTTTTGTCTTAGTGGAAGAACCTGACTGCAAAAGTGAAGAGAAAATGCTTCTTTTAAAAGACTTAGTTAGTTTTTCTTCCGAGTAAGGCTGTTAAATTCAGTGCAGATAATGGGGATTTTTCCATGAGTGACTGTTACAGTGGATTTTCATCAGTAGGTTGAAAGTTGGCCCTCATATGATGACACCTTGGTGTAAGAGCACCTTTCCACACTGTAGAATACAAAACAGGTGTGGCTGTGTCTTCAGTCTGAAGAAGAAAGAGCAGCTTATCACAGCATGACAGTTACTTTTAAAAATGAAATATGGTCTGAAATTCTCACTCTAGCCATTTCTCTCTGTAGTTGTTTTCTCACATGGCTGATGCAGAGCTGCTTTAGACACCGCCCATGTGAACATTTTTAACTCACCTCAGGCTTACAAGGTGACGACATGTCGTGCAAACCTAAACATTTGGGTAACTTATCAAGCGTTGTGTCTCAATTAAGCTTGTAATAGATTTATCCACTTTAAAGGTTCAATATCCTGGAAAAGTATTTCAGTTAAGTTTTGAGGTTTTTTATAGACCTTAAAGTATGACAATAGTTACATTTTGAAAATATATAAAATCTCCAGTCCCACCAAAACCATACTGTGTCCAAGTTTGAGAAATATGTTTAGAAAATGTTATATTTTAATCTAAGTTTAGCATTTGTGGGGCTTGCTATTTGTCCTTAGTTTCCTCAGTGCTGTGTTTAGTAGTTACTCTGTGCATTACTTCCTGTTTTGTTTTTATGTAGAATCTGTGTTTGATGTTGAGTTCGACTTCCTTCCTTCCTCCCTTTGATTATCTAATTGTCTTCTCCTGTTTCTTGTCATCCAGCTTTGTTCAGTCTCCAATTAGCCTTGTGCCACAAACGAGTTCAACATACCCAGACTATCTTTCTATTATCTGCATTCACTTACCCTAATGGGTTTCTCTTTATCTGGCTTAAACATATTTTAAGCACATTATAGATTCTCAGGTAGGTGAATACGTGTTATATGTTGATAGTGTATAAATGTTTCAGCCACTTATATGGATCATGTTGTGGAAGAGTCATGTGACTCATAAAACGCTCCATTTTAATGAGAGCATCCACAGAGCCTGAAGCAGAAAGCCTGTCTTGACAGAGAAAGTTGATACCCGCTATCACCGACTGATATTTTCGGTTTTGTTGAGTGAAACGGGGGAAAAAGGCTGGCTATGTTGAAATATTAGGAGAGTAAACACATAATAGCAACACAGCTGTTCCAGAGAAATCAAGGTTATCAGTGTCTGTAGTAAGGAAAGAACTGCACAGTAGTTCAGTATTTAAGGCGCTGTATGAGTTTGTGTGCACTTAAAACAGTTTGGTCAATAAATCAGGAAAAGACCTACTAGTCTATATTAAAGTCTAAATCATTTGAAGCCTTGAAAAAAGCAGGCAAAATGCAATCTATGCAACTCAACAGTCACAATTCTACCTAAACAGGAAAGAATCTGATTGCTTATAACTGAATTTTTATTAAATTAATGTTTTAGACTGTTTTAGTTTTTTTATTCTTTCTTGTGAAGCCTTGGTGGCAGTTAGTAAATAATAATCATAAAAATGAAGGCTTAGACTCCACGGAGATTTGATATAAGGCCTTTAGGGATAAACAGGTGTCCTGTTTGAGAATTTGGAAGCTTATTGAACAATAGCATTGTTGTAAAATTGTTTGATTTCAATTGCAAATGGATTTCACTGTACTCCTAGAGGTCGACCCAGATGGCTGCCCAACAGGGTTCTGGTTCTGTCTGAGCTTTCTTCCTGGTAAAAGAGAGCTTCTCCTCTCCTCTCAGTCTGAGGGTTTGCTTAAGAGGAAATTACTGGGTTTCTTTCTTTGACACTATAAGGTCTTGACCCTACTATATAAAATGCCCTGATATGACACATGTTGTGACTTGATGCTATATGAATACAACTGAAGTCAACTGAAATATTCACTTCAGTTATTGAAGCCTGTTTTGAAATAGACTACTGGTTATCAGTTTTTGTGTTTTAGCTTAGGGAGGTAGGCAAGGCCCTGACCTTAATTAAGAAAGCATGGGTCTAAATTTGTCTGTTTTATAACAGCACTTTTAAAGGCTAAAAACCCCTTGGGGACTGTGAGAGAGAGCTATTTGGGGTTATTGCCCTGTTTTCTACGATTTTAGCACTGCAAAATGTTGTTTATCTCTGTTCTTTCCAAAATGTTGAAACTTTGAACTGTCACTACATTGTATGTTTGCTGCAACTTTGACATCTGGACTGTGGTCAGAAAATTGCAACACTGCTGAAAATAGGATAGTTGTGGAAAGTACTACTGTTAGTTAAACTAAGGCTATGGATGAACTCTTTGTCCATGGAGTGACACAAGATGAAGTCACAAGAGCTTGTTCTTCTGAGATGACAAATCCATCTGTTTCTCTTCTGTCAGTGAAATATGAAGCTATAAACAAGGGTTTTGGTGCCTAAATTTCATTCACAGGGAGCTGGTTCATTTGAAACATTTTCTGTTGCCTCCCAAGCTAGCTCTGTTACTCATCAAAAGTGTGATTATCAGGATTTTAAGGAAAAGGTCTCAGCGCAGACAACAGATTTCATCTGCAGTGAGTGTTTCCACAAACAAAGGGGATTAAAGTGGAGTCTTTTTACAGGCGCATGGACTACAGACCTCCTCTGGAATTGTTTAAGAATACCAAGTTAATACCTTTGCCTTCAAAACACCAGACATTTCATCCTCATGTATGTTTTTCCCACATGTAATCCTCACAACAACATTAGTGTGTTTACTTTTCATTAGTGTACTCCAGTGCCATTACAGAACCATGGGCATTCATTTTAATGAGATGTAGTACTATTAAAGGTCCTAACCTTTCTTAGAGGTCAAATGAGGATAAGCTTCACAGTTTGTTTTGTTATTGTTGTTCAGGTTTTATTACTTCATCACATTTGCTTTACAGATCAAAATATATACTGTGAACATTGTTTTGGTCTCGTTTGTTGATGAGAAATTTTAATCTGTATAGGATGGTTGTCATTACTGAGGGTTTGTGTTGGACATGGTTTCAATTAAAGCTGAAATATGAGTCTTTTTTTTAATTGGTTTTCCTGTACACAGTGGTTTTAGTACTGTGCTATTCATGCACATCTAAGCAAATGCTTAGGGACGGCAGTTTTCATTTGATGTGCTGGTGGATGTGTTGGTTGATATTGGTATGCTGATTGATACCACTGTGTTAGAAACAAGCAAGCTATAATATGTGCTATACATAGGAATACCAGATCTTATGTACACTATTGTACACATCCCTTAATGTGGAAACTATATGGGAAACTTTATCATTTGTAAATCTCCACACCCCAACCCCAAAACACAGAATAGGTGGTGTCTTTTAATAGCGGTTCCTCTTTGATCAGGTTACCGGTCACTCTTTCTCCAAATCGTGTTCCCAGACAATCTCACCATTCATGACTCAGGTAACTGACCTTGAAGTTTCCTTCAAGGGTTAGATGCTAATATGTACAAGAATGAACCAATTTTCACTGGTGATTAAAATGATCCGGCAAAGACTGACGTTCAGCTGCTTCCTTTATGAAGTCATCAATGGCAGGCATGTGATGACTCACAGGTGTGTGGGAGCCAGAAGGCGATAACTGAGGCAGAGTCTCGACAAAACACTTAAACTAGTACACACGCACACACACACACACACACACACACACACACAGATACTGGGAAAGGAGAGAGGAGGAAACAGAGAACACAAAACACAATGTAAACAGAAAATGGCAGGTTCACACAGTGAGGACTGAAGGACCATGACACCAAGTCCACAATCATTTCCACAAAACCAAACATACTTTTCCAATTTCCCTGCTTTCAGACTAATAACCTCTCTCGGTTTTTAATTTCAGTGCTAATTTCATGTCGTGAATAATTTAATCGATACCTACAAATAATTTTGTAAAAATAAGCAATATTATTGCAGATGAAGTTATTCAGCAATATGTAAGGTAGAGAAGATTACCTTTTACCTTTTTCTTGTTGGCAGACCAGTAAAATGCTGATGTTTGATCAGTGTGGGAAAAATGTTACATCAGATGTGGCATGGAGACAAGAAAAAAGAAAACCACCAAAACAAAGACAGAGCAAAAACACAGCAATGCTGTAGCTAGAGGGGAATGACTGAACACAGTCTGAGGTTAGAATATAAAAATGTAAGGGCTGTAGTTAAGGTCACAAGTAGTATCTAAATATATAAATGTCCCCTGTTGGAAGCATTTGAAGGCAATCTTTCCCATGAATTTGAATATATTAATTTGAAGCTTTGTCACTGCAAAGTAGTAAGCCCCTTCTTACATTATACCCCAAACGCTGCCAGGGGTTTCAGAGGGTTTTAAGTTTCAGAGAACAGTCAAACTGGAGCATGTCACTGACAGTCAGGTTTAACTTTTCCCACAGGGTGAGAGAAACCATGCTTCTGCATTATGCTTCAACTTGTTGTTACTACCTTGGACTCAAACTCAAGAAGCTTATTTAATTGATTACTGATTGCAGAAATGATTGATACAGGAAAAAAAATGCATTAACAAATTGTGGAACAATTTTAGAAAAGTATTCCTAAATGTAAAATTGCTTTGACTATCTTATTATGTACAGTATATAATTTCATCAAAAGATTCAGATCTAATCTGAATTCAGATTTGAAGAAATTTCTGTGTGTGAAGAACAAGGCTAAAAATCAGTGTTAAATGACCATCAGGTGGCACTGCATCAAAAACAGGCACGATTCTGTCATGGAAATCATTACATGGGCTCTTCACATTGCCATCCGCAAATGTAGGTTAAAGCTCTATCATGCAAAGAAAAAGCCTTGATGCATGCTCAATCATCCAGGTAAGGAAATCCCAAAAAGTTGATTCTGTTCATCAGGACGTAGCATTTTCAGTGGGAGAAACATTTCATCAGTCATCCAAGTGACTTCTTCAGTCTCAGCTGACTGCAGGTTTCCCAAACCTGACAAACAGTACATTTGCACAATGACTCAAACTAGGCCCACTAACAAACAATGGGCTGTAAGGTCACTTTCTTTATCATTAATATGTAAATTGTCAGCAGGGAGTCAAAGACTGACCAAAGGGTACATCTTTCACCATCTTACAATGCTGAGATTGCAGCCATTTCCCAACTCTCTCTGAATAGAATAATGGAATTTAATTTCAGTATTGACCATTGATCAATATGATCAATCGTCTAAATGAACAGAATCACATTTTTGGCAAAGAAAAAGCCATTTGTAAATACGATCCAGTAATGCCACTGTCTTTTCTATGGACCAGGCAAATTGGAAACCTAGGTTCAACCAAAGTCTGGCCCTCTGATGTGGGTGTTCCTTGGTGAATATGGAATTTGCTGAAATGCACCATCAATGCCATATACGTGCTTTGGAATTGTCTGGATGGGAGATGTTCCCATTCTTGCATATTTTAGTAGGACAAAAGTAGACTGTTGTTAAAAGAAGATGGGAAGCTGCACAATGATAAACATGATCCTGTACCAACATTTTGCTGTCATTACATTACATTGTTAAATGCTACATTTTCACAGTTCAAACATTCTATGTTTTCTATGTTCTATTGTGAATAAATATGGGTTTGTAAGATTTGAAAATTGTTGCATTCTGTTTTTATTTGCATTTTACAGTGTCCATGCTTTTTTGAAATTGGGTTTATATTTTCTGCCTCCTGACATCTGACCCACGTTAAACTCATGGACTGAACATACACACACCCACAACCACTAGCACTTTACCACTACTGTATAGTTCTGTGTAGATAATCATTCTGTACATACGATAATTTTTAATCCCACAACTGTTTATAACTTACATAGTTCACATTCTGTATAACTGTATATCTCAGATTTCTGTATAGTTTTTATTTCATATTTATATCCTGTTCATATCCTGTACATAGCTTGTACTCACTACAGCCTGTACATACTTATAGTTATAGAATATTCATAACATACTTCACACTGTGTACATTATAACATACCATAATAGACCCATTTCTGTAATATACTTACACATCTCTATTATTGCTAATTTATATTGTAATATATCTATATCACGACTAAAGCACTTTCTGGATGGATGCAAACTGCATTTCGTTGCCCTGTACCTGTGACATGTGCAATGACAATAAAGTTGAATTCTATTCTATTCTATTCTATTCTATATTTTCAAAAGGTCAGAATTGAGCATCTTAAAAGTTCAGCGTTGTTCAACAGTACATAAAACAGTTAAATCTAAAGCATCTTAGAAATGAGAATGTTGATCGCTGACTGGACAACACTTTAGATACAAGCACCAGTTACATGCATGCACTAGGTTAGAGAGCTCATTTTACCTATATGAAACCCATTGGTTAACTTACAAATTATAGCAAATCATTATGCAGCTTTTGAGCCTGAACGTGCTGAAACACCCTTTTGGATTTTGTTTTTTTCCCCAGAATAATTAAAGCAGTTGTTGTAGTTTTGCAATATACTTGAATCTAATGCATTTTCACAGCTAGAGTTTGTTTTCTATAGTCTGAATCAGATGATAAGTTTGGTTTCTTTGCACACACAGAAAACTACTCCTCTACAAACCATGAAAGAATACTGAGTGCTTTTATTGGCCAGGTTTTTGTGCTTTACGAGCAACCAAAGTTAATACAGCAAGAAGCTACCGTTTTCTGGACTAGTGAATAATGTGGAGAATTTACATCTAATATTCATATTTATCTGGACAAAATTTTATAGTTTGTGCATGCTTCACATCAGTGGTACTCTGCTGCATCCTGGAATGCAAAGTATACCTGGTTACAACAATGCATCTAGCTCAAACTTGGAGTGAACATCTGGCAGTTTGAGTTTGGATCCCATTCTCACCATAAAATAACCACTATGGTGTTTTTTTTGGAAGCGGACTGAGACCACCTCCTCCTGAAATCTTCATGCGGTTGATTTTCTCCACACCCAAGTATAATTACTGTGTTCACATCTGCACAAACAAGATTTAAAGGAACTCTAAAACTTTAAATGGAGTATTTTGACTTTGGGTATTAGCAGTTGGAATTAAAGCAAAACTTTTTATATTTTTTTTCTTCCCAGACGTGTGATGCACAGGACATTTATGCTGTATGGCATAGGCATCAATATCTTTATAAAGCAAAGGTTATGTGTTTCATCAGTAATACAGCTATTTAAATCATTGTCTATCAATAGCAGTAGCAATAAACTATTTTCTCATGTACAACCCAGAATTCTTGTGCCACTCCTTTTCCCTTCATTGTTTTGACAGTATTGTTTTTTTAATGTCATATATTTCATGTAACTAGTATTTCGGACACTTTTACTGCTCCAGAGAGTAAACAGAGAAATCATGAAGGTGTCTGTGACTTTAAGATAGTTAACTTATGAAATCAAAGATTATTTTGCCATAATAGGATTGATGTTGGTGTGATTTCTACAATAAATAAGTTACTATGTATTCATGTTGTACAACAAATGAAGGAGAAATGAAAAGGGACATGGAGACAATAACATTAAGGGTTTTTTTGTTAAAAAAGAAAAGCAGGCATTGAAAGTCTTTTGTCTGTTACATGAAGAAATCTGGGGAGACCCAAAGCATGATAGCTGTCTCTTAAGTGTTTTTGGTGTATGGGTTAAGAGTATATTGTCTGAGGGTTTCAGCCTATGCAGTGAGCATGTGTCTATCAGTGAGAACCTGCACTGTTTACAGCTTAGTTATGTCATATGGTTGCCAAGTGAATTTGCAAAAAAGTTGAATCTGTCATTGTATGGCTGGAAGTCCATTTGAATATTTGAACAGGGGAAGGGTTCAGACATTTGAGATCAAGGATATCGCTGCTCCCTAGGCAGAATGCTGTAGCCACACAGTCTATCAAAACTCATTAAGTAAGTGTAGAAAAGATGTAAGATGGCAGGAAGTATCTTAGAATAACTGAGACGTTCCACACATGCCTTTAATTTGAATCATTCAAAATGCATTGTTCATCCTTTTCTGTTTTGTGCCGACTTGATGGATTAGCTCTGTCACCTAAGGGTTTTTGTTGTCCTTCTGAAAGGTTTTAATTTGATTATGTGTGACATCTAACAAAGATATAACTCACATCTATCCCTTTATATAGGGAACAAAAACATGTCTCTTGATTTGAACAGGTTACAGTCCTCAGCATTGGTACTTCCTCAGTGAACATTTATACCAACCAAGTTTAGAGGAAAATATTATTTTGTTCTTGGCCTGCCCTTTTAAGCCATGTGGTTATTGTGCAACCATCTCGAGAGTCTCTCTGGGTTCTTTATGTCTTCAGCTGTAATGTAGATGACAACTATAAAAGCTTTTATATGTGCCAAAATATTGAAATATGTCTCTCAAAATAAAAATCCTGAACTTGTAGCTAAATAACTGCACGTTTCAGGGTTATTATTATCTCATTATATGCTATTATATTAGATTTCTGAAACCCCACAGACCTTGAAACTCTACCAAACAGATGGATGTAGTGGAGATATTGTGTTGAACTGAAATAAAATATTTTAACAGCTTTTTAAAATTGGCAAATATAGCATCTTTTTGTTTACACATATTTTTACACTGTTTATTTGTCTGGTACTTACAAAATTAATACAAAGAACAAATAATTTCACTGGATATTAATGTTAATGTTAATAAAAAAGCTGACATGATGCAAAACTAGTTCAAAATGTCATTGTACTAACTGGCTTCATTCACACCCACTGAAGTGTTTCCTAACAGTATTTTACAACAGACGTTTTCTGCTTTCCCTGAACAACAATAAAGCAAGACCCACAGATTTTATGAACAACACAGCTGTTTAAATCATTAGCTTGCAGCTACATCGATAATAATAATGAAAATAAGAATAAGAATAAAAAGAGAAGCATTAGGATAGAACCTAAGAGTGTAAAGAAAGTTCTTTTTAGGGTTTCTTTCTTTCTTTCATTGCTTTAAGGCCAATATTTCTTTTTTAAGTATATATTGTAATTCTTTTTCCTTTAACTAGTGCGTCAGACAACAGTAACAAAAACAATCCACTAATGAAAAATAACAGACAGCTTCACAAACACAGGCCTCTGACCTCGACCCACTGAGACTGAGACAAAAAGCTAAAGGTTCCTTCAGTTGCAAGATTTTTGAGGTTTTCTTCCATGCGTTACCTATTTCAAGGCCTCGAGTATTTCAACTGGATTCAATTCTTTTTTTTTCCCCCACTGGCCAGTCCGTAACAGTTGACTTCTTTTTTCTGAGCCATTCCTGGTTGGATAGACAAGTGTGTTTAGGATCAATCTTACATAGAGACATCCACATTTATAACTTTTCTGTTATTTTGTAGTCACATTTAAACCAGTCAGATGCTGAATTATGAGGACTCATATCATTCCCTTTATACTTAAAGAACAGACACTAGCGCTTCTGATCTCTGTTGGCATGCCTGTTGACAAGCTAGAGAATTGATTCACATGCTGTGTGCCTTTTGCTGGTTTATTAAAAAACAGGAAAAAAAATTTAAAAAAATAACAGAAAAATGGTCTTTTCTTATTCTTTTTGGCTGCCAAAAGAATGTTTCTGTTAAAGCTTGAGAATTTGCAAGCCAAAGTGTTTTGCAATAAATGCTTTTATCCTTCTGGAAGTGATATGATTAGCTCTACTAACAGTAATTCTGGAGCAAACTGTGACTATGTTTTGAAACACAATTCCGACACATAATGATCGATTTGTTTGTGCTAAGTTTTCCCCTTATGTAGATCAAAATCTTATAATGATGAAAAGTTAATTGAAGACCTGAATTTTACACCCCTAACTGCATCATCTTCAAGTACTATTTAATATGCCAGTTTTATACTATGGTATAATAGTGCAACCTAAACTAAACTGACTTCTTTGTCAAAATTCTGTGAAAGTATACATAGAAAAAACCAAAAAGGTCCTCAGAGAGCGCATCCTTCTTCAAAGTTAATACCCTATATACCAGTAGCCCTGACATCACATCTGATGAAGACCCTCGAGAGGTTGGTTCTAAACCATCTGCGGCCCCTGGTGAGGTCTTCATTGGATCTGCTGCAGTTTGCTTATCAGCCTGGCATCGGGGTGGAGGACGATGCCAGGCTGAGTCAGAGCTCGCCTGGAGAAGCCTGGGAGCACTATGAGGATCATGTTCTTTGATTTCTCCAGTGCTTTCAACACCATCCAGCCATGACTTCTGAGGGACAACTAGAGCTATCGGAAGTGGACCACCACATGTCCCAGTGGATACTGAACTACCTCACAGGACGTCCACAGTATATGAGGACACAGGGCTGTGTCTCTGATATGCTGGTCTGCAGCACGGGGGCCCCACAGGGAACTGTGCTGGCACCATTCCTCTTCACCCTCTACACTGCAGACTTCTCCATCAACTCCCCACGCTGCCACCTACAGAAGTTCTCTGACAACTCTGCCATAGTCAGCCTCATCACAGGTGAGGACGACTCAGTGGACTCTGGACGTTGTGGACTGGTGCCAGTAGAACCACCTGCTGATCAACACAGGGAAAACCAAGGAGTTCGTGGTGACTTGAGGTGCCTGTTGTTGTGATTTGGCGCTATATAAATTGAATTGAATTGAATTGACTTCCGGAGACGCAGACCCACCACACTGACACTGGTGAACATCCAGGGAGTGGGCATTGAGATAGTGGACTCTTACAGGTACCTGGGTGTTCACCTGAATGATAAACTGGACTGGAGCCACAACACTGATGCTCTTTACAGGAAGGGTCAGAGCAGACTCTACCTGCTGAGGCGGCTGAGGTCATTTGGAATCCAGGGAGCGCTTTTAAAGATCTTCTATGACTCTGTGGTGATATCCGTCATTTTTTACAGTGTTGTATGTTGGAGCAGCAGTTTATCGGCAGCTGAGAGGAAGAGGTTGGATAAACTCATCAGGAAGGCCAGCTCTGTTCTGGGATGCACCCTGGACCCAGTGCAAGTGGTGAGAGACAGAAGGACTCTGGCCAAAATAACATCTCTGATGGACAGTCTCCCACCCCATGCATGTAAATGTTGCTGAACTGCAGAGCTCCTTCAGTGACAGACTGCTGCATCCTAGATGCATTAAGGAGCGTTTCCACAGGTCCTTCCTCCCTGCAGCTGTCAGACTGTACAATCAGAACTGCTCCCAACAAACATAGATGTTTACATGAGCGCTGTAATTTGCACTAATCAACCGAACAACTACTACTGTTATAACTTGCACATTATTTTTCTCAGTTTATATTAAAAAAAACTATACTTTAATCTTAATAACTGTACAGTTCTCTGTTTTTGTAACTATTGTCCATGATGTAAATATTTTTTCCAGTAAAAATTGTGTGTGTTTCTGTTCTGTGTCCTGTTCTGTTTGTATATGTGCTTTTCTTCTGCTGCTGTTACAACCAAATTTCCCCTTGTGGGACAATTAAAGGATTATTCTATTCTATTCTATTCTATTCTATTCTATTCTATTCTATTCTATTCTATTTCAATAGAGCGCTTTTAAAGAATGTGATCTAGATCCAACAGACTGAAAATATCTCGACCATACCTTGAGTCTTTGCATTGGCTCAGGGTTTGGGGAGGAATAAAGTTACTATGCAGGTAGTTTTGCACTATTGCAATAGAGCACTGACATTTTATAATGTTGACACATCTGTAGAAATCTTTGTACTGGCTCCTTTTCTGGAAAATAAATACAGGCTTTTCTTTAAAATAAAGTATATCCCGTCTCAAGATCAATATAGATTAATAGCCTCCTTCAATGATTGTTTAATACTTTTGTCTTTCTGCAAGAAAATAACAGGTTGATGATATCTGAGCATGAAAAACATTAATCCTAGTTTCATCCATTGAAACTTCATAGTACCAGAGCTTCCCTATCCACAGGGTCAGTATTTTTACAAGCGTACTTGCATAGTACACAGATAGAGAAATTAAGTTAAAGTTATGAAAATGCAAAAATATGTGTCTCAGATTGCAGAGGCATAGCATGAGATGAACAGGACAGACATATCCTCTAGGTCCAGAGGTGGCTCAAGGAACTCAACAAATACTAAGAAAATAGCACATGAGTGCAGAATATCTTTAACACATTTCCATTTGTTTTGCAATTTTAAGAGTGGGGCCATGCTTTAAAACTGGCTGCACAAGATGATGAATGAACTCTTTTTAGTTCTGAAGGGACATGAGGGGCACTTCCCAAAGTCTGACATGCATAGGTCAAAGTGTGACCTGCAGTATCCTCATTAGTCATGCTGGTTACCACGAGCGCTGTAGAAGAACTCGACTGTTAGCCAGATACTTAAAGTGAAATTATATCTCAATAACTTGGGTGTTGACTCATTCATGAAATGATGTGACTTATAGTTAAAGTATATAAGAAGAATAAAGTTGAATGGGCACAGTGACTTTATTGGACAGGCCTTGGGTCCCAAAGTCTGCCCAAAAAGCTGACGCTGCATATCAAATCCTAACCCTATTCTAGAAAATAAAAAGGAAATTTATTTTGTGTGCGTGTGTGTTTTTCCAAGATTTCCAACTGTGTGTGTTTTGCCAAGATATCTGAGAATATGATCGATCAAGACACACAGCAGGTTTGAATGTTCATCAGTGGGACTTTTCATTTCACTGAAGTACACAGTTATGACATTTGATCACAGTGTCAATAATTAATTGCAGAATTTGAAACTCTTGGAAAATCCATCACATTTAATTTAATTTCTCATTTAATTTTGGCAACAATATGGTCCCATATAACATGAGAAATAGTTTGGACTAAATGGCTCTGTATTCTTTCAGCATTTTTTTCTGAGGTCTTTTTGAAGGGAAAATGTCAGTACCCTGACAATGTCACAACATGACTTCTTGAAGCTTAACACTTAAAGAAGCTTTCTTAGCTAAAAGATTTTGCACACTCTCTTCCAAATATAGTTGCCAAAAGTATTCACTCACCCATTCAAATCATTGAATCCAGTTGTTCCTTTACTGCTATGGCCACAGGTGTATAAGATCAAGAACCTAGGTATGCAGACTGCTTTTACAAATGTTTGTGAAACACTGGGTCACTCTCAGAAGCTTTATGAGTTCCAGTCAGATGCAATGGTGTAAAGTTCGCCGCCACTGGAATCTAGAGCAGTGTACAGGTGTTCTCTGGATTAACAAATTATGGTTTGGCAGTTGCGAGGATAGCGGTACATGTCTGACTGCATGTGCAAAGTGTAACGTTTTTCAGGAGTTGGGCTCAGGCCTTTAGTTCGAGGTAAAGGAATTCTTGATGTTTGAGCACATCAAGAGCTTATGGATAATTTCATGTTCCCAACTTTGAGGGAACAGTTTGTGGATGACACCATCCTGTTCCAAAATGACTTCCCAATAGTGCACAAGCAAGGTTCATAAAGACATGGATGAGCGAGTTTGGTGTGAAAGAATTTGACTGACCTGCACAGTCCAGACATTTACCATATACAACACCTTTGGGATGACTTAGAGTGGCTGTTGGAGCAGAAGGCCAGCTGAGGCCTTCTGCTTCAGCATCAGTGTCTAAGTGACAAGAAGAATGGTCAGAAATTTCATAAACACACTGCTTAACTGGTGATAAGCGGTTCTGGAAGAACTGAAGATGTTATAACTCCAAAGGGTGGGACAACATTGAATTCAATCAAATTCAATCCAATTCAAATAAACTCAATTACCAACCCTCAAGGAGCTTTATATTGTAAGGTAAAGACTCTACAATTATACATCATATTACACCATATGGATTGAAAATGAGACCTTCCAAAACTAATTTCATTGAAACTGAATTTCATAGTGGCTTAGATGCAAACAGAAAATAGATGTACTTACTGTAACCTTAACATTTATTACCAAAAACACACACGCATCTTCGCATGCTGTCTTGTCAACAACTTACAGCCATACCATCCTTAACATGCCTGATCTTGTCTAAGTGTTGTGTGGGGTTAGGCTTTGTTAATGTTAATTATTATAGCTCAGGGGGTAGAGAAGGTCATCTAATGGCAAGGTTGGTCTGGATGCCAAAAGTGGCCTTGGGCAAGATACTGAAGTGCTATATAAGAGCCGTTTTTGTATATAAGAGTCATTTTTGTGCATGTATTCGCATTGCCAAACAACACACACAAAATCCTGTTTGTCACACATCATTATGTGAGTGTGTGTTTAACAGAGCAGATGAGGTGCTTGGAAGTTATGCTGCTCTGCGCTTTGTCAGATTACTACCAGCAGCTTCTAAGAAAAACGAAACCATATGATATTTTTTTAAGTATTATGACTGCACAGAAAACCTGCTAAGCTTAGTCTCCTCTGAGGGACCTGACACAAAAATGTACAATGGTCCATAGAGCTTATCCTCTTTTAGACACAACAGTATTCAAGTAAGAAAACACAACCACATATGGAAATGGACGGCAAAAACAGGAACCTGCTGCTAGTCAAGCCAGCAAACATGGTTGAAACATCAGTGTTATCTCAGGCAAAGCAAAGATTCTACTAGAAACAGACCAGTTATAGGTATTATTGATCATATTATTGATTATTGCTCATACAAAGCAATACACTGTGATCACATTATTGCAATTAAGCAGTAACAAAAAACTAACTGGTTACTAAATGGTTGTTCCGACACTCCACTCCATTTTCAGTCCTGCATTACTGGATATCAGTTAGCTTTGTACTGTGTTTTTACTTTTTTCTTTATATTTCATAACTAAAAATAAATTATGATATAGACATATATCATAATTACATGTGTGTGAACTTTTCATTTTGATTCTCATTTTTATTATTGTTATTTTAGCACAATCATCACCTCTGCTTGATGTTCAAGAAAAATATGACTGATGGTATTCAACATCAAAATGCTTGCTGGGAAGTGTTTGCAGGGTACACAAAAAAAACAAAGTTCAAATCAAAATCACAGCTGACACATTGGTTTTTGCAATCGTTTTTGCTAATTTAGTAAACATGTGTTTTGTTTTAATTGTATTATTTCAAACCAGAGACACAGCAGCTCATGAAATTTACATCTTATATTTTTTTGTATGTGCAGAAAGAGACATTTCCCAATGTTGTTTTATGCCCCTGCACAGTATGTTCTCATGACAAAAGGAAAAACTGTAAAAAGCTCTAAATGAGGGTTAGGGTTATTTAATTCACAGGCAGTGCTGAACGTCTAGATTCATAGCTTACAACAGCCTAAGGGCTAAAAAGGCAAATTGCGTTGTTTTATGGCCCAACATGTGTCAACTATAACTCATACTTAAATGTTATCCCTCAACAAAATCTGTTCTGGGGGGAAGTTTGCACGAATAAGGCTTTTTGTTTTTGCTGATAAATATTTTGACCAAAAAGAGTTAGCTGCCTTAATATAACCATATGTTAAGAAAAGTGAGGGTAGATCAGAAACAACATGTGTCATTTTGGAATGCGCAGACCCATTTTGCAGTGTCAGATTGAGAATTTGTTGAACCACATTGTTAAAATAAAAACACAGAGCTGGCGAGAGGCATAACTTCACTCATCGCATAAGAGATAATAAAACATAAAGAAAATGGCACTCAGTTTTTCACATGTCAAACACTGCTCACTGGATTTCCGACCCTGTCATTATTACACCCATGAGCCCGAGCTTGTTCCAAAGTTCCAAAGTCTCAGGATCTGCTTTCGTTTTTCATTTAAAAAAAAGGAAAGAAAAGAAAAGAAAAGAAAAGAAGAAAAGAGGTTTATTTTTTCTTTGTGATGATGACCTGACAAAAGACATGGGATTTGCTCACTGACAATTGCACTTGGGTAGAAAGGAACATAGGAGGGCCAAGGAATAAAGGATGATTGCCAGTTTGGCTGAAAATGTAGATCTGGTGGGACACCAGCCACAGAGAAGAGAATAATGAGCTGTCTCAGAACAATATCCAGATCTGTGGCCTCATTCAAAAAAATGTAGTTATCATTTTTTTCTCAGGAAAACTATAACCTTATTGTGGCATGGACAACTAACACAAGGGACTTGCTCTATCTGTTGTTTTTTAGTAGTGTTGCAGTTTGGTACAAGTATATGTCCAAGCATTTACCAGACTGAACAATGTGACAGAAACCTTTGTATTACCTTTAAATCATTTTGGTCAAAAGCTATTGTTAACTAAACCTTGGAGAAGGAGAGGAAGGAAGAGAAGAAGACGAATCGCACCCTTATTTTCTAAGGGGTCACCAACATATACTTGTGATACAGAATAGTAGCTTGTGTCCGACAAAGGCTGGGTTTGTGTCTCATCTCGGCCTCCAGCTGGGGATCTTTTACATTTAAGGCGAATATGTTAAAACCACTACACCATGGAGCCACACTGACATTATATAAACTCCCCATCAGAGAAGCTCTTTCATTATTTTTTTTTTACAATTTTAATGGAAATCACACTACAAGTATGTTGGTTTTATTTTTAAGGTACCAGATATTTATTTATTTTTTCTTATTTACGCACCTATGTCTGTGCAATCAAATGCAGCTGAAATGTCAATGCAAGCATTTTGCTTTTGAGATTTTTTCAGCTGTACTTTAACAAATTTCACTTGCTGACTCAGAATTTGAAAACTTTTTTATCTAGCATGTCCTGGTTTTTTTTTAGGTACAGTGCTCCAGGTGTTGGACAACTAGGATAAATGGACAGAAACAGCAATGAGTTTCAGCATTTAAAAAACAATTTTGGTCTCAAGAAAACTGAGACCGATATTAAGGAAGGTGTTTTTGTTGGTTCTGAAATCGGTGAACTGATGTGTGATGAGTTCAAAAGGAAACTGAATCAGCAGCATGCTAAGAATTTTATATCAGACTTTGTCAGTTTGGCAGTGTCAGCAATAAACATGGGAGAAGATTTAAATGAAATATTAAAGTGAGGGGGAAAAACAACATATAGTGAAGATGTTACCTGCAGGAAACTATTTTTTTAATAAATTTATTTTTGTCTGCTCCGGGGAACTACAGAAAATAATAGTTTAGTTTCCTGCACTTCTGAAGAACCATGAGACTGAACATGATGACATACACTAGGCCACCACACAGCTATGAGACAGACTAAATAAAGTGCTAAGAATAGTTTGGGAAGTGAGAGCAGAATTTCTAGACTTTTGTTAGGAAGAAAGGCAAAGACATTATAGAGCTCTCAGGTGAACCTGACTGTAATGCATTTCTTCAAATCCAAAACAGACTTTGTTTCTGTGAATGAAAAAGAAAAAAGAAAAGAAAATATAAGCAAAATAGCAACAGCACTTTGTATGAAGCTTGACTTTTTGCTAAAATGTCCACATTTTGTTCACAATTGTTTCATGGTATGTTGATTAAACAGTGAGAAAATGCTGCTGATTTTACTATGCTTATTTCACATTTTTATTGTTTATTATAGTTATAGCATCTGCTTTTGCCAGTAGTAGTTCATAAAGAGGTCAAATTAATATTGAGCAGCACCTAGTTCAGCTTAGGGATTCGGCCATTTTCATTAGTCCCAGTTTGTCATGTGGCCCCTTGGGAAATTACTGCATCCCCCTGTTCTAGATCATAGCAATTGAAGACATGAACCATTAGTTGTGAAATTCCATTTTGAACTTTTGTCAGCCTCTTTTTTTTTCTTTTTTTCTTTTTTTTTTTTAGCTAATGCTAATGCTTTGTGGGTGGTGGTAGCCCCACGTAGCGGAGACGTTTGTTTGCTCAGTAGGAAGAGGTTGTTTCTATGTCAGTACGTCTACGTACCACATCTTTTTCTATCTCCGAGCTCATGACCATATATGAGGTAGATCAACTGATAAATCGACAGTTTTGATTTTTACACTCAGCTCTCTCTTGTTTTATACTAAGCTGCAAACATATTTCTTTGTGTTCTTAAGGTGTTAAGTTGATAATTTAGCTTGAACATTGAGCCTCTTTTGGAACCAACCTTATATGGTACTTTGGCTTTATTTTTAAGCCCCACCTGGCCTTTACTTGACATAAGTAATCTTCCTGCTGGTTATATAATGGAACTATTGATTTCCCCAAACATTAATTTAATTCCACAGTTATATATATATATATAACTATTCTTTCCACTGAGTTGATTTACTGTTACTATTAGCCGCAATTTTTTTTTTTTTATCCTTGTCTTATGTCAACTCGCCAAACTATATGTGTTGCCTATCTTCATCTGCCCCAACTGTTGCTGTGACTTTGTCTTCCAAAAACTAAGCATTTCTTTTTTTGGTATAGGCTGCTCCTTACTAAGCCCTCATTTGTGGCAGGAGATTTATAGGTAACATTACATCAAATAAGGTTTCTTGGAACCTGCTCAAGCAAGATTTTTTTTTAAAATCAAATACTCAGCATCTTTATGGAATTAAGCACACAGTCGAGAATGATCTAATGTCTAAGGTCAAGTATAAATCCCAGACCATTTTATAAATGGGGTCTCTGAAGGGCTCATTAAAGCTCCGGAGGCAACTTTCACACCATGTAACATGTTACAGACCTTTTCCTAAGTAGATGGGTCAGAGCCTTTGTAGGAAGTGGCCCATGAAGGTGTGTCCATTTCAGACTGACCCTGTCCTACCTGACAAGTCAGTGTAAGTTTGATTTGTGACAGCTTCTCACATATCGGAGTTGTAACAAAGACAGGCACCAGACAAACCTTTATTATTCACATCCTGTCGTGGATTTCATTAGTCACCTAAACACAATATAACTCCAACATTCAGGAGACTTTTTGACTAAGACACCTAAACTCTCCATTCAATATAGAAAAGCTCACAGCAATGGGATACTTAGGGGCTCCAAATGGATCTTTATTCTGTGTCTTGGGCTTGGGACGACCTTACCAATCTACTGATAGAAAATTCAGTCCAGAAGGGAGCAGCTCCTGAACTGGGATACAGCTTGTGTTCTCACTTAGGTTTTTTTTGGTTTTGTTTTTCGGGTTTTTTGTTTTGTGAAATGTAAAAAACAAAATGGATTAATCCAACACAGCCACACCAGCTGCCTCTTCGATAGGCTATGACTGAAGTCCTTGTGATTTTGATTTTAACAAATTCTGCTTCCAAACAGGAACAGGCGCCTTGGCCCTTCAGATTTGATTTAGTGTCCTTCCCCAGTGTCAAAAAGAAGTTCCACATCCGCAAACCACTAGACGTGCAGAATGCAGATCATTTCAAAGGCCAAAAATCATGCTTTTCATGATTGTTTGTTTCCTATCAACTCTACAGCAGCTCTAGTAATATTGGATGAAGCTGGTTACTCAGAAGGCTTGGAGAAGGTTCGGCCGTGTGAACTTGAGGCAACTTCAGATAATCTGCAAAGTTAAAGGGGCAAGTGCTACATGTTTTAAAAACATACATGATAAACTTTGTGTGTGCGTGTGTAAAAAAATACATAAAAATATATATCAGGTCAACTGATAATCTGACTAAAGTCATAATCCAGTCTGTCTTTCAGATTTGCTGAAGGAGATATCACTTCTCTTCCTTATTTATTTATTTATTTTAACTACACTTCTCCTTCACCCTAGCTTTTGGCTGTAATCCCTTTTCCCAGTTCTGTCAGAGGTTTCTTTCTGTTAAAAAGGAGGTAAAAAACAAAAAAACAAACTGAAATTACCCTAGACCGATAGACACCAGCAGTTTCAGCCAAACTGTTTAAACTTAATTTGTTTTAACATGCTGACAATGAAGAGAAAGAACAGAACTCCACCAGAAGCAGGCTCAGGAAGGGTTATGAGGCCAAAGAGCAGAGAGAAAAGCAGAGCAGACAGACACAGCAAACAAAACAAAGCAGGCTTGCTACATGCAGTAGCATATGAATGCATATAAGTGCTCTATGCATCAAGGGTGTTTGTCTCTTGAACCCAAACTGAGAGCTGGTTCCACAAGAGAGAGACTTGAAGGATGAATTTTCTGCCTCCTATTCTACTTTTAGAAACTTTGTGGACTAGACGTGTACACTCTGAGAGGTAAGTGATCCATTGGAATACTGGTGCCATATGATCTTTAAAATACGATGAAGCAATAAAGAAAGGACTTTAATAATAGTACTGTTGCCTCACAGCAAGAAGGTCCTGGGTTGGAAACTACCATCTGGCTGGGCCCTTTCTGTGTAGAGTTTGCATGTTCTGTTCGTATCTGCATGGGGCCTCTATGGGTACTTCGGTTTCCTCCTGCAGTCCAAAGACACACAGTTCGTGGGGTTAGGTTAATTGGTGATTCTAAATTGTCCATAGGTGTGAATGTGAGTGCAAATGGTTGTCTGTCTCTCTGTGTTAGCCCTATGAGAGGCTGCCAACCTGTCCAGAGTGTACCCAGCATCTCGCCCTTTGGGGTAGGTTCCCTCTGGGGTAGGTTCCACCGCTATGACTGACACTTTGACAATGAAACTTAACCAGTCAAACAGTCTTTGTCATTTAAACTCTTGTCAATATGCTAATAGTATTTCAGTTTTTCAAGTTTACCCTAACAATCAAAGTGCTCATACTTAAAAGACAAACACCCACATTAATTTGTTCTGTGCTGGAGTTGCTGTGGGTCGCAATGGATCATGTGTTTTCTTCAACATCTGGTGTTTTATTACTAGAAGCTGAAAGGCAATAAATACTGATGTACCATAAAACCCTGCAGTCATTTTCCCCAATCACTGCTTCACCTTCAACTAGTATTTGAGTTACTCAGCTCCCCTCATGAAAGACCTGCAGCCCTCTGGAAGCAGCTTAGAGCATTAGTCTGAAATGGTAAGAAAAAAGATGCCTATTATATTAAAGAGTGATTTAATTTGGATTTGTAATTGTAGGAGAATTGCAGAGTAATTATATTTGTTTGTAAAGGCAATAACAATTAGCTCACATAGATATCTTCACAGTTAACAGGGGAAGTTGTTGTAATGATTTTTTTTCTTTTTGTTCTTTCTTTCTAACAATCCACTAATGCACCCAAGGCTGAGGGTAAATTGGAAAGTGATGCATCTGACCTGACATGGGTTCATTTAGTGTTGAAGTAAGAGGATATATTTTCTGTATCTATTTGTCCATATATATAAAGCACATTATCCAAAACCTGTAAAGTGACACACTTTATCTGTAATTGCTTCCTCTGTGTATGAGTTACACTGTAGGCATGTCAGCGGAGGAGAACGTTTGTAAGCAGCCTGGACCTTACCTTGAGGCACCTGCATATTTTTAAGTCTGTTGGAAAATTACAGGTACCCATACGAATTTTGAAACAGGTTTGTACCAGTGTAACCATAGAATTTTTCTACCCTTCCTAATACAAAAGCCCTTCCAGAGCAGCATGTCAGATTCACTTTAGTTAATGGGTCATGTGCACACCAGTTCAATCTGAAGCAGGCCAGTAAAACAATTGCGTGATATACTACCTTTCTTTTAATGTGAATGAACTGATTTAAAGATCAGCATTTTAATATCTAGTAAGCGGTCCATTTACAAAACAGATAATAAAGAGAGCAAGTTATCTTTAAAACGTGACATTTCAACAGTGTATCTTATTACTTAAGCACAACACATCATAATGGATCTACAAAAGAACAAAACCTGAAAACTGACTATTTTTGCCCTGAATCACTGGTTCTGTTGAACCGCCTGCTTGACATTCCTCTTCCAGAGGAAAGTCACTCAGCTGGGAAATGTCTCCTGACAGATGTTTAGGACTACCAAAACTAACCTTCTAACTAAATGAATGGAAAGAGAGCCACAACTTTATTTTTATGATCACTGTGGACATGGAAACTGTATGTACAGACTCGTTAATCAAATCTAATAATAACTGCTTAAAGAGTTTAATGACTTTGAACCAAAACAAGTTTTATATTGCAGGCTATGCTTCTATAGTCTTTCTTATCATTTCTACGTAGACGTCATTCAGTTGTATATGTCTTTTAAGTCTCACTGATTGAACAGGTCAAATCAAATCACTTTTATTGTCACATCACATGTGCAGGTACACTGGTACAGCACATGTGATGTGAAATTCTTGTGTGCAAGCTTCACAAGCAACAGAGGTGTGCAAAATACAATAACATAAGAACAAGTAAAATATAAGAATGGGAATCTGAGAATTATAAGAATAAATATATGTACAAATATAAGAATGTATGCACATTACTGAATAGGTATACTAAATATGTATATATACGTGTGTGTGTGTGTGTGTGTGTGTGTGTGTGTGTGTGTGTGTGTGTGTGTGTGTGTGTGTATACATATATATTAAATTAAATTAAATTAAATATACAGAGGTCAGCAGTTGGATATTGTGCAAAACAAGTGGCATTTAAGTACAGTATGGAGTGCATAATGTTGAAGTTCCAGTAAGTGAAGGTGAGGTGTCTATGAAGTGTTCAGCAGTCTGATGGCCTGATGGAAAAAGCTGTCTCTCAGTCTGCTGGTTCGGGACTGGATGCTGCAGTATCTCCTGCCTGATGGAAGTAGGTTCACCCTAAATCATTGTTTAACCCAGATTGTTCTTGCCAAGGTTTAGACCATGATTATATTTTAACTTTGACATAAAATCAGCTTGGTCAAACTAGAGAAAATTTCATCCATTTGTGTCATCGGGGTTTGATTACTGTAAAGGCCTGTTTGTCGGTTTTCAGGCCTCCAAGCTATACAAAATGCTGTGACCAGATTATTAACAAATTATAGTAGGTAAGCTTACTGTATTCCTATTTTATATTCTTTACACTGGTTTCTAGTAGATTTATGATTTGTTTTAAAATTATTGTACTTACATATAAAGTACAAAATGGTCAGCTTCTTACTAAAACGCTGCTACTCCCAGTCTTCAATTACAAGCTCAGAATTTTTTTGTTTGTTCCTCATACAAGATTAAAGACTAGTGGGGACAGTCGACTCTTTTAAAACGCAGTTATAAACTTTTTTATTTAGCCAGGCTTTCTCTTGAGATTTGTTAGTGATTGGTGTTGTTTGTAAACTACTTTTTGACTTTATTCTGTGTCGTAACTTGATTTTATATAGTTAAATATGGCACTTAATGTTCTTTTTTTAAATCTGTTTTGTTGTATAGCCCTTGGTGGCTATGCTCTGTGAAAAATGCTTTATAAATAAGCTTTATCTACTCATTATGTATGTGCCAAGATTTATGACTTATGAACAGATTAAGCCACGAAAAACAATTACACTTTGCTATATGTTTGTTACAATAAGTAGATACACCATACATAGATACATTAACTATCATCATGTCCCAGTTCTGCTGATAAATCACTGGTAAATCACATCACCTTGAAAAATTATAAAACAGATGATTGTATGTTTTTTCTTTTTTAAGGAAGGGAGGAACAGAAGCAATTTTTCTAGTAGAAGGATCTTTCTTTTCCATCTTTCTCTCTTTTAACATCTTTGTAATATGCCTTAAGTGTGTGTAATGGAAGACAAAAAACTATTCTTTTCAAAACTATTTTCTCAAAAATGTATATTTAAAATCATGTGATGTTACTGATATATGAATCAAATGACTTTGTGACAAAGTATTTCAGTTTGACAGCTCTTATTACAGCAGCAGGTAGAGTATGTTATCTGTCAGCAGCAACCTCATGACTCCTTTGAAAAATATTAACCATAATAATTAAAATAACCATCTTGAGCCTCTTGAGCTTACTGGTGGATGATGATGTGGTGGAGGGGCTAAACAGGGGGTGGCAAAGGGGCCACAAAGCAGAGCAGCAGTGGCATAGTAAGCCAGAGAGGGTTTGTTTTTACCTTATATACTTCATTTCTGTGTATATTTGCACCTTTCATTAAATCATTGCTCCAATTTCCCTTGTTACAGATAATAATGGGCGTGGCTCTAGATTTTTTTGCAGTACTCTAAATTGGATATGGTTCATATTATTGTCTAATAACACAATTCTTCTAGATGTGATAGCTAGAAAGATCTTGTTATCAGAGAATATATGGCACTGAAATTAATGGTTTTCAATTTTATTTTGACAGTGGGAAGAAAAACCTCAACTGCTTGGGGATGAGCAGATTGAAGACAAGACATCCTGTGGAAGAGAGCCAGAGATTAAATGCAGAGAGGTGTATAAACACATATTGAGTGAAAAGGGTGACTGAAGAAGAAACACTCAATGCATCATGGGAATCCCCCAGCAGCCTAGACCTATTGCAGCATAACCAAGGGAGGATTCAGGGTCACCTGATCCAACCTTAACTATATGCTTAATCAAAAAAGAAAGTTTTAAGCCTAACATTAAAAGTAGAGAGGGTGTCTGCCCCCCGAATCCAAACAGGAAGCTGATTCCACAGAAGTGGGGCTTGAAAGCTGAAGGTTATGCCTCCCATTCTACTTTTAAATTCTCTACGAACCACAAGTAAGCCTGCAGTCTGAAAGCAAAGTGCTCTAATGGGGTGATACAGTACTATAAGGACCTTGTATGTGAGGAGCAGGATTTTGAATTTGAGTCAGGATTTAACAGGGAGCCAATGAAGAGAACCCACTATAGGAGAAATATGCTCTCTCTTTCTAGTCCCTGTCAGTACTTTGCATTTTGCATTTTGAACTTTTCAGGGAGATTTTAGGATATCCTCATAATAACTAATTACAGTAGTCAACTAGCATCAACTAGTTTTTCAGCGTCTCTCTGAGAAATGGAAGAAACCAGTCCTACATATTTGTTTAATATCTGCATTAAAGGACATATTCTGGTCAAAAATGACTGTCAGGTTCCTCACAGTCTTACTGGAGGCCAAGGCAATGCCATCCAGTGTAAGGATCTGGTTGGATACCTGGTTAGATTTTTAGTCCTGAATACAATAACCTCAGCTTTATCTGAATTTAGAAGTTGAAAGTTAGAGGCCATCATTTAAGACAGTAAGACAGTACCTGCAATTTAATTAATTGCAATATGTTAACTGGCTTCATAGATAGATAAAGTTTAAGTGTCATCTGCATAGCAGTGAACATGTATGCTATGCCTTCTAATGATACTGCCTAAGGGAAGCATGTATAATGTAAACAGAACTGGTCCTAGAATGGAACCCTGTGGAACTCCATAATTAACCTTAGAAGAGGACTCTCCATTTACATGAACACATTGGAGTCTATTAGATAGATTACATAGATTCAAACCACTGCAGTGGAGTACCTTCAATACCTACAGCATACTCTAATCACTGTAATAAAATGTTATTGGCTACAGTATTAAACACTGCACTGAGGTCTAGCAGGGCAAGCACAGAGATGAGTCCACTGTCAGAGTCATAAGAAGATTATTTATAACCTTCATTAAAGCTGTTTTTGTACTTTGATGAGCTCTGAAACCTTACTGAAAATGTTCAAATAAACCATTCCTCTGTAGATGATCAGTTAGCTGTTTACAACTACTCTTTCAAGAATTTTTGAAATAAAAGGAAGGCTGGAGATTGGCCTATAATTACCCAAGATAGCTGGGTCAAGTGATGGCTTTTTAAATAATGGTTTGACTACTGCCAGCTTGAAGGCCTGTGGTACATATTTCAAATTACCTTTACACTGGGCCTGATTACAATCATCATTTTTGAACTTCTGAATCATTTATGACTAGTCATAATTCCATTTTCATATACTGACAACATGATTCTTAATAGCTTAGTTTAAATTTCAGACATCAAGACTTAAGGCAATCTTAAAGTAGGTGAAATTAAAACATCTGAACTGAAGATAAGACCCGCTAGAAATACACAGTGGAATTATCGGAAATCCGTAACAATTCGTTTGTAGCCATCCAGAATGCCAGTTTCGGGAGGAAAAAATGCAACAGTGGATATTTGAATCTGAACACCCTATTCAACATTTCTAAAATGGCATTCATCCTACAAGGAAATAAATTACAGATATCTTCAAAAGATACCCAGTGTCGCTATTAAATGTTAAAACTGCTTGCCATGGCTACAGGGGCCTGTGCATGTCTAATAGAGGGCTTATATCATACCAGTAATATATATTACTAACACATGCCAGTTTCAATCTAAACAGAAAAATAAATGCATCATGCCAATTATTTCACCAATCTTAAGTCCACCGCCCACAACATCCTGAGAGGCGCCCTGATCACAATAACTAAAAACACCTGTGCTTGAGTGCAGCCCTCAGTACTTAATGGATTTCAGCACTTTTCCAGGTCTAGTCTGGAGTAGCACATACCTTCATTTAACCACCTGTCCTGCAGATGTTTTTAGGTTAACCCTAAACATTGAATACAACTTCCAGAGGTTAAAAAACAGCAGTAAGGGTTAGCATGATAAATCATAACTACTGCATAAATCTAACACACATTTGTTTTAGTTTTTCTACAAGCAATTGTCATCGAGGGGGAGCTTTCTGTACACCACTAGTAACATGCAGGTAAATATACTGTTTCATGAAGAGATGTGCTATAGTGAAATCAGCGTTATATGATTAGTCTTGTTACAAATTAATTCCAGTTTTATTCTGGTCACAGTTTTTGTTGCTCCACTAAAGTGGCTGAGGGCCATAAACTGGAATTATAGTTTAAAAAGGAATGGTATTAATTATAAACTCAGATTTACAAAGTCAGTAACAGTGACCAAGAAATGCTATATGAATTCTTTCATATCACACATGAGTCACACACAGGCTGAGGCAGAAGACTTCTGGGAAGAGAGTTAATAGGATCAACTGATCCTGTTTTATTTTAAAAGCCATTTAAGATTATTTTATATTTTTAAAGCAAAATGATCAATAGTGAAACTCAAACTTTTTTTTAAACATAAGTCATTGTCATGGTAAATTTATCTAACCTGCTTTACAATTCTCTGGGAGATTTTGAGGATTTAGGTAGGTTTGAGTTTCAGCATCTACAATTACTTTTTTCGCTAATGCAACACAGCATTTCCACCAGGCTGTTTGACAGAAACTGTATTGGTACTGCATCTGAAAAAAAGACTTGTCAAAAAGGCTTAATTTAAGTGTAAACTGCAAATTCCAAGAAGATTACATGAGATGCAGTACCTCTGTTTACTCAGTTGCACAGCTCTGGTTATAATGGACACAATGACATAACTGCTCTGTTTGCACTTAGCGTAATCACTGTGCCTGTAGCCAGCTATGAGGTCACTGATGTTTGGACATCAGTGAGCTGAAGTGCAAATCAAATTTCAGATTTTAAAAAAAGGAAAAAATTGTTTGTCCCTGCATTCTTTAGTCTTCTTTTATTCTTTATTGTTTGTTAGTTTGTGTCCGCTGTGCTAATAATGAGTTGTAAATATGGGCACAGGCATTGCACCTTGCTTTATGAGCATTTCTAGTACTCTCTGTAATCATATATCTTCTAATTGCCTACAGCAATCTGCTTCTTTCTGATCTGCCAGACTACATACCATTCTGTAAGATGTTATGCTCTTATCTGTAAGAAATGTTAAAAAAAAAAAAGTGACCTGATACAGTGTTTGCTATTTGGCTTTTTACTAACATTTAATTATCTATAAACAGCCAGGGTTGAGTTTAAATCTGGAAAGGTTTGGACATCTATAAATAAAATACTGGGTCTTGATTTCAGCCCCTCAGTTCATCTTGAAATAATATAGTTTAATCCTTTTCCCTTTCTTCTGATTGGCTGCCCCTCACAAACACAAGCCTTGAGCAGAGGGGGTGTGTGGCCTCTATGCTTACAGCCAGAGCCGTGTGTCAGAGATTATCATGTTCATTTTATGAAGAGTAACTGAGCATTTAGAGCAAGCTGAAACCTGAACCTTTGGCTCAAAAGGATTAGTCCTCATTTAAATAGTACATGCACGAGAGAAAATAAAAGAAAGTATGGCACACTCCCCCATTACAGAAGATATTTTCAAGAGAAAACGATTACAGTCCATCACCTTCAAGTAGTCATCAGTGCTAATTCTTAAAAGCGCCCAACACAAATGCCAGAAATTGAGGGAAATCCTACATCAGTGTCACACAAAGTCCAGTCTGTCTCCGTGATAAGAGCTGCACCGTTTTTTGTTTTTTAAAAGAAACTTTTAAACATTGTCATTGTTCAAAAGCTGTTTTTCAGTATATTCAGACCTGTCCAGTTCAATAATGTCAAGGGAGAAAAAAACCCTCTTAAGAATGAGGTGGTTCTGCCCAAGGGAAGGACCTATATTAGAAATAAAATATAAATTTGCATTAATATTAAATATATTAGATAGAAATTTCTCTTTCACATCTTTTATATTGTACTGATGATAATTCAGAGTTTTGAAAACCCTGGCTGATTAGGTCCCACACCCGCTTTCACACCTTGGCTCATGTGATTAGAGGATCACCAGGGGGTCCTTTGTCCCTCTTTGGGGGGATACTCCCACTGGGTTTAAATCTGGGACTCTCAGCGGTTTGACCTTAGAACTGAAGAAGCTTCTCGAATGAGAGGTGAAACGTCTTCAAGCAACTTAAAGAAGTCCAGACGCTCTTCTTCGCAAACTCCTTTGACTACGATGACCTGGATGACTGAGAACCTTCACAGACATATGGGAGCAAGCCAAGCTACCTGGGGAGAACATGGCAAAATCCATACGGTAAGGTGGAATCAATCCCAGGACTCCGTGGTGCTGCACCTACAACACTGTGTGGCCATTTTCAAATGGAGAAAATTGCACACTGATGCACACACTGACTACTTCCAAATGGACCTGTGCACTTTCATCAGGAATAGTTTACACATTGTTCCGCTGCACCCTTTGCTGGCTTAATGATGCAGCCCAGTCATACTGTTATTTACTAGAGATTATATCAATGTGTAGATCTTTTCACTTATTTAACTTAAGATAAGACAAACCTTTATTAGTCCCACAGGTGGGAAATTTGTTAGCTTAGCATAAGCATACTTATATGCTTTGTGATTAAAATAATGGTTGTAATTCATCAGGTACTTCAACAGATGTAAGATTTTCCTCAGATCCGTCCTTATGAGAGACTTGCTCCCAAATACACCAAAACAAGGGCACAGTGCTATATCTCTCATTTGCTTACCATATTTCATTGTTTGACTCATTATGTTGTATGTCAGTAAGATTTGCACAATCATACAAATGCTTGTGTTTCATTCTGTACAAATGGGAACAGCCTTTTCAGCAGGGATTGGAGGCTTGGCTCAGCTCCTGCAGCACGGCTGTCTGCTTTGGACTTTGCAAAAGGTCAGGATACATTCTAGTTGCAAAAGCAGAGTTCCAAGCAGTAACACGGAGACGAGTCTCCAGAGTGTCACACGGTTCAAAAACTATCAAACACTGCTGATATCATTCTCTGGTTTTGTCTAGCATACATTACAGATGTCCAAGTTTAAATAAGCTTTTAAATAAAAACAGCATGAGGTGTCTCCTTTAAATGGTCCTTTTTGACAACATTCAGTTAATAGGTTGCCAGCGCCTGCTTAAGCTACTCTTCACACCACTAAAATAATGTATTGTTGAGTTAGGACAGCTAACAGCTGTGCTTGAAGTTGGTCCAAAAAGTAGTTGTTGCTGGATGACCCGAGGTAACTCTGGACCTCAGCACACCAAACAAAGCAGCAGATGTTTTGTCTTTGTTTAACCTTGAAGTCGAAACACACTGTGAAGTTGCGGGCTCTGTTCACACTGTTTTTCAAAGTTCAACTTGTCTGTTCCTGTTTGTCTTTTTTTCGTTTTGTTTCTTTTTGCGTCTGCATTTCTTTTAAGTGTTTTTTTTTTTTAAAAACAGACTGTGTGTTCTGCATCTGCGGTTCTAATTTCTGAATTTTCCTTGAATGCAGCACATATTCTCATGACTGAATCGGTCTGTCGAGCAAAAGATATCATTTTCATTTTTTCTGAAATTATACTTTGGCTTGTGAGTTTAGCTCTACAACATTAAATGATCATGATAATAGGATCACATGATTGATATACAATTACTCTTATTACTCTTATCCTTCTGTGCCTTAACAATTGTGCAAGAAAATTTAACTTTTAATATTTAGTCCTACTATAATACAAATATCTCTCTGTCTGCAAATGTCTCCTACATGATCAGGAGTTAACCAACCAAACTTGGCACACAGATGAAAAAAGTATTTGCCACCTAATGATTTCTTTCTTTATTTTATTTTATTTTTTTGCAAAAAAAAAAGAATGTTAATGCATGTTTCTGGTCATCCTGGTTGCCGTTTCTGTTTCTGCTGTATACCCCATAGCAGTGAATGCACATTAATGCTCATATGTCACAGTATGAATGCACAGCTAGATTAGATCTTCTACCTGTTTCTGTATGTATACTCCAGTTTCCTGCTATAATCTATAGTCATTTATTTCTCTGTGACCTATAATGGACTGGCAGCTTATCCAGGGTGAACCCTGCCCTTTGCCCTGTGTCAGCTGGGATAGGCTCCAGTACACATACACGTAAGAAAAAAAAAACAACTTCAAGGCATATTCTTAGTTTTGTATAACATTATGGGGGTTTTTTACATTGTAACTGTAACTTTATAAACCATTACCTTACTGTTTAATAGCCTTTTTTCCAAACAAACCTGTAATTACAAAGTGTCTAATCTGCAAAACTTAAATGGCAGGGAAGCTTCAAACCTGCAAACTGAACCAAAAGAAGTTTGTGAGTTTCTCAGACTAGCTTTAAATATGAAGAGTATTTTTAAATGGAGCAGAAATCAACCAAATCCCAATCCACTGGGCACGAGGCTGATGGAATGGTTTGATTACAGGGCGGAAACAAGAGTTATAGACAGCACTGTTGGAATAAAAGACCTTTTCAATAAAAAATAATGCTCCAGAACAAAGTAAACCAATATAGAAATGACTGGAAAAAGGTTTAGCTGTTACGGGCCATGAAGTGCAGTGGCAGGTAATCTAGAAATGACTGATGATACAGCAAGTATAATTTGACTCTATGAACAAACAGCCGAGAGGCTGCACTTTACTAGCAGGTCCTCGGTTTCCAATAAAAAGGCAGCTACACAGTAGAGAAAGCTCATGTGTCACCACAGCGGAGATCAAACAGCAGGATGTAGAATACGATGCTTTTAGGAGAAACATTTTGGGATCAGCAGGGTGGACTGATTCCTGCCAAGCGTCGCCATTAAAAGAGTGAAAAATACCCACATCTGCACATCACAGACAGTTTAAAAAAAGACAAACTTTAGGAGTTATCCAGAGTATTAAGCTAACACAAAATGAAGTAACCAAAGTCATTATTCATACATTTTGCTAGATATTAATTAGTTTAATGATTGAGTATATTATTTTTTCCATCGAGTAATCAGATAAGAAATACTTTTATCTTATTAATGAGCAATAATGAATAAAAGAATAACAGACAAAAATGGGTCTTTCAAATTGTACTGCTCATTGGTTTCCATTTTCACAACTGTAATTGCAAAACTGTAAGTTAACTACATACAACATATCTCAAAAAACACTTTCATTGTATTTACATGCCATATTAAAATTGCATTTTTAAAGAATATATGTTCTTAATTCCAAAAATAAATAATCAGATGTACAGATTAAATTAAATTAAGGCATAAAATAAAATAGCCTTTAGTCTTTTCTTAGAAGGTTTCCTTTCATTAGCAGGAGAAAAAGCAGAACTGGACATAACTGTATCTCCTCATTGAGGCACATTTGGTGTGTGTTCATGTGCATGCATTTTTGTACAAATGTGTGTGTCTGTGTGTGCTAGTGAATGAGTGAGTATATGTAAGCCTTTAAAGGAGCAACTCGATATTTTGCAGAGTAATTTACTGTATATTTTAAACTTGTCTTGACGTCTTCTGTTATCATTATGGCTATCTTCACACGAGAGAGTTTTCAGAACAAACCTTGACCTGTAAAGTACCATTTGCATTTTTCAGTCAATGGACTTTGTTTGCCCATGACCTGAATGCAAACCTTTTAAATATTTCTCCTCATAATGTTCTTTAACAATCAGAGATAAGTGTATTAAACAAAAAGAACTTGGCTGTGAGGTTGAGTTTAAGTCTTTGTTATGACATTTTTTCTAATGGTAGAGTGCCATAAAAGAAGCTGTCTGCTTTCCAATATTTTTTTGGCTGACACGAAGTGGAACGGCTTAGTACAAACCAGAACTGATGGCAGCCAAGAGCTGGAACCTAAATCACAGTCATTTCAGTTATGTGGAAAATGTAAAAAAAACATTGTCAAGGATTTTCTTGAAACCTGTGTAACATCTCTATTAAAAGTTGAAAACTCATTTTTAAAAAATTAAAAAATAAATAAAAAGACTGAAACGGCAGAAAAAGCAGATATACCACATCAGATCAGACATATGCTATTATGATTCTGTCAGTTTAACACCTTTTCACTCCACACCAGCATAAGTGGTGAGTTTCATGGTTGATGAGTCATCCAGAGAAAACAGGCGATCACCTGACTGGAGCTGAAACATGGCCAAGAGACGGCCCGCGCTGTGGACAAAGCATCAATTTTTGTCAGAATACCAAAATCCATCAACCAAAGTTCTGCTGTTAGTTGAAGAATGGGCAAGAAGCCTTCAAGATCTAAGCTTAAAGTGAGAGCCTTAAAGTTCAGCTTGACCATTTATCTTTCTGCTTGTAGAGAAAATAAAAAATAGGAAAATTAGAGCATGATGATGGGATACTTGGAATAGGGATCCTTGGTTTACAGGATTCACAAAAGAATGCATTTTTAACTAATCTGGCCATGAACCAGATGTGCTAGAATGTCACTGATTATAATTACATATTATATAATACTAATAATACAAATAATAACAACAATAATAATAATAATAATAATAATAATAATATTTTTTATAAGAAGAAAAAAAATTGCTTTGTTTTTTATTATAACAATTATTATAGCAGTCTAACTAGTCTAAGGTCACTTCCCTTCCAAACAAAGCACTTATAGTTAATTTAAATATGGAAATCTGCAACAAAAAGATGCATAAATTACATTTTCAAATTTAAAGCATTTTACAACCAAATTTAAACTAGTAGTAGTTTCATTGTCTATTCCTAACCAGGTACTTTTCCCCCATACCAATAAGTTATACTAGTATAGTTATTATAATACTAAAGCCTCATTAAGATGCTTTGGTTGCATAAATATAACAAAATAATTTAAGTGCCAAACATGACTGAGTAATTTTATTTCAAACAAAGACATTGTGGTTCCCTGACCTAACCAAACAACAATGCAAAACACAACTTGTTTAACAGTCACACCAAAGAAAGTGTAAAAAAAAATATATATATATTGGACTCAACTTGGCTTAAAACTGTTGTATCTGCTGTGATAGGCAATATGAGTTGATGGTACTGTGGTTGTATTTGCACAGGTATTTGGCTCCACAGAGTGGATGGTTGTTCATATGCAACACATATAGATGTGTTTCCATGTGGTCCTCTTAAGAAAAACAACAAACTGTGAAGGTGGAAAAAAGAACATCAAAGACCAAAAAAAGCAACATTAAAAGTAGAGACAAGCTGCAGGAGACAGTTTTTAACATTCAGTTTTTTCTGTATTATGACTTCTTCAAGCTAAAGGACCACCAATAATGCAAACACAAACAATAATAGCCCACAAATAAGTTGCTGTTCATATTTTTGATGCTGCCCCCTGGTGATGGTGCATCGATCCTTTTAAAGCTCGAAGGATCGATGCACTACACCACTTCAAATGTCGGCTTTTTCACCTTTTAAAACTGGAAAAACTGAAACTCATATCCAGGTAGACTTAAATTCATCCAGAATTATTCAGTAGTCTAGTACATTTTATTTGTATTTCACAAATTGTTGCATTTTAATTAATGCATCGCATGATATTTTATATATCAGTTACTATTCAAATGTTTTATTATTTAAAATTTAAGACTCATTTGTGCATTCTGAGTAATATGAATATCTACCCCTCAATGGTAGCATTGATACAAGCCAGAGACTCAATGGATACTCAGGCTCAGTCTTGTGTCTTTTATGAATGATAGTCTAGTACGCAGTCCAACATCCTGAGGAAGGAATCTGTCTCTTTAGCCGCTAGCTGACTTTGTTTACCCACTTGCCTCTAACCTTGTCTTTCTACTGGAATACTGTGGGTGTTTCAGTGCCCATTTGTCAAAAACAGCTGCCTGCCATTCCTGCCAGAAATGAAGCTGAGGAGAGTGCTAAGCCTGAGCAGCAAATGAGCCATAAAACCAAATCTAGGCGTAAAAGTAGTTTAGAAGCGCTTTAAAGCTGCAGAGTTGATGATGTTATCATCATCAACTCTGCAGCCAATTCCCTCAGATTTCAAGGCTTCGCACGAGTTCTTTTACATTACACAAAATCCTTTGATTCAGTCTCAATATCAAGTGGATCACTTGAGAGTTCAGATGAGACATTTCTTCCAATCACTTAAAGAAACATCGTCTGGTGTCTGTTTTTCCACCTTCTACACATTAACTGGAATAGCAAAAACATTCTGTCGTGTCCGTAGACGTCCTGGCACACTTGATTGTTTACAAAATTATGTTACATGTCCTCAGGCAAGAAGGCTGTATAAATCCAAACAGATCACACGGTCGTTTGTTCTGGCAAAGGTAACTCCAGACCACGATATGTCACATTTATTTTCATCAGGTTCTGTTTAAATTTATGAGATCTGTCAGAAAAAAGAAAAAAAAATGTATCTCTTTAAATAACTTACTGCAGCTGTTCTAAACATAGAATAATAAATATGATGAACTGGAAAAAGAAAAGAAAAAAAGGACAGACAGACAGCACAGAGGACGTGTAAAAAAAGAAAACCAAGACGCAAAGCGACTTTTCTCACAGCCACCAGGTTAATCAAATCTGTGCAACGTTACTTCCTGTTAAACGCATCAATTTGTTTTATCCAACCCAGAGGTGGTGACTTTATTGCATGTTGTATGTAGATCAAGGACCGTATACAATGCTGACAGAGCTGGGTTGTTCCTTATTTTGTAGCCAACCACACTGTGGTTCAAGAACCATACTTGCCACTCAACAAAAATACTTCACTACAAGTAAATGCCCTACATTACAAAAAAACCCCAAACAACCCAAGTACCGACGACGGAACGTTCATTGGTTCAATTTAAAACAAACATTGAAAGTCAGCACATTTTTATTTATTTATTTTTTAGCTGGACAGCATAGGTATGGAAAACTGTAATCTGAAAAGTAACCGTAGTTGTCAGACGAATGTAGTGGAGTAAAAATTATAATGCTTCATGAAACATTTAACAGCATAATTGTGAATTTTTTCCTGTTACACATCATTTGGTGTGATGAAGCAGAGCATGAGAGCATCAGGAAGAGCATCCGTTTTTATTCACTATGCTTAGTCATAAATAAAATGTTTTACACGACTCAGGATCTGATGTAATCTTTGCACTTTTGCTCAAACTGAAGACTAAGCAATGTCACTTTTTTTTTTAACTATTGCAGCCTTTTTAAAGGGCTCTAAGGAGCTTGGAAAGAAAAGCGTCTGGACGTTTCACCTCTCATCCGAGAAGCTTCTTCCGTTCTAAGAGCAATTGGTTTCCCAGATTTACAGTCGTATTGGGAGCGTCTCTATGGATCCTCCGCCTAATCACACAAGCCAAGGTATGAAAACGGGTGCGGCTCGCAATCAGCCAAGGTTTTTGCAACCCACACCATGTCTTCAAGAGACTTAAAGTAGTCCAGATGCTTTTCTTTCCAAGCTCCACAGACTACGATGACCTGGATGACTGACAACCTTCACAGACATTTTAAAGGGCTCCTTTTTTCAGAAATGAAATTCATGATTGATGAGAGGATTCCTATTAATAAAGCCCAATCATAGGCTGCAATTCAGTCTTTGGAAACAATGGAGAAAGAAGGGGCTTGCTTTAATCTTCTATCCACCCTTCTCCTTAAACAAGTATCCAAATAAAATCAGAGAGGTGCTGGATCTGATCCCAGGTAATATTGGGCACAATGCAGGCTTCACCCTGAACAGGCTGTCAGTCCATCACTAATACAGAGAGGCAGACAACCAAACACTTGTACATTTAGGCCTGAGGGCAATTTTGAATCACTGTTTAACTTAACATGTACATCTTTGTTGTAGAGGAAACCAGAGCAAGCTGAGGAAGCCCACACAAACACATGGGTGCCAGTACTGAGTGCTAACCACTGCACCGCTTCGCCACAGCTTTCACCCTCTATAGCCAATTTGGTTGGCTGTGGCTAAGGAGAATAAGTTTCCTACTTATTAGAAGGTTGATAGTTCAATCTCTAGATCCATCTAGATGAGTCTGCATTTGTAAGACTGCTATGGGTGGTCTTTAGATTACAAAAATGATTTACCTTTGTTTTGATCTCAGCTCCACAAGCTTCATGACTGCGTCTCGCTGGAGTTTGATGCTATTATGTTGACAAAATCTGTCCACAGATTCAGAGAGACTTATAAACCCCTGTCAGAGTACTCAAAGCTGCCTTTGTGGTAGTTCCAGCAACAATGTGTGTTTCTAAGAACACATGTCATAATGACACGCTTAGACTCACAAGGGAGAACAATGATAGCAATCACAAATCACAAAAACACACCAGTTTGCATAGTTTGGTAAATATCTGTCGCAAACATTTTAATTCTAATAATGCAGATGACTGGAATTAGCATGCCATTTTTTAAAGCATTTTTTTAAGAAAGCATTTAACAAACTGAAATGCCCAAAATGTTTTGAATGGAAAGATGTGCTAGTTATTCTGGATTATCCACATACTTCAAATGTAGCGGTTTTCATTGGAACTGTATCCTCCAGAGGAAATAGTCCATGAGAAAACTGCTGTGTGAAAAACATCTTATTCAATTATCATGGAAGGCAGAAGCAGGGTGCTTCACAGAATAAGAACAGCATAATTACAGGGATAGCATTAATCTCTGCACACATGCCTGCTGCTTGACATCTGGCGTTGCCTATTGTTCGAAGGCAGTTCCTCTTTTATTTAATTTGTGGTCTTAAAAAAAATCCAGTGACATGGGCTCTGATACTGGGCTTTAATATTGATGAAATATAGAAAAAAATCTAAGACGATTCATCACAAAAAACACCAACAGACAGGAAAAAAACAACCTGGTTCTCCGTTCTTTTCTAAATCTGCATTGTTAAAATAGCTTCCAATTCTTCAAAAATAAAATAAATATAAAATTATGCCCAAAAGATCAAAACATCACATCATTCCAACATTTCCAAAGGTGAATTTATATTTATTTATCATGTTATAGAGTACTTACACTGCCACCTGCTGGTGAAATCAGGTTAGTAGCTAAAAAAAAATGTAGGCACCAGACGCTAAAATAATAATAATAAAATAAACACGTGCAAACTTGCACTAAAGCCTATTTCATTTGAGCAACAATTTTCTGAAGCCCTTACCATCTCAACAATATAACATAATAAGCATTAAAGGAAAGCATTAAAGCATTTATTCTTGTGGGTATGTCTTCTTCCAATTATTTCTGCTCTTTTTCTGTACCAGCAACTGTTAAATCTGTGTTATTAAAGCTTTTATTCTATCTGGTAATAATATTTGGGCTTCAGAAGAGATCCATCTGTACATCTCTTTAAGACCACAAATGCTTTGAGAATCGTCTTTCAGTCGAATCACCCAGTTGCAAACAGTTTACAATTCTTTGATGTCGCTACATTTCCTTTTTCTTTGTGTTAGAATTTGCAGAGCTTGTGACTTTGTGGTGAATTTCCCCTGCTGGTCATAACATTGGCAACAAAAATCAGTGACTGGTTAACCTGCGATGAAAGCTTTCCCAGCTTTCTTCACAACTGTTGGATTAAAGCCAGACGTTATAAAAGTATTGAAAAGTAGAGCAAATCAAAATGTGGTACATTGTTTCAATGTGTGGGATGAGGGACAATGGGTAAAACTGTTCTTTAGTCTCACATGAAGCATGACAGCTGGTGGGTGTATATAAAATGCATTATTGTTAATCTATCAAATACCACTTAGTAGAAGAGCAACATATAGGTTTGTTACCCAGGAAGTACAGATACTTGCAACTATAGAACAGGATAAAAAAATAATAGTAAAAATATCCAACCATGCAATAAAAGTAGAGTAAGCAGTGCTCCACTTTCCCTAATTTGAATCACTGAACTGGAACTCTCCACCATATCTGTGTTGTTGGCATCTTTTAGAGCATTTTCATGGAGTTATCTGCCAAATACTCTGGCCTCCTGTGAGGTACAGACCACACAGGAGGTTTATGCTTCAGTTTTGGTTGAGTGAAATTCTGGCATTTTACTAGACTGTTATTTGTACCAATTAACAGGTATGCGTTTGTGCATCGCACCCTTGGAGGCAACATGCAGGCATTAGCTGTAAACTTAGATCCACCATTTACCCCAAATATGGTTGCTTCTGGTTCAAATGAATAAAACGTATAAAACGTTTCATACACACTGAATTCTTAATGTGAGGTTTACTTTGGAGAGGGATTTAGTGTCTCTGTTTTACTGCTGTGTGTTTTATACGTCCAAGTCCATGTTTTCAGAATGCATAGTCTATATTCCAATAATATCTCAAGTCATGTGTTATCTTGTGTCACAATTTGGCCTCGAGAGAGATTATGGTCTCCATAAAACTAATTTAAATGAGGAGCTCTTCCACCCCACTGGACAACTGTTTTTTTTTTTTTTTAAAGCAGATCAGGTGAAACCTCAGGAGGCATACAAAACAGCAGACTGACATTATACATGTTGAGCTTCCTTCATCCCAGTTTGCCCCAACAGTCACCTTATGATAGTCATGTTTTAAGGTCCTATTATCCCACCTCTTGATTTTTTTTTTTAATCCAATCAGTCAAGTGACTCTGAAAATGATTCAAGTACTTAAATCTGCATTAGGTCTGCTGCTCTGACATCTGGCTTGTGTTGTGTCAGCTAACTCAATTTTATATAGTCTTTTTTTTTTTTTTTTTTTAACGTTGTGACCGATGCCTTGAGGACTTGCACAGCAGACGATCTTATCTGGACTTTCAGCTGGTAGGGAGCATGTTTGGACTTTGAGGCCAGAGCACGCAGTGTCTTTTCCAAAAATTCAACAAGTTATAATATAAAACAACTGCTGTGCAACGATGTCCATTACTACCAGGAACAAAAGATTTACCAGTAAGACAGTGGAGCCAACCAAAGCTGTCAGACTACGCACTATTGCATTCTGCAAATTCACCTTTAAAAAGTATAGGAGCTAGAGAATGACAGGCACTGAAGCAGGTGAAAGGGGAGGGTTTTTTTATCATTTAAAAGTGTTTCAGATCTGTGATTAGCAAAAGAGCTGTCATTGATTATTATATTTAGCACATTACATATATTTAAAATGACGCAGAGGACATTTTTCCCAGGTAAGGGGATCAGGCCTCCTTGTGTGACTCCTAACTACACTCGTTTTTTGGGGTTGGACACCCACACCCCAGATCCCCCCTTTAGCCTGTAAGCAAATTTGAAAATTATAGAGCGAATGCCTCTGGTTTAGGCTGTGCTCGGGTCAATGAGCTGCGTCGGAATGTGGATTGCTTTAACTATGCGGCTACTTGAATTTATCATTCATTTATTTTTTTAACTGGTCATTCCTGCCAACCTGTTAGAAAAGATTATCAGAGTATTTATGCCATACAACTTAAAATTTATTTAAACCTCATTTAGGTCACTAATTCATCTGCTAAGACCCTAGAAATATGGACAGGAGTTATACCACAGACAATGGTAGGAGGACGGTTTTATCTTCATTTGGGAATTTTTTAGCAACCCTATGAAAAATCCTCAGGACTGTAATATACACACACACACGTTAAGAATTTTTAATTATCTACTACTCTACTCAAACATGGTAATACAGTAGGTTATCAGGTGGCCAGAGTGAAAAGTTTACTTGTCAAATAAGGCAAAAAGGACTTGTTGCTTTTACTGTATATCAATCAATTGCGCTTGTGTGTAGTAACCCTCCAGACTCTGAATGAGCCAAGAATAACCCTAAAGGTTTGTTTCAGTTTAGTGAAAGATCACAGCATGGATTAAACTAAGAACTTTGTTATGGTTAGTCCCTGCTTTGTCATAGTTGCAATATTAAACACAGATAAGGTTATGAAAAAGGCTTAATATCAATTTAAAACAGGCAACGAACAAGCCATCAGGTGTTTCAGCCAAATGTTTTCTTGACCCAACCTTTCAACTCAATATAAAAAGTCCCCTCTCCCCCACATAAACACAGAGATGCATTACCTTACAACCATACGAGGAGAAAGAATTCAGAGTCGGCATGTTTTTCTTTTTTAATCGCCAGTTGGCAGTTTCAACATTAATCCATCACTTACAAGCAGGTGAAGCCGGCATTGAGGCTTTAACCGTTGAGGGGAAAAGACGGGCACTTCAACTTCACCGTGATCCATTTACACCCAGCATTACAAGAACCTGCCTGGCTATAGTGCGTAACGAAAAGAGTTGAGAAGGTGGGGGCACTGTAAACACTTTGGCCCTTCGAGTTGAATTACATTAATTACACCAAAAGGAAGAAAATGAGGCATCAAAAGGACTCCTAAATCAGGCAAAAACATTACGTGCTTTGGTGGTACTTTGGTTACTTTGGCTGCAGCTTGCCTCTTGACTTTAGTGATGAGCGGTTATCGCTTCAGGACCGATCCCAGTTTTTTAACACAGCTTGAGTGCAGTTTTCAATTAAGTGCTAACACAGGTCATTATTAGTGTGAACACACTGGAATCAGGCCAAACATTTGCCTGGCCTAAGATGCGGGAGAAAAACCTGTCCCATCATGTTCCATCTCGAGCCGCTATGAGACAGAGAGAAGAGTTTAGATAGAAAAGCATGAGGATTTGTTTTATTCCATAAACAGAGAGGGAATGACAACCAACAAGAGAAATTCTCTTTAACAGCAGTAGCACTTGATGGTGTTTTGGAAGAGTATGGGCAAGAAAGAGGAGAGAGAGCCGAGGAGTTTGGCGTGTGTTGGTGTGTCAGAGCAGAATAAGACGAGATGAAAAAAAAAAAAAAAAAAGCTTCCACAGCTTCATACATTTATTCTTTTTAAAAAAAAAACAAAAACAAAAAAAACTAACCATTTAAAGCTACTGATGGAAGCTTTAGGTGGATGCCATTTTACCAGCAAAGTCTAGCTTCAACCAGAGGCAAGTCGTTCAACGCTCGCTAGTTAGCAGAAGCTACCGTTAAGGGTACCGTTTTCAAACGTCAGCATCACCAAATGGATTGCCAGATGCAACTTGTGAATTAATGTCTTTAGCATTTCATTTAAAGGCTGTTTGAGGGGAAGAAAAAATGTCTTTGTATCCCTGAATCACTGAGCTATTGTCCAGCCTAAAACCAAACACAGCACCCAGAGTGCAACATGGTTCAAGTGCTCCCACCCACCAAACACCAACACCATTCTGGCCACACCTCTTCCTCTTTCTTCTCTTCTTCCCCAGACTTGCAGGGGAGCTCAATAGCGATAGTGGTCCGGTTTGAAGGGTCCCTCGGTGGGCAGGCCCAGGTACTTGGCCTGCTTTTCTGTCAGCTTGGTAAGCTTCACTCCCAGCTTATCCAGGTGGGCAGCTGCCACCTCCTCATCCAGCTACAGGCACACAAAGAAAGACAAAATGAGCAAAAACATGTTAAAAAAAGATTCCAGTTATTTTTCTTTTCTGCCTGTTCAGTTTTCTTTTTTTTTTTTTCATTTTTCCTTCATGCTTTAATGTCTGCCTGAAAATATTAAAAAGCAGAAACTTAGAATTTCAGAAGAGAAAATTTGTTTGCAATGGTTAATTTAGTCTCAGAGGTAATTTTTGGTCACATCTTAAGATATAATAAATTACTGAATAAAGGTATATAAAACTGCTTTTCACACTCAAAAAAAATAAAATAAATAATTTCTGTTTGAAAATCAATGTATTTACGTGTCTAAAGAAATTTGACTTTAAAAAAAAAAAAAAGAAGTCTAGTTTAAGTAAATATCTTACATTTCCTATTCATGTCCAACAAAGTGCAAAACAGATACAATGCAAGTGCTGCATAAGATAAGCAGTATTATCACAGTGTATGTTCTGACCTTCTTAGGCAGGAAGTAGACTCCCAGAGGGTACTTCGCAGTGTTTGTCCACAACTCAATCTGAGCCAGCACCTACAGTAGAGAACTCGAATTTAATAAAGACTGCAAAACAATTATGATGTTATCACTTTGTTTCAAAAACTTTGTATCAAAGTTACAAATGTTAATAGAATTCTAGTGTTAAAGATGAAAGTTTACCGCATACACAATCATTCTTTTCTCTAGTATCGCTGACTCAGCCTGAGTACCTGATTGGTGAAGGAGTTGCTCATGACAAATGATGGGTGTCCCATGGCACAGCCCAGGTTAACCAGCCTGCCCTCTGCCAGGATAATGACGTGACGACCGTTCTTCAAACGATAGCGATCAACCTGAGGAGTCAGAGGAGAATCAACAGCTGTGCAGGGACAGTTTAGACATAGCAGGAGACATCTGCTCATCCTTTGTGTTGTGTAACGTCTCCCCATCCTAGCTTAGGATTTACCTGAATATTTAGCCAGCTCCTACAACTACACATGTATCAGGGTGATTAAATAAACTGACAGCTGCAGTACATATTATGTTAAGCTGTTGGTGGGAATAACTCTGAGTCCCCAATGTGTTTTAGAGTCTCAGTGTAAACCACCACCAGTTTCTCTCTGCCACCTTATGACACAGCTGCAACACCAACAGTTGGACTGTAACGCCTCAAGGGGCAGTAAAAAAAAACAAACAAAAAAAAACTCATATTGGGGGTTTTTTTGTTTTGTTTTTTTTTGCTTGTTTTTCATGTGGAGAACTATTTTGGCCCCCACCTCATGACCGACACACAAAGCAACAGAATACAGAACACTTCAACATTCACCAACATCATATTAACAATAATGCCATCTTAATATACATTTTAGTATATACTCTATAACCAAAAACACAGAATTCTCTAAATTTTAAAGTAGCTGTCATTGTTCTGACCTGAGGCTTGACATTGATCTTCTCAGCAGCATTTTTGTTAAGCCAGCTGACGTCAATCTCACAGTCAAAGTGTCCAATATTACAAACAATGGCGTCGTCTTTCATTTGCTCAAAGTGGCTGAAAGTGAACACAATAAATTATAAGCTGTTTTTTAAATGTGTAAGAAAACTCACAAACAATGAAACTGTTTGAAAGACATGCGAGTTGGTCAAACATACTGTCCCAGGATGATGTCTTCACAGCCAGTGGTGGTGACAAAGATGTTTCCTTCCTTACAGGCCTCATCCATGGTTGTAACCTCATAACCTGCAAGACAGAGGAGAACAACATTCTGTTTCAATAACAGAAACCTCAAATTCTCTCTCTCTCTCTCTCATATATATATATATATATATATATATATATATATATATATATATATATATATATATATATATATATATATATATGCATGCATGCATGTGTGTGTGTGTGTGTGTGTGTGTGTTCCTGTCTAGCTATCTTTGTGAGGACCAAAATTTGCATTCTAGTATGCTTGTGAGAACCAACAGTCACTTGTGAGGACAGACACACTGGTCCTCACAAATTTGAAGGCATTTTTGAGGCTCAAAATGTGGTTTTAGTGTCAGGGTTACAATTAGGTTATGGTTAGGTTTAGGGTAAGGGTTAGGTATTCATTTTTAATGGTTAGGGTTAGGGCAGGGGTGGGCAATTCCAGGCCCCGAGGGCCGGTGTCCCTGCAGGTTTTAGATCTCACCTTGGGTCAACACACCTGAATCACATGATTAGTTCGTTACCAGGCCTCTGGAGAACATCAGAACGTGTTGAGGAGATAATTTAGCCATTTAAATCAGCTGTGTTGGTTCAAGGACACATGTAAAACCTGCAGGGACACCGGCCCTCGGTGCCCACCCCTGGGTTAGGGTAAGGTTCTAGGGCAGGGGTGGGCAATCTCAGTCCACGAGGGCCGGTGTCCCTGCAGGTTTTAGATCTCACCTTGGGTCAACACACCTGAATCACATGATTAGTTCGTTACCAGGGCTCTGGAGAACTTCAGGACATGTTGAGGAGCTAATTTAGCCATTTAAATCAGCTGTGTTGGTTCGAGGACACATTTAAAACCTGCAGGGACACCGGCCCTCGTGGACTGAGATTGCCCACCCCTGTTCTAGGGAAACCATTCTACTTCCATTATGTCAATGAAGGTCCTCACTAAGGTAGCTGAACAGGCTTGTGTGTGTGTGTGTGTGTGTGTGTGTGTGTGTGTGTGTGTGTGTAATTCTGATTTTGATCATGTTTTCAATAGTGCTGTCAGCATTAATCTCGTTAAAATGACGTTAACGCCATAACTGCATTAAAGCGGCAAAACTCCATTAACAAGTTACTGCGGCTCGCCCTGTGCGTATTTTTTTTTTTTTGTAAAGGAAACATATATAAAATGCAAGTTTCCCAACAGGTTACAACTGATTGCTCCCATATTTAAGTACTGCACAGTTTTGTCATCTTCATCTACCTTCCATAGCAGCCTGAAGGGCGTTGATGGGGTCGATCTCAGTGACGATGACACGAGCACCGAATCCTCGCAGAGCCTGGACACAGCCTTTACCCACATCACCGTAACCTGCCACTACTGCAACTTTGCCAGCAATCATCACATCTGTGGCTCGCTTGATACCATCGATCAGACTCTCCCTGCAGCCGTACAGGTTATCGAACTTACTCTGTGGGTTGGGGAAACAATGTTATTACATGGAATGAAGAGGCTGTTCCAGACTGAAATGAGGCAGAAGAATACAAGTTGACAGGTTGGTGTTATTAACTCAAAATCTAGTTCAAACTCATTCAATTAGCCATATCATCACTGTATTCAAATTCACCTCAAACAGATAATATTTTACAACTACTCCATTATCTTCAAATCTATAGGATGGAGAAAAATAGATCACCAGATAAATATTCACAAGGTCACACATTTTACAGACTAATTAAATCAGGCATATTTATAAACTACTTAACATATTTATATTTCCATGAATGAATAAGTCCACTAGCAAGGATGTTTATATTTTTATACATGATAGGCTGGAGATTAAAAAGCTCAGCATTGCTCACCTTGGTGACAGAGTCATTGACGTTGATGGCAGGGATCTTCAGTTCGCCCTTTTTCAACATCTTGTACAGGTTGTGGACACCTGTAGTGGTCTCCTCCGACACGCCACGGATACCTAGAAATACAAAATTGCTTAAAAACCTGGAACTTTATATAAACTTTGACCGTGAAGAATAAATCATGATCATGCACTAGACTTAATATAGATGTTTTCAAGCCACAAAAGAACAGTAACAAATAATGTACATAATAACTAAACTCTCAGTGGTTTGGTGTACCCTGTACATAGTTTATAGATTTGTTTGAGAATTTTGGCCATAACCATAAGCGACTGATGGCTATCACTGAGAAATTAAGGACACTGCATGGTTATACAAAAACAATACAATCAGTCAGAAGGGATTCACACTTTGAAAGAACATTAGGTTCATTATTTCTAATGAACCTAATGCCGTTTTAAAACAAGACCTGAAACTAGTGAGAGATACCATAAATTCATCTTGAAAGGTCATATATCAAGTGACCAGTAGTCTTTTTTGCATCTTCAAATCCCACCAGCAGGAATGAAAGACATATTTTCCTTTATGTTTTACCATAGAAGTGCAGGATTTTTTTACTGTGTTGAAAAATGAACACAATGAAGAAAAATGTTCACAAACAACAAATAGAACATTATTGGGACATTGAGGGTAAAAGTACCTCTCTCACTTCTTTAGTTGTAAAGCCACTATTATTCTCTATATACAGGACAGCTGGATTTTAACAGGATGTTTGGTCATGCAGTACACCTTTGTGTGAAACTGTCGGTGGGAATAACTCTGAGTTCCCAATGTGTTTTAGAGTCTCAGTGTAAACTACCACCAGTCTCTCTCTGCCACCTTATGACACAGCTGCAACACTAACAGTTGGGCTGCAACGCCTCAAGGGGCAGTAAAACTACGTGCATTAAAGTGCAATAAGAGCTTGAGCCCCCACCCCCCCCTTCCCCTTTTAGCATTTTCCCACTACACTTAAGATAATGGATCATTGACTGGAAACAAGTCTTGCACAATACCAAGAGCAAAAATATTGTTATATCATGAACAAACAAGTTCAAGAGAGTCGTACATGAAGAACTTACGAGCTTGGAAAAATTTGCATGAAAAATAAGAACGCTTACAAAAAACATCAGTGTTCATATTATTAAAATAACGTGTTGCAGCTGCTGTATGCAGTGGCCAAAAGTTCAAAGAAAGATTGATTCATGCAAGATTTCCTAAGAATAATAATAGCAGCTTCATTTTACACCGTGAGTGTAGATGCATAAAACCAACCTGCCAGCAATTTAGGGTACTTTGTGTGGACCAGGTTGGTGAGGTCTCCTCCATCATCCAGGATCATGTTGAGGGGCTGACCATCTTTGAAGTACAGGGTCTGGTCAATGCACCACACATACTCCTCATCCGTCTCACCCTTCCAGGCATATACTACAGATGGACAGAGATATATTTAGTAACGTGCTTTATTTCTAAAATTCAGGTGTGTATATTAAAAAGTCCTGACAGTTTTGTCATTTATTTAAAACATATTCATTGTGCTTTGGAAAGATCTTAAGAGCATGCACTTCCTCCTAACTGTCACTGCCAAGATTTTAAAAAAAAAAAATTAAGAATGCTTGCAGGAAATGAGTCGGTTCTGAGACTAATTATCGAATTCATTTTTCAACTTGTCAGTGTGTGTTACCTGGAATGCCAGCCTTGGCGATGGCAGCAGCAGCGTGATCCTGAGTGGAGAAAATGTTACAGCTCGACCACTGAACCTGAGGAGGAAGAGTGTGGGTCAGTTTAGGCACAAAAAACTGAAGCTACAATCACACACACTAAACAGGAAATCACCACAATCTATGAAATAAATATTTACATGAACCCAGGTAACCTAGCTGTTGATGAACCTCTGTGGTAATTGATTTTATACACAATGTGTAAGGTGACATGTTAATAAATAACAGCTTGCTGGCTTTGAGTGCATTTAACTGGTTTTCTGGCAGGATTCTTACTTGGACAGAAATGTGTAGATAATGGAAACCAAAGTCCAACTAAAGCAAGCTACAGCACACTGTGTACTCAACTGTCGGTGGGAAAAACCCCGAGTCCCCAATGTGTTTTAGAGTCTCAGTGTAAACTACCACCAGTCTCTCTCTGCCACCTTATGACACAGCTGCAACACTAACAGTTGGGCTGCAACGCCTCAAGGGGCAGTAAATCAGTCACAATGACGTGCAATGACACCTGGTGAGAAAATCATTCAGCACATCTAGATAAACTTTAGTAGCATTTGTTGATTTTTAACTTGAGATTTTCCAATCATCACATTCACCCTTTCATAATGTAACATTACATAATAAATCAAAGTAGGTTTTTTGTGCACATAAAACATGATTTTTCCTGAAGTCAAGTTGTTAGAACCTTAAGGCTATTACCTTGTGAACAAATGTCACTCAATGCTGCCATCTACAGTTCAATACACTTACTAACAGTTTTAAATATGCAAAGGTGACTGTAAGTCAAGTCACCACCTATACAGACAGAGTAAAACCAATTTAGGGAAGAAGAAAAAAAAATGGGGAGGGGAGATTGTTATTTGTTCTCTGCTAGGTCTCAGGGTGCAGGTTCTTGCAGGACAAGACCAGTTGTGGTCAGAGAGATAAAACCAACATGATAACAAGATACAACGGCCTTGAGGCACACAGAGGGGGAGAAAAGCCAGACTCCAGATGGGCTGTACCAATAAATGAATCAATTAATGTGTCCTCTACTGTAGTTGTCTTGAGGGTCTGCACAGTCTTATCGAAAAACAACAAAAAGGATTTTGACAGATCTATATGCATCAACTTTAAAGGGACCAACAGTTTGTTCTCAAAAAGACATTACTATGTCTAAATGCAGAAAGTAAGAGGGCATATGTGCCCTTGCACAATGTAGGCAAAGTTACTGGAAGCTCTCTTGATAAATAAATATTAAAAAGCAGCTTTTAAATGTCACCTCAGCTCCGAGGGCAGTGAGGGTCTCGATGAGAACGGCAGTCTGCAGGGTCATGTGGAGGCAGCCGGCGATACGGGCTCCCTTTAGAGGTTTGGACTGACCGTACATCTCCCTCATCTTCATGAGGCCAGGCATCTCGTTTTCTGCCATGTCGATGGCCTTACGTCCCCATTCAGCCAGGCTGATGTCAGCTAGAAAAGAGACAGCAGGTTGTCAAAAGGAGTACAAAGATAAAACTGATTAATGCAATAAGCTTGTTCTCTGGTCCAGCATTCTCAGGTGGATGTTTTTTTTGTCAGGTAAAGCCTCATATATGCATCAGACTTGGTCTGTTTATTCAAGTCCAAAAGTTTAAAACTTGAGTGTTTTTCTTTAAGGAAAACACCTGTTAACATAAATAAATAAAAAACAAATGGCAGTCATAACATTCATACGTTATTTGTCTGGAGTGTTCCATTTTTCAAAAAGAACTAATTGGAGGGAATAAATGCATAAAACCACATCATCAGGATGTGGTTTTGCAAATCAGCAACTCTGTTGTGTTTTAAACTGCAGTTTTATAAGTCTCAAAAAGGCAAATCTAATATTTTTAATTGTGCTGTCCAGAATACCAGCAAAATTGTGTGCAAGTTTAGCACCCTGTGCATACCCAGTTTCATCTGCACAGATTTCTTATATGAAATTGTATAATCTTCTCTTTTCTAATCATCTTGTTGTGGGTGGAGAATTCACATGACCACAGCTGTGATATAACAGATTTGCACTTTTGGAGGTTTGTCTCTACACTCCCTTCTTTCACTTTCATAACAGCTGCTGTTGCTGCTGTTCCACAAGTTGGCCACACTGAGGAAATAAAATCATGTCATGAACGGCATGCAATAGGGAAGTGTGATTATCCTTTTCAAATTGGAATGAGCCAAGTAAGCCAGATCTTTACAGAGAGCACGTAAATCTACAAAAAGTCTGTTTGTTCTTGATCCTGTTTCTTTGTTAGCACTTCAGCCTCTTGTTGCTTTGTATGAAGTGCACTTTCAGAACAACTATGTGCCTATATTAATATCAAACCATTCCTACAAAGTGTAGAATGTGTTATGTCATGTACATGTACATTACATGTAAAATAAATATAATTTCTGACAACTCAATGCATAAATATTAGGATTCAAAAATGAATTATACTGGGGTTATTCAAAAGTGGAGCAGTTCTTACACAAAATCTGATACTTGTCTTTGCCACAGACAACAGTAAATTACATCTCTTTGGCTTTCGGAGTTTGTTTGTTTGTTTTGGGGTTTTTTTAGTTGTTGCTTTTACCATTAAGAAAGCAACTAAATTTTAAAGTGTGTAAACTGTGTGAGGGACAACAACAATGATGGCCAAGTGGCATTAAAATTAAGTCGACTGATTTGTTTTCCCTACAATGCCATCTGCATATTTGAAACCTACCACTAGTTAAGACCTTATTTATACACCTAATTTTTCTTGCTTTTAGTTTTAGACATAAATTCACAGCAAAAATTCCAGATCTATAAATACATTTTCTGACCACTGTCATAATAATTTAATAACATATGGCAGCACTACCAGCCTTGCTCTCAGAAACATGCTGCTTTGGCTTGTTACTGTAATCATAGCTGTCGACCCACTACAATAGCCTTCTGGTTAGGGCTGTGCAATAAATCACATTTTAACTTCAAATATAAACAATACATTCACTTTGAATGCTACAACAGAAAAACAAGTTTTGCAACAATTCGTCGTTTCAACTATGAATACACCTTTTTACTTGACAATGGCTTCCCCATAAAGGTCATGAATCTATTTTTTCTGTTTAGTTATAATTAGTAGTTAAAGGAAATAAATTAAAAAGTACATTTCTTCTTTCATAAGTTTATTAAACTTACCATTTCTCCAAAGTTAATGTAAGTTTGTAAAAGAATTGTTATTTATATATAATTACTGACCACAATGACTGTGGTTATGATTTTTTTGTAATCAAGCAGCACTTGGGAAGGCAGTGTACAATACAAAAGACAGTACTGATTAAATGTTTGTAGTTAACTACTGATTAACCATTTGTAATTGTACTTGTAGTAAATGAGTGTTATTGCATATATTAACATATCACAAATTAACAGATTCAGCTATTGTGTTAAAACTCTTGACCCTTGGATTGCATGCGGACTTCGTCTCATGCCTATCAATTAGCGGGATATTGCCTAACAGCTTCTGTTTCTAGGCAGCTGCAGAATATCATCCACGGCAGGTGTGGTTCACATTTGGTGCATTTCAATAGACCAATTGTCCATTTTCATGGCAGACATAGAAGCACAGTTCAAATTAATTAACAGCTCAGTTATAGCAAATTGTGACTGAGAACCAAATCTAATTCGGGAACAAAACCATAAAAACAAAACAAAAAAAAACAAAACTGTATTCCAACAGAGAGACCTGACATCAACATTATCAAGCTTACGCAAAGGCAAACACCACGTGTAGTGCTTCCGTTACTGGTTTGCAAGTCGCATTCAGTGCAGCTTTGTCTATGCCTGTTCTTGTCACTCACGCAGAAACTGGCGGTGAAGCGCAAGTCATCACGGGAGGTGTAGTTTACAAACAGCTCGAACCAAGGGTTCTTAGCGACACCGGTTCCACTGATAGACTACAACTCCCAGAGGCTTTAGGTGAGCTTTCGTTCACGGAGCAGCCCATGCCCGATGCAAGTATGGCTGTTACATGTCGATTCATTCTCAGAAATAATCAAAGTATGCATTATTCACATACCGGGAAAAGGAAATCTAAAAGTTAACTGCTAAAATGACTAAGAAACACCGACAAATTAACTGGACAGCTTGCTAAACTGCGGTAATAACATATCACGTTTCACCACATGCTAGCAAGTTAGCGGTAATAGAGTCCAGAAAGCCCTGCAAAGTCTGGGATAAGTAAAAAATTAGTCTTAGGCATATAAAAACATTTATTTCGGTATATGGTTGGCTCTACACTAAATTCAACGCCTATGGGAACCGTTACCCAACCTGCAAACTTAACGCATTACTAGCTAACTAACCGCGAACGTGCTTAGCTTAACTTGATATACAAGTACGGCAGAAACAATAAACATTGACACTGACCAACTTTGTAGGGAAGTTTCTCAGACATGGTTGTTTTGTGGTGTTACGTTCCGGTAAGGTTGAGAGAAACGGCAGCCTGGCCGACGGACAGAGGCAGAGAGGGAGGGACGAAAACATGACGGCTCGGTTTTTATCGTCGAAGCCTCATCCAGGCGAGTTCACTCGACAGGGCGACTAGAACGCGCTTCTCTTTTGAACTCCGATTGGCTGCAGCAGCTCCCGCCCCACGCGTAAACGACTTGATTGGGTAACGGGTGATGTGGGACGTCCAGTCAATCATGAAATGAGGTCTTGAGGCGAGAAGTTTGAGTGTGTAAGCAAGTTCAGGCTGGACTCTGTCGGCGGTTTCCTGGTTTGTAGATAAGTGACAGTGTAAACTACTTTATTCTATTGTGTAATGCCGACTGCGAAAGTTGAATAACATTTTGCACACAGGCAGCTGCTTTACGGTTATTCCTACACATACTCCAGTGTTCTTCCTATACAGCAACTTCATAGGGTCCTCTTGTAAGTTTTTCCTTTGTTAATAAATATGTTTTTTTAATAATATAGTTTTTGTATTAGGTCAATTTAAGGCTGCAGCTGAACTCAGTCTTCAAGAACTATGAATTTATGCTTAAGTGGGAAAGCAAAGTTGTAGGTTTTTTTGGAGGCAAACATATACTATTTCATGAAAGGCCACATAAAATCACAGAGCAGGAAGCTGAGGCGCATAGTGCGCGGAGGTCACCGGCTATCTGCAGACTTAATCCCTACAGTCGTCCAAACGTCAAGTGGCCTTCAAATTGAAAAACAGTGCATGGAGAGCTTTGTGGAATGGGTCTCTATGAGTGAGCAGCTGCATCCAAGCCTTACATCACCAAGCGCAATGCAAAACCGTTGGATGCAGTGGTATAGAGCAGGCCACCACTAAGACGTGTTCTCTGTAGTGACAAATCATGCTTCTCCGTTCCGAAATCCAATGGATGAGTCTGGGTTTGGTGGTTGCCAGGAGAACTTGTCTGCTTTGTGCCAAGTCTAAAATTTGGTGGAGGGGGGATTATGATGTGTGGTTGTTTTTCAGGAGTTGGGCTCTGCCTCTTAGTTCCAGTGAAAGGAACTCATAATGCTTCAGCATTCAAAGACATTTTCATGCTCCCAACTTTGTGGAAACATGTTGAAACAAGAAGGGGTCATCCCTGTTTCAACATGACTGCACACCGATGCATAAAGCAAGGTCCATAAAGACATAAAGAGCAACTTTGGTGTGGAAGAACCTGACTGGCCTTCACAGACTCCTGACCTGATAAAACCACCTTTGGAATGAATTAGAGCTGTGAGCCACACCTTCTGATCCAACAATAGTGTCTAAATTCACAAATGTACTTTTGTAAGAATGGTCAAAAATCCCCCAAAATACACTCCTAAACCATGTGGAAAGACTTTCCAGAAGAGTTGAAACTCTTATGGCTGCAAAGAGTGGGGCAACATTGTATTAAACCCTATGGGTTAAGAATGGGATGTCAATCAAGTTCGTATGAGTGTTAAGGCAGGTAAGTGAATACTTTTGGCAGTGTAGTGTATTTATCCCACAAGTTTTTCAACTTTTTGGTTTATTCACACAATATTTTATAATATTTAATAATTTTAATTAATATTTAAAAATGTAATATGGTTAGGTAAAAGATGTGTTTTTCAAATGTTTTACTAATGAGATCAAGTGGTCAGTAGGATCATATGTATGCTTTGGTTCCTAAACTTTGACTGGCTTTCAAATCCACCGTAGTCCCGACATCTTTGTTGACATTTAAACCCCGCACGCTATGAAAATGTGTGAGATGTTTCCTTTATTCAGTTAATTACACTTTAATTTCAAAACATGTTACTTTCATTGTATCTCCTTGTTCAGGTCTACCTTTTTTTTAAACAATATTTTTATTAATTTTCATTTTCACAAACAACCCATAATTACATAATATAATATGGTGTACAGTTCACAGCAATAAAAACAAAACAAAAACAAGCAAACTGAACACAGAACACCAGCTCAGATCCATCTAAACAATACCTGGGGTCCCAGTAATAATATACAGCATGAGAACTCAAGAAAATCCTTGTGGCATGACATTAGAGACATCAGGTCCCACATAGTTCAAGTAGGGTTCTCACACCATAAAGAATTGGTCTGTTCTTGAGTGTAATATACATGTAAGATATTCCAGTGGCACTAGATCAAACACTACTCTTTGCCAGCCTTTAACAGTAACAGTTGGTACTTTTTCATTAATGCATGCAATCACTGCATAGGTGAGAATACAATACAACCTACTATTATTCTTGGAGATTAAGCGCCGGCTTGGGAGGCCCAGTATGAGAGACACGGGGTCCATCTCCAATTCAAAACGCAAAATCGTCTCTATTTCAGACAACACACTAGACCAGTACCCTTGCAGTTTCAAACATGACCAAAAGCAGTGAGTTAGGGTACCAATTTCTGTCTAAGGTCTACCTTTTTACTCATAATACCTATTACTTGCCTAGATTTCTAAAGCTTTCATGATTATATAGCATTTATGTAATTATTTGTCTTTATGTGCCAACATGATTCATATTTCCAAAAACAGTAAATTTACTAAATACACACACACAGATAGTTTAGTCTCAGTGGAACAATCTGTCAGGTCAGTGGAGCCACCCAGTGTATTACAGCCTGTAGACTGGATTACCCAGTTAAAGCAAGTTCATACAGCCACTCCCAGACAACACCAGGAGTCAAAAGTGTTAAACCACTTCAACTGCCAAATGCTGCGTGTCAGAGAAAACGGAAACTGCACGTTAAAAGTAGGGACACTTGTATAGGCTTTCAGACAGTGTCATCAAGTAGGCACTGATAGTCATGCGCTTGGTTATTAACAGGAAAAAGGCCATAGCTGTTCAATCACAGATTCTACATGGTTCACTAGAGGATACTTGCACAACCGGAGCTGGAGAAGCAGTAATGGAGGACAAACAACTGAGCCAGTCTTTGTATTGTGAGGAAAACAAATTCCAATAGTGCAGATTAGACCTGATTAAGCAGCTTTTTGCTTATGCATGCAGAGAATTTGACTGCAGTTTAAAGGTATGCTAGGTCTAGAGTGTGCTGGATTCATACTATACAATATTTGTTTATGATAAGATTTGTCAGTTTAATGTTGTGAGAGCCATACATTTTTGTTCTGACTTGGCAGTGACGTGACAGTATGCACTGGTCTCTAAGCAAGGACCTAAGCACCTTCTGTAGCTGATACTATAGTTTTGTTTTGTTCTGGTAACATTTATTGCATGTCTACAGTCCTGTATAATTTGTTCATGTCATGATATAGGATGTCTGGGATCTCTTGGTATTTGCCTAATGTATAAAACCTTCTTTAAAGAACTATTTAGGTGAATAATTTTCTTCTGTTTTGCACTTTCTTCCTGTGATACATCCAGATATTATGGATGATTCATTTTGCATTCTGAGGCCTGTATAGCAGACCCAGACAGGTATAATATAAGGTGACTAGATAACTGGCATATAAAAATACCACTTGATTTCATTAGCTTGTAACTACAGTAGATGAGTGGCTTAATAGCTCAAAGAACATGGTTGAGGTTTAATCTTCTAGCAGATAACCTTGTGAAAGGAGGCCAACAGCTGTCACCTGTATTGTGGGTTGTGTCCAGATCCAATCCAATCCGGCTATCAATGGATATCTCGTATTTTCAGTAACAATACTGCGCTATTAAATGTCTATGACACAGAATAACAGGTGCAAGCATTATAACCCTGGATGTTTGATCTGTTTTTTGGTAATTCACTAGAGAAAACTGTAACATTTAACATAACAAACTTTTGTTTTTTTTCAAGTTTCATATCACAAAGTGTGATAATTTATAACATATCAAAAATTTCAGTTTTACCGACATTTTACCGACAACGTGATACCATGCTCATTTTCTAACCCCAATTCCTTCTGTGTCAACATCAACAAAAAACAGCCACCAAGACACATTATGGCCGGGGCCATAACAAGTGTAAAGTTCAATTCAATTTACTTTTATTTATACAGCGCCAAATCACAATAACAGCTGCCTCAAGGTGCTTTATATTGTAAGGTAGACCCTACAATAATACAACAGAGAAAACCCCAACAATCATATGACCCCCTATGAGCAAGCGCTTTGGCGACAGTGGGAAGGAAAAACTCCCTTTTAACATTAAGAAACCTCATGCAGAACCAGGCTCAGTGAGCAGTGGCCATCTTCAAATCAAATCAAATCACTTTTATTGTCACATCACATGTTCTGGTACACTGGCACAGCGCATGTGAGTGAAATTCTTGTGTGCAAGCTACACAAGCAACAGAGGTATGCAAAATACAAGAAACATAAGGAAAAAACCAAATATAAGAGCAGGACTGCGACTGGGTGGGGAGAGGGGAGGAAGACATGACAAAAGACATGCAGTGGAAGAGAGCCAGAGATTAACAATAACTAATCATTAAATGCAGAAAGGTGTATAAACACATAGTGAGTGGAAAAAGTGACTGTAGAAGAAGTACTCAATGCATCATGGGAATCCCCCAGCAGCCTAGACCTACTGCAGCATAAGGGAAGATTCAGGGTTACCTGATCCAGCTTTAGCAAAAAGGAGAGTTTTAAGCCTAATCTTAAAAGTATAGACAGTGTTTGTCTGCCGAATCCAAACTGGAAGCTGGTTCCACAGAAGAGGGGCCTGAAAGCTGAAGGCTCTGCCTTCAGTTCTACTTTAAAAGACTCTAGGAAGCATGAGTAAGCCTGCAGTCTGAGAGCAAAGTGCTCTAATGGGTGATGCAGTACTATAAGGTCATTATATAGATGGAGCCTGAATAATCACAACTTTGTATGTGATGAGTAGGATTTTGAATTCAATTCTGGATTTAACAGGGAGCCACTGAAGAAAGTGCAAATGAAAGAAGGTAGTCCTACATATTTGTTTAATATGCACATTGAAGGAAACATCCTGGTCAAAAACGACTCCAAGATTCCTCACAGGTAATGGTAATGCCATCCAGAGTAAGCATCTGGCTAGATTTTTAGGACTACATACAATAACCTTAGTTTAACCTAATTTAGAAGCAGACGGGTTGTTGGTGCTTCTCACTGTCACCCAGCTGTCCTGTTCCCGGTGGAGAGCTAACGGTGCCTACGCTACCTTTGGCTGCAGTGTTTATAGGGGCCTGGCTAGCTACGGGTTTTTCCAGGGTGCAAAGCCAAGTCTCCAATTCAGTGATCCTGGCCTCCAAAGCTGCAAATGGACTATATTTATTACAAGTACATTTGTTGCTAAAGGGGGCTGAGCAGTAACTAAACATCTGACACAAAAACCAGGAAAGTGCAGCAGGGACAGGTGAAGAGGCCATGCTGCTAGCGAGTCACAAAAGACAGTGAGTGAACACTGTGAATATAATTAGTGATCATACTCAACAGAGAGTATGATTTGGATAAAGAAAGTGAAGATTACACTATGAAATAAGACATTATCTAGAGGTTTTTAATTAAATTGGCTACACCGACAACCTACACAAAAACACAACTGTGTGTTGTGACAGGAACAGGAAGTGACACTCTACCACAGAGAGAGTCAACATAAGTGATATATTTTTATACTTAATAATTTGGAGCCCTCAGTGCAAATTGCCAACATGCAAGTTGCATTTAGGCTCAGGAGTTGATCCCAAATACATCTGCTGCATGCATCTGTGTAAAGGTTTACCTGAATGGTAACTAAAAAGTTAAAATATGATTAACACAACATAAATACACTGAAATGGAGTAGAAGGCAGGCAGTGTGCTGCATGTACCTCAAACTGGTTGCCGGTTCGAGCCCCGGCTTGGACAGTCTCGGTCGTTGTGTCCTTGGGCAAGACACTTCACCCGTTGCCTACTGGTGGTGGTCAGAGGGCCCGGTGGCGCCAGTGTCCGGCAGCCTCGCCTCTGTCAGTGCGCCCCAGGGTGGCTGTGTATGAATGGGTGGATGACTGGATGTGTAAAGCGCTTTGGGGTCCTTAGGGACTAGTAAAAGCGCTATATAAATACAGGTCATTTACCATTTACTGTTAATGTACTCATTGTTACTGCAGTCAGGTAAAATGAACAAATTTTGAGGGAAGGCAGGGTCTCCACAAGTTTTAAACATTACAAAACTGGACAGGTTGAAAGATGTAGGGGAAAAATAAAATGGTGACATAAACTCCAGATGTTTGCTGCCTGAGAAATATATAAAAGGTAAACTAATTCCAATACAGCCGTGCAGACACATTGAATCCCAACTTTATTAAGATAAAATGTATGTAACCTCCCACATTAACAACAGTCATGTCTGTGACATGGAAAACTTTCAATGTCCAACCGTATTTTACAGCCAAGCTGAGCTAAGATGGCTACAGGTCACATTGTATTTCTGATATTTGAGGTAAACAGAAAAAAATTATATATATATATATTATATAAAAATAAACAAAAACAAGCATTGGCATATGCAAGTTTTATTTCCCCCATTTTATTTTATTTTATTTACATGTAAGGATTGGGGTTGACCCATTCTTAAATGCATAACAATTGAGCATTTTTTCCTAAATGTTTTACCTCTTAATTAAAATGTAGTTATGTTTGAATTACAGGAGAAAGCCAGTCATGATCAACCCCAATTTGTACAGTGAGAATTCTGTTTCCCCAAGAGGAAGAAGGAGATGTAGCTGCAGCTATAAGTCAAGGGACAAGTGAGCAGAACTTTCTTATGTCACATTTGTAATTAAGATGACCAACATGGAACAAATGCACCCCATGCTTGTCACACAGTGCTGAAAAGTCAATTCGTACTATGGGAGAGTTTAAATGGGGGGAAAAAAAAGAATCTACCTTACCATCTTAATTTGACTAAACAAGAGGTCACTGTGTCAAAAGTCTCAGAAAACATCACACACTCACACATCATCTTTAAATTCAACCAGCGTAGGACTTTAGATATTGTCACTGTGAAACCACAGACAGATGTCAGGCACAAACGGATCCAAGGTGTTGTAGTGTGCCCTCTGGCAGCTTTGCTGGAGTAAAAAGTTGACTACGTATTTATGAATGAATGGTCATAAATTTAGAGCAGCTTTATGTGTGCTTTTTCAGAATGAAGACTGGACTAAGCAGAAGCAGCAGAGGCGTTGGTGTCCTGAATATCGGTCATTATTACTCTTTACCATTGCATTAAAGTTGTAGACTGTTCTTCAGCTACAGCTGCATGATTAAAAGCAACAAAGCTTGGTGGCTTCTTAACAGCCTGCACTTTGTGGAGAGTTCACAACAACATTGCTCTCAGGGAAGAAGGCGTAGCTACTTATTTGTAAGATTGAGGAAATGTAAAGAGTGCTTATGAGAACTGAATGAATTCAACTGCAGTTTGGCAAGTTTGAACTTGTGGTTGTAGGGCTGACTGATCTGATTTACTGGTTTTACTGTTACTGCTATCACTGGGTGATCTGTACCCTTCCCCCTGCATGTTTGGCCCTCAGTACCCAGTTTGCTTGATTATCAAGCTCAGGCATGGTTTATTTTAGTGTGTCCCAACCAGCTTAAACAGGTGTAAACATCTGGTTTGATTCTTACTGTGCCCAAGCGCACAACTCTAATGCTTTCAACATCAGCCATGTCCCTGCAGCACATAGGGCATGTGAAAGGACAATGTGTCATAAGTGAAAAACCCACAAAGCAAACAGAACCAAAGATGCAATAGTGTTATGAAAGACTGCTTCTGTTGGATACAAGCAATGACATCAAGCTAAGAGAGTATAGGATAAAAAAACAAAAAAAAAAACAAAAACAGAGATGGAAAGTAGTGGAGTAAAATATGAGGAGCAGCAAAAAAGAAGCATAAACTGTGTAGCACCAGCAGTAAATCATGCTTGGTAGCTTATGACCTCTAAAAAGCTTCTTAAAAAAATAAAAAATCCTGCCTGTCTGCTTGCTTTTTTTTTGGGTGGTGGTGGTGGAGTGTTCACCACATGCCGTTATTAGCAGGATGCAACTGATTAGATGACCCAGATGTTTTTCTTATTACACTTCAGCAGACAGAGGGACGAAGACATCAAATCTTGGATCCTTCCATTAAAGGATTTAATGTAGTTTACGACAGTAGCAGGTCTGTAATTTCACAGTGACGTTTAATGAGAAAGTCCTACACGTTTTAACTTTTCTGCTGCTGTTGGTAGCAGCAGCAATGGCTTGCTGTCATCTTTGTAGAAGAGCTGAGAGATGATGCAGGAAGCAGAAAAATGATTTATTGTCTTTTTTTCACCCCCAAAATGTGTTGAATTTTCACATTCCTTTTAGAAACAAGCCTTTTCCTGTTACTCCACACACCCTCCCAAAAAGTATGCACCCAAATGCTCATACACGATCTTTGACACATAACCACAGGCTGCTGGGCATGACATTATTTTTCCCTCTATGCCCTTTAGAAAAAGAGGAGTGCACAGCTGGAGCAAAGAGATTCATTCTGTAACATTAAACTGGAAAAAAAAAAAAAAAAAAAAAAAAAAAAAAAAAAAGCCCGGGTTCATTTCTTTTGAAGTCATAAAAATATGTGCACAAGTGCATACTTCAAAGTTGGGGTATGGTTAGGTATTGGGAAGTAGGCTTTAAGACAGAGCAGCATGCCAGCAGCCAGCTCAGCAGCCCAGAGTCCCCATCTCTCTTCCAGATGCCTGGGATCAGTCTGGTAGCAGGGAGAAGGCCACTAGCTAGCTAGCAGGGCAAGCCAGCTCAGTTAGCCGCCCAGGCCTCGAGGTCTGCCATGTCGTCCTCGTCTTCTTCCACCTTCTTTTTGGCTAAAAAGGAAAAAAGAAAAACAACATTCAATTTTAATTTGAAAAAAAGTATATTTTAGTCAAATGGATGGTGCACTGAACTGAACTAATACTAGGTTTTGTTTTATTATGTGCCATTATACCTGGTTTGGATGGAAGTGATGTAGACGGTACACTGGGTAGATTTTCTGTGCCTCCGATCTCGAGAAGATTTTTGTCCAGCTCTTCCTGTTCCAGCTCCTCCAGCTCAGCCATGAGTTCATCCTAAACAGAGAAAAGAACAAAATAAATCAGATTTATGTAGATCAAAAATAACTAGACAGAAGCCATTTAGTAAGACAGCAGATGTAAGATATGTATATATTTGCTTTACAAATCATTTAGGATCTCAGTTTTATTTTCTAAAAACCAGACTGAAAGAAAAGCATTTCAACCAGTAACTATCAGCAGTGGCTCCAACTCACTGCTGAAATCAGGCAGCAGCTACAGAGACATTATAGGAAAGAGGCAAGTCACTCACTGTGTAGTCACATTGTCACAGTAAAAATGTAAGTAAGTGTGCTTTGACTTTTTTTATTAATGTTTTCATGGGACACTGTATCTATAATATAAATTACTATAACATTTGTTGTGACATTCGTTTGAAAGCAAAATCTAAAACATCAGCCTAAAGCCTTTTAGTTTCTGTAGGTCTCATGTTTTTCTTTATTTGTTTGCTTTTTGTTTTGCTCTCACCTCATCATAGTCTTCCCCAAAGCCAACTGGTCTAGAGATCACATCTGAGATTTCTTGGGCAACCTCCTGTTGTTCTGTGATTTCTGCCATCAGATCGTCTACTTTGTCAATGTCCCTGTGAAACAGGAGAGTCAAAGATGGCATGTAAATGTTAGTAAATATATATAATTATACATCCTACAACCATGTACACTGCCAAGTAGAAGACTACAACACACACACGTTTTACTATAAATGAATCTGAGGGCACAAATCTGAAGAAAAGGGGAAAAGGAGGAATTATTGAAGGGAACAAAGAAGGGGAAGCAAAATGGGGAAATAAAGTCTCATGACAGAACATACGGGGAAAAGTAAAAAAAAAAAAAAAAAAAAAAAAAAAAAAAAAAAAAAAGATGAAATAACAAAAGACTCTTTCGAGATACTGCCAGAACTTCTCTCATACATGTTTTCGTGTGCGGCCTTCATTGCTTTAGCTGCAAAGCCCATGTTCTTGAGCACTTCTGTGTTAGTGTTGGCGTTCTCCAGAGCTTCCCTCTGGAACTCAATTGTGGACAAGGTTCCGTCAATCTGAGCCAGCTGCTTCTCGTAACGCTTTTTCCTCTTCAAGGCCTGTAGAGCCGCTGGACAGGGGAAAAAAAACAGAAGGGGAGATAAACTTAGTTTAGAAAGCAGCACAAATGCTCACCAGTATTCTATTCCTTTTTTAATATAAAAAAACCCCAAACAAACAAAAAACACCGAAAAGAACAAAACATATGAATAAATGTTGCTTATTTGCCTAATACTACTGTGCAGGCCGTTTTTTCTTCCTATACACAACTGATCATGAATCACAAATGGGATCGATAAAGAATATGACCTATAAGCAGAGTCAGTATTGGCTAATTGGTATCATTAAAACCTTATCACCGTCCCATGACATCAGACATTACGATCAGCAATGCAGCAGCAAAGCTTGCTTTGTGCTGAAGTACAGTAAATGGTTTCATGCGGTCATCACGAAACAAGACTCAAACGGATAAAATCCTGTCTCAGCCAAATCTCTGCATGAAGTCACAACATGCTTCAGTCAGATTTTTTAGGTTTGTAACTCACTGGATTTCAACAAGTCCAGCAACTCATCAAGCTCACATAGGCCTGGATCAAACTAAGTTAGAAAGCACAACATTTGGAAATCCGGTGACGGTTCTTTGATTAGCTGAGAGGATTAAAAAAAAAATACATTTATGTATATGACTATAAATGTGTATTATGGTTCCTGTGTTCTTCAGGGGAGTGGGGGTTAAATACTACCAAAAAACAAACAAACAAACAAAAACGACATCCACACACCTATACTGGGAATTCCCCTTAGGTGCTTACATAGGAAATCACCTTAACAATGGAGCAAGTGAAACTTACAACTGACTCAAATGTGCTGAGTCACAAGGAACTAAGAAAAGATATATCTGTACACTGGGTGGATTACTGTTTAATTTTAGAGCATGAGACATAAAGAGGTCAAAAATTTTCAGGACCTTTTTTTCAACTGCACTTGTACTGGAAAAAAAAACATCCACATGAAAAGCACGCTCAGCAGTAAACGCATTCATATCAGTCCAAAATGTTTAACACAGTTGTCCAAATGTGCTTATTACTTACAAAACAAAACTGAAATTTTGCTGTTGTACAATTACAACAGGTTTAATACATCTTACAGTTCAGGTTGGTCTCAAAAATTTGTGATCACAGTTTTGTGAGATCTGTAAGAGGTCCTGCACTATTTTTAAAATTCAAAATGAATGAATGAGTGATTTAATTACTGAAATACTTACTAAGGGCCTTTTCAACGCCCTCAAAATTATAATTAATACCAAACTATCTTAAAATTATTGAGCATATTCAGACTTTTTGAACAAGCTACACCTGATACAAAGTAGAATAATCCCTATAATGCAAAGGATTTGAGATTTTCTTTGTCACACTAAAAAAATTAATAATTTAAAAAACTACTCAAGATTTCAGCCCATGTATTGCAAGGCAGGAAGCATGATGGTAATTCTTCTTCTTCCCAACTTTAGCTAATATATCTAATTAGTCTATTTTCATTGTTATTAGTCATTTCATATTTAGCCATAGAATATCATAAAATGAAGTAAATATAATCCTATTGCTGCTATATTACATTATAAGGAACCGTATAAAACAGTAAAAAATGAAAATAAGCCCTTTGCTCTTAGCACTTTTTCATTTCTGAGCTAAATAATAATTACAACAATAACATCGACATTGTACAATTTCTAAGACATGCTAAATGTTCCTCTAAATAGCAGAAGATAACCACATTAATAGGTCAAAATGTCCACATATGAGAATGTTTAGGTTAAAACCATTAGTCTTTCTACCAGTAGTCCACCTGTATAATTCTATTCTTAGTCACATTGCCCAGGGAAAAAAAAAGGGCCTCTGATACCTTGGATATACATCTTAAATTAAAGTTATGCATACAAAATAAAACAGTAATTAGTACAATACTCAAGATTTAGCAAAATACCAACATTTTCATATATTTCTCATAGAATCAATTCTAACAGTAATCTGTGGTTCCAAAAAAATCTAATTTACCCCCCTTCAGTGGGAGACTGCGGCACCCACGGTGTGGGACAGAGAGATTTCGCAGGTCTTTCCTCCCCACTGCTGTCAGACTCCACAACAAAGACTTCTGCAGCTGATCAAACCCTCACACGTGCAATAAGACTGTTATATGTGCAATTCTTTTTCTGACAAGTTGTACTTTAGTATCTTCTTACTCAGTTGTATATAGCATTTGTATTTTATTTTATACTATTGTATTTATTATTCTATTTTATTCTATTGTATATAGTATTTTATTTTATTTTATTGCATTCCAGTGTTTTCTAATTTCTGCTACATAACTTTGCACTTTTGCTGTAACAAAACAAATTTCCCACCTGTGGGACTAATAAAGGTCATCTTATCTTATCTTATCTGATAACTTTAAATGTAATGTAATTGCTTAAACTAATGACATTCCTGTCAGCTGCAGGTACAGTTTGTCATTATTAAACTGCTTGTTTCTTTTTGTGGTTTGAGAGTGAGGGTGAAGTGGGTTGGTTGACGAATGAACTGTTAAAGGGTTAAGAACATTTGAATTTTTCTTCAACACAACAATGGGAGAAATGTAAGAGGCTTCTGAGAACACAACTTTGTTTTGTGGAAAATAAAAACAAATGACAAAACAACTGGTCAAGACATATGAATTTGAGCAAACATTGTTATTTAACTCCAGAAGTGCACCTATGACGCATTAAGGTGTGGTTTGTTTCTAAGGTTACGTGACCACTGTTTCTACGGTAGCACATTTACATACCACAGCCAAATATAATAGAGGTGGGCCTAGTGTCTAGATACTTTTAATCGTTGTTTCACAAAAAAAGAAAGAGGGGAAAAAAATATCTGTTACCTTTACATCTTTACTACTCAACTTACAGATTAGAGTAGATGATGGCTCTACTTAAAGGGGGATATTTCTTGCATATTCCCCAATAAATGCACTGGGAGTGTAAATCAGTCAACATACTTTAAAACCATATAACTGTTAATGTGACAATTCAGTTTTATGGGCTCTTTTGCACGAGATACACTTTGATGATGATGATAATGATGGGTAGTAATTTAGATTTAGAGGTTTATGCAAAATGTGAATGTAATATTTCCTCACTTTTGAGGAAAAAAGTGGGAGAGGACAGCTTCAGTGCAAGACAGCAAGGCTACATTTTACAGGAACATTTCGCCACCTGTCCACCTCTTTTCTTTGACAAGCCTGTCAATCATAATCCACTAAACCTTGCTTAGTGGCCACAGCTGCCATATACCACCAACACACACACACACATCCACACACATGCAGACCTTTAGCAATCTACTTTGTGCCTAACCTTTTCCACTAGCAGCCAGACAGCAGCTGACAGTTTCCATTTGATCAGATTATATCAGCAGCCGGACCTATTCCTAGACTGATAACATCATTAGCCAACATCACACAAATCATTATCACATTATGTGGGTTGCAGAAATGCATTCAGACTCCGTGTTTCAGTCTCAGAGGTCGCTCTAATTCGGTGACGTTTTGCTTTTCCTGCCACTCTGCTCCTTTTTAGTGACCATCAGCAGTCTTCATGCAACAAGTACAATGTCGAGTCCATTTTGGTCTACGGCTATTTCAATGAAAAAACATAAGTGTCCGTGTGAAAAGCGACATCCTGAGTATTATAGACGAGACGTGGTGAATTAAATCACTAATACTTCAGTAATGTTAATAGGAAGAAACATCCATTTAGTGGTAGGCTGTCAGTAAACCAAATAAAGAAGTAATGAAAAGTAGAAAATGTGGAAGAAAAAGTCAGTGGTCCTCCTTGAAGTACAGTAGAAAAATGTAAAACAGTGACCATAAATCTAAGAGTGCAATCGTGCAGCTGCCAATATTACAGCAGGGTTGGTATATTGTCGTGAGGAATTTATGTATTGTGTACAATCATTCACCCCAAAGATAGATGGAGGCGGACTTATGGGATGAACTATGTTGAAAATCAGGTTTTGGAGATGGAAAGATTTTTCCGATTTAGATCACACTAAGACTTTAAAAACTACTTTTAGGTGACAAGCTCACAGTGATAGAAATTGGTGTTAAGCCAATAGTCTACTTTCTGTATTTCCAAGCATGTAAACATCTGCTTGGGTCTTCGAGCCATGAAACTCACTGTAATAGCAATGTTACAGAGAAGATAAAGATACTAGTCTTAAAAAAAGGAGTGGATATAATTTAAACTGTAACCACAGCGCATACTGCGGTATGTGAATGCATCTATGACTGACAATGTGCTTTATATGGTTACATGCCCAAGACTGAAGGGTGATATACTGTAGATTAAAAAAGGACACACGGCTAAAAAAAAGAAAATGGACAGAAATTAATTGTAAGGTATGACCTGCTAAAAACAATAGTTAAAATGTTCCAAAAAAAGCTCCAGGTGAGGCTACCTTCTTCCATTTTATAAGATGAGGCAGGATTTATCTTTCAGATAAAACCCATAAATGTCGTTTAGAGAACAACCCAAAGTTTGTGTTGTTCAGCAGTTGTTTAATAAAAATAAATAGACACTGTCTGTCAAGTGAAAACAATATTAATATGTTAAATTTTGTAAATGTTTAGAACAATACCTGGATATATATGCTCCTAAACATCAGTTTAATATTTGGCTGCCTGAGTCTTCTAACCTAAACGTTACAAACTTTTTGTCTCTTGTTTATTTCATTCCTTAAAGTTTTTTTCTCCCCTTCAGTTGTTTTATACGTGCCGGCCAGAAACTAGACATTTAAATATGGAGTCTTGTAGCCGGGTGGACAGACTTGTTTTCAGGTAGGCAGCCTGTCAACTAACAACTTCCCTCTTCCTTCTGTTGAGTTAGCCTCAGGCTAACTAAGAAACTAATTAGCCGTTCTGACAATTTCATTAAATCCGACGCAGTTTACGAGCTTTTCCTCACCTCGTTTGTTTTTCGTGCCGTTTTTCTTCGCCGTCAGGAGCTCCTGTTCAATTTTCTTCTCTAGGAAATCCTGTTTTTTGGCCAACATCTCCTCGGTCTCCCTGAGTCGCTGGATAGCCTCTTGGGGTGTCGGCGCTTTCCCACCCTTACCCCCGCTTCCGAATATCTTGCCAAATAGCGACATTTTTCTAGCTTAAATGTAAACTTTAACTTGTGGGTTAACCGTAGACAAAGTCCGCTGACTTTCTGATACCACACAGGTAAAAAAATAAAATGCGCGTCCCTCCCTGTTGCCGAGGCTGTTGTTGTTTTTGTCTCTTCCGCTTTCAAAGCAGGCCTCGTGATGTCATTACGTCAGCGTGACTCATGCGTGGAACTATGGGGAATTTCACAGTTGAGCAAACTAATAAATGCTCATTGTGGTTATTGCCAGTCAGACGCTACATAACCTGTTTTAAAACACTGTAATTGGAAAAGAGTGGTTAACACATAGAGACAGGGAGTCATTCAGAATCAGAATCACATTTATGGGCAATTTAAAATCATCAGTTAACCTAACATGTAGGTCTTTGGACCGAGAGAGGAATCCAAAATACTCAGAAAGAGCCGATGGAGTAGTAAGAAAATCAAAACACAAGAAAAAGCTCGTTCAGTCTCATTACTTCTGGTAATATTGGCTAATTGTGTAGTTACAGTATTCTGCCTTTGCGGGGCAGTATTGTGACACAGGTGGAGATTTATCAGTGATTTTATGTTAGAGCCATTTTATGTTTTTGATGGTATTGCAACTTGCCAACACAAGAGGGAGTAGTAACGCTACTTGTTACTGTCTCAACAGCCATTTAATCAAGGTTCAGTGGCGCTCAGGTGTGATGAGATGGGACAGAGGGAAACATTGTTTTTAAATTTTTTTTTTTTTTTATCTTGTATCATTGCGAATGAGTGGATATCAGAATCAGAATCAGAAAGACTTTATTTATCCCCAAGGGGCAATTAACATACAACAGAGCAGCATGGCGTTGAAGATAAGGACAGGGCATAAACAGGCAATAAGAGTATTGCACCATTTTGCTGTTTGCCAACCGCCAATAAAAAATATAAAGAAGAAGAAGAATCATCATGTATGGTCTTGTTAGATCCTGTTGGCATCATCTAAAGAAAATGGACTATAGAAACCTGAGCTTGATGCAAGTGTTATATGGACATTGTTGAAATTAGAAGAATAAATAATACATTGTTTTTTTTCAAGGAAATTTTCAATGGACAATTAATGGACAGTTTTGCAAACCACTTGTCATCTCATCATCTGTGGTGGTTGATCTTCGACTGGCGAAATTTATGCCCTACGCTGAGTCTGAAGTCAGAGTTGTGAAAGTTTTTTTTGTTTTATTAATGTGGAATAGTGTCAAAGAGACCATGAAATATGCCAAATATGCTCCAGCCATTAGTCATTTATTAGGTGAGACAACAGTGGCCAAGGACTTTTACTCAAATAGCTACAAAAGGTCAGCCCAAATCCTTCAAAAAACTACGCCTCCCATGATGCACTGTGCCGTACTTTTCCAGCTGCAGATGTGAGTGACCTGAACGCCAACCAATCATGCCCTGAGTTGTCTGAGGAACAGGAGGTGAGGGGCTAACCTGAAGGAAAAAAAAAACAAAACAAAACCTGTCAGATACATGAGAAAGATAGATAAACAGATAGATAGCCAGGTCATACATGTATGTATCTTTCTGGAGGGGTCAGAGGTCGTGTAGTCAGGTGCTGGGGAAGCTCCACTTTGACTGCCTTCTTCAGCTTCACACTTTCCACCTCATACTAAAATGCACATAAGAGAGAAGTTAGATCCACATATGTGGAATCCGGAGACCTGAAACAATATGAATGTTGTGTTTATTTAAACATTTGATTTGTAATTTGTGGGAATGTTTGTAATAATTAATTAACTGTATATAAAAGATGGACATAGGCACTAAAAAGTCACCCCCTTTTCAGTGATATTTCAAGCTATGTGTTTGTGTGTGTGTGTGTGTGTGTGTGTGTGTGTGTGTGTGTGTGTGTGTGTGTGTGAAATTAAGCTTGAAAAAAAAAAAAAGCCTAATGAGAGAATGCAATCTGACACCAAAGGAGAGAAGCCCCTTTAGTTTTATTTGATGTCCATTTAACTGATGTCTGACTTGAAGGAGTATTTCTTGGAATTTCTGTCAGTTTTTTTCCACATGTTGTGGACTAGAAGGGAATCTATGATTGTACCCTAACCAGTGGACAGGTGTTAAAGGTCCGTGCTCCACTGGTTACCCTTCATTCAGTAAAATGAGTGGTGCTATCTGTGGCTGTCTTTACCTCCTTGTAGGCTTCAGACAGGAAGCCCCACTTGTTAGGCCAAACTTCAGCCGAGTGTTTCTCAGCCTTTACATGCGCTTTCCTAACACACAAATACAAATATGTTTTTTTTTTAATCATATGTGGTACCCTGCATCATACACCAGTGGAAAGAAACAAGCCGTTCTTCCAGTTTCAGCACTGTCTGCAAATCCAGAAAGAGCTGAAGGTCTCACTCCAGTCAGAGTAATGACTGCTTTACATGCCGCTGCTCAAAGAAGACCTTCCTAGTAACTCAGCAGATATGCAAGAACATATTTTTATAAAATTTGACTAAAATCAAACATAAATAACATACTGTGACAATTTACCAGATTTCATCCTGATGCACATAGTTGATGGGTTCAGATGTTCGCTGTGGCTCTGCCATCTCTCCTGACCAGCGAGTGTTCGTGTGTCAGACTGTGTGGCCTCTTTCGCTCTGTCCAGATAATGTTTCATCTGTGTGTAAGCCATGCTGATAGGCCTGTTTACTGTGGTCATGGAGACAGGTTTCCCTGACACATATACCTCTGCAGTTTTCTCTGTGTGCGTGCGGCTGTGTGTGAGTGTGTGTGTAACCGTGGTGACAGTGGGATGGATGAAGCCATTGGAGGGTTGCTGCAAGCTCAGACAATTTCGTTTTTAGTATCATACTAGGTTAAGCTGCTAAGTAGCTAACATGAGCATGCTAACATTCTCAAATAAAATGCTGTTCTTGCAAAGAGCTAAAGTGACACCAGGGGTGTACCAAGAAGCCAGATTAATAAGCTAGTGAGTTACTGTATGTTGGAGTTAAAGTAACCGTTTTTTGTGTCATGAAAGTTTTAACTGGCTTAATCACTAAAGTAACTTATGCTGAACACATAACTCGTTGGGAGCAGGTCACGTTTAGAGCAGAGGTGTCAAACATAAGGCCCAGTGGACAGAATTTGCCCAGCAAAGAATCCAATCTGGTCCACTGGGCAGTTTTGGACAATGTAAAGAAGGGCATACATTTTGGACTTAACTGTATTTTTGTAAGTTTTACAACTTTTCCTGCTGATAAAGACCGCCCCCATGGCCATTTATACCACAACAAGGTAATTAAATAATAGTGCAATTGAAGTGTTTCTCTCTGTACTAGAGAAATATAAATACACACACACACACACACACACACACACATATATATATGTATATATATATAAATAAATATATAAATATATATATATATATATGAATTATTAAAAAAAAACCAAAACCCTTCAGTTCTTGTAATTACAGGACATTCTGGGCAACCAGAAACCTTTTCTGTAATTTTTACCCATTTATTTCTTATAGTTTAAATACAAAAAGTCATGCTAACAGACTTCTTTATCATGTAGAAAAACTGAGATGCACTCTAAATGTGCTGTAGTGGTGTAATGGGGAAGGCTTTAGGACTCAGTATCCAAAAGTCTGTAAACCCCTTTCCAGATGCCCAACTCTTTGCACCAGAGGGACCGAGAGCTCCCTTCCATGACCTGGCTATGTACATCTGCCTCAGTGCTAGACCCACCACTGTACCTTTTAGCCGGGGGTGTAAATCTAGCTACTAGCTTGACATTGGCCTGAAAACAAAAGTGCCTCATTGAGGTAGGGGTGGGAGTTTCTCCAGTCTGAAAAGGCTGTGAAAACTGGACAGAGATATGCTTCATAATGGTATCCATGGCATGCGTGCGTATCTACGTTAACTCCCTGTACTACCTGACAGTTGGTATCACAAGATTAGGCTCGAGACCTAGTTTTCCTTCCCTGCGGGCTTGCCTCAGCTAACCTAAGGCAACACCTTGAAGGGTAACAAAGGACATGTCTGGTGTTTGAAGAACCCGCTATTTCAACTCTCTACGCAGCATATCATTAAGAACATGTTCAATAAACTAATCCCTTAACATTATATCACTGTGGAGTTAGCCTCAACTAAAAAACTAACTAGCCTTCTGACAATTCAAATTCCCACACAGTTTACAAACTTATCCTTAACTGTTCCCTAACTGTAGACAAAACCTGTTGACTTTCTGATACCACACATAATATACAAATTTATTATTTATATTTATTCTTATTATTTATTACTTATTATTCATTATTTATTTATAGTTATTCATAATTCAGATGCCCTCTACAGGAAAGGGCAGAGCAGGCTGTACCTGCTGTGGAGACTCAGGTCTTTTGGAGTGAAGGACCCACTCCCGAAGACCTTCTATGACTGGGGCGGCAACATCTCTGCCGGGGACAGGAAGAGACTGAACAGGCTGATCAGAAAGGCCAGCTCTGTTCTAGGATGCCCTCTGGACCCAGTGGAGGTGGTGAGTGACAGGAGAATGGTGGCTAAGCTGTCATCCCTGTTGGACAACATCTCTCACCCCATGCAGGAGACTCTGACAGCACTGAGCAGCTCCTTCAGTGGCAGGCTGCGGCACCCATGATGTGGGACGGAGAGATTTCGCAGGTCTTTCCTCCCCACTGCTATCAGACTCTACAACAAAGACTTCAACTGATCAAACACACACACCCACACATGTGCAATAGCAATAACACTAAGTGCAATACTCTTTCTGGCATCGTTGTATTATACCCATATTGTATATAGCATTTGTATTCTATTTTATTCGATTGTATATAGTATTTTATTTTATTTTATTCTATTCTACTGTGTACAGTATCTTATTGATATCTTATTCCAGTGTTTTTCTCTAATTTTTCTATGCAACTTTGCACTGTCCACTGCTGTAACAAAACAAATTTCCCACGCGTGGGACTAATAAAGGTTATCTTATCTTATCTTATCATGCTGGTTTTTATAAGGCTTTATAAGTAACTCTTGAAGAAAATGGTTAAAATGAGTGGTAAGACCTCAGACCTGGAAACAACTCTAATGGCCATCTTTTACAGTAGTGATAACAGAGCTTCGATAATATTTCTTACTCCAGCCAGTGACATTTAATTGTATCAATAATGAAGTCTCAGTCTCAGGGGTGCACCAGCAAGAACATCTGGCATAAAGCTCTGCCAAATCAAATACCTGCTGTGGTGATTACTCATGAAAAGGAACAGCTAAAACTAGCTGCTTCTTCTTCTTCGTTTTACATATTAGTGTTTGTAAAACTGCACTGACATCAATGCTGTTTTTACTTTCAGAGTTAAACTCTGTTTTTTAACATCTGCCATGTTCATTTTCATGAGAGAAAAACAAATATGCTCAAACTATATATTTTCACAATTTATTATCAATTGATTAGAATTTCAGATGAGTTTTACATGGCGCCATGGACCCCTGCCTCTCCACAATGCTCCGAGAGACAAAGGCTGCCACACCCAGGCAGTAAACACTTTTACTTCGTGTGAACAGAAACAGAATGTTAACATGACAGATTGAAAGTTGGAGGAAAACTTTAGGTCTGATATCCAGCTCACGTTTCATCCCCTACACCCTCCTGTCTCCCTAAAAGGAGATGGCGCTTCTCACATCACCATTCTAGGTTGGTGTCCGGCCTGTAGACTCAGAGAAGGGTGAAAGAGGGGGGAAAGAGAGAGAACTCCAAAACACCAGAATTTATAGACATGCTTTGGTCTGGCCTTAAAGTTGTGTACCTTCTGGTGCCACCACCAGTACAGGCAGACAATCCCCCTCAAAGTCCTCAGAGAAGGGGCTTCTCCCTGTCATATTTGTTAGTGTCTGAATGTAACAGTTTAAATTCCAAACTATTCTGCAGTACATATCTATGTGCAATAAAGGATAAAACATAAATGTGTTATACCACTTTTGTAATTGTGTAATATAGAATAATGGGGATAAATTCTAACAAATCAAAAGTTTATATGAACCAATTTAATACACTGAAGCTTTTTAACAAGAAGCTAATACAGCAAAGAATAATAATTAAACTGTGTATTTAATTACACAAAGTCAGAAAGTCATTACTGAACAATTACCTAACAGCTATAACTATTTGGACGTAATTTTTCAAGGTGATCTTGACATTGCAAGCTCACAGTGACCGTAATGGTGTCACATGTTTTATGTATGCAGCTACATAAAACAAGTGACATGCAGCTGTATGGTGATTAAAACTGAATTTAACTATGTCACATTAACTGTCACTGAATGTAATGTTACATAAACATAAAGTAAAAATTTTAAAGATTCATCTAGGTTACTTTTTAAATATACAATATATTTATCAAAGTTTTCTTCTATGTTGAGTTATTTAATTTTGTAACAACTATTAGAGATGATTTATTAAAAGATGATTTATTAGTTTATAGTGAACCAGACAGAGGTTTTTCTTCTGTAATAGATCAGTCCCAAAGACAAAGTTAGTGCTCCAAAGAGCAAAGCACAAACTCCTCCAGCTAGATAACTCCTTTCAGATGGTCTCAAGGAAGAGTCTGCAACAAAACACCAACAGAGATATTCATAATTGTTAATAATGCAGTGCTTAAATAAAAAAGGACTCTGTGAATTTATAGAAAAATGCAAACAGCACATGATTAAAATGATCTTGTCTGTCCTCACCCCAGTAAGAACTCTTGGGCTCCTTTAGGCTAATATGCTCTACCGTACAGGTGACTCTGTCCTTTGGGATAGGTGTGTACTCCAGATAAGAGTGAACCTGATAGGTCCAGTCTCCATTTGTCATCACTTCACTTATGGTCACACCCTCAGTCACTTCCTGTCCATTCAGGTACCAAGTCACAAGGATGTGTTTGGGGTAGAAGTCATAAACGCTGCACACGAGTATTGTGTCATGGCTGGAAGTGTGGTCTCCCTCCTGGAGAGTCATGCTGGGCGCAGCTGAAATCAGGAGGTCAACAGCTTTAATTATGAAATTTATCCTTCTGTAAACCAGCGATAAATAACTGGTTATTTATTTTAGTTAATCAACGTATTTGTTTGTAACCAGGTTAAAAATATCATCTATTAAAATGTTTTGAAATATTAAAAACATTGAAATCCATATTAAATAGTAATAATTCATATGAAATAATGATGGTTAAAGTATTTAGAAAATGTTTTGAAATTCCTTAAAAGAGCATTTGCATTATATAGCGTTCATTTGTACAAGTATCTTGTTTTATTGTGAAAAGCTTTGCAAGAGGAAGTGAATGGTGTTGTGCCTGCTCTGAGAGATCTTGTAACGGAAAGTACGAGAAGTTTCTGCAGGCTTGTATGAACTGGACTATCTGCTCGAAGGGTCTTTGTGGATGTGCGCTGTCTGTGAGAAGTCACATTTTTTCCATTAGATTTTGAAGAAAACTATGCACTTCCAGTACTAACAGTACTATCTAATTTAATGTGTTTGAACATTTACCTATGTTTTCCTGAACTCCGTTGAATACTGCATCAACATTATTGACACAAGTCAGTTGTTTCTCTGCTTTTCTCTGATCAACGTCAAATTTGTCTTCATTAAACTGAGATGCTGTGATTAATCCAGCCGGCGTGAGACCCATCCACTTGCCCACTGTGCTGTTGTACTGCATCGTAAACTCTTTGTTAAAATACCAATCGATCAGATACTCCACTGTCTTCGGGTCTCTGGAGTGCATAACACAGCAAAAGTCAGCAAACATGAAGTAGCCGTCTTCATCAACAGAGCAATCTGAAAGGAAAAGAAAGAAGTGCTGTAGAAATTTACTACAATCAAGATTTTATTAAGGATGATTTGTTTTTCTGTGACTTTTTTTCATTTTCAAGCTCAGCCAACTCTCAACAAACTTTCCAGCCAAAACAGCTTCCTCATATTTAAATCTGAACTGTTATCAACCTGGTGGTGTTCCCTGTAAGAAGAGACAAGTTCTCTTTCTTATCAGTGAGCTGGTGCATCTGTGCCCTTGAAAAGCAGAGATTCAAAACTGCTTTTTGCTGCTGTGCTCAGATATTCTCACATCGGACAGAACAGGTTAAATCCAACTCACACTCTGTTCAGTTTATTATGTTCATTAATGAAAGTCTGATAAGAACAACAACAACAAGGCTCCCTCTCTGTTTTAATAGGAAAGTAGAAAATCTTTCCAAAAACCCTTATGTTGATGCAACGTACATCACGAGGCTGACCGTTTCCTCATTTTATAGATTCCTGTACATAGTGGCATTGTATTCAGCTTCTCTTTAAGGTAATTATGGAAAAGTCTGTCAGTGTGCATCTAAATATGGCATAGAAAACATACATAACTGCCTGAGCCGGACTTTTAAATAAAAATACTTTTCACTTTGTACTGAGAAGCTTTGTGTGAAAAGGTAACATTTCACATCATGACAATGATTTTTTAACCCAGTCTGAGTGAGAGGCCTGAATCACTGTCAGTTGTATAGTCGTCTCACTAACAAAGAAATACTGTTAAGCCAAGTAGCTGTGCAAAAAAGTTTCTTCGGATACTGAATAATGATGGGATGTGGAAAACGTGAGACGCATTGCTGATATTTCTCAAGTGGACCCCTATGTGTTTTGAAACTCATAAACGTTTTTAAGATAAAAGGAAAAGCACAATATTTGAATGGGTTTTCATGCAATTGTTTTGTAGATTCAGCCCATTAGAGATCGCATTTGGTCCCTTGTGAATGACAGTGAGTTTGACACCAGTGGTTTAGACTGAAATACACTATAACTGAATGAACTACCATCAAATTTTGAGTTTTAAACACTATACCTGCTAAACATGTGGTTATTGTACGTTGATGCTGCACTAATGTGCTCCTCAGAGCTGCATATGTGTAAAGTCTTATTGATTGCATGCCTTTAAATGTGATCCAAAAATGCTAAAGGACAGGTTTATACATTTTACAAATCTATCTTGAATCAACAGTCAAATAGCCATGCAGATGTTGAAACTGTCACTACCACTGCATGAAATGAAAAACTACGTGCAATGCATATGTGACTTGATATCTATAGATAAAAATAAAGAATTACTCACCCACCACAAATGGAGAGAGGAAACATAGCAGCAGCAGGTACCTGAAGCGGTTCATGTTGAAACCAAAATGAGGCGTGACTGAGGCATGAATTCAATTACAAACCAGCCTGTGTGCAGGTTGTGAGCGAGTCTGTTCTTTCAGCTACACTTAGAGTTTCAGTTCACTCCGATCCACATTTTGTTCTGTTCACTATGTCTTTCCAGACATTTCTCCTAAAATTGTTTTACTAAAAATTACTGTGCAACAGTGCAAGCAGTTTAACAACCTTTAAAATGTATAACAATACACTGAAGTACTTTAAAGAATTTTACTAAAGAATTTAAAAAAAAAAAGTAAAATTTATGTGCATTTAATTAATTTTTCTAGTTTTACCTGCTAAAAATTGTAATGAGGCATTCATGGTGATTGTTTTTTTACAGGCAGTCATTGACTACAAACTTATGATGAACCAGTTCAAAAAATACAGATCATGAAAAACAATCAGACGTCTCACACCACATTGTAACCACCAGTAACAACAATTTGAAAGCAGCAGTTGTCAAGGTAAAAGAAGAAAACACAAAAAAACGAGCCAGTGTATTCCTATAAGTGGTCCTAAACTGGACCGTTTGGTGTAAAATCTTTGTTAAATCACATTTGGATCAGTGTGGCTGGATCAGACCGGTTTGGGAGATTAAGGATAGAGATGGGACTGTACTAACAAGTGAGAAACATTTTGAGTTGAGGAAAGGGGTACTTTGAGGAGCTGATGAATGAATAAAATGAGAGGAAGAGGAGATTTGATGGAGTAAAGACAGTGAATGAGGAAATGCAGAAGATATGGAGGGCAGCTATGAAGAGTGGAAAAGTGGTTGGTCCATAGGATGTACCTGTGGATGTATGGAGAGATTTAGGAAAGTGTGGTTAACTAGATTGTTCAACACAATTTCAAAAAGTTTAGTGGTGGAGAAGAAGTTTAGTGGTACAGATGAAACAAACAAACAAACAAAAAAGGATATGCCTAAAGCTGTAGTAACTACTGATGCATTAAGTTCTTCACCCATCCCATGAAAATATGGGCAAGAATTGTTGAAACTAGCTTAAGAGAGAAGCTGCCAATAAACAAACAGCAACATGGATTCATGGGAAAAAAGAATGAACCTACTGCTGTTTGTTTGGAGAACTGCATTGTGTCTTTGGGATCTTAAGAAAGCATGTGATAGCTTGACAAAAGAGGAACGTGTGGTAGTATATGAGGAAGTCGACAAAAGAATGTCAGTGAATGTCAGTGCCATGCAGTACATATATAAAGACACTGCGACTGTAGTAGGTGTGCGGTTGTGCTACAGTTACATTGTTGCTACCAGTAGGGTCAAGCTGGCAGTTACAATTAATCTGTTACAGTATTTATTATTTATCACTGCTTTCAGTGTAATATTTATAGATTAATTATCAATTTCAATGAATGAATTCAGAACTTACACATATAAACAAAGCATTTACAACAATATTGTAATGTATTTTCTTTAATTAAATTAATATGTGTAGTATTCTCAGTCACATATTTTTCTCTTCAGGTGATCCAGATATGTAATGTAACAATACAAAGAGTTTAACATGCTCGACTTAAATCAATGACCGACTTAACTCTATTTGTACAGCCGTTCAAATTTAATAATTAAATCCTATTTAATATTTAATAGAAAATAATGCAAATCCCAAGACAACAAAACGCTGTTGCAAATCTTGACATCAACAGCAGACTGCTGGAGTTTGACAGTCAGTGATTTTGTGAAAATGGCTCAGCATCATAGACTGATTAGATGTTATTTGATTCATTCATATTGTGGAGGCAATTTTTCTGAATTAATGTCAACATTCTTTAAACTCGGGATACGCTATGCAATTTTGGGGAAAGCATCACAGTGATGCCTTTGGTTGCGACTTTAAAACAGTCAGGCATCTAAATATGCAATCATTTTTTACTGCAATAATCATCTGTCTTACCTTTGAGGAAGACAAAATTAGATTCTTTTTCCTGTACTGATAGACTGCCCCCTACTGTTCATTAAAAATAATGCAGTTTTCAGACACTCCAGGCTCAGAAGCTATGCCCATCTTGCAAATGCATTTATAATCAACCCTTAAATGTGATATAATGTCAGTGTTTGTGAAGCTACACGGAAAACACTAACGAAACAAACAAAGAGATCTGTTCTTGTGCTTTGAAAGTTGTACCTAAACATACATTTTTTTCACAGAAAGTTCAAATTGCAAAGAAAAAAAATGTAAATGGACTGTGATTAAATTGGGGTGTATTTTATAACACAAAATCATTCAGTGTGTAATGAAAAAAAATTCATTTCATAACATATAACTATTAAGGGTAGTAAGGATACTTTTAAGTCACTTATAATATCTTTACTTTATTTTTTTTAAATTTTTTTTAACTTACCTTAAAAATGCATCAGAGCGCTGCACACAAGAAATAAAAAAACACAAAGCAAAACAAAACAAAAAAACTCTGTAATAACATATCTGCAATAAAGTTAAAAAAAGGCGAGATTTTAATTTTCCCTTTGTTTTTTTAAATCGTTATATGTAGATTTAGTTTATAGAGTATTTGAAAATGTTGGATCAGAGGTTTTTCTTCTGTAATAGATCAGCCCCAAAGACAAAATTAATGCTCCCAAGAGCAAAGCACAAAGTCCTCCAGTTAGAAAACTCCTGTCGGACTGTTTCAAGGAAGAATCTGCAACAAAACACAAGGACACATATTCATAATGATTGATAATGCAGAGCTTATATATATAAAAAAGAACACTATCAATGTGTAGAATGATTGAATTTATCAACAGCATTTTGATTAAAATGATCTTGTCTGTCCTCACCCCAGTAAGAACTCTTGGGCTCCTTTAGGCTAATATGCTCTACCGTACAGGTGACTCTGTCCTTTGGGATAGGTGTGTACTCCAGATAAGAGTGAACCTGATAGGTCCAGTCTCCATCTGTCATCACTTCACTTATGGTCACACCCTCAGTCACTTCCTGTCCATTCAGGTACCAAGTCACAAGGATGTGTTTGGGGTAGAAGTCATAAACGCTGCACACGAGTATTGTGTCATGGCTGGAAGTGTGGTCTCCCTCCTGGAGAGTCATGCTGGGCGCAGCTGAAATCAGGAGGTCAACAGCTTTAATTATGAAATTCATCCTTCTGTAAACCAGTGATTCTTACAATGTTGCAATGTGATGCCTAGTTTGATTTAATTTAAAATTGCCATGAAACAATTAAATCTAAACCAATAGTCTTTGAAAATGCACTTAATTCTTTTTTTAAATGCAAAAAAAGAAAAATTGAACATTTTTATCAGGTACTTGAAATAAAGGTATTAAGGGAGAATCACAGCCAAGCAAATCACAAAGTACTAATGGAAGTGTTTAGTTTTAGGCTCGTGCTATCATTTATAGTCCTGTTCATGGTTTGGGGTGTTGCTCTTCAGTTGAAATGTTAGAGTATAATTGCTGTACTACTGTTACAATAATGATTGTAAAATAGGAGGGTTATTACACCCATATTTGTTGTGCTGCTTTAAGATGATAAACTACATAAATGGATCCTTGCACTGTAATTTGGGATCATTTGTTTGGTAATTTAGCCCTTTTACATACAGGAAGGAGTAATATGTTTACTTCCTATAATAAAGAAAAGGTCATTTCAAAAAAGGAAAGTTTAAGATTGTTCAAGTGTTTTGGTTTAGTGCTTTATCATAGTAATTCCTGTCATTAAACACTGTAACACATTGCATGATTTTTTCTTTTACATATTTGGAAGAAAATGTTTGTATTCTATATATATAATATTCCCTGTACTGATAGCAACGCATGCATCTAGTATTTGAACATTCACCCATGTTTTCCACAGTTATGTTGAATATTGCATCAACATTATTGACACATATCAGCTGTTTCTCCACTTTTCTCTGCAGAATGTCAGCGCTGTCTTCATTAAACCGAGATGCTGTGATTAATCCAGCCGGAGTGAGGCCCGTCCACTTGCCGACTGTGCTGTTGTACTGCATCGTAAACTCTTTGTTAAAATACCAGTCGATCAGATACTCCACTTCCTCCCGATCTCTGGAGTGCACAGCACACCAAAAATCAGCAAACATGAAGTAGCCGTCTCCATTAATGGAGCAATCTAAAAAGGAAAAGAAAAGGTTAATCAAAAATTGACACCGATTTGTCTTTCTGTGACCTAATTGCACTTTCAAGAAGTTCAACCCTCAGCAAAGCTTCCAGCCAAAAGAGTGCTTCCTCACATTTAGAAAAGATAAGGCCTCCTTTCACATCAGGGAGCTTGTGCAGCTGTGCTCTTGGAAAGCAGATTCAAAAGTTGCTTTTCACTCATATGCTCAGGTATTGTCCCACTGGGTTAGACAAGTAAGTCCAGGTCACACTCTGTTCAGTGTAATATTTTCATCAATCAGATTTAGATTTTTTTGCCAGTATAAAAGGAACTAAAGCTTGCTCTCTGGTAATGAATGAGTTTTGAATTTGCAGGCGGAGTCACTTGATCATTTTGAAAATGTTCACATTGAAACTTCTTTTGTGTAAACATCGTGACGGTATCTGTTTCTTCATTTTATGAATTCCTGTAGATAAGAACAGGAAAGCCCGTCAATCAGCCCCTGACTTTGCCACAGACAACACAAAGTGTCAGATCTGGCCTTCTGTGTGGCTTTGCAAAATGTGTGAGCTGCGGAGACAGCTTCTTTTTAATAGTAATGATACTACTACTACTACTACTACTACTACTACTACTACTACTAATAATAATAATAATAATAATAATACATTTTATTTAAAAGCACCTTTCAAGAAACCTAAGGACACTTAACAATAGAATAAAACACATAGAACAATGACAAAACGAAGAACAATAAAAAAATAAATAAAATTAAACACAAGATCAAATAAACAATAAGTTCACAGTGAATGTGCAGATATGAACAGATTTTTGGGTTCTCTCCCACATTTTAAATCTCAATTCAGGTTTTGAGTTGAGATTTAAAACGGGGGAGAGAACCAATGTTTTTTATATGTGGGGGTAGAAAGTTCCACAGGCAGAGCAGCTGAAAGCTCTGCTTCGCATAGCCCTGAAATACATAAAGAAGGCAAAGCCAGCTAGATAGCAGAAGAAGACTGAAGTGAGTGGGCAGAAGAGGTAGTGCTTAACAGGTCAGGAAGGAAGGGAGGAGGAAGGTTATGAAGGGCCTTGAAGGAGAGCAGGAGAAGCTTGTACACTATTAGGAATTTTACAGGGAGCCAATGAAGTTCCTGAAGGATAGGGATGATGTGCTGGTAGGAGGGGATTCTGACAGCAGAGTTTTGAACCAGTTGAAGCTTATGGAGGGATTTTAGGGGGAGACCATGCAAGAGAGAATTACAATAGTCAAGGCGGGAGGTAACGAGACTATAGACAAGAATGGACGCAGACTGGGTGGAAAGAGAAGGACGTAATTGGTTAATGTTGCGTAGAGGAAAATAGACAGAACATGTGAGGTCACTGATGTGAATGTAGCATTAGCTAAATCAATCTGAAACACTATAAGTGGTAAACCTGAAACTAAAGTTTTTCAAACTGCCTTTTGACAACATTACTGAAGAAAACACTGCAAACTAATGAGACTTCATGTAAAAATCTTGTGGCCAGTGTATAAAAGTTGACGTATTTACTTAGACTAGAGTCAATTCGATTTGGATTTAGATTGTTTCAGTTCCCCAAATTCAAACATCTAAATGGGGAGCGTGAACTGAGCAGAAACACTGTCTTGTGCTGGTGTTACGAATCGTGATAACAACGTTTGTGATCACAGAGCCACATGACTGAAATTTATAGTCTGCGTCCATTCAAATAAATCCACTGTGTGAACGTAAAAGACGTATGACACAAAGCACAGCATGTACACCAGCACTGTGTAAACACTGGACTTTGTGGTCATATTAAGGTTCGCATATAAAGTGCAGTACAGTCATAACCTTGTACTATATACTATACCCCGTAGTATATAGTAACTTTTGAAAATGTACCTTACAGAAGGTGCTTCATGTAAATAGCAAAAATACTCACCAACTACAAATAAAGAGAAGAAACACAGAAGCAAGTACTTGAAGCGGTTCATGCTGAAACCAGAATGAGGCACCCCTGTTGCTGGTTTTTAAACCAACTGCTGTGGCGTTTGCGAACGACTGTTTTCTTTCAGATACACTTACACTTTCAGTTCACTCTGAACCTGGTGCCGTTTCATTATCTATTATTCCAGGCATTTTTCCTTAAAATCTGTTTATACACCGATGATTTGCAACAGTAAAAGCGTTTTAAAAAACTTTCACAAATGAAACAACCTACTGAGGAAAATAAATGTAAACAACCCTTTTGCAAAATGTCTTTGTATTAATTTTTTTTCCATTTTTACCTGCTATAAACTGTAACGTTGTGTTTAGACACTCACAAGGATTCTTTGTTGACCTCAAACAGTCACTGACTCATGATCATAAACTCATAATGAACAAGTGAAAAAAAAATCCAGATCATGAAAAACAGGCTGACTTCTCACAGCAGCTGTAATTAACACTAACAAGAATGTGAAAGCCACAGCTGTCAAGCTGAAAGAAAGACTGGTTCCTCTTTTTCTCTCTCAAACTACACAGAAATGGTGAAAAGATCTTGGCCTCAGCTGTGTATGTGTAGTCACTTATAGTTTGACTCTTCTTTCTTTACTTCAGTTTTCAGCATTTCTTTCGCACTATGCATACTGATGTCACACACATTATCAACCAACACTAAAGAGAAAAGAGGATAAATTGGCAGAAGCGTGTAAATGTGGACTTTCAAATGTGGTTGAAAAAAGCCTCTGATACCTTCATTAGTTTGTTCCATCTTTGTCTAAATACTGTGTTGCTTTAAATTGAGTAAATAATTCAACAAATCATTTGAATTTGTCTCATTGTGAAAGATATTTTCTCCTTTTCATGCATTGATGCAGTGTTATTTTAACTGAAAGGAAGGTTTGTGTGTAAGCAATAATTTACTGTTGTACCATGTGTGAAACAAAATAAAATGAAATGAAATTTAAGACATTTTCAGGAGTCATTTCATAAACTAGAATAACTTTTTATGTTTGAGTATTCTGTGGTCTGATGACAGGATATTAAAGATCCTTGGATTTCGGTTGTCTTGGTTTAATAAAACAATTATGTCATATAAGTCAGGTTGAGCATTTTTGCCATTTTCTGACACTGCGTGGATTGGGCATGCCCAGTCTCTTTTCCTCCTTCTTGCTCTTACCAGTGGGAAGAAGTGTGTCGGTGAGTGCAGGAGTCTCGCCTCCTCTTGGCTCCTGCAACATCCTCGGGTAAGCTGCCACGCCTGTCGCTCATCTTCTCACTAGCACTGTGGATTTAAGGACTGGCTTTCCAACAGATTGTTGTCATTCCTGTATTGATAATTAACCTGAGTTCAACTCATGTTTAACTTCTGTTGGTACTCCAGTTTCCCGTCTCTGGTAGTTTCTAGAATGTATTGCTGGTGATGTATGAGATGTATGGATTTAGGGAAAAGGAAAATCTAAAGAAAACTACATTCTGTAGAAAAATTAAGGATGCTTACCTGCAAAGATGGGTAGTAATGAGTTAAAAGTAACGTGTTACTGTAATCCGATTACCTTTTTCAATAACGAGTAAAGTAAGAGATTACTATTGCAAAAAAGTAATCAGATTAATGTTACTTTCCCATAAGCACGCTGCATTACTGCATTACAAAACCGTGATTTTGTTTGTGAGAGTGTCTTATGGCACTCGTGTGTGTCGTGACGTTGGTGAGAGCAAGGGACACGTGTAGATCAGCAATGGATAATATGGAGTACGGGAGAGAGTGCGACCATGCGGCGTTTAAAGCTTGGAAGTACTAACATTACTTTGAGTTTGATTCCATAAAAAGTGACAAAAACTTCAAATCTGAGCAAGCACCTAGCACGCTGCCACGAGTATGTGAAATTCACAGAAAAACCCCCCCGATCCCCCCACTGACATGACTATTGTGGCTACCACATCCAATTCCACTGGGCAAACCTCCAACGGCCCCACTCCTGCTAAACAGGTGAAAATAGATTTAAGAGCGACAGGACTCAGTGCCGCTGAATCTTTGATTTTATTTATTTTTTACTGTTTTTTACTTGTATCTATTTGAAAGAGTGAGTGTAAACACAAAAAAGTATTTTATATGCTGGAATATGCAGAAAATAGGTTTAAATGTTAAACAAATTTCTTCAAATCAAAGACTGTTGCATACAATTTAATTTTTGCTTGATGCAATGAGCATAAAGTTAAAAGATTAAAACTAATAAAACAAGTTTTAAAAAGAGACTTTTTCATTTGATTACATTTTATATGATGGATTGTGCAGAAAAAATAGAATTGTGCTGAAAGGTTTATTGCTTTATTAAGTATTCAGGTTGTGTATCATGTTTTTTAAAAGTAACTAAGTAATAAAGTAACTAATTACCTTTTTTCAAGTAACTTGACCAACACTGCTTACCTGCTACTTAACTGCTTTTCTTAGCTGGAACTTTACCTGTAAGTTAAAGACTCCTCACTATCTAAGATACCTTCCCAGTCTTCACCAAGCAAGTGGATTGAAGTAGGATTTTTTTCCAAATGAATTACTCGTCACTTGGAAAAACAAGGACATGGATCTGTAGGATTCTCTTATTTCTTATTTTTCTCCTCTTACAGTTTTTGAGATATCATGGAGTGTTCACCTTTAGATATTCGCTGCCACTATACTAACCTCCTGCTGTTTTCATCCCCAATAGAAGATTCATCCCCATAAAAAGTAAAATAAAAGTTCCCTCAATATCTACCTGCTCCGAGGTACATGTCTGGTTAGTCTCTGTATTGGATCTCTGCTTGAGCAGAGCAAAAACAAATGCTGCAAATGAATTCTGCAGTCTTTCGATACAATAACAGGTCTATAGGTCTACAAATGAAATTCATACTCACTGAAAACAGAGATATTGATCTATTGGAAAACAATGAGAGTGTAAATCTGTGATATGAGGTAGTGACTTTATTTAGGCTCACTGTTCTGAAGAAATGACTCTTTTTATTAGTTATGCAAGCCTCTTTTTATCCATTGACTAAAACCAGTGATTCTCTTAAAATGTGCAACTCCTATTTAAGGCCACCAGATGTCACTGCTGACCTTTCAAACAGTGAGACCAACTTTTTATTTAGCTCATGGTTTTGGCTCTCTCTTTTGCGCTTTATGCATCAGGGCTCAGTTTTTGCATTCTGACTTTGACTAAGAAGCCCTTCATCTCAGTATACACATCTCACACGTTTTAGTGAATCCTAAAAATAACAAGGAGCATAATGCTTCCTCAGTGCAAAGGTTTGGCTTACTTCAGCTGTTTAAAACTGTACTCTTTTTGTATATATAGAATACTAAACTTGCAGTATATTAAAATATATACTGCTTTAAGTTCAGTTCTATATATACTAGAGCTAAAATATATACTTCTTGAATGTGGGTATGCTGATTGCCTGTCTAGTGTAAAGCTCTGTTTTGATGATACAAAGTTCACCAAACTCTAGAGTACAAGAACAGTTATCAGAAACTACTCCATAAACCATCAAGAGATTGGACATGGCACAATTAAGAAAGCAGATCAGCATTTAATGCAGTTTCATATGAGTCCTTAAAATAGTTGCAACCTTATAATCTATTGATGCTTGTTCTTTATCTGTCCACTGTCATATGCAGGCTTTTGGTTTGTGTTCATTAATATTTTCCACTTTTGAATTCTAGACCAATGAGTCATTGGTGGAGCGCATTATTTTGACTCATCCACATCAGGTTTTCAAATTTACATTAAAAAAAAAAATTAGATTTCACATTACTAATGCAATGTCCTTATATGGTTCTAATATATGTCATTATATGGACCAAATATTCATTATGTGCACCAAATATTCACTGCAGACACCAAATCAGAGCACTTAGATCGTCCAATCACATGCTCCTAGCACAACCTAGGTCTCGAATGAAGTCGAGAGGTGACCGGGCCTTTGCAACCGTGGCACCTAGACTCTGGAATAACCTCCCTGTTCATATTTGTACTGCCGAGTCTATCCAGTCTTTTAAATCACGTCTTAAAACTTATCTTTTTACTTTGGCTTTTGATTCTAAGTTGGCTGTTCTAGCTTGTTGTGTTGTTACCTATTGTTTGTTGTCCTGTTTTATTGTTTGTTTTAACTGTCTCATGCTTTTACTGACTGTGAAGCACTATGGTCAACATTGTTGTTTTAATATGTGCTATATAAATACATTTTGATTTGATTTGATTTGATTTGAAATCTATTTCCAATACTTCATTACAAAGACATGCTGACTGTTAGTAAATTATTTGTTTTTACTAACTTTTGGGAGTTTGCATGTTCTCCCTGTGTCTGTGTGGGTTCTCTCCGGGTACTCCAGGCTTCCTCCCGTAGTACAAAGACACGCAGTTAGTGGGATTAGGTTAACTGGAAATTTCTAAGATGAAAATTAAACAATATAAAAAAATCATGGTGATTTTTCTGATTGTGAGTTTGAATGAACTTATCATTCAAAGTCATGAACTTATAAGACAGCTAAAATCACAAAGTGGGAGATTTCTAATCAAACAAATCACCTTTTTGTCATCACTGCAACTAAATTTACAGTACTGCAACAATCATCTCTTTTACCTTTTGAGAAGGCAAAATGTTTTTTTTTCTCCTTTCTGCAATTACAGACTCTGCCGGCCTTATACCAGAACAAAAGAAATACAGTGGGAAATCATATTTGCTAACAGAATTTGTAACAAGACAGCTAAAGGTTAAGCTCAGTGAGCGGCCGCTTGACCGTGCAGTATTGTGTTGTCTAAAAAAGTAAGAAGAAGTGGAGAAGTAATGGAGGGAGACAGCGCAGGAGCCACATGCAACCATCTGCACTAACACAGTTAGTATTACACAGCCTGATTCTGAAAGGAGACACCAAAAATAAGCAGCATCAGCTCTTGGCATCCACCACACCATCAAGGAGGAAAGATTCAAAGCCTAACAGCGGAAAGAAAATGCAACAATTAAATGACCCTAATAGCAGTTTACTATAAAATCAAAATAAATATTAAAGTATGTAAGGACAACATTTAATTTTTGAAATGGTGATGTAATATCAAAATATCAAAACTGACTTGAGGCTTAATAGACAGCCATTCACACACCATCTGAGTGGAGACTACAAAGAACTGAAAGAGACGCAGATAATAAATACACAGGAGGGAATTGTGGGCAGTGTGAACACACCTGGGAACACAGCTGAACAAAATCTAACTGACAAAACAGGGGAAACAAAACTGAACGTGATTCACACAAGACGAGGAACTGTCAAAATAAAATAGGAAGTGACTAAACTTGACACAGAGATGGGAAAGAGGGGGAGACAAAAGGATAAAACACGGATAATTATGGGGACAGGAAGGGATACATTGTGCAAGACAGTGATGAGACTGGGACAGACTGGACAGGGAAAAGAGGAACTAACATAATCAAACAATAACCAAGAAGTAGAAATAACAAAGTTTAAAGGGACTCAAGAACTTTAACATAAGTATCTCATATTTCCAAAGAAATAAATCAGAAGTCCAGGACAGGGTCAAAATACTGGGTCAGACACCCAGGACCACGACACATACAGCTTCAAATGCTTCAGGAGAAATGTAATAAGAATTAAAAGTAATTATTACCTTTGTATTTCACTTTACAGGTCACTGTGGGTCTACCAAGGCACAAAATCTTCACATTTTGATTGCTTTGGAATAATTTGAACATTATACCAAGATATAGACCTAACTTTCCAGTCACTTCCACTATTAATGACTTCTCGCACTATGTGTCCCACTTTGCTAAGCCATCCAGTGGGCTGAAGTCAACCCTGTAGCTGCTTGATTCTGGTCTGAGGCCAGTATGCTTGACACCCTCACTACAAATTCATAGAAGTAATACAAAGTCACACAGGGGGCATTACAGAAGGCCTTTTCTCTATACCTGGAAATGACCGTTTAATTTGAATATTTTTTCCAAAGTTTTCTCTGTTGTCACTCATTACTGCACCTTTGACAAATAGCGTTTTCTCAACAAAGACCCCCAGTGCTATCAGGTGTGTGGCTTTACGTCAGTGCACTTGGTACTTTAACCTCCTCTGATGCAGCTGCTGTTTGCTGTAGAGTTCGACTCACGCACTGAACAGTTCAGACCGAGCCTGAATGACACATTTCAGTCTGTTTTCTATTGGCTGCTGTCACTCTGGTGACGCTCTGACACTCTGATCAAAAACACCTTTGACACATGCCACCCAACAGATCCTTTTAGAAATTTTAACTTGCAAAGGTCTTTCTTGCGTTTTACAAAGTATTTATTATGTATTTTTTTTGTAGTCTCTTTGGTGAAAAGACAGAAAAGACATTTTGTTGATCACCAGAAATATACAAACATCATTCCCAGCAATCAATGGGAAGGTCGTTCTACCTGGTACCTGATTTCAGCTAAATACTTCTGATATCTGTACTGCAGGACGAGTAGTAATACTATGTAAATGTGTCTTTTTGTAAGCTATGTTTATTAGGAAAACTCACCTTTTTCACTTGGTCTTTGCAGTTTTTGTTCATTTTCTCTTTTTAGCTCATTTGCTATTCCTGCAGTAATGCTGCAGTGTCCAGCCATCAGAAGGTAATTTATTTGATCTTTAAGTCACTGGTCTTTTCAACTGATTAGCTGTCTGTAGCTCATAAACCCATCCTGCCTTATCTGGACCTTATTTCTTTACAGATAAAACTATTCAATCACTTTCATTCTCTCACCACTCAGTGACATATATTAGCTCTAGATATGCTATAGGATTTGGCAGTACAGAGTTAAACCAGCCAGCCATCTGCTTTCTAACCCTTTGTCTTATTCGGGGTTGCAAGCAGGTTGGAGGCCTCTCAGTTGTCTTCAGTCTACTGCAGGGCTAGAGTTAAAAACTGGGAAATTTATTTATTTATTTATTTTTTTGCTTTGTTAGTGTAGATCTTTGCTAATAGAAGAAAAGCACCTAAATAACCTGCAGTCTCTCATTTTGGTAGAACACATGGCAAATGTGAGCAGGATCTCTGATATGAGGTGTTGACTGTCTTCACCAGTTAGCATGCTGCCAACCACACCACAGGCAAAACTGGAGATAACATATCTGTTTGTGCCAATTTAACACAACCCTGTTAGTGAATGTTTCCATGATATATACACTGTATACGCTTGTTGCATAGATGATGACATAATAGCTCAAAGACATTGATGTCTGCACTCGTAAACAACCCAGCCACCTCATGCTGATAGTGGCACAAAACATTTGAGGTTTTGAAGAAATTTTCCACAATCACAGCCTTTTCATCCTTTCCACCTTAGTTTTGTTGCTGGCTTTTAATTTGAGCAAAAACAGAAACCGGGTACTGTAAAGTGAAACAGTGATCTGCTGAACATGCATTTATTACGCAAGGTGAGGAAATGAGTTGGAAAAATAAAGGTCTCTTATTTATTTAAAACATTGTACAGGCACTGGTCAGAGACACACAGAGACCTCTGAAAAATAACAGTGTCAGCTGTTCACCAAGTCGCTGTTATTGATGAATACAGTCGGTGCAGCACTATCAGTGTTTTTGTCCCAGAAAGCTCATAAACAGACTGCTTCTCTCTCTCTCTCTCTCTTTCTCTCTCTCTCTCTCTATCTATCTATCTATCTATCTATCTATCTATCTATCTATATATATATATATATATATATATATATACATATATATATTTATATGTATATAACACTACAAAGGTATTGCACTCACATTGGTCACTTAAACCTACCATGGTTGTCACTGTATAAGCCAGTGGTGAATTGTGACAGTCTATAAATGTCAGTGCAGCACCACTCGTAGCTATTAAATGCTGGAAACCTAGACCAGCCAGATACAGAGGGGTTTTTTTTTCTTTCATAATGAAGGGATTAATCATCTTGAGCCAAGCTGTTAATGGTAAAGTTTACCTCGATGTGTTGGAAGCAGCTAGTCACGAATCATAAATGGCTGTTGCCTGAAGCTTTTCTCATCTCACTGTGGCAGTTTCCATTGATGATATTCCACTCTGCAGTATTTAAAATTAATCTGTCTAAAAATTTGAGTATTTATATACATATATCGGTTAATTAGACTTGTTTGACTAATGTGTTCAATGAAGTGCTTCATAATCAGTGAGAAACAAATAGCAGTTTTTATGACTATTTTGACAGTAAAGGTATCCCTGTATCTATAGTAACATTCAACATCAGGAGATAAAAGCTTTAGAAAGCTTTGCCCTCTTAGGTAGGCTGGGATCTGTAGTGTATTAAAGGACATCTTCAGTTTACACTAAACTATTGTTTATTGTATTGAGAATTTTTCCTCAAAGATAAATTCTGAGGTCACATTTGCCCCAAGAGCTGGGACCTTCCCCTCAAGAAAAAATAATTCTGGATACTGTTTGAAATAGAATGAAGATTTAAATCTTATATTTAAAAATTATTTGACAGACTAAATAGTTAAGGAAAGCACTGCAATGGGTTCAGGAAGACATGTGAAGACCACATGTCTTCACATGTCTCCCGAGCAGCTTGTCACTATGCCCTAAAATGCAAGTTAAGTCTACCATGCAAAGAAAAATACATATATAGACACGATCCAGCAAAGCTGCCATCTACTCTGGGTCTGAGCTCAGTCCGAATGGACTTGGAAAAGGGTAAAATTATTCTGAGCAATCAAAATCTGAAGTTATTTTTGACACCATGTCCTCTGAGCTAATGAGGTGAGGGCTCATCAAGCTTGTTACCAGCACACAGTTGAAAAGCCAGCATCTGTGATGATATGGAAGTGTATTAGTACAGGTGGTATGGGTAACTTCCACATCTGTGGAGGTCCCATTAATACAAAATTATATAGAGAGATATTTTGAAGCAATAACTGCTTTAAAAAATCCAGATGACATATTTTTCTGTAAAGGTGAGCTTTTAGCAAGACAAAGCCAAACTCTACACAGACAACACCATAGCTTTGAAATAAAAGATGCCAAACTTGCAGGCCTGCAGCAGTACCTATCACCCACTGCAAGCATCTGGCACTTTCCATGAAAAAAACATGGAGAAGGAGCCAAATATATACAAGGGACCTGGAAAACATTTAGCCCCAAACCCAAATCACTTCAAATGAACGATCAGGTTCCTCATTGATTTCTTGATGTGTAAATGAACTAGTTTTTGCTCCCGTTGCAAGGTAACAACTTATCATCCTAAAAAGTGATGTGTCAGTCATCTGTTCACATACAAAAGATAAGATGCATGAATGTTTGTTTGCATTATGTTAAAGCAGCATTAAATGATTTTCTTGACCTCTTAGAGCGTGTAGCACAAGCTGAAAGCAGCTCTGACGCATTATCATTTTTTAAAGTTCGCAGCATGAACATGTTAACAAATACTCAGGAGACACATATTGTGCAGTAGAGTTGTGTTTAATTATTTCAAAATGTAGTTTTGTTAAGATCTGACAATATTAGCTTCCATTCACTTACATCCTGTTGCTGCAGTTTTGTTCAGATTCCATTCGGTTTGAGCTGTGCTGATAATATGAGCATCATTAAAGTTTAGCGGGCAGGTTGAAGATCCTCTGGGTATTTATGTTTTATGTCAGCTGACAGTTCATTGAATAACTGAACATATTGTTCATGAAACACTTGAGCTGCAGGTGTTACACAACTTTAAGGGCCATTGTCGAGGAGTTTCCTTTTTATTACAGCTTCTTGTCTCCAGCCTTCAGTCTGACCCCGTGTGAGGTTACTCCTGTTACTCCTGTTTCTATATAACTGCTCAAGTCAGATTCAGGAGTGATCAGTTGTATTAACATTTGTCCAATTGGCTCTACAAACCATGTTCAGGAAAATATCCCCCCTTAATTGCAACACTATCATGCATTCAGTTATATTTAGAGACAATATCTACACTAAAAGTAGCACTCCACTCCTATCAGTACTACAACAGGTACTAAGTTTAGCTACAATTTCTATAACCACTACTACTTGCCTTTTCCTATCAACGATGATGGTACTCCTTCTGTAGGAGTAAAGTAGGTTAATACTAGTGCTACTACCAGTACAAGTACAATTATATTTGCTTTACTAGTTTAACAAATTGTTGCAATAATTTTTCACAGGACTCTATAGGGTCTGTAGAGCTAATCAAATGTGCTTGATTAACTGATCAAGGTCAGATGGTGCAATGCTTAATGGTCAAACTGCAAAAAACCCAAGAGCTACACCTCAAACCTTACAGGTCACGTTAACGTTCATAATATTACAAATTAACAAATATTAAACAAATACATATTGTTTAAATGTATTACCAATCTGCAGTTTGCAAAGGTTCTGGAACAATATCTTTTGGATCAAAGTGGAGAGGTTTGGACATAATGCACAGCTGCAAAAATAATAGCATATTAGCGTATCACCACCAGCATCTGTCAGTATGGTGGTGAAAGGGTGAAGATTGGGACAAGATCTGTTGCCATACTACATAGGAATCATAGCCCTTGTGGTCATTGAGTCAACCATGAACTCCACTACACGCCAAAGTATTGAAGAAAATCAAATCTGAGACCATCTGTCCAACAGCTAATGTTTAAGGAAGACAACAATCCGAAGAAGACCAGCAAATCTAAAACACAAAGCTGTGTCAGGACCTTAAAAGAGCCGTGCAAAAATGAATGCCCACTAACTTCAGAACTCAGTGATGTGAGAGACTGCTAAGGTCATGAAGAAAATTATTACTTCCAATCATTGGTGCTAAAGGTGGTTTTACAAGCTTTAGACTCATAGGCTGTTATTAATTATTCACAGGATTAGACTCCTATGAGACTGCACACTTATACAAGCTGAATCTGTGTACACTGCAAACAATCCAAGCCAGTCTAATTGTCACTGTTATTAAGCTTGTCCCTGTACTGTGACCAGGCTATATCATTGCCTACCAACTGCTACCCTTTTGAACTGTAGCACAGTTACTGTAGAGCCTTCTGGTGCTTTTTGTTAGTCAATCTAATACAGATGCAGACATTTCAGAAATGTTGTTTTTCTACTTCAGGCTAAAATTTTGTTATAATTCATAGACTATATTAAGTTAAAGTAAAAATGCGATATTTTTCCAAATCTCACCCCTGGCTGGCAATGAGGATAATGAGACCTGTTGTACAAAGTTGTCCTACGTGCCATTGAGTCATTTTAACATCATTCATTTTGGATTCAGAATAATCAAGCTGAGTGAAACTCTACTTTCTGTCAGTGTTTAACTACATATTTAATCTGAGATGTCTTTAAATAATATAAAGAAGTGCAATTTTAACAGTAGATCTCAGTTTATGTTTGACACCCCTGCCTTACAGGAAAGGAACTGTGCAAATCAGTGCAAAATGGTTCTGAGTAATAACATTTACAAACAAATCTATACTGATGGGAGTGGTCTTTTGCAGGACAATAGTGCCCTCATCCATAGGGAATGAGGGCTCACTGAAATTTGATTTGGAGAAATCAGTTCCAGAAACTGTACTTGTAGTGGACCTTTGCTGATACTTTCCCACATCCCTTAATTTGAATGGGACCTATCATTTCCAAATTTATATGTTTATGCTGTTTTGTATAATTTACTGCAGCCCCTCAGATCATCCTCTGTTTGAAACAAGCTGCTATAGTTCCTCATCATTTGAAATTTCTGCCACATGTATAAGTAATAAGTAAAAGTAAAAGTATATCAATGATTTTTCTTTAATTTGTGATCCGTCCATTTTGCATTGTTTACCACACTTTAATGAAATATTAGAAAACCTTAGCTGAAAAATTACTAATGGACTAGAATATTCAATACTTTAAAAATATATATTATTATTATTAACAAAACAAAGCTTCTCCCATATCCCACATGTTACACAGTCACAGTTGCTTTTTAGAGATTTCATAATTTTTCAGATTTGTTCCCTTCCTTCACAAATAATGACCTTTGACCTTTGAATAATTTAATTTAATTTGCATTCATTTGTGCAACTCTGGTTTTGATCATATGTTTTCAAACCTCTTTTTGTTACTAAAACGCAAAAGTAAACTCAACTTGAAAAAGAGGTTGCATTAAAATGCAGTTTATTCCTAAAGACATGCAGCATACCAGCGTATTAAGCAGCAGAATGAAGCAAACCCTCCAGCTCATGGAGAGCTGCCATTCTGTCATGTGGCAATTGGACAGTCATTAAAATTATGCTGAAACATATGCCTTTATTACTTCTTTAACTGTTGCTACAACTTTTACAAATGCCTTGAGCTTATCTCCAACATGCGCTTTTACCTCTTATCGTTAAGTGTCGCTGACTTTATTCAGCAGTGCCTCTGAACTGCGCACATGCGCATGTTCCAGTGACCCATCATTGATCCCACAAAGGCGAGCCTTCGCCTGACAGCCAATAAAAAGGAGGCCAGCCAAGGAGCCCACGTCACACACAGTTCTGGCAACACTGAACCCTGAACTTACATCATCGAGTAAAGTAGGCCGAAGTTCAACTGCTGCAATCGTCACAGGAGGTTACCACACTGGCAGAGGCAGCCTGAATCAGACAGTATATCAATTGGATTTGCTTTGCTGCTTCACGGCAAAAGTTTATTTTACACTACAAAATTCTGAAAACTATGTGAACATATATTACTGTTTATTTCAGAATTTTAAGTTTGAAATTTTGTGCAATTGTCTCAGCCCTCTTTTTGATTGGATGGCAAGAGACTGTTATCATTCTAAATAAAATGTGTACTTGTCCAGGCGGTCTCCCCTTGGGGTTTCCCTCCAAAAATATGTGTTACTCAGAGAGAGAGACAGATAGAGAGACAGCCACAGCAGTGAAAGCATAGCTACCTACCTCTCTTTCATATCTGAACCAGCTATCAGCGATCAGCGGCAGAGGGAACCGGTTATTCAAAGACGACATCACGTCCTGCTACTGATTAATGATTCACCAGCAACCTGTTACACACTGTGTTTTTCACATCTACAGGGAACAACAGGTTCACCCAGCTAACGCAAGGGCCAAGCCCCCCCCCACCCCTCCTCCCTGACACACCTCCTCACCCTCTCCCTCCCCCATTCTAACCAACCCCCTCCCTCCCACCCTTGTCTTGCGAGACACCCCAGGGTATATAAAGGACAAAGCTCTCCATAGGAGATACAATTGACCAAGAAGGAGAAACAGTCCTCAACTCTCCTGCAAACAGGCACCAGGGACACCTCAGCAGATGAGACCAAGCTAAAGGCTCTGCACTCCAGGCAAACTACTGAAGGTAACCTACTGCTCTTTCTTTTCAGTGGGGCTCATGTTTAAAGTGAGGAGGGTAAAATAATATGAGGCAAAGTAATGTGAGGATCAGTGCAGAATGAGAGGTATCTGCACAGGGATGCTGTTGCATCACCCAGAGTTTGATTTCTTGATGTTGCAGCAGCAGAGCACTTTTTTTTTTGGAGAATATGTATGACTTTTTTTATTCTTTTTTTCCCCATGTCTCTCTTTTTACCCCAAATTTTACTCAACCTTGACCATTTTTCTGCTTCATTCTTTTTTTTCATTCTTCTTGGTCTGTCCTCATTTTTGTCTTTATTTCTGAAACTTCATCCTCCTTTTATATTTTTCCTCTTCCTTGTCACCTTCCTGCAAACTTTCTCCTAACCCATGTTATCCAATTCCAACATTGTTTTTCCATCTTCCTTTTTTCCCCTTTCCTTTTCAACCCCCCACTTAAATCTTTCTTTCCAGACTTCCTGTCACCTTTTTTTCCTCAGTCTATCGGCTCACGCTCTCTCCAGAACCTTCACCATGCCTCCTCAGATCCCGTCCCAGAACCAGAGTGGTCCCAGGATCCTGCAGGGTGATCTCAGTGCCCTCAGTCCAGCTGTAAGGGAGTTTTTGGAGACCAATGTGACCCTGTGCCAGCCAGACTCCATTCACATCTGCGATGGCTCAGACGAGGAGAACCTTGCCATCCTGACCCAGCTGGAGGAACAGGGGATGATCAAGAAGCTCACCAAATATGAGAACTGGTATGTTTGTTACATTCAGTGGTTTATGGAAGGCTTTCTTTTTTAAGAGACTTATTTAGTTATTTAGTTAGTTATTTTTTTTATGTGAGTGAGGGTTTTAAATTGAAAAACAGAAGAAATTATTTCTAATGATAGCTTTAAATTTCTTGAATATAGCTTGGGTTGTTTTTTTTAGCTGGGACAGTGGTGCTTTGGTGCAGCTGGCAGATGCCCAGGGTTGTTGCTGTTGATAATGACAACACACATCATTCTGTCGTCAGCAGCTGTTTAAATATAAAACATACCTGGAAAATTTCTACTTCTTGACAAACCAGTAGGTCTAGGTAGCTCAATCACACCATTCCTTTTTACCAGCTGATATCGTATTGATTATTAATAATGATTTGTAGCTGCTTTAGGAGATTTTAAAACCGTTGCCTACTTTAAAGTAAAGTACAACAAATTGAAAATTTAAAACAAAAGCCCTAAAGTTTTCAATATTTTTGCACTTCCTTTTCTTCTTCCTCTTCCTGCAGCTGGTTGGCCAGAACTGACCCGAGGGATGTGGCTCGTGTGGAGAGTAAGACAGTTATTGTTACCCAGGAACAGAAGGACACAGTGCCCACTCCACAAGGAGGTGGAATCAGCCAGCTGGGCCGCTGGATGTCCCCAGAAGAGTTCGACAAAGCCATGGCTCAGCGGTTCCCCGGCTGCATGAGAGGTACCAGAGACGAACGTGTTTCATAACTGCTATCAGTTCTTAGTAGAAAGGATGACTCAAATATAGGACTAGAAAAACTTGAGAACTTGAAACTAAAATCAAAAGTTTTCACTCATCAATAGTACACTGACTAAATGAATACATTTTTCCCCCTTTCTGGGACCCTATTGAGAATCTAGACAAGTATATCCACAGTGCAGCAGGTACTTTTTAGAAAGAAGGAAAGTGTTTCTTCTTTCTTCTTTGGAGAATATTTTTACAAGTTACAATGCCTTTAAAGTGTTTAAATGAGCTGGAGGCAAATTTTCTTCTTTTCCTGACTGTCTGTTACCTGTGAATGTCTCAAATACCAAAAACCCTAAAATAATATTGAAATAACATAATAATAAGAACATCGCTGTCTGTTTCTATCCTCAGGTAGGACCATGTACGTGATTCCCTTCAGCATGGGTCCAGTAGGTTCCCCTCTCTCTAAGATTGGAGTACAGCTGACAGACTCTCCCTACGTGGTGGCCAGTATGAGGGTGATGACTCGTATGGGGAAAGCCGTTCTGACCGCCCTGGGGACTGGAGAATTCGTCCGCTGCCTGCACTCTGTCGGCTGTCCTCTGCCACTCAAAAGTACGTCAAAAACTGATCAACTCATTCTCCTGCAGCTATACGGGGGGAAAAAAACAGATACTAAAGAACTACTGCATAATGCTACTGTTGTACTATGAGTATGAATCAGTTACTACTCTGATTACTGTTGCTCAATGATATTTTCACTTATATTTTAGTTACACAATAGCGCTTTTGCCACAAAACTACTAATAGACCACTGAAATGAACAAATGTACTAATTTGTCTTTCAGAGCATCTGGTGAATAACTGGCCCTGCAACCCTGAGCTGACACTAGTCGCTCACATCCCAGACCGCCGACAAATTATCTCATTTGGAAGTGGTTACGGAGGAAACTCCCTGCTGGGAAAGAAGTGTTTCGCCCTTCGCATTGCCTCACGCATCGCTAAAGAGGAAGGCTGGCTGGCCGAACATATGCTGGTAAGAAATGAAGAGACTGTCACTTAAACTTGGATTTATCCACATACTGTTCATTTTCACCAAACCAAATATTTCAAATATTTCATGTGTTCAGATCCTGGGCATCACCAACCCTGCTGGAGAGAAGAAGTACATGGCAGCAGCCTTCCCCAGCGCCTGTGGAAAAACAAACCTGGCCATGCTCTGCCCCACGCTGCCCGGTTGGAAGGTCGAATGTGTGGGAGATGACATTGCATGGATGAAGTTTGATGACCAAGGTAAAGGAAGGACGTTTTTTTAAAGGTCTTCAAGGATGTACAAATGTCAAAAATATCATTAATCCAGTACAGCGGACTTTAACATTTCTAATTTGTGTGTTCACCCTGGTTCTAGGAAACCTCAGAGCCATCAACCCAGAGAATGGCTTTTTTGGCGTTGCACCCGGCACCTCAGCCAAGACCAACCCCAATGCAATGGCAACAATCATCAAGAACACCATATTCACAAATGTTGCAGAGACAAGCGACGGCGGTGTGTACTGGGAGGGAATGGACCAGTCACTGCCTGAGGGAGTTACCATCACATCCTGGAAGAACAAACCTTGGCACTCAGAAGATGGTAAGCAGCTCTTTGATTTTAAGCAACAGCTCACAAAAGAAGAAAAAGAAGCAAGACTACAAGATGTCAAACATTTAAAATCAGTATTTAAGGTGGAAACAGAAGTGTAACGAAAGCAATTTTCAAATGTCTTGTAACAAGAAAAAAAGCTTTTAATCTTTAATTGTTAGACCCCAAAAATTTCAGAGTACAAGATTATATTATAAAAAATAGGGATAAATAACAGAAAGATCATATACTTTAAAACTGAGAAGAAGTGTGCGAGTGTCATAAAAGTAAAAGGTTCTTATTTTCTTTCTTTTTTCTTCTTCTTCTTCTTAGGCGAACCCTGTGCTCATCCCAACTCTCGTTTTTGCACTCCGGCAAGACAGTGTCCCATTATTGACCCACAGTGGGAGTCTCCAGAGGGAGTGCCAATAGAGGCCATCATTTTTGGTGGGCGTAGACCAGAAGGTGAGAAGAGACTACAAAAGATGGAAATGAATACACCAGTTGCCCTTTGATTAAATACATGAGAGAAAAATAAGACATAAATACTTCTCAGAAAATAACTGGATAATCAATCTGCTTATTTTCAGGTGTTCCCCTTGTGTATGAAGCTTTTGACTGGCAGCATGGTGTGTTTGTTGGCGCTGCCATGAGGTCAGAGGCCACTGCTGCAGCCGAACACAAAGGTCAGTATATGATAGTGTCCTTTTTTGGCATGAAAGACAATCAGTGGATGCTTAAGGAGTTTCTTAGATGATAATTTTGACTTTTACCTAATATTCTATAAATTGTTTTACACTAGCGACAATTTAATCTGAAATTCTGCTAAAAAAACATTTTCAGAATTCTTGAATGACAACAAATAACACATTAATGTCACAGGCTTTAACATACAGTGTACTGACCAATCTCTAATTACTTTTTCTTCCAGGCAAAGTAATAATGCATGACCCCTTCGCTATGCGCCCCTTCTTTGGCTACAACTTTGGCCAGTATCTCTCTCACTGGCTGAGCATGGCTGATCGCTCCGGTGCCAAACTTCCTAAGATCTTCCATGTCAACTGGTTCCGCAAGAGCCCCACTGCCGGCTTCCTTTGGCCCGGGTTTGGTGAAAATATCCGCATTCTGGACTGGATGTTCAGACGGGTGAATGGCGAGGCGGGCGCCATGCCATCAGCAGTGGGCTACCTGCCTTGTAAAGACTCCCTAAATCTCCAGGGCCTTCAGGGACATGTGGACCTGGATGAGCTGTTCTCCCTGGATCAGGAATTCTGGCAGAGGGAGGTGGATGAGATCAGGAAATACTTCACCACACAGGTGAACGCCGACCTGCCCAATGAGGTAGCACATCAACTGGCTCTCCTGCAGCAGAGGGTGAAGCAAATGTGAAGAGGAAATAGCCACATGTTAGCAGCTGTAAACAATTGTAGGGTTAATTCTCCAGACTGTTTATCTGTAATTCTAGACTACAGTGTTGGCAATAATAGAATGACATGTAAGACATTCTGGAAATGAAATATAGTAACTGGGAAACAGCATCTTAAAATTACAGAACAGAGTATGAGTAGCTAGATTATCTCTTTAATGTAGTCTTAATTTATGGTAAAGCCTTAATGTCCTTTATGAAAATAAGCAATTCTCCTTACAGCATTTGGTTTTTACCACTGTGACATTCTATAATTTGCTTGGGCTGTTCATTACAAGAAATCCATCCAAATCATGGAGAATGCAAATCATGAAACTGTAGAAATAGTAAAGATAAACATTCCTGACTATGCTCATTAGAACTATCTCAGCGAGATAATATCAGTAAAGACTGCTGAACTGAGCTGGAAATGTTACATTTCCAAGCATCTTCATCTTCATTTGTAGCAGCAATATTTTTTGTTCTGTCGTTCCAATGTATTGTCCTATTGTCTTCTATTTAATAATAACTTATTGTGAATGCACATCCTACTGTCATTGTCATATCGAATTATATGGCAGAGACAGAGTCTATGTTAGCTCAGGTCTCACAAAAGGGAATTTTGTATTATTTTTGCCTTAATTTATTTTTATACTGACTTAGTATCACCTGGTTCTCTTGTGTTGTAATCTAAGCCCCCAATGAGGTGAAACAACAATAAAAGTATTTAAACTTACTCGTGGTTCTGTTTCATTTTTCAAGGATCTGGTTTTGTTATTATTATTTTATTTTGTAAGTGTTGAGGATAGTGTGGCAGAGGAAAGAATAAAACCAAGCATTATTATATCAAGCTGGTACAACACCTCCATCATATCCCCAGCTAGGAAAAAATAATGAGAAGAACTTAGAGTTAAAGGTAAAACTAAACTTCAACTAAACTACATGTATCTATATATCTGTAAAAAGCAATAATCTAAAAATATGGTCTTAGTTTGTGTTAAAATATCTGAAATCAGTCTTTCAAATATACTAAGAATGCTAAAACAAAGAAAACATGATTATGTAAGCCGTTTTTGACACTGCAATTTAAAATTGGACTTTAGAGTTGGTGGAGTAACCGTTCTTGGTAAATACTTCATGCAGTTTGTCCCAAGGTTTGCATATATCTTGGCAAGGATTTTCTACCTCTCCTCTTTGCAGATCTTCTCATAATCCTGAAGGTTTAAAGGTTGTTGCTTGGGAAACACAGAGCTTCATTTCTCTCTATAGGTTTTCTATTGGATTAAGATCCAGACACTGGTTAAGGTGCTCCATGATGTTACTGTGCTTCTTCCTTTGTTGCCTTGGCTGTATGATTTGGGTTATTGTCTTGCTGGAAGACCTATTCATGAGTCACTTTCAGTCCTTGGCTGAGTGATTAGTGCCATGCAGTCATCTTGTACTCTTGGCATAAACACATTCCCAAAGCCTAAAGTTTCCAGCTCCATGTTTGGGATAGTATTCTCTGTGTCATCTTCAGCAAATGCAACAAGTGAATTGATGCAAAAATTACTCAATTTTGATCTCATCTACCACATGGGCCCTCTTGAGCAGGGGTGCTTTGTTGTCACTCCAGGATTTCAAACCATCACAGCACAACGTGTTACAAATATTCTTGGTATAATCTTTGTTCCATTTTTGATCAATCAGACTAACTGCTGTGATTGCTTGGGGTTTTTTTCACCATGATTCTTCTTTTTTTCACTATTGATAGTTTTTTTTAGACATTCAAACTTTGTGAAGATCATCAATCTTCTTGCCGATGTTCTTAGATGGCTTTTTGTTCTTGCAAGATTCAAGATGTAGACAGGTCAGAAGTCCCAGGTGCTATTCAAAAAACGGGTGCAATTAACTGTCAGTGTTGGCCGTTAATGCTTAAGTTGTTGCCAATTAAACTTTTGTTGAACAGTTTACTTTTGTTTGTGCTAGTCAGTAGGAGATAAAATAATTATTTACCTTACTAAAATGAACATTAATTTGTCTTACATCTTTATTTCTGAATAGTTTGTTGACATTTTATCATTTACTTTTACAATAAACCTACCACAGAAATTATAAACTGGTTACTTTTTTGTAAGTGGCTAAAACAGTGAGTTCAAGTCAATATGTTTTTCTCTCCACCGTAGATCAGCTGATCGGGGACTCTTACAAGAAAGTGTTTGTTTTATTGTTCAACTAAATCCAATGATATTTAACCCTGATTTGAACCATATAGCTGTCTCTTTTCGGTTAAGGTTGGGATTAAAACATGCAGACATGACAGGTAACCCTGTAGTAACATTTAGTTTTGCTGCCAAAGCTCAGGCTGTTGGTGACTTCCCATGATGTGTTGAGCATAATTTTTCTCTGCTCAACTCTTTTCAGTCTAGATACATTTATATGCCACTATGTCATGTCATTAATTTTTGTCTGTATTGCAGTTGTGTATTGTTCGTGGTCTCTCTGTGTTGCTCTTTTCTTGACCCTGATGAATGGGTGTTATAATTCAGCTGCGTGCAGGCAGGAGAGGACCCAAATGCAGACTCACAGAGACGGGACTTGGTGGGCGTTATTTGCTGAATGGAAAATAATACACAATTAAACTGGGAAATTATAAGACCTAAACACACGGGTAAAAACACGGAGAATCACACACAACCATGAGGGAGATCGCGACACAGGCCTGAGGGAGACGCTGACATAAATACACAGAAGGATAACAAGGAAGTGAGAACACACGAGGAACACAGCTGACATGAATAACCATATCGAGACAGGGGAAGCAAAACTGAACAGAATGAACATGGAAACACGAGACCTTCACAATAAAACAGGAAACGGAGGATCGTGATGCAGGAGTGAAGGAGAGCCAGATGAGAGGGAGTGAGGGAACATGAGGGAGAGGGAGCAGACATGACAGGCTGGTGAAACATAGATAAACATGATGGAATAAAATACAAGGAGGAGAAACAAGGCACAAGAACTCATACAAGCACATAAGCGCAGGCACACAGAGGGAGACACAGAGGGCAAAGACTCAAGGGGGAATCTAATAAACAAAAGCTAAAGAGAACAACCTAGGTACTATAGCATAAACTAAAGACTTGCAAAGTGGACTTAAACATAAATCATAATACAAAATGACAAAAACACAAGAAATCTCAAAATGCTGGGTCAAATGACCCCGACCATGACAATGGGTTTCTTCCCATTAAAGGCAAGTTCTTCTTCCCCACCATCACCAAGTGCTACTCACAGGGGGGTTATCTGAACATCTGTTCTTTTTTTTCTGTTTCTGAATTGTAATAAAAAAGTTGAAATTCTGTTGCTGAAGTTATATTGGTATCGTGTGTTTTATACAGTGCTGTATCCCAGACACAAACAGCTACATAATATAGCCCGCTGTATACACTATAGTCAGTCTTTTACTATAACCTCACAAAGAGTTAACTAATCCTGTTTTTAACACAGAAGTTGTTACATGCAAAACATCATGTAGACAACAGGACAATCTGTACTGCAATCAGGTCACCTGGACTGTGGCTGTGTGAGGCCACATGTTTTTGTCCCATGGTACACTGGAGCTGTTGTGTAAGATATGAAGATAATGACAGGGACTGAAGTTAATCATCACTAACTTGTTTTTGACACTATCTTTGATTGAAAGAATGTTTCTAAGAACACTCAAACCAAGAGACAAGTAACAGAAATAAATTTTCCACCAGAGGCCGGTTAACCAGTAAAGACTCATAATCAGTGACAGATCATCCAGAACAATTATTGCAAAATGTTCCACTCATCTCCACGTATGAGCACTTAGACATTAAATAAACACAAAATAGGTTACTGGGGAAAGTTTTTGTTGTAGCATTTCCAGCAACCAAAGTGAATTTGCAGGTAAACATCTTTATTCAGGCTGCAGTTCAATTGAATCGTACAGTTGCAAGAAAAAATGGTTAAAGTTTACTGCTAAAAAGACCACTTCAATTCACGTTTTAAGTTAAATCAAGGCCTTATGGTGTTATTATCTGAAGAAGAAACAACAAGATAACACATGCTGCAGTTTCCATAAAGAATTCCCATTAGAGTCCCACTAACTAACTGCAGGATGATTGGATGTGAAGTCCATACAACTCCTGTAAATGTACAACAAATGTACACAGGAGACACAGGTTAACAGACACATGACTATTTACTCTTTTGGCCTACAATGTTCCTGCACCAGGACCTGGTCATAACACAACCAGCCAAACAGCAACCTCAACAGGCAGAAATCACGACAACGCAGAAATACTAAAAACTGCCAAGTCAGTCCACGTGTTTAAATGACCAGGTTCCCCGCATTAAAAAGATTGCCTGGTTTCAAAGGATAGTTTCTCACCCTTAAAAACCCCTTTCAGAATGGTAAAGTTTTTTTTGTTTTTTTTTTACCATTTTTTACCATTACTCATTCATCTGAATACTGGACTTAGAGGAATGATTGCTGATGTATGGAAGCCTGTTTCTGACACTAAAAAACAAAACAAAAACAAGTATCCATAACTCAAAATTTCGAGTTATTTTCTTGAAATTTCGAGTTAATAACTTGAATTTTCGAGTTAGCTCTGCCAATCAGTAATCTACGTGAATGAGGTCACTTTCTTGTTACCCGGAAGCATATCTGTGCATTCATGACTGGCTGTAATACTGGTAGCTTAGCTGTAGCATTTCTACCTGAGGGCTTCAGCTTCCGGGTAACAAGGAAAGGACGTCATCCACATAGATTACTGATTGGCAGTGCTTTTCTCAAAATTTTGAGTTAATGAGTCGAAATTTCGAGTTAATAAGTTGAAATTTCGAGAAAATAAGTCAAAATTTTGAGAAAATAAGTCAAAATTTCGAGTTATGGATCCTTTTTTTTTTTTTTTTTGTGGCGGAAATGGGCTTCCATACTGATGTATCTAACAGGCTTAGCCACCACAAATTCAAATCACTGATTGACCGCTTGACTGTGTTGGTTACCTGACTGTTCATATAGTGAACTGCCACAGGTCCAAGGTTTGTGCTCCAGTTTTGGTGAATTAAATTCTAGTGTCTGTGCATTGAACCCCTACAGGTTATGACTGCACATTGCCAACCGAGCATGCTAGTGTTAAATGGTCATTTAGCATTTTTCCCTTTCAGTGTCCAAAGCAGAATCCAAAAACAATATTTATGCGAGCTGTGCAGGACATTCACAAAAGATACCAAATGGATGTTGCATTGTAGTTGTTTTTTTGCTTTAATATTGAAGTGCAGCTTTTTAATTTTGTTTACATTAAAATCCCTTTCACACTCATTCTTATAAACCTGCCTTTTTTTTCTTTAAATTGTTTTATATTTTATTTTATATAAGGTTTAAGGAAAGTGTCCGTTTCATTACCTTACAGTGAAGTCAGCCATGTTTTTCAATTGGAAAAAAAGTTCTGCACCATGCACAAAAACATTTTATGTAACTTAATTTTGGCATAAACAGGATTGTTTGTCTGATTGTGTTGTTAGCGATTCATCTTCTTTGAGACAATGATTTATTCCTTATGTTCTGCCAGGACTGGACCAGTTGTATATTCTTGATTTTCAGCAGCCTAATCTGAGGAAATAATTACCTCACGACCACGCAGAGGCATACTTCGACTGTATGTCTCAATCTGTTTTTGTGCACAGCTCTTATCTAATGTTCTAAATTGTGTAAGCTATTTTTACATCTATAAATTCTTATCATTGTGGCCTATCTATAATGTTCCTTTTGTCCATGCTTTTATGATTTTTTTTAATATTTACAAGTTTATACATGTAAGGCAATGATTGATTTTGGGTCAACCATATAATACAGCTGCACAAAAAATAATGAATAAGATTTAAATGTGTTTTATTAGTACACAACACAAACAGACACATATAGAAAAGCTATTTTGTTCAAATATCAACTCTGATGTACATTGAAACTTTTGGCTTTCTCTTTGGTCTCCCTGGTTAATTAAATGTGTAAATGTGACAAATTTAAAATGCATTTCATGATAGAAATGTTCCACATAGTTTGCTGATATGTTAACCAGAAAAACGTTATGGTGCATATTAAATTTGTGGTCGGAGTTTCTTGTTGTTTAGTTTGTTACCTTTAAACCTGCAGCTTGCAAAGTTTTTGCATGGCATGAATAAATAAAGTTCTGTAAAGACACAGACTGACACCAAATTTTGCCAGGTGACACAAACACAGGAGAATACAAAATGCTGAAAATGTGAAGTAAAAGCCAGCTGAGATTTTCCAGGAGACCACTAAAAATCTGCTAGCTTATTGTCAGTGTTTCAACTTCACTGCAGACACAAAAAGAACAAACAAAGGAAAGAGTCTGAAACTTTGCTTCACATCTGAAGGTTCACGAAGGTTCTGGGTTTCACTTTTCATTTTCTCTCCGCAAGCCAAAGACATATTATAGGCTCACTGATGGATGTGGGCAGATGAAGTTCACAGAATAAGGTGCTGTAATTATGTATGGGTAATTATGTATGTATACTGTAGTGAAAAGCACTATAAAATTTCCATTCCAAAAATTTACTAAGGAGTACTTATGTATTTATTTATTTATAGTGTGACAGGGCACACTGTCCTGCCAGGAGAAGCTGATGTCAGTAGACTTCATGTTCAGTGCAATGAAATGTAGGGTGGTGGTTAGTGTCACAGTGATATTCACATTAATTGCTTTTCCAGGCTAATATGTCATAATGATGATCAGTTCTGTTCAGTTCACCTGCTGGACGTTTTTATCTTATTCCTCTGTGTCATGGTCCTGAGCCTGCCGGCTCAGTGTTTTGTGTTTCCTTATGCTTTTGTTCATTCCGAGTATGTATTCTGTTGTGATTTGCCATGTGTTAGGTTTCTGTTCTTTGCCTGCCTGCTCCCACTTCTGTGTTCCCTCTGTCTGTCCATGGTGTCACACTGTCTGTTTGTGAATCAGTCTGCTTAGTTCAGTGTCTTGTCCAGTTCTGTGTCTGTGAGTTTCCTGTTTTATTCTGAAGGTCTCTGTCTCATGTGAGTGTGTTCAGGTTACGTTTCCCCTGTCCCGTCAGCCTTGATTTCTCCCAGGTGTGTTGCCCTCCTGTCTCTCATCCCCTGATTACTGGTGTGTGTATTTAAGCCCTGTGTGTTCTCCTGCCTGTTGCCGGTTCGTCTGTGTTACTCCGTGTCAGTCTGCGTTACTGTGTTCCTCGGTGTCCTGTTTCTCGTCTGCATCTCTCTGCCTCTCACCCCGTTCGTATGTTCTCAGGTTTGTCATTTAGCTTTCCCAGTTTAGGTCTTTAGTTTTGTCTTCCCTCTTGCCTGTTTTGCCACCTCACCTCTGTGTAAATAAAACTTCACTAGCATTTCATCCCCTGCTTGCATCTTGGGTCCTCCTTCCTCCAACACCACACGGCTCGCCTCGGCAGCCGTGACACTCTGTGCTGCCAAGCTCCATACATGTCCAAAAACAAGACATACTGTAAATGGCTCCATTGAACTGATTGCCGGAAGCACACAAACACACAGTCGTGTTTTCATATCCATTAGGGGACATCTAATTGACATAATGCTTTCCCTAGCTGCTCCCTAGCTCTAACTATAACTTAATTGTAACAGTGACACCAAAACCACATGAGTCTCAAAATGCCTTCAAACTCGTGGGGATGTGGATTTTGTTCTCATGAACGGTTGTTGGTCCCCACAAGTATAGTAAACTTTCAATTTTGGTCCCCACAAAGATATGAAAGCATAGTACACACACACACACACACACACACACACACACACACACACACACACACACACACACACACACACACACGATTCGGTGATTCAGTGATTCGGTGATTTAGATCTTCAGTATGTATCTTTATACTCCTGTGTCTTCAGTCTGCTTTGGGCTGTTACAGCATATTGAAAATATTAGGTTTTGAAAAACAGAGTTAAACTTCCCTTTTTAACCACAGGATCTGTGGATAAAATATAAATAACAATAAAAATATTTATTAATTGTCCAGCGTTAATGGATATACCAAACAGAAAAGATTAAAAATGTGATAGAAACTGAGCCAGAGTGACAAAAAGACAGTTACGCAATGACAAGTAGCAGCATCAGAGGGGAGGTGAGGCCTTATCAGTTTTGTGTGTGTTCTTGTTTAGTGGCTGCACAGATGACACAGTGACATCACTGCTGGGCCACTCACCCTCTCTGTTAGGCGTCAGCAGGAATGCTTCTGCGCAGTGATTGGTCAGTGCTCACAGGGAATTCCGATGACTCTACGTTTTGCTGAAAAGTCCAGTTCACACGCAACATCTGCCCACATAACCTCCCCAGCGTCATTTGTAGACTCCATCATGAAAATTTGGTTTGCTTAGATGGATGACGATAAGGTATTCAAATGCTGTGTTCTCAGTTCAACATATCATGGTTTACAGTACTTGAGAGTTTCTTCTAGTTCCTCGCTGCTCCAATTTATTGTTAATTTTCTGTTTAATTTCAATTCATACCAATTCATACCTTCCAGGCATTGTGTGTGAGTCATTTCTTTAACCCTCAGACCCAAGGATGTCTTTTGAGCCTCATAATTTGTGACAGCTTCAATTCTTTTCAGTGGTCCTTTAGAGTGAATTCAGTAGTTCGTTTCTGCATTGAAGGTGTCTGTAGATGCTATCTCTCGCAACCCAGGGGGAGCAATGTGCCTAAACACAGTGACTTGTTCCCTCTGGGTCGGTGAAAAGGGTTCATTGGTTCAGTTCATATATAGCAGCATCTTATTTACAAATGATGAGAAGGCAGAGCATGAGATGGACCCGTTGACTGGTGTGGTGTGAGGAGTAATGGGGGCACTGGATTGGACCGTAATGGTGAAGATATAGCCAGCTTTCAATTTATCATTTGATCTGAACTGGGCACTTTATTAAGTATGTCTGTTAAACTCATCATTAACTCAAGTGTCTAATCAGCCATTGACATGGCAGCAACTCACTGCATGTTGGCATGTTAAGATGACCCGCTGAAGTTCAAATTGAGCATCAGAATGAGGAAGAAAAATGATTTAAGTGACTTTGAACTTGGGCTGGTCAGAGTGTTTCAGAAATTGCTGAGTTGCTATGATTTTCCCACACAGCCATCTCTAGAGTTTACAGAGAATGGTCTGAAGATGAGAAAATATTTGGTGAGCAGCAGATCTATGGATGAAAATACCTTGTTGATGCAAGAGGTCAGAGGAGAATGGTCAGCTTTGAGCTGATGGGAAGGCAACAGTAACTCAATAACCACTTGTAAAAACCAGGATACACAGAAGAGCATCTCTACACCTCGACATCAGACCTTGTAGCAAATAAGCTACAGCAGCAGAAGACCACATCACACCACTCTTGTCAGCTACAAATAGTATATTGTGCCTATGGTTTGCACAGACTCAGCAAAACTTGACAACAGATGACTGGAAAATCTTAGTTGGTTCTGACAAGTCTCCATTTCTGCTGGGACATTTCAACTGCAGGGTCTGAATTTAGAGTAACATGAAAACATCGATCCATCATCGACTGCTGCTGCTAGGATAATGGGGAAACATTTACTTGACACATTTTGTACCTTTTAGCATTGTTTAAAGGCCACTGCCTACCTGAGTATTGTTGCTGACCATGCCCATCCATGAGAGACATCTCTGAGGCTGAGAGGTTGAAAGTCTCAGACATCTGGGGGGAGCTCAGAATAGAGCTGTTTGTCTCTTATATTGAACCAGATGAGTTGCTTTAGGCATTCAGACAACACTAAAATAGCTGGCTTAGCCTGCTGCCACCATGATGGCTTCTGATGGTATAAAGGATCCACAAAAAAAAGAGCCTTATGCTTACTTACTCTATGACTTTGAAAACCATGGCTTTTTAATTTAATCATCCTATGTTCTCTGCAAATAGTGTCAAGTCTTGCTAAATACAAGTTAATGTTCATTTAGTAAATTATCACGTCAGTTACAGCAAAAAACTGTACTTTATGTCTTGACTCTCAAAAAAGTAATAAGCAGATAAATCTACTTTGACATAAACTCTTTCATTGCTGCACACACACATTGTGCTAGAATGTTCGTGCCAAAAAAAATGGTTAAAGGCTGAAAATATCAACTTAATCTTATGAACAGCATCCAGATGATTTAATAAGCTACATTAGTCTTTTGAACATAAATGGCTTAATGAGAGGATGTCAAGGCAAAGTTGACAACTTGAACTCCCTTCTGCTAAATTCTGCACACAGATTTTAAAGTTTCTTTTTTCAAAGTGTTAAAGTGCCTAAATAAGTTTAAATAAGTTGGTAAAAGAATAAAGTGTAGCGTTTTTCTTTTACATGTCACTGCAACTCTGCTGCTTTCCCCACCCTCGTTCAGCAAGTTGTACCACAGGGAAAAAAGAAAAAACACAGGAGAAAGATGAAAAATAAATTTATGCCACCTGTCAGAAATTGATCTTTGATTTTTATTTTAAATGACTTGCTAGAAACGAGGAAAGAAGAAAGGAGATAATAGTTTTGTGAATTCACTCAAATGATCCTTACATGATCCCTGGAATGACTTTCAGTAATCAACCCTCATTTCTTCATCACCTCATTAATTGTTCCATCTCCATTTTATGACGTATCCGTAACTCATTCAGCCTTTTTCTGCTCTCGTAGGCCATAAAACAAACTGAATAGTGTTTGTTCAGTAGGCTGACTGCCAAGTGTGTAGCAAGACCGATAGTAGAAAGAGAAAGAGAGATAGGAGAATGACTGACCCTGCAGTATGAGGTGAGAGCTGATGTAGAAACTTGGCAGGAACAGAAAAGAGTGTAATCTAGTGTAAGTTGTTGAGTCATTGGAATCTGTTCGATAACTGGTTCAGGTTCATCTGGCTGGGAGTCACTCAGTGATCAAGAGGCTGACAGCTGACAGCCACAGATCAAAGGGCAGAGCCGAGCCTTTAATGTCGACTGTGACAAGTTTAGTGCATTTTCAAGTTTACCCTCATTTTAGCCTCACCCTATCAAGTCTCAAGTCCTCCTGTGCATCTAAGTTAGGCTTTAAAACAACAAGACCAAGTGGCTCTTAATTAAATTCAGATAAATTCAAGCATCAGATCAGTCTAGGTTATTGTATTTGGCCTTAGAAACATGGTGTTCAACCAAATGCTCACCCTAGCTGACATTACCTTATTCGGCAGTAAAACTGTGAGGAATATTTTCTCATTAGTTTTGACCAGGATATGTCCTTCAAGGAAATATGTAGGACTGTTTTCTATCGTTAGAGCAATGTTCCAAAACTTAGAAACATCCTGTCCAAGAGTGACATTGGAAAACTGGTCCATGCATTTGTCACTTGAAGGCTGGACAATTGTAACCCTTCCTATCTTGCTGTTCTAAAAGCCTTCAGTTAATCCAGAATGCCACAAGAGTACTAACAGGGCCTAACAGGAATGAATGCAGATTTAAGGCGCTTCTGCAGTGGTTTCACATTACACAACTTAAATACAATTTTTTTGAAATGTTTTTTCCAAACTTTTTTTTTTAACCTCCTAGGACCTGGCGTCCACATATGTGGACATCACTTTTTGGGTTATTTAGACCAAAATACTCAATTTTGCTCTACAAGGGCCTGATATCCACTTACGAGGACTTTATACTGCTACTGTTCTATCAAAATTTTAAACGAATATCCTCATATGTGGCTCTGATTTTTCATAAAAACAAAAATAAGGTAAAAAACATAAATCTGGTAATTCTTTGTTTTTACATTCATTGGGCCCCAATATGACCAAATATCAAAGAGAAATTAAAAATGCATGCCATGGAAGAGTTCGGTCTTAGGAGGTTAAATTAATTTCAAACATGTACAGGTGAAGCATCAAGTAAATACAGATATGTTCATGTCAAGTCTCACAGTTTTTGAGATCAAGTCTCAAAGCATGTCTTACTTGTAGACAAGCGTTTCTGAATGTGTGTTATTGCTACTTCTATTACATAAACGTCTGAATACTTGATGACATTGTAAATAATTGCAAATGTTTATAGTCTAACCATGCGGATGCCTTAAATTGCATTCTATTGGTCAGCAAGGATCACTTTTCAGGTTGCAAAAAGATATTCTGCTGTGCAAATGATCCTCTAAGATATTGATAAGTTAAAGGTCTCAGTCACAATGACCATGTGGTTTATTATGTAGATAAGTAACATAAAGCAGGGGATGTTTTAGGGTGTGTTCGTGTGATTGAAAAGTGGCTTTGTATTTCACATCCCATTTGGTTTTAAAACATCAAGATGGTAATGACAAAAATGCTCATTTTGAGCCTTCAAGTTAATTTAGGGGCTCAAGTTAATTTGAGGAACGGATGCACATTTTCTTTGTTTACTTGTTTTGTCATGTTTTGTTTTCTTTGTAATGGAGAGTGCAAAAGGCCCGTCGGAGCCACCTCAACAGGCAAGGTGGTCTTCCGCAGGGAATTGTCATCCACCATCAAGCCTTCCTGGCATTGGTGATCCTGATACTGGTACTTTATAAAAACTGAAAACAGACAAACACATTTCCAGCCAAAACACTCAGGGCGCTTTCTGCAGCTTAATTTAAAAAGACCCAAATGAAAATGAAAGCCTTGTTGCTGTTTTTGACATTCAGTATCCTTGCTATTAGCAAGGATACTGAATGTCAAAAACAGCAACATACCAAAGTGAGGAAACCCAACCATTAAACTGTCTTAAAACCTGCACAGACATTTTATTTACAACATATTTTCACAGTGCCATCATGCAGCAGACACAGCATGTTCAGAGTATCTCACATGTTTTTACTAACATGCAAAGTCTAAAAAATAACATTTTTATAAAAAGTCTGACACACTTCCTCCTTTCCGTGCTTTCATGTATTTTCAACAAATACAAACAACACAATCAAAAGGTCTGAGTCTCCCTGGTGGACCAGGTCAGTGAACACTGACCCCTTCAACACTAATAACTAGAGATATAGTAAATCTAACAATCATAACCATGATGTGGCCATTGAGCCTTGAACTCTAATTCAAGTACGCCATCTGCTGGATACATATTTACAGAAACTTAATGCCGCAGATGAAAATAAAATGTGTTTCAAGTGTCACACAACAATTAAAAGCTTTGATAATTTTTTCGCTAATTTGGATGCCACATGATGACAGTAGGATCATATTTGAGTTTAAATATCACAAAACCAATCATCTATATTGCAGAGTACCTTCTGTCAGACCAATGCTTCAGCCTGAATCAAAGTACAGTCAACAGATCTGCTGCATGATGCTATCACATCAACATGGAACAGGAGCTAATCTAAGGAATGTTCCCAGCAGCTTTTTGAAATGTGCATACAAACCAAATCTTGTATGTGTGCAAAGTGTCTGTGCATGTGTGTGTGTGTGTGTGTGTGGTGGATGAATGAATGTGTGTCAAAGGCTCCTTTCTTGCAAAAAAGAAAAAAAAAGAAAGCCTCCAAAAATTAATAAAAACAAAATAAATAAGCAGAGGAGACTCGGGTGAATTTATAAAACTTTTTATTTGTTTTTTTAAATCGAAGGCTAACTGAAATGTGTCTGATTCATGTTCTGTGACAACAACAATAAACCATTGTCTTGTGTTTGTAACAGAAAAGAAAATAACAACATAGCAAACCCAGCAACACATAGACCATCCAATATAAATTAAAATAAACTGTCTTAATACACAAATAAGCAGTTATTATCACTGAGAATAAGCAGGCCTCTATATAAGTGCATGAGCCATGCTGTGACAGATAACAGATTGAAGTTAAACCCTCAGCTCCATGTTCATTCTTTTTATGAACCTGGTGCTAAGTTTGAGTGATGGTAAAACCAGCATTGCAGAGAATAAGTCAGAGTTCCCACATTTTCATCCAACATCTGGTCCTGAGTGAAGATTTCACTCCGAAGCTGCTGATTATTTGTGTGCAGTTTTATTTTTCTGGACACAATCGCAGCATTTTATCAAGCTTTTCTAAAACATCTGGACCAGCTGCACGTAGGAATCCTTACCAGAACAAACTGGTCTATTGTACAAGCCCCACAGTTTACATGCTTGCAGGATAAAACTCAAGGACAGGTGGAAGACTTCTACAATAGTCACTGCGGTGTAAGATACAGAGGCTTATTTAAATACGAACACATAACATAACTGCGAACAAGAGTGCTTTTGTATACTTTTTCTTCGACATTGTCAGAGGAGAGGCGCCATGCAGCGCTGATTAAAAGAGCAGAGCAAGCAGAGAAAAATGCAATGATACAGAAATATGAAAGGAGAAAATGGTTTGCTTGTACGCCTTTCGCCAGTCTACTTGTGTTACTTAAATCATCCTTTCTTTTAAAACTGATCAAACATATAACAGAAATTGGAGGAAAAAAATATTTTTCCCCAAAATCTAAAAAAAAAAAAAAGTTCAAGCTTGACTGAACTTTTTTTCTTTACAGTGGTCTCGTCTTTGGAGATGTCTTAAATAATGTCACATATGAATCTGGACTGTGTGGTGTGTGATTCTTTGCAAGCAGCCAGAAATGTTAAAAGCAAATATTGCGTCTCATTAAATTTCTGAAGAAAAACATTAATTTCAGCTGTTTTTAGTTACATTTCCAAACATATAGAGCAGCAATAGCAACAGCAATGTGAAAGACACTTTTCTGTTTGTTTTCACAAATTTAGCATCTAATATGGTGATTATGGAAGTCCAGCTTTACCAGGAAAAAGAAAAGGGAAGAGAAGTTGGAATGGTAACATAAAAACAATAGAAGCAGCCACACAGGATTTGCAGAGATCTGCTTTTCCACATGTTATTTTTTTGTAGTATTTTAAGGACTTTTAGTCCATTTTAGCTTAGAAACACTGAATGTTTTTTTTCCCTCCATTTTTTTTTCTTGGCCTGACTGGGCTTCCATACATCACAGCTGTAACGTGTTAAGATTTTGTGCTGTCCGAGGTTTTGCGTTGAAAGGCAACAGTAAAGGATTTTTTTTAAGTGTAAGTCTCCGATCATGCTGGACACCAGAAGGCACACATCTAGACACTGGGTCGAGTAAGGAGACGCGATGATTAGCCGACAGAATGGGTTACGAGGACTAGGTGCTTACATGAAGATTTATAGTTGAACTTATAAGTGCGTGACACAAATGTGCTCAAAAAGGTTCTGATAAAAGGGAACTTTAGCTAGCTTTAACATAAGCTCATCTCATGGGGATGATGGGGATCTGTGGCGTCGATCCCCGCACCAATCGCGCCGGTTTGCTCTTCAGACAGCTGCACACTGACAACTTTAAACTGTAAAAAAGGGCACTTAAAAGCAGAAGTACATTTTCTTATATTTACACATCCTCCCCAGAAATCTGCAGTTTTTGTGTGTTAGGTAGTTTTACACTCTCGATGTTTACAAAATGAAAAAAACAAACAAACACATTTTTTAATGATATGAACTTTTGAATTGAAGTTAAATCTTTTTGTTCTCAAGTGAATAAACATCATCAGCAACAACAACAACAACAACAACAACAATAAAAAAACTGACATTTAGCACACTACGTTAAAATATGACTAATATCATCAAAAAGGCAAATAGTAGGTGTATTGCAACGATCTTTGCGGTGTCACTACCAAAAACATCTATCTTCATCATCATCATCATCACCAACAACAACAATCTCATCACCATCATCTATTCATCATCATCATCTGAGACAGTGTGGCCTGGGATGATTGACAGCCCAAACTAGCCACTCACATTTTGCCCGTCTCAGCGCAGGCAGGCACACTTGTACGACATAGCAACAATAATAAACAATGAACGTTTCCAAGGAGACTCAAAGAGCGCTGACCCAGTGGCAGCGAGGGCCGGTTCTGAAAGGAGCTCTGTCATTGGACAGCGGCCATCTCTAGGGAACAGGAAGAGCTCGTTCAGACAGGAAGAGGGAGAGGGAGGGGAGAGGCAATCAAGGTGTGTGAAATAAATGTTTTTGCTACCTTGTGTGGTCCGCAATAACAAAAACCTCAGTGTGTGTGTGTGTGTGTGTGCGCGTGTGTGCGTGTCTGTGTGTGTGTGAGGCGTTTGGTTCTTCGGTGAGTTTGTTTAGTCTGCTCCGTGTGTGCCTTTGTGTGTGTTTAGTTTTTGTCTAGACAGCTGGAGGTCTTTCCCAGGGCAGGTGGGTGTACATTAACTGCACACACACACACACACAGTGATCTCCTAACACTTTCAATATCTCCACGATGGATTAAAGCAACAAAAAATATGTGATTTGAGCACTGATTGGTTTAATATGTCTCTTTTATGTGACTCAAATCGAACTGAACTTTAAAAAAAAACATAAATAAATAGAATTGAGAGTTAAAGAAAAGCTCACAAACACTGGTGAACAAGTACAACTGCATGTAAACACACCAGTCTTTAAGTGTAGGCAGCGCTAGGGTATTAGCAGCTGTGTATAAATGTGTGATCTGTTCTTCCTGTCAGCCTCCAAATGAGTTTTCCCTCTTTCTCCTCCTGTCTTATTTTGTATTGTCAGCCAGTCCGGGTTTTCCCCTGAAATAAGAGATTGATTCTACACATTTTTCCAACTTCCTTATGCATTTTTTAAGATCCTATCACTAATATTTGTGGTCAGAGCCTGTCCAGCCTTCTCATACCCGCTGCAAACCCTCTGGTGCAGGAAAGGAAACCATTTAAGGAAACAACTCTGTTCAAAAACAAGTATGAAAGAGAAAAATAGTTCAAATTACCTTAGGACTTAGAACCAGGCTGCTAACCTCATTACAAGACCAAAGATTATTATTATTATTACTATTATTTTTTTTATCGTCTTTCTTTTGGGTCAGTAGATTTGTTAATTTCTATAATATTTTTTTTTCTTTAAATGATCTATATTAAATGCGAACAATACAGAGAGCTCTAGACTTTAAAGATGACGGGAGGGCAAATCTTTTTTCTCACTTTTTGTCTTTACTTTTTGAGAGGAATTCAGTGTTTTCAGGTTTTAACTCTAAAATATAAGCATCTGTAAAGCCCAGATCCTCGATGGATTTTTAAAAGTAGTTCGCTGAGTAATGCTACAAGATGTTTTGAAGATCTTTCTAATATCATCGAAGACTTTTCTAACCAGCTAGAAGAGTCTTTTCAATCTGTTTTATGATTAGAAATGTTATAGTTTGCTGTAGAACACAAGACAAAATCATCACTGGGATGATAAAATGACGAGAAAGACTAGCATAAACACATCCCATCCATCTATCAAGCTGTAAACTTTTAGTTTGTATCCAGCAACTTAAAATTAGAGTTCACCCTAATATCAAATTTACACAGTTTTCTATGTTTGGTTTTTTTTTGTGAGCCACTAATTTTTGAAGTTTTTGGATATATAAATGTCACCGTTCTATTTAATGGAATAGAACTGAATGGCATTTACTATGAAGAGCTCAAAGCACCAGAAATTACATTTGAAATATTCTGCAGCTATGCCTCTTTCAAAAATTGTGAAGCTGTTAATCAAAAAACATCCACCATCATTTTTGTGAGCAGTTTCATGTAGGAATTATTTTCTTCATACCAAAAGACACCCTCGCACCTGTGCAGCTACCTGATATTACAGGTCAAATGAGGGGCACGCAATTGAAGTTAACATCCATTCAATCTCCCACCAGCAAGAGCCTTTCATCACACGCACATGGTTGCTTTCTTCTGCACATGGACATGTTTCAAAATTGCAGATCAGTACGAACTAAAGAGTTCCTGCATGAAATGGCTCACTGTAAGGTTTGTGGATTTTTTTTTTTTTTTTTTTTTTGAATAAACAGATCACAATTTCTGGAAAGAGAAACTATTACCGTCTTTTTCACATTTTGGCACTTTAAACACCCCAAGCAGAGAGTGCCATTTCCTTACATTATATTAAAGAGAACACAGGCATCTCTGTAGCTGATTTCTCCAGAACCGGGCAATTCACACACCAGTTCAACACAATCCAGGTGGATAGGAATGACTACAAAAAAAATTGGAAAAAAACATAAATTTACCTTTGGGCCAAACTGTCCCTGTAAACAAGGTTTATACTGGGGAACCAGTTCAGCAGATTGAATTCTTTTTATCACGATAGTTGATAGATGCTGCTGTGACTCATCATGGAAAGTACAGGCAAAAAATGAAAGATTATAAAATGTCTTTTTTTTAGCCTTCAGACTTTCTGGTCTCTCAGGAGATTTGGGTACAGTTTGGTTCAGTCCCTGCAGAGGGCGCTGTTGCATAAAGGCTGGACACTAGAGGGCGCTGACTTTGTCTAGCTCAAGCAGCAGCTTTAAATACAAAAACTACAAATACTGATTACTTTCTAATCCAAGTAGCTCAGTCAGCTACATAATGCAACTCTATTAATTCTGCACTCTTAATGAGATGACACAAGACGGGCTGCTATTAACACTCGTGCCACTTTTCAACACTTCAGTGTGCCTAGTTTCAACAACCAGCCTTGTGCTGCATTAACGCTCAAAGAGTTTGAGTCCAAAGCTTAAAAGCATGAGTTTATAATCAAGAAAATTTAAAAAATTCTCCTAATTATAGAATATATTTTGTCAAAGCATATGTTCTGCTGGTTGTATTTAAAGTCCATATGTCTTAAAGTTCTTAAACTTCAAAATGATAAATAAAGTTGTTTTTTAATCCAGTAAATGTTAAAAGCTTTGGTCCACAACTCTTTGCATCTCTTTAAAAGTGCATCACTAGTGGTTGGAGAATCTAAATCTGAATCTAAAAACCTAAAAGGTTCTACCGTTGTGTTTAAGCTTTATTGGTTGGTTGGTCGGCGCTGGCTGACAGAAGATTGTTGTCTCTTTCCTGGTGCAATAAAGTGCTCAGAGTGGCCTGCAAGAGAGAGAAACTTAGAGAGCAGATTGTGTACATGGGTTGAAAACGTGGGAGAGATTTGATAATTCAAAGGAACCAGAGGTACGTGACCAGAAAATTTGGTCTTTCGGGTGCATGAGTGGCCAAAGTGGTGCACAGTCAGTGCATCAGATATTCAGGACCTGCTGGGCGACTGGCTTCCTTCCTGAGTAATGCACTACAAGGGGGATGTCATTGGTTTGTTTTCTCTCTTCTCATCCAATGAATAAAAATATCTGACATTCAAATAAAATAACACAACAGGATTAAAAACTAAGTCTACGACATCCTACTCTACTTAACATCTATTGTTACATTAGACTGTCTCGATTGTTCCAGACATTTGTTGGGTCTGGTTAACATGAATAAACTCTAATGTGCTTCGCTTGTTTGGTCGAGGTAGTAATAGCCAGCTTTGGGATTGGCTAATGATTCGGCCAATAGGATGAGAGAGAGTTAAGACTTTCTGATTGGACCCACAGGTTGGATGCTGACTTCTGGCTGGCTCGCGGGACTCGGACATTTGCATAAACCAAGGATTATTTATTCATTTTTATCAATGGTACAGTAACGGTTAATCCGAGTCCGTTGGGCCAAAGTCAGAACCTCCCCTTACTTTTATCATGATAGCAGCTGCTGTGCACCGCTCGGTCCGAGCTTCACTCACCATGTTCTTGCTTCTCTCTTGTTTTTATGCCCCAATAGACAGAGCTCCTTCAAAATAAAAGTCCCAGAAACGTTCCATCGGCGCATACTAAAAAATAGTGCAATTCTTCTCAGCAATTATATAAATAACTTTAAATTCGTGCTTTTCACTCTAGGTTTGCATACATGTGTGTGTATATATGCTCCATGTGTGACGTATATACACGTCAACATGTACGTTGCAAAAGGTGAAAAGTTGGCACCCCAACAGATTACTGATGTTTGTATCTTTTTTTTTCTAAAACTAGACAACAAATTGAAAAAAAAACTAAACAAAAGGAACACAACAAATTTACTCATAGGAATCCATCAAGTATAGAAAAATACCCATGCTTTCCCTACTTTCTGTCTCTTTTCCATCATATTGCGGATTATTCTTTTTCTGCGGTGAACAGTCTTGAACTTTGTGCAAGCGTTCTTTTAAAAAAAAGAACATAAAATTTGAAAAAAAAGGAAAAAAAGAAACAAGCATTTCAGTGGCATTGCTTAGGAAATGTAAGGCAGAACTTTTAGCCTTGTGCTACAACTCACGGAATAAGCTATCACCAATTTCTTTCTACTGTGCTAAAATGTCCCAGCGATGTGGCTAAAGCCTGGTGCAGAAGTGGATTTTTGAATATGGACTAAATGGACACAAGCAGCGTGGTGGGGGAGGGGGATTATCACATTTTAAAAAAAGAAATCCTACAAATGGAAGAACCAAGAAGATTGTAACATTTCGCCATTTGCTTGGATAGGAATTTTCATGAATGTGTGAATAAGATAAAGAATAAGTTCAAAGGAAAAAACAGACCAAGTAAATATTCATTGTGAAAGGTGATTACGCAGATCAGTCTGACAGAAGAGAGATGAGGAGGACTTGTTAAGGGAAAGAGGCATCTGCTTCCATCTCACTCCCTTCTAAATCTGCCTCTCTTTTCTGACATCAATGGTTCATCTGAAGACATGAAGCAGGAAGCTGCAGAACAGGATGTGCCAGATGTTCATGCGACTGTGCTCTGCAGAAGCAACGTGGTTCCGGGTTATCTTACCCAGAGAAGCCAGTGGGGAAACTGTAAAACTGACCTGCAACAACTAAAACTAACCAGCTCTTAAACCCTTCAGAGTGGATTTTGACAACATCGTGATTTTTCTCCACTGGCCATTACTCCAGTGGTGAGCAGATGTAATCCCGGCTTTCTCACTGGAAGCAGAGAGCAGCACTGTCACACCTGCTGGGGTTTCTGGGATTTCTCCTTTGTATTCCTTGTGTTCCTGTTGTCCACGCTTCCTTGCTGTTGATGCGGAGGTCGGAGCAGGCCTTGTATGAGCGAGGCAGGTGGTGCTTGTGAGGATATCACAGTCCGATTGTTGTGACTGGAGGTTACAGATGCTGGGTGGTAGTAGTGCCCAATCACCTCGCTGTAGGCCGGAGGAGCTCCTTCCACTCGAGAGCCCTGCTTCTGATGCCTGGACAAAGCCTCCTGGGCTTCCAACACACTGATGCCTGAATGGACACTTGGAGGGGGGGCCTGCAGTCTGAGAGCAAAATAAATGAATGAATAAATAACACAGATGAAGACAAGATGACGGCAGAAAAAAATGATTTGTTGTAGGTTTTCAGCTAATCGAATTTCTGCATTTAAAACCTTATAATGCATCATAATTACTGAAAATGAAACATAATTAAACATTAAGCTGTGAAAAGAGGATGTCTAAAGCTCTTAGTCTCTTTTTCCACTTATACTCCATTTCTCCTTTATTGTGCTGTACATCTAGTCACAGTTAGTACAAAGTTAGTACAAAGAACACAAACATTTCTATAACGCCTTTTATAAGCTGGATAAGTCTCTGATAAAAATCCTTAACACAGGAATTAGTCAACACGACGACAAGTGAGTGATCCAAAACACAATAACAGACCACAGACTTGATTATTGTTACCTGGCCTGCAGACAGGAGTTGGATGGATCGAGAGGGTGGGAGTCGAACACTGTTCGGTTGGGTGGCGCTCTGACCGACTCGCGGTTCAGCTCCATCTGCTGCTCGGGGTCTCTGAGCTGCAGGGTGCAGGGCCCCTGGTACGGCGGGGGCTCCTCTCCATCTGAGAGGGAGATGGTGGGGGGAAGATCGATGAGGCTCTGAGGCAGGTAGGGATAAGTTGGCTGAAAGCGACTCGGGGCGTATGTGTGCTGGAAGCGCTGGGGCTGCAGCGGAGGATGGGAGTGGCTGTGCTGTGCTTCCCGCTGTATGTAGGATGAGCTGCCCCCTCTCTCCGGGGGGTGGGTGTTATACACCTGGTGCTGTGTGAGGACAGATATTTAATTACTGCTGTGCCTCTAACTAATGTTGGTTTAAATTAACTTTGTACTAAATCAAACTGGTTGAAGCAGAACTCACCTCATTTAGACCACTGTTTGTGCCTGTTCCCTCAGAGGACCACAGACTTCCCTCCTGTGTGCAAGAAAGTCCACTTATGTAATTAAACAATAAAAATAATTCTTCATTTTTTGCATTTTGCATCTCTATTAGCAAAGAACAGCAGTAAGTAAAAGAAAATGTTGAGAAGAAGAGCATGAGAATGTCTGCATAGTGTAAACACTCAGTAGGCAGGGAAGCAGTTCTTGTGGTTTGCGCATTAGCCACTCATCTGCTGGCTGACCTCAAACCACATTTAGCACTATTTAAAAGTATAATTTATTCATCTGATTTGTAATAGTTCAAATTTCAATAAAATTGATCTGGTTAAGACATAGATACTATAAGGGGAATATACACTGCTGCTAAATATACACTGCTGCTAATAACGACTTCAACACTGCTGTGTAATTTTTAGAGATGAGTGGTTGTAACTTCCTGTCATATATTAGTTCTTGTTTTAAACACTGTCACAAAGACTTTCCACTGCAATCGCCTTTCCCCAAACATAGAACATGAGACTTGGTACTGATACCCTTCTTATTGTTTGCTCAAACTTTACTGGATGGATGAGTGCATGCTATCTGTTAGAGGACTCCGTTTGTTTATATAAACCTGTCTATGTAAAAGTGTGAAGCTAACTATGAGCCCTGCTTCTATTAAAGTATTTTTAAATCTAGGTTATACTGCCTAATACTGTCTTCTCCAGTAAAATGTTGTACCTTTCACCCTGTGTTTTACCTTTTCCTACAGTTAAATATATGAGCCGTATTGTGTAATGTATGTGCATAATTTGACACTGTAAGCTTTTTTCACATTCAGTTAACAAAGTATAAATTTTTTCAGTGCTCATTTAAAATCAGCAGCACGTATAGTTTGGTACAACATTGCCCAACACAAGTATGACTTAAAACGTTGAAATTAAGAGTGTACATGAATCTATAATGGACTGAACAATACTTTGAGCTCAAGCTGATTTTTAGAGGGTGTCTTGATGCCTTCGGTGTCACCGCTTGTAGTGAGGAGAAGACAAAAGTAGTTCTTTGCTTCTTTAAAAAAAAATCTGAGAGGAACTTTTCCAACTTTTGTAAAAAACATATATACTCTCTCTGGTGACAGTTTTCTTGCCTGCTTGTCTGGCTGCATGTGCGTCACCATGTCTGTTTGCTAATCCAAATTAACTAGGACACTATGACTCCCCTGAGCTTATAAGGAGCTCTATGTGTGTGTGTATGTGCATGTTTGTGCTTCATTCTTTACTCATATTTTAAACTGAAACTGAAGCCACACACATACACACACAGACAGTGATTCAGTGGAAGGTGATTCAGGCAGCACTAGTGAAGTCATGTGTTTGAGGAAGCCTCAGGTGTAAGTCGGTGCGTGTTCTTCAAATAGACATCGGCAAGTCGCGATGGCCCTTAATGAAGAAATGAGTCAGTGCGTTAGCGTTAGCCTGCAGCACAGTTTAATCACTGTGATCACATGCGGCCAGTCGGCACGCCTCTGAAACTGCTTTTATTGTGAAACTGTCTGAAACAGATGCTCACTTCCTCCAGGAAGTCTGTTTATAAAGATTAATGACTGTAACTATAAAAGGTCAGCGTGGTTGAGGGGTTTGTTATATGTTTTATCTATTTGTCTTTATAAACCATTTCGTTCATTTTTCATATATTTCTTTAACTCTCTCTCCCTACATATATCTTGTTCATAACCTTGCAAAGTCGGATAGCTTTACTGGAAAATAAAATGTCGAGACACTAACTTTATCCCATGTCTTAAACAGACTGTGCTATTTTATTTCTTCAAGTTTTAATTAATTCATTCATTTATCTTACATAATATCTGCCACCATTTACACCTTTTCATTTTCTGTTTGCTCCACATATTCAAACCAACTTTGTCTTTCTCTGACACAGAAACACGTTTATGTTTAAGCTATGTAAAGGCACCATGGAAAAATGAGCGGTGTATTGCTGCAGTAGGTAAGCAAAGTTGCCGCACACCCCACCCTGCCCACTCATCTCACCAATCTGAGCCATGGTCTGAGTAACCCTCATCACTCAGGCGACTCACACATGGACTCTATACTCAGACCGAGCCCTTTGCACTACTTTCAAGCAATTTGTTCTCCAATCTGTGCCTTTCTACTGTTTTGTAAATGTTTCTTCTGCTTGTTATTTATTCCTCCTGTCTTATCATTTATATTTAATTCCTGCACAGAGAACCCATAATTTCATTGTACATGTACAATGACAATAAAGGGCTATTCTATTCTATTCTACAGTCTAGACACAAGTGCACATTTTGGTGTATTGAGGTTGAATGAAATGACTTTTTTAAAATGAAGAAAACAGTGAACTACAGGCCTTAAAATACATTTTCTCTTCTTTGCTCGGTGTGTCAGAACTGTGTTACCTTTTTAGCAGCAACATGTATGTAAACCCAACTGAATAAAAAGTGCTGCACACATAATGAATGAGCTACTGTAAGTGCATAGCTTGGGCAACAAATCATCATGCAGTCCTGGCATAAGTTTGACTTACGTTGGCCAGTGGCAGGTGTCTCCTGCGTGTAGGGGCGTGCCTGGAAAGAAGGGAGCGTGCTGATAGGCGGTAGTGGTTGAGAAGACAGGTGATGACCACCACCATCACCATCATGACTATTACGATCACCAGAATCTGGACGAACTCCAGCTGGGCTGCAGTGACAGAGAAACAAAGACTGACGTAAGTACAAGTCTCAAGAAAGCAGAAAACAGTCCTCTGTGGCTCTTTGTACAATAACCCTGATGATGGTACAGTCACATTAACACCGTTAGGTCATGTACGTGCCTTGCAAGGACATGAAAAGTGTATGATGCTATATTTTTGGCACTTTAAGGGATTAAAAATCAGCATACATCTGCCTATTTTGCATTATGTTTGAAGATCTAATATTTCTATTTATGTATTTATTGGAAAATTCAATCATTGTCAGAGACTTTTTAGATGGCCAAAGGCCTCATCCCCTGTATAGTTGCCTCACATAACATAATCACCATCCTCTTATTATGTTTTAGGGCAATTACAGCTGAGATCACAGCTCTCTAGTCTCATTCCAAGCAACTAAAAATACACATTTCAAAAGTTCAGGGCTTTCACAAAAACAAAACACTGTTGTAAATCCTTATTTAGTTATTCATCTAAAATAATAATGATAATAATAACAAAATAACTAATGGCTGGATTTGAAAAATAGTATTGTCCATTTAATCATTGGGGATGTTAGTAGTTGAGGTCAAACAACATGGAGAGAGCTAAAGTACATTAAACAGTATTGCAGCATATACCCAATAAATACTGTGTAAAATATATGAGTTCATCATCTTTTTTTGTTTTTTTAGTACTTGGAGTGCTTCAACACATTAGTGGTTAAAAATGACTTCAACAAATACGAAAACACACATTTAAAGCAGGTTGGTATAATTTATGTTATTAGAAGAAAAAACAGACAAAGATATAGTCCTCATGTCAGGTCAGGGTGTTTCACACACACACACACACACACACACACACACACACACACACACACACACACACACACACACAGCCAGACGAGGCCAGGCTGACAGACAGGGCCACCTTTGTTGAGAGACAGCCTGCTTTAAATACCCCTTAACCCTGCTCCACCTCCCCCATCATCAACACTGCCATTATCCACACACAGAAACAGAGGCTTTTTTCTCACACTTTGTTTTTGTTTTGTTTGTTTCACAGGGAGCAGGCAGAGGTCAGGGCCAAGTCAGACACAAGAGCATAAAGTAACTAGCAGACAACAAACCAACTCACCCCCGCACAGCCCCTACCCACACACACTCACACTGCATTCGGTTTTTCTCACAGTCCACACCAGTTATCACAGTCTTGAGTTCCTCTTACCAGTAAACCATCACACAAGATAAAGAAGTATAGAGTCAGATGACTCCTGTACCACTGGATTCATTCACGTATTACTTTTTATCACATTTATTTATACTAGCTCACAGGCTACACTAACATATTAAAGCAAAAAAAGAAGTTTCAGAGACGTGCAGAACTCTTTGATAGAGAAGCAGAGTTTTAAATAATCAATAGAAATGAACAGCCAAACTTAAAACATATACTAGTTTCTGGGAACTACACACCAGTTTTTTAACAAAAAAAAAAAAATCTAACATTTTATTTAAACCACGATTAAAAGCATCATTCTTCCCTTTCTATTAGGCACTTATGCTTAGCACGTATGGTCTATGTACACAAGAGGACCCCAAAGAACTCCAGGGAATGTGGTCAGAAGACCACTTAGGACAAACTTCTGTAACATTTGCAGCTGCACACTTCCTGGGATTAAAAGGATTTTCACAACAAGATAACCCAAAGTTGGCTGAGATGATGCATTTAAATGGCATTTCACTTGACCAAATGTCCAAATTTCCAAGATTTTTAATATGCAGTGATGCACAAACTAGTAAAGCTGCAAACTTCCACATGTAAGAAAAACTTTAATTGACAATTTAGATATATACATATATAACTATCTACAACTATCTGCAAATATGCTGATTCGCATGCATTTAAAAGGAAAAATGAACTTAAAGACTAAAGCGTGCTTGCTTAAAAATAAATCAGACTCTAGTGCATACAAAGGAATCTGATAACATACATCTTTTCATCTCAGATAAGAAACTCACCGCACAGCTGTGTCTGAACACAGTTGTCATGGTTGTGACTCTGTGATGAAGGTTGCATAGTCTCGTCACTCAACAAGCCTCACACACACACAAAAAAAGCTTGATTTCCAGAGGACAGATCGTGAAGATCTCCTACTGAGGGAAAAGTAAGAAACCAACGCTAAACCAAAACAACAAAAGTAAAAGAAAGTAAAACAAAACTTTCCAAGCTACATATCCCGTGGATGCTCCGACACCATGTGTGTCCTCACCGGCCGTCACACACACTCTGAGCCTGGAGTAAGCTTTGTCTGCAACTTTTTCTCACACACATTCCCACACTGTCCAGACACACACAGGCGCACATATCGAGGAAACAGCTGACCAGACCCTTTCTTCTGCCCTCCCTCGCCACCAAAACCCAATAGCTGTGAACAATAGGGGTCAGTGTGAGGGAGGAGGGGAGGCAGAGAAAGAGACAGAGGGAGAGGGGAGAGAAAAAGAGGGGGAGTGGTGAGAGCGTCTGGGAGAGGAGACAGATGGGTCAGTGGGATGGAGAGAATAATGATGAGATAGAGAGAGAGAGAGACAGGGAGAGGGGAGGGGGAGCTGAGTTTGAAGTTTGAACTTCTCTGCTCATTAGGACATTCAAACACTGAGGCAATTAAACTCTTACAAGCAGAATACAATAGTTAGTACTGACTGCTTCATCATTGAAAGGATTGTTGTGGTCTGGTATGGCCTGTCATGGCACGGTATGGTGCGGTAGGGGTCAAGAACAAGAGCGCAGCTTTTTAAATATTATATGAAGAGATCGTATATGAAATGATTCCCTGCAAATGTTGTAATTCAGCCCTGTTTGACTCGCCTCCTGACTGCATTATTCCAAATCTATTTTGCTGGTGTACAGATGCAAAATATGGAAAATTGTGTCACCGTCCATAAATATCCAGAGCTAAATTTAGCTGTAAGGCAACACCATCCCTCCAGGACTAAGCCCAATATGTTGTCTCCCACAAAATAACACTTTTATGCAAAATGCTAAGAAAACTAAGCAAAAGGCAAACCATGAGAATATTTAACTTCACACTAATGAAGCCCCTTTTCCCTCATATTACTTGCAAAATGTTATAAAAAACATTTTAAAAATACCAGCCAACGTCAGGGTTGTGGGGCCTAATTACATCAGTGGATTCATGTGGATTGGGCCCACATGTACAGTCCTGGTTTTTCAGTCCATCACAGAAGATCAGCTACTGTCACGTCTGCATCTTCTCTCTGTCTCTAAGTTCTTTGGGCAGAAATCAGAGCACCTGGATGTAACCCACACATCCACAGGGTGAACTCGGAAACCCCCGCACAGCGGGGCCCCAGCCGACCAGGTTGGTCCAAACCCAGGATCGTTCTTGGTATGAGGTGACATTGCTAACCACTGCAGCACCATGCAGCCCTGTTACATAACGTCAGAGTTCCTGTTGACGTTGTGAATGCAGAAAAGACGGCTTGGAAGGTTTATAGTTACCAAAGAGGCCACTGTGCTGTGGTACGGTATGTTGCGAAGGGAAAGGAAAGGGAGGGAAAGAAAAGTTGTGGGAGTTTAGCACCAGCTGAAAGAACAAGCTGTCAGCAGGCAGTGAGCCCACACACACGCACAAACACACACACACACACACACACACAGTCTGGGTGGCTTCACACAGATGGCGAGACTGGCATCGCTGTATGTTTAAGTGCCTCTCTGTTCCTTTTTTGCCTTTGACAATAACAACAGTTCGCTTTAACAGGCAATGTGACTGTTTACAGATAATAATTTTAGTCTGTTTATGTTTGCTCATGTGGGTGTCTGTGTTCCTTTCCTCCCATGTCTGCTACAGTATGTCCCTTAATTTCTCCCTTTGATATCTTTCCGTCCTTCCTTTCAGTCCTTTTTTTTCTTCTTTCTGTCCGGGGTTTGAAGATTTCATGGCAACATTGTTCAAAAATTAAAAGTGGATTTAGTACATAAAGCCATACTGTTGCATTCTGGCACTTTTGTATTTGCGAACACCTTTTTTTATGTGCTAATTTAGTTATTTGCTTCATACTGGATATGCTATCTCAAAACTGGTCATCTTAACATTATATTTATAGCACTTATATTCACATATCTATAACTTTGTAGTGACACTGGGCTTGTTTGACTCATTTTGGTAAAAGTACATATATAGCCAAATCAGATGTAAAGTGGGCCCCAACAGCAAAACCCATGCATATTAAATTAACAATATTAATATTAAGAAGTAAACATGTCCACCTTCTCTGTTTCTTTTAGTCTAAATAAGTAAAACCACATTTATTAAACCATTCTTTACAAAACACATGAAGAGCAGACTATAAGTTACAGATTACAGTAGATCTACAAGTATTTTGGAACTACAGATTTGTTTCTTTTTTAACTTTTTTACAGTTTAAAAATAATAATAATAATAATAATAGTTTAGACAACTTGTAGCGATCAAAAAATACGTTTAAGCTTCCAGATATTTCTACACCCGTGTAATAATTCTGGCATCGCCACACCAGGGGTTCTGGCCCATGGACCGAATGTTTGAAAGCCGCATTTACAGCCACAAGTTTGAACCACTCTTGAGTGCCTTTCGCTGACGTTTTAATGTTTGTTATCCTGTTTCCTTTCAGCTTTTGCAAATTGATGTGTCACCATTCAATGAAAAATTCCTACTATTGCTATAAAAACATGCTCTGTCAGTCCCCCCGAACACAGAGCTCCCAAAACTGCGAGGTCAGCAGGTCGGCCAGCAGCTCTCCTCCCTTCCCTTTCTTTTCCTCTCTTATTTTGATTCCCTCTTTTCTCTCCAGTGTCAATAATGCTGCGTTTAGCTCACTCCTTCCATTCTGCATGCTAACTGGGAAATGATTATCTCAGCTGTCTGATTTTCATCCACTTATGCCGCTCATTTTAAGGTGCATAACTTTGCAGAGAGATTTTATTTTATTTTTTGCAAAATTTAGGACATGCCCCCCCCCGTGGAGATTTAAAATGCGCAGCCATTCCACCTCATTTTCCCCATTCCCTCTTCTTCTTTTTTCTCTCTGTCATCTTATTCTTCATCCTTATTTCTCTTCTCTTTCAATCGCAGAAGCCTTTTTGGTATGCCAAAATTATTTTTAAAGCAAATGTGTTGTGCAGATGCACCGCTGAAAAACATCCTTGAGGCTAAAACATGCTCCAGCGAAGATACATAATAACACCGTTTCTGTGGTATGCTACAAAAAACAGGTTTGTTCAAACTGCAGAGGCTCCAAAATCTCAGCTACATGCTCATATGTGTGCATTCAAAGAGACAAGAAAAGAAATATAAAACAAATAGGCAAACAATGATCAAGCTTTAGTGTATTTGATTTCTTCCTGGCAGACAAAAATGTGCACCGCCGAGTATTTGTGCCAAATGCAAACAGAAAACCGCATTCATGGGTTTATTAAGCCTCAGCCCACGCTGCATTGACAATTGCTAAGGTTATAAGTCAAAGAAATCCCTCTGCCCCAGATAACTTTCAAAAGACACTGCTACCCTTGTTGACTTTATCAAACTCTTTTACTTTTTGTCTTTAAATAATGGACGGTGGACTGCGATCCAAAAGAGGACTTCTCTACTCATAACATTCATTGTATTTCACACAAATGGAGTCTAAAAAAAATCTCTTATTAATTCATTAGCCATCTGGGGTGCAACTGTATTGTGCAAAAGCATTTTTATTTAATCCCTGAATAGTTAAGGTGATATTTTCAGCTCACCTGTTTGTTCTGATCTGTAGTCCATTCAGTTTACTAAAAAAATTGTCACATGTGTGATGGTGATTAAAAATGACTTAAATGGCTCATCCAGTTTCAAATTATCTTCAGTTGACTGACTAATTGAATCAGTGCAGGTGCTTAACCTTCAGCCAGATTAGACAAGCAACCAAAATAACTGAGAGGATTCATTTATGACCCCTTATTTTTTATGCAGGAATATTTTTTCTAATGACGCCATTTGAGTTTATCACAGCTGCTGTCTTTCTAATATATAATTGTATTGTATAATTGTTTTAATCATTTTAATGCAATAAATGCATCTTCAACTCGTCTCCATTAGTTGTTTTGGTGTTATTTGCCTCAAGGCTTCTGCAGCAGCACGTCTTACTATTCTAAGCCTATTAGCTATGCTTCATTGCTACATTGTAGCGATCAGACACTGAAAATTAGTGCACGATTTTAAAACGTGCATATATTTTCAAAGTGACAAAAAACTGAAAAGTTGAAGAAGTCAAAGTTTGACTTTATGACTGAACTTAAAACAGTTGCGAGTTACATTTCATTTTTTGTTTTTTGAATTTGATTATGCCCCCAAAATTTGCAGCATATTAAAGATAATCTCAGAAAAAGATGGTTTGTATAAAAACTGATCATGAAAATAAAGGCCTGACGTCTCTCATATCATCCTGAGTCTGATTGCACAGCTTACATCAGCTTAGAGAGTAAACAGAAAGTCTGTGGTGCTTTCTGGTTTATTAGGACTGAAACAAAAAAAAAATGGTGTCAGGTTGAATTATGCAGGATTTACAGTGTTGCACTAAAATCCAGCATATTTTTTTTGAAAGATCAAAGTTCAGACCTGTGTCTTCCCAGCGCCTTATTTTCAAGGAAGAACAATTCTAAATAACCATTTACAGTTCCTTTAATTTTCCTTGTGCAACGCTAAAGAAACATTTTCACTTCTCAGAATTGTTGCATGAGAGAGACTGCTGATCGCTTCCCTCCCTCTGTGGTGTTGTCTAGACAGGAGGAGGCTGTAAGCCTGGCAGGCAGGCAGACACTCCATGGTTAATCTAAAGCAATTAGCTCATTTGTCATCCGCTGCCTGCTCTCAGTCTATCTGCCTCCTTCTCCTCCTCCTCCTGCATTCAACTAAAGGTCACGAGCGGTCATTGCCGAGTCAGATGGCTCTGAGAGTGCAGACAGAGAGAGAGTGGGGAGGGCAGGAGAATGGAGGGAGGGGTGGTAGGAGAAAGGAAGACAGGGAGGAAGAAAATATGGTGGGAAGGAAGGAGGGAGTGGAAGGGAAGAAGTTGAAGAGTGAGGAATAAAGCAGGGAATGTGAAGGGAGGCAGAAAAGAAGGCAGGACACGAAATATATTAGTAAAGGAGATGGAAAATATGAGGTTGAAAAGCTGGAAAGAGAGGAAGGAAGGCAACCAGAAAAGAAAAGGAAAAAAATCAATGATGAAAAGAGTAGAAAGGGAGAAAGGGAAGGAGAAAAGGGCAGGAAGAGAGAGAGAAGAGCTCGCTAATTCCTCCCCCCTTTCTCAGTCCTCAGATGACTCGACAGTCTGGGTAGTCAGAAATAGCACAGACAGCTGTGTGTGTGTATGTGTATGTGTGTGTGTGTGTGTGTGTGTGTGAGAGAGAGAGAGAGAGAGTGTGTTTGTGCAAGCTCCTATATGCGTGTGAGTGTGAGAGGCAGAGTTATAGGTCATAGGTTCACACAATTTTGCCTGCCAATTTCCATGAGAAAGGCTATAGGGGGCGATGGGTGGTGGTGGTATGTGTGTGTGTGTGTGTGTGTGTGTGTGTGTGTGTGTGTGTGTGTGTGTGTGTGTGAGGGAGGTTTGCACAAACACCCACACATACATACAAGAAAGACACACAAAATGATACACACTGTCTCTTCCCATTGACTTTGGAAGTCCTAGTCATGGTGCAGCCAACAAGTGTGGGAACTTTGGTCCATAAAACTCCCACTGCTTGATTCAACAGTGGGAAAATAGAGACAGAAATCTGAGTGTGTGTGTGTGTGTGTGCAAGCGTGTGTGTGTGTGTGTGTGTGCGTGTGCGTGTTTGAAGGGGTAAGTTATCATCCTTCCTCATCTTTCTCTAACCGTCATCCCATTTCTGATTCTCATCTTTCATTAGTCTTTGCTCTGAAAAAGGAAACTTCTCTCTCATCACGTCTTGTTTGGGACAACACACAGTCATGTGTTACCGAGCACACACACACACCCACACACACAGACTTTAGTGCGAGCAGGAACATTAGATAAGGACTTCTGCTGCAGTTTAAGTACAGGAATTTGACAGCTGATGTATTGAAATACTAGACAGTAAAGTTGTCAATAGACTGACCGACTGAAGCATTTTAAAGCCCAAAAGTGTGATGATTGCGTGTGTAACAGATGATTAACAAAATGTAAAACCAGAACTGTAAATTTACATGATCTACTTGCACAGTGTGTAATTTTACATTACTCAAAGCCTACTTTGCAAATGAGGACCAGATCCTGCTGGTTAGGGCATTGTTTTAGATGGTGGAAGAAACCGGAGCTCCCAGAGAAATACGTGCAAGTACGGAGAGAAGGTGCAAACGCGTGAAAGGCCCTGCCCGGGTTTGAACCCAGGAAGAAGTTAGAGGTAACAGCAAGTAAAATGTGCTGACATATGTACCTGAATCCATCTCAAATGGAGATTCTTTCCCTGTAAAAAAAAAAATGAAAAAAGAATGCATGCAAATCAGATTTTGGTACGGATAGAGGTTCACTATGTCAAACCACTGTACTGTAATAATAATAATAAAACAAATGCTGATATCACAGTCCATATACAAAACAAAACAACCATCACTGCCATTGTGATAAAGAGCATTATTTCACAATCTCCACGTAAGTAACCACCTTATCTAACTGTTCAGTGCAGACATTTTACAACAAGACAAAATAAAGTAGAATTGGAGGATATGTAATAAGCGTAAGAACTGGGTGTATAGAATAGATGAGTGCTGGAGTAGAAGAAGGACAGAGAAGCATTAGTCTAAATTTAGAGTGTTAATCCAGGGAACTCCCATGTTAAATTGCAAGTCCCATCTGGAACGCTAGCTATGCTAACTCTAGCAGAGAGTAGGTCACTGACTCTGAGTAAACTAAATATCCTGACCATGAAACACATAAAGCATCCAGCCAACTCTCACCAATACAATACAGGTGCTGTGACCTTTGACACTTTGACCTTCAGACTGTAATGACTTTTCAGAGTCCACCCTAATAACACATTTGACTCAGTTTTTTTTAAATAAGAATGATAAAATACAAAATTCTTTGTTATTTAACAAGAACCAATGAGAACTTCAATAAGACTGAATAATAATAAGGATTATTATTAGGAAAAAGTAATCGTGTTTGGATAGCATTAAAGGCTGTAGTACTGAAACTTCTCATTGAGCAGCTCGCACTAATCAGGAAGTTTGGTGCTTTCATGTTTTATGCTGTTTTCACTTAAAACAAATGCAACACAGCTGATTAAAGTTATACTAGTTCACAGCTTCTTGAAGTTTCTTGTAAAAATACTGGAAGAAGAATTACTTTCGTGACAGGTGGTGAATATACTGAGCTACAGTACTGTACATTAGCTTACTTAGATTTAAAAAAAAAAAATGCAATTTCAATACCACTAATACATTTTTGTAATTGTAAATAATTTGCTTTTTGGCTTGACTTTGGTTTTACTCTCTGTGATATGTATGCATATGTCTGTTTTCTGAAGTTGGCCATGTTTTGAAGTTGCTATTTAAAAGATATAACCATGCTGTTTGTTTGACTAGCTCTCATCAGCATGTGGGCGGGATTTATTATAGTTGTCTTGTGTTTGGCATCTGTTGTCCAAAGGTTTTACAGATATAGCTCATTTTTTATCTTTAATTCTGCTATAGCAATTGCACTGTGTTTTCACCAAAATTATTACAGTAAAAATGTAAAACTGTATAAAAGACATTATCCTGACCACAATCAATCAAACACAGTTAGTTATGTTTCTGCATGTCTTAAGAATATTTGTTTTTTCTGGTTTGCAGGAGGCTGGCTGAGCTGTGGCACGATAAAGGAAATGAATAAAAATTAAATAGAATCCATGCTGTGCTGACATCAGAAACATCAGCGAAATGGAAACAAAGCACAGACAAAAGCAAACAACACACCTCGTGCTGTACTGGACAAAGCCATTAATGTTAACAATGGAAAAAGTGACAGTATGTAAAGTCCAGCAAGGAGACCGGAAATCATTCACTCAGTGTTCACACACACACACACACACACACTGCTCCTCTGTGTACTAGCTGACCTGCAGAGCATTCTGTCTGAAACATATGAAAATCAAACCTCATTATCAGCTGCTTGTCTGGCTCTGTGTGTGTGTGCGCGCGAGTGTATGTGTGTGTTGCTCATTATAATTCTAGCCAGAAGGAGCTAGACTACCCCTGTCGTCTCGCACCCCCGCACACGCAGACACGCACGCACACAGATAGACCTTCGTTCACAAACACACACCGTGTTCATTTGAATGAAAAAGAGACGAGAAAGTCGCGGGGCAGGTCACGTTCGCGTGTGTGTGTTTGTAATGGAGCTGATCCAAAGTGACACTAGACATAATAATAATCATTAGCAGCGTGCAATCAGTGGCTGGGCGCACAGAGACACACATTTACAGGTCATCAGGTTAGCTAACAAAGTTACTGGTTCAATTCCCCCTGTCAGCAGTGGCAAATTTTTGCCAAAGTGCCCTTTAGCAGTACTATCACAGCAAAATTACACCAACATTTACTGTTATATTGTCACATTTACTTTTGTGCATGATTAGGCTTTTCTGTATTCTACATCTACAAGCTTACATGGATAAAATAATTATTGTCCCTCATTCATTTTTCTTAAATTCAGCGCTCCTCTTTTCTTTGCAGCTGTGCACTTTTTGCCCTTATTCAAAAAAATCAGTTACTGGTTCAACTCTATTTCAAATAACTGAAAATGAGACTTTGATCAACAAAATCTTTCTAGTGGGAATTAAAAAGTTGAAACACACTTTGCATGGATAAACCTGCAGAGGGCTCATTAATGGTTGGATCATTAATGATTGCCTACAGTTGCCTTTTTCTCCACATTGCTAATGGTCTCTTGCCAAGCCCACTTCAGGTCAGGACAGCTCAACTCTCCCTCACTCTCCACATCTGTGCCGAGCCACAGGCCTCACTTGGACCCACAGTCTGGGCCTGACTTCCAACATGATAACCCAGTGTTCCCACCACCTCCAGCTGCCATTCTCAAGTTTTCAGTTGAATTAAAGTTCGAGAAAGTCCCCTGTTAATAAATGGGTGTGTTTGTAAAGCCAATAGTCCTACATAACTGCGTTAAATAATCACAATTTTATTTTAGTATACATAATTATTATTTCTGCCATAAAAGAACAGTACGGATATCATGCATATTATAACTGGCATACACTAGGGGCTGAGAGTCAAGGATCAGTTTTCAATATGATATTATTACATTACATTGTTTACAGTAACATCACAATACAGTGACACCCCTCTCTTCACTTTACCCTCATTCATTTTATACGCTCCACCATAAGGAGTCTTTAAGTGACCTAAGACTGGCAGGGTAGCCCGTTTAGAGCTCCTGAATGCTTTAATAAAAACTTAAGTAGTTGGCACCAGTGTGTTGATAACTTATCACAAGAGGACGTGATTCAATATGATAAATGTGCCAGTGCACGATATTTCTTTTATAGCTCCAGCTAATGACTCTTCTGAGATTATTGCTGCTTATTAACCAATCATTTGTTCTATAAAACATTAGAAAAAGAATCGCTGTCACATTTTTCTAGATTCCAGACAGCGTTGTCAAATGTCTTGCGGTGTCTGATTAACAGTTTGAAGAATAAAGAAATTCCATTAACGTAAAAACTAGCACAGATCTGTCAAATGTTTCAAGTTATTGGCCAGAAATGACTTCAATTATCCAAACAGTCGTTGATTAATTTCCTGTTGTTTGATTTAAATTAATGGTAATAATGAATTTCAATGTCAAGATTTATTATATTAAGTTGTATTAAGATGCATCCTGTATACATGGATAAGGGAATTTGGGCTGATTTTTTTTTTAAATTTTGATGAGATGTTGCTGATTATTTTAGCTACTATCAGTTTAATCTTAGTCAGTCACTTAAGTGAGCAAGAATTTGTAAGTGTGCTAAGTCACTAAATGGGTTTCTAACATCTAAGACATTTTGAGCTACGTCCAAAAGCTGAAAGAAACCAAAAGTTTGCTTTTATCTGACAAAAAAATTATAAATTATTTTACTTGCGTATCCTCAATAGAGAATTTTTTTAAACCATGCTCCAAAAACTTGTCGAAGATCCAAAAATGACTCATAGCATTAAATGTACCACAATAGCCCACTAGTAGTGAATTTTTAAGCATTTAGGAGAATATAAAATAAATAATACTGGGAAAAATTAGCGGCGTTTCAGTGATAAAGGGTCACATAAGGAGGCATGAATTTAGTGTAATAAATATTCAAGGACAAACCTGTTGTGTTCTGCAGGTGTGTGTATGCCTAAGATAAGCTAAAAGCAGTTATAGAGGTAATGAGTTTGCGATCAAGCCTGCAAAACGAGGCAAATGTGTGTGTGTGTGTGTGTGTGTGTGTGTGTGTGTGTGAGCCAGGCATGTGGTTCCTCTCCAGCTGCCAAATCAAAACTCGCTCAGCCAGTCCTTTCATGCACACACACACACACACGCGCGCACACACCTGGCTAGACAAAACAATGTCTGTCTGACCCTGTGTGCGTTTTTGTGTGTCTGCATGGGAAAATCAATTCCACATTAATAAACAATGGTTAATGAATTAAAAGCACTTGTGTCTGCGGCTACAGTGAGTGTGTGCGGAACGCAAGCCAACACTGAGAACGATGTTAATGATTTACTGTGCACGAAAATCTGTTGCGCTCAGACTGGATGCCATGTGATTCAAGTACCAATCCCCACTAAAAGCTCTACTATTAAATATTTTGATATCAGTGATGAATTGGATGACTGAACATAATCTAAAATAGGTCACTTGTATTGATGAATTCACAAATTTTACAGCTCTTTCTTTTAAAGACTTGCTAGGAAGCTGTGTTCATAATTAATCTCTTTTAAAAACGACACACCTGACAAGTTACACACTAACAGCTGAAGAGGTGGAGGCCAAACAAAGACTTAAAATAAGGAGTAGGTTTGCTCAGAAGGCTCTTAATTCTTACTTTCATTATATATTTTTTTCTCAATAATGAACTATTTTACTATTGTAGGGTCTACCTTACGATATAAAGCGTCTTGAGGCGACTGTTGTTGTGATTTGGCGCTTTACTCATTTATCTGCTCAGGATCAAAGCGACGAAGTGCAAATTCCAAACATATTTGGTCTGCTTTTAGAAATAAAAAACATAAGCAGCAAACGCTGTCATTTCACAAGCAGCAACCTGTTGAAGTTTAAGGTTTCGTGATCTATGCTTCAAGAATAAGTCATTTGGAAAAGTTGTACCATTTTCCTTAGTATCTTCTAAGACCTTTTTGTGGTTTTGAAGTGCAACCAGACTATTTGTGGTTGTATTAAAAACCAGAAAGCCTATCCTAACACACTTTTTGCTAATTTTCTTAAGTTAGTAGCAATTCCCCTCCCAGGCAGTCGCTCCTTTTATTTCATTGTGGAATTGTAACAGATGCCAATACCTATGCTGATGGTGGAATAATAATGTAAATGCTACATTTGATGATCTCTGTTTACATTAACATGCTCCATTAAGGACATACTGAACCATTTGATGACTAAACACATTCTTATCCTCCCTTGACCAACACCGCCACCCTCACTCTCTTTATAAACTGTAATCCAACAACAGCAACAAGTGAACACCTGAATGCTTCCTTTATTATTCAGGTGCCGTTGAGCAAGAAACCGAAGCCTCACCTGCCTCACGAGAGCAGCCCGGTGGCTAAAACGTTCAAAAACACCTGGCTCTGAGAGTCCACTTTCTTTCTTAAAGACTCACCTCTAATCAGCTCATGTCCTTTCTTTATCCTCCACATGAATCAACACGCCTTTGCTTTTGTGCCTTTGTGTGTGTGTGTGTGTGTGTGTGCGTGTGTGTGTGTGCTAGAGATGAGATAACCTCTAGTTTAGACAAAACAATTTTCTGCAGAAACCCAAACACCATGACTGCAACAAAGCCACTGAAACAAAGAACTGCATGGAAAGTATAAAAAGGAAAGAATGAGCAGGAACGGGGGGGGGGGGATAACGGGTGAAAATATTTCACCGTCTGAATATTTTGTGGTAGACTTGTGGAGCTCTAACGTTTATTGCAAGAGACATCTGGCAAAAACCCAACATACACGTGGAAATCTGTGTGCGAGAGAGCAAAGGTATTTTCCCTGTACTTACAGCTGACAGTGTTTTAATGCTGTTGATGTTTCTCTGTATCATCAGGGTCAGAAATGTTTACCATAAGAGGGTGTGTGTTGTGAAAGCTTAATGGATGGATGGATGGCAAACAAGCTGGGAAACTGGCTCCATGCCTCCAGAGCACAAAATGATATGGGCCTCACATTTAGGTGTGCATGCCAGCTGGCAAAGTCTACCGTCTCCTCACTGAGGAAGGTGTGGGAAGCTAGTGGACACAATGTGAACAGCGATTGTGTTTCTGATGTAGCCAAGAATCTGTCAGCGCAGGTGTGATGGGAATTGTTTACCTTTTTTAAAGAAACTAGCTATTTCAAAGTTTGTCTCCTGTAAGAAGACTCCTTCCACACTGTGGTGCATTTAGGAGACAAAAAAAAAACAACTTCTAAGAAGTTCCTTAAACCTTTCAAGTTGAATTTTCACTTCAACCTACTCCAAAAGGTCTTCTGGACTTTGTGTGGGGTAGCCATACACAAATTTAAGTCTGATGCCATGAAGCGGCTGGACACTTAGTCATGGCTAAAAATAGTAAAAAGAACAAACCTTCATCAGACATGTACATCCGATTAAGGCAACATGTTGTTTTCTTTTAAATTTCCTGTTTGCTCATTCCTACCCATCATCATCAAGTCTTGTGGTCCCCATGCTTACATGAAGAGCACAATCAAGGCCGTCACGAAGACTTTAATGGACTCAAAATTGGTATGTTTACGTAAAACAAAAACAGCTGTCAGGCTGAGACACCACAGATGCTGGAAGCTCAGTTCACAGATTTTTTTGCCACCTGTGGGCAGCAGAACTATCAAAGTCCTTCCAAAAGCAAGGCTTAAAACTCGACAGCCATCTCAACAGCTCATCTGGATAGCATTTGAAGTAGTATTATTACCTTTATGGTTGCCGAGACATAAAAACTGCAAATACAGAAACGTGAAACCGTCAAATATTTGCTAAACCTGACCAAAAATAAAATTTCAAAAAGCTTTCCTTTTCTGCTGAAGAATTCTCCTACAGTGTTTTCATTTTATATAGTTTTGATGAATGTATATAATGCAATGGCACTTTGGGGATTTTCTTCAGTGAGAAATCAGAATATTTTATCAGAAATAAAAACTGAGCAGAAATTTGGAGAAACATTAGGCAGAGTCTTCATGTTAATGGTCTGTGCCCTTATACAAATAGCATTAAGTGAAAATTAGTGCTGCAAAGGAGGTTGAAATTTGTTTTACATTGAACTCTTTTGCAAAGTGGTGAAATTTTTGAGATGGGCCAGTGCCACCCTATGTGACCCCCTGAACACACCCTTGATCATAGGATGTTAGCAAACCATTGCACCGTAATTTACATCATTATTTATTTGGGGATATGTTTGTGTTCAAAATTCACTTTTTCCTGTGCTTGCTTTTTACAGTTTAAACATTAAATATTTAAATGCATTGAAATGCACTCTGTGAAGTCTCCAGCCATTTAAAGCTCTTTCTTTCTACAGTCTGTAGTAGTGCAGACATAGCTATAAAAAACTGACTGAAGAGCACTGAGGTTGCTTGTTTGTTTGACCAACAGTAAGTTCAATTCTATTCTATTCTCAGAGCACATTAGATTATAGGTAAACCCCTTACTCCTTATAACCCCTTTCTAAAAAAGTGAATAGATTCCACCATAAACAAGCTTAGGTTGCATACTTTTCCCCATGATCAACTTTTCGATTTTTCCTATGATCAAAAATCTGAGGCCAACATTTACATGTTTAGCTGCTCTGTAGACCAGGAGATCTGTTTTGGGCTTTGAAAAACACCATCAAATGTGAACAAAAGGCCACAGTGGAAAGGAAAAGATGTGTTTTCTGACTGAGCCAGCTTAGTGGGGATGTAGACTTGGCTACAGTGCAAGAGCATGATTGTAATATAACTTTGTTTTGATGTGCATGTGGGCTTTTATTTTCTCACCTTTTAGCCCTAAAACCATTAGAATCACATCCTTAATGTGCATCTGAAGCGGAGTACAGGGGTGTCTGTGTGCTTTTCTAGCCTGCTGCTCTGTCTAGACACACTGCAATCCACTCAGTGTGCGCGTGTGTAAATGTATGTGCGTTTGTGACAGTCAGAGAGTGAGGGGGTTATTTGGCGTTTAGGTGGAGCTTGGTTTGTGTCTATGTGTTTGAATGGTTGAATATGTAATGATAATTATTAGCAATATAAACAGCTAGGAGGAGTCACAGTGACATTCTGTGCGTGTGTGTTTGAGGATGCAAATGACGTGGTCCCAGCTGTTTCCTGTGAGCCAGAGGGCAAAGGAGGCAGACGCAGTTCTCTCTGGAAGTCTGAGTGTGTGTGCGCACAGGGGTCAAGCCCACGGTCATGAGCGTCTGTGTCGCGTGGGTGGGGGGAATGGGAGTGTATGTGTGTGCTTTGTACACTGAAGTGTCCATTGTCTAGACTCTGTCTCGCAGTCAGGGCAGCTGATTGGTTGACAAATCATCGTAAATGTCACACGAAAAGTCTTTGTGTGAAATCTACGTCATGGATTGCTTCCGAACAAAATGTAAGGTATATCCACACAAAAGGCCAAATTACGTATGGGGTGACTTATGTAACTCAAATTCTTCTGCACATTTGGTGAAAATCGTCTGTGCTTTCGTCTTTTTTGTAAGATGCTCTCCAGTAGTTCACAATCATCCAAGTCCAAGTTTAGTCTTGACTCTTTCATGAACCAAATACAGCCCAATTTAATCTCAAGTGGGCTAGATCAGTGAATCAAGGAAAAATAGCAATGAAAAAAACACTGTCTAAATTTTTCCATTTGTTTTAGAAGACAGTCTGACTTCATAAGAGCCATTCATTTCAAATCTGAGATGTCCTCAGAAAAGTATGTGGAATCCCAATAATATGTGTCCGTCTTCCATATTCACTCAGGCTACTGTCACCACAAAGAAATGCTACTGTCATAAATCAAAGAAACTGTTAAGACAGCCTACCTGGCTTAACAGCTTTGCTTTGGTGTGGTAGGGCAGGCCACACGTAAGGTCTTTGTCAGTAAGAAGGCTGTAAAACTGGTGATGATTCAGACATCTGGCTTGAATGATACAGTATGAGCGACTTTCACGACATGATTCATTCTTAGACACTGTCAGCGCAGTGCTTCCTTTTTCAAAAACACAGAGAAAAGTTCAAAAGTTAAGACCTGCTTCAATGAAATTTTCAGACATTGAAAAACCATCCAGTGGGTTGTTTTGGATCTTCTGGCTGGCTGGACATTTGACACTCATGGTCTAGACTTCTAAACTTAAATTTTAAGCAATAGTTTCATTGAACACTGCAGTTTGGAATATTTTCTTAGACTAGGATGTCAAAAAATGTGTGTTTAAAACACTCGTTTGTTCTCTTTTTTTTTTTTCAGCATGCAGATTTTTCATTTTTGGAGCCTCCTCCAACCCTGTGCTGAGACTTGGCTATCTGTATTGATCTGTGGCTTCCTGCAGTCAGCGTCAATATGTCCAGTTGCTATATTTACTGGTAGCTTTGTCAGCAGGTGGAGAGAAACAAATCAATCAGTTATCAAAGGTCTCATAAATATATCTGCACTTTGAAAAAACAAACAAGGAACATAAAACTGAATTCATTAACATAATAAAGTTAGTGAGGAGAAAAAGTTAATATGAGAGAAATATTATGGGAGAAGGCGTACACACACAACCAAAACCAACCCCCTCCGCTGTGACAATGAACCTTTCACCCCTCCTCCTCCCTGCCTTCTCCTGACCTGACCCTTGACCTTTGCCCTTAAAGATACTCAGACTGTTTCACTTCACCCACTGCCTCCCAGCAGATGCAGCACGGCATTGGTTTCAAATGCAAAAATGCCACCATTGACACAGCAAGCATTTGCATACATCTGAATATCCGAATGTCTAATGAAAATCTGCAAACTGAATTACTCATGGAGGCCTGTGACATAACATAAACATAATCTTGATATTTCTTCCCACAACGTCTGAAATCACTCAACTACTTTCATGTTTCTTCAAGTTAGGTTAATGTGAAAAAGCAGATGGTCCACAGGAGAGTCACTAACCTTTTAAGGCAAAAATATTGTTAAATGTTAATTAAACAAGATGACTCATAAACTACAGTTTTGATGACTTTCATTCTGAGTATCACTCTAATCCATTTAACCTTAGAGATTCCATATTAATGCCATAGGGGTGCAATTCCAAATGACTAAATAAACATTGATCTTAAGTATGAACAGATTCAATTGGAGAAACTTTGTAATTGAGAAAACAAAGGAACACAATTCACTAATTTACTTATGAAACTACTGACTTGTCACTCAGAATGTCTCTACATGACATCACTTTTAAATTCCATGTAGACATCCAATCGTACGCATACAGAGGTGACAAAAACACAAACTCTTAAATATATAAAATAATAATGATTTAAATTTTCTTTTCAGCAGACAAGCCTGCGTTCATGATCTGTTCCGCATTAGCAGGTGACACCACGCTCTTAAAAGACCAGACAGACAAATTATGACTCAGACTAATTAACAAAAGCCAAGGGACACTTTAATTTCTTCTTAACACGTAATCAGACATTAACGTGAGCAACTTCCTCTGTCCCAGACTAATTAATAAGAAAACAGTCTTTTTTTAAACTACATTGACACACAACAATTGAAGTATTTAGACCAGACAGTCATAAAGGTTTATTTTTCGTCCTCAGCCTAATTAATGAAAAACAAGAGACAATCTTTTCCACATTACTGTGTGCGAGTCTATGCCTACAGCAGGCAGACAGTCATTGCCTTTATTTATAGAGCCGGCCTCTTGGACCTCAGACAGTCTCTGTATGGATTTATTCACCCTGAGAGACAGACATATAGGGCTGGCTCTGACTTCAGACTAATTAATGGGACAATATGGGTCCAGCAGCCTACAAGAGGCTCAGCTGAATGCTGACTGGTATGCAGATAATATGCAAAAAGCACACACTCACACAAACACAAACTCCCCGAAGTGCCGCTGACCCAGACCCCCTAGACACACACACACACTGCATGCATCTACATATATGCATGATGAGAACATGCTGATGACTTTTTCGAGCTCTGTGTGTGTGTTGTTGGTGTCTAGACCGAAACAATGAACAGCTGAGAGGCTGAATAAAAAGGAACGAAAGAAGGATTTCAACAAAGAATGAAGGAAAAAACACTTTAAATCTGCAACTGTGGGTTATTTAATCCAGTAATTGTTGAATTAATGTTTTTTGTCTACTTAGTCAAAATTCATTTTTTTAAGAAAAGAAAACTAATTTAAAAGCAAAACCTGACTATGTTTACTTTAAAAATATGTATTTGTGTATATATACACAAATATACACAAATACGACCCTATGCAAGCAAAAGCTTTTGTTTTGGTGACTGTTAATTTACCTACGGATGATATACATGTTTAACGTGACGTGAAACAAACGGAAACAGAGACCAACGTTCCCACAGGGGGATGCTGAAATAAACATAAAATATATGATATAAACCAACCAATATATAAATCAAATTATTTTACAGTTTTTTAATGTTTTATTCAGACTGGTCCACCCATTAAAGAGGAGACGGGGTACACATATATACATTATAATAAGGTTACAGCATCATATTTTCACATTTAAAATAATGGAAAAAAGGCACATTTGGACGTTTCTTGCATTAGAAATTAAGTATGCAGGTTGATACTCATCTTCTAGTGGCAACTCTTGCTATCTTCTCTAAGAAAACTTGTTTCTAATTTTTTAAAAGTTCTCTGGTTCTCCAAAGAACCATCACCAACTAAGGAACCTCTACTTAAGCAGGTTTTTAAATTAAAAAAGGCTCGGTATTAGTATTTACTTTGCAAAATATAAGTTGTATATCTACTGTGAAAAGACTGTCAAAGTATAACTGATCTAAGGTTAAAGCTGCCTAATAGCTATATATAGTTGCAGCTCGGGAGGTAGAGCAGGTAGTCTACTAATATAAGGGTCAGTGGTTTGATCACCATCTCCTCAAGTCCTTGGGTAAGATACTAAGCCCCAAATTGCCCCTGATGCATCCATTGATGGTGTGAGTGTGATAGGTAAGTGTTTAAAGTGATAGAAATGAATGATGTTTGAATGGGTAAATGTGGTTTGTAGTGTTTTAGGGCTTTGAGTGCTCAGCAAGAGTAGACAAGCACTATAAAAACACCAGTCCATTTACCTCCCATAGATTTCAATCCAGACTTCATTGAGAGCAATGCGTCTCTCTAACATCTCTGAAAACCTTCATTTAACTTTGTCAGTAACTGATATTGTTGTTGGGTCACATACATTTTGCTCTGACTGAATTTTCAAGGATAGTGTGATGGAAACCTGAAAGATTTTAAAACAACAAAGACTTTTTCTGCTTCTTGGGAACAAAAAAGGAACTAAATAAGAAAAAAAAAACAATACAAAAAAAATTGATAAAGGGCATCGGCTATTCCTCAAATGATTAAATATCGTAAATATAAAATACACAAATTTGGTTGATCTCTATTAAAAACCACTAATGAAAATGAATCAATTTGACATATCCACCACTAGAATTTTAAAAAATGCACAAAACTGAATACAAGACAGGAGGTGAAATGGAAAAATCAAGGATGAAACAAGCAAGGAGGTGAGAAACCTTGGAAAGAGGCAATTTCTCACCAATTCGCAGTAAATAGGAAATGTTATTCTTTGTGCCCTTAAGCAAGACACTGAACCCAGTTACTCAGGAGTCGTGCGTTATTGGAAACTGAACAAAGAGGAAGCAGATGTGCCAACTTTTTGTGGTAATTCTTTTGAAGACAAATTACTATCTGTATATCGTACACGGGATTAAAGCGATTCTGTTTCTGGGACGATGCCAGCTGTCAGTCACAGAAAAATGAAACACAAAAGGCAGAATTTGATCCACGCCGACCCATCGTCTTTAACTGCGAGAAAAGTCCAATAAGGAATGTTATTTTTTATATTGTTTTTTCTTTCTCAATCCCCCCTCAACTGACTGCTCACACAGAAATACACAGTCACACAGGGAGGAAATTAACAGACAAACGCAGACTAACACATGTGCACGCGTGCGCACACATGCACACTCACACAGAGGACTGAGACAGCCAGACAGAGCGGTTTACATAATAAGTCTAGGAGGCCAGCCAGAACAGACTCAGTCATTTAATTTCCATGATTCACTGAGTGAGTGAGAAAGGAAGAAAGAATTTAACTCTATTTTCAGCACTTTCTCGTGAATTTGCTTAAACCCTTTCCCTGAAATAATACAGTGTTTAATTATTCTGAAGAATTAATCAGTCAACAGCCCCCAAACATTGTGCCAATATAAAGGTGACAGATATGTCAAAAGGAGCGTTATGCGTCATTCCTGTGTAGCTACCACAGTTTACAGTAAAACAATCAAAGACAGAGTTCCATGCAGGTTGCCTCAGGATATACTTTTGTGCCAAAAATAATCTGTCAAAAGCTCTTTTTCCTGTTTTTTAATACACATCATGTCTTGGGTCACATGGAAGCTGCAGCCCAAACAGGATGTGGGAGAGATTTTATTTTGACGGCGTGACACATGATAGTGACAGAATGACAGGATGAATTTTAGATGTGAGATTGTCACGCTATACATAAAATTTACATGTATTTTTGTCGCCTTTGTACAGACGTTTGATATATGTGGGTCATGTGGTGAACTTTCACCGACAGTAGGTGATTCGTGCAATTATCCAAACTAAGATCAGGAGAGAGTAATGTTCTTGTCACAGAATTACGAGTGAAAACTGGATTCTTTTGGTTGTGGTTAAGGTTAATCAGAGTCATCACTTTTACTGGTTTACAACACAAACTTCATATAATTAATTCCTTAAGCAAAACTATGCTGTCTAAAATGCAGGAAAGTGTAAATCGATAAACTAGTTAGGCTAGTCTAGTGAAATTATCTCCCTCTTCCGTATCATTTTAATGTGAAATTCTCTGGACTAATGTTTTATTTAAGTGGACCTATTAGGCTCCTTGTTTTCTGCCATACAACTGTGTTACAAGCATTTTCAATTAAACTGTTCAAGGAATCCCTGTCAGCAAAAGTTCTGGCTTTAAACTGCTCAAAACACTCTGTTTCAGTTATCCATTCCACTCATGGCTCTGTATGATGTCACTGAAAGTGAAAATGTCATATACATTGAAGTCCCATTCACCTGCTGGCCATATCTTTCATATACGATTGGGCAATCAGAGAGTTGGGTTTAAGAAAAGGGAAAAAGCTAAAACCAAGAATGATAATGTAATTTGTTTAGAAAATCTATTCATCTATCTCCCTCCCAGCCGTCTCCTCCAACAGGTCACAGCAGATGGCTGCCGTTCCCTGAGCCTGGTTGTTCCTGTTAAAAGGGAGTTTCTTCTTCTCACTGTCGCCAAGTGTTTGCTCATAAGGGGACGTCTGATTGTTCTGGGGTTTCTCTCTGCTATCATAGGCTCTTTACCTTTCAATATCAAACACCTAAGGGCAGCTGTTGTTGTGATTTAATGCTACATAAATACAATTGAACTGGATTGAAAAGAATGTTATATTAAAAATATGGAGCTGAAAATGAGTATAGAGGGCTTATAAATCATATTGCTCTGAGTCTGATCTAGTGTGTAGAAATGTATAACTGTAAATAAAGGAGCAAATATGTCTTGATGATTTTCAGATTGTATATTACTTATGTTACCACCCTTGCAGTTAGTAGAGGGAACAAATATTGAAAGCTGAAGCCTGTTAGTATTACACGTTGTCAGTGTTTCATTACCAGATTTAGCAGAGGTAATTCACTGCTAAATGCAAGAACAAAAAATCAAGAACTGTCTTTAATGAACCTGCTAACAGCCAAGAAGTCACCAGCAAACCATGTTAGCTTGTATTTCAGCAACATGCTAAACAAGCATAGTTTCAGAAAGCAGAAGATGTCACCTTGCAAATTGACTGTCTTTCATGCATTTCAACTCCTCTTATCTCCGACCACATGAACAACAATTCCTTATGAAGGGTCATTGGGAATTTAACCCTAACACTAAACAGTTCACTGGCGATCTGGTGGATGCTAAGAGGTTAAACTACAATGTGATCAAATAAGGGTTGTTGCAAGGATCAACCTTGTGACTGAACATGATGCCCAGTCACATTGTGTCCTTCCTCCTGCCAACGTTGGCGTCATCCTCCTCTCCACTCAGGAACTCTATGACTGTTTTTCTCAAATTCGTTAACCAAAAAACCCACACTTCTACCCTCCAGCTGAACTCACACATACTTCGACACACACTATTGATAACATTTATGTTGGCTATAGAGTCAGACTGAGGACGTGTTGATGTTAAGGCAGCCAGACATGTAGTAACAAATGAATAGCGAAACTGAGCTACTGGTAGGAAATGATTCTTACAAGCTGATACCAGCGATGACTTCACTCCCCCTCTCCACATACACACGGCTAGTCTGTGAGTAATGCTGATGTCATGTGCTTTGACTACCAATGTCTGCTGCTCAGAACAGATGTGTTTTTGCATATGTGTGTGTGTGTGACTGCACAGGTACACGAAACCCTACAATTACAACTTGTGAGACGAAGGAAGGATGTGTATGAGAGGAAGAGAGACAGATAATCTGAGGTGACTCAGAGGATCTGCAGCTCTTTCACAAATCTCAGATGAATGTTTTTATCTAAATTCAATGACTTAAAAGTGTTTAAATGCTTCAAATCCAGCTTTGAAGGTACACGGTATGGGATGCCAAATTGGTTTGAGATGCATTATGTCTTTAGAACTCAGCTAGGAGAGCTGCTTTTCATTTAATTTCATTTCCAGTGGTCCTCTCAAAGTGTCTATAAGAAATACTATTTTAATTATCTGCTAGTTAGATGCACCATTTGTGTTGGTTAATGCAAAATTAACACAACCATGTTAATGTCTTTTATAAATCTCAGAAAGAGATATAAAAACTTGGACAGATAAAACTGAAACTTTCTGATTTATACCGCTCAAGTGAAATGACTAAAGATGTTTTTGTTTTTTTGTTTTTTTAGAGGTGAACTGAACCAGGCAGCGTTAATATATGCAGCAACAGATATGTCAGATGTCTGCTATGAAATCTGTGCTTTCTTCTTCAGATCTATTTTTAAGATCTTCAGAGGTAAAAAATTTAGGGAACCCCTCCTTCTTCTATCATGTCATCCTTTGATCACCGCATCAAGTGCATAACGTGGATTATCTTTTACTTTGTTCTACTGTGCTTTTCATCTTTCCTGTCACACTCCGGTGCTTACTGCCCAGTACAGCTGAACGAGCTTAAATGTGATCTCGTTTTTTGTTTTTTAATAAAAGCCAATGCATCGTTAGTTTCAGTCTGTCAACTCCTACACAATCTAAAATTCACCAGAATGTCTTTTGTTCCGTTCTTTTTTCCTCTTATTTCTCCTTCACTTCCTCTGTCGTTTTCTTTTACAGACACCTTATTTGCTTTTTCCAAAGTTTTGACATTTTCTTCTTGCTAACTTCTCTCTCCGCTGTCTCTCTAGTCTGCTCAGTACTCTTCACTGTCTGCCTCTTTGGTTTATCTGTTTCCCTCCTCCTGTCCTCCAGACTAAACATCACGTCTGTTTTCAGACAGAAAAATTGAGTGTGCGCCTCTGTCTGCATTCTTATCTTGCCTCTCTGTTACAAGTTGAGGCAACTATGGTTATCACATCGCTTGATTGCCATAACCCCTATCAACATTACTACATGCTTACATGGACTTACTTTCTTAGAATTCTAGTTGGGAGATTTCGATCGCAGACTGGTTCTAAGAATAAAAAAATCCTATTTATATTACCAAAACATTTCATGTGACTTACAGCTGTTGCATTTCTACAGCTTGGATCGGCAGTGCAGTGCTTTGTCAAGTTGTGCACCAACCCAAACTGGTGATTGAACATTTTACTGTGCTTGTCATGCTAGCTGCCATATTTTGCTGATATTTACAATAGTCTGCTTATACTTCTTGCACTTAACGTTTTTATCTTCTTAAACAACAAACAATGCTATATCAAGTAATACCTGCTAAAGAACTGCTAGCTAGCTGGCACTGGACAATGAACCAGCACTGAAATCTACCATCACACATTACATTTTGTACTAAAACTTGCTGTTTGGAGTGTTTCATATATGTCTAACTATAATAACAGCCAGAAAGTTGAGGGAACACATCATGTCATCTTAGCTATGTAGCATGAGAGCTAGCTGGAAGGGGATATGTCATTAGAGTGTCTAGCTGCCTGTCAGGCATGCATTGTGGAATAACTTGGTGGTTTGTGCGTTAAGAATAAATTATAAATATCTGCAAAGTGCAGCATATGAAGCAAATGTAATTTCTTGGTAAGTGCACAACTTTCTACACTATACTGCTGAAATCTATACATCACAAAAGTAACTCCATTGAGGCCACTGACACACTGACCTTTCTAACTGTTACAAGTATACCATTTGTATGCTTTCAAGGCATTGCACATAAGTTTATTTATCATGCATTTACAGAATCAAAGTATATTCAATATGCATTATTGTTGGGAAACCTGGCCTGACAGCATCTGCTTGGGACTTATGTCATCTCAACGTGGTAGCATGGAAAAATGACAGGTGACCCCATCATGAACCATTTCTGCACAAAATACATTAGTCACCATTCTCCATTATCATTGCTTCTAAATTTTAAATGAGAAAAACACAAAACTTGTTAAAATATTGCTTCAACCATCCAGAAAAATCAGTTTCAGGAGAAATTAAGCCTTTTTATTAATGCTTCAGTTTAGGTCTCTCACACATTGCTCAAAAGGCTTTTCAGTTTTTAAAAGACAGCAAATCACATCATCATCTAATCGCTCATTTGGATTAAGCTCTGCAGATGTGATTGCGAATAAATATCTTTTAGTTTTGATCCATTTGTCAGATCAAATAAGACTTCTAATAACGTCACGTCTGGCTTTTTATCACTATTTCTGGCACTTTAAAGGATGTATGATTTAGCTACCAAATAAAAACTAAAAGTAATCATTTTTACAATTGTTACAAATACATCTTCCCAATTATGAAGGTGAACTTGCAAATGCTTAATCATTTCATCAATAACCATTTCACTGATGTGATTTATACTTTGTCTGGTTCTTCACTATAACTCGTTTTTATTGTCTGTTGATGCAGATGTTGTCTGTGGCTTCTGTCTGTGTGTCAGCAGGATTACACAAGCCGAATTTGATGAAACCTGATGGAGAGGTGGAACATAAGCAAAGATGGAGGCTGTTCAGTTTTGGTACAGATGCAGAACATTTTCTTTGAAACTGACTTTGGTGGAGATAAGCACTCTGTGTGTAGCTTGCTTGTTTAAACCTGCAAAACTGCAAAGATTTGTTTGCCCTAGATCTTAAATGTTTAATTCGTCATACATGACAAGATTTGGATAGGTGGTGAAACAAAAGACATTAAAGGTGCTGTGGAAAAGGAAAAGGCCATCTATCTGAAACTGCTGCTGGAGCCTCAAACATGATTAAGAGAGATATATCGCTTTACTTGTGACAATCATTGTGACAATATAGGGTAAGGGTAAGTAAATAACGCCCAATACAGACTTGGTGACTGGTCCATGACTATCTGGTAATCACTGGTTGTGAGGGAAAAATCAGTATTCCCAGCCTTCTTAGCTACCAATTTCACCTAGCGAGAGCCAGAAACCTCCAAGAACCAATGCCATCCACTTGGGAAAAAAACATTTTTCCTCAGCAACTGACAGTTGGATCACATCCAATATGGCAGACCAATATTGAGCAACATGTGCATGACGTCACATTAAAAAACCTCAATAGGCTTAAATTGTTTGCAGTGCCTGTGTGTGCACTGTCTTCTCCAACAACCAGAACTCTGTCTGAAGCTGTCTGAGTGACACACACATGCACAGACACAGCTTTCATGTCTTAAATGATCTCACAACATTATGGTTGTTTGCAGTTTTAATAGTAAGTGTCCCCGGCTGGAAAAGAACCCCATAACTTCACTCAAGTACTTTACTGAAGCACAGATTGCACTCCAGTGTACTCTATATTTTCTGTGCAAATACTGTACTTTGTGATCCATGGCATTTCTTTTAAAGGCTTAGTTACATATTTTGAAGATTTAAAAACTATAGATCTACTAGTATATTCTTCTGTATTATCATAGATACAGCTGCAAAATTAAACTGAGAGACATACTCATGCATCAGGAACTATGATGCAGTATTATCATGTCTGCGATTTGTTTTATTTAAATATCCTGGAATTGTACGTTTTACTCAACCAAAAAGATCTAAATCACAGCTGTCAAACATGATGCAGGTGAGTCAGACCCTGCTAGGCGAAGGGTCCCATGGACAGGGCAGTTAAGTCATTAATAACTCCAATATCACGACGCAATAGTAAAAACACATTTTATATATATCGACACAGACAGAGACCGCTGCTGCTTTACTGTCTTGCTAGACCAAACAGCACACAAAGATTCAGACATAAAGTATACGCCAATATAAACACACGCAGTGGAACATAGGGATTTCCCGGATACGGCCACACACATAAACTCACGCGCGCACACACTCGCACGCGCGCGCACGCAGACGGGCGGCTAGACAGCCGTCTGGCTTTGCTCGAATGACGAAGCGACGACAAAACTTCCAACTCCCCTGCTTTGTCACCGATCAAACCCAGGTATTCCTATGATATCAGCTTCCAGTGTCCCCCCAATGTAACGTCCTGACAGTTTCGTCGCACTTTAAGTCTTATTTTTACCGTCAAAATCCAAAATGAAGGAGCAGGTTTTCTCTGAAACCCAAGTCAGCTGAGCGTTAAGTTCAAAAGCAGACAGAAAACGCCAACGGCTCAGAAAGTCGACCGAAAAAAACACAGCAACCCGAAACTGTCAAAGTTAGCTGACATGGCGAAGAAAACGGCTCGAAACAGCCATGATGTAATATAAATTAAACCAAACAGAAGAGCTTTTTCATTCCGAGTCTTCAGGAAGAGATGGAAAGCTTGCGGTTTTTGGTTTAAGTTCAAAATGAGGCGTTATTAATCACAAACGTTAGAAAAGGAGAAAGGGTAACGTAATATTCACCACAGTTAATAATTGCAGGGAGTACGATGAAATATATTAAAACTAACAGCAGATTCTAAACTGACTCATAACGAAACACTGAACTCCAGTCGTTTAAATAAAAGAAATAATGTGTAAAGAGCAGAGGGACACAGACACTCATCCGAGTACCTGCCGCGAAGCTTCGCAGACGCATTTTTAAGACACTTGAAAGGAAAAAGTGAGCGAGGTAGAGGCAGAAAAAAGTCATTACTCACTGATTTCCATGCTCTGGAGGGAGGTGTAGCGCTTGCAGTTACAAGTACAGGAGACATTGGCGGCGGTGGCGTTTAAAACACCCATCAAGTTTAACATTTAAATGCTCCTAAAATCAGACATAAATACTCCGGGACAGAGAGGACGAGTGGAGGAGGAGAGGCGACCGGAAGAGAGAGGAGACTAAAAAAAAATAAAATAAAAATCTCACAACAAACTCCCCTCCAAAAAAAATCCTCCTTTTTTCTCTGCTCTCTCTCCAACCTCCTCTCCTTTCCCTCCGGTCCTCCTCCTGTCTCGGTTCTCTCCTCCTCCTCTCTGAGGTTTCGCCTCCTCTTCCACGAAAATCTATCTATCTATCTATCTATCTATCTATCTATCTATCGGCGTGCCGCTGAAGTATCGCTGCAGCCTTTAAATGTAGTTTCAACGTTGTAAAAATGTACTTGAGCTACTTTCAGTCCCTTACAACAAATCAGCTTTAGAGGATCCGCGTTTTGCGCCGAGTGACCGGCGACTAAACTGCTGAGGGAGTCTGTCTGGTCCTGTCTGTTTCTCCCCCCCTCTCTCTCTCTCCTCTCTCTCTCTCTCAGTCTGTCTCTAGGGATTTCTCTCGCTCTCCCTCGCTCTCTCCCTCGCTCTGGCTCATCTGCCAGGTCGTACAGGCAGGGAGGAAATCACAGATAAAGCAAAGATCACACATTTGCCTCCCTCAGAGAGGCAAACCTTGCAGGATCACATGACCCTTATTACATATTATTAATACTGTAATCATTAAACGTCTTTTTTTTTTTTAACTGATCCATTTTATTGTCATTTTTATGTGGTCTACATGTACCAAGGGGTTCTATTTTGTACATTTATGCGCGTCATTGTCATGGTTTTTAATCATAAAGATATTTCTCACCATGAATATGTCGACTTCTCTTACAACTTTAAAAAAAAAAAAAAATATTAAGATAATGGAAATTTATGTACGCTATGTAAATGAAAGTTGTGCTTTTTCAACATTATATGCTTTGCTTTTATTGTCATTTGTTAGATGAGTTGCCCAAGCAGTAATTTGACATACACAGCTGCAACAATCTAAATATTCTTGAGTATAAAAAATATCTGCAAGATTTCTTTTTTCTTAAATCAGAATCACGGCAGCAACGAAGAATAAAAAAAAGAGAAAACAGCTTGACTGTGATGGATTCCTTGTAATTTGTTCTTCATTAAAATATTACACAGTCACTTGTTCATTTATATTTCATTATGACAATGAGCAGAAACTAACAGACCAGGATGATTGTCTAAATAAATGTGATTTTGTTCATATTTTAAACTGCTTTCATTAAGAACACTGACTTATATATGAGGAAAAACAAGAAGACACCCATTCAAATAACTTTTAGTCACATAGGTTGGCCACTTAAATAATGTTGCATGGAACTTTTTTTTCTTTCATTTTTCATTATGGAAGTGCAGGTATCAAGGAAGAAATTTTGCTACTAAAAATATGCAGAAAACATGTCCAAGGTTTTCATTCTCAGCAGGTTAGACTATTGGGTGCTTTTGCATGCAAATACAGCAGCCTGAGTCCTCACTAACACCAAACAGGTAGAACATATTAGTCAAGTCTGTGATCCTTAAATCATCACGCCGCTTTCTGCATTTCAAAGGCTAGATTTTAAAATCCAGTTACTAGTTTACAAAGCACTAAATGGACTGAGGCCCAGATGCATCTTGATTTTGCTTGTGCCTTAGAGGATATTATGTTTCTTGAACCCTCTGGCCATCAGGATCCTAGCATCAAAACAAAACAAAAGCGAAGCTGCTTCTAGTTTTCATACTGCTCGGCAGTGAAATAAACTTCCAGAACACCTGAGAAAACTGGGAGTTTAAAACTTTACCATTTGGGAATAAATGAGAATAGGATCATATCTGCTATCATCTGAACTTTTTTATTTTTTCTGCAGTTTTCTGTTTTTATTGCGGGTTTTTTACTATTTGCTTCTGCAAAGAACTTATAATTGCTTTGTGTCTGAATGGAGCAATACAGATAAACCTGCCTTACAAATATGTACAATATGTTTAAAAAATGTACCAGCAAATTACTTAATATGTACTCTTGAGGATTGTGCATACACATTTGTGCTCCCAGATTACATCATTTGTGCTTTTGAATTAAATCATGTGTACAAATGACTAATTTGTGCTCTCGGATGTGTGCAGCATGCGTCCCCTGAGTCAAGTGACACAATTCTAAAACCGTGCACCAATTTATGGTCACAGATAATAAGCAGAGTGCCAATTATTCAAGCTACTGAAGTTGCATAATTTGTCCTACTGAATTACTGATTTGTGTTTGCAAATTCACAGAATGTAAGATTCAGTGCACACCGACAAAAACAAACAACTTGAAGTCCAATTACCAGATTTTTTAACAGACTTAAATATGTGTCAATATGTGACTAAAGCTCCACTTAGCATACATGGTAGTCTGTGAATTATGCACTGATGAAGACTATGATGCAGTTGAAATCTCCTTGAAATTGATTCCACTGCCATACCTGTGTTGTCTTGTTATCCTTATTTTAAACTGATCTAAAGTTAAACTGTCCTGACACTAAATGAAGGTAAAACTGCCTTTTGTCGAGTAAGACATGATGTGTCAAGACGTGATTAATGCCTTTCATGGTACAGGTGTGACTTACAGTAGCAGGTAACTTACATGTGTATCTGAACTCAAGCTAAACGACTAAGTAAATGACTGAGGATAGATCAGTAAACTGGTTTAAATGAACAGAGTAAATCCTCAGTTTATACAGTTTACATTCAGTGTTTACAGCAGAACTTTGAAAAAAAAAAGAAAAAAGAAAAAAGATAGAAGTATTACAGTTACCAGCAATATAAGCATTTCAATATGAAAACCCTTTAATTTTAAAAGAATCATAAGCACATTTTGAGGATTTATAACAGGCCTAATCACTTACATATCCACTTTTAATTTTATCAGCTAATGCCTCAAGAAATGTAATATAATTTTGGATAAATAACAGTTTTCCATGCATGTTATTAAAATAGAAAAACATGATATGATATAGTAATTTCAATAACAGATAAAAGCAGGAATATTCATTATCCATTATTTTTGTCTTTTTTGCAGCTTTTTAAGATAGCGTGTGATTGTAGGACAAACTTCATTTTAAAAGCAGTGAGTTAGCCCTCAATGTCAAACCACAGCAGCTGAAATTCAAAAGATTCTGAAGCAGCTTTCCAGCCTTTCTTGTGCCTGCTTGTTTTTCTACCCTCATTCTGTTGCTCTCGCTAATGAAAGAGGCAAAATATGGGTAAAATGAACTTCAGTAAAGCTGTAAATGACAAATACACAAACCCACACCATTTAAAGCTGTTTTTTTTAACACTGTGTTGCCAAAATTTGAGCTCACCTAACTGACATGCAGGCAAAATACCATTAGGAATATGATTTTACTGCATGTGCATCCATATACACACACACACATATATATACATAACCTTTATAATATTCATCATCCCAAAAGTCCAATAAGAACTGATTCAAAATGTTGAATATTAGTGTTGCAGCAGATCGACAGAGCCAGACAGCATTACGTCAGCCCCCATGACTGACAGGCCCCAGGGACCAATGAGGCTAGACTGTAACAGCATGTCTCATCTGAGTCAACTGCGTCTAATTACGCCTGCTGAAGTTTATAGCTGCATGTTAAAGTGGTTTTATTGCCCAGCTGGACTCCCCAAAGCCCTAATCGTGTAGACAGAAAAAACTTAATCACCCAAAATACATTGCTCAATATGTACAGAGGGAAAAAAACTGAAGGAGGGAAAAAATGCAGCAAAAAATATATAGATTAAAACATGTTACAGTTTCCTGTGAATATGAGCAGTGAGATGAACAGAGCAGGAGGCAGCATTTTTCCAAAGCTCTGAAATGGAAAACAGGTGGTAAAATGCTGGAAATGCTGAATGATTTAAGTTTTCTACTTCTTGATAGAAAATGGCACTGAAGATGTATTTGTAGATGAGATCATAGCTAACTTAATAATGGGTCATCTCAGCCAAATTAGAGAAACTATCTCAATTTATAATAGATAATCAAGGTAAAGTAAAAAAGGAAGTATACAAAATTTCAATACCTCAAACACCCCAAAGGAGTGCCCCTTTCATTGTAATTTGTGTAAACTGATTTTTAACATGTTTACCATGATATGATATGGGACTGTATTCAATTAAACAGTCTCACTATCCTTTGTGCCATACTGACATTGAAAAGCAACTTTTAGCCAAACTTAAATTAGATAATAAACTAAAACCAGGTCAGCCTATCCATCTAATTAAATCAAATCTGATAGGATTACAGAGCATCACTGTCCAGCCTATAAACAAGATGTGCCATGTTAAAAAGTGTGTAGGGCCTCTGCTGCCCCCTGCTGAAGACCAGCGGCAAGGCTGCACAGAGACGGGACTAAATCATGTTGTATGAATGGATAGAGTAAAGCAATTTTACTCAAATCGCTTTAAGAATATTTTTAATCTGTTTGTACTGATATAACAGTACAAATAATCTGCATAAAGACAATAAGCTTTAAAGGATTCAAATTAAACCTTAGTGGTGTTGCTACCATAACTATCCTAGAGCCTATCCCAGTTGTCTTAGGGCGAGAGGCAGGGTACACCCTGGACAGGTCGCCAGTCTGTCACAGGGCTAACACATAGACACAGACAACCAGTCGCACTCACATTCACTCCTGCATTCACACCTAAGGGCAATTTAGAGTTTCCAATTAACCTATCCCCACTAACTCCATGTCTTTGGACAGGGAGAACGTGCAAACTCCAAATAGGAAGACCCCGGCCTGATGGTGGATCTTCTTGCTGTGAGGCAAGACAGTGCTAACAATAAATCAAACAAATATCAGGTAGCTGACTGTGTATTTTAGAGAGCGAGTGCTATTGTGTGAATATGTTTTCATTGTCTGACCTAAAGTGGACTGAAAATTAAGTACCTGTAAGTGTTCAATGAGTTCATTTATTTTTATTATGAGATAATTCCCAAACACTTTTTCAAAATGGCAGCAAGTTTCAAAAGTAACAACACAGCATCCAGCACACAGACATCAACATTAAAAAGCCAGGTGGCAATTTGGGAAAGCCCAAATATAGTCACAAAACATTTGTCGTATTAAGAAAGACAAAATGGCATAGACACATGGAAGATTATTAAAGAAGCTATTTGCATTAGCTGAGAAGTGCTTTGAGCTCTTAATTTAACTTCCCTCTACAAACTGTCTTGCAACAAGATGCAACCTAAATCATAAAGCTTTTTTTTACCATATCTCTTAGTATAACAGCAATTGACAGTATAATTGCATCTTGGCATCTAAAACTGGGACTGGAAAATGAGCTCTGTGAAATAAAAGATATGAAAGAAATTTGTCGCAGTGGCTTATAAATAAAAATCTGCCAGTGACATGCTGGTTGTTTACTGGAAGTCTCCTAGCCCAATACGCAGCTCCTGTTTTTGTCTGTGTTTCCTGTCGAAGGCCCTGACACATGCAGCAGACTGAGACAGTGATAATCGAGCTGGCGGTGAGTCAATTTACCGTCTGAGGGGGCTGAGTCACCAAAACGGACAACAGGTGTGGTCATTTCTCCTGTCTCTCTCTTTTTCTCTCTTTATCGTAGCTTTTCTTTGAAGACTGAAGTGGGTGAATCATTTGGTTAAGGACTTGCTCTTTTCCTGCTCGCCTGACTCTCTCTAAAGAGTGAGTGTATCTATTTATCACTGGTGCTCAGACAGAAAATGGCACTGTATTAAAGGCAGGGGCTGCACTGGTAGGGGCATGTTGTTTCAGTGACTGGCGAGAAGATGAAATACAATCCAGGAAGGTTAGCTTGAGTAACACATCCTTGGGGTTGGCTTATCTAATGAAAAAAACACTGCACACTGCAGCACACTTTTTTCTTTACTGTTACAGAGGTTTGCAAGTTTTTATGGCAGCATTTATTTAATCCGCCTTGGCTACTGTGAGATATGCAGTAGAATGAGATTTTATGTTTAAAGAGATGTATTTGCTGTTTGCACACAGTTGCACACTGATATGGACACCTTAATCTGGGTTGTCAAGATGGACGAAGGAGGTAAAAACCATAAGCCTTTGGGATTATCACAAACGAGATTGCATGTAAACTGGTTTGTGCTTCAAGTTCAGCCTTCTCATTCCTGAGGTGTCAACTAATGCAGCTTTGTCAAACCTCATGTTCTTAGGCTTTGAGTAACATAACAAGTCTGTCACTCCCAGCATGGAGGGTTACTATTATGAAAGTGGGGGCAGAATGCCTAATGGGAAATGAACCATGGTCTCATGACTGATATTCTTGCAAACACCTATACCTATACCACCACCACCACTTCAACATCTTAATGTGGACCATGCAGTTATCTAAACTAGAACAACTCAGTGCCCAATTTTGCCTAGTCTAGCACATCAGGGATCTAGTGCTAAAAGATGCCTTGTGTATTATGGTTTGCTGCAGCCAGCATTTGAGACAACTGCTGGCTGAGTCCTATGATTCCATAGGATAAAAATGTGTTGTGCAAGTCAGTTTTGATTTTTTTTTTTATCCTTGAATCAGTCATAAACCAGTGTACCCCTGCCAGTCCCAAATGGGGAGTGGTGAGTCAGGAAAGACATACAGCATAAACTCCAGCATGCAGATTATAATGAATGCGATTTCCATATGGCTCAGTCAAGACCCAGGTTAGCAACAACCAACTCAATCACCAACAACCACAGAGAAGGAGAAGTCATTTTCTGAGGCATACAGATAGAAGGAAAGGCATGAATGTGGGGCTGAGAGTATGACCTTGTAGGTGAGATGTAAGGACTATGACTGGATAAAGTGTGAGGGTTGGCTAATATGATAGAAAGAAGAAACTTATTGATTTATTGTGTGGGCAGGAGACCAAGGTGAAAGGTAACCAAGGCCTGAAGCACTGGAGGTGGATTCAAGTTGTGCTATGATGGTGTAGACAGGAAGAGAAATGGGGTGGGGGGTAATCTTGAAGGAAGTCTATGTGAAAAATCCTATTGAGGTGAAAGGAATGTCAAGTGGCAACATGAGTTTGAAGCTGGATATCAAAGCAGCGATGTTGAATGTTGTCAGTGCATATGGCACAGAAGTTGAATGTCAGTTAGAAGAGACAAAGGAATTCTGGAGTGAATTGGATGTTGTGAAGAATGTCTCTCCAAGTAGTAGAGAGTGGTCACTGAAGCACACTTCAGTGTACATGTAGATTGAGGGAACAAAGGCTATGAGGAGGTGCTGGGTAAGTATGGTGTTAATGAGAGAAATGCAGAAGGACAGATGGTTGGGGATTTTACCAAAATGTTGGAAATAGCTGTCGTGAAAATGTACTTCAAAAAGAAGGAGGAACATAGGGTGACGTATAAGAGTGTAGAAAGTTGGAAACAGGTGGACTACATCTTATGCAGAAGGTCCCATTGGAAAGACAGGAGAGTGTGAGGTGGTGGCAGTGGAGAATGCAGCTAGGCAGCAACAAGTAGACGACTTTGGAAATCAGGAGGAGGAAATGAATGAAGATAGAGGATTAAATGGTGAAGTTAAAGGAGAATGAATGTTGTACTGACTTCACATAGTTTTAGACAGGCTTTGGGTGATAATCCCAGATGACTGGGAAAGCACAGCTGAAGTGGTAAACTACCAAGAAACTACCAAGAAAACACTGGCAGAGGAAAGAAGAAAAGGAGACTTGGTGGTGAAATGACGAAGTACAGGTAAGTATTCAAAGGAAGTGCTTGGCAAAGAAAAAGTTGGATAGTCTGAAAGAGGGAGAAGAAAAAGACTTACACTGATTGACTGGTCAGAGAGATTGAGCTGGAAAGGACGTGCAATGGGTCAGGGTGATTAAGGATAGAGATGAAGATGTACTAACAAATGGAAAGAGCCTGTTGAGACAATAGAAGGAGTACTTTGAGGAGCTAATGAATTAAGAAAATGGGAGAAAGATTAGGACAGGAAAGTTAGTGAATAAAGAAGTGCGGAGGGTTAATAATGAGGAAGTAAGGCAAACTGTGGAGAGGATGAAGACTGGAAAAGCAGTTACCTGCAAAGGTATGGCGATGTATAGAAGAGAGGATAGTATCATTTGAACCACATTTTGTAACAGAAGTAAGAAGTGGATGTATGAGGAATGAAGACGTGTACTGGTATAGATTTTCAAGAACTAGGGTGATGTGCAGAGCTGCAGTAACTACAAAGGGATAAAGCTGATGAACCATTCCATGAATGTACGGAAAAGAGTTGTTAGAGGTAGGTTAAGGTAGGGTTACATCAGGAATTGACTCATAGCTCGTTCTTGTTTGCACTGGTGAGGAATAAGTTGACAAATTAGTTCAGGCAGAAGTCTTGGTGGAATATGAAGTTTGCAGATTAAATTGTGATCTGTAGTTAGATTAGGGAGCAGTTAGAGGAGAACCTGAAGAAGTGGAATCATACTCTGAGGAGAAGAGGAATGAAAGACAGTAGAAGACAGTAGAACGCGTGAATGAGAGGGAGACAAGTGAACAAGAGGTACCTCTGCTGCTGAGGATAAATTCATCTAAGTCACCAGCCTCAGAAATCACAAGTTAACAGCACCTCAGATTAGAGCCCAGATCAATACCACACAGAGTTCCAGTAGCAGACACAGCTCTACATCAACTGTTCAGAGGAGACTGCATGAATAAGGCCTTTATGGCCAAATAGCTGCTAAGAAACCACTACTATGGAAAAGCAACAAGCAGAAGAGATTTGTTTGGGCCAAGAAACATAAGGAATGGACATTAGACCAGTGGAAATCTATGCTTTGGTCTGATGAGTACAAATTTGACATCCACCCGCTGTGTCTTTGTGCAACGCAGAACAGGTGAACGGATCTACATGAATGGTTCCCACCACGAAGCATGGAGGAGGAGGTGTGATTGTGCGGGGGTGGTTTGGTGGTGACACTGTTGAGAATTTATTCAAAATAGAAGGCAGTGGGTCGTCACAAAGGCACACTGAGCCACAGCATCATTTAGCCACATGCCATCCTATCCAGTTTGCGTTTAGTTGGACCTTCATTTATTTTTCAACAGGACAATGACCCCAAACACACCTCCAGGCTGTGTAAGGGCTACAAATGGCCTGGTCTTCACAGTTGCCTGACCTAACTCCAATCAAGATGGTTTGGGATGAGATGGACCGCAGAGTGAAGGCAAAAGGGCCAACAAGTGCTCAGCATCTCTGGGAACTCCTTCAAGACTATAGGAAAACCATTTCAGGTGACTAACTTATTAAGCTCATCGAGAGAATGCCAAGAGTGTGCAAAGAAGTAATCAAATAATCATAATTCCATATGTGTTCATTCATAGTTTTTATTGCCTTCAGTGAGAATCTACAATGTAAATAGACATGAAAATAAAGAAAAATCATTAACTGAGAAGGTGTGTCCAAACATACACTTGGCCCTGTGGGTGGTCTTTATCCTTCTAGCTTGGATCCATTTGGTAATGGTGTTCCATTAGTACATGATCAGTTGTGGCCATCTTCCTGATTTACACATGGATCTTTGTTCTTTCATCCTGAACAGTGGTTGTGACAGTCATTAGTTCTCTGCCACCTTTCTTCTGCTTAGCATACATCCTAGGGGTGCTGGAGTTGGGGTTTCACTCCAAGTCTCACTATATAACTGATATTGAGACAAGGAGCTTCCTTGTCCCGATATCAGTGCCTTCTAAGTCCTCCTTTTGCCACCTGATTATCCCAGTGGGATAATTGACAGCCAGCAGGGCAAGGCTGTTGACTACCTTGATGTTGTTCTTCCCATTCAACTGACTTAGTACGTGCAGTGCATATTCTCTGCAGGTATTTGGTGCTTGTGGCTTTCCTAATCGCCTATTCATGGTTCCCAATTGCCTGTGGGTTTCCCAGGTACTTGTAGCTGTCCTCAATGTCTCCAATGTTGCCTGAAGGTAGTCCTTCTTCATTATTCCACCTACTTTGTGCAATGTACCAGTACCACTTGCAAGAAAAGAGCCCCAGAGCATGATGCTACCACTAACATGATTAACAGTTGATAGTGTTCTTTGGTGGGAAGGCCTATTTCACCTTCTCAGTCCATGAAAATGTCAAATTCTCTTCACTTAACTCTGGACAGTGGAATTATTGTTTCAACGATTTCCAGCGATTTTCTTTTTCCAGACCTAGGCAAAGTGGTGAAACATCCAAACAATTTTAAATACAATTGTTTAACTGATGACTGTGGAATCTGCAGTTGTATAGAAATGGTTCCAGCAGACCTCCCCAGCTTTTGTAAAACTGCAGTTAAGGTTGATAATTATCATTTCCATCAAACGATGAAGCATCCTTTCATTCCTAACATATTGCCCAGTCCATATCAGTATGGACTTTTTTCCCATTAAAATCTGATGTGTTCCTTAATTATTTGTTGAGCAGTGTATCCGGGTTTGTATGTATATTTTTGACCATGTTTGGCTTAGTGAAAAGCCAAAATATAGTCAAACTTGTGCACCCAATTCTTGATTTTTAATGTTATTAAAGATGTATTCTATACAATCATTCCACCCTGGAAAAAGGAGAGTTCAAAGGAATCTTTAAAAGCTTCAAAATACCATGACATTCATGACCATAATGAGTGTATGTTAGCTTTTGACCACAACTGTATATTCCCATTGATTCTGTTCTGTCATTTAATCCTTTTTGGCAAACCCGCTGCATTTTTTTCATCCCGACTGCTATGAAGGCATGTTCAGGCAATGTATGTGTCAGGGAGCTATCACCACCCAGATTAAATTATTGTAGAGCAATTGCAGAAGGGTGGCTGCTCTTCAGTGGTTACACAGCAAAAACATCATAATGCTCACCCCCAAAGAAATTTGGATTCCTCTTTATCAACAAATGTTTAGAGAAGTGCTATTCTGGAAATTACCTTTTAACTGACTAATGTTCAGTACAAAACCTCTGCTATTGTTTATATATGAGGCATGTGAATAAGTGTCAATATTTAATATTTATACTATTCATACTATTTATATAATTAAATCCAGTTAAGAAAATTGTAGACTTACTTTTTTTAAATAGCTGTAGTTAATAAACTCTATAATTCCTTGGGTAGTTCTGCTGCTCTTTACATTTTGTTTAGTTGGCATTTTCTCTATTTTCAATGTAATTTTTCCACCAAAAATCATTTGATATATTACTAAAACAAAAACAAAAACAAAACCCCCCACTGATAAGTGCTTCAAATTTTAAGCAATGAATCAGTTTTGAACAACAAATTAACTTTCAGGTTCTATTTGAACACTTTCCTAACTGATATATATTCATTAACTCATTTGAGCTGTATTACATTTCTTCTTAAAAATTATTCTTTCAAATTAGTATAGAAAATGAAAATGTGAATGTGGCTTGGTTGTTGAATATCTGCTTGCTTGAAAAGCCTGGAGCTTTTTTGCTGTTTCTAAAACTGTGGAGACCACATTTTTTGACAGCAGATAGTTTGGCACATAAGGAGGGATATAGCTAACATTACTGCATTTCCTGTAACTGAACCAGTTTTAGGGTCTTGTTATTGTGTAGTCAGGCTTGATGTCCGATTTTCTCGTGATATGTAATCAGTGTTGGTCAAGTTACTTGAAAAAAGTAATCAGTTACTAATTACTGATTACTTCCCCCAAAAAGTAATCCCGTTACTTTACTGATTACTTATTTTCAAAAGTAATTAGTTACTTAGTTACTTAGTTACTTAGTTACTTTTTAAAAACACGATTTACAACCTGAATAGGTGATAAAGCGATATATCTTTCAGCCCAATTCTACTTTTTCTGCATAATCCATCATACAAAATGTAATCAAATGGAAATGTCTCTTTTTAATTGTTTGTTTTATTAGTTTTAATCTTTTAACTTTATGCATCAAGCAAAATTTAATTATATGCAACATTCTCTGACTGGAAGAAATTTGTTTAACATTTAAACCTATTTTCTGCACATTCCAGCACATAAAATAAAATATTTTTTTTGTGTTTACACTCACTCTTTCAAATAGATGCAAGTAAAACACAGCAGAAAATAAATAAAGTCAAAGGCTAGTTGCTCTATTTTCACCTGTAAAGTAGGACGGGAGTAGGCGGAGGTTTAGCCTGGTGCAGGTGTGCCGCAGCGGTCAGTTGAAGACTCCGCGAGTTTCTCTGTGAATTTCCCATTACAGTCGTAGCGCACTCGGCGCTTGCTTGGAAGTTAAGGGTTTTTTTCGCTGTAAAAGAAGTTTTCTTCCACGCACAACGGACACTAATGTTTTTGTCACTTTTTATGGAATCAAACTCAAAATAAGGTCAGTACTTCCACGCTTTAAACGCTGCATGCTACACTCTGTCGCGCACTCGATATATTATGATCTGCAGACAGCTGTTGTCACGAACGTCGCACTCGCTTACGTCACTGTCATGAGACGTTCTCGCAAAAAATCACGGTTTTAGTAACGCAGCGTTCCTACGTGAAAGTAACGGTAATCTAATTACCGTTTTTGCAATAGTAATCCCTTACATTACTCGTTACTTTAAAAAAGTAATCAGATTACAGTAACGCGTTACTTGTAACGCGTTACTGCCCATCTCTGTATGTAATGCAACTGAGCCATTGTTAATAATATTATTCATCTGTCTTCTTTCTTGTTACTTCTTTCTCCAGTAACAAGTCAGAAATTCTGCTGTTCAAAATGCCTTTTTAAAGGTACTAAAGTAAAGTATTGTGAAGCATAAATCTGTTTTATCATGTTTAATCATTGCACCTTTTCTGCCTTTACATCAGGAAACGTTTGCTTGCGTCCTAAAACCTGGTTACTTTCCAGTAGAAAATTTTGGTTTTAATTCCTACTGTTGTTCCTTTCCTACTCCCCATCCACATTGGTTTCAATTGTGTTGTTTTCACTTGTGTTGTTTACTTTGGTTGTCTTTTTGCCATGCACCTCAGTCTTGTTATTGCATTCTTTTAAAGTTAAATGGCTGTGGCTACAATGTAGCTTGCCATCACCAGTGTGTTAATGTGTGTGTGAATGGGTGGATGACAGGTTGTGTAAAGCGCTTTGGGGTCCTTAGGGACTAGAAAGCGCTATACTAATACAGGCCAAATGTTGGTTACTTAATGTGCACTCTGAATTTAATGGGGAGCCAGTACACTTGAGTCAGAAACAGTGTGACATATGAGAAACCTTAATCAGACAATCTGCAAATATTTCAAGATTTTGTTAAGGCAATTGAATAATGAACTACAGTAATCCAGATGTGATTTAATAAAGACATGAATAACAAATTCCAGTTCAGAGTTTCCATTTTCATTACCTTAGGCAGAAATCTGTCCAAAGCACAAAGAAAGACTTCACTTTGTTCTTTATTAAGTTGGAGAAAGTTGTCAGCCAGTCAAAATTTAACAGGGTCTAAGCAGCTATGCGGGATCTGAGGCTCAGAAACATCTTGTGATTTAAAAGAAATACATTACTGAATGTCATCTGCGTACCGTAGCAATGATAAGAAATGTCCTTAAAGGTTCTCAAAATTTGCTGAAGAGGGAACAGATATAACAGAAATAGTTAGAGCCCCAAAACAGAACCTTGTGGTATACCATAGGTAAAACAATTGGAAGAGGACTTGTACTAGAAGCAGCCACAGAAGAGGATAATTTAAACAAACATGAAGGAAACCACTTCAAAGCAGACCCAGATACATCCACTCAGTATTTCAGCGTATCGAGCATAATCTGATGGTCAGCAGTATCAAAGGCAGAGGTCAGGTCCAACACCAACAAAGCAGAACTTTCTCTTTTATCAGTTTACATCAACATGTGACTGGACACTCTGTTTCTGCAGAATGAGCTCTACGAAAAACTGATTGAAATTTATCAAGAACACTGTATTTGTCCAAGACAGCTGTAAGCTGCTTAAATACAAGCTTTTCCAAAATCTGAGCAATAAACTGTAAATTACTTATTTTTTTGTGCCCACATCTTCCTATTCAAAGAAATTATCAATACCTGCTCAGTCACTCTGCATAAAAGATGGGATGTCAGCACAGTCAAGGTAGCAGACACACACCAGACCTTCAGTGGCCCTTTCGTGATTTCAGCATTTGTTGTTCTTTTTAATGCACTGAGCTTGTTTTTATTGTAAATATATTAAATGTTCTTAACTACTGCACTGGGTTTTGTGCTCCTTAGCTACTATTCCCTTTATTTTAGCTGTTTTCTACCAGATAAAAAAACCCTCCTCATTCGTTTTTATAAACACATGGGAATACAAATTTTATTTAATCTTAAATTCTAATTCTACTGAACTCACACACCTTGAACATCTGTTATACAGAACTCAAACAAAGACAAAGAAAGGAATTTTTTAAACAGAGCTATTTGCTGTTGTAGATGAGTGACTCTTCCTCCACAACAAAAAGGGAAAATTAGTAGAGCAGGAACCCTAAGATCAGATGCAGTGGTGCAGTGTGGGGAAAATGATCACTTAGGAACAAGTTACAACATTGTGAGCACCTCTAGATTTTGTGTACAGGCTGTTATCTGTGCTGTGGTGATGCTGCTGCTCTGAGATTCACTGCTCTTCGTGGGTTTACACAACTGAATTCAGCAAGATATGAGCAGATGTTACATGAATTATAATAACTGATTTCCAACACATAGAAAGCATAAAGGTTCCCTCAATGTAACCTCACACTGACCATGAACACCATAGCTGCTCTACACCAGTACAGCACAATGCATTACCATAGACTTCACCACAGTTAGCACAGATAGCTTTAATTTCCAGTATATCAAATGTTAATGAGGGTTCCTTATCTTCCAAACAAATCTCTTCTTTATCTCTCTTGTTCTGTCTCTCTTACATCTGTCTCCTTCTCAGAATGACATTATCTCATATTCTTTTCAGTCCCTGGGAAATAAATAGACACATTGTGTGATAAACTGTACTGCTGATATTACTGTCTTTATGCTTGCTCTTCTTTTGTAGTGCTGGCTAGATGCCGTGACCACAATTTATACACTATCTACACTAAAAACACAATTCCATATCATTTACATATAAAAATAATGTATCATGTGGATGGGTATTAGCTTAACAGCTAAAACAATACTCATGTTTTCTTTAAGCTTGTGGTTCCAACTTAGAACCAACTTATTAAATAGTTTTTCCATTTTTGTTTTTAAACTGTAAAATGGCTTATTGGACTATTGGAGGACGTTGCATCATAGACATCCCGTGGGGAAAAACATTGAGAGGCATTAAACTAACATCTCAATAAATTTCTGTATTGAAAGCTAAAATATTGCCTGCACGTTCTGCAAACGAGCCTCCACGCAGTTCTCCAAAATCCCAATTACACATTGCTGGACATGGATGACATTTGTCATCTAATGCTGATTGGTTGACAAGTGGGTCAGAATAGGGAAGGGAGTGACAGCAGAGTTAACCAGGAATGAGAGAACCATGAAAATAATATAAAAGATCAAAAAAGTACAGTATGAAAGACACAGACTGTAACTGCATTGAACAATCGTTATCGTTTTTAACAATTGGTTTCACTTCAGTTCTTTCTTTGTTGTAGTTTCTTTTCTCCACAGCTGACTGAACAACCACCAATAGCACAAGTAAAAACAGCCCACAGACCGGTTGTACCACATACTTTGTACACTGCCTCCATTGACAGCAGATGCTCTCTGCAGGGGCTGTCCATGGACTGCCAGTCCATTTCTCCCCCTACGAGTGAAATTATACGAATGTACACTTTTAGGCCTAGTTAATAAAAATCAACATCCAGTACAAGCGTTGGCAACATATCAGTAATAAAGTGGTCCTTAGAAAGGTACATAAAGTGACTGTGCTTGGCCAAAATAGTAAAACTAGTAATGTTATTCTTAATTTTAACCTCCTAGGACCTGCCGTCCACATATGTGGACATCACATTTTTGGTTATTTAGACCAAAATACTCAATTTTGCTCTACATGGGCCTGATATCCACTTATGAGGACATTATACTGCTAGTGTTCTATCAAAATTTTAAATGAATATCCTCATTTGTGGCTCTCATTTTTCTTAAAAACAAAAATAAAGTAAAAAAAAAAAAAAATCTGGCAATTCTTTGTTTTTACATTCATCGGGCCCCAATATGCCCAAATATCAAAGAGAAATTAAAAATGCATGTCGTGGAAGAGTTCGGGTCTTAGGAGGTTAAGGGTTTTACTGGGTCGTTCCCTGAACACATTCTGATCAGCACCACAATAATGCAGTGGTTAGTACTGCTGTCTCACAGTAAGAAAGTTCTGCATTCTACTCTGCCTTTGTTCTCAGCAGACATCAGATAAAGACTAGAGTGGTCAGTAGAACAGGAAACGTGCTATATAAATGCCATTTTCAAAGGTATAAAAATGTCACTTCCAAATGTATGAATAATTACAAATAAATGGATCCCTTCCCTTCTGTACATGTTTTAAGAGGTCAATTAAGACTTCATTAGGTACCACCTACAGGGGCACAAGTAAATATCCCCTGTCAAAGTACAAACTGTTATACCCCTAAAGATACAATACATACTAGTAATTTTCCTGTTGCCTCCTTCTTTTCTTTTTTTTTGGCTCCCTATGTCTTTTCTTTACCCCATCCAAATCCTTCACTTTGTAATTTTCTGTCAACTTATCCTTATGCTTCTTTGCTCCTTTAAACATTCATACATCACTGGCAAATGTGACAAACAAAGAATATCCAAGACAAAGATAAACATTTTTACATCCCTCTTTCCCTACATCTGCTTATGTCTCTTGGCCCAGGTGTACAGAAGTCTCAGTCTTATGCCTGTGTTCGAGGTAATAGCCGTCAGAGTCTTAGGCGGTGGCCAATCCTGTTGCAGGTGGGATTAAACAGGGATTAACTGTGTTTCTCTGTGAAAGCAGACAGACAGACTAGCACTAATCTGACTTTAGCCCTGTACTGAAAAGCAGCAGGCTTGAGCAATCCTACTCTTCCGTGCCTGCATTTTGTGTAAGTGTGTGTGTTTATGGGTGTGTGTATTCTTGGGCTTCTACCTTTATGGGAGTCAAATATCCTCTGGAGAACAGAACGTAAGGGAATAAAACTGTTGACGTCTACAAGGGGTTAGTTTCGGATTAGGGTTTAAGGTTAAAACCGCAGTAGGAACTGGATTTCAGGTCAGGTTTTATAGTTATGGCTAAAGTGTTTTACATGCATTGGTTGATATCATTTACGCAAGTAATATTTCCAGGTACTTTGTTTCAGGTACAATGAAAAATAATGATAATTAAAAATGGTAACTTGTTGCTATGAGTGAGAAAACTAGTAAAGTGTAAATTCTAACAGCAAAATCATCACCGATATCACTGAGTGTTTAGGTTTTTTCTCCTTTAGATTCTTTTGACTCATGAAATAATATATAAGTGCCTTTTTATTGTTGGAGCTGAATGTGGTGAAGTAACTTTTATTATATCACCATGCTTTTAATATAGTATAATGGCAAGTTATCATTAACATTACATATTATGGATTTTAAATCTTTAAAGCAGCTGGTAAGAACTGCTTTATGAAAGACACCCAAAGTGCATTCTTTCGCACTTTGGATTAACAATAAGAAGATGTACTTACTAGAAAATCAACATCCAAATGTCTGTCATAAACTCTCCTAATATATGACTGATAAGACTTTAATGACTGCTGCCTCTCAAATGCAAGGCAGGAATAAATGAACTATAAACTATTTACTTTTCACCTTGACAAACAGAGATAAAGTACACCAAAATACTTTTTACTTTATTTGTATGTATACTTTTCAATACAAAGTGCTAAACAATAATAAAGACAACCACTAGGAAATGTTTAGTTGAACATAAATACAAAGGACTTTAAAAAACAATTTAAAATCTAAAATAATTAGAAAAATAAAGTTTTTCAGTTTTGGAGTCATTCTGCTTAATGAAATTTTTAGAAATCCAGATCAGAACTTCTTCCAGACAAGACCTAATGTGTGCTTTATCAGTAGTACCAGGTTTGAATGGAACATAGAGTTGTGTATCATCTGCATAGTAATAAAAATCTGAACCATGTCTCAGAAGTAAGAAAGATCCTGGGGGACCACACAAGCGAGATGACTATGAGAAGATGAGGCATCACCAGTCCTTGGAAAATGACTTTTTAGAAAGATAAACCATTCCAGCACCATATCACCAACACTGTTCTTAAAAGCAGAAACGAAAGCATTCAATTTCTCCTTTTTTCCACTTTCTCTCAGCCATTTCTGCATTCATTCTTTTGATGTCTTTACTCCTCATTCAACCAAAGAAGTGTGAAGGGTTTCAATTTTCTAAACCTGACTGGGGCTATAGAGTCCAGAATACTTGAGCACGAGCTATTAAGAAGAAGGTCATCCACAGCAGAATCATGTTCACTGCTGATCAAAGTATTTGTATGAATGGTGAAATTCTGACAAATATTTGGGTAGAAATTCGTGCCCATGATCAAATTATTGTTTGAGATTCAGAGGGAGAAGTGGAGTCTATAACAGCACACAATTATGGTTTGAGACAAAAAATCCATTAAGCTTATGTCATCTACATATTCATCAAACTTGTAGTTTGCAATGCAGAATAAATGATGCCTAAGCCAAAAACAGTCAATATTACATTACACAAAATCTTTCTTTTTTTTTTGCAAATTCCTCCTGCACGATTAGTAGGAGGACAATCAAACGGTTCAAAAGGTTCTCATCTATATCAGCTAATATTATATCATCATACTGCCTAGTAACCACCTACCTACTGGCTAAAATGAGCCATTTGCAGCATTTATGCTGCTAATAACACAACAATAACATCTATTTTAAATCCGCAACACAGTCTTTATTCAAGACATATTGCGATGGCCTGACTAGCAACCACCTAACAATGGAGCAAACAGACCAAACAATACTGTATCATAGGCATGTATTAGTGAGAGAAATGTACCCATGCTGGTAGGACTGGATGTGGCTTTGACAACTTTTTTCTACCAACAGCCAATGGCACCCAGCCTCAGAGGGCTGACGTGAACAATAGTGGTAATATTTATACAATGCAATGTTCTGCTGAGATACCGGGGTCCTGTGTTTATGAAGTTTGACTTTGGCATGCACCACCTATCTAAATATTGTTGTAGGCTGTGCTCAGTGGCACTCGCCAGTGGCTGCAGCCTGCCTCTGCAGGGCAAGGTTCCTTGCTACAATCCAAAAGCTTCTGAGGATTAGCTTGAGGACAAAATCAGAGGTATCAACTCAGACTTCAAACTTTCTAGTCTTATCAAGCATTCACAAGAAGGGTAAGAATGAGACCTATTCTTGGATGACCTAACCCGTAACCCACAAGACACAAATGTTCCTGTGGGTTGCACTTTCTGTTGCCAGACACCTGAGGACACGCTCAAAATAACGTGTCCATTTCCTAATGAGTCAGAAGTGTTTGGTTGGACAAAGGGGACCTACACAATGTAAGGCGTGTGCTTTTTTTTTTGCTTTTGTTTATATAAGTCATCATGCCTTGAGAGTAATCAAATTTGAAGGTTCAAGTTTTTTGTAGATGTCAAGCCTGCATTGTTCTATGTTTTCTTATGTAAATACAGTGATGTGTTCCTCCTCCCATGGCACAGCACTGAAATGTGCTGTTGTCCAGCAACTTACAGTACAGTTTAAGCTCACCCCTGTTATTCTTGCAAAGGTGCTAGGTGCAGCTAGGCCTAGGCACAAGGACATTGGTTCATCTCACCATGCATTTCAGTGATATTCCAATGAAGGAATGTAGTGATTCTGAGTTGCCACACAACTGCAAAAAAAAAAAAAACTGTAATTGGTTTGTTGCCTGTATTGAGCTCTTTTGTTCCCATATCAGTGCTAGCCATTTTTTGAGTTATGACACAAATCCTTTAACAGTGAGTCAAAGGCAGTGTGAATTTGAATGGTTGGGTAGGATTCACATGTATATGTCAACATTTCAAGATGTGTGTGCCAGAGGGAGGGATCTGAGGGAGTGTCTTTGCTGGCACAGTCACATGGCACATGTCCACAAGAACCAATCACTGACAAGGACCTGCAAGCATATAAGTTATAGTAGCATTAAACCGTGTCTGATGTTGCTTCTGTCAGCTAAAAACAACTCAGTTATAATTTTCCTTCACTTAACAAAGTTGGACAATAGAAGATTAGAAAAATGGAGATACTTTAAACTCCTCAATCATCGTTTAAATACCACAGCCTGCCAGAGCATTGTTTTGCTGACCATGTCCATCCGTTTATGACCTCAGTATAACCTTCTTCTGATGGCTGGTTCCACTAAGATAATCTGCTTTATTACAAACCTCAGATCGTCTCAAACTGGTTTCTTCAACACCAGTAGTGCATCTACAATGTGATGCTGAAACTACAATTGACCAACCAGAGCTGAATGGTGTCAGTTAGATGCTCATAAAAAACCCAGAATTTAGCCAAAATGTCTGATTTAAGCATCCATAAGACTGGACAGGCCAGCCTCCAGGTACTCCAGTTGTGTACCGTGCAGTCATATTTTGACTAATCCATTTGCTAAAAGAAGGACAAAGTTGAAGATTTTTGTAACTGATAGCATAATTGAATCATTTACTTTTTTCTGACTACATTTTATTGCCCTTTTAGTTTTAGTTTTGGCGAAACTCATTAGTTCAAAATCTATTCCTATAACAGCCACTTATTATGCATGCAAAACAAATTGTCCTCACACAGTGAGGATTTATCAGCCTTGTAGGTAAATACTCCCTTCTGGTTTTTAAAGAGGGCAGAATGGTAAAATTTCAATCATAACTGATACATATGATAAGGGCAGAGCCATATAAATAAAACCAATATTGAATAAACTGGAATAATCTTTTTCTTCTGCTCTGTGAAAAATACATTCGATAAAAGCTTGACATTTGACTAAAATCTGTGCTCCAGGATATTATAAACAGATTCCCGTCTGGCTGCACACACACAGTGTCACCCTCTCTTCTCACTGCTGCAGCTGTGTGAGGTAATGTCTGTCTGTGTCTCTGTGCAACACCCTGCAAGAATAACAAATCCACCTCTCTCCCTCTCTCATCCTTTTTCTATCTCATTATCTCACCCTCGGTCTGTCTTTCTCTCTGCCCCCCACCTTTACTTCCCTGTCTCTCTTCCCTCTGTCTACACTCGTCTTTTCCTTGCTCGCTCGCTCGCCCACCCCCCTACTCCCCCACTTCTGTTTGAGGCTAGACGCAGTAGACTATTAAAAATGTCCTCTGTCGAGAAAAGATTGTGTTGTAAACAAAGAGAGAAAGGGTGCATGAGGGAAACAGGCGTTAGATGGGGAGGGTAGAGAGAAATCCCATGGAAAAAAAAAAGCCACTAAAATCACACACAAACTTAACAATCTTATATCACCATATTCTGCACTTTTCTTAACCTCTGAAGCCTCAAGCATGTTCCTCTACCCTGTATTCAAGAAAACATATATATACGTTGTCTAGAGACGTTTGCATGGCTGTGTTTTGAAGACCAGACAGAGACAACCACAAGATTGAGGAGCCAAGTACACAGAGGGGTAAATATGGGTCAAGTCAGACTGAAGAGCCCAACAAAAGCGGTTTTCTATTATTATTCTCAGTGGAACAAATCAACAAAAATAAAATCACTCGGCAAACCTTTCAAACCCACAGTGAAATTAAAATGAGCAATAAGGCTTTATTTTTCACTGAAATGTTCTGCATGTATGAGCAGGCTTGATTGTAACCTGAAAAAGACAAAAGAAATATTAAAAAAATGTTCTGAACTTGTGCATTTGCAAATCAGAAAATGTTTCATTATATTAAAGTGGCTCTAATCAGTATGTTTATATTAATAATGTTTAAAACGCCACGGTGTAAAAACAATGAATGCTGGCTCTTATAACATTGTATCTAATTCCAAACACAGAATTATCACCTGATTCTGTGGCTTAAATTGGCTTTACATTGAGCTGTGCAGTTAGTAACCAACTAATAAAGATAGTGGAGAATTTAGCTGACAATTTTTTCAGGGATCAGTACAAACCAAAACTAAAAGGGAGATATTGGTGGACTTACCTGCATTAAATGGACAGAATCTCGACTACAAATTCCTCTGAAATCAAAGGTTTATATTTATAAGTGCAGTATTCAATATTTGTGTTTACATTTGTACTTAAAGCAAACTTTCTCAAATTAAGAATACTGAGGCCCAACCAGCAAAACAATAAAATCAAACAATGAAAACCTCATCAAACTGCGATTTCCTAAGAGACCTCACCAAACTAAATATTTCCTTCTTTGTGTTTTCGCTTGGTGAGAGGTTGCTGGCTGTCACCAGATAAAATCTGTAGGAAAGAGTGTTGCAGCAAAAACCTCCTTGTGATTGCTTTGGTTTTTAGCAGATTGCCACAGTCGCACATAATTTGCATGGAAGACTGAAAACATTCCCCAACTAATCACTGAGCAATAGTGAAACTGGAAAGTGTTCATCTCCAAAGCAAAAGTTGTGGTTTATTGCTACCATGCAAACTACTCTTGATTATATCAACTTGCTAGCAGCCAAAGCATTTGCAAAGAGGCTTTCGGTATAGCAACATATACGTCTGTCTGACAAGTTTTATACCAGTGACTTCCAGTAACCCATCACCAACCAGTCACAGTATAATTGCTTTTCCCTCGCAATGCATGGCTACCAGAGGGTCACTGACCAGTCTCTAGACTTGCATTAATGTTGCTTTAAAAATCAATTTCACACTTTTTAGCAGCAACCACTCGCACCTGGGCCTGTCTTGCTGAGCACTGAGATTGTTTCTACACTAAACTTTCCTTAATTAATTTCTAAATTTTAACCCGTTTCGCCACCTTCTACTTCAAATGACGGCAGACACGTAACTTCAACCTCACAGCTTTGCTTTTTTTCTGTAGTTCAGATTGTGTTTCGTGTAGGCATTTTAATGTAAAATACAGCCCCCTTGCATTACTTTCAAGGCCCACCAGGTGACCATTCCTGACACTAACTTAAAGAACTCTTTCCAACACTAACATTCTTGTCTGACTGTATCTACTGTGGTGTAACTCCCTGCCGGTGTTTGTCATGCTCAATCAACTGTAATTTAGTATGATAGCTTAAACAGCTGCCCCAATACAAAGTAATAATTGTGTTTAGCTTGTAATATAGCAGCTTTGTATTTCCTCTTAAAAGCTTAACATTTAATAATTATTATATTTTGATGTAAGGGAGAACATTATGATCAAATGATAAAATACTTTGCTGCAATTACTGGCAGTAAACTGCCTAATGGTCAGTGTGGATGCAAACTAATTGTAAAAGCACCCTGGCATTAAACTTGAGACATGTTGTGTTTGTTTTATTACTTTAAGTGAACACTTCTTGGTCTTTATTAACATAAATATTAAAGCTGCATTAGTCGTGTTAATCTTGCATTTTTATCCTTTGTAAGGGTCTCAGTGGTTGCTGGATGCTGGATAAGCATTTAGAAAATTACCAAATGTATGTTTATCGTAGGAGGACACAAAAGGATGTGAGGGTGTGTGCATTGGGATTTTAAAAAAAATTAATCTGTGAAGCCGCCATTTTGCGGTGGTGTCTCCGGTGAATGGCAGAAATACAACCTGAGCAGAGGCCAGGCCGGCAAGATGAATTAAAAGACTAAAAAACAAGCAGTCGGTCCTCCCACGCACACACACACACAAACACATACACACCATGAATCTTGAAAAATAAACACAAATACTGACACACTGTATAAGAAGACTTCACATACACAAATAATTTTTGGACAGACATATCAGGCATTCAAGTTATCCAAGCACAAACAACACAGAGGGTATGGTAGGTTTGGTCTCTAATTCAGTGTGTGTCTGTGTGTTCAGACGTGTGTGGTAGATTTAATGATGTCATTGTGTAATCAGGCTAATCTTGTTACAGTGTAACAGATTTGATGCCTTTCAATTTCCTGTCCGTCTATCTTGCTACTTTTCTCTATAAATAAAAAAATGCCACTTTGCCTGTCTTTCATATATACAACTTACATTGTAATACAGTTGTCTGACTGCCTGATAGCTGTTAATTATACACAGGAAAAAAGCCTAATATGTTAAGCCTAACTCAATTATATATTGTATTTATATTTTATATTGTATTAGTTGCAATCAGAAGAGACTGTGTCTGTAAAAAAGTCATACCTGATAGTCTCCTGGAGCTGCTCCCAACAATCCTGCTTCATTTAATAGACCTGTTCTTGCTTTTTTCCACTAACATGTTTCTTCAACCTAATGCTTGCAGATAATTTCATATTTGGGTTTAAACTGACCTGACTTTCGTGTTAAGAGGCATCACTGGTGACAAGGGTTTTGTTCCAGCATCACCAGATAGGAGTCTGTAGTGGATGACCTCATAGCCTGCAAGCTTGGAGAGGGTGCATAAAGGGCCAGGAATGTGATCAAAGCATTTGAGATTTTACATCGGACTGGAAACACTGGACACCTGACTGTGTCTGAAGAAACAACCAGAATTCTTGAGTTTGTCATTCTCTTGATGCTCAGTTGATTTGTCTGCTTGCAACATTTTCCTTGATGGGTTGAAGTTGAAGGGTTGTCCCTTTTTTACACAAGATCCAGCATGTGCCCCTATGATTTTAAAGGGATTTATCCAACCATAGCAGGAGTACTGTGAACCTTCCACAAGGAGACTACTATAGAGAGGATAGCGGCCACTGTTTAATTGGGTATGCTTTTACATTTTAACAGGCAGAGTCTCTAAATGTTCTGACTGTGCTTCATGCACCATAAATTAGTCTGTAAGTCCTTTAACCTTTGGCAGTCAGGTGACCTGAGGCCACTCTCAGTTGTCTCTTTAGAGACAGGCATGCTCATGCACTCTTGTCAGTATCTATCAATATCTGTGAGTTTTTAGAGGTGTGACAACTCAGCCTTGCTTGATTTTTTCCAAGTGGTCACTAGTAGTATTGCAACAAAATATCCCCTGCAAACATTTTCCTATAGATTGATTAATCCTCCAGCTGCAAAGAAAATGTTTATTTTTTTTCTGTAATCATTTTTTCACATGTATATCTTCTGTTTCATATCGCCCAGGCCCTATAAACCTGAGTTTTATATTCGTAACATCATCCCAAAGTAAAGTCAGTCAGCAGGGGATTATTTGAACCGCATTGCGACAAAAGTTGCTTCAACTTTTCAACTTTTTTATCAGGGTTTTTTTTGTATTGGGGTTCCCACTGCAACAGAGAGGACTAATTGAAATGATGGTTATATTTTTTCTCACACAAGGCCTTAAACCCCCAAAAGAAATGTCTGCTTCGTCCTGTCCATCCTACGACTCATAAACTGTGATCCAGACTGTCTCACTGCCTATCTCCATGTCTCACGTATATATATATATATATATCTTTTCCTTATTTCAGTTATGTGTATAGACAAAATTAAATTGACGCTCTCTCTCTAACACACACACACACAAGCGTAGGAAGGTTTCTTCAGAAGTCAATATTGTTTTAGCAGATACAGAATATTCTTTCATCCTAAACAGCAAAGAAAAAAGTCCCATTTTAAGGGCTGAAACTGCAGCGCTGGATAAGCCTATTATAGTGTGTGTGTGTGTGTGTGTGTGTGTGTGTGTGTGTGTGTGTGTGTGTGTGTGTGTGTGTGTGTGTGTGGAGGTTTTTTGGACTCGTTGATTACTCATCGCAAAGCTAAGACACACACACACACATGCACAGAATGAGTAAAGCCTGTGTGACTGATAGGGTTTTCTAACACAGCAGATCAGACTGTGTTTCTGCTCTGGCTCGATGGTGTTGTGTGTGTGTGTGTGTGTGTGTGTGTGTGTGTGTGTGTGTGTGTGTGTGTGTGTGTGATATGTTCCCTTTAGTCTTTTTTTGGCTCATTCATTTAATCTTTCTTTCTTTCCTTGATTTCCACCCTGTCTTTCCTTTCTCCTTTATACCATATTTTTGGTTTATTCTTTAAACCTTTTTCCTATTGCATTTGTTCTTTACTTTTTCTCTTCACTTCTTGTTTCCTCTCTTGTTCATGCTTCCTTCCAGTTTTTTCTTACCTGCAGTCCCTTGTCTATTGCGTTTCCTCCTACTTTTCCTCTCCTTTACACTTCTCTCTTTCTGTCTGGCACTCTGCCTCTTCCTTCTCATCTTCCTCCCTCTCTCTCTCCCTCTCCCATTTAATGCTCCATCTATCCCCTCCTCCCTCCCTCTCCCTCATTATTCGGTATAATCGGTTGTCTAGACAGTGACTCCCCACACAGATCACACCTGAGAGAGGGAAATGGAGAGAGAGCGATGGAGGGAGCAGCAGAAAAAAGAGAGACAAAAAAGGAAATGAGACAGAAGAGAAGGAAAAAAAAGCTGGTGATAAAATGATTTGCCTTTTTTCATCTGCTGAACTCGAAGGAAAGCTGTCTGACACATAAAGCAGACTGAGTGAAGGAGGGAGATTGAGAGAGAAGGAATAGAGAAAGACAGATGAAAGAAAGGGGGAGGGAGGCTAGAAAAGCGGCAATAAAAAGACTAAAGTGTATAACACACATGCAGACAGACTTTGCAAAACGGCAGATTGATAGTATGGAATACATTCATTAGCTCTGTTCCCTACGGTCTAGACTGGTTGATTTTCTGACGTATGCGTGTGAGTGTGTGGTCTTGCACTTCTATTTTTATGATGATCACTTTGCTAGCAATTTGGAGAGAGGTTTAAGAGGCTTCTTTTGGAAAGTCCGGACATCTGGACAACTTTTATAGCTAGATTAATATGCAGTCTGTGTATGAATATAAAACAGGCTCTTAAAAAACAATGAAAATGAATTTTTTTAAAATAACACATACCACTAAGGGAAGCAGTGTTGCTGCTAGTTATTTAGTCAAGAAGCTGTAGTCTGGGCATAAACCAGCAGTTTTTGACTGTGATGAATCTGAATGTCCTTGTTTGTGTTCAGCTCTATTGCATTTTGTCAAAGGAAATGTGATGAACTTGTAATCAGTAAATGAAAAGTGTTTACAAAGGCTTGGGCAAAGGGCTGTTTACCATGGATTTTCTGTGTGTGTATATATTAGAGATGGCATGATACCACTTTTTTATGTCCGATACCGATATCGATATCATAAATTCGGATATCTGCCGATACCGATATGAATCCGATATAGTGTGTTTTTTAATCAATAAAACTGTTTTTTTTAATATCTTGCTGCATTTTGTATAAGTTCATACTCAAGTTTAAATAAACAACAACACTAAAGCTATTCTGTTATACCTGTATGCAAAAAATACACTGCAGCCAAAATATTTCATAGTTCAGCAACACTGATCAATCTAATAAACTTAAACCTACTCCATCCTTCCTACTCTGGTATTTTAAAGAGTACTTAGCAGAAATATTAAGCAACCTAACTAATAGGGTTCTAAAACTCCCAGCAAAAATAAATAGGGAACCACCCCCCACCTCATGATGCTTAATCGACGTAATCAACTTTAATTTGATGCAGGGTGAAAAAAAATGCACAGAAATAAATTATTTTTCAAGAATAATTAAATAGATTGAACATCTTTCTTCTACAGAATTGCAGACTGCACAGATGGTACCTTCCCAAAGGAAAAAGTACTATAGCTTACTAGGGTATATTAGACTTAACAGTTACTATATACAGTAATGGACTTCTATACATTTTACATCAGATTAAAACTTTGGGTGTAAGATTCAGATAATTATTTATTAAAAGCTAGACATTTTAAATGAGAATAAGAAAGAAAAGTATGTCTTTGTGCCCCCTTTTCCCTGTTAATGCCCTATCAGCCCCCCTGGCTAAATTTTGCTAGATCCGCCCCTGCACAGTTACCAGCCGTCAGCTACGTAGAAAAGGATCCTGGTGTAGAAAGTAATATTAAATAAATTCTAACAACAGCTTATCAAGGTTAAACGTGCTGCTGTTGTTCCGCCGCTGGTTTCCTCTTTCTGGTGCAAAGTGGGCCAAAAACAAAGAAGAGAGACGGACTCGCGACAGAAAAGCCGATCAGCTGATCATTGATCAGTTCCATGATTGAAGTAGCAACAAGAGAGGCAGTCGCTCCATATATCGGTTGTTAAGCTAAACGTGGGAATGCTTTACAAACATTCAGAGATGAACTTACACATTTGCTTTACTTCTCTCTGGGATAACTTCCTCGGAGATGAAATGCCGGATTGCTAGCGAGGCTACAAATACACACAGCCACTCTATCACGTGATGCATACTGCTCCCACGTGCTACGGTTATGAGCGGAGTTACGCCATGTCGCAAGTTTTGTGAGGTGCTTTTTTTGATATTTAATGGATTGGATTACATTTTTTATTTCTTTCCGATATCCGATCCAGTAATTTACGTCAGTATTGGACCGATACGTAATATCGGATGGGTCCATCTCTAGTACATATATATATATATATATATATATATATATATATATATATATATGTATACACGACCAATTACCTGCCTCAGTACTACATGGAAGCTCCTGTCAGGCATCATATCGGCTAAGATGAACAGGCACATGGGTCAATACATGAGTGGGGCACAGAAAGGGATTGGCAAGAATACAGAGGCGCAAAACACCAGCTACTGGTAGACAGAACAGTCAGCCGAGACTGCAAGACCAGACTGACCAATCTGTGCACTGCCTGGATTGATTACAAGAAGGCCTATGACTCAATGCCCCACAGCTGGATACTGGAATGCCTAGAATTGTACAAGATCAACAGGACCCTAAGAGCCTTCATCAGGAACTCAATGGGGATGTGGCGTACAACACTAGAGGCCAACTCCAAGCCCATAGCACTAGTCACCATCAAGTGCGGGATCTACCAAGGAGATGCTCTGTCCCCACTGCTGTTCTGCATAGGCCTGAACCCCCTCAGCGAGATCATTAACAAGACTGGCTACGGATACCGACTACGGAACGGAGCAGTTGTCAGCCACCTCCTGTACATGGATGACATCAAGCTATATGCCAAGAGTGAACGAGACATCAATTCACTGATCCACACTACCAGGCTATCAGTGTTGGGAAGGTTACTTTTAAAATGTATTCCATTACAGAATACTGAATACATGCCCCAAAATGTATTCTGTAACGTATTCCGTTACGTTACTCAATGAGGGTAACGTATTCTGAATACTTTGGATTACTTAATATATTATCATGCTGTTTACAACCACGTGAAAGTACTATTGCTGTGATTTATTACTGTTACTGAAGGTCCGCGGCTCTGAACCGTAGTAAAGGGACCTCTGGCTAATACGGTGGGTTCCATGTCGGGCTCGTAGCTGAAAACTAGCTTTACTTTGTTGTCTGGGTCAACTTTGCTTGCCAGAGACAGAGAGAGGCGTTGAAAGGCTGCTCCAACGGAACTTATTTTTTTCCGAAGGAAAACACGAACACAGTGTACAGTTGAGTCTTAATAGCTTACTTACAGCTGGGCTCGTCAGGCACTCTTCTTGGCTGCAGTGGTTATTATTATATTTACATGCTTCCAGCTCCCGTTTTTGCTCCGTGACAGCTCGGACTTTTCCTTTCTCTGCCTCACTCGCTCACAGACACATAACGTGTATGGCAGTCCATTCTCCCTGCAGCACGGACTACACTGCCCGAGGCTACATTCTTTAGGGCCATGCCTGTAGCATTCTGCCTTTTAGCTTAGCACAACAACAACAACAAAAAAGCGCTCTCTCACCCAGGAAACACGCAGAGAGAGAGCGCGTCACCCTGTAACCGTGGCAACTGTAACGCTGCCGCCTGGAACAACAGAACGTAGCTGTCAAACAAACCCAAACAGTCCTGACCCGCGAGAATATGAAACAGGAAAGTACCGCCGTGTAATCCATTTATTTCAACAAAGTAACTGTATTCTGAATACCACCTTTTTAAACGGTAACTGTAACGGAATACAGTTACTCATATTTTGTATTCTAAATACGTAACGGCGGTACATGTATTCCGTTACTCCCCAACACTGCAGGCTATACAGCAATGACATTGGAATGTCGTTCGGACTGGAGAAGTGTAGTCGGATGGTAACAAAGAGAGGGAAGGTAGTCAGAACTGAGGGGATTGAACTACCAGAAGGCAACATTGCAGACATAGAGGACAGTTACAAGTACCTGGGGATCCCGCAGGCGAATGGGAACCATGAAGAGGCCGCTAGAAAGGCTGCAACCACCAAATACCTGCAGAGGGTCAGGCAAGTCCTGAGAGTCAGCTGAGCGGTAAGAACAAGATCCGGGCCATCAACACCCACGCCCTGCCCGTGATCAGGTACCCTGCTGGGGTAATAGGCTGGCCAAAGGAGGAGATAGAAGCCACTGACATCAAGACAAGAAAGCTCCTTACCATGCATGGAGGGTTTCACCCCAAGTCCAGCACCCTGAGGCTGTACACTAAGCGGAAGGAAGGGGGCCGGGGACTGGTGAGTGTCAGCACCACAGTCCAGGATGAGACAACGAACATCCAAGAATACATTGGGAAGATGGCCCCAACTGACCGAGTGCTCAGTGAATACCTCAGGCAGCAGAAACCCAAGAAAGAGGAGGGAGACGAGGAACCATCATGGAAGGACGGCCCCTGCACGGTATGTACCACCGGCTGATAGAGGAGGTGGCTGATATCCAGAAATCCTACCAGTGGCTGGACAAAGCTGGACTGAAAGACAGCACAGAGGCACTAATCATGGCAGCACAAGAACAAGCTCTGAGTACAAGATCCATAGAGGCTGGGGTCTATCACACCAGGCAAGACCCCAGGTGCAGGCTGTGTAAAGATGCCCCAGAGACAATCCAGCACATAACAGCAGGGTGCAAGATGCTAGCAGGCAAGGCATACATGGAACGCCATAACCAAGTGGCCGGCATAGTGTACAGGAACATCTGTGCTGAGTATAACCTGGAAGTCCCAAGGTCAAAATGGGAGATGCCCCCAAGGGTGGTGGAGAATGACCGAGCTAAGATCCTGTGGGACTTCCAGATACAGACGGACAAAATGGTGGTGGCTAACCAACTGGACATTGGTGGTGGTAGACAAACAGGAGAAGACGGCCGTAGTGATCGATGTAGCAGTTCCGAATGACAGCAATATCAGGAAGAAGGAACACGAGAAGCTGGAGAAATACCAAGGGCTCAGAGAAGAGCTCGAGAGGATGTGGAGGGTGAAGGTAACGGTGGTCCCCGTGGTAATCGGAGCACTAGGTGCGGTGACTCCCAACCTGCGAGCAGTCTCTCCTTCAAGCTTGGGTCCTCTACCAAAGGCCTGGGAGCTTGAGGGTCCTGCGCAGTATCTTAGCTGTTCCCAGGACTGCACTCTTCTGGACAGAGATGTCCGATGTTGTTCCTGGGATCTGCTGGAGCCACTCACCTAGTTTGGGAGTCACCGCACCTAGTGCTCCGATTACCACTGGGACCACTGTTACCTTCACCCTCCACATCCTCTCAAGCTCTTCTCTGAGCCCTTGGTATTTCTCGAGCTTCTCATGTTCCTTCTTTCTGATGTTGCTGTCATTCGGAACCGCATCGATCACTACGGCCGTTTTCTTCTGTTTGTCTACCACAATGATGTCCAGTTGGTTAGCCACCACCACTTTGTCCATCTGTATCTGGAAGTCCCACAGGATCTTGGGTTGGTCATTTTCTAGGGGGCGTCTCCCATTTTGACCTCGGGACTTCCTGGCCATATTCAGCACAGATGTTTCTGTACACTATGCCGGCCACTTGGTTATGGTGTTCCATGTATGCCCTGCCAGCTAGCATCTTGCACCCTGCTGTTATGTGCTGGATTGTCTCAGGGGCATCTTTACACAGCCTGCACCTGGGGTCTTGCCTGATGTGATAGACCCCAGCCTCCATGGATCTTGTGCTCAGAGCTTGTTCCTGTGCTGCCATGATTAGTGCCTCTGTGCTGTCTTTCAGTCCAGCTTTGTCCAGCCACTGGTAGGATTTCTGGATGTCAGGCACCTCCTCTATCTGCCAGCGGTACATACCGTGCTGGGCCCGTCCTTCCATGATGGGGCCTTCTCTTCCTCTTTCTTGGGTTTCTGCTGCCTGAGGTATTCACTGAGCATGCGGTCGGTTGGGGCCATCTTCCTGATGTATCCGTGGATGTTCATTGTCTCATCCTGGACTGTGGTGCTGACACTCACCAGTCCCCGGCCTCCTTCCTTCCGCTTAGCATACAGCCTCAGGGTGCTGGACTTGGGGTGAAACCCTCCTTGCATGGTCAGGAGCTTTCTTGTCTTTATGTCAGTGGCTTCTATCTCCTCCTTTGGCCAACTTATTATACCAGCTGGGTACCTGATCACGGGCAGGGCGTGGGTGTGTATAGCCCGGATCTTGTTCTTACCGTTCAGCTGACTCCTCAGGACTTGCCTGACCCTCTGCAAGTTCTTGGTGGTTGCAGCTTGCCTAGCGCCCTCTTCATGGTTCCCATTTGCCTGCGGGATCTCCAGGTACTTGTAGCTGTCCTCTATGTCTGCAATGTTGCCTTCTGGTAGTTCGATCCCCTCAGTTCTGACTACACTTCTCCAGCCCGAATGACATCCCGATGTCATTGCTGTATATCCTGGTAGTGTGGATCAGTGAATCGATGTCTCGTTCACTCTTGGCATACAGCTTGATGTCATCCATGTACAGGAGGTGGCTGACAACTGCTCCATTCCGTAGTTGGTATCCGTAGCCAGTCTTGTTAATAATCTCACTGAGGTGGTTCAGGCCTATGCAGAACAGCAGTGGAGACAGAGCATCTCCTTGGTAGATCCCGCACTTGATGGTGACTAGTAGGGATGCACCGATACCGATACTGGTATCGGGTATCGGGGCCGATACTGTAAAATGTGTGCGTACTCGTACTCGTAAAAGTTAACCGATACCATGAACCGATACTAATGTAGCCCGGATGGGAATTTGGGAGTGGATACTCATAATTCCCATGGACTTAAACGCCACGGTAACATAAGGTGTTCACAGTTGATGTTATGTGATGTAACTCTACCCTGAATGTAATTTGCCCTGTAATATGTCGCAAGGTAAATACAGGTAATTAGAGCAATCAAACTGTTATGTTAATCATAAAAGTATTATTTTATGGTATGTAACTCTGAAGGAGTTAAAATATTTTTCAGAGTTCTCATTTTCTGGAGGCCCGTGAAGGTAGCATAAACGGGACCTGTGTATCTGTTGCAATGGAGGAGGAGAAGAGAACGGCATGGAGAGATGAACGAGGTTAGCTGAACCAAAGTGAGAGACCCGGCTAGTTTTACTGAGGTTAACCAGCACAAAAGAGTGTGTGACTAGAAAACTGACCGTGTGAGAGCTTCACAACAGAGTGTGGGTGAAGTGACTTTTTGTTTCAATGGTCGCACCACCGTGCTGTGTTTCCAGCTACGATCGCCGAGGCTAAAGGCTAGCCCGGACTGCTTGGCTTCGCCAAGGAGGCAGCCGCTATGGACTGTCGGAGAGCTGGACAGTGACTCGCTAACGTGCTGTAGCAGAGACAGCATCGGGTCCGCAGGGAGTGGATTTAGTGTGGGACTGGTGAACGGTGACCTACCGAGCAACGGAACTGTAAGTCAGACTTTTGTGCTCTTACTGGGGAGAAGAGGATTTTTCTCCATCGTCCGGCGTGAGCAGCAAACAGGCCTGCAACAAGTGTGAGTGTGTGTGGGGCCCATGTGTGAATATTGTGTGTTTAGTGGATTTATATAACGTGTTTTGGAGTGTATATTAGTGAGTCACTTACCAAAAGGTGATAACATAAGTTGGGTTGTTTAATATAATTTCAAAGGGAATTATTTCATTTATACAGTGTATTTCATTTGGTTAAGGAGTTGGAATATCATTTGAGTTTAAAAAAGGGATGTGTTGTACAGTATTTGTCTCTGCCCTTACGTTCAGTAAACGTTTCGTTTGTGTTAAAGAGTTGTCTGGGGTCGTTTCTTTACTACTGGTTAAGTTTAACTTGTGTGTGGTAGAAGTATCGGTTTTTGTACTCGGTATCGGCAAGTACTCAGATCCAAGTATCGGTATCGGATCGGTTTGAAAAAATTGGTATCGTTGCATCCCTAGTGACTAGTGCTATAGGCTTGAAGTTGGCCTCTAGTGTTGTACGCCACATCCCCATTGAGTTCCTGATGAAGGCCCTTAGGGTCCTGTTGCTCTTGTACATTTCTAGGCATTCCAGGATCCAGGTGTAGGACATCGAGTCTTAGGCCTTCTTGTAAGCCATCCAGGCAGTGCACAGGTTAGTCAGCCTAGTCTTGCAGACTCGGCTGACTGTTCTGTCTACCAGTAGCTCATGTTTTGTGCCTCTGGTATTCTTGCCAATCCCTTTCTGTACCCCACTCATGTATTGAGCCATGTGCCTGTTCATCTTAGCTGATATGATGCCTGACATCATATCACAACAAGGATCACCCCCTGGTGGCAATTAAAAAGAATGCACTTTGGCATTCAAATCTGGAATCTATGTTTGTCTTTTATCCCCTGCTCTGTATGCAAACAGCAAATACCCTTGTTTTTGGTCTTTTTCTCTCACCCATGTCTAAACAAGTGAGTGTCCTTTAATATTTTGCAAATTGGTCAGTAGCCTACAAATATTTCTCTGATGCCTGTGCACATCATCTTTGTACTTTTCAAAACAGCTACAGATACCTGTAAAAATGCACTGGTATTAAACATAAGGCCTGGGACCCAGAATTGACCTGTCAAAGACTCCAATCTGGCCCCACTGGGGAGCTTTGGAAAATGTGAAGAAAGACATATGTTTTTGACTTTAAACTGTATTTTCAGTTTTAAAGTTTTACAGCTTTTTTTTTTTATATATATATATATTTTTTTTACCAATAGACTTTCCATTCATGGCACAACAAAGTAATTTGAACAAATAAATGATGGAAAAGTTCTTTTATTTATATTGTCCACTGGAATATTTTGCATAGCAATTTTAGGGACAAATATTAATATTACAATAAATAAATTAAATTACTCTGGGAATACTATTAACAAGGACTCTTTCAGAGATGGACCCATCTCTGAAAGAGTCCTTGTCAAGAAGAATAACTGAAGGGGATTCTGCTAAAATCGCAGTTATTTGTCTGATATTCAGATATTTTAAGGATTAAACGTGTAACTAAATTTCTTTACAGTGACAGAAAGGGCCGTTTCACTGGTCTGGCTCATGATGTAAAAAGCATTTGGCGTCTCTGTGCTAATGCTATGCATTAAGAATTGGTTACATGTAGAGATGGACCGATCCGATATTACGTATCGGTATCGGTCCGATACTGACCTAAATTACTGGATCGGATATCGGTGAGAAATTAAAAATGTAATCCGATCCATTAAATATAAAAAAAAAAAACCTCACAAAACTTGCCACACCGCGTAACTCGGCTCATAACCGTAGCATGTCGGAACAGTGTGCGTCATGTGATAGAGTGGCTGTGTGTATTTGTACCCTGGCTACCAAACCAGCATTTCATCTCCGAAGAAGTTATCCCAGAGAGAAGTAAAGCAAGTGTGTAAGTTCATCTCTGAATATTTGTAAAGCATTCCTGCGTTAAGCTTAACAACCGATATATGGAGCGACTGCCTCTCTCTCTCCCTCCCTCTCCTGCCGCTACTTCATGAAACTGCTTAATGATCAGCTGATCGCTTTTCTGCCGTGAGTCCGTCTCTCTTCTTTGTTTTTGGCCCACTTTGCACCAGAAAGAGGAAACCAGCGGCTGAACAACAGCAGCACGTTTAAGCTTGATAAGCTGTTGTTAGAATTTATTTAATATTACTTTCTACACCAGGATCCTTTTCTACGTAGCTGACGGCTGGTAACTGTGCAGGGGCGGATCTAGCAAAATTTAGCCAGGGGGGCCGATAGGGCATGAACAGGGAAAAGGGGGTACAAAGACATACTTTTCTTTCTTATTCTCATTTAAAATGTCTAGTTTTTAATAAATAATTATCTGAATCTTACACCCAAAGTTTTAATCTGATGTAAAATATATAGAAGTCCATTACTGTATATAGTAACTGTTAAGTCTAATATACCCTAGTAAGCTATAGTACTTTTTCCTTTGGGAAGGTACCATCTGTGCAGTCTGCAATTCTGTAGAAGAAAGATGTTGAATCTATTTAATTATTCTTGAAAAATAATTTAATTCTGTGCATTTTTTTCACCCTGCATCAAATTAAAGTTGGTTACGTCGATTAAGCATCATGAGGTGGAGGGTGGGGGTGGTTCCCTATTTATTTTTGCTGGGAGTTTGCAACCCTATTAGTTAGGTTGCTTAATATTTCTGCTAAGTACTTTTTAAAATACCAGAATAGGGAGGATGGAGTAGGTTTAAGTTTATTAGATTGATCAGTGTTGCTGAACTATGAAATATTTTGGCTGCAGTGTATTTTTTTTACATACAGGTATAACAGAATAGCTTTAGTGTTGTTGTTTATTTAAACTTGAGGATGAACTTATACAAAATGCAGCAAGATATTAAAAAACAGTTTTATTGATTAAAAAACACTATATCGGATTCATATCGGTATCGGCAGATATCCAAATTTATGATATCGGTATCGGTATCGGACATAAAAAAGTGGTATCGTGCCATCTCTAGTTACATGTAAGTTTTGCTTATCCAACCATTTAGTCTCCTGGATGCCTCATTAAATGAGAATGTTGATACTACTTCCTTATTTGCTTAGTTTTTTATATCACTGTAGCTAGCGGTTCATTTGTGTAATATGAAATCTTGTTTGTTTCATAGGTGTTTTAAAAGAAATGACCAACTGGAATTTTGCATTTGTATGTGAAATATATCTCTGAACTTTGCAATAAAAGGCACAATACATTTCTAATGTGACCTGTGTGCTCCAAATCTCAGTACATTACGGTAATACTGTTTTTGGGCTGCTATAGTCAGTGTAAAGTTAAGTCTACCATGAGTCCAACAGGACTGGAAAGATATGACAATGCCGAGGAATAATGGGTTTTTTTACTGTTTAGAGCCAATGATATTGACTTCTTGTTAATGACAGGCAGTACATGAATGAAGTAATAAACACATTAAATCTCTGTTACTAGTTCTGTAGACATTGTAAAGCAGTTCCTGGCTAGGACATAAAAAACCCACCATTGGACCCAAATCTGACTAGAAATCTATGGGACATTTTCATGAAGTTGGTGCTTGGTATTATGGAATAATGCTCCTTTTAGGGTAAATATTTCTCCATAGTGTAGCTTATAAGATAATGTTAACAATCTAATTCTGTCACTATGTTGCTTTGTGTATTTTAGAAATGCACAATACCTTCCAGTTGCCATCCAGTTAGTGATCGGTATCAAACCAACTGCAATAAATCACCTCAGCTTCAAGTATGCGACACAATAAAGCTTTCAGACACTCCTATGACATTAAAAATTCCCACAGCTGAACAAAACAAGTAGTGTCCATGGAAATGCTTTCTTCCCGCACTCACACAATAGAATCTATTGTGACACCACTGCTGTAAAATGATCAGATTAAGATGATTCATAAACATGTAACCTTATGTGAGCTCAGTCTGAGAGTCTATTACATGTGGGCATGCTGAATACATCTGTGACTCTGAGCATACAAAGGAGCTTTCTCTAATAAACTGCTTTTCTATCATGATATCTGATATCTGATATGGATATGACTAAAAGTAAAACTAAAAACTACAACCGTAGACATTTTTTTTTCCGTTGACTCAACTCTCTTATTTTCTACTCTGCTGAGAACATTATTTTTTGAACCTGATACCTCAGATTAGCATTTACATAAGTATCTATTTTTTAAAAATCCAAACCTTTCAAAAAGACCCAGGTGCCTGTTGCCTCTGAGTGGTCTTTTTGGTGTACTGCATAAACTTTCTTTCCCCAGAACCATCAATCATCTATAGCCTCCACAAGCATTTTTTAACTTCTCCTGTTGCAATCATTTAACGTGCAAATGTTATAACTACTGGAAGAACTTTAATCAGTAAGAGTAATAAGAAGGGAGTTTGTATAATACAGGGACTGTGGTTTTATGACTTCACAAAACTGAGAGCCGATAAGATCCAGACTGCTGAGATTTCAGTGCAGCTGACCTGAGATCGTAAACCTGACAGTTAATGAGACTCACACGATGAGAAATGACAGGTGACTGCACAACGATGTCCTATCTGAACATTTTTCATTTTGAAAATGAAAACACAAATAAATTTAGGGGGAAGATTAAAAGAGAACAATTCTTTTTAATTAAAACTGGATCCCTTGTGATTGTCATTCTTTCATGTAAAACAAAATAGAGACCAAGGGGATGTTAACTTTTTTTGACAAGTGACAGGGGCTAGGCAAGAAACAGTATGAGAACGACTCATTTAAACAATGACTGTCCGAGGAGGAAGAGGAAGTCAGACGAAATCAGTATCTGCCAACAGGAAACACCTGCAGTCCTCATGATTAGCATCCAAAGGAGGAAGCTTTAACCTCCTGAGTTCAGCTAATACCCATCTAGAATATATAGCAATAACATATAGTTATATATATATATATATATATATATATATATATATATATATATATATATATATATATATATATATATATATATATATATATATATATATATATATATATATATATATATATATATATATATATATATATATATATATATATATATATATATATATATATATATATATATATATATATATATATGTATATATATATATATATATATATATATATATATATATATATATATATATATATATATATATATATATATATATATATATATATATATATATATATATGTATATATATATATATATATATATATATATATATATATATATATATATATATATATATGTACGTATATGTATATATATGTACGTATATGTATATATATGTACGTATATGTATATATATGTACGTATATATATATATATGTACGTATATGTATATATATGTACATATATATATATATATATATGTACATATATATATGTATATATATGTATGCGTATATGTATATATATGTACATATATATATATATATATACATATATATATGTATATATATATGCGTATATGTATATATATGTACATATATATATGTATATATATGTACGTATATGTATATATGTACATATATATATATATATATATGTACATATATATATGTATATATATGTACGTATATGTATATATATGTACGTATATATGAGATGTAATGACTGGTAACAGCAACACATTCTTATGACTGGGCCAAAACAAGCATACTTCTTATAACGCTTGAATCAAAATGTGACAGCTTTGTTGTAGTTTCACTTCTAATTTGACTCTTCAGCCCTCTACAGAGCTTTCCCATAACTTCCTGCTCTACCCAAATACAGAGGTGTAATCATTTCTGCTTGGCTGCTGCACACCGTGCTGTTTATCTTTGGAGCTGCTGCTGAAATACAAGCCTTTTAACAGGGATGGCTCTTTCTGTGATTGCACTGATTTTAAGTGCTGGAGCTGCTTGTGGGTATATACAAAGTAAGGCTACGACTGTCACTTGGCTTTTTGTGAGTAGCTCAGCTATGAGAAAGTGGAAGTATCGTGCAGAATTAAAAATGACTTAGTGTAGATGTTTGTTGTTTAAGTTGCAGGTATTGTTGTATAGGTGGTCTTCATGAAACATGTTTTAGCAGCCACAGTTAGTAAAGGATTATAAAAGGTAAAAAACAAACAAACATCAGTCTACTTTAGGTTTAGAGCTGTGCTACAGTAGGTGAAAAGACAAGAGGAAGAAAAAACAAGAACTTGAATTTAAATATGTCTTTCTCAGGAAATGTTTGCTGAACACCAATCACATGGTAAAATGCGAGTAGTTTGGCTGAGCTCAGATTACAACAAGACTCAAAAATGCCAGTGCTAGTTAAATTTGATGTTTTAAAATTGACAAAATGTTAAACTGTTAGATCAAGACGTCGACTCCAATTCTTACACTTGCTTTGTGTTTACAAAAAAATAATCTGTTGTACATTTAAATTACATTTAGCAATGTGACATTCAGCAAGTTTTATTGCATTACATAGCTGGCTGGAAGTAGGGCCTGAGATTCTGGAATTTTTAAAGAGGATTTTAGGGGATTAAAATTCTGTATTGTGTTTGTACCTCTCACAATACAGATGCTACCAACTCACCTAACAACCATAACTAGGCCCCTAACTAAATAAAAATGGAGGCCTTTGTATAAAAAAGGCTGTAATTCCTGAACAGCTAATGCTACTCTTTTTGGAAAGCCCTGAATTAAATCTGAAAGTCTGCACTTCAGTGACATCTTCACTGTGGTGGTGTACAGAGGCAAAATTACAGAAATCATTGGTATGATTTCCTAAGCTTGTTAGAACTTTATCATGAAGACAGAGTTAGGCACAACACCACTATCTGTTCACTTCTGTTACGTATTTAGCTACCTGCAGACACTAAGGTGAAATATGCTAGATAAAATGTGATGACAGATGTTTTTGTGCATTGTGTTCTGCAAAAACAAAAAGAAACAGCAATTTATCATATCAGCACTTATATCCATGTATATCTGTGACAGGCCAGTATTTGCACACAACGTCAGCCAAACAATATGTCTGCCAGGCTCAAGTTGAAAGGTTAGAATAACTGTGATAAAGGGATCGTTGTATATATTCACCTCTAAAAAAATGTGAAAAATGCTGTTTCAGTTTAAAGTTTGAAATAAAAAAATGCCTCAATTTTACCAAATGATAACAGGCTGCTGGTTTCTGTTTATGTCAGCATATTGGAGCGCATGCCGGTAGCCCGAGGGGTTGTACTGTGAAGAAAGTGCAGCACAGCCAAGCTCTGTATGCATTAGTTGCTTGACCAAACCTAAAACTCCAGTTGGAGATAATGCATGCCATGACAGTGTTCCTTAGTATTCTGCTTTCTGCTGCAGGTTCAGTGCATACTCATGAAAAGGGGTGTTTGACACGTCACATGACTCTTTCCCCACACAAATAGATCGTTGTGAGTGCAGCCTACGCTAACCTGCCCCAACACTGTCAGATGTTGATGAGAAAATGGTGATGAACAATATAACAATGTAATGGTAAAATGCAACACTGTTGCAAATAAGAGAGGCAATTAATGCTATAGAAAATTAATAATCAGCTGATTTAGTGCACAGAGTGGTAAAATAAACATTTTAATTCAAGTTAATATATTTATTTTAGTGCTGAGTGCACTCACTGTGCTAAGTGTATTTATAATGTGATGGCTCATTAGAGCTCTGAAACTTTAAAGTGCATACATTTAAAGATTAAAGGTACTGTCCTATAAAGGAGACATGGAAAGGTAGTTTGTCAGCAGATTCAGGTGAAATTAATATGACTGATTGAACAGGTATTCTGTTCTGTGTTCAAGTAGCTACAATTGGAGCCGTGTGAAAGAGACAACAGCAGATTAAACAGACTGGAGGCTGTTAGCCTAAGTGAAGATAAGATGAGCTGCAAACAGGGGAAAACAGTTAACCAGGGTTTGCTAAAAGTGAGTGAGGTCTATCATTCCCAGCTAATCACATATGGACACCTGTGAAGTGCTCAGCAAATATGGTAGTTTAAGCAAAGACACAGTGATTTGGTAAACGCAACGATTTTAGTGCCTAAACCTAAAGAACAAGTGAATACAAAACAACTCTAGAAGAAAAGTGTTGTGTCCTCACTTGACATAGAGCTGACTTAAATTAGCCAGTTGGACAGTAATTCATTAATTAACAACTATGAAATAAAAACTACTCTTTTATTTCACACTAGAATATACTGAGTAGAAGAGCTACAGCCCCTACCAGCCTGTTGGCTGCAGTTAAGGTCAGGAAAATCAGTGTGTAGAATGTTTGAACTGCTTCCATCATGTATTCATTTTGCACCTTCTTCTTTTCAGCACAGTCCCACAACTTCCATTACATCTATGGATGCTATGAATCCGATGATGTGCGGGTGGACGCTGTTGTTGACGGCGACGTGGTTGCATACGCCGATTTCAACAAGGAAGAGGTAGTGTGGGTGTTACCTCACTTGCCACAACCTGCAAAAGACTTCAAGAAAATGGCTTATGGAGTCGCCAAAGCCAGCACTGCACACTGTCACAGCGTTTTGGGTAAAGCAAAAAATGCTGATCCCGGCGCTCCCCTACGGCAAGGTACTGATCTTGGCACACTTCACTGCGAGCATTCGTTTAGCTCAGCCTGATCGAGGGGAAGAAAGAACACTGTTGATCCAACTGAAAGCAGATGTAACCAGAAAGAATTAAGAGAGCACATACCGGGTTTAAAATATCTCTTTTCTGTGACTTACTTACACAGCTGCTTTGAAACTAAGTGCTCCAGGCAGGTGCTAGACTGGTGGAGCCTTAATTACACAGCTAATCAGTGACCTTCTCTCTGGCTTGAAAAATATATTGAGACAGAATCACCTTTGAAAAGTAATTATATACTATTAAATTAGCTTGAAACTTGTGTTACAGTGGCCTTTCTAAACTACTCTAAGGCAGTCTCCTTCCATAAACTGAACTCTGAGATGAGTTCTGCTTCCACCAGCATTTTCTTAGAAATTATAGATAAGATGAACAAATGCAATGTGTGTGGTGTCATTTCATGCGGCAAACTCACAGAGAATAGCTGCCTGACTCTGTAGACTGTTATTTTAGTGTTTGGAGTTTCTCTCAAATGAAAGTGCAGCATAGTTGATGATGATGAAAAACAAAGCTCAAAGAGGGTCAAGTGGCAATGAGAGAATATTCTGGAGGTCAGCACAGGTACAAATCATTTCTTTTCAATCCAGCCCATTATGTCTGTGAATTATAACCATGCACTGCTGGATATCTCATTCTGCTTCTTAGCATAGATTAAATTAAACTGTCAATAGAGCATTTTAGCTTTGTTATTACTCCGCTGACTGCACAACGTAATGTCTACAGAATAATGACACCATTAATGTTTAGATTGTTTCCATATAAGCTTTTGCTGTCTGTCTGCCATTGCGTATGAACTTTCCAGAGAAAAAGCAGTCTGTTCCCATCTTTATTTATTACCTTTTTATATTTAGTACCTTTATTTATTTTACGAGTTAATTACACAATACATTTTTAAGGAATAAATGTCCAAAAAAACTGCCTGATGTAGCAAATATGACACAAGTGAAAACTCGCATATGAAAATTAATATTTGTTTCTCATCAGGAGGCTCAATAAACACTCATAACATAATTTTCTGGCAATTATTTCATGGTTCAGCCTTGAAATTAATAAACATATCAATAAGACCTCCTCACCTCAAAATTCTCATATATTTCTTTCTTTCTTTTTTTCGGTTGATTTGTAAGCAGAATATTCAGTTTTTCTTTCATCATATTTTTAAATCAGAAGTCTAGCTTATATTTTAATTTCTGAGTGCTTTTTGTGCCTAGTTTTAGTTGTTAGTTTTGGTTTAGTTAACTGCTATAACCTTGTGATGAACATGTAACCTGCAGAAAGATGATGACAGAGAAGCAACTCATTTAAAAATGCTACAGCCCCATTAGGAGCCCCTCTGGCTTCTACTGGCACATTTGCAGTTTTTTTATGGTAATAGTCTCGTTAAAATATTAGAATAACCTCCGGCACCAACAATGTTTGGCAAAATATAAATGCAATGCAAAAGAAAACTCAATTTTCTTTTTTTTTTAGATGTTTTAATGTCTCTGTCCATGTCTTACATTTTATATCTGTGAATTTGTTATATATTCTTACATCTATCAAGGTAATAGTTCTTGGGGGGGGATTTTGCTCTAAAAGTATGAAATGTGTGACTCTTTGAGCAGATCCTCCTGACATCTACATCTATACCCGGTATGAGGGGGAGGCCAGTGTGATGAACACTCTCTTTTGTGTGGCCAACCACTTCTACCCACCCACCATCAACTTCACATGGACCAAGAATGGAGTGGAGCTCACAGAGGGCGTGGCAAACTTACGCTATCGTCACAATCGTGATGGGACATTCCACATGATTTCTACGCTTCTGTTCACTCCACAGCCTGGAGACCATTATATCTGCACGGTGGAGCATCAAGCTGCCAAAGTGCCTGTCAGCAAGAGCTGGGGTAGGATTATTACCTTATAATATAAAGTGCCTGAAGTAACTGTTGTTGTGATTTGGCACTTCATAAATAAAATTGAATTAAACTGAACTGAACTGTTTTTATGAATAAGCCAAGGACTCTTGAGATTCTCCCCAGTAGACAATCAGGTGACGATACCAATTTTAGAACCTTCCTGCAATACCAATACTGTGTTAGATTACATTTTTCTTTTTACATGTAAGGTCTGCAACATTATCGCTTTCATACCGTCCTAGATTGGCAACTAAAGTAAAGCTGTTTGAAGCAAAAAGTAGCCTCCTAACGTTCATGTTCTGTGAATCGGGGAACCCTCCATCTACTGTCTGATGACTTATATTTAATTTATGCTTCCTTTTGTCACCCTTTTAAACAGTTGGACATGTCAAAAATCATATCACAATTCACTGGATTTGTATTGTGATATGGTTTTTGTAAACCTGGCTCTTGGTTGGAGGCATGGATCTATGAGAGGGTTCGGTCATGTTAATGCTGGAGCTCAGAAATATCCAGCTTAGAGAGAGGGAGGAGGTACAACAGTTTCAAAAAATAAGGAATCCTGGAGACAATGTTAAAACATACAAAAAAAAACAAAAAACGAAAATGATTTTTTCATTTGACTTTTTCTATTCACACACCAGTGCTGATGCAGAGTTGCAGCACTTACAACTTAGGAGAAAACTATAATGAGTCCAAGCGTGCCTCAAGCAAAAAATATGTTTGGCTTTGGTTGCTGACATGTGCAACATGCCAATATTAGGGGCTTTTGGGCTAGCTAGAGGATATCCAGGAAAAGATTTCCTGTTCTCTGTGCTGGTAACTGTTGACAAATGTAGATACATTTTTAAAGGCTAAAGAAAAACTGAGTAGCTTTCATGTGAAAGCCAGTGTTTTCTTGACTGAAGCATAATCCTTTTTTCACACCTTTACCTGCATACAACCAAACCCTGTTCGAATGCAGTTTAGAAACATTAAAAGCTTTGCTAACAGATTCTTTGCAGTATTGCACAGATATCTGTTTATCATGATAAATGTTTTCTTGACCTATACATCCGCCCCCACAATGCCCCCTTTGCAGACTCTATATTAAAAAAAAAGTCATCTGGCTTCCTATGTTTACCTTAAATAACAGCAGTCATAGAATTATTACAAGAAGGCCTTTTTAGACATAAACAGATGCAGTTTTCAGTCATTTTCAAACTACACAAGTAAAAGATGTTTTTTTTTTTTTATTTTATTTTCAGAGTTGAAGGAAAACAAGATGAGCAGAGTGAGCCCTGAAGCCGTGTTTTTCGGTGTGAGTGTCGTTTTGTGCCTGATGGGATTCGGGACCGGAGTCTTCTTTTTCATCAAGCAGCCAAATTAATGTCTTCAAATTTGAGATTGAGTTTATTAAATTAACTTTAATCATTCAGTCCTTAATCCCCTGATTAATTGGTTTTGTATGTACAAGCAAAACCCATCAAAAAACATAAAAATACAGTATCTTGTGCTTACAGATAACTTCTTTATATCACTGCATTAATAGTGAATGACAGTTTGTTTACTTAATGTGTTTAATGTGTACTTACAATTTGTATTGTTTTTCACTTGATGATGTGGTGTTAATATACTTTTTAATAAAGAGATCATTACTGGGTTGTTATATGATCAACGGTGTATGCCTTTATAACACGCAGACCTACAAAAGAATTTGTGTAGAATAATTCCTCCCTGCTGAGGATTTATAGATAAATAAAGCAAAAATCTTGCACAACTGTGAACTAAAGAGTTGTGACGTCTTTGTTTGTTTGGTTTGAGGCAGGTATGCGCGCTTGTTTAATAGTTTTTGAAGACTAGCACGTTGGTGCCCTCTGCTGCGCTCCTGGCTGAATGGCAGCCGGGTCAGCAGGAATGTCCGGCGGCGCTGTTGTTTCGTTTATTTTTGTCCCCCTATCAACGGACTCCCCTTATGTAGTTCCACAACACGCATGTGACACGATCCACAAACTCTGGCGACATGAGTGCTGATAGTTGTGGTGGAAAAGTAGCTTTACGGAATCTGGTTAACTCCATCAACTGCATCCGAGACCGAGTCAGAGGTAACTGTGCCACATTATCTGTCTGTGTTGTCACAAATGAAACTGCTTAACCATAAAAGCTTATGTCAAGCTAGCTAAACGTGCTAATATATGTGCTAACATTCGTATAAACTTTCTTAATGTTAACTGTTGTAGATTTACGAGTTTAACTGTTTGTTAAACTCGATTCGTGTGTTTAGCAGCAGTTAACGACTTTGACGTCTGTTTGTTAGCAGACAAAGACGGGGATTTAGCTAATTTAACATACAGCGATAAAGACATTTGGCACTTTATTACGTGACCCAGCTACATTTAGCTGCTAATTCCTGTTCGCTTTTATTCAGGTTTTTATTCCCAGGTTTTGTAGAAAATGGAGGTTGGGGCTTTTTGTCTTGCTTTTTCAGTTATTTCATGTTGTCCTCATCTTCACTGACCTAAATGGGACATTAGACCTCAGTGTTACTCGGTATTTTCATGAGTCAGTTTTGTGAACAAAAACAACTGATTGTGCAGGATATAACAATACTTAAAGGTTTGCTTTTACAAAAGAGTGTAAAGCTGGAATACGAAAAAGATAAAGTGGACAATATCAGACATTTTAATACGAAAAAAAATGTTTATCCAGACAAACATACAGAGAGGAACTAAAGCGCCACTCAGCCCTAAGTGGCCCTTCAGTTACTGCCAAAAATCCAAAACAACTACTGTGTTGTCGTCATCAAAATATTCAGACATTTCATTATGTCCAAAACAGTGGCTAGCTAATTGTAGTTGATGGGAGGTTTTGGTCTTCCCTCTGAAGAAAACCTAGTATATAAAAGCCCAAATATGTTTTTGTTTTTTTGTCCAGAAATGACACAGAAATGCACTGAGTTCTGTTAACACTTGAGAAGATGAGTCTGATCAAAACTGACACCTTTAATCCAAGAAACCCTTAAATGTTAAAGATTGTAAGAAAGAAATAATTTTTTTGTGCCATGGAGCTGTCTTTAAATCCTATTTTCTGACCGCTTATCCATTTTACAGTGATTTTAAACAGCAAATAGAAGCTAATTCTCCTATTTCAGAAGTTGAAATTAGATTATTTAAAGATTAAATTATTGTAATAATTGTTTGTACTCAAAATAATTCTCTGCACTTTGATAACAGTGAAATTGCAAGGAGTAAGGGTAGTGAAGGTTAGAGGAGTTTAAATGCCTGGGGGTCAACCATCCAAAGCAACAGACAGTGCACAAGAAGAGATTGCAAGCAGGCTGGAGACGAGGTGTCAGGGGTGATTTTTTTTTTTTTTGACAGAGGGATAGCAGCAAGAGTGAAAGGGGAGGTTTACAAGATCGTAGTTTGATCTGCTATGATGTATGGATTGGAGACAGTGGGACTAAAGTGGGAAAAAACAGGAGGTGGAGCTGGAGGTGGCAGAGTTTAAGAATTTCTTTGGAGTTATCAGCATGGACAAGATTAGAAATGAGTACATCAGATGGACAGGTCAGACTGAGCAGTTTGGAAACAAAGTTAGAGAGGCAAGGCAGAGATGCTTTGAACATGTGCAGAGGAGGGATATGGAATATCCTAGGCAAAGGGTGTTGTATATGGACCTGCCAGGCAGGAGAAAAGGATGAAGACCACGGAGAAGATTCATGGATGTAGTGAAGGAAGACATGCCAAGGTCTGGTATGACAGAAGAGCACGCAGGGATAGGATGAGATGGAGACAGATGATCCACTGAGCAGCCAAAAAAAGACGAATCCTCTGCAGTTTAGCTTAAGAACTAGAACCAAGAATTTAGAACTTTTTTTCTTCGCAGATGGAGAATCAAACGAGTCCGATGGAGCATTCAACCTCTCCAACTTCTGGGACACTTTGAGTTGAGTATCATGATCTCTTGCTGCTGTTTCAGCTCCTAGACTTTTGCATCGAACGTCCTTTGACAACTGGCTGATGTTCCTGTCTCGTTACAGTGAATGTTTTGTAAGAAATGTATTTGCATTGTTTTTATAATGTTTTTGCAATGACTTATTTGATATTAAAAAAAAAAGAAAGAAAAAAAGCATTAGGAGAATTCCTTCCTTCATCGTCTTGTTGTTACATGATGCAACTGTCCTCGTGTCAGCAGATCAGGCAGTGAAGGCAGTGTCCCAGGAAGCCACTAAACTTAGCCTGGCCTTCTCCAAACCTCCTCTGCCATCACAGCAGGTCAGATTATTTCTGTAATCATGAAGGTTTCTCACTGAGCTGATAAACAGATTGTTTTGAAGTCTGGTATAGTGTAAAAATAAGAAATAATGATGATGATGATGTGAGCTGAGCTCTTACTTAGAGCCATAAATTATTGTCATGTTTCTCAGGATCTTGAATTTCCACATAAACCTTCTAAAGACCAGCACATCATTTGTTTTCTGTCTGTTTTTCCTCCACAATCTCCAGGATGGAGAGAAGCTGGCAGATTCCATCATGAAGAGCATCCTCACACTGTCTACAGTGTATTACTGGCTACCTAAGAGCCAAGGTAAAACCCTGTGAACAGCAGAACAGTAATGTTGTATTCAGATGAGCGAGGTGAATACGTTGCACTGCATTCAGGTTTTTGGACCATTTCACAATGCCAGAATATCACAATACACTAATCAGTCTAATCCAGACTCCAAAAGCCAGAGCAAGTGCCCGTCTGTGGGCTTATCCGTTTACTTCAGTCCGATGCGCTTCTGTGTTTACTACGGTAGTACTAACAAAAGTCTTCACTCACCCCCGAGTTATTTTGGAAAATTGGAACAACTTATTGAAATGTGCAATTATAGACGGCAATGCAGTTAATGAGGCATAAACAGTTTGCATAATTCTAACAAGCATCAAAGTCAATATTTGGTATGACCCCTTTTATTCTTTAGCACAGCCTAAACTCTCTTAGGCAAACTTGTCTTCCATTTGTCTAGTTTCCTCAGACTTTTTAAGGACACACTGTGCATCTCTGCTCCACTCACAGTGAGACAAAGTGAGAAGAGGGAAAAAAGAAAGTATCTCCAATGTAGCAACAGCAGTATTCACACTTTAGCTCAGTGTTAAAGTCTCACAAATAATTAAATAGCATAAATGTATATTTTTGTTATTTTACTGCTAAAGTCATGCAGTATAAATGAAGCAAACTGTATTCTTGGATGTATTTATTTGTCACATTATATTTCACAAATTTAGGAAAGAATTGTTTAGGTTTAACCTGATATTGCCTTAAGTATAGAGAATGATTTCCAGTCTTTTCCTCACATTCACGTGTACAGCTTCATAATTTAACACTGGTATCAGTAGATATCTGAAGCTGAGGTGTCTGAATCGGACTGGAGAACATCAGATTGATGCGTCCTCACCCACTTATTCACCGCTTTTAGCCACTGCAACCTCCAAAGTACAACCAGAGACTGGAATTAAGTAATAGTAGCATAATTTTTGAACTTATAGCTCATTCTGTGTAATCACATGGCACAAATACTTCACATTTGGTTTGAACAGAACAAGTGTGATATAACTTTCTTGATGCTGATGCTGTCAACATTTATTGTGTTGTGAGTTGATTTGAAATAAATGTAGATCTGCACCTTTATTGTGACTTCAGTGTCGGAGTGTTTTGACCTTTTGTTCTCTCGGTGTCTCAGGGCTGGCTCTGCGCCGACTGGTCAGAGATGCTACTGTCGACGTTCTAGAGGGAGTTGCACAACTGGTAGAGGTCATAATGAGCTCACCTCTAGAAAGGTATGCACACCAAACCCAGCGTTTTACATGATGTCGGACCTGGGAAATTGGGAAATTTTCATTTTGTCTTTCAATGATTACAAGGTAAACAACAAGATAAAGAAAATAGCATAAGGTAGCATAAGGCTTGCATCGATGCTGACATTTTGTTGTTTGTTGGTGTTATTTGCTTGCAATGGTTTACATTCCTCCATAATAGAAATCTGTCAGAATATAAAAATCAAACCAGGCAAAATAAGCAAATTCTGCATATTACAGTTGCTTATGTAAGGACATAAGTTTTAAGGTGAATTAATCGATCTGTTTTCACAGTGAGATTTAACCGGATCTCTCCTGGCTGATGACTACATGGTTCAGATTTAGTAATGGTACTGAGTTTGTACGACCATATTTTTCAGAAATCTGTCATGTTTCTGTCATTTCTGAACATTTAATGGCTAAAAAATATAATTTTTAGAATCAACAGGTAGCACCAAAATAGGACTTGGGGAAATCCCATGATTAAATAAATGAGTGCTGTCAGCATTAATGCGTTAACCCGAACTGATCCACGTTAATGCGCTCGTGTAAGGGGTTACTCGGTGTTAGCGCAGCTTAAACACGTTAACGCCGTTATCACGATTACCGCAATTAACATTTTTAATGCACTCGACCCATCTGGAGCGCAGAATGGACAAACTGCCTAAAATGCTTTGACAGAGACATTTCAGGGATTTTGAGTCAGTCTGCGCTCCGGGTGGATTAATTGTTAATCACGTTAATTGTGATGACAGCGTTAACACGTTTAAGCCGCGTTAGATTAGCCCATTTTAACGCGTTAACGCTGACAGCACTACTTTATAAACCAAAGGTAGATTATATATTTACTCTTTGTTGCAGAAGCACCACCAGGAGTCAACATTTATAAAAGCTTCAGATTTAGGAGATTATATTTCTATTTTAAGCAAAACAAAAACAGTAAGTTGTAAGGTATTTTCTTTATATTCCCCTTTCTGTTTTATTTTCTTCTTAATTTATCATCTTCTTCCTCGTTCTCTTCCCAACACTTTCTTCCAGTCTCAGCCAGGAACAGCTGATGTCAACAGGAGGAGTGTGGTCTGCCTGCGACCAGTTCCCTCAGTTGTCAAAAGGTCCGTTGACAAAGACAAAACAAAACAAACCAGTAAAATGATGTTTAACTCCAGCCTCTCAGGGAGTTCTTTTATGATACTTTGAAACAGTGGGCTTTAAGGGAAAAGAAACAATAAAACACTATGAATTTGGAAAAATTATGCATGAAGTATCAAAGTAAAAATAAGTATTCTGCAGAAAAGTGTTCCACGTCACTGTTAAATTGATTAATATTATTGCTGCTTATGTTTAGGGTTGAGCTTATTTACAATATTTCATATTTAAGTTTAATGTTCAGCTTCATATTTTATTAAGCATGTTGTGGCTGTCTTGTGAGGACCACATATTGCAGAAAAAACAAAAACTTTTGTTCATGAGCTCTGAAACACAACCCTACAAGTTGATGTTTTTTTTAAGTATACTGTAGCTGAGCCAACCTGGTCGTTTTGCTTGTTTTTTTAGACTAGATATAGTCAGAGCTGCCTGCCCTTCTCCAGTCATTATTAATTGAGACGGATAAACCAATAAAATGGAGACAGCTGCAGTTTCCTATAATTATGAAACAAGTGGAGCTTTAAGCAATGATAGCCAGCTGTGGCTTCATGACAGCACTGTGACATAAAAGGACAGAGATTTTATTTACTTTTGTGTGTTTTATGTGCTTGGCCTGACAGAACGCCACTGCTTTAAAGTTACATGTTAATATTAGAAGCAGGAGATATCTTTACTTTGATAATGCTTTATATGCCTTTACACTGATTATGACAGCAATAGCAGTATTACTATTAAGCCTGCAGGTGGGGATGTTTTTCTCCCAGTCTAACCACTCATCTGTGTATCAGTGCCATAAGCTATTTCATCAAAACCAAAATGTCTACATTTAATAAGGAATAGGTGTGAATTGGATCCATTTATATTCATTTTTGGATTGATAGAAATGATGCTAGAAACACGAAAACAGAGAAAGTACATTTATCCACAAATTTTCGACATCACAGTAAAGTGACCAAAAACTCTGCGGTCAGACACACAAAATAAGAAAGCGTTAAATATTGATATAGGAGGATTCTAGTCTTTAACTGGTAACTGGTAATGCTCAAAGTTTTACAAGGTTTTAATAATGGGTATATTGATCTTCTCTAGATAATAAGGCAGCAGTGGTCGTGGTTCTGTCGTGTGAGATTCGAGTTGTGAAAGATGCCATAGAGGAAATTGAACAGGTATACACACACACACTGTGAATTTCATATTTGCTCCGGTGTTTATAACTAGGCCTTTATTTCAAAAGGAGCGTTATTATTACTATCAGTAGTACTATTATTATTATTATTATTATTATTCATTCAGTTTTAGAAGTTTTCTTTGTGTATTTTTCTATAATAATAAAGCCAGCAGTGCCAGAAAGTGCACTTGAAGCTGGCTGATGAAAGTCAGTCACCATAGATTCCAACTTTACAGCAAAATTGAACATGTTTATATTCTGGTATGGTTTTGGTCTAGTTTCACCCTTCATAACAACTGTAATGGCAAAAATGTGTTGCCTATCAAATCCCATCAGGCATTAGCTGAGGGTGAAGACCCATTCAACGACGTACTCGATGATGACCAGGACGGAGATGAACCCCGAGGCAACCAGGACACGTACTGGTCAGAGAACGATCGGCAGGTGATTGGTGCGTGCCAGGGACTGATAAAAGCAGCAGCAGCTTGTCTGAGGAAACTTACATCAGCTGTCAAATCCAACGGTGACTTCAGCACTCCTCAGAACGTGTCACAGCTTGATGACTTGGCTGATATCAGCAAGGAAATCAGCCCTGGGTAGGCGCATGCATAGAAACACACACACACACACACACACACACACACACACACACACACACAGGGGTCAAGACTTCACACTAGTAGAAACAAAAAGAACTAAACACCACAAAATTTTGTAACAGTTAGACCCTGGATGCTTATACTTCTTTATCTAATGCAGACATTCTTATGTGTTCTAATATAAATAATTATGGTTTCCATAGTTTTTATTCAAATGAAAATGTGTGTTTGGGGTCATAATTAAGGTTAAAATGCAAGTTCTGTTGCAAGTTTTAATAATGTCGCAGACATGCAGACTCACCTGTGTCGTTGGCTGTCTTTTCTCCTTAGCGTTGATGATCTGGCCCTTTGTCTCTACCCCCCCATGGATTATAATGGCGTCGAAACCAATGTAAGACACACACTTTCACCCGATGGGATTAAGAACGTTTTGGTTACAGCTCTGATCAAAAGTTCACAAAGTCAGCCACCTGAAAAAGCTGACAGTGATCTGACTGTTTCATTTTGTAAATGTGGACCTTTTATAAAATCTCCAAATATTTGGTTGGAGTCAGCTTACTTCGGGTTGTGACTTGATTGCTCAGAGTGTCATGCTGTTTCCAGGCCTGTGGTGTTGATCTGCTTGTGTAATTTATGTGAACTGTGCTGGTATGTCAAGTGACAAAAGTGCAGGGGAGTGGAGTCAGATGTGCACAGAAAAGCTTTTAACTTCAGTTGATCGTTGTTTCACTGCCTTGCTTTTTCACGAGACAGCATATAGATAATGTCAAGAATCGCAGGGAGCCAAACAACTGAAAATATCTCCCCACCTGCTCTGATAAGTACTGCTGTAGATGGGTAGGAGAAACTACCATTTGTCCACTGTTGCCGCTTACACAGTTTCCTAAAAAATTGCTAGCTTGCCCCCTCCTGATGACCTCATGCATTTTGTGAAAGAAAGTTTGACATATAAGGGAGCAGCATTTCATCTGTTATGTCTGTCAATCATGAAAAGGGATCATTTTATGACTCTACAGTTGCACAGTCTAACACTGATGCTCAGAGCAAACAAAGAAATGTTATATTAACAGGGAATGAGCATTTCTTTGTGGTCAGGAAGGAATATTCTTGACTTATAATTTCCTAAAAAGTACATTTGTGCTTCTGAATTTTCTCAGTTCCCACTCTTTTTCCAAAGTATTGAACACAGCTCAGACTGTATTTTTACTAAATAGCAAATTAAATGTATTGGAACTACACTTTTAAATGGGCCTGTTATAATCTTTATTTATCATATTATGGGCTGTGGTGTAGCCTCTCAGATCATCCTCTGTTTAAAAACAAATCGTTTTATTTTATGACTCCTTTTATTGCAACTTTCTTCTGATTGGCCACATTTTGCAAACAAAAGGTTTGGACAGTCGATGAGTGCGACTTCTGTGATTAGAGTCAGAGCTGTATGCCTGAGATGACAATATTAAGGATGTCCAATCTCTGATGTATTGATCCATAAAAACATGTTATGAAACAGAGTGTTTAGAGGGGACTCAAGTCTGAATTTATACAGTGGGGGAATTATTCATTTGATCCTCTACTGAATTTCTAAGTTTGCTTACTTACAAACAAATGAACAGTCTTTCATTTTTAGGGTAGTTTCATTTTAATAAAGAGAGACAGAATGACGAGAATGAGAAATATAGAAGAAAAAACACATTACATAAAAGTTATAAGGTAATCTTGCTTCATGGGGTGAGGATGATCTTGAAAAATATGATGGATCAGTCCAAAACTATATGAAAGGAGCTTGTTGATGATCCAAAGACAGCAGAGAGTCTCTATGTTCTTTTGTAAGTTAGCAAACTTAAAAATTCAGCAGGAGATAAAATAATTTCTTTCTCTCTTCATGTAATATAAACGTAGAACCTGAATAAAGATGTTGTTTTTCTCAACAGGTGTGTAAATTAGCAGCACTTCTAAAGAAAATTCTGGAAATCATCAGGTAAGAGTCACTACAGTCAAAACAAAATGGTCTTAGACATTTTAGGTTAAGTGACACTGCAACAAAACATGACAATAAAACTGGAAAGCAGATTGTGCCTGGTCTAATTTGTCAACCAGTTTCCCTCGGGGAAAGTAGTTGGGTGTGTTAGAGAATGTTGAGAAACAGGTGAGTGGAGTTTCTGAGAATCTGATCTGATCTGATCATGTTGTGTTACATCTTTTCAGGTTGCATGAACACTGAACATGACTTGTTCACATCAGTGTTGGACAATGTGGTTTCTTTCTATGAGTGATATGAGAGAGAAATGCTCTTTTATTGACTCTGTTTATCATTGTTCAGGTCCAGTCACGTGTGTGGGGAGTCGGAGCTGACCTGGGTTCAGTTCTTAGATGGAGCCATCGATCACAACCTGCAGAAAGCCAAAGACCTCATTCAGCAGGAAAGCTAGTGTATCTGTGCAGTTAGGCGTGTTTCTGTTGGGGGGTTTTTTGTATAAAAATACTATGGATTTTGAAACAAGTATAAATGTGTGCACAAAGAAAAAAAATTAAGAGGTGGAACTTGTTACAAAGACTGTTTTTTGTGAGAACACAATGTAAGCTGCATAAAGTAACATGTCATAGATCTCACTTACTCAGTACAAATAAAGAGCATTTTCATTTCTCTTAAAATGAACGAACAGCTTCATCAACAGATTATGTAAGCAAAAATAAAACAAAATCACTCTGGTCATTCATTTTGACTCCTCTACCTAGAAGAATGGGGAATGAAATATAACTTTCATTTTGATGGTCACAGAGACAAAACAGTCTGAAGAATTACCAATCAAGTTCAAGTTAAAATGCTGTTAAAATGTTTGGTGACTTTGCCCAAAAATAAGGTTATGCATGTGCCAAGTTACTTGTTTTGATGAGATCTTAGGGATACAGTTAGCTAAGAAAAAACATGAATGCACTTATCTACAAGTGCATAAGGTCTGAAAGCAGAGCACACAAACACTGGGAAACAAAAGGTTGCTTTTCTCACTGTAGAAAGATGTATCTTCAAAACTTAGTGCCAAAAGTAGATGTTAGTCCCCTTAAGGGGAAAATGCCACCAACTGGTGTGTGAAGTCCCGTTTTTGAAGCCTTGTGCTATCATCATCTAGCAATTTTCCCTCTTATTTCCAGAAATATAGGTATGGTTCACAGCCCAGATCCTTACTCAACGACAAGTGGAATGTTCTGATATTAAACTTTTAAAAGATACAGTTTAACTGATTTTTTTTATTTTTAGTTGACAGTACTGGAATAACTAAATAATCCATATATCTCCTTAAAGCCTAAAATATGAAATAATTGCCAGAAAATTACACTTTTTGTGAAAATGCAGACATTTTTTAAGTTAATTTTAATCTCTATACATGACAAAAATCACACCGATGATGTAGAAGTCTCAAAAACTCACAGAAAATCTGTGTGTTTGAAATATGATACACTAGGGTTTAAGAGGACATATATATTGGGGTTTTTTGTAGCGTCTCTATTCACCCTCAGCCTTCAGAGCACTCTGAACCCAGCAGTTTTTGGATCTCAGGGATTATTTGTACAGTGCATCTGATAGTCACAATGCTTTACTTGTTCCTATATTTCATCATGTTACAGCCTCATTTCAAAATGAGTTAAATTCACGATACTCTATAATTACAAAGTCATAAAAAGTTTGCTTGAAATTCTTGCAAATATAATTTAAATAAATAAATAGTATAACATGAGTTTTCACAGCCTTTGCCATGACACAGTTGGCAGCATTGAGCTCAGGTGCGCCCTGTTTCCACTGATCATCTGTCTGACGTCTCTTCAGCTTCAGTAGAGTCGACCTGTGGGAAATTCAGTTGTCTGGACAGGATTTGGAACTTGTCTATAAAAGATCCCATAGCTGACACTGCATATCAGAGCACAAACCAAACCATGAAATCCAAATTACTACAGGACTGACAGCCCCAATGACCACAGTGGCCTCCATCATCTGTAAATGGAAGAAGTCTGGAACTAGCATGACTCCCCTAGAGCTAGGTGCCTGGTCAATATCAGCAACTGAGGTCTTAGTGAAAAGCCTGAGTCAGCGAGGTAACCAAGAATCTAATGGTCACTCTTTTTACTCTGTGGAGAGAGAATCATTGAGAAGGACAACCATTTCTGCAGCACTTTACCAATCAGGCCTCTATGTCAGAGTGGTCAACAGAAGCTACTCACTAAAAGATAAGGCTGTAATTGTTGCCAAGGGTGCTTTATCAGTGCATTTTTGTTTTTAACTTTTAATAACTGCAAGAATTTCAAGCAAACCTTTTTCACTTAAAACAAGATTATTAAAGGGTGTTGTGTGTAAAATTCTTGTGAAAAATAAATGTAATACATTAAATCAGAATAAGGCTGTAACATGACAAAATGTGCGCAAGTGAAATGCTGTGATTGTTTTCCACAAGCATGCCACATTGTTTAAGACTGACAAACTTTACATACAATTCACTAACAGAGACAAAGATGACCTTTCTACAGTGAAACAGGTAACTTTTAAAAGGTAAGCAAGATAAAAGGTGATTAATCACTGAGCGGTTTCAGCATTGGACTTTTTGGGCAGCAGAAAGTGAACCCACCCTAACTGTCAACCCATATGCAGTTTCAACACATTTTGTTTTTGCTGACTCAAGACAGACAAAAATGTGAACCAAAAGAAATATGGGCTAGTCTGATACAACATTAGGCAATATTATTGCTTAGTCAGCTTTAGATGATTCATGCTAATCGCATCCTATTCATGCATGACTACATTCACCAACTAAGAAGCTGAACTGCATGCTAAGACATGACACAAGCAGTGCCAGGGTGTTCAAGGTTTTATTTTTTTTAAATTTTCTATTAGCTTAGATTTCACATGATTGTTTACAGCAATTACAACCAGTTGCTCTGTAGAAAGAGGGGATTAACATTTATCAACCAGATGGAAAACCACAGATAGTATTTAATAAGTAAAGCTTTAGAGTTTACTGGACAACCACAGGACACAAATTTTGAGGAACAAAGACTCAAAGTTACCTGTCTCACGTTTGAAAGGTCTCAGTTCTTGGAAGTAAATCAACAGTAGACCTCTAACAGGTTTCATCATTTTTTTCTGTGAAATGCAGGGTGTGGGCACCGATTGGAAGTAAGGGTTTGTCTAATGGAGAAAGTAGTTGTTAGTCATTTCAAAGGGAAAAGTGCCCCTGTTATGCCACCAGCCTCATGCTGAACATTGTGGCTATCACCATCTTAGCTTTTTGAAACCAGGCTTAATGAGCAATCTGCAAATTGCTTATCACTAAAACTGACCATAAATGCATCAGGAACATCTTTACGAAGTTCATGGATCAATGTATTTCCTGAAACAGGACTTTTTTTTCTTGTTTACTCTGTCTTTGTCTGTCTAGCTTCAACTTTAATGAATTGTCATACTTTCACTGCTGTGACAATCATATTGGGCTTGTCTGCTCAGCACCAGTAACTGGTGAACACTGTGGAGAATTTAGCGGCTAAGGAGCCTGATGTTGCCCTCAAGAGTTGGTAAAGCTAAGAAAGATATGAAATATTGGGTTCACAGTAAGATGTGCCATCTGCTTCATCTGTAGGGGGCTATAATGTTTTTGTGACCTGAAACAAAAGTTTTTTGTAAATTTAAAGTTACCTCGAACTGAAAGGCATCTTTAAACTAACCAATGTAAATGTAAGTTAAATGTAACTAGATGTTGATTTAATATTGTAAAAAAAAAATATATGTAATAATCACATAAATTTAAGTACAAATTTATGAAAATCATTTTTGTCCAGATTGTACAGTATGTCTAAAGTCAAATTATTCTTTTTTCATAGTGCAAAAAGCAAATGGGAAATAAAATTGAGTAAAATCAAGTCTGTATGTCTACATGTGTTTTGTGGACTTGGAGAAGGGATTTGACCATGTCTGTCAGGGTGTGGAAGATGGATGAGGCTTGGAAGGGCTTGGTCCGCATAGCTGGCAATAAGTTGGACTCGTTCCAGGTGGGACTGGATTCCTTCAAGGCCGCCCTTTGTCACTGATTCTGTTCGTCCACTTGGGCGGTCTCAAAATTTCATCTCTGCTTTTGGTGGATGATGTGGTTCTGTAGGCATCATCAGGTGGTGGGTTCCAGCTCGCACTGGAGGGGTTTGCAGCCGAGTGTGAAGCGGCGAGAATCAGAATCAGCACCAGCACCTTCAAGTCTGAGGCCATGGTCCTCAGCCAGAAAAGGGCCGAGTGCCCACTCCCAGTCAGGGACGAGTTACTGACCCAAGTGACGGAGTTTAAGAATTTTGGGGTCTTGTTCATGAGTGAGAGGAGCGGGAGATCCATAGATGGATTGGTGATTCACTGGTCCGTTGTGGTCAAGAGAGAGCTGAGTGTAAATGCAAAGCTCTTGATTTACTGGTTGATCTACGACTCCAACCTAAACTATGATTATAAGCTTTGACCGAAAGAACGTGATTGCGGACATAAGTGCCGGAAATGAGGTTTCTCCGAAGGGTGGCTGGGCTCTCCCTTAGAGATAGGGTGAGTTCAGCTATCCGGGAGGGACTCAGAGAGGAGACGCTACTCCTCTACATTGAAAAGAGCCAGTTGAGGTGGGTCAGGCATCTGACAAGGATGTTTCCTGGGCACCTCCTGCATGAGGTGTTCTGGGCATGTCCCACCAGGACTAGGCTCCGGGGCAGACAAAGGACACGTTTCCGGCTGGTCTGGAAACACCTCGGTCTTCCCCCGGACAAGCTGGAGGAGGTTGCCAGGGAGAGCGAGGTCTGGGCTTTTCTGCTTCGTCTTCTTATATTAAAATGTCTCAGTGATTAAATGCATAACTACTTTAGTTACCAATATAAAGAAGAGTTTCACTGGTGTGCCCACTTAAGATCAAAGTGGGCTGGCCCACAATGTAAAATGAGTTTGACATCCCTGCTGTAAGGTCTGTACCTCACAATGTACCTGGTGATGCCTCTTATTGTGAAATGGTACTATAAACATAGAATTGATATTAAACTGCAGACTAAACTGAGGGATGAAAGACACAGATTGTAGGTTTTTATGTTGTTCTGTCCATTATCCACAGTCTGTAGGTAAAAGTGCAAAAGTCAAATATTTGAATCTGGACGTGTTGTTAATATTTCTTGAGAACTTGAGTTTCCCAGTTTTAACTGTGGTTCAGTTTGTTTTCATGAAGATATTAGGTTAAATGTCGAATTCTCACAATAGTTGAATCTTGCCAAAATTGGATCCAAATCTGGATGAACTGCAGAGGTTAATCACTTTTAAGCTAGATCAAACTTCAACTCTTGCAAAAAAAATAATTAAATAAATAAATCCATCTATTTTTTGAGTAATCCTGCTAACAAAGAAAAAAACCAAACCCACTGCATGACTTCACTACAAGAGGTGTGATTATTAGACCTGACTGTAACTTGTGGATTGCAGTTTGTGACTACTAATGTGATTTAAACTGAGGAAACGCCTGGAAGCATCACATAGTGAGCACAAACACTTGATTAGATGTTTACGCAGTATCTAGACTTTTGTTGATTAAAGTACAATATTCATAAGTTTTAAACAATTACTCATTGATAATTCACAGGTATATTAGTATAATGCATTACACTAATGTGGCCCAATATACAGTCCTGTGATCCCCCCCACCCCCCCCTTTCTGAAGGAAGGGGATCACAGTGCATGCTTGCATCCATGGTTCCCTCAATTAACTGTAGCTCCCCAGTGCCAGCAGCAGTCATGCAGCCCCAAACAATGACAACCCACCACCATGCTTGACTGTAGGCAAGATACACTTGTCTTTGTACTCCTCACCTAGTTGCCGCCACACACCCCTGACACCATCTCAACCAAAAAAGTTTATCTTGGTCTCATCAAACCACAGGACGTGGTTCCAGTAATCCATGCCCTTAGTCTGCTTGTCTTCAGCAAACTGTTTGCGGGTGTTCTTGTGCATTATCTTTAGAAGAGGCTTCCTTCATGGACGACAGACATCAGGCTGATCATCCACGCCTGGCAGCACTCATACATCTATTTTCAAAAGACAACCTCTGGATATGACACTGAGCATGTGCAGTCAACTTCTTTGGTTGACCATGGCGAGGTTTGTTTCTGAGTGGAACTGTATGGTCTTGGCCACTGTGCTGCAGCTCAGTTTCAGGGTGTTGGCAATATTTTTATAGCCTAGGCCATCTTTATGTAGAGTAACGTTTTTTTTTTCAGATCGTCAGAGAATTCTTTGCTATGATGTGCCATGTTAAACATCCAGTGAAGTTGAGAGAGTGTGAGAGCAATAACACCAAATTCAACATACCTGTTCCCCATTTGCACCTGAGACCTTGTAACACTAACGAGTCACATGACACCAGTGAGGGAAAATGGCTAATTGGGCATAATTTGGCCATTTTCATTTAGGGGTGTACTCACTATTGTTTCCAGCGGTTTAGGCAATAATGGCTGTGTGTTGAGTTATTTAGAGTGACAGCAAATTTACACTGTTATACAGGCTATACACTGACTACTTTACATTGTATCAAAGTGCCAAATCTTCAATGTTGTCCCATGAAAAGATATAGCAAAATATTAACAAAAATGTGAAGGGTGTACTCACAATTGTGAGATATTGTAACTACTCTTGTTATTACTTAAATGAAAAAAAACTTTACAGGCAATGTCTGATTAAAGTCTAGACGCCAGCTAACAAGAATACCAAATACCGTCTCTATATGCTGCTCCGCTAAATCTTTACCTTTGTGAGTCTCCCTGCATTCAGTATTGTAGGTGGGCTGAGATCAAGGGGTGTCATGGTCCCCGTGTCTGCCCGGCCAGCTCCACAAGGCCACATGTGTTTTGTGTACATTCTCCTCTCTCCTCCCCGCCAGGGCGGAGCTCACTGCAGGCTCCCGCCCTTGGCACACACCTGCATCTCGTCAAGCTCTAATTACGGGTTGGATTCTTAAGGCCGGTGTTCCAGATCTACTGGCGTTTAGATCAACTGGCGTTGGTCGAACAGATGTGTGGCAGACTTGCGTTTCAGGAGCTGCTACCGACAAAACAGCAAAAAAAACGCCAAACATGTCATCCGTGACACTTGTGAGGTTATCTCAAACACACTCCGTCAGTCTTGATGCTGTTGAACAACAAAATGTTTAAAAATGTCGCGAGTTTACCTGGTGATATCCTCATGCTCGACACGATCGTGAAAACAGCAAGCAATTAACACCACGCCGATGTTGTTCACAGGACAGCGAGAATAAATGATCGGGAGACTCTTGTCGTCGTTATCGTTCCCCTCGCACGTTTTATTTCTCCGGTTTCAGCGTGTTATGCTCAAAACTAAAGTGTGCAGTTTACTTTGTGTGCACTAACATGGACTCGAGTCAACCAGCGCCACCTCTGGCCGAGTGCCACAGCCTACAGCCAGATCAACTTGTGACACACATCTGCAGCACGTTTGAATTTGTTTCATGCACAATACATGTGTACTTTTCAATTGTGTGTTTGTTCGTCATGCAAATAAACCTTTGAAATGAATGAAATCATACCATATATTTATTATTGGCCTACATTTGTACAAAATGCCAAATTATATACACAAAGTCATAGAAATCACCACTCCAATTGGTCATCATGATTTTAATATTCTCTTTTTCCATAACAATGAAATACGCCTTGGACAAATATGACACATCAATAGTTCATTAGTGTTGTCACATCACATCCTGTAAGCATCTTCTGTCTGTGTCCTTTCTCTGGAAATGAATATTTCCAGCCAATATAGGCAATCCATCAACATGGCTGGAGAGTTGGTTGTTGTATATAGTCTGTATAAGTGTGGTTAATCTAATGAACATTTGTAAGGAGATGGCAGTTACTGTGAATTTACAGCAGATACACAGTGATTAGTAATAAACAGTCAGACAATGACTCTGACAATCTCATGCAATCTTGCAGATTGAATGCACCTTCTGCGGAAAGTGGTTCCACACAGTGTGTGTGGACTTCCCCTGTGCAGAAGGCGACTACAAATGTTGTGGGTGCTAAATAAACAGAAAAAATTGATGCCTGTTGTCTTTGCTTACTGATTGTTTTTAGTGTTGACAATGCACATTGCTGGGATTGCATCTTTCAACATCTTTGTGGGTAGATTTGGATGTACCAGGGGTAAGTGCAGCCACTCAGCCTCTACTCAATGTGATCATAGCAGCAGGTGCAGATGTGTCACAAGTTAATCTAGTAGTAGGCTATGGTACTTGGCCACAGGTGGCAGCAGTGGACATACCTCTATTTGAGACTGCTCCAGCTGCTATGACATAGCAGCTATGTGATATTGGATCTGCTAAAAATTGAAGATCATATGCACGTTTTGGAAATTAAACCTTATAGTATGTTGAAAACAGAAAATGACATTGATTTTGTTGCAGGTAAATGTAAATCCACTCAGAACTGTCAAGAAAGTGCAATAAAACAATAGCAACTTTATTTTCCATTAGATAAACATGTAGAACACAGACATACAACAGTTAGACTTTCCATAACTATTTTTAGGAACAATTATTAAAGGTTTTTCGTTCTTACAAGCACATTTCTTTTGAACTTGCCCAATGTTCTCAGTTTTTCAATGTTCAACATTTTCAATTTTGTCCACATGATGGACAGAATGTAACTGTGTGCTTTCTGCAGATGTACTTCTTGCATTTCTCACAAAATGTTCTCGTTTTAAAACAGGAATCTTCCTAACTAAGATTTAAAACAAAAGATTTCTACGTCTCCTCCAGTCTCACAAACAGATGACAAACCAATCGACACACCTGAGTCACTGACTTTCTTCAATCCACTCACTCTCACTGGCTCTGTTTATTACTAATCACTGTGTAACTGCTGTAAATTCACCATAACTAGCATCACCTTACAAATGTTCATTAGATTAACCACACTTATACAGACTGTATATAACAACCAACTCTCCAGCCATGTTGATGGATTGCCTGTATTGGCTGGAAATATTCATTTCCAGAGAAAGGACACAGACAGAAGATGCTTACAGGATGTGATGTGACAACACTAATGAACTATTGATGTGTCATATTTGTCCAAGGCGTATTTCATTGTTATGGAAAAAGAGAATATTAAAATCATGATGACCAATTGGAGTGGTGATTTCTATGACTTTGTGTATATAATTTGGCATTTTGTACAAATGTAGGCCAATAATAAATACATGATATCATTTCATTCATTTCGAAGGTTTATTTGCATGACGCACAAACAGACAGACTTGAAAGGTACAAATGTATATTGTGCATGAAACAAATTCAAACGTGCTGCAGATGTGTGTCACAAGTTGATCTGGCTGTGGGCTGTGGCACTTGGCCAGAGGTGGCGCTGGCTGATTCGAGTCCATGTTAGTGCACACAAAGTAAACTGCACGCTGTAGTTTTGAGCATAAAACGCTGAAACCGGAGAAATAAGACGTGCGAGGGGAACGATAACGACGACAAGAGTCTCCCGATCGTTTATTCTCGCTGTCCTGTGAACAACACCGGCGTGGTGTTAATTGTTTGCTGTTTTCGCGATCGTGTCGAGCATGAGGATATCACCAGGTAAACTCGCCACATTTTTAAACATTTTGTTGTTCAATGGCATCAAGACTGACGGAGTGTGTTTAAGATAACCTCACAAGTGTCACGGATGACACATTTGGCGGGTTTTTTTGCTGTTTTGTCGGTAGCAGCTCCTGAAACGCAAGTCTGCCACACATCTGTTCGACCAACGCCAGTTGATCTAAACGCCAGTAGATCTGGAACACCGGGACGCAGACAGCCTCACCGCTGGATGATTGTGCTAGACACGTCAGTGAACCTCAGCCTCGTATCCTTAAGCTGTGTAAATTTGCTGCGATCTCTGTGTAACCTTATTCTCTCCTGTGCACAGTTTTCCCCGGACCGTAACCTGTTGTTTCAACCGCTGTAAAGAAGAAGAGCTAGCGTGTATGTGACTCCCATCCCGGACTTCCCTTTCGGACCTAGGACCCCCGTTCCCCTCACTGTATATATCTGCACCTGGTGACTGTGTAAATAAACGTTGTTTCCCCTGAACGCTGCTCTGCGCCTGAGTCCTACTACACCGCATGACAAGGGGTCTGACTTTGTCATTAATATCTCTTTTCTTTACATAAGAAACTCTTGAATTGCTTTTGCAGTACGCTTTGGGTCAGTATCCATTTGCACTGTAAAGTGCTGCCTGATCAGATTTGCGCAGCAAATCGTCAGTATTTTACGCGTCGGGAGTGAGAACGGGTTGGGTTTAATGCTAAATATAAAGATAAATCTAAAATAAATATACAGAAATATAAAGCAAAAGTCTGCAGTTATGCCAGCAGCTGCTTGAGGCTGTTTTGGGGTTTAGCAGTACTTTAATCAAACAATAAATAACTATATTTGTCCACCAATTTTCATGTTTATCGATTAGAGATGGGACACTTGAGTGTGTCCAAACTTTTATCTGATACCATGTGTGACAATCATAAGGAATGATGTGTGTTTGTCTTTATGAATGATTGTGTATAAAACATGCAAAACATGTATCTGTGGTGTTGTATGATGTGGGCTGTCATGTTTATTGTTACTAATGGAAAAAAAGATGAAGCTGCGCAAACTAAGGGTGACACATGCTTTGTCATTTCTATTTTTCTGCAGGTTGGGAACAATACTGCACATGACAAAGTTTGTAAAATGACTAATAAGTAAACAGGGAGATTTTTGTCTTTTCAGCTTCGTAGTCCAGCGAGAGTGAACCAGAGCACCGCTGCTGAAGTGGTTTTCATGAACCCAGTTAACAAGACACTGACTGATTGCACTCTGACTATTTCTGGAAGTGGTCTAGTGGATGGGGAGCAAAAATGCATGTAAGTGTGTGTGCATAAGTTAAACTCATCTGGATTCTAAATGCTTGTGTAAAGTTATACACAACAAATTCTCTCTGGGGCCCCCCTCACACCTACTCTGATAGTTTTAGCCATCTCACTCCAGAAATTTGCTCATATTTATGAGTTCTTGTATTGATGCTGTGATTATTATCCCTTATATTTAGAAAATAATTCTAATTCTTTCAAAAACTTTACTTTTGTTTTTCATGCAGACTTCCAGATCTGAAGCCAAGCAACAGAATACGTGCCACTGTATTCCTGTTTCCCAACAAGACTGGCAAGAAGACTCTGGTGGCCAGCTTTGACTGCTCCTCCTTCAGACACCTAAAGTGCACCTGCATTGTCAACGTCCTCCCATAAATCCTCAGAATCACAGAATAGGAGTTGTGTAATCTCAATGAGTAAATCAATAAAAAATTACTCTTTTAAAAAATACTTTATTAGCTTTAAAAAGCAATGTGATAAGAGAGTTTTTTCTTTGTGTTTTTCTTTACTTTCATAAAGAAGTGATTATCAGAAGAAACTTTTTTGAGACTGGCTCCCAAAGGGAGTAAATCCAAACAGACTGCTGTGTTAACTTGTCTGTATCATTGTGGGGTCTTTATCTTACAAGGTAAAGTGCCTTTAGACAACTGTTGTTATGTTTCATGTGTACAGGGAGTGCAGAATTATTAGGCAATTGAGTATTTTGTCCACATCATCCTCTTCATGCATGTTGTCTTACTCCAAGCTGTATAGGCTCGAAAGCCTACTACCAATTAAGCATATTAGGTGATGTGCATCTCTGTAATGAGAAGGGGTGTGGTCTAATGACATCAACACCCTATATCAGGTGTGCATAATTATTAGGCAACTTCCTTTCCTTTGGCAAAATGGGTCAAAAGAAGGACTTGACAGGCTCAGAAAAGTCAAAAATAGTGAGATATCTTGCAGAGGGATGCAGCAGTCTTAAAATTGCAAAGCTTCTGAAGCGTGATCATCGAACAATCAAGCGTTTCATTCAAAATAGTCAACAGGGTCGCAAGAAGCGTGTGGAAAAACCAAGGCGCAAAATAACTGCCCATGAACTGAGAAAAGTCAGCGTGCAGCTGCCAAGATGCCACTTGCCACCAGTTTGGCCATATTTCAGAGCTGCAACATCACTGGAGTGCCCAAAAGCACAAGGTGTGCAATACTCAGAGACATGGCCAAGGTAAGAAAGGCTGAAAGACGACCACCACTGAACAAGACACACAAGCTGAAACGTCAAGACTGGGCCAAGAAATATCTCAAGACTGATTTTTCTAAGGTTTTATGGACTGATGAAATGAGAGTGAGTCTTGATGGGCCAGATGGATGGGCCCGTGGCTGGATTGGTAAAGGGCAGAGAGCTCCAGTCCGACTCAGACGCCAGCAAGGTGGAGGTGGAGTACTGGTTTGGGCTGGTATCATCAAAGATGAGCTTGTGGGGCCTTTTCGGGTTGAGGATGGAGTCAAGCTCAACTCCCAGTCCTATACTGCCAGTTTCTGGAAGACACCTTCTTCAAGCAGTGGTACAGGAAGAAGTCTGCATCCTTCAAGAAAAACATGATTTTCATGCAGGACAATGCTCCATCACACGCAGCGTCCAAGTACTCCACAGCGTGGCTGGCAAGAAAGGGTATAAAAGAAGAAAAACTAATGACATGGCCTCCTTGTTCACCTGATCTGAACCCCATGGAGAACCTGTGGTCCATCATCAAATGTGAGATTTACAAGGAGGGAAAACAGTACACCTCTCTGAACAGTGTCTGGGAGGCTGTGGTTGCTGCTGCATGCAATGTTGATGGTGAACAGATCAAAACACTGACAGAATCCATGGATGGCAGGCTTTTGAGTGTCCTTGCAAAGAAAGGTGGCTATATTGGTCGCTGATTTGTTTTTGTTTTGTTTTTGAATGTCAGAAATGTATATTTGTGAATGTGGAGATGTTATATTGGTTTCACTGGTAAAATAAATAATTGACATGGGTATATATTTGTTTTTTGTTAAGTTGCCTAATAATTATGCACAGTAATAGTCACCTGCACACACAGATATCCCCCTAAAATAGCTAAAACTAAAAACTACTTCCAAAAACATTCAGCTTTGATATTAATGAGTTTTTTGGGTTCATTGAGAACATGGTTGTTGTTCAATAATAAAATTATTCCTCAAAAATACAACTTGCCTAATAATTCTGCACTCCCTATAGAAAGCATTAATCATACTAATACTCCGCTGTTATTATTATCACTGTTTTTTAAATTGCTTGAAGAGTCAAAGCCATTTCATATAAAAGTCAAATTTATTTGTATTATATGTCATCACTGGCACCATGTACACTGATATAAAAGCTCACACTACTTTGTATTTTAAGCTGTTACAGGCGATTCAGCTACAAACTCACAGCAATGCTAATGTCAAAACTAAAGTTTACGTACATAAAGAATTTAGCTAAACCTTGAAAAACAGACACACACACACACGCCTGTATTCTCAATGTGTTTTCTCAGACTTTAACTATTCTTAAAATATATATGAGTCAGTATTCTTGCAACTTTGTTCCTGCTCCTGAAGAAGCTAGAAGCAAGCACACGACAACAGCAATGCAGCAGTAATATTTGCAGTAAGACAGGCTTGCTACCTCCCGAAGGAACTGGAGCTCTTCATTGTTCATAAAAAGTTTGACAGAGTAATTATCATTTCCCTATGTTCGCATGATTTCATCTGTACTGTGCATAAGATGGTATTAAAGTACCTCCCTGTGGCTGAGAAGTAAACTAAACTGTTCCGTTTTCACTGCTTAGATTTCTTTCCCTGAATATATAAATAAAATGGGTATCAGTTGTCATTTCTGTCTTAAAATTTGGACACTAAAATTGAAATCTCTTTTTCAAGAGAGACCGGACCAAGATGGAAGCACATGTTGTGACGCACCTAGAACTGTGTGACAGCAATGTTTTTTGCTTTACTTTGTGTAGTATTTTCTTCTTTTTGTTTTTCCTTCCCCTAAATAACTTTCTGTATATTGTTTATGTGATCAGAATACACTGACACAATCTTTACAAGTAAACATAACATCTTGATCATTAAGAAAAAAAAACTAATTAAATGAAATAATTTAAGTGCAACTTTAAGAGCAATCACATGGACCAAAAGTACTTTTTTATGAATTGATAATTCACAATAGCCAGTTCTGATAATTAAGTAAAAAAAGTAAAAAAGAAAAAGAAATACATCAAGTGTAGAAATTAATTAAACACTTAATGAATAAACCAGTTTTTACCCCTCAGTCTGAAAGGTTTGGGATATTGTTATCACCCCAGCAGGTGGGCTTTAGTGGAGTGGATACCCAACTTTGTGAATACAATAACTCGAAACTGAGGTGATGTTTAGGATTTTCATATTGACACCATAGATTCATCTACTAAAAATCTTGGATGAGTTTGAATATTAGTGATCTTGACCTCAAGGACAAGGTCAGACCTCAAAGGACCTCTAGGTCAAGGTCACAGGTCAAATTTTCATGATAGCTTTTAACAGGATAAATCAAGAAGGATCTAACCTAGAATTTTCAAATTGATGCCACAGGTGCATTTACAAAAAATCTTGAGTTTAAATACTGGTAAACACGATAAGTTGAGAAATATGTCAGTATTCTTTGGTGTTGAAGAAGCTCATGGTGCACATTTGACAGAGAATATCACACTGCTAATCTACTAATAACTTTTACTAATAACCCCCAGGCCTTCTGGGATGATACAGTGGGTCTATGAATTTGCTGGATTGGCTGTAGTGGAGGATGACATACAGATGGTTAGTGTGACAGAGGAGGATGCTGGCGATAGGTTTAGATGGAGGCAGATGATCCGCTGTAACAACACATAAAGGGAGCAGCTAAGAAGTTTTATTACTAAACTCATACTATACAAATGCAGTAAATTATATTCTTGAATGTATTTATTTGTTCAATTTTATTGCACAAAATTAGGAAAGCTATGTTTATGCCTAGACTGATGCTGCCTTACATAAATAGAAAGATTTCCAGTTTTTACCTCGCATTCAAGTACAGCTTTATTATTTAACACCTGAATCCAAGACACTGGACAGACATCCCCTCCCAAATATTCACTACTTACATCTTCCGAAGTAAACCAGAAAAATGAATTAAATGATACTTACATAATTTCTGAATGGTTAGTAAATGTTTTGTTGGTATTAGAAGCAGGACATGTCTTTACATTCAATTGTGGCAGCAGCTGTAGCAGTATTACAGTTAAACCTGCAGGTGGCGATGTTGTTCTCCCAGTTTAACCACACGTGTGTGTATCATTATCATAACCTGTTTCATCAAAACCAATCAAATATTCCACATTTAATTAGAAATAAGTGTGAATTAGATAAAAAAAAAACAACAACAACTTTAATCCCATTAAGATAGGCAAATGTTTATTTTTGAGCCTTTCCTTTTTTTGTACAGTAGATTTACATTTTTTTCCTTTAAAAGAGATCGACAGCAACATAGATCCAAATTATGAAAGAAATATGCTTGAAACATAAATACAGAAAGTATGTTTACCCACAGATTTGATCACAAAAAAAATCTGTCATCAGAGGTTTAGCTGAAACACAAAATAAAAAAAACAAGACTAACATAGTGATGTAGGAGGGTTCCCATCTTTAGCTGGTAATAACAAGTGTGTTGATGTTCTACAGATAATAAGATGGTGGTTCTGTCGTGTGAGATTCATGCTGTGAAAGATGCCATAGAGGAGATTGAACAGGTAAACACACTATATGCTGTGAATTTTACATTGACTGTGACGTTTATAACCAGGCCTTTGAAACAGATAGGCACATCATTATCGTCCAATGTTTATTTGTGTATTTTTTTATAACAACTAAGCCAGAAAGTGCACTTGAAGCTGTTGACAGGAAGTCAGTTCCCATAGACTTAAAATTGTTTAAAGCCTGGTACAGTTTGGGTCTAGTTTCGCAATTCATAAGCTGTAATGATAACAACATTGCATATCAAATCCCTACAGGCCAGGACACATTCAGCAACGTACTCAATGATGAAAGAAGATGAACCTCAAGGCAACTAATACACATACAGGTCAGAAAACAATCGGCAGGTGCTGTATGTGCAGTGGAGAGTAAGCATTTAAAAACATGTGGGTGGCGCATCTGATCGTACCTAATCATGTTCTATTGCATCTTTCCGGGTTAGATTAAACCTGAATAATATTAGTTTATGTCCATGTTGGGCATTGTGGTTTCTTTCTATAAGTGATGTGAGAAGAAATTGTTTTCATACTGGCTCTGTTTATCATTGTCACAACCCTTCCAGATCCAGTCATGTGTGAGGGGAGTCGAAGCTGACTCAGGTTCAATTTGTAGATGAAGCAGTCGATCGCCACCCGCAGAAAGCCAAAGCCCTCATTCATCAGGACAGCTAGCGTATCTGTGCATTTAGGAGTGTTTCTGTTGCTGTTGTTTTGTATTTTTTTCCTTCAGTGCCTATGTGAGGAATGATCGGCTAATCTGTCTATGTGGGTGGGGTACCGGTACATATAAAATAACATGGCTTTTGATAAGTATAAATGTGTGCACGCAGAAAAATGATTAAGAGGGAGGAGTCCTTACATGGATTATTTTGCGTGCGAAGAACACAATGAAAGCTGCAATTACAATTACAATACAATTAGGCAAACACAATAACCACTATACTACATAGCCATTGGAAAACAAAATCATAAACATGAAATGTAAATATACTGTACTTTTGCCTCTCTTATTCCTAGAAAAACAGGCATGGTTCCCAGTTCAGACTGGATTACTACTGAACCATAAATTAAACTTTTCAATTTATTCTCGCTTCAATTATTATTAAGCAGTGTTGGATTAGCTTTACAGAATTCATAGTTCAAAATAATACTCTAGGGGAGGGTCTGTGCTGACGGATGTGGGTTACTGACCTGGTAGCCTGGCTGCCCCTGGGTGGGTCCGGGACGGGCGTGAGGTTCTGGGGACGCTCCGTCTCTGGGCTGGGGCCCTGGCTGGGCCTCGGGGGCTTGGGTTCTGGTTGGTGTGTTGCCGGGGTTGTGAGCGGGTGGGTGTATGGGGGCCCAGCCCTGGCGCAGGGTGCCGCCAGTGCATCGAGCCACCTGAGGGGCTCTTCAACTGGTGGTGGGGGAGGCTGTTACATCTTGCAGGAGCTCTCCTCTCTTCAGGAACTCACTCTGCAGGAGGGGGAGATACAGGAGAGTTGGAGGAAGATCTCAGCCTGGGCGTCTATTGTCTTGTGTAGTCTGGAAGATGATTCGATGACGGGGTGGGTGCAGTTTTCTCTGTGGTGGGGTCGGGTGGGCTGTCCCGGGCTCTGTGGGGCCGGGCGGCGCTGCTGTACTGGGCCCCGGTCTGGATGGGCCTGGGCCCCCTTTCCCTGGCGGGTTGCAGAGTATGGGGGTGCCTACTGAGGTCAGCGGGGGAGCTGGCCCAAGGGAGGGGTCACTTGCCCCTCCCTTCCTTCCCTCCCCATCTCCAGCTGCCTCCCTCTTCCCGCTCCACCACAATCACCTCAAAGCACACTGTGCGCTGTCGATCTTACGTGCTGCACAATAATGTTTAATATTTAGTATTTACTGTTATATTCCCATATATCATCGTGATGTTGTTTATTCTGTTGCTCTTGTTTTCTTCTGCTTGTTTTCTTCTTTCTTTCTCAACAGGTGATCCAAGTGATTGATATATATATTTTTTGTCTGCTTATTTTATTGTTTTTTGCCCATCCCTCTTCTCCACTGTTTTTCTTTCCCTCTTTCTTTCTCTCTTTTCTTTTCCTCATTCAAGTCTGTCCCGTATCTAGCAAGTGAAAATGAAAAATAAAATAAACAATAAAAGGTGAATCAAATAGTCCATTACAGCAAGGCTGGGATGGTCCATTTGGTAAAGCTGGGCATCTTTCTTCGCCTTTAGACAATAATTCTGATGGCAAAAGACCCAAACGGAGGTAAATCACAGCAAAAAATCCTGGCACAACTTCACCTGCTTCCAAGGTGCATGGAGAAGATGAAAGAATTAAAAAAGCAGGAACTCCAGCAACACTTGAGAAACGAAGAACAGCTTTAATAATTGACCAACGCGTTTCGGCTTGTGGCCTTGACCCTGATGAAGGCCACAAAAGACCCAAACGGGACAGGCAAAAAAAAAAAAAAAAATAATAATAATAAAAAATAATAATAATAATAACTCATGAAAGAATAAAGTTACATTGAAACCAAGCACACCATTGTTTTTCTTGTGACATTACCAATAAGTTTGATGTGTCACATGGCCCTCTTCCTATTGAAAACAAAAGTTGTATCCAAGATGGCCCACTTCTAAATGGCCACCATGGTCACCACCCATCTTGAGGAGTTTGCCCCCTCACATATACTAATGTGCCACAAACAGGACTTTAATATCACCAACCATTCCCATTTTATTACGGTGTATCCATATAAATGGCCCACCCTGTACTTTTGCCTCTCTTATTCCTAGAAAAACAGGCATGGTTCCCAGTTCAGACTGGATTACTACTGAACCATAAATTAAACTTTTCAATTTATACTCGCTTCAGTTATTATTAAGCAGTGTTGGATTAGCTTTACAGAATTCATAGTTCAAAATAATTCTTATATATTTTATTTTGAGCTTTTGCGTCACAGGGATTATTTGTACATATGCTGACTTCATTATTTAAAAATTTGACCAACTTCATTATGAACATCCACCACTGTAACAGTACACGATAGAAAGTAAGTAAAAACACAACAGAACCCCTTTACATATTGACTGCAGTTTTCTAGACTCAAAGAAAAAAATTCTCAATTGAAGTCAAGTTTTTTTTTTAAGTGTATAAAGCATTTTATTAATAATAATAAATAGCAACATGGGTAAATTTTTGTTTCAGGGTTCTACGAACTCTCTGGGCATTAGAAAGTGAACTCACACCAACTATCAACCCATAAACAGTTTCAACACAGATGATTATTCAGAAGTAACAAAACGTAAACCAAACAAATTACTGGATAGCCTGATGCAATACTGGGAAATTTTACTCCGAATTCTCCATTACATTCACTCTAATCACATCCTACTCATGCAAGACTACATTCACTAACCAGGAAAGTCTGCTGCATGCTAAGACATGACATGAGAATGGTTGCCAGGGTGTTCACGGTATTTATTTAGTTTGTCATCAGAGTAGATTCAACATGTTTTGCTGTTAACCATGAAATGCAGGGTGTGTGCACCAGTTGGAAATATGGCTTTTCCTACCATAATTAGTGTAAAATATAGCAATTAGTCATTTTAAGGGGAAAATGTCACTGTCATGCCACCAGCTGGTTTGTGAAGTCCTGATTATGAGGGCTTGTGGTGAAACCAGGGTTGATGAATAATCTGTTAATCACATATTGTTAAAACCCTAAAGAATGCATTGCTTTTACTCCTTTTAGATTCTAAAGAGGACCATAAGAGGTAAACAATTACTGACAAGCATTTTAAAGGTAAAGGCTATTAACAGTTGCATACATTATTCACAAGTTTAAGGTCCACAGAACTGTAGCAAAATTACCTGGACATGGCCGCAAGCGGAAAATAGGTGACAAACTGAAGAGGTTGGTAATATGAATGGTAACCAAGGACTCCATAATAGCTTATTAAGGGATTAAAGCTGAACTCCAAGGCCAAGATAATCAGTGGCAAATCAAATCATCTATTGCCATTTGAGCTACAGTGGACTTAATGGAAGATGACCAAGCAGAACACCACTGTTGAAAGCAAAGCTTAAAAAAGTGAGACTGGAATTTGCCCAAATGAATATTGACAAGTCACAAAGCTTCTGGGACAATGCCCTGTGCACAGAAGAGACAAAACTGAAGTTCTTTGGCAAGTCATACAAGCACTATATGTCTTGAATCTTTGCCAAAATCGAATTTCAAGACTGTCATGGCTTTCTGGAGCAAAATGTTCTACCCAGTTTTAGAAAGCTTGGTCTCAGTTGCAGGTCATGGGTCCTCCAACAGGATAATGACCCAAAACACAGAGCTAAAAACACCCAAGTATGGCTTAGAATAAAACACTGGACTATTCTGAAGTGGCATTTTATGAGCCCTAATCTAAATACTGTCGAACATCTATGGAAGGAGCTGAAACATGCAGTGTGGAGGAGGCACCCTTCAAAACTGAGACCTCTAGAGTAGTTTACTCGTGAGAAATGGTCCAAAATTCACTATATTGCCAAATCTATTAAATCATATATTCAAATCATTGAATTAAAGTGTGCCAATCACTTCCATGGCCACAGGTTTAAACCTTAACATGCCACCACTGGACTCAGTGTTCTCTGGAGTGACGAATCCTGCTTCTCCATCTTGCAATCCAATGGATGAGCCTGGGTTTGGCAGTTGTCAGGAGAAGGGTACTTGTCTGACTCCTTTGTGCCAAGTGTAAAGTTTGGTAGATGAGGGAGTTATGGGTTGGCGTTGTTTTTCAGGAGTTAGGCTCCCCCTCTTAGTTCCAGTAAAAATGAACTCATAATGCTTCAGGATACCAAGCATACCACACATTTTGGACGATATCATGCAACAATTTCATTTCATATCAAATTCCTTGTGGTTGTGAAAGGACCGTTTCCAGCATGACTGGACACCAGTGCACAAAGCAAGGTCCTTAAAGACATGGATGAACAAGTCTGGTGTAGAAAAACTTGATTGGCTTGCAATAAGTCCTGACATCAACCCAACAGAACACCTTTGGATTAGAGCAGAGATTGTGAGGCAGGTATTTAGGTCCAACATCAGTGTCTGACCTCACAAATGTGCTTCTGGAAGAATGGTCAAAAATTCCCAACACAACACAAAGTTGCCATCTTTTATCAAAGTTTAAAAGACTTAAGAATGAGGGTGCAGAAAAGCCAAAATGTAATATCCTCATATGATGACACATGGTCTCAGACAAATCATACATGACCCAGCATTTTTCAAAGAATGCAAACTTTCTTATTATAAGTTACCACAGCTGCCAGAAAGGGACATATTTCTGGCTAATCTTAATCAGTGGTCGTGGGTCTCTTACTGGAGTTGCTGCATGGAGGGTGTAATATCTATGACAAATGGTAAGGTTTGTGTCCATGTGTGGATTAAGCTTCCAGGTTAGGAAAAGAGGAGTAGAAGATATTCAAATACATCTCTCCACAGCTGCTGATGAATTCAACAAAAACAAGAAACAGTTTGTTAAAAAAAAACCCCTGCAGGTATATTTCACCGCTGATTTATCAGTGACATCCATTTACTAACTGGATAACTGGATTATACAGTTTATAATTTCAACAGTGTACTATATGAGATAGAACTATATATGCCAGATGTGGTGTGTTGCTTGTGTGATTTTTTTAAAAGCACCCTACAAACTTTTCCAGTACTCAAAGTACTTTACCAAACTTTTGATAACTAGGTGCGCAGTTCCTGCTTTTAAATGCATTCACTCTTTCAATTCAGAAATCTAAGTGATCAGATTTTGAAGAATCCAGAAAAATGGGTTCGCTCGTATATTAAAATAAATGAACTTAAATAAATAGCGTTGCTGCCCTCTGCTAAGACTGTAGATAATATAAGCAATAAGAGAACTGACTCTATTAGTTTACTCACCCTGTTGCAGTTCTTTTAACTCTAAGCCTCAGAAAGGTATGTCTTAACATCTGGACTGATGTGTTTACAGACAGCATTTTAATCATGAAGGCCGTAGGTTGCAATCATTGCTCTAACTCTGTGTATAAAGTAACAGGTCAAATTTTCATAAGCTAACATGATCTTAAAAGAGTGGGGCTACTTGCGGTGATGTTAGCGTTAGCCAAGTTAGCACATTACCTTCAACAGGTGGTCAGGCTGTCTTCTGGCCCACACTCAGAGCCTCAGCTCTCCATTTCACTGCAGAGTCCATTCATTCTTCATATATCTTTGTTGGTCAGAGTGTAAATACCAAGGCTGAATGGCCTTTGTATAAGCACATACACTTTTTAGCAGTGCAAACCTGCACAGCCAAAAGGCAGGGAGCAAGCCTGGGTCTGTCTAACCAATCAGAGAGCTCCTTACATCGCATCACATGGCTGATTTGCATTGCTTTGGGATTTCGGAAACGGGATAACTAATCAAATAGTTAATCTGTTAGCCAATCCAGTAGTTAATCCCAAAGCTAATCCATTTGCTAATATATTAGCTAATCCGTGAGCTAACAGGAAAAGGAAAGGCAGTGAGGAAATTGATTTTTTTAATGAGAAGAGGAATCGCCATTTTAAATGTCAGAAATACATTATCGATTTTTGAATCCATTTACTTATTTCTATTTTTTAAATTTTATTTTAAAAAAAACTGTCATGGTCTGGAGTTGGGTGACTCCGTCTTTAGGATTTGTTTATTCTATGTTCTGGAATTTTGACGGCTTTTCGTGGTTTTGTCTTTTGTATTTCATGTTCCTTAGTTATTCTTTAGCACCTCTGTGATTTTCCAGCCTTTAGGTTTAGTCTCTGTGCTTCCTTTGTGTTCCTGGTTAAATGTTCATGTCAATTTCCTGTTTTATTTTGACGGTCCCATGTCCTATGTCAGTATATCTAGTTTTGTATCCCCTTGTCTCGTAATGTCTTTTTTGTCCCAGCTGTGTTTCCCGCCTGTTTCCCGTTCCCTCATTACTCCCTTGTATATTTAAGCCCTGTGTTTTCCTCTGCCCTTTCTCGCGTTGTACCTCCTCATGTGTGTAAGTAGGGTGACCATATTTTGATTTCCAAAAAAGAGGACACCTAGCTCAGTCATGAAGAACTTGGTTAAAGAAACATATTTAACATATTTTCTCTGTGCGGTTAATGAATTGTGAAATAAAATATGTCATATAGGCTTTTACAAGTCAACAAGTGCAAAAAAATAACTTAAAAACCTCTGGAATTAAATAATGGTACAGAAATAATGCCTCATCTGCATAAGAAAAATTACCAGTACTGGGTCTGTCATGTGAAGGCTGTGTGCAGGCAGGAAAAGGACCCAAAATGCAGACTCATGGAAACAAAAGGTGAACTTAAATACAGCTTTAATGCTGGACGGTAAAACAGAAAACTGGCTGAACTAGAATACAAAACTAGAAAGTGCATTTTCTGAAGAAACTGCAGTGTGAATGCTTGAATGTGAATGTATGCACTGAAATGAATTAATTGCTGAATTTAAGTTAAAAATTTTGAATGAAATGAAAAATACAGAAGTTTTTGCCTGAAAAAAAAAAGTGCTGAACTGCTAAAAGCTGACATCCACACAGAAGAAGTTGGAAAATAGCTGAAAAAGTTTTAAATGTAAATTAGAAAAACCTAAGAAATGAGAAAAGAAAATTTAGAGTCAGAAAACATCTGAATTAATATTAAAAGTTCATATTCTTTAAATCACTGAATGACTAAAATGTGATCCCTCCACTTGGATCCACACAGTTTAAAAAGTTTAAATGTCTGAGCTTTGAAAGACACGCTGTTGGAAAGAGAAGAACAATGGCTACGTTTTGAGGGTAAAATGATGGCTGTAGAGCAAACACTGTGGACACAGCAGCAGTTGAAAGAGAAGTGTTTAAGATGAATCTTGGCAGAGTGAGAGACAGAGCTCCTTAAGCAGGCAGGTGTGAGCCTGGTTGCTATAGTGACTGCACCCAATGGCTCCATACACACACACACACACACAGACATGTGCCTCACTTTTGCTGCTTAAAATGAACAGAAAAGTCAGCCCGAAACAAATTGCTCCCAAATGAAAAGTACAAGTCGTATGGACAAAATTCTTTCACAGTGGGCAGCAGCAATGTCTAGTCTACTGAATTCTCAGTTTTCATGCCTGTGGAGTTTATTATATGGATGTGGTGACAATGTAAAGACAGCCTGTACTTCTGATTTTCAGACAAACTTTCTGAGCCATTTTAACATTGGAGTCTATGGAAGAGTTGGAGGGAGGAGGCTGTGCATTGGTGACATTTATGAAAGAACCATAACACCTATTACAATAGTAAACACATTGGATGAAAGAGAACAGCGATGCCTACGTTTTGAGGGTAAAATGATGGCTGTAGAGCGAACATTGTGGACACAGCAGCAGTTTTAAGAAAAGATTTTAAGATTAATTCCCCCCCTCCTCTCACTCTAGCAGTTGAGCTGTCTCACTCTAGCCCCAACATTCCGTCCCATACACACCCATTATAAACTCTGAAACGGCTGAAAAATATCATGAAACTTAAACTGGAACTGAAGAAAAAGTATAATAGATATTGAAAAGATAAATACAAGTTGAATAGTTGAACGTCTTGGCTTCGTTTTAAAGTTTGAATGGTGGCTCTATGTCAACGTATGTGGAAGTAGATACAGTTGAAAGAGGAGTAAGTTGAAGGAGAATTGAAATACATGGGAAATTTTTGTTGAAAAAAGTTGAATAAATTTAAAAATATAAATGTTAAAAATGAGAAAAATAGAAGCACACTTGTCCAAAAGAAGAGGAATCTAATGGTGTTTGAATGGTTTTTCTAAGTTGAACGGTTTTGAAGGAGATAGAGTCCAAAAATGCTTTTCAAGCATTCACACTAATAAAGATTTAAAGAACAATACTGTGGATGCTTAATCAGCATTCAGACTAAAAAAGAATCCTCATTCATATATGTCATGTGACAGCCTAATTCCTATGAAATCATACTACCATGGTTCTTTCAGATCAAAGGCACATATATGCCGTTGATCCGAAAAGGCTTAAATAGGGGTGCAATCCTAAACTTTTAGTCCGTTTATTCGCAGCACTTGTGTTTGCAGCATTCAAACGTACGCCTTAGAAACATTTTGAAACAGTTGGCTCTTTTACACAGTCATTTTATCAAGACTTCAGGTAAACCAAAATTTAGAGGACAGGATTAAACAAATCCAAGCAGAAAAGATTCAACTTGAAGAGCAGTGCAGACAAATGGAGACCCAAAATAAACAGCTGGAAGAAAGGCACAATGGATTTGTCAAGAACCAACAAGTCTTGCAAGTAAAGCTTAATGAAGCACTGCACAGAAATGCAGAAATGGTTCATGACTATAAAGAACTGGACACTAAATACAGAGAACTGGAGGCCCAAAATAAAGACTTGGAAGAAAGGCAAAAGGAATTGCTCGTGAACCAACAGAAGCAGCCCAACGTGGACATCATAAATGAGGGCTGGGGAGTAATGTTTAATCAAGCTAAGCAGCGGATTGTAAGCCTGATGACAGAAAAGAAGCAGAACATCCGTGAGTTAAGAACAATGTCCTGCCAGCTTCAACAAGCACAAGCTGTACTTGCAGCTGCTGATTCAGGTTGACAGCGTGTTCGAGATTCTCATGGGTCTCCAGACTAACAGCTTGTGCTTGTTGAAGCTGGCAGGACATTGTTCTTAACTCACGGATGTTCTGCTTCTTTTCAGTCATCAGGCTTACAATCGCTGGCCAGCGATTAAACCCGCTCCCAGCCCTCATTTATCATCATCAGCCTTCAGTTCTTACAATGTGCCTTTCTTCCATATCTGCTTAGCCTTCCAGTTCTCTGTATTCAGTTCATTGTTTCTTCTCATGAACCCCTTGTGCATTTCTCATTTATGATCTACCACAAGACTTCATTGTTTCTTCATGTTGTGAAGTTTGCATTCCATCTCTTTCTCCTTTATGTCTTGCTGTTTCTTCTCTTGAAGAAACTTTCGTTTTCTCAATGCTTCATCAAGCTGTACTTGCAGCTGCTGATTCAGGTTGACAGCGTGTTCGAGATTCTCATAGGTCTCCAGACTAACAACAGCTTGTGCTTGTTGAAGCTGGCAGGACATTGTTCTTAACTCACGGATGTTCTGCTTCTTTTCTGTCATCAGGCTTACAATCCGCTGCTTAGCTTGATTAAACATTACTCCCCAGCCCTCATTTATGATGTCCACGTTGGGCTGCTTCTGTTGGTTCACGAGCATTTCCTTGTGCCTTTCTTCCATGTCTTTCTTGACCTTCCAGTTCTCTGTATTCAGTTTCAGTTGTTTCTTCTCATGAACCACTTGTGCATTTCTCTGCAGCTTCATTAATCTCTACTTGCAAGACTTCATTTTGTTTCTTCATGTTGTGAAGTTTGCATTCCATCTCTTTCTCCTTTATGTCTTGCTGTTTCTTCTCTTGAAAAACTTTTCGTTTCTCAATGCTTCATCAAGCTGTACTTGCAGCTGCTGATTCAGGTTGACAGCGTGTTCGAGATTCTCATGGGTCTCCAGACTAACAGCTTGTGCTTGTTGAAGTTGGCAGGACATTGTTCTTAACTCACGGATGTTCTGCTTCTTTTCTGTCATCAGGCTTACAATCCGCTGCTTAGCTTGATTAAACATTACTCCCCAGCCCTCATTTATGATGTCCACGTTGGGCTGCTTCTGTTGGTTCACGAGCATTTCCTTGTGCCTTTCTTCCATGTCTTTATTTCGGCCTTCCAGTTCTCTGTATTCAGTTTCCAGTTGTTTCTTCTCATGAACCACTTGTGCATTTCTCTGCAGTACTTCATTAATCTCTACTTGCAAGACTTCATTTTGTTTCTTCATGTTGTGAAGTTTGCATTCCATCTCTTTCTCCTTTATGTCTTGCTGTTTCTTCTCTTGAAGAAACTTTTTTTTTCTCAATGCTTCATCAAGCTGTACTTGCAGCTGCTGATTCAGGTTGACAGCGTGTTCGAGATTCTCATGGGTCTCCAGACTAACAGCTTGTGCTTGTTGAAGCTGGCAGGACATTGTTCTTAACTCACGGATGTTCTGCTTCTTTTCTGTCATCAGGCTTACAATCCGCTGCTTAGCTTGATTAAACATTACTCCCCAGCCCTCATTTATGATGTCCACGTTGGGCTGCTTCTGTTGGTTCACGAGCATTTCCTTGTGCCTTTCTTCCATGTCTTTATTTCGGCCTTCCAGTTCTCTGTATTCAGTTTCCAGTTGTTTCTTCTCATGAACCACTTGTGCATTTCTCTGCAGTACTTCATTAATCTCTACTTGCAAGACTTCATTTTGTTTCTTCATGTTGTGAAGTTTGCATTCCATCTCTTTCTCCTTTATGTCTTGCTGTTTCTTCTCTTGAAGAAACTTTTCGTTTTTCTCCAATGCTTCATCAAGCTGTACTTGCAGCTGCTGATTCAGGTTGACAGCGTGTTCGAGATTCTCATAGGTCTCCAGACAAACAGCTTGTGCTTGTTGAAGCTGGAAGGACATTGTTCTTAACTCACGGATGTTCTGCTTCTTTTCTGTCATCAGGCTTACAATCCGCTGCTTAGCTTGATTAAACATCACTCCCCAGCCCTCATTTATGATGTCCACATTGGGCTGCTTCTGTTGGTTCACGAGCATTTCCTTGTGCCTTTCTTCCATGTCTTTATTTCGGCCTTCCAGTTCTCTGTATTCAGTTTCCAGTTGTTTCTTCTCATGAACCACTTGTGCATTTCTCTGCAGTACTTCATTAATCTCTACTTGCAAGACTTCATTTTGTTTCTTCATGTTGTGAAGTTTGCATTCCATCTCTTTCTCCTTTATGTCTTGCTGTTTCTTCTCTTGAAGAAACTTTTCGTTTTTCTCCAGTGCTTCATCAAGCTGTACTTGCAGCTGCTGATTCAGGTTGACAGCGTGTTCGAGATTCTCATGGGTCTCCAGACTAACAGCTTGTGCTTGTTGAAGCTGGCAGGACATTGTTCTTAACTCACGGATGTTCTGCTTCTTTTCTGTCATCAGGCTTACAATCCGCTGCTTAGCTTGATTAAACATCACTCCCAGCCCTCATTTATGATGTCCACGTTAGGCTGCCTTCTGTTGGTTCACGAGCATTTCCTTGTGCCTTTCTTCCATGTCTTTATTTGGCCTTCCAGTTCTCTGTATTCAGTTTCCAGTTGTTTCTTCTCATGAACCACTTGTGCATTTCTCTGCAGTACTTCATTAATCTCTACTTGCAAGACTTCATTTTGTTTCTTCATGTTGTGAAGTTTGCATTCCATCTCTTTCTCCTTTATGTCTTGCTGTTTCTTCTCTTGAAGAAACTTTCGAGTTTTTCTCCAATGCTTCATCAAGCTGTACTTGCAGCTGCTGATTCAGGTTGACAGCGTGTTCGAGATTCTCATGAGGTCTCCAGACTAACAGCTTGTGCTTGTTGAAGCTGGCAGGACATTGTTCTTAACTCACGGATGTTCTGCTTCTTTTCTGTCATCAGGCTTACAATCCGCTGCTTAGCTTGATTAAACATTACTCCCCAGCCCTCATTTATGATGTCCACGTTGGGCTGCTTCTGTTGGTTCACGAGCATTTCCTTGTGCCTTTCTTCCATGTCTTTATTTGACCTTCCAGTTCTCTGTATTCAGTTTCAGTTGTTTCTTCTCATGAACCACTTGTGCATTTCTCTGCAGTACTTCATTAATCTCTACTTGCAAGACTTCATTTTGTTTCTTCATGTTGTGAAGTTTGCATTCCATCTCTTTCTCCTTTATGTCTTGCTGTTTCTTCTCTTGAAGAAACTTTTCGATTAATTTTCTCAATGCTTCATCAAGCTGTACTTGCAGCTGCTGATTCAGGTTGACAGCGTGTTCGAGATTCTCATGGGTCTCCAGACTAACAGCTTGTGCTTGTTGAAGTTGGCAGGACATTGTTCTTAACTCACGGATGTTCTGCTTCTTTTCTGTCATCAGGCTTACAATCCGCTGCTTAGCTTGATTAAACATTACTCCCCAGCCCTCATTTATGATGTCCACGTTGAAGGCTGCTTCTGTTGGTTCATGGAAGAAAGGCACAAGGAAATGAGCATTTCCTTGTGCCTTTCTTCCATGTCTTTATTTGACCTTCCCTTTCTCTCTGTATTCAGTTTCAGTTGTTTCTTCTCATGAACCACTTGTGCATTTCTCTGCAGTACTTCATTAATCTCTACTTGCAAGACTTCAGAAAGAGATTTTGTTTCTTCATGTTGTGAAGTTTGCATTCCATTAATTTCTCCTTTATGTCTTGCTGTTTCTTCTCTTGAAGAAACTTTTCGTTTTTCTCCAATGCTTCATCAAGCATGTACTTGCAGCTGCTGATTCAGGTTGACAGCGTGTTCAAGATTCTCATAGGTCTCCAGACTAACAGCTTGTGCTTGTTGAAGCTGGCAGGACATTGTTCTTAACTCACGGATGTTCTGCTTCCTTTCTGTCATCAGGCTTACAATCCGCTGTTTCTTCTTAGCTTGATTAAACATTACTCCCAGCCCTCATTTATGATGTCCACGTTGGGCTGCTTCTGAGAAGTTCAGCGAGCATTTCCTTGTGCCTTTCTTCCATGTCTTTACAAAATGACCTTCCAGTTCTCGTATTCAGTTTCCAGTTGTTTCTTCTCATGAACCACTTGTGCATTTCTCTGCAGTACTTCATTAATCTCTACTTGCAAGACTTCATTTTGTTTCTTCATGTTGTGAAGTTTGCACCAACCATCTCTTTCTCCTTTATGTCTTGCTGTTTCTTCTCTTGAAGAAAGAAGCAGAACATTTTCGTTTCTCAATGCTTCATCAAGCTGTGTTAGTCTGGAGCAGCTGCTGATTCAGGTCCTGAAGCGTGTTGCAAGTACAGCTTGATGAGATTGAGAATAGGTCTCCAGAAACAAACATAAAGGAGAAAGAGAGAAGGAATGTTGAAGCTGGAAGGACATTGTTCTTAACTAGACGGATGTTCTGCTTCTTTTCTGTCATCAGGCTTACAATCCGCTGCTTAGCTTGAGAAAGGCACAAGGAAATGCTCGTGAACCAACTCCCAGCCCTCATTTATGATGTCCACATTGTAAGCTGCTTCTGTTGGTTCACGAGCATTTCCTTGTGCCTTTCTTCCATGTCTTTATTTGAGCCTTCCAGTTCTCTGTATTCAGTTTCAGTTGTTTCTTTCTCACTTGAACACTTGCACTGAAGTTTGCATTCCATCTCTTTCTCTTTATGCAGTCTTGAAGAAACTTTTCATCTAATCTCTGTACTTGCAAGATTCTTGACAGCGTGTTCGAGATTCTCATGGGTTCCAACTGACAGCTTGTGCCTGTTGAAGCTTGAATGCACTCAAGTGTTCTGTTCATTCTGTCATCAACTGAAACTGAATTTAGAGAACTGGAAGGCCGAAATAAAGACATGGAAGAAAGGCACAAGGAAATTCTCTCTCGTGTGCAACAGAAGCAGCCCAACGTGGACATCATAAATGAGGGCTGGGAGTAATGTTTAATCAAGCTAAGCAGCGGATTGTTAAGCCTGATGACAGAAAAAAGCAGAACATCCGTGAGTTAAGAACAATGTCCTGCCAGCTTCAACAAGCACAAGCTGTTAGTCTGGAGACCCATGAGAATCTCGAAACGCTGTCAACCTGAATCAGCAGCTGCAAGTACAGCTTGATTCTGAAAATGAAAAGTTTTCAAGAGAAGAAACAGCAAGACATGAAAGAGATGGAATGCAAACTTCACAACATGAAGAAACAAAATGAAGTCTGCAAGTGATTAATGAAGTACTGCAGAGAATGCACAAGTGGTTCATGAGAAGAAACAACTGAAACTGAATACAGAGAACTGGAAGGAAATAAAGACATGGAAGAAAGGCACAAGGAAATGCTCGTGAACCAACAGAAGCAGCCCAACGTGGACATCATAAATGAGGGCTGGGAGTAATGTTTAATCAAGCTAAGCAGCGGATTGTAAGCTTGATGACAGAAAAGAAGCAGAACATTCGTGAGTTAAGAACAATGTCCTGCCAGCTTCAACAAGCACAAGCTGTTAGTCTGGAGACCCATGAGAATCTCGAACACGCTGTCAACCTGAATCAGCAGCTGCAAGTACAGCTTGATGAAGCATTGAGAAAACGAAAAGTTTCTTCAAGAGAAGAAACAGCAAGACATAAAGGAGAAAGAGATGGAATGCAAACTTCACAACATGAAGAAACAAAATGAAGTCTTGCAAGTAGAGATTAATGAAGTACTGCAGAGAAATGCACAAGTGGTTCATGAGAAGAAACAACTGGAAACTGAATACAGAGAACTGGAAGGCCGAAATAAAGACATGGAAGAAAGGCACAAGGAAATGCTCGTGAACCAACAGAAGCAGCCCAACGTGGACATCATAAATGAGGGCTGGGAGTAATGTTTAATCAAGCTAAGCAGCGATTGTAAGCTTGATGACAGAAAAGAAGCAGAACATTCGTGAGTTAAGAACAATGTCCTGCCAGCTTCAACAAGCACAAGCTGTTAGTCTGGAGACCCATGAGAATCTCGAACACGCTGTCAACCTGAATCAGCAGCTGCAAGTACAGCTTGATGAAGCATTGGAGAAAAACGAAAAGTTTCTTCAAGAGAAGAAACAGCAAGACATAAAGGAGAAAGAGATGGAATGCAAACTTCACAACATGAAGAAACAAAATGAAGTCTTGCAAGTAGAGATTAATGAAGTACTGCAGAGAAATGCACAAGTGGTTCATGAGAAGAAACAACTGGAAACTGAATACAGAGAACTGGAAGGCGAAATAAAGACATGGAAGAAAGGCACAAGGAAATGCTCGTGAACCAACAGAAGCAGCCCAACGTGGACATCATAAATGAGGGCTGGGAGTAATGTTTAATCAAGCTAAGCAGCGGATTGTAAGCCTGATGACAGAAAAGAAGCAGAACATCCGTGAGTTAAGAACAATGTCCTGCCAGCTTCAACAAGCACAAGCTGTTAGTCTGGAGACCCATGAGAATCTCGAACACGCTGTCAACCTGAATCAGCAGCTGCAAGTACAGCTTGATGAAGCATTGAGAAAAACGAAAAGTTTCTTCAAGAGAAGAAACAGCAAGACATAAAGGAGAAAGAGATGGAATGCAAACTTCACAACATGAAGAAACAAAATGAAGTCTTGCAAGTAGAGATTAATGAAGTACTGCAGAGAAATGCACAAGTGGTTCATGAGAAGAAACAACTGGAAACTGAATACAGAGAACTGGAAGGCGAAATAAAGACATGGAAGAAAGGCACAAGGAAATGCTCGTGAACCAACAGAAGCAGCCCAACGTGGACATCATAAATGAGGGCTGGGAGTAATGTTTAATCAAGCTAAGCAGCGGATTGTAAGCTTGATGACAGAAAAGAAGCAGAACATTCGTGAGTTAAGAACAATGTCCTGCCAGCTTCAACAAGCACAAGCTGTTAGTCTGGAGACCCATGAGAATCTCGAACACGCTGTCAACCTGAATCAGCAGCTGCAAGTACAGCTTGATGAAGCATTGGAGAAAACGAAAAGTTTCTTCAAGAGAAGAAACAGCAAGACATAAAGGAGAAAGAGATGGAATGCAAACTTCACAACATGAAGAAACAAAATGAAGTCTTGCAAGTAGAGATTAATGAAGTACTGCAGAGAAATGCACAAGTGGTTCATGAGAAGAAACAACTGGAAACTGAATACAGAGAACTGGAAGGCCGAAATAAAGACATGGAAGAAAGGCACAAGGAAATGCTCGTGAACCAACAGAAGCAGCCCAACGTGGACATCATAAATGAGGGCTGGGGAGTGATGTTTAATCAAGCTAAGCAGCGGATTGTAAGCCTGATGACAGAAAAGAAGCAGAACATCCGTGAGTTAAGAACAATGTCCTGCCAGCTTCAACAAGCACAAGCTGTTAGTCTGGAGACCCATGAGAATCTCGAACACGCTGTCAACCTGAATCAGCAGCTGCAAGTACAGCTTGATGAAGCATTGGAGAAAACGAAAAGTTTCTTCAAGAGAAGAAACAGCAAGACATAAAGGAGAAAGAGATGGAATGCAAACTTCACAACATGAAGAAACAAAATGAAGTCTTGCAAGTAGAGATTAATGAAGTACTGCAGAGAAATGCACAAGTGGTTCATGAGAAGAAACAACTGGAAACTGAATACAGAGAACTGGAAGGCCGAAATAAAGACATGGAAGAAAGGCACAAGGAAATGCTCGTGAACCAACAGAAGCAGCCCAACGTGGACATCATAAATGAGGGCTGGGGAGTAATGTTTAATCAAGCTAAGCAGCGGATTGTAAGCTTGATGACAGAAAAGAAGCAGAACATTCGTGAGTTAAGAACAATGTCCTGCCAGCTTCAACAAGCACAAGCTGTTAGTCTGGAGACCCATGAGAATCTCGAACACGCTGTCAACCTGAATCAGCAGCTGCAAGTACAGCTTGATGAAGCATTGGAGAAAAACGAAAAGTTTCTTCAAGAGAAGAAACAGCAAGACATAAAGGAGAAAGAGATGGAATGCAAACTTCACAACATGAAGAAACAAAATGAAGTCTTGCAAGTAGATATTAATGAAGTACTGCAGAGAAATGCACAAGTGGTTCATGAGAAGAAACAACTGGAAACTGAATACAGAGAACTGGAAGGCCGAAATAAAGACATGGAAGAAAGGCACAAGGAAATGCTCGTGAACCAACAGAAGCAGCCCAACGTGGACATCATAAATGAGGGCTGGGAGTAATGTTTAATCAAGCTAAGCAGCGGATTGTAAGCTTGATGACAGAAAAGAAGCAGAACATTCGTGAGTTAAGAACAATGTCCTGCCAGCTTCAACAAGCACAAGCTGTTAGTCTGGAGACCCATGAGAATCTCGAACACGCTGTCAACCTGAATCAGCAGCTGCAAGTACAGCTTGATGAAGCATTGGAGAAAAACGAAAAGTTTCTTCAAGAGAAGAAACAGCAAGACATAAAGGAGAAAGAGATGGAATGCAAACTTCACAACATGAAGAAACAAAATGAAGTCTTGCAAGTAGAGATTAATGAAGTACTGCAGAGAAATGCACAAGTGGTTCATGAGAAGAAACAACTGGAAACTGAATACAGAGAACTGGAAGGCCGAAATAAAGACATGGAAGAAAGGCACAAGGAAATGCTCGTGAACCAACAGAAGCAGCCCAACGTGGACATCATAAATGAGGGCTGGGAGTAATGTTTAATCAAGCTAAGCAGCGGATTGTAAGCTTGATGACAGAAAAGAAGCAGAACATTCGTGAGTTAAGAACAATGTCCTGCCAGCTTCAACAAGCACAAGCTGTTAGTCTGGAGACCCATGAGAATCTCGAACACGCTGTCAACCTGAATCAGCAGCTGCAAGTACAGCTTGATGAAGCATTGGAGAAAAACGAAAAGTTTCTTCAAGAGAAGAAACAGCAAGACATAAAGGAGAAAGAGATGGAATGCAAACTTCACAACATGAAGAAACAAAATGAAGTCTTGCAAGTAGAGATTAATGAAGTACTGCAGAGAAATGCACAAGTGGTTCATGAGAAGGAACAACTGGAAACTGAATACAGAGAACTGGAAGGCCGAAATAAAGACATGGAAGAAAGGCACAAGGAAATGCTCGTGAACCAACAGAAGCAGCCCAACGTGGACATCATAAATGAGGGCTGGGAGTAATGTTTAATCAAGCTAAGCAGCGGATTGTAAGCTTGATGACAGAAAAGAAGCAGAACATTCGTGAGTTAAGAACAATGTCCTGCCAGCTTCAACAAGCACAAGCTGTTAGTCTGGAGACCCATGAGAATCTCGAACACGCTGTCAACCTGAATCAGCAGCTGCAAGTACAGCTTGATGAAGCATTGGAGAAAACGAAAAGTTTCTTCAAGAGAAGAAACAGCAAGACATAAAGGAGAAAGAGATGGAATGCAAACTTCACAACATGAAGAAACAAAATGAAGTCTTGCAAGTAGAGATTAATGAAGTACTGCAGAGAAATGCACAAGTGGTTCATGAGAAGAAACAACTGGAAACTGAATACAGAGAACTGGAAGGCCGAAATAAAGACATGGAAGAAAGGCACAAGGAAATGCTCGTGAACCAACAGAAGCAGCCCAACGTGGACATCATAAATGAGGGCTGGGGAGTAATGTTTAATCAAGCTAAGCAGCGGATTGTAAGCTTGATGACAGAAAAGAAGCAGAACATTCGTGAGTTAAGAACAATGTCCTGCCAGCTTCAACAAGCACAAGCTGTTAGTCTGGAGACCCATGAGAATCTCGAACACGCTGTCAACCTGAATCAGCAGCTGCAAGTACAGCTTGATGAAGCATTGGAGAAAAATGAAAAGTTTCTTCAAGAGAAGAAACAGCAAGACATAAAGGAGAAAGAGATGGAATGCAAACTTCACAACATGAAGAAGAAACAAAATGAAGTCTTGCAAGTAGAGATTAATGAAGTACTGCAGAGAAATGCACAAGTGGTTCATGAGAAGAAACAACTGGAAACTGAATACAGAGAACTGGAAGGCCGAAATAAAGACATGGAAGAAAGGCACAAGGAAATGCTCGTGAACCAACAGAAGCAGCCCAACGTGGACATCATAAATGAGGGCTGGGAGTAATGTTTAATCAAGCTAAGCAGCGGATTGTAAGCTTGATGACAGAAAAGAAGCAGAACATTCGTGAGTTAAGAACAATGTCCTGCCAGCTTCAACAAGCACAAGCTGTTAGTCTGGAGACCCATGAGAATCTCGAACACGCTGTCAACCTGAATCAGCAGCTGCAAGTACAGCTTGATGAAGCATTGGAGAAAACGAAAAGTTTCTTCAAGAGAAGAAACAGCAAGACATAAAGGAGAAAGAGATGGAATGCAAACTTCACAACATGAAGAAACAAAATGAAGTCTTGCAAGTAGAGATTAATGAAGTACTGCAGAGAAATGCACAAGTGGTTCATGAGAAGAAACAACTGGAAACTGAATACAGAGAACTGGAAGGCCGAAATAAAGACATGGAAGAAAGGCACAAGGAAATGCTCGTGAACCAACAGAAGCAGCCCAACGTGGGCATCATAAATGAGGGCTGGGAGTGATGTTTAATCAAGCTAAGCAGCGGATTGTAAGCCTGATGACAGAAAAGAAGCAGAACATCCGTGAGTTAAGAACAATGTCCTGCCAGCTTCAACAAGCACAAGCTGTTAGTCTGGAGACCCATGAGAATCTCGAACACGCTGTCAACCTGAATCAGCAGCTGCAAGTACAGCTTGATGAAGCATTGGAGAAAAACGAAAAGTTTCTTCAAGAGAAGAAACAGCAAGACATAAAGGAGAAAGAGATGGAATGCAAACTTCACAACATGAAGAAACAAAATGAAGTCTTGCAAGTAGATATTAATGAAGTACTGCAGAGAAATGCACAGTGGTTCATGAGAAGGAACAACTGGAAACTGAATACAGAGAACTGGAAGGCCGAAATAAAGACATGGAAGAAAGGCACAAGGAAATGCTCGTGAACCAACAGAAGCAGCCCAACGTGGACATCATAAATGAGGGCTGGGAGTAATGTTTAATCAAGCTAAGCAGCGGATTGTAAGCTTGATGACAGAAAAGAAGCAGAACATTCGTGAGTTAAGAACAATGTCCTGCCAGCTTCAACAAGCACAAGCTGTTAGTCTGGAGACCCATGAGAATCTCGAACACGCTGTCAACCTGAATCAGCAGCTGCAAGTACAGCTTGATGAAGCATTGAGAAAACGAAAAGTTTCTTCAAGAGAAGAAACAGCAAGACATAAAGGAGAAAGAGATGGAATGCAAACTTCACAACATGAAGAAACAAAATGAAGTCTTGCAAGTAGAGATTAATGAAGTACTGCAGAGAAATGCACAAGTGGTTCATGAGAAGAAACAACTGGAAACTGAATACAGAGAACTGGAAGGCCGAAATAAAGACATGGAAGAAAGGCACAAGGAAATGCTCGTGAACCAACAGAAGCAGCCCAACGTGGACATCATAAATGAGGGCTGGGAGTAATGTTTAATCAAGCTAAGCAGCGGATTGTAAGCTTGATGACAGAAAAGAAGCAGAACATTCGTGAGTTAAGAACAATGTCCTGCCAGCTTCAACAAGCACAAGCTGTTAGTCTGGAGACCCATGAGAATCTCGAACACGCTGTCAACCTGAATCAGCAGCTGCAAGTACAGCTTGATGAAGCATTGAGAAAAACGAAAAGTTTCTTCAAGAGAAGAAACAGCAAGACATAAAGGAGAAAGAGATGGAATGCAAACTTCACAACATGAAGAAACAAAATGAAGTCTTGCAAGTAGATATTAATGAAGTACTGCAGAGAAATGCACAAGTGGTTCATGAGAAGGAACAACTGGAAACTGAATACAGAGAACTGGAAGGCCGAAATAAAGACATGGAAGAAAGGCACAAGGAAATGCTCGTGAACCAACAGAAGCAGCCCAACGTGGACATCATAAATGAGGGCTGGGAGTAATGTTTAATCAAGCTAAGCAGCGGATTGTAAGCTTGATGACAGAAAAGAAGCAGAACATTCGTGAGTTAAGAACAATGTCCTGCCAGCTTCAACAAGCACAAGCTGTTAGTCTGGAGACCCATGAGAATCTCGAACACGCTGTCAACCTGAATCAGCAGCTGCAAGTACAGCTTGATGAAGCATTGGAGAAAAACGAAAAGTTTCTTCAAGAGAAGAAACAGCAAGACATAAAGGAGAAAGAGATGGAATGCAAACTTCACAACATGAAGAAACAAAATGAAGTCTTGCAAGTAGAGATTAATGAAGTACTGCAGAGAAATGCACAAGTGGTTCATGAGAAGAAACAACTGGAAACTGAATACAGAGAACTGGAAGGCCGAAATAAAGACATGGAAGAAAGGCACAAGGAAATTTTCGTAACCAACAGAAGCAGCCCAACGTGGACATCATAAATGAGGGCTGGGAGTAATGTTTAATCAAGCTAAGCAGCGGATTGTAAGCTTGATGACAGAAAAGAAGCAGAACATTCGTGAGTTAAGAACAATGTCCTGCCAGCTTCAACAAGCACAAGCTGTTAGTCTGGAGACCCATGAGAATCTCGAACACGCTGTCAACCTGAATCAGCAGCTGCAAGTACAGCTTGATGAAGCATTGGAGAAAAATGAAAAGTTTCTTCAAGAGAAGAAACAGCAAGACATAAAGGAGAAAGAGATGGAATGCAAACTTCACAACATGAAGAAACAAAATGAAGTCTTGCAAGTAGAGATTAATGAAGTACTGCAGAGAAATGCACAAGTGGTTCATGAGAAGAAACAACTGGAAACTGAATACAGAGAACTGGAAGGCCGAAATAAAGACATGGAAGAAAGGCACAAGGAAATGCTCGTGAACCAACAGAAGCAGCCCAATGTGGACATCATAAATGAGGGCTGGGGAGTAATGTTTAATCAAGCTAAGCAGCGGATTGTAAGCTTGATGACAGAAAAGAAGCAGAACATTCGTGAGTTAAGAACAATGTCCTGCCAGCTTCAACAAGCACAAGCTGTTAGTCTGGAGACCCATGAGAATCTCGAACACGCTGTCAACCTGAATCAGCAGCTGCAAGTACAGCTTGATGAAGCATTGGAGAAAAACGAAAAGTTTCTTCAAGAGAAGAAACAGCAAGACATAAAGGAGAAAGAGATGGAATGCAAACTTCACAACATGAAGAAACAAAATGAAGTCTTGCAAGTAGAGATTAATGAAGTACTGCAGAGAAATGCACAAGTGGTTCATGAGAAGAAACAACTGGAAACTGAATACAGAGAACTGGAAGGCCGAAATAAAGACATGGAAGAAAGGCACAAGGAAATGCTCGTGAACCAACAGAAGCAGCCCAACGTGGACATCATAAATGAGGGCTGGGGAGTAATGTTTAATCAAGCTAAGCAGCGGATTGTAAGCTTGATGACAGAAAAGAAGCAGAACATTCGTGAGTTAAGAACAATGTCCTGCCAGCTTCAACAAGCACAAGCTGTTAGTCTGGAGACCCATGAGAATCTCGAACACGCTGTCAACCTGAATCAGCAGCTGCAAGTACAGCTTGATGAAGCATTGGAGAAAAACGAAAAGTTTCTTCAAGAGAAGAAACAGCAAGACATAAAGGAGAAAGAGATGGAATGCAAACTTCACAACATGAGGAAACAAAATGAAGTCTTGCAAGTAGAGATTAATGAAGTACTGCAGAGAAATGCACAAGTGGTTCATGAGAAGAAACAACTGGAAACTGAATACAGAGAACTGGAAGGCCGAAATAAAGACATGGAAGAAAGGCACAAGGAAATGCTCGTGAACCAACAGAAGCAGCCCAACGTGGACATCATAAATGAGGGCTGGGGAGTAATGTTTAATCAAGCTAAGCAGCGGATTGTAAGCCTGATGACAGAAAAGAAGCAGAACATCCGTGAGTTAAGAACAATGTCCTGCCAGCTTCAACAAGCACAAGCTGTTAGTTTGAAGACCTATGGGAATCTCGAACACGCTGTCAACCTGAATCAGCAGCTGCAAGTACAGCTTGATGAAGCCGTGGAGAAAAACCAAGAGCTTCTTCAGGAAAAAGAGCAACAGGAAAAAATGCAGGAAAAGACAACTTATTCCCCAAGACTTACAAAGGAAAAGTCTAGAAATACACGCATGTCATAATGAAATGAGGGAGAAAACCATTGAACTAGAAGGAGAAAGGGGAAAACTGAAAAAAACAATGCTCAGGCATGCAGTATAGGATCAATGACATGCTGAGAAAGAACGCAGAGCTCAAGGAACTTAATAACAAGTTGAAGTGCAAAAACAATGACATGCAGGTTCAAGAGCAAGAACTGGAGAAAGCGCATAATGACCTGAAGTGTATGCTTCAAGAAATCCAGAGCAGAAATGAGGAGTTAGAAGACATGTACAACAAAGTACAACAGAGGAATACAGACATGCACGAGGAAAAGCTAATACAGGAGGCAAAATCTAAAGATCTGAAAGAAAAGCTTGAAGAAAAACAAGCACAATTAGAAGAACTGGAGAAAAAATGCAAGAAACTTGAGGAGGAAATTACAGTAACAACTGAAGAACTGAAAACCCTCATCCTACAGAAAAAAGAGCTCCAGGAACAGTGCCTGAAAAAGAAGAAGAAACGCTTCTGGTTTTTCAGGAGGAGGGACCCTCCTGCTTCCTCACTTGATTATAAGGTGGTGTAGCCTGGTCTTCCTCCACCGCTTTTCTATCTCCTCACCCCTCTACCTCCCCTCTTGCCCTTTCTCTCCTTCCACCTCTCCATCATTCTCCATTTTTTCCTTTCTCCCCTCCCTCACCCCCCAACTAGTCAAGGCAGATGACCCTCCCTGAGCCTGGTTCTGCAATAGGTTTCTTCCTTTAAAGGGAGTTTTTCCTATCCACCGTCGCCGAGTGCTTGCTCAGAGGGGATTGTTGGGGTTCTCTCCTCCTTTCTATCCCTTTCTTTTCACCTCCCCTCTTCTCCCTTTCTCTCGTACCACCTCTCTCCATCACTCTCCATTTTTCTTTCTCCCCTCCCTTCATCCTTTTTTTTCTTTTTTCACCCTCACTTAACTTATTCTTAACTAACAATAAACACAATCAACCATATTTTTACTTGTGTCAAATCAGTGTCTCTTCATTCAAGAATAATTCATCTTAAGAATAAAAACAACAAACGGGTGATAGCTGTGTGTGTTGGTGGGGCAGCATATTTATGTTTTATATTTTAGCAGTACCTGTCGTGATCTGCTGGTTTGACTCACCCAATAAAGAAATGCATAGACACAGAGTTATATTTCTCTTATGTATGAGGACAAAATTTCAGCAGATGTTTAACATAAGAGAAACACCTGCATAATATGCATTTAGACTGATGAAAAGCACAGATTTTATTTACATTTGGGTTAAAAAATTTTAAAAAATCTATAGATGACCCTCGAGTGGCACTGCATTAAAAATGGGGATGATTCTGTCTTGAAATGACTGCATGGACTCAACACACACCTAAATCACTCTCTGTGATCACAGTTCATTGTGCCATCAACAAATACAGAAAAAAAGCTTCAAGTCATACCAAGAAGAAACCATAAGTGAACATGATCCAGAAACGCTTCAATAGCAGACAAATCAAAAAGTGAAATTGTTTTTGAAAAACACAGACATCGCATCATCCAGACTAAAGAGGGATTACCCGACTTTCTTACAGTTGTAATTTTACAGTTACAGTTGTAATGTTTGGCTGTTTGTGTGCAACCTACCTCTTTCCCCTGAACTGAAACATAGCGGTCTCTTCCAGACCATTTCTTCAGATCTGTGTGTTTAATCGTGTAATTTACGTCCACATGGAAGGGAGGATAGATTGTGTCGTTGAAGCCACATGAAATGAAGAGTCCCATCAGGAAGAAGATGGCAGCAAATATGAATATCACGAACCTTTGTGGTCCCTGGAGTGTAAAAAACAAAAACAAAAAAGAGTGGTGTCACACAAGAAAATATAGTTAGTAGAATACAAATTTTCACATCAGGTATTTCAATTTTGTGCCACATTTGACTCCAAAGGTTTTCTAAGGAAAATTATCTGCTGATTGCAATTACAGATAATAATTTTCATACCGCCATGCTTTGTTGCAGCAAGCCAAATACTTTGATCTGGATAGTGTCGTGAAAATTTCCTTAATAAAAGGCAAACCATTGGTGAGGTTTTATTTCATGTACACATAAGAGAGAGTGCATTCATTCATGCAGTCTCTAAAAGGAATGTGGGGCTGCACGTTCCTTTATACACTTGCACACAAAGAAAACTACACAACTCGGCTCACCCTTGGACCCCCCCAACTTCCACTACCTGCAAGAATGTCAGTCATGCCATAATAATAAGAAATCCTTTCCTGACTGTCCTGCTCTGAGTGCCGTGATAAGTGTCTGTCCCACTATCCTTCATATAAACAATGCATACATTCCTGATTAAAAGTTTAAGACCACTTAAGCTGCAACAAGAAGAAGTGGGAGTGAGACAAAACATTTTTTGTGCATGCAATTTATTGAAAACAACGCTGAAACAGGATGTTTTACAGCTGATCAAAAGTTTAGGACCACATGCCTTTAAAAGGCCAAATCTGTGCAAAAATGTGGATTCATACTTCATCACATCACAGCAAATACCTTTGTGTCAAAGTAACTGAGAATAAAACCCAGAAAAACATGAAGGAGATTTTCCTGGCCTGGCTTTTTATAGCAGATAACCTTAAAAATATTCTACAATATTCTGCAGTTTTGCATAATTTTAAAAATTTCTTAAGCATTGAACAGCAGAAATTAGGCTTTCTTGTTCTTGAAGTACACACACAGACAGAGAGAGCTGTGCATGAAGTGTGATTTTATCGTGGTGGGAGGAAAACAGCAAAAGTAAGAGGGAATTAATGATGACAATTTCTAATGGGCAGTTCGCATGCACCTTTTGAATATTTCCTATTTCTTGTCCAATTACCCAATTAATTAATGAAATAATAGAATAATCCATTTCTGAAATAACTGATGGATGCTTGCCAGATAATTACAATTATCCTGACAGCAGAAAGGGAAAAATGAGGCATAAGTTCTCATTTACCAAATGTGAATTTAATTACAAATAATATCTTGTGATATCCGTTGGAGCTGAAAGGATGTTCAGGTTCAAGCTTCACATATTGACAAATTTATTGTACACTTCAAATTGTTGTTCGATAGAATAAATGTCAAGTCAAATCAGTTTATTAATGAGCACATTTAAAAACAACAAGTGTAGCCCAGGGTTGGAACACAACTAAAAACCTGTTAAGACTCAGTCTGCGTTAAATGCCAAGGAATAAAAATTAGTTTTCAAGCAGGTTTTGAAGCTGTCAAGTGCTGGTTTGGTCCTAACTGGAAAGAGCAGACTGTTCCATGCTGATCCATTTATTGATTTTTTTTTTTTAGCCAGCAGATAACTCCCCACATTTTTTTAAAGGGGTTTTCATATTGTTTTTGAGAGGGAGCTAGATTTGTGAAAGATCGCCATAACAGTGAAAATAGCATATTTTTTCAAAATTGAAGATAATGTAAGCATGGCAGTTGAAAAGAGTACTGGGTCCACCCAATTTTAAATCTTCACTCCAATCAAAATAGCAGAGAAAGTGAAGTATGTCACAGAAAATTACATTAACAACAAAACAAAACAAAACAATGCAGGCTAATTGCTGATTGCTAATGCTACCAGTCATATGCAAAGTCTTGGGTCGAATGTGTGACCCACCTGCCCCTGGGACTTTCAAATTGCAGGAAACCACCAGCAATGTGAAGCTGTCACTTTGTCCTCTGAGTAAAACTGTGTTGTGTTTTATGAACAGAAAACGCCATTAAATAAGTGGGGAACTAAAAATTAATCAGTAATGAAAATTATTTGATTTTTCAATACAGTCGTCACAGTGACTGTAGATAAGAGCGTTTACATGTGGACTTTAGATATTTGTTGGGCCCACTCTCATGAGAATGAAGTGAGACAGATGCTCAGGTCAGTTATTCAGAAGCATACCACATCAAAGTCCCACCAAAGTCAGCTACTATTGTCTCAGTCCCAAGAAACCCTGCTTTGGACAGTCTGATCACAGACTTGTTAAACTCAAGCAAATGCTGCATGAATGTATTGTTAAAATGTGACTAGTAGTTAAAGGTAGGGTGAGACTAGAAAAGTGCCATATGTCGGTAGAGGTGGGAAGTAATTAAGTACTAATACTTTCTTACTGTACTTAAGTAGAACTTTTCAGGTATCTGTACTTCAGTGAAGTAGTCATTTTTTCTGACAACTTTTTACTTATATTCCCTAAATTCTTAAACAAGTATCTGCACTTTGTACTCCTTACTTTTTAAAAGCAGGCTTGTTAATTTTGATTTAAGGCATATGAGGGAAGCTATTAGCTCGTCACTGCGAGCCTTCAAACATCAAACTGATTTGAACCAAAACAGTAACACGTCACAGGCAATCCTATTCATTTATCAATCGCCAGGTGATGCCACAAACCGGTTGGTTTGCTGTACTGTGATGGAATTAAAGTAAAGATGAGTGTGTGACTAGTGCGCAGTGGTTGTCTAGTAAACAGTATGGACAGGATGGAAATCAGCCAGGACAACTAATGAAACATCTGCTTACATCTGGTTGAAGTCAGGTGTATAAATCCACATAGAGCAACAGGCCAGCTGATCACAGCCTGTACATTAACAAAATCTACTGGAGCTCTTAATAGAAATGATAGTGAGTTGTACTTCTTTTTTTCCCCCACATTGAGCCATTCAAAGCATCAGCACTGACGAAACACCAATGAAATCCTTTACATCGTCTTCTTCTTTTTACCATCTGGGATGAGTGAAGGTGATGTTGTACTGTTTTGCCCAGCGTGCAAACACACGTTTCTCTGTAATAAAACGATGTTGGCCCTGACTTCGCCTGTTCTCATGCTGGAAGTATGTTGCACATTCATTAACCCACCAGCGATCGTAGTAGTGGTATCGCACCTTCTTGATTCCGGGCGTTCTTATGGGAAATAAAACACATTTCTGGTGAAATGGTTTTTAATATGTCTGTGAGTTTTAATAATGGGTTGAAGTTTTGTAAAAGGACAGCATGAGTCTTAATGTTATACTCACCCACAGTGATTGGGTGGAACCATCCCATATGCTTTGATGTTATCACATATCTCAATGGCTATGACCATTGTGAACCAGCCTGTACTCAGCTACGAGTGAGATTGGTCTCTGAGCAGGAGAAAAGCGATATATGAATGTGATATAATTCAACAAGAAGAATAAGAAAAGACATTTTGTCAGCACACTTGATACTCACCGGTCATATCCTGTCTCTCTTAGGAAAAGATCATCAAATGTGAGCATCTTGCTAGGGGTGACAGTCAAATAGGAGATGTCTCTGTAGGTCATGCTGACTCTCTGGAGCGATCCATAAAAGGCTGCTTTGGGATCTTTTCTTATCTTGTACGGAGGTCCCCAGAAGATGATCACAGAGTGGCTGTCTGTACGTCGTAGGAACTCATTGGGGTTTCGGAACACATAGGACACACTGGAGTGGCCCCCGACATCAGATTCATACCCCGTCGTAGGAGCGTCGTTAATGCAGATCACACACTCAGTGTGGTCGATCTCATCTCCCACTCCACTACCCAGGATGTGGCCAGAGCTGGTCAAAAAAGCACAGTTATGACATTGCATGGTCATACTCTGAGAAGGAAACATGAGAAGGAGCTTTTTAAGTAAATGCGTTCAAACCATTGACTGTAGAAACTATTGACTATTTTCTACAGTCAATGGTTCAAACAGCAACTGTCAGGGACAGTGGTGTGGAAATATGAGTCGACAGATTTTCATCTGCACTTGCACTATGTCAGTTGATTTATTCTTAAAAAGTGACAATACTAAAACAAAGTGCTAAATCTAGTCAACATTGTCAACAACAATATGTTAATTGGCCTTTTTTAGCAACACGGCTCATTTAAATGTGCGTAAGTTCAACTTTTGTTAACCTGAGAAATGACAAAAGAAAATTTAGAGTCAGAAAACATCTGAATGAATATTAAAAGTTCATATTCTTTTAATCACCAAATCACTGAAATGTGTGAGAATCCACTACAGAAAGATCAATGCTGTAGGTTTTAATGATCCAGTCAGAAAAGATGATTCTAAAAGTCATCAACTGACTCCAAATGCCCAGATCTGAACCACCTGTTTGCTGAAAACAAATCCACCAATCAAACGAGTCTAAATTTTATGGCCCAATCAGAATGCTTGATCCAGTTGTCCAGGACTAACTACTGACTTACTATTACTCTGTGGCAAGACCCTGTCAAATCTGCCTCGGTGCACCTGTTGAACAACTGCTTCTAAATCCAAGACCCTAACTCCCATCAAAATCATTTTCAAATGGTGACGATCCTGAGGACTTGTTCCATACAACAGTGTGTTCTTCATGTTCTTGCTGTCAAAAATTTGGCTACAGGAGCAATTTAAAAAGTGGGGTTTTTCCTGCTGTTGAGACAAACTCCTGACTGAAAATACAATGTATTTCTATGGGTCGGTTAGAGGGTTATCTCTCCACTTGGATCCACACAGTTCAAAAAGTTTACATCTCTGAGCTTTGAAAGACACACTGTTGGAAAGACAACAACGATGGCTACGTTTTGAGGGTAAAATGGTGGCTGTAGAGCAAACACTGTGCACACAGCAGCAGTTGAAACATAAGATTTTAAGATTAATCTTGGCAGTGACAGACAGAGCTCATTAAGCAGGCAGGTGTGAGCCTGGTTGCTATAGCGACTCCAGCCTGTGGCACCACACACACGCACACACACAAGCTGTGTCCCAAAACGTCGGCTGCATCCTCCGGAGGCCGCATTTGAAGGCCGATTACGTCACAGCCAGGCGACGAAGGCTGTCCCAATTCGTCGACTCCCTTAAATGCGGCCGACAAATGCGTCCTTCATTTCCCCGAATTTGAAGGATGGGTCGGGTGTGTCCTTCGTGGCCCACCATATCCCAGAATTCATAGCGCGGCCCAGCCAAATTTCAGCTGCCAACAATGGCGGCCGCTACTAAGTTTTAAAATTAGTCTTATTAATCTTTCTGGGTCACAAAATAAACTTTTAACATATTTTCAGGCGAGAAAGTAGCTGTGTAAATTACAAATATCTGCTTGGTTTATCAAGACATCGCATATTTGCAAAAGTGCGCCGACGTTTTTGGAGACGTCTGTTACCCACCTGCTCGATAGCAAGCCGGGGGGTTCAATGGTCACTCCAGCCGGCGAGAGCAGCGGACTCCCGGCTTCATCGTTTTCAGACCCCCGCTCTTTCGCTACTCAGGTTAAACATGATATACAAGTCACTCGGATAACTTAAAAATGTAATTGTTTGGCTTTTTTTGGTGTTTTATTTGTTCCGGAGTAAATCGGGTTGGCTGAGATCAAAGTTATTAGATTATTAGATTAAATAAATCCATCGGGTGGGTTCCTCCGGGATTTTCACACAGCTGAATAAACGTCAAACAGAAAACTGATTAAACTGAAGTGTGAGACGGTCGAGAATTTACGCCAGTGTCCTGTTATATTTTAGATTGCAAGGAGCAAAGAGCCGAGTTTATTAAACTCCACCGAGACAGCGGTGACGCAAATCTGAAGGCTAGACCGTCCCATTTCACAGCCTTGCACTTCTGGCCTTCTTGGTCTTCGAAGGACCCGGCCCACGTAGACCGCGAAGGCCGGGTCCTCCGAAGGATGCAGCCGACGTTTTGGGACACAGCTACAGACAGCAGCCCCTCTCTTCTGCTGCTTTAAATGAACAGAAAAGTAATAGTGAAATAAATGCTTCCCAAGAAAAAACTACAAGTCGTATTGACAAAATTCTTTCACCGTGAGCGCCAGCAATGTCCAGTCTACCTAATTCTCAGTTTTCATGCCTGTGGAGTTTATTATATGGACGTGGTGACAGTGGAAACACAGCCTGCTCTTCTGATTTTCAAACGAACCTTCTGAGCCATTTTAACATTAAAGTCTATGGAAGAGTTGGAGGGAGGAGGCTGTGCTTTGGTGACATTTATGAAAGAACCATAAGACCTATTACAATAGTAAACACATTGGATTAAAGAGGACAGCGATGGCTACGTTTTGAGGGTAAAATGAGACCTGTAGACCAAACACTGCGGACACAGCAGCAGTTTTAAAAAAGATTTTAAGATTAATTTTCTTGTTCCTCTCACTCTAGCAGTTGAGCTGTCTCACTCTAGCCCCAACATTCCGTCCCATACACATCCATTATAAACTCTGAAACGGCTGAAAAAACATCATGAAACTTAAACTGGAACTGAAGAAAAAGTATAATAGATATTGAAAAGATAAATACAAGTTCAATAGTTGAATGTCTTGTCTTCGTTTTAAAGTTTGAATGGTGGCTCTACGTCAATGTATGTGGAAGTAGATACAGTTGAAAGAGGAGTAAGTTAAAGGAGAATTTGAAGGGTCTCCCCATTGAAATACATGGGAAATTTTTGTTGAAAAAAGTTGAATAAAATTAAAAATATAAATGTTAAAAATGAGAAAAATAGAAGCACACTTGTCCAAAAGAAGAGGAATCTAATGGAGTTTGAATGGTTTTTCTAAGTTGAACGGTTTTGAAGGAGTTAGCGTCCAAAAAATGTACGGAATAGATAGTGAAAAATAATAATAAAGAAACAGAAGAACAATACTGTGAATGCTTTTCAAGCATTCACACTAATAAAGATTTGAATAACAATACTGTGAATGCTTTAATGAACTAACGAAGCAGGCTGGCAGACAGAACACACGGTACAAGAAGAGGGTAGATCACGACACAGACAGAGAGGAACACAGGGCTTAAATACACAGAGGGAGCAATCAGGGACTGGGAAACAGGAGGGAAACACAGCTGGGGCAAATCAGGCCTAACGAGACAAAGGAAGCAAAATCAGACACATTAACAAGAGACACGTACTTTCAAAGTAAAACAGGAAACACAGACTGAACTTACAGACACAGACTCACAAGCAGGCACTGCAACAGAGGGAACAGAGATGTGGGACCAGGGCAGACACAGATACTGACTGGACACAGAATAGAGGGAGTATGGAAACCAAAACCTGAGAACTACATAATCAAACACCAAGAAGAACTGGGGAAAAAATAGAAATGCAAAACAGAAACCAAAACCTTCACAAAAATAAACTAAGAAGAGAACACAAATAAAGGGTACAAAACAGAAACCACTGGGTCAACGACCCAGGAACCCTAATAGGGTCGGTATGAGGGCTGGACTGGGACAAAAAAATTGAACAGGGCATTTTGACTAGAGACCGGCCCACCAGTTATTATAGGAAAAGCCATAAAGCCTTTGAATGAAAACAAATCCTGTTGTGACAGTGATGTACACTGTCATGTTGGTATATGTATGATTTCTATAAATTTTACATCAGACAAAAACTTTCGTTGTAAGATTTGCATAATTATTTATTAAAAGCGAGACATTTTAAATGAGAATAAGAAAGAAAAGTATTTCTTTGTGCCCCCCTTTCCCTGTTAATGCCCAACCTGACCCCCTAGCAAAACTTTGCTAGAGCCGCCCCTGCACAGTTACCAGCTGTCAGCTACTTAGAAAAGGATCCTGGTGTTATTTGTATCTCAGAAACAGTTCATAACTTCCCTTCAACTCATTCATGTCACCTAAAAGGTAAACCTGTTTCTCCATCACCTGTTCAGCTCTGATGATTCAGTAAGGACATCTCCTGGTTTCATCTTCATGTTTCCCTCTCGCCATATATCCAAACCGATATCACTATCAGTAACATCATAGCACCCACCCAGCTGTATAGAAACTCCGTCATGCTAGCTAGTATGCAGTACGAGTTATTGTAACTGACTGTAAAATGTCAGCACAACGAAAATAAACTCCACCTAAACTTGGTTTATATCTGACCCAGATAGACTGCAGGTCATAACTTCTTACCTGAAGTTCAGTTCACCTGACACTCGGACCGGCGGCTGCCTCAAGTCTGCCTCACCTTTCCTTCATCTACCTGCTGGCTCTGTGGAAGCTCCGCCATAGCCACCACCAAACAACTGAGTTATTTTTACACATCGGCCAGCATCTGGCCAATCCACCACCTTTCATTGCTTATACCGTTACAAAAACAACAACAACAAAACCATCGGCCATCCAGCTATGGTCGGTACGAGGGAAATTTCTTTTGCAGTTCGTCTGAAAAGATCCGCTTGCGCTTTGGGATCTTTTAAACATCATTAGGCGCGTTGCTGCGCGCTGTCAGTCCCGTCTGTGAGCGTACAAGTGCTCACAAAGCAGCAGTTCGGGGATGACGTCACACACATGGGTCCTCTGTTGGAATACAGGAAAACCCGGACATTTTTATCAATCTCGAAAATCCCCCCGGACGCCCCAGACAGAACGTGAAAAGTGGACATGTCTGGGGAAAAGAGGACGGTTGGTCACCCTAGTGTAAGTCGCCCCGTGTTTCTGGTTTCAGTGTTAGTTCCACGTTTCTCAGTGTTTTGTTTCTAGTTCTCATGTTCTGGCTTTAGTTAGTTTTTTTGCAAGTTTTTGTTTATAGACAATTCTCCCAGCGATAAAGCTGCTGCTTTGAGTTCACCTTTTGTATTGGTATCCGATCAATACCAGCATGATTGGATCGATACTCTGCTTTTATCCTTCAGCAATACTGGTCCCTGTATTTAATTGGTATTGGATCGATACCAAAATTTGTAGTTTGGCACAGCATTACTGTGAATGAGGGAAAGTGTGAATGTTGGATGTTTTTGTTGAAATGTCCAGGCAAGTATATACCTGTCTGTTAAATGAGTGAGATATACGTGTTCATATTGCGTCAATTAACACACAACATCGGGTTTTTTATTTCTATATGAAGTTGAAGTCTTCCAGTCTTTCAACATATTCAGTACAGTCACCATCTCCCTCAGTGAACTCTATGAGTGAAGCAATCAAAGCCAATGAGCTAATGAAATGCAAACTGCTACTTCAGCTCCCATGCTCAATAAAAACTGCTCTTTCCTTTTTTCTTTTGTCTTTTTTCCTGATGGATAAACCACTGCCAATCCCAACGGGGTGCAACGCAAACCAACGAACACACAGTAACATAATCACTTCTGCGACATCCCCCAGTTGTGGTTCTGTTTGTGTTAATGAAGATATTACATGAACTGTCCAGTTTTCCCACAGGTAAATAATATTTTCAAAAAGTCATGGATTTAAATCTGGATCGAGTTCAGAAGTTAATCATTTTTAAACTCGGTCAAACCCGACCTCTAGCAAAATTTTCATCTAAATCCATCCATTGTTTTGGGTAATCCTGCTTATGACCAAAAAAAACGGAACCCACTACATGACCTCACCTTAGGTGTGATTATGGACCAGACTGCAATTTGTGGATTACAGTTTGTGATTTTTAAAACCTGTGTGCTTACTTAAAAATGTACAGACTAATTGTAAAATCATTTAAACAGAGTAAACGCCTGCAAACATCACAAAGTGAGCATGAACACGGGTTAGCAACACTGCCTCATCAATCCATGAGGCAGCGATGATTGTGAACCAGCGTTACCAGATCTTTGAAGGTGATTCAATTCCAAGACGTAGTTAGGTTACATATCAACTTGTACATACTTGTTCTGTTCATCAAGAATGCATTCGTCAAGAAAAAGTCTTGCAGTCTTTCAACATATTCAGTCCAGTTGACGTCTCCCTCAGCAAACTATGTGAGCGACCCGATCGTATCCACAGTGCAAACTAAGGTGTTATAACCTCAGGATAATAATAAACTGAAAGTTATGTGCCTTTGTTGAACTGTTAATGAATTTTTTTCTTGTTGCTTCTCCAGGAAGCCACATCACTTACAATTGCGTGATCTGCCAAGCCCAAAGATTCCAGGATGCAGCACCCACAAACACACAATAACACAATCACTCTCTCTACATTGGTAAATAGTCTTCCCAAAACTTCCTGGTTCCAAAATCTAGATTATTGCTAGAAGTTAATCACTTTTAAGTTTGATCCAACTCCACCTTTTGCAAAGATTTTCATCTAAATTTTTATCAATCTCAAAAATCCCCCCGGACGCCCCAGACAGAACGTGAAAAGTGGATATGTCCGGGGAAAAGAGGACGGTTGGTCACCCTAGTGTAAGTCGTCCCGTGTTTCTGGTTTCAGTGTTAGTTCCACGTTTCTCAGTGTTTTGTTTCTAGTTCTCATGTTCTAGCTTTAGTTAGTTTTTTTGCAAGTTTTTGTTTTTGGACAATTCTCCCAGCAATAAAGCTGCTGCTTTGAGTTCACCTTTTGCATTCAAGTACTGCATTTTAGAGGTGGGCAGATTGATCCAACTATCGATAGTATCGATACCAACACTAGTATTGGTATCCGATCAATACCAGCATGATTGGATCGATACTCTGCTTTTATCCTTCAGCAATACTGGTCCCTGTATTTAAGTGGTATTGGATCGATACCAAAATTTGTAGTTTGGCACAGCACTACTGTGAATGAGGGAAAGTGTGAATGTTGGATGTTTTTGTTGAAATGTCCAGGCAAGTATATACCTGTCTGTTAAATGAGTGAGATATACGTGTTCATATTGCGTCAATTAACACACAACATCGGGTTTTTTATTTCTATATGAAGTTGAAGTCTTCCAGTCTTTCAACATATTCAGTACAGTCACCATCTCCCTCAGTGAACTCTATGAGTGAAGCAATCAAAGCCAATGAGCTAATGAAATGCAAACTGCTACTTCAGCTCCCATGCTCAATAAAAACTGCTCTTTCCTTTTTTCTTTTGTCTTTTTTCCTGATGGATAAACCACTGCCAATCCCAACGGGGTGCAACGCAAACCAACGAACACACAGTAACATAATCACTTCTGCGACATCCCCCAGTTGTGGTTCTGTTTGTGTTAATGAAGATATTACATGAACTGTCCAGTTTTCCCACAGGTAAATAATATTTTCAAAAAGTCATGGATTTAAATCTGGATCGAGTTCAGAAGTTAATCATTTTTAAACTCGGTCAAACCCGACCTCTAGCAAAATTTTCATCTAAATCCATCCATTGTTTTGGGTAATCCTGTTTACGACCAAAAAAACCGGAACCCACTATATGACCTCACCTTAGGTGTGATTATGGACCAGACTGCAATTTGTGGATTACAGTGTGTGATTTTTAAAACCTGTGTGCTTACTTAAAAATGTACAGACTAATTGTAAAATCATTTAAACAGAGTAAACGCCTGCAAACATCACAAAGTGAGCATGAACACGGGTTAGCAACACTGCCTCATCAATCCATGAGGCAGCGATGATTGTGAACCAGCATTACCAGATCTTTGAAGGTGATTCAATTCCAAGACGTAGTTAGGTTACATATCAACTTGTACATACTTGTTCTGTTCATCAAGAATGCATTCGTCAAGAAAAAGTCTTGCAGTCTTTCAACATATTCAGTCCAGTTGACGTCTCCCTCAGCAAACTATGTGAGCGACCCGATCGTATCCACAGTGCTAACTAACTGTAAACTGCTACTTCAACCCCAAACTTACTGTCTTTTAGTCTCGTCGTCAAAAAGGTGTTATAACCTCAGGATAATAATAAACTGAAAGTTATGTGCCTTTGTTGAACTGTTAATGAATTTTTTTCTTGTTGCTTCTCCAGGAAGCCACATCACTTACAATTGCATGATCTGCCAAGCCCAAAGATTCCAGGATGCAGCACCCACAAACACACAATAACACAATCACTCTCTCTACATTGGTAAATAGTCTTCCCAAAACTTCCTGGTTCCAAAATCTAGATTATTGCTAGAAGTTAATCACTTTTAAGTTTGATCCAACTCCACCTTTTGCAAAGATTTTCATCTAAATCCATCCATTGTTTTGAGTAATCCTGCTAACAAATAAACCAAACCCATCACATGACCTAACTGCCAGAAGTGTAATTATGGACCAGACTGCATTTTGTGGATTACAGTTTGTGATTTTTAAAACCTGTGTGCTTACATACTGATTGTAACGTCATTTAAGCAGAAAAACGCCTGCAAACAGCAGGAACATGAACCTGGATTAGCTGTTTAGATGCTGCAGTATCCAGATCAAACAATCATTGTGTGATTTAAGTGCAGACTTTCAGATTTAATGCAAGGTGTCTTAGAATTTCATCTATTTTTATATCATTAAACCATTTCATGTCAAATGAAGCAAACATATTATCCGAAGTTGTTTCGATCTGTATTTTATAGCTTTTTGCTGTAATTCTAATGTAATTTTAAATAAGAGGCCCACAGAGATGTTAGTGCAAATGAGGGACGTCATCAGGCTGAAAAACACAAATAAATCTAACAAAGAGACAGCAGAAACTTTAGAATTGTCCAAATCAGTTGTTAAAACAAATTAATGCACTGACTACCTCAGCAACACCAAAACCCTCGAAAAACCATATAAGACAACTGAAGTGCATGCTGAATTATTTCCATGGTAAAGTAAAACATCTAACCAAGTCAAGAACACCCTTGAGAAAGCCTGTGTATCATAGTGGAAGCCTACACGTAAGAGACATGAGATGCCTTCATGAATATAGATAGATATTTATATAGACAGACAGATTTTTTTTTCTTTTAAATCCCAACTTGAGAATCCTGCACAGTATATTTTCTCTTGCTAATACTGCCCTCTTCTGGAAAGAGATCTCAGATGTCATTCCTGGAAACTGCTGGACCACTGTTGCCTTCACCCTCCATATTTTCTCAAGCACCTCTCTCAGCTTTTCATGTTCCTTTTTCCAGATGTTGCTATTACTTGGTATAGCTACATCTACCTATATGTCTGTCTTCCTGTGCCTGTCCACAACTACTATTTCTGATTGGTTAGCCATTACCAGTTTGTTCATCTGTATCTGAAAGACCCACAAGATCTTAGCTTGGACATTCTCAACCACCCTAGTATGCTATTTTGACCTTGGGACTTCCAGTCTATACTTGGCACAGATGTTCCAGTGTACTATGCCAGCTACTTGGTTATGGCGTTCTATGAATGCCTTACTTGATAGCATCTTCCACCTGCTGTTATGTGCTCTATTGTCTCAGGGGCAATGATTAGTGCCTCTGTGCTGTCTTTCAGTCCATTTTTGACCAGCTATTGGTAGGATTTTTCAGTATCAGCCACTTCTTCTATCTCGTATATGCGATCTATCCTTCCATGATGGTTCCTCTTCTTGCTCATCTTCTTTCTTGGGTTTCTGCTGCCTGATGTATTCACTAAGCACATGATCAGTTCTTCCTGGCGTACTTATGGATGTTTGTTGTTTCATTCTGGATAGGGGTTCTGGCACTCACTATTCCTTCCTTCTGCTTAACATACAGTCTCAAGATGCTGGACTTGGGGTGAAACCATTCATACATAATTAGTGCAATGTATTATACTAATTTGCCTGTGAATTATCAGCAAGTATTTATTTCAAACTGATGCATATTGTACTTGGAGTAATTAATTAAAGTCAAAATATTGCAGCATGTAAAGTTCTAATCCAGGTTTGTGATCATTGTGTGATGCTTGCATGCGTTGCAGCTTAAATCACATTAGCAGTCACAAACTGGAATCCACAAATTACCGTCAGATCCATAATAACACCTTTGACAGTGAGGTCATGCAGTGGGTTCGGTTTGTGTGTGTGTGTGTGTGTGTGTGTGTGTGTGTGTGTGTGTGTGTGTGTGTGTGTGTGCGGCGTGAGCAGCTTTTGAACAACCAGGAAATGGCTAATCTAGCTGGTTAATCTAGTTTGTGAAATGGGGATGGGTGTAGGAGTTGGTATAAAATCCACCACGGTTCAGCGTATCCTCTCAGTGTGCATGTCAGTGCCTTCCACAGAGCTTCTCGCTGTACTTAAACTGCTGCATAAAATCGAGAAAGATGTCATTGGAGACCAGGCGGTCAAGTAAGTACAGCAATTTTTGAATGTACATTAACTTAATTTTATCATCATTTTTCAATACGTTGTACCTTCCTCCATATATTGTATGCATGAAGAATGTATTCTTATTTACATTTTCTTTTAACACAAGATGTATTATTTAGATAATAAAATGTATTTACATAATATTATATTACATGATTTGTAAGAAGCAAAAGCAAAAGAAAAAGAGATTTTTAGGAAAGGTTGCATCTACATCAGTTTTTATCTGGTAAATTAAAAAAAAAAATCATGCTATGCTTATAGATGTGACTCCAGTCACCTTTGTAGTTTCTTTAAAAAAAAAAAAAAAAGCTTCTGGGGAATAAAAATGCATAGGATTAAAGCAAGTGAAGATTTTTTTGTGATATGCTCAACTTTATCACAATAAAAAACAAAAAACAGACAAAAGCTAATGGCATGCCTGTGGTCATTATCTCACAACCTTGAAAATCAAAAATATGTTCTGTAAAACAAAATTAGGTTTTGGTTCAAGTCAGTTTTAATGCCAGTATGCCAGATTGATTTTTATACAGCATGCCTCATTCACCCACATTACAGAAGCACTTTTTTATGCCTCACTACTTTCTATCTAATATTTATACTCTGACGGACACATCAGAAACAACTAGGGGTTTAATCTTGCCCAATGATTCTTTGGCAGGCAGACTGAAGCATCCAGGGATTGACTCACTAACCCTCCGATTAGTAGATGACCTGCTCTACCTTTTGAGCTCCATTAAATTATTGTGCTTACGTTTATCCATTTCTTGAACAGACATCTATAAATAACCTTAGAATGAAACATCTGGCTTTTCTTATCTCAAGACCAAACTTATTTCTTAAATGCTGAAATTTGTTGCTGTTTCTGTTCAGTCATCCTAATTGTCCAATACTTGCAACATCATAACTAAAAAGTAGGACATGCTGTAGGACAGGGGTTTTCAGATTTGAAATCAGCAAGTAAACTTTATCAAAGTAAAGGTGAAAGTTGCAAAATATCTAATGCTTGTTATTAATTATTAAACTTTGTGTGTAGGAGACAGTTTGGAAAGATAGAGTAAACATATCACCACTGTGGGCTTTAGTCCTTAAGTGTGGAACGGTTAATTTGACATTTAAGGCAAACATATGGAGAAAAAGGAGAAAGAAAAAAAAAACACAACAAAAAAACACTAACAGGACGAAGGTTCCAGTATCCCGGAAAACTAGCCACAGTTCTTTTGATTTTATCTGCTTCAGTTATATTTTTATTTATTTATTTATTGCAGTTTTTAAAGGAGTGAGTCTCAACTATGAGATCAACAACACTGAACACCACACCAAAAAACTCTCAAAGGATCAGCTGATTGTGAGGAGAGGCCAGCCGTTCACTGTGAAAGTTGAACTGACGCAACCTTTCAACCCTGACCTTTACCCGCTCACCATCACTGCAGAAACAGGTTTGTCTGTAATTATATAATGGAGATATTTTTTAAATTGCATATAACTTTCTTTTAATAGATTTTTTTTATTGAAGCAATAAAAGAACTGTTTGAATATTGATTTCCATGTATCAACAGTGTTTTTATGTTTTTTTTTTCTTATTTCTTCTTTCTCTATTTTTTTCTTTTTGTCTTTGTTTTATCAGCGATATTAATGTTTTGGAATGCTTAATATGGATGTCTATGAAGACTTTTGTCAAACCCACTAAAAATGAAAGATACATGTGGTTTAGTTTAAAAAGAGCTCTTAAACACAGGAGCCAGACATTTCAAACAGAGAGCAGGTTTTATTAATAAGCTAATGGAATAAAAATTAAATAGAAAGAGAGATTAAGAGAAATTATGTCAGGTGACAGCAATGAGGGTGGAGCAGACAATTGAAAGGGTGAGGAGAAAGCTAGACATAACACAGAAGGGAAAGGCTCTGTTGTAAATAAACTAAGCTTTACTTCTTAAAGGCTTTCACCTATTAGCACAGTTGGATGTGACAGCTGCTTTTCTTTTGCTTTCTTTTTTCGGATTACACATCTCTCAGTCATTGGTTGCGGTGTCTTTGTTGGCATGAAATTAAAAATGGAGGCAGTGATTGGCATGATTGAAATGTGCAAACATACATGGAACTACAGTACATAATGCAAATTCTAACAAGTTTGAAAGTTAATATTTATCCCAGCTGTCATAGAGTGAGAGGTGCAAGTCTATAATGAGAGACACATTTACTTAATGCGGGTTTAAGTAGGATAGTTTTCATGATGTCCATCTTTGATGGTTAAAACGGTTTGATTGTATTGTATTATTTATCTCTATTTACCTATTACCTCTGTGAATCCTCTCAAAAGGAAAATATCCATCCGAGAACCTGGGGACAAAGTCATGCTTTGGTATCCCAGACAAAATCCGGCGTTCACCATCAGCGAAGGCAGTGTGGAAGGTGGAGCTTGAGAAGAGATCTTACCCACTAACAGGTTCCTTGAATTTGACCATTACCCCTCCAGCTGACGCTCCAGTCGGAAAGTACAACTTAACTGCCAGATATAGGAATGAGGAAACCTTGTTGGCAACCCTGGTAGTGCTTTTCAATCCCTGGTGTACTGGTAGGTTTGTTATCTTTCTGTCTGCCTGCCAGTTTGCCTAACTGTCCATTAACACTGTTCATCTGTTGCTGTTGTTTTCCTTAAAAACACTATCTATCCATCCATTGATCTGCCTGTCTTAAGTATTTATCCCTATCCTTTTTACTGTAGATGATTCAGTGTCTCTCTCTGATGAGGCACAGAGACAGGAGTATGTGATGAATGAACATGGTATAATCTATAGTGGAAGTGAGAACTACATCAGATCTGTTCCCTGGGACTTTGGGCAGGTATACACCACACACACACACACACACACACACACATATGTCGGGTGTTGCTATCTTGCCTTCAAACTCATGGGGACTTGGGTTTTGGTTGGTCCACACAAGTATGGTAAATTTTAGATTTTGGTCCCCACCAAGATAGGAAAAACCAGTACACACATACACACACACTTTGTGTAGGTTTATTAGATTTTTGACACTGAGTTTAATAAATAGACACCAAAGAGCACCATATTAATCAAGGTTTTAACAATCATTCTTTTTATTCTAACAATCGTATCTTTCAAAATGGTAGCTACTGAATAATGCTAAAATTTCATTGCTACTGCATATTTTATTTTAAGGGTTTAAACACCATTGTCTTCACACCACTATGATATTTTATCTTCTATAAAGCAAAATAAAAGTGGTTAATGTAAAGGGCCATATACAGTATCTAGAATAATTTAAGATTCTTGATAACTGTTTAAGACAAGAGAAAGAAGGTGTAACCACCATCAACCTTTGCATAAGCAAAAAAATACTTATGTTTGCTAATTGCTTGCAGGTAAAGTTTAAGAATGTACTCACCCAAGAATGACTCAGTGAGTCACATAGATACACTTTGACACTACTGTAGATAATTTTTGACGATAAGTATGAATAGACTTGCTCTGCTATGAAGTAGGAATGACTTACACCACTGTAGTTTAAGATAAGCTGCTCTCTTCCTGCCCAGTTTGAAGAGGACATGGTGAAGATTTGTCTAAAGATCTTGGATGTCAACCCCAAATACCTGGCAAATGCAGCCAATGATGTTTCTGCTCGCTGTAACCCCATCTACGTCAGTCGTGTGGTCAGCGCCATGGTAGGATATTTATGTATATACATCTGTTCTGTACAGATGTATTTTATTTGCAAAGAACATTTCTGCAAAAGGGTGATTTAAAGGATTATACTTTAAATTTAAAAGGAATCAAGGTAACGTGTAGGAAGGAATGGTCTATGGCATTTTGTTAATTAATGTTTTATAGTCATTTTGAGGAAAACCATAGTTCACTTGTATAAATCACAATATAAGAAGGAGAACTTTGTTTTCCTTTTTTGCTTCCAGATCAACAGTAATGATGACTGTGGCGTCGTGGAGGGACGGTGGTCAGCTCCATACTCGGGTGGGAATGAACCCACTCACTGGTCTGGCAGCTATCCCATCCTCAAGCGTTGGTATGACATCAACTGCCAATCAGTCAAATATGGACAGTGCTGGGTATTTGCTGGCGTGATGTGTTCAGGTACTTACTAACTCTGCAAGTCCTTACTTACAGTACAACCGCCAATGTAGCTAATGTAGGATAATACTAGAAGTTCTCTGGAAGTGCATAATATTACTGATTTGCAGGTGTCTCATCTGTCTTTTCCTTACTTACAACTTTCCATCACTGGGCCAGCTAGTGGCATAGCATTAAGAATAATGACATTTAACAATAAAATCTAATGTACAATTTGACAAATGCTTCATTGACTTCTTTTCTTTTTTTTGACTGTTTTCTTTGTCTTTTGGGATCCAGTAATGCGTCTGTTGGGCATCCCATGCCGTGTGATCACCAACTTCCAGTCAGCTCATGACAATAACAAGAATCTCACCATTGATGTGTACCACGCTGACTATGGAGTGAGAGAGAAAGAGACCAGGGACAGTATCTGGTAAGACAAGAAAAGCTCATATTTTGAGAAAGCAATTGAAGTACAGATTCTTTCCTCATCTATTACTCTTATTCACCAAACATTCGAACTTCCTTGCCTTCATATACAGTGAACTTTTTGTTACATTTTGTCACATTACAGCCACAAACATGAATCAATTTTATTGGAATTCCACGTGAAAGACCAATACAAAGTGGTGCACACGTGAGAAGTGGAACAAAAATCATACATGATTCCAAACATTTTTTACAAATAAATAACTGAAAAGTAGGGTGTGCATAATTATTCAGCCCCCTGAGTCAATACTTTGTAGAACCACCTTTTGCTGCAATTACAGCTGCCAGTCTTTTAGGGTATGTCTCTACCAGCTTTGCACATCTACAGACTGAAATCCTTGCCCATTCTTCTTTGCAAAACAGCTCCAGCTCAGTCAGATTAGATGGACAGCGTTTGTGAACAGCAGTTTTCAGATCTTGGCACAGATTCTCGATTGGATTTAGATCTGGACTTTGACTGGGCCATTCTAACACATGGATATGTTTTGTTTTAAACCATTCCATTGTTGCTCTGGCTTTATGTTTAGGGTCGTTGTCATGCTGGAAGGTGAACCTCTGCCCCAGTCTCAAGTCTTTTGCAGACTCCAAGAGGTTTTCTTCCAAGATTGCCCTGTATTTGGCTCCATCCATCTTCCCATCAACTCTGACCAGCTTCCCTGTCCCTGCTGAAGAGAAGCACCCCCAGAGCATGATGCTGCCACCACCATATTTGACAGTGGGGATTGGTGTGTTCAGAGTGATGTGCAGTGGTAGTTTTCCGCCACACATAGCGTTTTGCATTTTGGCCAAAAAGTTCCATTTTGGTCTCATCTGACCAGAGCACCTTCTTCCACATGTTTGCTGTGTCCCCCACATGGCTTGTGGCAAACCGCAAACGGGACTTCTTATGGTTTTCTTTTAACAATGGCTTTCTTCTTGCCACTCTTCCATAAAGGCCAACTTTGTGCAGTGCACGACTAATAGTTGTCCTATGGACAGATTCCCCACCTGAGCTGTAGATCTCTGCAGCTCGTCCAGAGTCACCATGGGCCTCTTGGCTGCATTTCTGATCAGCGCTCTCCTTGTTCGGCCTGTGAGTTTAGGTGGACGGCCTTGTCTTGGTAGGTTTACAGTTGTGCCATACTCCTTCCATTTCTGAATGATCGCTTGAACAGTGCTCCGTGGGATGTTCAAGGCTTGGGAAATCTTTTTGTAGCCTAAGCCTGCTTTAAATTTCTCAATAACTTTATCCCTGACCTGTCTGGTGTGTTCTTTGGACTTCATGGTGTTGTTGCTCCCAATATTCTCTTAGACAACCTCTGAGGCCGTCACAGAGCAGCTGTATTTGTACTGACATTAGATTACACACAGGTGCACTCTATTTAGTCATTGGCACTCATCAGGCAATGTCTATGGGCAACTGACTGCACTCATTGAAATCATTTAATAAAAGGGACTTAGAAGAGAGAGCCCTAATATTTTATAATTCACATTTAACTGTTTTACTCTTTGGTGCAGCTTTCTTTGTAATTGTCTATGTTTAAATTAACCGCAATGTGTCAAAATCATCAACTCTCCAGTTTTTGATCAACCACTTTAATTTCCTTATGCTGTCACATAGTCCAGCTCTGTTGACTGTTCTGGACTTTCTAAATCCAGTGCTGAGTTTCCACTCAATCCAACATCGGAATGCTGTGTTCTGTATGTGTTTAAGGAACTTCCACGTCTGGTTAGAGTGCTGGATGACCCGAACTGACCTGGCAAAGGATGGAAAATATGACGGGTGGCAAGTTGTGGATCCAACACCACAGGAAAAGAGTGACGGTATGAAATCTCTTGTCTCGAATGTTTCTTCCTTTGTTTTATTACTTTAATTTATTGATCATAAAAATAAGATTAATTTCTAAGTATTGCTTTTGAACACTGATTTTTGTTTGAATGGGCTGCTCTGCATATGCAGGTGTATACTGCTGCGGTCCAGCCCCAGTCAAAGCCATCCTGGATGGAGAAACCGATCTCAAATATGATGTCCCATTTGTCTTTGCTGAGGTCAATGCTGACTGCATTGACTGGCTGGTTAGTATACATAGCTCGACTCTATGAATACATGAATATCACATTTAGTAGGAAGTCTTTGGCAGAAATGTTTTATGTCCAGTTTTGTGTTCTAAATTGTTTCTTTCTTTGTGTTCAGTGTAAAGCTGATGGCACAATGACAAAAATGCTCTCTGACACCAAGTCAGTCGGACAGAACATCTCCACCAAGGCTGTTGGCTCCAACACGAGGCTGGACATCACAGACAAGTACAAGTACAAGGAAGGTGGGTTCAGCTGACAGAAACTCAAAGATTTGAGCTGACCATTTCGTCCATTGCCATCCTGATATTATGAAACTATACACATGTGGACAAAATTGTTGGTACCCTTCAGTCAATGAAAGAAAAACTCACAATAGTCACAGAAATAACTTTAATCTGACAAAAGTAGTAATAAATAAAAATTCTATAAATCTTAACCAATGAAAGTCAGACATTGCTTTTCAAGTATGGGCCATCTGACCTCAGGAATTCACATGACAAGGTGGGGCCAGGTTTCACAATGAGCTCACCCGAAACCCTGGCTGATTAGGTCCCACACCCGCTTTCACACCTTGGCGCATGTGATTAGAGGATCACCAAGGGGTCCTTTGTCCCTCTTTGGGGGGATACTCCCACTGGGTTTAAATCTGGGACTCTCGGCCATTTGACCTTAGAACTGAAGAAGCTTCTCGGATGAGAGGTGAAACGTCTTCAAGCAACTTAAAGAAGTCCAGACGCTTTTCTTTGCAAACTCCTTTGACTACGATGACCTGGATGACTGAGAACCTTCACAGACTTTTCAAGTATGCTTCAACTGAATTATTTAAAAAATAAATGCATGAAACAGGCCTGGACACAAAAATGATAGTACCCACGACTTAATATTTTGTTGCACAACCTTTTGAGGCAATCACTGCAATCAAACGATTCCTGTAACTGTCAGTGAGACTTCTGCACCTCTCAGCAGGTATTTTGGCCCACTCCTTATGAGCAAACTGCTCCAGTTGTTTCCGGTTTGAAGGGGGCCTTTTCCAGACTGCATGTTTCAGCTCCTTCCGAAGATGCTCAATAGGATTGAGATCAGGGCTCATAGAAGGCCACTTTAAAATAGTCCAATGCTTTCCTCTTAGCCATTCTTGGGTGTTTTTGGTCATTGTCCTGTTGTAAGACCCATGACCTGCGAGCTTTCTGACACTGGCCAGCACATTTCTCTCTAGAATCCTTTGATAGTCTTGAGATTTCATTGTACCCTGCACAGATTCGAGACACCCTGTGCCAGATGCAGCAAAGCAGTCCCAGAACATAACTGAGCCTCCGCCATGTTTCACAGTTGGGACAGTGTTCTTTTCTTGATATGCTTCATTTTTCCGTCTGTGAACATAGAGCTGATGTACCTTGGCAAAAAGTTCAATTTTTGTCTCATCTGTCCACAGGACATTCTCCCAGAAGCTTTGTGGCTTGTCAACATGTAGTTTGGCATATTCCAGTCTGGCTTTTTTAGGATTTGTTTTCAACCATGGTGTCCTCCTTGGTCGTTTCCCATGTAGCCCACTTTGGCTCAAACAACGATGGATGGTGCGATCTGACACTGATGTTCATTGAGAATGAAGCTTAGCTTGGATCTCTTTAGAAGTCTTTCTGGGCTTTTGTTACCATGCGGATTATCCGTCTCTTTGATTTGTCATCAATTTTCCTCCTGCGGCCACATCCAGGGAGGTTGGCTACAGTCCCATGGATCTTAAATTTCTGAATGACATGTGCGACTGTAGTCACAGGAACATCTGCTCCATCTGCTTGGAGATGGTCTTATAGCCTTTGCCTTTAACATGCTTGTCTATGATTTCCTTCCTAATCTCCTGAGACAACTCTTTCCTTTGCTTCCTCTGGTCCATGTTGAGCGTGGTACACACCATGTCACCAAACAACACAGTGACTATCTGGAGTCCTATATATAGGCCCACTGACTGATTACAAGATTGTAGACACCTGTGATGCTGATTAGTGAACACACTTTAGATTAACATGTCCCTTTGGTCACATTCTTTTCATTCTTTTCTAGGGGTACCATCATTTTTGTACAGGCCTGTTTCATGCATTTATTTTTTAAATAATTCAGTTGAAGCATGGTTAAAAAGCAATGTCTGACTTTCATCGGTTAAGATTTATAGAATTTTAATTTATTATTACTTTTTTCAGATTAAAGTTATTTCTGTGAATTATTTCACAATTTATGTCACATTTTGTATTATTTGGAATTTCAAAATTCAACTATATAAACCTAATGGAGTAATAGGAATTTGCAAAATATATTGCAGATGAAGATTGTTTTTTTTGGTCATTTGATTGTCTGATGTTATTAACTTCATCAGTAATTAATAAGAAGGTTCAAAAACACATTTCATTATGGTCTGAACATTTGATATTATTTGATAAAATTAATTTGTGACTTTTGAACTCAACAACATTTTCCATCCCCACAGGCACTGAGAAGGAGAGAACCGTATTTAAATATGCCCTCTCCAGAAATAATGAGAAAAGGGACAATGACGGGACCACAAACAGTACCAACGGAACATCTCCTGGGGGCATCGTTCCACGGCCAAAAATATACATGCAATTTAAAGAGGTACATCACAGAATTCCTGTTGTGTCTCTTTATTTTTCTACTTAAGTGAATCTTAAATATATTTTAGTACTTACTATTATCTTGGTGTGTGGATTTTCTGAAAAATTATTATTACAAATGTAACAAAAAGTGACCTCTGTTGCCTTTTTAAATTAATTTTAATAAGTTAACCAAAACAGTTAATGAATAAAAGCTCATCCAATCCACCAGACCCCATAAAACCATAAAAAGGACTGAAAAAAGCACTGTCAATGTGAAATGTGTTATCTCTTATATGCAGTTCTATACTCAAGTGTCTACAGTATGACCATTTTAGCACACTTGTCCTGCTCTAGCTGAGCAGCCAGTTAGATGAATGACTGGTGGATTGGCTGTGTGCAGGATGATCATCTGACAAGTTTTCTTTTGAAATGTCATCAGGAGGCCCACAAATAGCATTAATGTTAACAACTGTGGTGGTGATTGGGCCAAATGTTTTTGTTGGAACTAAGGATTGCATTCATCTTTACTGTATGTGCTTTAATGAGAATGAAAACTTTACGTTTTAACTATATCTTGTGCATGAAGCACACTGAATACTGTCTAATTATGAATCAGTCATTGTTTATAGCCACTGGCTAAAATTAGCAAAGGCTATGAACTATCTGTGCTAAATGCTCTCTATTGTAAATCAATTTTAACAAAAAACCACCCAAAAACCACAACTTATTCAAAAGGAGATGAGCATTACCGTTGTTGCCTAAAAGCAAAGTGCTTTTCTAAATTAAGAAAACTCAAATCTCACAAGCTGTTGTTTTAAGCATATCTTTTTAATCATATTTTAGGGAATTATGCATAATAAACCTGGTGCACAGGGAATTGTACCTTATTCTTATGCTGACCGGTTCCAAAAAGAGAGACCACATCACTCCGGTCCTCTGCTCTCTCCACTGGCTCCCAGTTGCTTTTAGGATTGATTTTAAAATTTTACTGCTGGTTTTTAAGGTTCTTAACGGCACTGCACCTCCTTACCTGGCAGAGCTTCTTAGCATTTACTGCCCCAGGAGATCTTTGAGGTCAGCAGACTTGATGCTTTTAGATGTTCCCAGGTACAGATTAAAGACTAGGGGAGAGAGGGCTTTTGCTGTGGCTGCACCCAGACTGTGGAACAGTCTACCCCCTCACATCAGATTCTCCACAAGCCTAGGAACTTTTAAAACTGCTCTTAAAACTCACCTATTTTCACTGGCTTTTAGCAAGGTTTAACCTATTGTTTTTAATTTATTGTTTTATTTGTGAGGCATTTTATGTACCTGTGTTTTATAGTATTTTATATTTGTATTTTATTGTACAGCACTTTGGTCAGCCTCGGTTGTTTTTAAATGTGCTTTATAAATAAACTTGACTTGACTTGACTATTCCTCTATTTGTGGTGCTGCAGGTATCCAAGCCAAAGGACGGTGAGGACGTGAGTCTGAAGCTGGTGCTGAACAGTGAAAGCCGCACTGCCAGGCCTGTGTCCATCAATATCAGCGTCCAAGCCATGAGATACAATGGCTCATTGGTTGAAAACATCCAGAGTGAGGTGAAGGAAGAGACACTGCTGCCTGGGAAAGGTGAGTCAATTGGCTAGGACTTTATCTGAACTTTATCTGTTTTTTGTGGGGTGGGGTTTATTCTTAGATTAGAGATACCTCAAAGACAGATTGAGAGGTCAGGTCATATGAGAGACTGCAACAACTATAATTCTCTCCCTCTGTCTGCTCCAGATCTGTCCATCCCTATCTTGGTCCCCTTCCTGGTGTACCACAAGCACATGGTGCACTCTGACAGCATGAAGATTTCAGCTGTGGTCACAGATAAGCTGGAGCCGAAAAATGTGTACCTAGCAGTGAATGATGTCATTCTGTTGGATCCTCCAATCTCCATCACAGTGAGTAAAAAACTACCATCTCTCTCACTCTGTTATCATTCTGTAGCTTTGTTCGAAGAACAACTGACACATTAGCTCACAGCTGTTGTTATCTCCTGCTGTACTTGTTTTAATGATAAATATAATTATGTGAAATGAAATATAAAATTCTGGCTGTCTGCCCTGTCTTCAATGATTGGGAGCCTGACCTTACAGGCCCAACCCTACCAGCCATACCTGTTAAAGGCAGCTCCCTGCCTAGAGAGAGAAGCTAGAGCCTCTCTCCTTTTGTGGGCATAGCAGTACATTGAGCAAATAATAACTAAATGTAATAATTACAATCGGCATGTTGTTTACTATCTGTGCCATTATGAGAAGCAGGAAATTATTTTGACAGAATCACCATCTTTTAGTATGTTAGAAGGCTAAAGGCTTGCTTAATTAGCACAAAACAAAAAACAAAAAGCACCATCGCTGCCAGTTGACATGTCTTGTATTTAAAAGTAATTGGTCATGGAGCTGGTACAGTTAAACTGAAACTGATTGCTACATGAGGAGTTAGGTCACATTATTACAGTTGGCAGTCTTTAATGTATACCAAATTTCATATTTGTCCTTTGGGATGGAACACTTGAGTGTGCCCAAACCTTTATCTGATATCATGCATGATGGTCATAGGGAGTGAGTGTTTTTCTTTGTGCATGACTGTGTATAAAACATGCACCTCCTGTATCTGTGGTGTTGTATGATGTGGGCTGTCATATTTATAGCAGAAGTTGCATAAACCGAAAGTGACACACGCATTATGGTTTCTAATTTTTGGTTGAGAGCAGTACTGCATATGCAAAAGTTTTTAAACTGTAAAATCTTTGTCTTTTAGACTCCCAGTCTGGCAAGAGTGAACCAAAGCACAACTGCTGAAGTGGTTTTCATGAACCCAGTCAACAAGACACTGACAGATTGCACTCTGACTATTTCTGGAAGTGGTATTGTGGATGGAGAGCAAAAATGCATGTAAGTGTGTGTGCATAATTTAAACTTATCTGGATTCTAAATGCTTGTGTACAGTTTTACACAAGTGTTGTGTGCACCAGTTTTTCCTTCATGTAGCAACGGCATTCTTTCTGTCTTCACACCACCTCAAATGACACAGAAGCTGATCACACCTGGGTGTGTGTCCCTAACGTGTCGGGGCTCAGCTGGGGTCTTTCCCCTTTATCTAGCCACTGACTACAGTGCTCAGCAGTCCCTGAGATTTCCATAATGGTGTGTCATAGGGTTTGGCCACACATTTCCAGCTGTTTAAGGAGTAAAACAGTGGATGTGCCATTGAAATCAGGACAGCAAAATTCCACTGGAGAAACTTCTGCTCACCTCCTTGGCCCATCTTGCAGCTTCCTCCTGCCGTTGCAGTTCTAGGAACACCAGCTTTTGCCAAATTAAACATTAACCTTAACTGTTCTGTATTACTCTTATGTTTCCCGCAGACTTCCAGATCTGAAACCAAGCCACAGGTTTCGTGTTACGTTTTTCTTACTTCCCAAGAAGACTGGCAAGAAGACTCTCCTGGCTGACTCTGACTGTTCCTCCTTCAGAGACCTCAAGTGCACCTGTATTGTCAATGTCCAACCATAATTCCTCAGAATCACAGGGTAGAAAATGTGTAATTTTAATCAGTAAATACATTTTTAAAAAAGCTTGATGCAGATATTTTATTTTAACACAATTCTTTATATTAAAAAAAAAACTTTACTAGCATTAAAAAAAAAACAACCTTCAAGGGATATAAGATCATATGGTTATATTCATCATATCCTTTGTGTTTTTCCTTTGAGCTTCAGAAGAACCTTTTTGAGACTGGCTCCAAAAGTGAGTCCATCTTAACAGACTTCTGTGTTAAAATGCCCAACTAGACAGTATAGTAGAAAAAAATTTTAAAAATCAAATGGAAAGTACAGATTTCCTCATAACAACTTGTACAGTTATGATTTTTTTTTTTCCTAGTGTATTTGGCTACTGCTGAAGCTTAAACGTAGGGGCAGTGTTGGGGAGTAACGGAATACATGTACCGCCGTTACGTATTCAGAATACAAAATATGAGTAACTGTATTCCGTTACAGTTACCGTTTAAAAAGGTGGTATTCAGAATACAGTTACTTTGTTGAAATAAATGGAATACACAGCGGTACTTCCCTGTTTCATATTGTCATGGTCAGGACTGTTTGGGTTTGTTTGACAGCTACGTTCTGTTGTTCCAGGCGGCAGCGTTACGGTTGCCATGGTTACAGGGTGACGCTCTCTCTCTGCGTGTTTCCTGGGTGAGAGAGCGCTTTTTTGTTGTTGTTGTTGTGCTAAGCTAAAAGGCAGAATGCTACAGGCATGGCCCTAAAGCATGTAGCCTGATGGGCAGTGTAGTCCGTGCTGCAGGGAGAATGGACTACCATACCCGTTATGTGTCTGTGAGCGAGGGAGGGAGGGAAAGGAAAAGTCCGAGCTGTCACGGAGCAAAAACGGGAGCTGGAAGCATGTAAATATAATAATAACCACAGCAGCCAAGAAGAGTGCCTGACGAGCCCAGCTGTAAGTAAGCTATTAAGACTCAACTGTACACTGTGTTCGTGTTTTCCTCCGGAAAAAATAAGTTCCGTTGGAGCAGCCTTTCAACGCCTCTCTCTGTCTCCCGCAAGCAAAGTTGACCCAGACAACAAAGTAAAGCTAGTTTTCGGCTACCAGCCCGACACGAACCCGACGTATTAGCCAGAGGTCTCTTTACTACGTTTCGGAGCCGCGGACCTTCAGTAACAGTAATAAATCACAGCAATAGGACATTCATGTAGTTGTAAACAGCATGATAATATATTAAGTATTCCAAAGTATTCAGAATACGTTACTCTCATTGAGTAACGTAACGGAATACGTTACAGAATACATTTTGGGGCATGTATTCAGTATTCTGTAGTGGAATACATTTTAAAAGTAACCTTCCCAACACTGCGTAGGGGTATGGTTCCTTTGATTGATAGGTATGTTATGGCCATTTATTTAGTTATGTCTGTAAGTGTATATTGGAAATCATTTGGTAAAGGGTCAGTAAGTGATTATATAATTTTCCCAAATAAACTGTCAAAAATGTAAAATCTTGTGGATGTTTGGGTCATTTTTGTGTACTTTAGAAGTCCAGCACACCAACACAACTCATTCCTTTGCTGTTTGTTTGTAATCATTCATGCTCAGTATCATTCAGTTCACAGTCTTCTTGTGCTAATAATGTTTCTTATTACTTGTTTGGGACACAAGAGAACAGGTGTGTCATAAAAAGAATTATGATGCAGTATAACGTGTCTGTTTGCGTCACTCTACATTTACTTTTATTCAGTCATACGTAAAGAGCATTTTATTTATTATGATTTGGTTCGCGAGTGATGGGAGAAGGGAGCCGGAGATCGACAGACGGATTGGTGCTGCGGCTGCAGTGATGCGGACGCTGCACCGGTCCGTCGTGGTGAAGAGGGAGCTGAGTGTAAAAGCGAAGCTCTCAATTTACCGGTCGATCTACGTCCCGACCCTCACCTATGGCCACGAGCTGTGGGTAGTGACCGAAAGAACGAGATCGCGGGTACAAGCGGCAGAAATGAGCTTCCTCGAAGGGTGGCTGGCCTCTCCCTTAGAGATAGGGTGAGAAGTTCGGCCATCCGGGGGGGCTCAGAGTAGAGCCGCTGCTCCTCCACATCGAAAGGAGCCAGTTGAGGTGGTTCGGGCATCTGACAAGGATGCCCCTGGGCGCCTCCTGGGTGAGGTGTTCGGGCATGTCCCACCGGGAGGAGGCCCAGGGGCAGACCCAGGACGCGCTGGAGAGATTATATCTCGGCTGGCCTGGGAACGCCTTTGGTGTTCCCCGGATGAGCTGGAGGAGGTGGCTGGGGAGAGGAGGTCTGGGCTTCTCTGCTTAGGCTGCTGCCCCCGCGACCCGACTTCGGATAAAGCGGATGAGGATGGATGGATGGATGGATGGATGGATGGATGATTTGGTTATTGTTACCACCATTACTTTATTTAAATTGTTTGAATAGTTGCACCATTGTTAGTCACATATCTGTTCAGGTGTAACCTTGCACAAATTTGTACAGGAAGTACAGCACTGATGTTTTATATAAATGTCACATTTTGTATTATATGTCATCACTACTACCACATACACTGAAATAAAAGCTGACACCACTGCATGTTTTAAGCGGTTACTGGGACATCAGATACAAATTCTTTAAGTTTTAATACAAAAAAAGTTGTCAGAATTACTGCAGTCTACAAAAGACAAACATACAGGAGGAATAACCTTACAGTGCCACTATTTACTGGGAAAAATCCAAAGTATGTTCTTTATCTAATTATTTTAAGAAATTCAGACATTTCATAATATCTAAAGTAGTGGTTGGCTAATTGTCTGACCTTCCACCAGATAACAATTAGCAGGGCTTTAATAAAAAGAAAAAATTTAAAAGCCCAATATTAAGTGGAGTGGGGGAAACAAGTGTGAGGTGTTTTGTGACAGAAGGATATCATCAATAGTGAAAATGAAGGTTGCTATGATGTATGGTTTCAACACAGTGGCCCTAACGAAAAGACAGGAGGCCGAGGTGGAGGTGGCAGAGCTGAAAATGTTAAGGTTTTCGCTGGGAGTGACCAGAATGACGTTTCTGTTTCTGTGGGGTCATCTTGTCTAATTTCGCAAAATAAAATTGTGATTTAATTTGATAGTTTAAAACTAATAAATAAAAAAAAACAGCGGTTCCAGCATTGTAACTTCAGGTTGCAGCGGTTTTCTCACCTTCTGTTCTCTCCGTGTCTCAGGCCTGCCTCTGTGCCGACACGTGAGATGCACCACATTGTGGAGGATGTCATCAAATTGGTGGAGCTCACAGTCAAAGGTTAGAGCTTTGGGGTCCTTAGGGACTGAGTAAAGCGCTATACAAATGCAGGCCATTTATTCACAATGTGCATGTAAAAACTACCAGATAAAGCTGCTGGCTTCTCTGCTTGCCCATTTCCATCTTTGGTTATCGGAGACTGACATGCCTGTAAAACAGATAGCTGCAGCAAAAAAAACAACAACAAAAAAAAAAAAACAACCACCAATTAGAGCGCTCGACTGTGGCCACAAGATGGCAGTAATGTAAAAAAGAAAAAAATCATACTCCCATTAGTGAAGTCTTTCCTGTCTTTTTTAAAGATATCTATTATTTTTTTTATTTCCTTTAAAGTAGATTGAAAGCACAAAATGAACAGAAATTAAGACAGAAATTAAACATGAAAACAAATAAAGGTATGTTTTACCCATAGATTTTGACACCATAATTAAGTGGCCAAAAAGATTGTCATTTAGCTAAAACACAAAATAAAATTTGATTCAATTTTTTTCATAAAATGACAAATCACCGCAACAGTTTCCTCAAGGCACTTGATATTCTAAGTCAAAGACCCTACAAAGATATAGAGAAACCCTCAACAATCTCCCTTCTAATAAAAAGAAATCTCTGGCACAAGCAGGCTCAGGGAGGGGCAGCCATCTGCCATGACGGGTTGGGAGTGAGGGAAGAAACACAGGACACTGTCCCAGAGAGCCAGAGCTTAACAATAACTAATGGACAGGTAAATGGTGCGTGCAAGGGGGTGATGAAAGCATCGGCAGATTGACTGAGGAAACTTACGTCAGTTGTCAAATCCAACAGTGACTTCAACACACCTCAGAACGTGTCCCAGCTTGACGACTTGGCTGACATCAGCAAATCAGCCCTGGGTAGATGTAGACCAGGAGGTCAAGGCTTCTGCAGTAGCAGAAATAAAAAGAACTAAACAGCACTAAATTTGTAACAGTTACAGCCAGTATTTTTATGCTTCTTTATCTAATACAGATTGTTACGTCCCCCCCACCATGGTGGAGGCAAAGGTAGGAAGGAGACAGCAACACCGGACAACCACAATCAATGAAGGAGAAGGACAACAGGTCAGTTAAGAATCAGGCAGGATTTATTGGTTGCTTGCCTTGATAGTCAAACTTAACAACAGAAGAGGGTGGGGGGGGGGGGACTGGGCGGTTGAGCCAAATCAAAGAAAGTAATAAAACAAAAAGAGGTCGATAGCTTCCAGGGCCTAACTAAAACAAAAATGCAAAGCAAAAGGCCTACCTAGCTGCTCAACAAAAGGTCAGTGAAAACATAAAAAAGTGGCATCAACCGCATAACCTAGTGTGTCTAACAGTTTAAAACTACAACCAGTGTATAGGGTACCCCAGCTTACCTGTCCAGCCTCCCACCACACACAATACAAAGAAGCCTGTTCACAAATGTTTGTCATAAAGCAGAAGCCAGCAGCCCCCAGCTGGCCAGGGAGCTGCTCATTTGTAGTGATCCTCGGAGAGTGATTGGTCAACTGTGCCCAGACCAGCCAATAGACACATGCCAATCAACTTTGAACTGGCCAATAGGTGGAGGCTTGGCACTTGAAAGATAAGAAAAAGAACACAAACGCAAAGCCACATCTCTTGGCATGTAACACGGATGTTTGTAATTTGTCTTAAATTAATTATGTTGATTAATTCATTTGTTGCACACTTGGATTAAAAGAAATTGAAACCAGTTCTGTAGGGACGTTTGCTGCTGGACACACGACAGCTGGGAGAAGTGGAGTGTCGTGTGCCTGGCCACACTCTCAATGGAGGACGTTTGAAAGACATCCACCTATTTGGAACCATGATAACGGGGTTCTGGCTGATCAGAGTTGGCTCGACCCTGGCTTATCGAAGAATAAAGAAGCGGTACAGCTGCTCAAAATCCCACAAGGGCTGGCTGGCGATGCGATGGGCAAGGCGTGAGTACTCAGACTGTGCTTGAATACAATATAACTAAGATCTTGGAGAAGTTCACGACTCTGCAACGGGAAATCGATAGATCTGGGGACCAGTGATGGACATTAGATCAGCTCCAAAATTGAATGCAGTTTGTTTGCAGCCAGAAGGCTGAATGGCTGGCTGGAACAACCATTTCTCCCAGATTGCAAGACTGTGTTTGGACTCTCTGACCCTATCCTTCAAGGCCGCCTGCGTTGGCTGGAGACTGTTGACTTTCGCTTATCCCCCCCAAAAATATAGGTCTGGGGCCATAAATAAGGTTAAAATAAAAATATTTTTGTTTCTGTGGCATGGTTTAACAAGTCACAGTCATGTAAACGCATTTTCTCAGCAGTGTTGATGATCTGCTTTTCTGTCTCTACCACCCCTGGACAACAGCCAAAACAACCCAAGAAACACACAATGAGATTATTAAATATTTCACAAAGTCAATAATCTATAAAAAAAAATAAAAAAAAATTGCCAGTTATCTGGATTTGTATTTTCTAAATGTTGTCTTTTATAAAATCTCCAGCTGTTTGTGCATATTAGTACATTTAAGATGAGTGTCAACTTACTCAGGTTGTAACTCGATGTAACAGAGCTTTTCACACACACTTTATTTTTACGGTTGCCATTTTACAATCGGCTACAGCTTTGCAGCTCGCAGCCACACACATTTCCAAAAACAACAATTACAGCAGAACCCAGTTCAGACTTTAAGCCGGCAGAGGATGATTGCGGATGCCGCTCAGATGCGTCCGCCTCCCGTGCAGCACCACCACAGACCATGCCCCGCCACATACCCCCATCACCTGACTGAGTCCGGAGAGCCATCCGGCCAGACCTAGCACCCCCAACCTCGAGCGTGAAACTTTCTTCTGACTGGCCACACTTCGCAAACAAAAGTTTTAGGAAACCAGACTGGAATCTGGATTGGTGATTGAGTTGAGTCAGAGCGCCAATCCATAATTGGGATATCCAATCCCAAATAAGGATTGATTTCATATCCCAAATCCATATTTGGGATATCCTATCTTTGACATCATACTGATGTGTATGAATTTGAAACCTGAGCTTGTATTTAAATTTAATATGGCTATTCAAGACCGTGACAGTGAGTATGCTGGCATTATAAGTCCCCTTAAAAAATTAAAGTTATAAAACTACAAAATTTGGAAAAAGTTTATGGACATGAAAGTCAAAACAATCTGTTCTTAGAAATTTTACATTGACCATATGAAACCAGTGGAAAATAGGAGGATTACGAAAAAAAGAAAAATGGAAGTGCCAAACAGATTTTGTCTGGAATCATTTGTGAAGAAGAGGAACGAAGCTTCTCTCGGGTGTGTTAGAGAATGTTGAGAAACAGGTGGGTGGAGTTTGTCAAAATCTGATCTTATCTGATCATGTTGTGTTACAACTTTCCAGGTTACATTAAACCTGAACATTATTTATTCATGTCAGTGTGGTTTTTTTCTATGAGTGATATGAAAGAAAAATGCTCTCATATTGACTGTTTATCATTGTCCAGTTCCAGGCGTGTGTGAGGAGTCAGAGCGGACCTGGGTTCAGTTCTTAGGCTCTTTGGAGCCATCAATCACAACCTGCAGAAAGCCAAAGACGTCATTCAGGAGGACAGCTAGTATATCTGTGCAGTTAGGCGTGTTTCTGTTGTGTTTTTTGTGCCTCTATGAGTAATGATTGACTAATGTGTGTCTATGCGTGTGTGTGGTGCATATTAAAATCAGATTAATTGTGAAACAAGTATAAATGTGTGCCCATAGAAAAATAATTAAGAATTAGGAGTCCTTACATGGATTATTTTGTGTGAGAAAAACACAATGTAAGCTGCATACAATAACATGTCATAGATCTCATTTAATCAGTACGGATAAGAAACACAGTATGACACCCTGATACAAATACATATACAGAGTCTGCCTCAGAAATGGTTGTGTTAGTATTTCAGATTAGTGCATTAAAATTTGACACAGATACAATGAGGAGAAGGTCAACATCAAGAAAACCGAAGGAAACACTTTCATTTCATGTCAAAAACAAAGAACAGTTCAGGTAGAACTTTTAAAGATTATGGAAGCAAAATAAAACTAAATCACTGACTCCTGTATAGTGGTAGATCTAACCTGACATGTAAGATGTGGAAAAGCATAGATTGCAAAACCTGTATAATGAATTAAATGTTATTGGCATTTATTTCTTTTGCTTTTCTGTGTGAGTCCTAAATCGTTGCTACAATAATGGGGACTAAAACTTGAATAAAAACATCAACATGGTCTAGGGCAGATACACCAGTTCTTACTGGAATTGAAGCATATTTATGCTCCCTTAGTCACAAGACTTTGCCACAGTGGATAGCTTCGCATTTGATCGTATTTTACACTGGATGCTCTTCCTGATGCAGAACTCGAGGGATAAAGTCAGAGATCTTTTCAGTTATTAGTGAATGTGAAAACTACTATGCTACAGGGAAACATAAATGTACTTTTCCATCTCTTATTCCCAGAAAAATAGGTATGGTTCACAGTCCAGACTGGATTCTTACCGAATGCCAAATGAAAATCAGTACACTGAGCTGTTTCAGGGTTGGACTAACTCTCTAAGCAGTGGAAAGTGAACCCACCCCAACTTTCAATCCATACGCAGTTTCAGCACAGATACCTTTTTGATGATTCAAGAGACAAAACGTAAACCAAAGAAATTACTAGATAGTCTGACATCATACAATATTAAGCAATTTTATTGCAATATCAGTGTTACACGATTCAGTTACGTCTTTCTCATGCACGACTACATTCAACTATGAAAGTCATCAGCATGCCAAGACATGACCTGAAAAATGCTGTCAGGGTGTTCAAGGTTTTCATGTTATTTAGTTTGTCATCGGCTTAAGTTCCTTATGACAATTATAACTGTTAGAACCCAGTTCTCTGTGGAAAGAGGGGATTAACATCAAGCAATGTGATGGGGAAGGTTGAACCACAGACAGCATTTAATAAGTAAGTTTTCAGAGCTTACAACCGAAGCAAGAACAGAACACACACGCTGAAGAATTTTACTCAGTAAAACAAGAAATATACCTTTAACAGAGGTTTCATAAATCTCATTTTGCCGTTAAAAGGTGTGGAAGGTGTGGGCACAAAATAGTAAGAGCCATTAGTCAAATTAAAGGGACGTGCCACTGTCATGTCACCACCTGATTTTATTTCATACTCCTTTTAGACTCTAATTAGAATCATCATTTAGAAAATGAACAATCTGTTGTATTTAAGGAGAGATGGAACTAGCGAAAAAAAATCTGGAATCTAGATGGATTCCAGAAGTTAATCACAACCGGCCAGATGTGAGATTATGGACCTAACTGTAACTTGTGCTTACATAAGAAGTTACAGAATAAAAGCTAATAAATTTATTTATAATGGATGGCATTACCTTGGCCTCCAGTAACACTGTCAGGAACCTTGGAGTGATTTTTGACCAGGATATGTCCTTCAATGCACATATTAAGCAAATATGTAAGACTACTTTCTTCCATTTGCGCAACATCTCTAAAATTAGAAATATCCTGTCTCAGAGTAAAGCAAACACAACTATATCTGTTTTAGTCTAAGTGCCTTTTGTTTAGATGAACTGCTGGACTTCCAGAAGTCATTTATGGGGTCACATCCTCCCTTAGTTATGCTGCAATAGGCAAAGGCTGCTGGGGGATTCCCATGATGCATTGAGTTTTTCCTTTTCAGTCACCTTTCTCACTCACTATGTGTTAATAGACCTCTCTGCATTGAATCATATCTGTTATTAATCTCTGTCTCTCTTCCACAGCATGTCTTTATCCTGTTTTCCTTCTTTCACCCCAACTGATCGCAGCAGATGGCCCCGCCCCTCCCTGAGCCTGGTTCTGCCGGAGGTTTCTTCCTGTTAAAAGGGAGTTTTTCTTTCCTACTGTCACCAAAGTGCTTGCTCATAGGGGGTCATTTGATTGTTGGGTTTTTCTCTGTATGTACAGGGTGGGCCATTTATATGGATACACCGTAATAAAATGGGAATGGTTGGTGATATTAAAGTCCTGTTTGTGGCACATTAGTATATGTGAGGGGGCAAACTCCTCATGATGGGTGGTGACCATGGTGGCCATTTAGAAGTCGGCCATCTTGGATACAACTTTTGTTTTTTCAATAGGAAGAGGGCCATGTGACACATCAAACTTATTGGTAATGTCACAAGAAAAACAATGGTGTGCTTGGTTTCAACGTAACTTTATTCTTTCATGAGTTATTTACAAGTTTCTGACCACTTATAAAATGTGTTCAATGTGCTGCCCATTGTTTTGGATTGTCAATGCAACCCTCTTCTCCCACTCTTCACACACTGATAGCAACACCGCAGGAGAAATGCCAGCACAGGCATCCAGTATCCGTAGTTTCAGGTGCTGCACATCTCGTATCTTCACACCATAGACAATTGCCTTCAGATGACCCCAAAGATAAAACTCTAAGGGGGTCAGATCGGGAGACCTTGGGGGCCATTCAACTGGCCCACGACGACCAATCCACTTTCCAGGAAACTGTTCATCTAGGAATGCTCGGACCTGGCACCCATAATGTGGTGGTGCATCATCTTGCTGGAAAAACTCAGGGAACGTGCCAGCTTCAGTGCATAAAGATGGAAACACATCTTCATTTAGCAATTTCAAATATCCAGTGGCCTTGAGGTTTCCATTGATGAAGAATGGACCCACTATCATTGTACCCCATATACCACACCAAACCAACACTTTTGTTGTTCCAACAGTCTTGGAGGGATCCATCCAATGTGGGTTAGTGTCAGACCAATAGCGGTGGTTTTGTTTGTTAACTTCACCATTCACATAAAAGTTTGCCTCATCACTGAACAAAATCTTTTGCGTGAACTGAGGGTCCTGTTCCAATTTTTGTTTTGCCCATTCTGCAAATTCTGTGCGCTGATCTGGGTCATCCTCGTTGAGATGCTGCAGTAGCTGGAGTTTGTAAGGGTGCCATTTGTGAGTAGCTAATATCCGCCCGAAGGATGTTCGACTAATGCCACTCTCCAGTGACATGCGGCGAGTGCTATGCTGTGGGTTCTTGCTGAATGAAGCTAGGACAGCCACTGATGTTTCTTCATTAGTGACAGTTTTCTTGCGTCCACATTTTGGCAAATCCAACACTGAACCAGTTTCACGAAACTTAGCAAGCAGTTTGCTAACTGTAGCATGGGAGATGGGTGGTCTCGTAGGGTGTCTTGCATTGAAATCTGCTGCAATGACCCGGTTACTGCGTTCACCAGATATCAACACAATTTCGATCTGCTCCTCATGTGTTAACCTCTTCTACATGTCAATGGCTGTGAACAAAGAGAAACTTGTAAATAACTCATGAAAGAATAAAGTTACGTTGAAACCAAGCACACCATTGTTTTTCTTGTGACATTACCAATAAGTTTGATGTGTCACATGACCCTCTTCCTATTGAAAAAACAAAAGTTGTATCCAAGATGGCCGACTTCTAAATGGCCACCATGGTCACCACCCATCTTGAGGAGTTTGTCCCCTCACATATACTAATGTGCCACAAACAGGACTTTAATATCACCAACCATTCCCATTTTATTACGGTGTATCCATATAAATGACCCACCCTGTTTTATTGTAGGGTCTACCTTACAATATAAAGTGCCTTGAGGTGACTGTTGTTGTGATTTGGCACTATATAAATAAAACTGAATTCAGTTGAATTGAAATTGAGGAAACGCCTGCAAACATTATAGAGTGAACTCAAACCTGGATCAGCTATTTACATGTTGCCTTATTCAGACTTATTATTCACGCCACACAAATTAGATACCACTATAAAATACACTTGGGATATTCAGAAAAGCACTAATAATTCAAAGGCACTGCATATTGTCCTAAGTGTGTGTGTTTGTGTGGGTGGATTTTTGAACAGGCAGGAAATGGTTAATCTAGTTTGTGTAACATTTTCGCTTTAATGTGAACTGGGGCTGGGTGTGACAGCCGGTTTAAAATAAATCAGGGCTGAATCACCTGCCAGTGTAGTGCTGAGTCCCAGCCAGAGACCTCCTCATTGTACCTGAACTGCTGTGGAAAGTCTAGAAAGATGCCATCGGAGACCAAACAGTCAAGTAAGTACATTAACTTTTAGACATATATTAACTGAAGTTTATCATCATATCTTTAAGGGCTTAATGTATTCTTATTTAAATTAAATCGTTTAATTTAAATAATAAAAGTGAAATAGTCTTGTCAAAAGCAGGATTGCAAAGGTTGCACCCATTTTAAAGTTTTTATAGAGTTAAAATAAAATAGTGTCTCCCAGTTTCTAGAAATCTTACTTGCATTAAACAGAATTTTTGTGGTTTGTTCTCTTCACATGCATGACAACATGTCTGTGGTCATCATGTGTCAACCTGGAAATTCAAATATATGTTTTGCAAGTAGAAGTTAATCCAAAGTTTCAGATTCAGGCCAGTTTGGCAGAAAATTTAGTTCAGGAAATCTGGAACACCTTCTAAATTTGATCGATGCCACCATAATCAGTTTGAGTTTCGTACTCAAAAGCCCATTACATCGGCGTAAGAGCAATTGTTTTTGAATCATATATTAGATTATTGTGGTTACTTTTGTTCTTTTATTCAGAAGGCATCTATAAATAATCATAAATATCAAAATATTAGTGCGCATGATGTTTTGCCTCCCATCCAGGACCACCTCCAATATCTGACACCCCCATCAGATTTTTTTAGAACTATAGAAACATCTTCAAAGAAAGTAAGATACAGATCAGAACAAAGTAACATTTAGCATCTCTGGAAACTGTTTGAATTAAAGATCTAAAATTTTAAAGATATCAATGAGACTGCATTAGAAATATAAATATGAAATTATGCAAACTTGTAGGCACTGCAAAAAAAAAAATGTAAAAACATATTTAGAAAGACTTCACAGGCTGACTTTAATGTCACAGATAACCAAAACTTTGTATAGATGTTAAGGCAAGGTCCCATAAATGCATTCCCTCTCTTAGGTGTTTCAGTGTGTATTTCAGGCCAACCTTCATGTATGTTTAGTAAAAATAATATGTATAAATTTCTCTACCCAAGGGGAGAAATCTGCATGCTGTAGATTTATAACTTTAATAAATCTAAAGAAAGTTTTTAGTTTGGGTTTTTTTTCTTACTGTACACCCTTGTTAAAAAATGGAAAATGTGAATAATAGTGACAAAATGTAGAAGTTAACTACAATATGAAAGCAGGTGTGTGCATTTTTCCCTCCCTCACACACACCCAAACCAAACTCACCAGCAATCACCACGAAATCTAAAAAACTTCATCTCTCCTAACAAACGGTTATAGATTCACTTTTCATGTCAAACCTGTTAAATCTTGTTTCCTAACATTAAAATTAAAAGTTTGACTGTGAAAAGTACTTCTCATATCTATATAGAAAAAGACAAAGTGTTTAGTCTCTCCAAACTTTCTCACTATTTTATGCTTAAGTGCTTCTATGAATTGTGGCCCAGTTTTCCATGTTACTTGTCAGTGCAGTGCTTTTATATGGATTAACCTGTTCTCCTGAACATACCTGTAGGCCTGTATGTGAGGCTTGTGTTTTGTTTTTAATACCATGCTGTTGAGGATTGGCCGAGACACACGAGCCTTGTGTTCATCACTGATTCTGCCCTGTTGAGGCATGTCCAATCCTGACATGTAACTTCCACTTTGTGACATTTTAGACTCTCATGACGGTGTTTAAATAGTTTTATCTCCCCCCTGCCCTGCCTTAGGTTCCTGTCACCAAATTGCTAGAAAGAATTGAGACTTTTGACAAGCTGAGGCAGTTTTTTTTGGTGAAACGAGGTCACTCCAAATCTTCATCTATTTTAGCACGGAGAAGGTATCGGTGTAGCAAGCTTAAAGCTTACCTTTAGCATCCTGCCGTTGCAAATCTTTCCAGGAAACCAAGTTAAAATGTATCAGGAGACTACTGATATGGGTCTTTTTCTTTTATTTTTTGTTTATTTGTTTTTTAAAGTGTCATGCCATTAAAAATAAGCTTAATAAAATAAAGACTTCACTTTGTGACCTGATTTTCAGATGTTTTTGTTTACAGTTAATATTTCTATATTTTATTTTACATTTCTTGCAGTTTTTAAAGGAGTGAATCTCAACTGTGACACAAACAACACAGAACATCGCACCAAAAAAATCTCAAAGGATCAGCTGATTGTGAGGCGAGGCCAGCGGTTCACCGTGAAAGTTGAACTGACACAGTCGTTCAACCCCAATCTTTACCCGCTCACCATTACAGCAGTAACAGGTTGGTCCACCATTAAATAATGTATTATTTTTTTTGTAAAAAATGCAAACATATTGTATGTAAACCCTCCCAAGTTAAATCCTTATAATAAAAAATATGTCCAAAGTGTACAGAAGATGCTGTTTGATGGGCACTGAACAAATATTTACTGACCCAAAGCTGTTGACTAGGGCTGTCACCATTAATCACCGTTAATTAATGCCAAAATCACCATATCGGCATATCTCCATTAACGGGTTAACGTGGATCACCCTTTGTGTGGGGCTGGACTGCGTCAACGCGTTAGCACGGGTAGCTCGATTAACGTATTAGCGCCGTCCAGCCCCCAGTGTTGGGGAGTAACGGAATACATGTACCACCGTTGCGTATTTAAAATACAAAATATGAGTAACTGTATTCTGTTACAGTTACCGTTTAAAAAGGTGGTGTTCAGAATACAGTTACTCTGTTGAAATAAATGGATTACACAGCGGTCTTTTCCTGTTTCATATGTTAGGCTTTGCCCTACACTGTGTTCGTGTTTTCCTCAGCAGCCTCTCTCTGTCTCTCACTAGCAAAGTTGACCCAGACAACAAAGTAAAGCTAGTTTTCGGCTACAAGCCCGACACGGAACCCACCGTATTAGCCAGAGGACCTGTTTTATATACGCGCGGAATAGTTTTCTATACGAGATCGCTGCAAAAAGTGCAGACTTACCTAATGTCCACCCTACTGTTACTCACTTTATATTAAGATTTAAAAATCTAGTTGGTATTGGTATGGCGAGTAACCTTCAGTAATAGTAATACATCACACAGCAATAGTACATTCATGTAGTTGTAAAAGCATGATAATATATTAAGTAATCCAAAGTATTCAGAATACGTTACTCTCATTGAGTAACGTAACGGAATAGTTTACAAAATACATTTTGGGGCATGTATTCTGTAATCTGTAGTGGAATACATTTTAAAAGTAACTTTCCCAACACTGGCAGCCCCACACAAAGGGTGATCCGCGTTAACCCGTTAACGGAGATATGCTGTGTTAACGCGGATTTGGGGTTAACGTCATTTTAACGCAATTAACGCTGACAGCCCTAGTTGGGACTCAAAGCAAAAACCTCCAAGCCCATTGAAGGCACCCTGTTTGAGCTTTGGAAAGGTTTGGATCCAGGAGAAAGTCAGTCTGAACAATTGATAGCTGCAAACTGTGCGTGTTTGGTTTATATAATTTGAATTTATATTTTTTTTTATTTAAATATTTAGTTTGCAGTTGTGACACTTTATAGTAAATAAAAGGGATGTTTGAATATTGATTTCCATGTATCAACAGGAGTTTGTTCATGTTTGCTTACTTTTGTTTTCTCTGTTTTTTTGTTGCTGTTATTTTTTATCGTTGATATTAACTATTATTTAATTTTTGAAAGATCTGTATGGATACATGTGAAGAATTTTGTGAAAATCAATAAAAAAAATATAAATTTAAATAATAAATAACGGCTACATGTGGTTAAGTGTAGTTTAAAAAGAGGACCCAAACACAGGAACCAGAATCAGGTATTCCCAACAAAAAGCAGGTTTTACTAATGAGCAATTAATTAGTAAAAAAAAAAAAAAAAAAAATAGGGCAATCAGGAGAAATAATATCAGGTGAAACCAATGAGGGTGGGGCAAAAATTGAAAGGGCGAGGAAAAAGCCAGACAAAACACATAAGGGAAAGGCTCTTTTTATAAATAAACTAAGCTTTACTTAAAGGCGTTTTGCCAGTCAGCACAGTTGGATATGACCATTGTTTGTCTTTTAAACTATCTTTCAGCCTTATGTTGCAATCAAACATAAAATGAGCATGTGCGAAAGTCTTGAGCCACTCCTGGGAAAGACAGCAATGAAATGAAAATTTTTACAATTCTAAGGAGTTTGAAAATCAGTATTCGGTATGGCCATCTCTATTCCTCGATGCAGTCTGAACTCTATTAGGCAAGCCTTCTTGTAGTTTTAAGTAGCTTTCAATGATTGTTTTTTGAACGTTGGCTGTCATTTATTCTATTCTCCATCAAAATGGGAAAGACAGTCTATTAATTTTGTTCTATTATGTGTTTTTCTATGAAGATATGCTTTTTCTGCATTGGCAGTGTGTTTGGGAACATTTTCATGCAGTAAAATTTAGTCATTTGCCCTGTGTTGACTGCTGGAAAAGATGCAGGTGTAACTCACACTGGTTCATGATGTCTGTCTTTCATGTACACTCTGTATATAAATTAATGGCTTGTTGGTATTGTATTGTCACATCTATGATCTCTGTGACTCCTCTCTACAGGAGAAAATCCATCCGAGGACCTGGGAACAAAGTCATGCTTTGGTATCCCAGACAAAATCCAGCGTTCGCCATCAGCAAAGGCAGTGTGGAAAGTGGAGCTAGAGAAGGGGTCCAACCCACCAACAGGCTCCTTGAATTTGACCATTACCCCCCCAGCTGACACTCCAATCGGAAAGTACAACTTAACCGCCAGACATAGGGATGAGGAAACGTTGTTGGCAGAACTGGTAGTGCTCTTCAATCCCTGGTGTTCTGGTAAGTTATCTTTCTATCTGCCCACCTGTTTTCCAGGCTCTCCAGCACTGTTCATCTGTTGCTGTTGTTTTCCTTAAAACCACTGTATATCCATCCATTAATCCGTCTGTCTCATGTGTTTATCCCTATTCCCGCCTCTGTAGATGATTCAGTGTTTATGCAGGATGAGACAGAGAGACAGGAGTTTGTGATGAATGAACGTGGTATAATCTACAAAGGAAGTGGGAACTACATCACATCTACTAACTGGGACTTTGGCCAGGTATAAACACACACACACAGACTGTGTAGGGCTTAGTGGATTTGTGATTCTAGGTTTGATAAATCAACACTGAAAAGTACCACATTAATCATGTTTTTAACAATCAGTCTTTTATTCTAAGAGTTCTATTGTTCAGTATGGCAGAGGCGCAAATATGATGGTCACCATTGTTAATGGCTTAACTCCTTAATCAAAGAGACATATATTTATATGGTGTGAGACTAGTGTAGATCATTTTTAACATGCTATTATGAAGAATAGAGTAGTGACATTTTTAGATATTAGCTGCTTCAAGTTAATATTTTACTTTAGAATTAATTAGCTAATGCAAATGCTTCGATTATTTTTGACTCTGCCATTAAGTACGAATAACCTACAGCACTGTAGTTTAAGATAAGCTGCTCTCTTCCTGTCTAGTTTGAAGAGGACATGGTGAAGATTTGTCTTAAGATGTTGGATGTCAACCCCAAACACCTGGCAAATGCAGCCAATGATGTTTCTGCTCGCTGTAACCCCATCTATGTCAGTCGTGTGGTCAGCGCCATGGTAGGATATTTATGTATATACATGTGTTTTGGACAGATGTACTGTATTTGCACTGCAAGTTTCACCAAGAAGGTAATTTAAAGCATTTTACATAACGTTTAAAAGGCATCATCAACAAAATAAAGCATTAATTATAAAGCATTACTATAAAGCATTAATTAACAAAACCTTTTGTTAATTAATGCTTCATAGTCATTTTGAGGGGAGCCAAAGCTCACTCACTCACTCGCTCACCTTTGTTTTCCTGTTTTGCTCCAGATCAACAGTAATGATGACTCTGGCGTCCTGGAGGGACGGTGGTCAGCTCCATTCTGGGGTGGAACTATACCCTCTCACTGGTCTGGCAGCTATCCCATCCTCAAGCGTTGGTATAACATCGGCTGCAACCCAGTCAAATATGGACAGTGCTGGGTATTTGCAGGAGTGATGTGTTCAGGTACTGACTAACTCTGCAAGTCCTCACTTACATAAAGTATCTATTTAGATGGGTAATATGAATACATACCTAAATATCTGTTATATATACAGTATGTGTTTAGGCAAGTGAAATGAGAAATAAGAAATACGCTGCTTTATATGGCAGGTGCTTTAGTTTACATACATTATCAACTTTGCTGGGTATACCTGATGTTTATTCATCCAAATATTTAATCAGCCAATCACAAGGCAACAACTCAAAAACTTAATGGTCTATAGACATGGTGAAGGTGCTCTGCGATAGACTGGCAACCTTCACAGGGTGTACCATGCCTCTCACTCTATGGCAGGTGGGGTAGGCTCCAGCCCCCCTGCAACCCTGAATCAGATAAGCAAAGGAGAAAGGATGGCTGGATGGACATGGTAAGGAAGACCTGCTAAAGTTCAAACTGTATCAGAATTGGGGAGAAAGGTTGTATCACCTGGATGATTGAGAACCTTCACATTTAAGTGACTTTAAATGTTACGTGGTTGATCCTACCAGTCGGCTGGTCTGAGTATTTCAAAAACTGCTGATCTACTGGAATTTTTTCACGCACAAACATTTCTAAGGTTTAAAGTCCTTAAAAGAGAAACTCAATAAGCAGCAGTTCTCTGGGTGAAAATGTGTTGTTGATGATAGCGGTCAGAGGATAATGGCTTCAAGCTAATAACAGGGAAAAAATAACTCAAATAACCACTCACTACAACAAAACTATTCAGAGACCTAAAACCTAGAAACTATAAGTATAACATAAGCAGAAAAACATAAAGAGAACCAGACCCATGAGCAACAATAAATCAAAGAATATTAATTAAACCTGAAACACATACGACATGACATCTATCCTCTTTTGTATCAACGGTTCTGGCTGGTACTTGTGGAGCAATGGTGCCTGGGATATTTTCTTTGCAGGCTTTGTCCAATTTACCAACTGAGCATCATTTAAATGCCACAGCCTACCTGAGGGTTGTCACTGACCATGTCCCTTGCTATATGACCACAGTGGATTAGAACAGTTCTGAATTTCTGAGGAATGTCTCTGTCATTTTGTTGAATATATGCATGAAGAATAAAGGCAATTGTGGAGGCAAAGGGGTCCTAGCAAGGTATATGTACCAAAGTCTCAAGTTTGTTTACAATTGCCAATTTTTTAGATTTTCTATTGCTAATATAGGATTACACTAAAAGTCTGGTAAGCCATAGCTTTACTGGTTTACTGATTTGTCTTTTCCTTACTTATAACTTTCCATCACTAGGCCAGTGCAACAACATTTAACAATAAGATGCTAAACTAATGTACAATTTGACAAATATCACATTTTTAAAAAATCAGTTTTTTTTAATGTCTGTATTTCCAGTAATGCGTCTGCTGGGCATCCCATGCCGTGTGGTCACCAACTACCAGTCAGCTCATGACAGCAACAAGAATCTCACCATTGATGTGTACCACGCTGACTATGGAGTGAGAGAGAAAGAGACCAAGGACAGTATCTGGTAAGATGACACAAGCTCATATGGCTTACTTTGAGAAAGCAAACAGAGACAGGTACAGATCAGAACTTAATTCTGTGGTAAAGAGTTGAACAGTTCCTTTGTACACACACAGAGAGAGAGAGAGACAGTTTCCCTGAGCATTGTACAGTCTTAGTTTTTCACAGAACTAAATAAGGTTAATTTAAAAAACAGAGAGGCACTAACAGAGAGGCACTATATACAACAGAGAGGCACTATATACAACAAACCTGAAATCTTCTTGGTCTCTTCCAAGAGTTCCAAAGTAAAGCGAAATATAACAAAATAAAAACAAAAAGGTTTTTTACATTTTCTATAATTTATCCAATTATTTTTCAGTGGTTTTGGAAAAACAAACACCAGAAACGCTATAGAGCTACAGGGTTGACTTTCAAAAGGTTTTGCTGTTTTTTTCTGTTTTATTAGTACTCAACCACCATCTTGTTCTTGATATGTCAGACTGCATAAAGGAGGACAAATGAAATTGTGTCCAAAAGTCTTAAAGGCTTTTAATCTTCACTGTGGTTTTACAAAGTATGTCTTGTATGCTATGGGCGTGGTGACTTTGTCTGAAAGCTTTTAATCTGTCAATGGAAAGAATGTCCTTAGTGTGAATTATGGTGCCATTTCTCAAGCTTAGGGTAGGGTAGGGTGTTTACCTTACAATATAAAGTTCCTTGATTCAACTGTTGTTGTGATTTGGTGCTATATAAATAAAATTCAATTGAATTGAAGTGAATCACCCAGCAGTTTTTGCCATGTTGTCGAGTTTTTAAAGCCACTGTTGTGTTTCCACTGACTCCAACATCAGAATTTTGTGTCACGTATATGTTTCAGGAACTATCATGTCTGGTTAGAGTGCTGGATGAGGCGAACTGACCTGGCAAAAGATGGTAAATATGATGGCTGGCAAGTTCTGGATCCAACGCCACAGGAGAAGAGCGATGGTACGAACTCTTGTCTCCTCAGATTTTCTTCCTTTGTCTAATGACTTTTCTTTTCCTACTTTAACTATTCATTTTTTGCCAGCAAATATACCAAAAAAATTTAAGTATTGTTTTTGAATGTGATTTTCGATTGTGTGATTTCTTTTCATCTAGTGCTGTTAGTGATGGCAGCTCCATGGTTAGAAAGTTCCATATATAGTGCCATGAAGTTAGAATAAAAACTACTCTGTATTAGTAAAGCGTGTTTCTTTATTTAATGTTCATCCGATGCCTTTTCTTGCTTGTCCTTTTGCAGGTGTATTCTGCTGCGGTCCAGCCTCAGTCAAAGCCATCCTGAATGGAGAAACCAATCTCAAATATGATGCCCCATTTGTTTATGCTATGGTCAATGCTGACTGCATTGACTGGCTGGTTAGTGAACAGAGCTGTACTATATAAATCCGCAAATAACATAGTTAATAGGACCAAAAGAGGAGCAGTCTTTAGTATAATAGCAATATTTTTTATTTCAAGTTTTGTTTTCTATCGTGTTTCTTTCTTTCTGTCCTGGCAGTGTAAAGCTGATGGCACAATGGTGAATATTTTTTCTGACACCAAGAGAGTCGGACAGAGCATCTCCACCAAGGCTGTTGGCTCCAACACAAGGCTGGACATCACAGACAGCTACAAGTACAAGGAAGGTGGGTTCACCTGACAGACATGTGTTTCTTGAAGGTTTAAATGGAGAATTTTGTTCTTTACCCTCCTGATATTATGAAAGTAGATCTCACAAGGGATATGACACTGGACAATCATATGGTAATGATTTGTTAGTCAGAAGTTACCACTGTTATACCACCCCTATTTATAAAATGATTTATGTGATGTGTCACATAAATCCTGAAATGAGCATGTGAGACCAAAATGTTAATTAAGGTCATAGATCAATAGAGTGGTAGTGTAATCTTCACAGACTCTCAGGTTTAAAAAAAAAAAAAAAAAAAATTAGTCCTTTATTTATCCAGGTAAAAAATTTAATTGAGATTAAAAATCTAATTTCCAAGAGAGACCTGACATCATGGCAACAAAAATTTAAATTCATGAACAGAGCAGGATGTTGCATCCGCCTTTTTATATACAGTCCATGGTGCTAACTTAGGCTGTCTTTGGTTCTTTGAATGATAGATAGTATTTGGTGGAAAAAAAAAAAAATACTATATAAACCTTGTTTTAACGGTTCACTAGTGATTTGCAAAGAGATTACAAATAAAAATTGGTTTGGTGACTGTTTTCTCTGTTTTCCGATACTAATAAGAAGGTTAGAAATTCTTTAACAAAATTAATTTTCACTCTCACTCTAAAACTTTCCACTCTTACAGGGTCTAATGAGGAGAGAACTGTATTTAGATATGCCCTCACCAGAGATTACTCCAGAGATGAAGAGGAAAAGAACAATAGAGGGACAAATAATCCAATCCAGAATGGAGGGACAACAAATGGAACTGGGAATGGAGGGACAACAAATGGAACTGGGAATGGAGGGACAACAAATGGAACTGGGAATGGAGGGACAACAAATGGAACTGGGAATGGAGGGACAACAAATGGAACTGGGAATGGAGGGAGGGAAGGGAACAACACAGAGGATAAGACTACAAATAATACAAATGACAGCATCCTTCCACTTCCACAAATAGCCATGCGATTTGAAGAGGTACATCTCAGTTCCTTATATATCTTTTTATTTTTAGAGCTATTCAAGTAGATCTTAATTATATTTTAGTATTTACCTTTATCTTTGTTGTGTGAATTTTCTGTCTACTTTTTACAAATGTAGCAGTGACCTTTTTTCCACGGTTAACATTTTTTCTATTAACAAAAAAAAGGAACTCCCAGAAATACATACGAACAGGGTCAGTGTCAAAAATCTGAGTTTCTCCTCACTGTGCCGTTTGCGTAAATCCCAACAGTACTTTTTGGTTATGCCAAATCTGATAACCTTAAATAATGCCACACAACTTATTTAGACTTTAGTTTAAAAAATAAAAATAAAAGCCCTTACCTGTTTTGCCTAAAAGTTTTCTTGTGCTTTTTTAAAAGAAAGCTGTTGCTTTAAGTAAATGTCAAACAGCCATTTGGAATAAGGTACCGCCCCTCCCTGAGCCTGATTCTGCCGGAGGTTTCTTCCTGTTAAAAGGGAGTTTTTCATTCCCACTGTCACCAAAGTTCTTGCTCATAGGGGGTCATATGATTGTTGGGATTTTCTCTGTATGTATTATTGTAGGGCCTACTTTACAATATAAGGCGCCTTGAGGCAACTGTTGTTGTGATTTGGCGCTGTATAAATAAAATTGAATTGAATTGAATTGAATTTGTGGTGCTGCAGGTATCCAAGCCAATGGACGGTCAGGACGTGAGCCTGAAGTTGGTGCTGAACAGTGAAAGCCGCACTGCCAGGCCTGTGTCCATCAATATCAGTGTCCAGGCCATGAGATACAATGGCTCACCAGTTCAAAACATCCAGACTGAGACAAAGGAAGAGACACTGCTGCCTGGGAAAGGTGGGTAAATTGCTGAGGAGTTTCTCACAAGTGTTTTTTTTTTTTTTTTTCTGGGGGGGACTGCAACAACTATAATTGTCTCTCACTCCCTTTGTCTGCTCCAGATCTGTCCATTCCTATCTTGGTCCCCTTCCTGGTGTACCACAAACACATGGTAGGCTCTGACAGCATGAAGATTTCAGCTGTAGTCACAGATAAGCTGGAGCCAAGAAACGTATACCTAGCAGTGAATGATGTCATTCTGTTGAATCCTCCTATGTCCATCACAGTGAGTAAAAAACTACCATCTCTGTGTCGCCTTAATCATTATGTTACTTTGTTTGAAGTAACTTTCACATTAGCTGACTGCTGCTGATTTTTGATAAAATAATATATTATATTTAAATAGGATAATTATACTCCTATAAATACTCTTATAATATAATTATACTTAATTATGTTATATGCCTTATAAATAAATATAGAACATAATTTCTAAAAAAAAAATTATAAAACTAAAGTCTGCAACTATGCCAGCAGCTACTTCAGGCTTTTCTTGGCCATAGGAGGACTCTGAGCAAATAATGCTACAACTGACATGTTTCTTTTTGTTTTTTTGTTGTTGTTTTTGTTTACAAGCGTGATAGATGCATAAAAGCTTGCTAAAGTAGCACAAAACAAATAAATAAAATAACTAGCTATAAGTTGGTATAGGTCAAACTGAGCCTGACTGCTAGATGAGTAGTCAGTTCCTATTTATACAGATCATCTTCAGCAGCTTTGGTGTCTATACCAAATTTTGTGTTTGTCCATTAGGGATCGAAATGTGACTCCTGTATCTGTAATTTGATATGATGTGGGCTATCAGGTTTATTTTTCATGCATTGCTAACAGTAAAAAAAAAAAGAGGCTGGATAAACTGAAGGTATAATTTGTAGTTTATATTTTCAAGCAGGTTGGAAGCAAAACTGGACATGCAAAGATTTTTACATCGTTTTACTGACTAATAAGTAAACAGTGAGATTTTTGTTTTTCAGGTTAATGGTCCAGTGAGACTGAACCAAAGGACAGTTGCTGAAGTAGTTTTCATGAACCCGATCAACAAGATGCTGACGGACTGCACTCTGACTTTGTCTGGAAGTGGTCTAGTGGATGGGGAGGATAAATGCATGTATGTGTGAAAGATCTGCTACCTTATTTATTCAATTTGAGCCAAGAGGGAAAGGCAGTAGAAATACTGACTGTGTGAGTGAATGAGTCAATGCTCTGTCATTAAGACAGAGAATCTAGAATTTCATTTTTATTCTTTCTCCTGCAGCCTCTGGAAGTGTTTAAGGGTCTGAGAGTAACCTGAAGATTAAATATAAAAACAGAAATCAAATTTGAATTCATAAGTACAAATTGGTTGCTTGTCTCTCTAATCTTGATAAAAACCTGCTCTGGAGCGGTTTAGGTCTGCAGCATAAGTTATATAACTATAAACAACAGTGAGAAGCAAACCACCTTTGTAACACTGAAAAACAAGTGTTAGCTCTGAAGTTACCTGAATAAGCCCAGATCCTGCTTCATAGTACAGGCCTCGGGACTTCCTAAAGAACCTAACCCCAGCAAAATCCCTTGAAGGAATAATGACAAGAGGGTCATCTCTTTGTAAAAGTTTTTTCCACAGTCTGAAGTTTTCAGATTTTACCATATCTCAACATTGTTTGGATGTCTGGCAAAGTTGTCTTTTCAACAGGCTTCTAGCGAGTTGTTACTGTGTATAAAATGTTATGTCAAATCCACAAACTAAACATTGACCTTAACAGTTCTTTATTACTCTTATGTTTCCCACAGACTTCCAAATCTGAGGCCAAGCAACAGGATACGTATCCAGTTGACCTTTTTTCCCAAGAAGACTGGAAAGAAGACTCTCATGGCTGACTTTGACTGCTCCTCCTTCAGAGACCTCAAGTGCACCTGCACTTTCGATGTTCTACCATAAAACCTACCAGTTTAATTAATTCAGGCCTTTCATTCATTCATTCATTTTACACAACTCTCTCTCTCTCTCTCTCTCTCTCTCTCTCTCTCTCTCCCTATATATATATATATATATATATATATATATATATATATATATATATATATATATATATATATATATATATAAAAACTTTGAGGTTGCTTTTAAAAAGCAACCTTTGTGGTTCCTTTCTTTCATTCGCTGATTTTCAGAAGAAAAAACAAGTTTGTGCTTCTGGACAGAAAGTGCTGCACTGATGTTTCATATAAATGCCGCATTCACTGTCACCATGTATTCTGACACAAAAGCTGACACTACTACATATTTTAAGCTGTTAGGGCCACTTCAGGTACAAACTCTCAGCTAATTCTCATGTAAAAATGAATGTTTACATATTATTAAGAATTTAGCTAAACCTGTTGTACAAACAGCAAACTGAAAAACAGACACTTGTATTCTCACTGTGTGTTTTATCAGACTCTGAGCTTTATTAACTACTCTTAAAATATGTATTGGCTAGTGTTCCTGCAAGCTTATTCCTGCTCCTGAAGGAAGCTAGAAGCAAGCACACGGCAATCACAGCAGAACAGTAATATTTTTAAAGCGCTTGCCTGTCAGATTTGCATCTGCTAAACAAACTGGACCTCTTCATAGTGTTTACGAATGGTACGACACAGTAAGATTTCCTTGTGTTTGCATAAATTCCTCTGGCCTGTTGATGAGAAGGTGTTAAAGTGCCTCCCTGTGGCTGAGAGGTAAACTGGCCTATACTCGTGTGTTTTATTTGAACTGTAGATTTTGCACATTTTTATGACTATACAAATAAAATGTTTATTGGAAGATGGTTAACATTTTTGTTTTTATTAGTAATGCCTCTGGCCTTTCTGTCATACTAAGAAATTGTATTTTTCAAGAGAGACCTGAGTGTTCTTACACACTACAACTGTCACTCACTGATTATTAAGGAGCACAGAGGTACAATTTCAAACTAATTTACGTGTAGCCTTAAGAGCAAGCACAATGACCAAAAGGAATTTTGCCATCCTTTGATATTGTCATTGATAATTCATGGTAACCGTTTCTGAAAATTTTTGTATTACCATGAATTGAAGCATATTTTAGCTTTTCTCCGAATTCTCTAAAATATTATAAGCACATACTAATCATAGAGTTTACATGTGTAAAATAAAAACCATTCTGGGGAATGATTATATATTGTATTGCCTGGACCATAGCCCAGCAGTCACAGACCAAGATCCTGAGCACAAAGAAAACATGCACACAGAGACCCCAACCGGCCCAAACATCAAAGGCACACTGTAAACATTCAAAACTGAGCAATTTTTTTTAAATTTTTTTTTTATTTATTTTTTTATTTTTTTTTACATTTTGTCTGACTTTCAGACTATCAGTACTTCTTTTGCAGTTGTGCACATATATTTTCTCAACTCCGTTTACAAGATTTCTAACTCTAATAGAAACTCATTTTTGTACATTTAAATTGTACTCGTCAAACGAGATTCCAAAAATAAAAATAAATAAATACATTTAGATTTAAATAGGACACGATGTACCATCGCGAGATTTATGTCGAAACACAATTTGCTCTCTAAATAGAAACCGAACAACTGGTTCTCCCTATCTCATGAGGCGTTCAAGATACAGAAAGGATAGTGCAAATGACTTTTCACCACGAAAGTAAAACGAGCTGCGCTTTATTATAGCTTCACGATCAAAAGCTGAATCATATATAGAAAATCTGCGTGTATTATCTTATAAAGTTAAAATTATTGTGGCGTTTACTGTTGAAAACTCAACCAGTGAGTAGTTTGTGATTTCTGGTCTCTGAACACACTTTGATCAGATGGTCACCAGAGGGCGCGCCATGCATGTAAAAGTCCTACACTGACCACAGTACTTGAACACAGCGTTAAGACGAAGCGAAACCGATATCGCAAACTGAGAAGTTACTAGAGACTGCCGGCAAGTTCCATTTACCTTCCCCTGTACTAAACTCTCTACCCAGTCAGAGTGTGGGTCTCAGCCACCGGGACAACATACATGCACTGAGTAATGCCATTATTAGCAGCGTTTATAAGGGTAACAGATAGTTTGTGAAGAGGGGAACTTCCTCGTTGTGATCTCTCAGACTGAGCAACCGGTAAGACATGCTAATAGTCGCAAAGCTATGCTACGCTATGTTAGCTTCCATAAAACACCATTCAAAACCCACACGAGTTAGCATTACTTAGCTAGCGAGCTAACGCATAGAAAGAGTGGGAGTAATACAAGTTCAAGCAAAATCTCGAGGAAACAAGGTTCAGTTGTGGCTCTTTTTGAAAGTACGATTTAAGTGATGGTTTGGAGAAAATGTCGTGAACAGAATATGACTGTGCAACTGTTAGCGGCGAGCTAGGTACCAGATTAGCACACAGACGAGCAGGCTTGTTGGTTGTTGGTGTGGGGTTTGTAACCTGAGATTTAACTGATTTAAGTCAGGCCTGTGGAGTATGTGAGTGGAAACTATTAGCTGACATCAAATCTCAGTATTATTATTATTGTTATTATTATTGTTGTTGTTGTTGTAAGGCTTCAGAAGCTGAAAGTGAAAGTATTTTTATTAGTTTATGATTCTCCGACACTGTCTCTGTTACAGTAAATGTGATAATCAGGTTATATGTCAGAGGTATCTCTAAAATATCAAATTTCTCAAACAACAAGGTCCAGAGTGGATCCATGTTATCCACATCTAGCATTTTCTTCATCCCCTCCAGAGCTGGGTGCAGGATTTCACTCTATACATTTTTGTGGACACAGTGTTAATTAATTAATTAGATAAAAAGTAAAGACATGTGGAAGACAACATAAAGCACCACTGCAAGAAAACAATGATTTCAACTTAATTAATTGTTTAATTGTTGTACAGTGTAGTTCTAACTAATTTAAATTTTGTTTAAGATTAGACAAGATATGTTTTATTGATTCCAGATTGGAAAATTCTTTAATTCTACAGCCCTGCCAGTGGCCAAAAATAAGCCTGTGTCCACTAAGCAAAGCTTAGTGGACAGAGAAAATGGAGAAAATCCTCTTTGAGAAACTAAAATCTCTAAAAAAAAAAAAAAAAAAAAAAAAGTATTTTTTTTTTCTCTCTAGTTTTGCTTAAAAACACAAATTTTTCAGATTAATTGTCAGTTTTAGGTCAACACTGATGAATAGGGATGGGTATCGTTTATTTTTTATCCGATACCGGTGCCAAACCGGTACTTTTGAAACGGTGCCGGTGCTTAAACGGTGCTCAAACCGGTGCTTAAAGAATGGAGAATACAAAATTGGTCCAAAAACCTCTCATGTTCAGCCTTTTTTTTGTAAAAAGATAACAATGTTAGCCTTTTCTGCAGCTATAGGGCATATATGGCATCACTCTTGGTAGGAAGCAGTGCTTAAACAATGGAAAAAACACAAACTTTGTCCAAAAACCTCTCATGTTTAGATGTTTTTTTGTAAAAAGATAACAATGTTAGCCTTTTCTGCAGCTATAGGGCATATATGGCATCACTCTTGGCAGGAAGCAGTGCTTAAACAATGGAAAAAACACAAACTTTGTCCAAAAACCTCTCATGTTTAGCTGTTTTTTTTTTTGCAAAAAGATAACAATGTTAGCCTTTTCTGCAGCTATAGGGCATATATGGCATCACTCTTGGCAGGAAGCAGTGCTTAAACAATGGAAAAAACACAAACTTTGCCCAAAAACCTCTCATGTTTAACTGTTTTCCACTTTTTCTTTGGTCATTTTAGCCTTTTTGGCCCGGGTGAAGGGAGTATCTGCCATCAAACAAGAAGACAGCCGCATGTAACTACAACGGTGTTTGCTAGTTCACCTTACATGCATTAATTTAATAATGTGGTTAGCGTACTCAACGTTAATTACACACGAACAACATGAAGCTACTCACGCAGAGGAGAACGGCTGCTGCTGCCATCATCATCCGTCATCATTTCTGCTACGCTGACAGGGCTAGGGGTCAGGACGCTACTCTTCGGGTTTTTGGGGGATGTTGCTAACTCCGGGTCCAATAACAGGCACCACACCCGCAGTAGATGTGCACGGTGTGAGGTCTCGCTGCAAGCTATCAAACACGGCGCATTTCTCGGCTTTAAAAAAAAACGCTATGCGTCGCCAGGTGTTTTATCACATTTGAGGTGTTACCTCCTTTGACAGTATCACAGTATCAGCTTAAAGCACTTGTTGCAGGCTGCTGAGTTTGCACCTTTTGCTGTGAAGTACAGCCAGACTTCTGACCGCTTCGCCTTGGGCATTTTTAATCTGTAGCTCTGCTCTAAAAGAACGTACGTACCTGGCCCCGCCTACTATCCTCGGAAACGTAAAATGATTGGCTAGAATTGGCTCAGGAAAAAAAAAGCACCGAAATAAAGCACCGAAATGTGCGCTGCTTTTCGGTCTGGTTACTACCGTTTATGTCAGAACCGGTGCCATCATGGCACCGGACACCGGTACCCATCCCTACTGATGAATACAGTAACAAAAAAACAAACAAAAAAACAAAAAAAAACTTCAAGCTGATCTTCAAACAATGATGGTATATGGCTGTTTTGTCTTAACCTGTAGTGATGAGAATTTATTAAGTTAAACCCTATAGGTTTGACTCTTGTCTGGGTATCAGAGAGAAACAGTAATAGTGGTAGATCCTAACAGTTCAACAAGTCATCGCTAACATCGGACCTGTCGTCTTCTGTGTGCAGAGCTACACATACACTGCCACAGTCTTTCTCACATGAAGGAGCATCTTTGACAAAAAATATAGATGCAAGATTCTCTTGATTGACACATAAACAAAGCTGTGTAACAACTAATATATCAGTTTTTTTCTTTACAAAATTGTTGTAGAAACACGTGCCTCATTCAGCCGCCACACAGAGGTGGGGAGGTCCACGTTATTCCTTTGTATGAATAGAAATCCAGTATTTCATTGATGAGTCATTTCAGTTACATTTCAATTGTCTGATGTTTTAATCCACAGTTAAAGCAACCATTACTGTATCATTTTAGGGTAGGAGACAGTAAGAAGACATGCCACCAAAACAAAAGTCCAAGTCCTGGGCTGAGCTGAAACAAGCTGGCAATGAATGTTTCAAGACAGGCCAATACGGCGAGGCCACAAATCTCTACAGCCAGGCAATCAAAGCGCTGGAGAAGAACAGTAAGTATTATAACCTGAGCGTACATACACTTCACCGAGAAATGAGTGTGAAGTACGTTTTATGTTCCTGTGACCTTATTTGATATAAATCTGCATTTTCCTAGGGATGGAAATTGATCAATTTAGTGGTTCCAATTCCATTAGAGGTTCATGTTGTCTTCTCATTCGGTTCTCACTAGGGCTGCCACAAACGATTATTTTGATAATCGACTAGTCACCGATTATTTTTGCGATTAGTCTACTAATCAGATCATGCATCCACTGGACGTACAACATACAGCTTATTGCACCAGCATGCATCTGCTCTTATATAACTATCATTAGCTTACAGCTTTAAGTGTTTAAGGTATGTGCTAACTAAAAAATAAAGACAAGATGATAGTTTATTAAATTTTAATGAAATTTGCAGATTGTTTCGGTGAAGTTTATAAACTCAGCCGTCTGCTCCTTGCTATCTAAAATATAACAGGACACCGGAGTATATTCTCGAGCATCTCACACTTCTAATCAGTTGTCTGCTTGACGTTTATTCAGCTGTGTAAAAACTATAACTTTAATCTCAGCCAAACTGATTTACTCAGGAACAAATAAAATACTGAAAAAAGCCAAACAATAACATTTTTAAGTTATCTAAGTGACTTATATATCATATTTAACCTGAGTAGCGAAAGACGGTGGTGGGTTTGAAAATGATTTGCCGGGAGTCTGGTGTTCTCACCGGCTCTAGCGAGCCTTGAACCCCGGGTAGCTATCGAGCTGGTGGGTAACAGACGTCTCCGAAAACATCGGAGCGCTTTTGAAAATATGTGGTGTCTTGATAAACTGAGCAGATATTTGAGGTTTACACAGCTACATTCTTGCCTGAAAATATGTTAAACGTTTATTTTGTGACCCAGAAAGAATAATAAGAGTAATATTAAAACTAACTAGCTGCCGCCATTGTTGGAAACTGAGCAGGGCCGCACTAATAATTCTGGGACACAGCTTCTTCTTTTTCGGGGTTTGACGGCAGCTGGCATCCTTGTACATGCAGTGCTGCCATCTTCTGTTTCAGTCCGTTATTACACTCTTAAATCCTACTACTTATTCCTGCGTCTTTTGGGATCTTACAAAGCTTCAAACGACGCGTCGACTATTAAATTAGTCGTCGATGTAATCGTGACTAGTCGACTAATCGTGGCAGCCCTAGTTCTCGCTGGCTCCTTTGAGACTCACCACCATCATTAAGCAGCATATCCAGAAACATTAAATTCATGCAGATTAATTGCATGTGTGTGGTCAAGTGTTTGTGCATGCTGGAGGTATTTCCCCTCTTTGTTGACCAGTATTGAGGTTGTCAAAAAAAAAAAAAAAAAAAAAAACATTACACAGAACACTTTTCTTAAAAGAAATGCTTTTTACTTTTTAATGTAGTACTTTCCTACTCCCAAGAGGAAGTAATTTGCTAAAGGATTATTTGTTCATAACTTTCATTACTTTAACATTTCACTACTGTAAAATGACCTAAAATGCATTTTCTGATAGTTACCAGTTAACAGTATAAACTTACCGGCACATTCCTGTTCCTCAACAAAAATCCCTATCCTAATGCAGACACACATACAGTCTTTCTCTTAGTATTCAGTTATGAACACAAAGCAAAGATGAAAAGTAGCACAAGGAGACTTCACAGTGATCATGATTCTACTGTAGAAACATTACATTACTTTTGTGTTTCTCCATAAAAATAGAAGTAGAAATGGAGGCTGCAGCCTGACTGCTCATCCGTTTTTTACCTGTTGAAGTTCAGGGTTTGGGTTCAGGGGTTGGTATTTACTCAGCTTTAACATCACTCTGGGTCCTTGGCTAGCTTAGTGTTAGCATGCTTGCAAAGGGCCAAAGTTGTATTAGCAACATAATGCAGTTGTTTCTGTGCTGGATGTAGTTTGCATTCTCATCCTTTTGTCCAATAAAAATAAGTACATGCTGTAGCCTGTGCTGCTATTTTCCTCCTCCGGCACACGGATAAGCAGGATCTAACAATTCCAAGGAATTGAATTATTGGGAACCGAACCTATTACTGGTTCTTAATTCCCATCCCTACATTTTTCTACTTCTTTTTTTTTTTAAACTGGCATACAAAAAATATTAGGAAGGGCTCTTGGCATAAAACTCTGCCAAACAAATATGCAAAGCTACCTGCTCTGGTGACCCCTTGTGAATAAGGGAGCAGCAGAAGATAGCTAGTAAAACAGGTCTTAAACAATAAAATGAAACCCATATGAATGTAAAACCAATGTTGTGTTTTTTTCTTCTTCCTTTCCATTGGCTCTGACTAAAACCTCTTTGGAGAAAATCAGTGTGTGTACACTAACATCCCAAATGAATATACTCAGTCTAGGTTGTCTCTCTATCTGCTTCCTCCACTTATGTGTGCAGAGGTGCACACATAAGTGCAATTAGTACTGCAATTAGTATTTAGTATTGCAGTACAGGGAAAATGCTATAAGAATTGAGTGCAACATTAAATTGTATCAAATCCCCCTTCCTCCTTCCTCGCTAGTCGCAGTTTCAAACATAGCTATTGTAGCATCAGGGAACAGCAAAGCAGTTTTTGAGAACTGATGCCATGTTGCAATCAGTAGTGACTTAAGACCTACAAATATTTTACAATGTGCTTGACAACATTACAATGCTGTGTTGTGTGATTGTGTGATTTGTGTTTTCTGGCCATTTAATGAATGTTTGCTTTCTAACAGTTGTACATGTCTTCAGATTAATAGGGTTATTTGTTTGTTGACGATCTGCTCTTAAACACACTGTTTTCTTCCTGTTAAGGTAAAAGGAATCCAGAGGATTTGGCCATTTTGTATTCAAACCGTGCAGCCAGCTACCTGAAGGATGGCAACTGTGGGGAATGTGTGAAAGACTGCAATATGTGAGTGGGATGATGCAATTTGTATTTCATGCATCTTTCTTTCCTCAAATCTTACACCCTGATTTTCTTATTTGGGGTGTTCGATTGTGTGAGAACATCCAACCTTTGGTAATGTAATATATGGGAGACGCTCAAGTACATGAAATAAAAGGAATGTTTTGTTCTGTTACAGCTGTTTATGGACTTCTGTAGCTTTGTCCATTAAGCTTATTGTTAAATTTTTAATGACGATACGCCCATTCTCAGCCTGTTCATTATCAAAATATTATCTAAATTATGATTTTAACATGTTTTCTTTCAGGTCTCTGGAGTTATCCCAGTTCAATGTGAAGTCTCTGCTTCGTCGTGCTGCTGCCTACGAAGCTCTGGAGCGTTACAGGCAGGCTTACGTAGACTACAAAACTGCTCTACAGATTGACTGCAACATAGCAGCAGCTCACGATGGCACCAACAGGTATGTTGTCTGTTAGCTGGCTGAGTGATGGTTATATTTTAACTTACAATCTAAAATTTACCATCTCTGAGTTTCTATAAAGCTATCAATCTGTCAATCCTTTCCGTGTCCGGGCCGGGTGAGGTTTCCCGTGTTGGGTCAAATTAAGCCGCAGGCTCCACTCCTGGTGGTGCCCTTCCGTCAATTCCTTTAAGTTTCAGCTTTGCAATACGAGCCTTTGCAATCGCATTGTGAACAATATCAACATAATGTGTTTGTATGGCATATTACTGCCAAGTAGACCAATCACAGTTGTTTCAGAGTTCGATTTTCCGGATTCAAATGAACAAATCTAATCAGTTTACACTTTACAATTTACAGATTTGCAGAAATATCAGTAAAGAAATATCTGTTTTAGGTGGTTTAAAAAAACAGATGGTTTACAGGGCTCTAGAGTGCGACCAATTTGGTCGCAAATGCGACCAAATTTTTCAGTGGTGCGACTAAAGAAAAATATTTTCGGGTAACAAAAAAAAAAAAAAAAAATCTCTGCAACTCTCCGTGTGGTCAACAACAGACACACATTATGCCCCTATCGTGGACTAAACCAATCAGAGATAGTCAGCGGGACCTCTCTGATTGGCCGTGGTCCAGTTGAAAGTGCAGGTGGAAGAGAGAGGTGAGTAGCTTGAATAAAGCGATATCAATTCATTAACGGATTCCACACAAAGACGTAAACACAGAGCGGACCCGACGCATCAGAATCAGCTTTGTTTTTCTCGGCTTTCTCACCCCACGGCCCGAACACGGACACGCTGTCGGAGCTTAGCGATTCTGATGCGTCGGATCCGCGCTGTGTTTCCGTCTTTTTTGCGCTAGATTCTGAGCTGCAGGTTTTGTCTCTCCAACCAAAATTCGCCGAGCCAGCAGCAAAAGAAGCAGCAAACTACGCTTCACATTTGATCAATGTCGTCATGAATTCCCTCTGACTTTTGCTGTTTTGCTTCCACCACGATAAAAATCACACTTCATGCACAGCTCTCTCTTCCTCTCTCTCTCTCTCTCTCTCTCTCTCTATCTCTCTGTACTTCAAGAACAGTTTCCTGTCTCAAATCTCTGTTTTCTGCATTATTCATTCGCTTATTACCCACCAGTCTACCGTTGTTTACAGCGCTGTCGGCCGCTGTCTTTTTCTTTTTTTCACTTAAATGACCTCGGACAAGAAAGCCTAATTTCTGCTGTTCAATACTGAAGAAATTTAAACTTCTTAAAATTATGCAAAATTGCAGAATATTGCAGAATATTTTTAAGGTTATCTGCTATAAAACGCCAGACCAGGAAAATCCCCTTCATGTTTTTCTGTGTTTTATTCTCAGTTACTTTGACACAAAGGCATCTGCTGTGATGTTCACACCTCTGATGAAGTCTCATGTGTATCAGTACTGATAAATGATCAGAATTATGATATTTCTGACTGTCTGAGGCTAAATTGAATCGAATCAGGACTTTGAGAACCGGAATCGAATGGATTATAGAAATCAGTGATGATACTCAGCCCTAGTGAGCAGCCTAGGCCTGACAGAAGTGGATGTAGCTGTGGGTAATAAGAAAAGATGAAAAGAACTATTGATAACTTTTGTGTTAAGTTAAGGACTGATCCGTCTGAAATTCATAGCCAGCTCTGACACAGTGCCATCAATCTTTGAATGCTGAAAAAACAGCAGTGTATGCAGAAAACACATTATATGCTGCAATAAATGCACTGCCCAAGTGTCCCCTCTCCCCACTGCCTTTCAGCAGCAGGCAGCAGCAAACAGGTCGTCAGAGGAGCCAAGATGATGATTAAGTTTAACATTTTCTACAATATTGACAAAGCAATTTAAGCACAAGTTTGTTAGTTAATAATTTAGAAATGAATATTGTCTGTATGGACTTCCCCCCCAAAGAAAGTGCACATGTAAAACTGCGGTGTTAAGCGATGCGGTTGAAAAATTTGAGTGCACCTAACTTTTGTGCCGGTACGCCTAAATTTTTAAAGTTAGACGTACCGGTGCACCCATGTCAAAAAGTTAGTCTAGAGCCCTGGTTTATGCATCTTCTTGGTCTGTTGTAGGTTTTAAACACCATTCTGTAATCCACCGTCCCCAAAAAAGAGCTTATGAAACCATAATGAAAATACTCAGACCTGACATTAGACCTACACATAAGTATTTGTAAATACATTCACAGATGTGTCTTCACAGTATCGCTTATTGGCCAGCTCCATTAATTGAAGTAAATATTTTTTTAAAAGATCATAAAAGCTTACAGATAAATATCCAAATCTGCCACCTAATTCTAGGGTGATGCAGCGCTCCCAGCATTTTTGATGTTTTGTAGAGTGACTCCTTGGTTCCACAGTTCAAGAACAGAACCTGAACTTGTGGGCAGACGCACAAAAAGTTTTCAGCTTCTTCTCTGTTCACATTCTTGTCACTGTTGTACTGTTTCTCAGGATGACAAAGGCACTCACAGAGACAGACGGTCCGTCATGGAGAGAAAAGCTTCCTCCCATTCCCACAGTTCCTCTGTCTGTGAAGGAGAAACTTGCCCAGATGTCTGCAGGCAACGCCACCCAACCAAGCCCAACACCTCAGCAGAATGGCACAACGCAAACAAAAAAACCTGGTACATAGATTTATGGAAAAAAAATGTTATTTACATTCTTACAGAATTGATTTGAATTGACTGAGTTCCTTGTTAGTGTCAAAGAGTTGACCAGCTTCATGAAAACATGACCTTTCTTTGGATTTTCTTTTAAGTTACTTAGAGACGGAGCAGCATTATCATATTCAAACTCTCTTTTTTATGCCCCCCACCTTTTACTTACCTTCTCCTCAGCTCCCAGTGATAAAGAGATAAAGAAAGCTCAGGCCTTAAAAGAAGAAGGCAATGCCCTGGTGAAGAAAGGAGAGCACAAGAAGGCCATAGAGAAGTACAGCCAGAGCCTCAAACACAACCCTAGAGAAGTCACCACCTACACCAACCGGTGAGCCTTGAGCATCAGCATCTGTGTCTCTGCAGTGTTGGATTTAATATTGCTCCAACGAATATATCATCCATCATATATTATTTGGTCCTGTGTTTTTGTTTGTTTGTTTATAAAAGAAAGACTCCTACAGATTTAACTAAATATAGCTTTGGCAGTTATAAAAAAACGGACTATATAAGAATAGTAACATGTTCACAAAAGTGGATGATTTTAATATCATTGAAAATGTGTTAAAGTAATTTGCATACCTATGACAGTATTCATAATATATATTTTAAGATTTTTGATTTGATTATTTTTCTCTGCTTTAATATTCAGTTGCTTTATTTAATCAGGAGGTATTTGTACTATGTTAGGCTCTTTCTGTGTAATGCCCATTGCCTATTAAGCCTGTTTTTTAGTGGCTGCTGAAATTTGCAAGCTGTAGCTTATATGGACTAACTTTTTCTGCGTGACTACACAAAAATGCTAAAATCATTAGCTTAGTACACAGATATTACTTTACACTTAAGTCTTTCCTGACTTTTTGACATGAGTAAACATAACACAGTAGCACTAGAAAACAATAACAAACACAAAATTAAATATTAAAGAAGTGCCGGGACTCTATTTCTATGCCGCACTGTGACATGAATTCTGCCCCTTAGCTTGTTATATTTTCTTTCGAGGATCCTTAATGTGGATTTCTGACAATGAATGGTAAAGAATCTGAGAGTGAATGAATAGTGGAATTTGCTTTGAGGGTCTCGAAAAGCGCTATATAAATGCAATCCATTATTATTATTATTATTATTATTATTATTATTATTATTGTTAATCAGTCTGAATCACATGATGGAGCCCTGGACTAAGGTAAATATAAATTAAAAATTAAAAAGTAAACAAAAAACACATTAGCTGGATATTATTTAAAGAGTTTGTTGAAATGGAGTTCAAATTTAAAAATATTTCAGTGACAAATGAGCAAATGAAGAGGCTTAGAAAGCATTTAAACGTAAAGCTTTAGGTGTGTCAGTCAAATAAAAGCTTGGATTAAAAAAAAGAATAATCTTGAAGAACCTGAAAACAAATATGAATTCAGATTCATCCATTTTGGAGTGCTCTGATCACAGAGCGTTATAGATGTAATGAAGCATTTCAGATTAATAATTAATACATCATGGCAACATTATTGTTTGACTTGACCTTCAATTAAAGACGCGCCCAGATGTTTAAATGTGGTTTACTGTGTGTTGTGTGATTAGGGCGCTGTGCTACCTGTCAGTGAAGCAGTACAGAGACGCCATCAGAGACTGTGACGAGGCGCTGGTGATTGACAGCAACAATGTCAAGGCTCTCTATAGGAGGGCTCAGGCTCACAAGGAGCTCAAGGTAAGAGCACGAGTCTTCATCATCGCGCTCCAGCTTCTGATTCCCACACAGCGCAATCAGACGTTAGTTTCAAAAGTGTCTGCAGGTTTTCAAGGTAAGCAACAAAATAAAAAGCATTTCCTGCCTTGATAATTACCAGCGTTTCCCCTGACAGCCTCTCCTCATTAGTAGTCAAAACACACAGAGGAGACAGTAAGCTCGGCACTCACAGCTACATGCAGTGAAAAGTTCAAGTCTGCGTTTGGAGGTTTGAGTTGTCAAAACGACACGAAGAGAGTCGATTCTCCTTCATTTCCACTTGATACTGATTAATGTGATTTTTATCTAGATATTCAATTATCGGTGTCTCCTCTTCCATTGCTTTGAGCAACAGATAACCTGCCAGCGCAAGAAAACAAAAAGAGGGGGCGGGGGGGCAAAATAAACAAAGATTTATAATTTATTTGCATTATTCATGTTCTTCTTTTCCTGTGATTGACAAGTGTGGTATGAGATTATTTATTTTGCAGTCAACTCAGGAAGATGATGAGTCTCAATACTACGTCATTGATCAGAGCTAGCACTATCTCAGCTGGGTTCAAGATCGGGTCACCTAAACACATGATTAAAAATAGCTGTTATTTCAGATAGAGAAGAAACAAGAAGGCTTTGTTTACCGGTTACCCAGACTAGGGCACTAGTCACTCGTTCACTCTTTTTTTGAAAGCTCAGTCAATGCTAACCAACTAGTACCAGCTGTTCCTGTCTTAGTTGTGGGCTTTATATCATTCAGCTGGTTGTGCAGAGAGGAACTCGTTTTTTTTATCGTTTTGGACGGCATTTTTTTCATTGTCACAAAGTACTAAAGGAAATGACTAGTTTTTTTGCTGGGTGACGTTTTGTATCTTGATCTACTTTGAGATGGAATTTAGAAAAAAAATCAGTTTGAACATTTATTTTGTCATGCAGAGAATAAGTGTGACTGTAATCCCGTTTTAATATGAAATGGTAGCTAAACAGAGGTGTATTTAAACACAAGAGAGCCTTCATTATGTGATTAGTGTCACTTGTTTACCCATGTTTAGTGTTTCCCATAGAAATAGATCTTCTCAAAGTAAACTGATTGAGTTATTTTCTCAGATGAATGAAAATTTAAAACTAAATTGCAAAATATAAGGCAGCAGACAAGAGACATTATTATTTACTTGTTAGTTCCAAGCTGGTTTGTTTTTAAAAATGTTCAAGTTTACCGTGTGAGAAAGCACATCTGTCAACTGTGGATTAAATTGCATTGTTCTGAACTTTGTTGATTGTTTTTATGCAGATATTGATCACTGACTCTGTTCTACTGAGGTGTTTTTACTTTCAGTTTCTCTGCCCTTGTCAGCATTGTTTCATTTTTAATCTCTGAAACGTTTTGCCTTCTCCTCTGCAGGATGTCAGAGCCTGCATGGATGATCTGAACAGTCTGTTGAAAGTGGAACCAAAGAACACGGCCGCCTTGAAGCTCCTGCAGGAAGTGCAGAAGAAGAAATGAGGACAGGTCAGGGACTAGAGGCAGCAGTAAGGATGTGTCACTGCTCTGAGTGCAAGGAGCCAAAATCATCTTGTTTTTTATAAGAATCAGTTGGTGGAGAATAGCAGAACAGTGACATGATTCTACTTTCTGTGAGTCCAAGACCAGGCCCGTGTTTCCCAAAACTCCTTCACACTGAATTCCTGTTTCATGTGTTTACTCTCACTTGAACAGACATGAAGTTGGTCTCAAGGTGCTTCTAGAAAACAACATCAGCTCTGGATACTTAGAACTGATGTTGGAACAGGAATGAAGCAGCCTTGGAAATAGTTCTTTTACCATTTTTAGCTTGTCAGTTTCCAATCATCCAGTATTTATGGTTATTTATTTTACTGACACACCTCAACCTGGTTCTGAGAATAAACGTTTACCATCGTCATTTGTAAAACTTGAGCAGGCAGTCAGCTATCGTGAAGCTCCTGCTGGGTGCCAGAACTTAAATTTGATGTTAATGTATATTTTGACAAATAAATTTACCTCAAGGGTATGCACCTAAGGATTTTTCCAAGACAAAAAACTATGATCATATTCAAACCCTGTGAAACGGGTCAGTCAACAAGTTGCTGATGCAAAATCTAAGATGCAGCTGAATGCTCCAAAAAATAAGCCAAGTTGAATCAGACATGACATAGAAATCTGAGAGACTACAGGAATAGCAAAGAGGGTGGCTCTGTGGGTAGGGTTGGCGGTTACTATCAGAGCTTGAGTGTCATGGTACCACTACACGGCCATAAATGACATGAGGAAGGCAAAAAGTGCCTTCATATTAACAGGCTGAGGTTTTTTAGGTAACCATGGATAAACTATTATCTTAAAGTTTAATGAATCCCAAAGTTTTGACAGAAGCTGAAAGAGTTTTTCCTTAGACATCAGTTGCTGTTGAGAAGCCCACTTTAGAGTTAAATCACAAAGCTTCTGTAAACACTGGTGATCATAGAAGTTAAGTTTCAAGTTAATAGCCATTTCAGATGTTTTTACTCTCAGGTAGTGTACTTATTTATCCCATGTTTGGAGTACATGTTTCTGTTTCTAGGCGCTTTGATATTTATAATGTCCATGCCATATAGGATAGCTTGCATAGATTTCCTCAGTAGAGTCTGATCTGTTTAACTTGTGAGGCAGTCATATGCCTGCAGAGCTGTTTGTGTGAGAGTTCAAGTAGCAAGCCTTTGCAGCATATCACTACAGTATGTATGCTTTGGATTTAATTTCCTGGAATAAAGGAAAACGTTTCTTTGGCATTTCTTCTTAATTGGTAGAAGGTGTAGTGATGCTGCAGATCTTGATGTCAACAAAAGAATTGTCTTTTTGTTTTTGTAGGCCAGCCCAGAAGTTCGTACTGCCCTGGTTCCTTCAGCCAAAACGGGATTCAGACTGTCCCAGGAAGTAGGCTCAGTGGGGAGTAAAATTTTGTAATACCTGTACGTTTTGTTCAGAATGATGATCTTTAAAAATTCATGACATGTTTGTGCTTTAAGAACAAGCAGTTGCGAGAAGTAAAATGCTAATGTTAGGACACAAACCAAGGGTGTTAAACTCATTGTAGTTAAAGGGCCACATATGGCGCAATTTGACCTGCAGTGGTCGAGAGCCACAGATAAATTATATTAGTTGACCTGCTAAAGATGTGAAGTGTGTAAATGTTTTAATGAGCCATCAGTTTTAACAATAGTATTTTAGTTCACTGCTTTTGATCCATGCTGGTATCTCAGCAGTACGTTTTATTGATAAAAAATTTAGTTGTTATTGATCGAACTGTCACCTGACATGTAGTGGGTGTGTTGGACCCATGTTTGACTCGCTTGCTATAAACAAACCTCACCAAGGTCACTTGTAACTTTAACGTCACACCACTAGGCTGTTATGGGGCATGTGAGAGATTCTCAGGTGGCCGTCACCTCCTTGCACATTTTTACAGGCCAGTGAAAGACTTGTTGAACGGCTGTTTGATGGACGAATCGTACTGGCTTTTTGAAACCACGAAGGCTTCGATAGTGACGATGGTGACGACTCAAGAAAAGCTTTACTGAACAAAGTATGAAAATCTGTTAACCGCAGACCTTTTTTGAACATCTAAAAAAGAATAAATAAGATAATACATTTAAAAAAAACCAAAAAAAATGCACTGATTTTAAGGCAAGTGAGGTGGAAATAAAACATACTAACTCATTTCCAGGTTGTAAGACTTGTGCAGTCTGTTTATGGTTCAAATTATAACTAAGAGCGGAGTCCTGCTCTGGTTATCTGCATTTATTATCACTGTCACCTTTTGGACACCACATTCTTACTACTTTGCTTCATTTCATTTCTCTCTGTCCCAAGTGAGAGACGTTGGCTTGGTACTTGAGCTTCAGAACATCGACTTGTTCCCCTTCTCTTTAACATATGCAGTATGTGAACCAAGTAGTAGTATCCTCACACGGGTCCTTATGTACAAACTATTGCCTCATTCTGTGAACTTTCTATTTCATTGTAGATAGAGTAAAATTTCTTATTAACTTGCTGTAGCTTAGCATCTCCATCCTGCCTAAAGTGCCTGTGTCCATCTTTCATCTGCTGAAGCTAAAATCATGTTTTTTGTTTTAGTGACAGCATCTCCACACATGTATATCAAGTTATTCATTCAGGGAAACTTTGTGAAGCACATCTATGCTTGATCCTTTGTTTTATCTCACTGTTGTTTTTGGAGTTTGTTATGTTGGTTTTGTCACCTGCTTCTGTTTTAACTGCAAATAAATTTGAGGGGAAAAAAAGATTGAGCATGATCTACCTTCTTATAGTCTTTAAAATAAAATATGACAGCACTTGATCACTTTGCAGAGCATCAGATGAAAATATTGCACATCATGGTTGTACAATAAGTAAGACAAACTAACTACACCCCTACTAGCACATTTAAAGCTTGGTAGTTATTAGCTTACCCCTTTAAGTGCTAAGATTCCTTATTTTGTATATGTGTTGGTGTTCTTGCTTCTAAAAAAGACAAATGACACAAGTGACACGTTTGCAGTTTCCCCCAATTTGCCAAGCTGACCAGCTGCTGCCTACAGCATCATACTTACTGTAGGATTTGATCATCTCATTGATTTATACAATCCTCATCCACAACTACACATGGATTTGCTTGTGTCTATGTAACATAAACGGCAAGAAGGGGAAAAAAAGTATTCTGACATCTGGATGGCTTTGTGCAATTTCTTTTCAATATGACACTAATTATTAAATTTAAAATCTTTCTCACCTACAAAACCTTGATTAATAAGGCCCCATCCTATCTTAATGACCTCATAGTACCATATTATCATGACCAAACACTTCGCTCTCAGACTGGTGGCTTACATGTGGTTCCTAGAGCTTTCAGATGCAAAATGGGAGACAGAGCATAACGCTTTAAGGCACCTCTTCTGTGGAACCAGCTCCCAGTTTGAATTCAGAAGACAGACACTCTGTCCGCTTTTAAGATTAATCTTAAAACTTCCGTTTATTTAAAAACTGATTCCCACAGTTATAGGCTGGATCAGTTTATCCTGAACCATCCCTTAGTTATCCTGTAATAGGCCTAGACTGCTGAGAGGCTTCCCATGATGCACTGGATACTTTCTCTTCTTTGTGTGGGAAAATCTGGGAAGATCAGAACCTTCTGAAGTATTCACACCAGGCTGTCTGGCACCAACAACCATACCAGTTTCAGAGTCATTTAATTCAGCGGTCCCCAACCCCCGGGCCACGGACCGGTCCGTGAGTCGTTTGATACTGGGCCGCGAGAGTTGAGGCTCAAGTGTGAAATTTATGGTTTTCAGGGTGTTTTATCAGTTTTTATCATTATTTTTTAAATCGTTTTTATAATTAACTCTGTGTCCCTGGGTCTTTTCCCGTATGTTATGAATAAATCTCCTTTTTTTTGGTACCGGTACTGGTTTTATTTTGTTCTGTTTATCCGTAACACCTTAAAGGCTGGTTCGTGAAAATATTGTCAGACATAAACCGGTCCGTGGTGCAAAAAAGGTTTGGGACCGCTCATTTAATTCACCTTTCTTCCCCATTCTGATGCTCAGTTTGAACTTAAGCGAGTCATCTTGATCATCTCTGTATAAATGCAGAGAGTTGCTGCCATGTGATTGACTTGGCTCAAACTCTCAGCCCACGTCACCCCTACTTGCAGCCCGTATATTGACGGGAAGAAATATAAGGCAATTTGGCTCTTCGAGTTTATTTATTTGGTAGTTCAATGAAAGGCTTCAGTTAAGATTGAGGAAAAAAAAATTGTGTTCACATTTGCAGTTTTGTTATACAATATTTAAAATTTAAGAAAAACAAACAAAACACTACATTTTTGGAAATATTTGTGGGTGTTTTCTTGTTTTTTTGTACTACTTGAACACTAAAGTGGCCCTCCAATGAGATGACAGTGCCAGCAGTGACCCACAGCTCATTTAAGTTTGAGACCCCTGGTTTAGATATTTTATATTTATTAGGTAATGCATTTAACAAATTGTCCAGTGAGTGTATAATGCTGAACAAAACTCAAATATTTGATCCACATAATGTTAAAATACTTTAGTTCTGGGTTGGACTGCCAACAAATATAAATTATGAATATACACACACACACACACACACACACACACACACACACACACACACACACACACACACACACACACAGTTAAGCATCTCATTGTCATAATTCACATGTAAGTTGAAATACATGTACCGATTAAAGCAGTTATCGCTCATGCTCTTTTGGACAGCAACGTTGCCTAAAGGAGAGGAAGTTCATCAGCATAGTTGGAGAGATCAAGTGTGTCTGAATCTTTGTGCTGTCCCAGAGGATGCAATTTTTGGCAATCTCTAGCTTTTTTTAAACATAAAGATTAGCATATTTTATAGTCAAATGAAAACATCGAATTGATGATACTACACTTTCCATTTGTTTTGTTTGGAGGTCTTCGTCCTCATCTGTACACACAAGTCAGCCTCAAATCGAAAGTGCAACCAAGAAATTGAGATAAGTGCTGTTTTTGTTGGCAGCACACTCAGACATGACTCTTTCCCCAGATCCGGTCCAGTTCCGTCAGGCAGGCAGGAGAGAAGCCAACAACTTCACTTAACTATAAAGCACTTACAAAGAACTACAGCAGCTTGTCTTTCCTCTCAACTAGTTTTCTTAAAAAAAAAAAAAGTATCTGTCAAATCTAATACAGTGTTTCCTGTGAACTACAGATAAAAAACAAAAAAAAAAGGTTGGCATTTTGCAATGCAGTCGATTAAAAATTAAACAACGCTCAAAGACAAAACCGTTCTTTATCATGTCTGACGTAACCTTTAACACCTCTTTACCTCCTAATGTGTCTCATTATGCTCAGCTTGACTAACTTACTTCAATAATTCCTGCATATTTGCACAATTTTACCAAATTACATAGCTCTGGGCACAAAACTAATGGTCTAATCTCTCCTGTACACAAAGAAAGATCCAGAAATCCTGCATAACCCTTAATTAATACATGTACAATGCTCAAGTAGGAGCTAACCATCATCTACATTCACACCACTCAATCTCTCCCCGCTGAGTGTGCACACAATAAAATATTCAGAAAGACAGCACATCAAAGTGGATTCAACACTGGGAGACTGAAAACGAGCTCAAACAGAAAAGACCCGAGCAGCCAGAGCCTGATATATTCAGGGGGTGTTTAGAGGTAGTGCAGACTCCGAGCTGCACACCCGATGATCCATCCTCTTCTTAATATTGACATTTTTAGCTAAATCTGCATTTCAAAAGGTCACTGCTGCCATAGTCAGTCCTGAGAAAACATATATATAAAAACATGTTAAAATTAAATACAAGTGTATCTGAATCTGCCTCATGTTCATATAGTCAGATATTTCAGAGTCACAAGTTCACACATCACTTTATCTTCTTCACATCTGTGATGAATCCCTTTAGGATCATCAGTGGACCTAGCCTAGCATAGATGTCCTTTGACTGCAGGATGAAATTGGAGTACGTCGAGGAAAACCACACATTCAGAGGGAGAACATGCAAACTCCACAGAGAAAGGCCCCAGCAGGGGTTCAAACCAGTTCTAACCACTCCATCGCCATCCTGTCCGTCTTTCACGGGATATTTTAGGTAACTCTCATATTTGGTGCATTGTTTTGTACTTTGATGCTGTATGAGCACTGGAGGAGTAGATTATTTCCCCTCAGACCCTCATATGGCTTGGAAACTGTTGCAGATTGCATCAGTTCTTAGAGCAATGGCTCTGGGCGTTACTGGGGCTGAAGCAAATGCCTCAAACTGACGTGACTTGGGACCAGCGTGGTCCTCCATCACAGTAATATTCACTTCAGGGGATACTGGAGGGTAAAATTCCTCCGGCTTTAAATAGTTGTTTGTAGCAGAGGTGCCTTTAGATTCTGTTGGCTCTCCATTTTTCATGGAAATGTAGGACCAGCTGCCTGAAGCAAACCCTCTCCCCCCTTCCCATTGGTTCAAACATTTAAACTTTTTCCACTGATGTAATTTCCCACTGAAGTCAAACCTTTTTAAAAGTGATGGTTGTTTATTCCTTTACTATAACTGCAAACCCACTAGCTTATATGGCAGCTATAATAATAGTAAAGCTTTCCAGATAGATGGCTCTTTCAGTGTATAAAGTGGAGATGCTATGTTTGCAGTCTTTTCCAGTTCAAAAAGTTTTAGAATACATTTCAAACAGTGAGACTGATGGGAAATTTATGAACATTTCAAAGTGATGTCATGTGCTTTATGTAGTCTATACTGGTCTATTTGATATCCCCATGTTGGTGTTGAGGCTCCATCATCCTCATTATGTTGGTCCAGGATCAACAGTGCAACTAAAACCAGCTGACATCAAGTTGTAATGTCATATCTTGGAATGTGGAGGGGAAAACCCCCTTTGTTTATATGAAACTCTTCTGGTAAGCATTTCAGGTGTTTTCTTTATTCATTTATACAAAAAAAAAAAAAATTGTATCATCGTTTTCTTGTTAGCCAAATTTAGGTTAATCATGGTAGTTTCCTAGTGAAAGTTTTTAATAGCTTCTTGGGTAATGCTACCTGAATGCTTACACGTGACTGGCCAGGTGAAATGTTGATCCCGTACCAACATTGTACATCTATTCAATTCAGCATAGTTTTATTTACATAGCACCAAATCATGACAGCAGCTGCCTCAAGGCACCTTCAATCAACCGACCACCGTTGAGCAAGCACTTGGCAACAGTGGGAAGGAAAAACTCAATTTTAACCGGAAGAAACCTGCAGATCCAGGCTCAGGGAGAGGCAGACATCTGTGGGAACCAGTTTTGGGTGATGGGAGGAATATTAAGTTTTTCAAATTTGTTAATTGATACTTCAGCTAAGCATAAAAATGCTTAGTCTGTTTTAACCTCCTAATTCTCAGCTAAAAAAAAAAAACCAACACTGACATGATGATGGGATGATAAAGGCAGCTCCTACGTTGACAGAAAATAGGAGGTATTTATTAAAAACCTTCAGAATAGTTAAAAATCAACCTGATTTGGTTTGTTTGATCAAGGTCTTTTAACACCCATTGCTCATTCGATCTGAATCAGCTGATAAATCTGCAAACCCCCATCCAAACCACATGAGAACATTCATTCATCTTATATAACAATGTAAACACAGGACAAAGGGTGGTAACAAGAACATTTTCCTTTAACATTTATATTTATTTGGACACCATTTCCAGCAAACTAAATGCAGCAGGATAGTTGCTATAGTTTGTGTACTCTGCTGCAGAATGCAAAGCATACCAGCCTACAGGAAGATTGCAGTGTACACCTGGTAGTCATGTCCGATTGAGCTTGAATCATGTTCTCACCATAGAATAAACTTTCTGGAGATGTAGCTCTGGAGTCTGAGCAGTTGAGTCAGATATTGTGATGACATTTGCACAAATTAACTAATCCAACAGCAAAAACCAAGCAGAGTTCAATTATAAGCACCTAAATAGCACATATGTGAAAACATCCTTAGATTACTCCCTGGAAGTCTTTTCTGGACAGACATCTTCACTTCTCTCCTGCCCCCTCCACTTCACAAAGTGAAAGTTAAGTTGAAGGATCATGTTTCTGATGTAAAAGAGGCTATACAGTGTGCAGTGCAGACATGCAAGATGTCATAATAGGCCTGAGTGAATGATATATACAAGAACAACATCTTACTCACGAGATTTGGCGATTTAATCAGGTAAGGTTTTTCCATTCTCAGACTGACACCTCAGTGTTCAGAGGTTACCTATATATCCAATGAAGAGCAGATTTAAAGAAAAAAAAAAACAAAACCATCCATCCATCCGCTTATCCTTTTCAGGGTCACCAGGGATGCTGGACCCCATCCCAGCTGTCTTAGGCAGGGGGGCAGGGTACACCCTCGACAGGTCGCCAGTCTGTCGCAGGGCTAACACATTGCCCACACCTATGGGCAATACGGTTTAAAAAAAAAAAATAATAATCATCTAATTTTATAAATACATTAGCAGTGAGCAGGTCAGCATGAGGTTTCATGCATCTGTTATGTATTCAGGTATCTGCAAAAGAAAGTCAATCTCAATAAACACACACGTGGGGGGAAAAAAAAAAAAAAAGAAAAAAAAAGGGATGTTTGCCAGCTGGTACAAAGTGATTTTGGTTTCCATGGAAAGTACCACCCCAATCATCAATGTTTTCAATAACTCATGCACCTAGATATTGGGGTTGGGGGTGTGGCCACTTTTCCTTACAGGTGTCCTGACACAGGCAGTTGTAAGTCATCAGTATCTGAGAGGCCTCCCCTTCATTTTCATAGAACCGAATGTAACCTGTGCGTGTGAGCTGTCGGTGAGCTCTGGAGCATTTTTAATTGGTTATCTGACTAAAATTATGACTCACCTTGTGCTTCAGTCTCCAAGTGAAATTCTAGTGTTTTACGAGTCTGTTTATTAGCCAAAAAGCTGACTTGTGTGTCTGCACATACTACCTTCACAGGGTAACAATGCAGCTTGCTAAATAGCCTTGAAATAAACTAAACATGGCAACTTCTGGTTCCAAAATCCCAACACTGAGGCTTCAAAAATGCCCAGTTCAACACAGTGGCTACATCAGGCTGTGGTAATCATTCAGATGACTGTAAGGGATGCACAAAAGTGGAGTTTTGTTACGTGATATTACGTTCTGCATGCATACAAAGCAAAATTATAAATGGAAGTGAACCACTACATGAGAAATAATACAAATTAAATATAAAAGGTCTGATGCTGATGAAAATTCCCTTCATGCCATGCATGGATTGAGTCTCTGGATCTGGATTAGTTTGATACTTCCTTAAGAAGATCGAGGCAATAACTCAAACTTATTTCTTACTCGATAAGAGTTTGTAAAGGTGTGATGCTTAATGTCAACAATTTAATCGAAGCCACGTTGAGCTGACGTTTCCATCCATCCATCCATCCATCCATCCATCCATCCTCATCCGCTTTATCCGAAGTCGGGTCGCGGGGGCAGCAGCCTAAGCAGAGAAGCCCAGACCTCCCTCTCCCCAGCCACCTCCTCCAGCTCATCCGGGGGAACACCAAGGCGTTCCCAGGCCAGCCGAGAGATATAATCTCTCCAGCGCGTCCTGGGTCTGCCCTGGGCCTCCTCCCGGTGGGACATGCCCGAACACCTCACCCAGGAGGCGCCCAGGGGCATCCTTGTCAGATGCCCGAACCACCTCAACTGGCTCCTTTCGATGTGGAGGAGCAGCGGCTCTACTCTGAGCCCCTCCCGGATGGCCGAACTTCTCACCCTATCTCTAAGGGGAGGCCAGCCACCCTTCGGAGGAAGCTCATTTCTGCCGCTTGTATCCGCGATCTCGTTCTTTCGGTCACTACCCACAGCTCGTGGCCATAGGTGAGGGTCGGGACGTAGATCGACCGGTAAATTGAGAGCTTCGCTTTTACACTCAGCTCCCTCTTCACCACGACGGACCGGTGCAGCGTCCGCATCACTGCAGCCGCAGCACCAATCCGTCTGTCGATCTCCGGCCCCTTCTCCCATCACTCGCGAACAAGACCCCGAGATACTTGAACTCCTCCACTTGGGGCAGGAACTCATCCCGACCCGGAGTGGGCACTCCACCCTTTTCCGGCTGAGAACCATGGCCTCAGATTTGGAGGTGCTGATCCTCATTCCCGCTGCTTCACACTCGGCTGCGAACCGTTCCAGTGCGAGCTGGAGGCCCCCACCGATGAAGCCATCAGAACCACATCATCCGCAAAAAGCAGAGATGAGATTCTGAGGCCACCAAGTGGAAGCCCTCCGCCACTTGGCTGCGCCTAGAAATCCTGTCCATAAAAATTATGAACAGAATCGGTGATAAAGGGCAGCCCTGGCGGAGCCCATCACCCACCGGAAACAAGTCCGACTTATTGCGGCAATGCGAACCAAACTCTTACAACGGTTGTATAGGGATCGAATGGCCCGTAGCAGTGGGCCAGACACCCCATACTCCCGCAACACCTCCCACAGGACACCCGAGGGACACGGTCGAATGCCTTCTCCAAGTCCACAAAACACATGTAGACTGGTTGGGCAAACTCCCATGCACCCTCAAGTATCCTCGAGAGGATAAAGAGCTGGTCCAGTGTTCCTCGACCAGGACGAAAACCGCATTGTTCCTCCTGTATCCGAGGTTCGACTAACGGACGAACTCTCCTTTCCAGCACCCTGGCATAGACTTTCCCAGGAGGCTGAGGAGTGTGATCCCCTGTAGTTGGAACACACCCTCCGGTCTCCCTTCTTAAAGATGGGGACCACCACCCGGTCTGCCAGTCCAGGGTACTGCCCTGATCTCCACGCAACATTGCAGAGGCGTGTCAACCAGGACAGCCCTACAGCGTCCAGAGCCTTCAGGAACTCGGGCGGACCTCATCAACACCAGGGGCTCTGCCACCGAGGAGTTGTTTAACTGCCTCAGTGACCTCGACCCCAGAAATTGGCGGGTCATTCCCTCATCCCCAGACTCTGCTTCCTCCTCGGAAGGCGTGTCAGTGGGATTAAGGAGGTCCTCAGTATTCCTTCCACCGTCTGACAATTTTCTCAGTCGGCGTCAGCAGCGCACCGCCAGCACTATACACAGTGCAGGTAGAGCACCGCTTTCCCCTCCTGAGACGCCTGACGGTTTGCCAGAATCTCTTCGAGGCAGTCCGAAAGTCTTTTTCCATGGCCTCTCCGAACTCCTCCCACACCCGAAGTTTTGCTTCAGCCACTGCCCGAGCCGCATTCCGCTTGGCCTGTCGATACCTGTCAGCTGCCTCTGGAGTCCCACAGGCTAACCAAGCCCGATAGGACTCCTTCTTCAGCCTGGTGGCTCCCTTCACCTCTGGTGTCCACCATTTGGTTCGGGATTACCACCACGGCAGGCACCAACCACCTTGCGGCCGCAGCTCAATGCAGCAGCCGGCAATGGAGACGCTGAACATGGTCCATTCGGACTCAATGTCCCCAGTCTCCCTCGGAATGTTGTTGAAGCTCTGCCGGAGGTGTGCGTTGAAGATCTCGCGGACTGGGGCCTCTGCTAGACGTTCCCAGCACACCCTCACTACGGCGTTTAGGTGCACGGGTCTGTCCAGCGTCCTCCCCGCCACCTGATCCAACTCACCACCAGGTGGTGATCAGTTGACAGCTCAGCCCCTCTCTTTACCCAGTGTCCAGAACATATGGTCGCAGGTCTGGTGATACGATTACAAAATCGATCATCGACCTGCGGCCTAGAGCATCCTGGTGCCACGTGCTCTTATGGACACTCTTATGTTCGAACAAGGTGTTCGTTATGGCCAAACTGTGATTTGCACAGAAGTCCAATAACAAAACACCACTCGGGTTCAGATCAGGAGGCCGTTCCTCCCAATCACGCCCCTCCAGGTCCCGCTGTCGTTACCCACGTGAGCATTGAAGTCTCCCAGTAGGACAACAGAGTCTCCAGGTGGGGCACCTTCCAGCACCCCCCCCAGGGACTCTAAGAAGGCTGGGTACTCTCAACTGCTACTCGGCGCTTATGCGCAGACTGTCATCTTTGGTGTGTTTAGATACCAACAGATTTGCATTTTATCATTTTATCGTTTCCTTCTGATAAAATGCAAATCTGTTGGTATCTAAACACACCAAAGAAAACCTTTATGGCTGAAGGTAGAGGGAAGAGAAAAACATATCATGGACAGGAAGTTCCAACTATAGTCACTCTGACCTCATAAAGACAGCAAACATTGATGCTTCCTTATTTTACAAACAACCGTTCTAAAAGCAGAAGAATACAGCGGGCTCCTGCTGTACTGTTGAATATTTGCATTTTGCCTCAACTGTGCTTTAAAGCTCGTTTCCTTCTTTGGCTGTCATTAACTCCCAGATGTGACATCTTGGACGGCGTTCATCTTTAATCAGAAAACTCCACAATCAAAAAAACCCAAAAAAAAAAAAAAAAAAAAAACCATGTGGCCATTGGTGATAAGAAACAGAAGAGGGCTGATTCGAACTGATAAAACCTTTATTTCACTTTAAATCGTCTTTTACATTTTGTCCTGTTTATAACATGTAAGGTGAAACTAGAGTTGGAATTTTTTTTAAAAGACATACACAAATCTATTATTACGTCAATAACCAGGGTGGGGTGTGGGGTGGGGGGGTATCGAAGGGTGGGTTTTTTTTTTTTTTTTTTTTTTTTCCTTTGTCATTTTCTCATTTTTATAGGTGTCCTGAAGCTAACTCTAAATTTTCACAACCACGTGCGCTGCTAAGCAATAAAACCGTCACAGAAGCAAACTTTTTTTTTTGTTGTTGTTATTTTTTGGGTTATTTTTTTTTTCCTTTTTTTTATTTTAAGCAGAATACTGGTCAGTAAAAACAAAATGATTTCAGATACCAGATATACAGACAGGCTCGGTGCCACATTCACTACTGCATGGGATCATTTTTTTCCTTAAAAAGCGTAGAATAACTGCCTTTTTGTTCAGCTAACGAGAAAAAGAGCGGCAGGAGGGAGGAACTGGGTTTTTTTTCTGCTTTTCCAACCTTTTTAAACATCAGTGCATGAAAACATGTGTCCCCAGCAAAGTAAAGTAAAACAAAAACATTGAGACGTATGACTTCTCTACACCTACAGAGTGGAATGTCGAGATGGTTGATGACAAGGTTATTGTGACACTGAGCGCGGGGAAGAGCGAGGCTACCAACAAAACAAAAAACTGGATTTCTGGTTAGCTGACGTCCGCCGATATTTCATCACATCTCAGTCTAGAAACGGAGGTCAATTGTGGGGGTTTGCCTTGCTTCAGAGCACGAACAGTATATTTGTATTGGACTGCAAAAATGGAGGAAACAGTTGCCAAGAAAAGAAAAAAAAAAAAAAAAAGGAGTGAGATTGGAAAATGAGCTAGAAAATGTACCGTTAGTTGCTGACTGAGTGTTGCCTCCTCCTGATGTAGCGGACAGATCTTAAGATTGCCTCGGCATGTATGCATGCTTAGCAAAACGGGTCTGAACGACGTGTTCTCCCTTCCACACATGCACCTGTTGTGGACTCTAAATGCACCACAGGTGACGTTTAAAAACAATGCTTCCTTTGTTTACATTTCTAATAACTCTCATTTTAGTTTCAAGCTTAAAAAAGGCCAAATATTTTTGCATGTTGTTAGCAGAATTTCACAATCAAGTCTGATTTGTGTTTTTAGGTCCATCTTACTGATAATTTTTTTTTCTCCTCTGCAGCTCACCTGGAACGATCAGGTAAGAAATGAGGAAGCAGCGAGTTTAAGTGTCGGTCCACAGAGTGCACAATTTCTGCCGCAGCAGATTTGTACTGCGATAAATGAAAGCGTGCATTCTTGCTGGTCGATCACTCTATTCAGCAGCGAGTGGAAACTTAGAACTTGTCTGAACTTGCCCGTGCAAGCAGTGAGGAGGGCGCAGAGGGAAGCGAGGGGTCTGGGACGGGGATGGTGTGAGGGGGTAAGTACCAAAAATACCAAAAAAAAGTGACTGGGTGAAAGGGGGGGAGAAAAAAAAAAAAAAAAAAAAGCCCAAGCGTGAAAGAGCAGCTGACTGCAACGGCTTCAAAAGTTCTCTGCAAGCATGTGTTCAACGAACAAGATCCACAAAACCGCTTTGTTTTCCAAAAGACAGATTTACAGTAAAGCTCTAAAAATGTTTACAATTTTACAGTCTCCAAAAACCACAAAGATTAGTTTGATTTGTTATACAAACACACAAAAGTAATTAAAAAGACAGAAAGAAAAAAAAAAACAAAAAAACAAGCATTTGCAAAGGTAAATGAACATGTGTTTATAACCGAGGGGGGGGACAGTGGTACTCGATGTTCAACAGCACCCGACAGGAGGTGGATTTCAGGGAGCAGGTGGAGGGTGGGGTGGGGTCGTCCCATTTTGCGGTGGAAAATATCCTAAATTGAGTCAAACGTGAAGGTGGAATGTATGTGCTTTTGCTTTTAATCATTTTCCCAATCATATTTCATTGAAGCCCAGCGCAGGGATTGTTAAATAAAAACCGCAGATTCCGTTTAGAGAAACAAAAGCAGGTGAGTGTTTGAATACGCGGCAGGTGAAGCGCTTTTGATTTGTTTTTTTATTTCTCTTTAGACTCATCAGTGTCACAATACAGCCTTGTAAGGAGGACCCTTCTGTATAAACCTCAGCAGAATTGCACTGCTGCCCGAAACACACACCCCCCCCCCCACTCCCTCCCCCCAACCCGCCACTCTCGCCCCCCCAATCCCAGCTCAATATCGATTTTGCCATCAAACAAGGACTCTTGGTGGCAAGGTGGAGGAAAAACTAAGCAATCACAGTGTTTGTTGAAAATAAATGGACAGTTTAATAACCTTTGTTTGTTTGTTTTTGTTTAAAGTGGAATAAAACCAGCCATTTTTTTGCCAGTACACTAAGAAAAGCCAAAACAGAAGGAATGGACAACTATATAAATGCATTAACTCGCTAGAGAGAGGAGTGGGGGTCAGGAGGGAAGGGACTGAGATGTTAGGAAGGAGGAAGTGAGGGGAAGAGTGGAATGAAGAAAGAAAGATAACAGGCGAATGTGGGCTCTAGGAGACGTTAATTTATTTGGTGGTTCTGGATAAAAACCCTCCCCGTGCTATAAGACTAGACTGGCCAGTGGTTTTGAGTTGCTGGCCTGCATTGGAGTGCCGTGATCGAGGGAGGGTGACAGGGATGGATTAAATGGTGGGGGTGAAGGAGTAGTTTTCTGGGGGGGGTTCCTCCTCTCATATCTGTTTTTAATATTTGTCTGAAGGTCAGGTACTATTCATGCTGTTGGTTATACAGAAGGGAAGTCAGGAGGCTGGGACTGAAAAAGTGGGACGAGGGAATGAACGGGCTGTTTATGTGTACGAAGAGGAGGAAGTAGAGAAGAAAGAGGAAGAGAGATAAAAGGAGGAGGAGGAAGAGGAAGAAGAGTGTGGGGATGGGTTAACAGTGAAGTGCGCTCTAGTTCTCTCCATCGCCGGCCTCACCCTCATCTCCCTGGTTTTCCGATGTCCACAGCTGCAGAGAGAGAAAGAGAGAGAGACATCTTTCAGTGTCATCTTCCAGACTGCAAGGCAAGAAGGAAGGTTTGAGCATCTTCAAACGCTCAGCGTGAGCATCTCTAACAAGCGTTTCGTGATGCTGTTGAGATATTTTTGGTAGTCTATCTTCATCTGCTTTTATTTTCAGCATTTCTCCTTCATTCCAGTTCACCCTAACTCCACTTCCCAGAAAGCTTTTCAACAACCAGGAGCGAATATACTGCAGCAGAATAGCTGCTACATATAAATACGCAGATCTGCAAGGGGGAAATGCACGAGTCCTGATTCGGTGCAGCTTAGGAGCAGAAATAAATTCAGTGTAATCTTTTTGTCATTATTACAGTTTTAGAAATTCCTGTGTCAAGCTCCCCTCATGATAATAACAGTTCAAGGGCAAAAACAGAGTCATAAAGAACAGCATTCTTTACTGAAGGCAAAAACATTTACTTCTGAGTTTTGTGGCTGCCAAGAATTGTTCTATTATTACACTTAATTGTAGCTTCTGGAAAGAACCACAGTATTAGGGCTCATTCAAATACACTTGAGGTGCTTAAAAGTGCACCAACACCAGCTGCAACGAGTTGATGACCAACTGATGATGAAAGAGCCACTCCCGAACTTAAAGGTGACCTTTGAGGTGGTTTTCCCTTTGTGATAAATATAAATGGTGAATCTTCTAATTAAACATGGTCAGCGGTTCAAATAATGAGGTTTGGTATGCAAGAGTAATCCCTATGAACCAAAAGCTCAGGCGTCAGGCTGCTCTAAACACTCAGAGTGGTTCTCTTGGAGAGGGAGTGGAGTGGACACCCCTTATAGGATCATCTGAGGCAGTGTTTCCCAACCACTATGTGCCGCGAAAAATGATCAGGTTTGCCGTGAAAGATTATCTGGAACCAGATTAGGGCGATCGTGGCTCAAGAGTTGGGAGTTCGCCTTGTAATCGGAAGGTTGCTATACAAATACAGGCCATTTACCATTTTACCATCTAAGCGATCTGCGTGAGTAACTGGCAGAACCATTACATTCATCCTCTAGAGGGCAGTACAACAATCTGCTCTAATTAAGCGTGTTGTCAACCGCCAGGAAAACAGAAGACATAATAGTTAGTCATGCTATGAGTGAGTGAGACAACGCAGCGCATAACAGCAACAGATAAATATTTGAAAAGAGAAAGTACCTGGGTGCTGGAGGAAATTCAACCCCAATGAAGGCCCTAGCATGAGTAGTGGTCCAAAAAAAATAAACAAACAAACAAAAAAACAAAAAACAAAAAAAACAACAACAAACAAAAACCCAAACCTCCCCCCCAAAGGAAAACAAAAAAACACAACCACTGGGGACAAACCAAGCCAAGTCCACTATACCTGGTGCACGGGGAAAATTATGAATATGCTTTTTGTGACATTTGTTTGGTGGTGTGCCATGTGATTTTTGTAATGTCAAATATGTGCCGTGGCTTCAAAACGTTGGGAAACACTGCTCTCAGGCACACATCTCTGGCTAGTAACACAGAAGCTCACCTTCTGTTTGCATGGGGCAGCCAACTGGAAAAACTTTAAGTTAAAGAGAGGAGCTAAGACAGCTTGTTTTAGACAGAAAATGAACTGAAGGTCTGAACCAGGGGTGTCGAACTCCAGGCCTCGAGGGCCGGTGTCCGGCAGGTTTTAGATATCACCTTGGGTCAACACACCTGAATCAAATGATTAGTTCTGGAGTTAGACACCTGTGGTCTGAACCAAGGCCCAGTATTTAAAAATAAAAAAATAAATAAATAAAATAATAACAGCTCAGATCAACATACATGACACTATTTGATTTTGTTTTCATATATATTTCGATCTCATCCTTATTGTTTATTTCTTTTATTTTTTAACTCATTCCCTTCAATTGCAGATTTACAATTATTTTTGGATATTTCTGCAACTACTGAATCCTAAAAATAATCCTTTGACATAAATTTGGTTGTACACTAACCAGCCACAATATTAAAGCCACAAAGTCTCATTTACTACTAATCCTTGTTCTGGGAAAACCTTGGGTCCTGGCATTCATCTCAGCATGACGCTGATAGGCACTTACCCACCTAAATATTACTGCAGACCAAGCACACCTCTCATGGAAAGGGTACTCCGACAGGAGGAGGAGAAGGAGCAAAAACTGCCCGAGGAACACAACAAAGAGACAGAGTCCAGTTCCACTGAGCATCTTCAGGATGAACTAGAACAAACCCGGATCTACGGAGACCCCACCGCCCAACCCACAGGACCCAGAGGATCCGCTGCCAACCTCTCAGATACCACAGGAAAGGCTCATGTCCATGTCCCAATGGTTCAGAGTCGTTTTAGTGGCACGAAGCAGCCCTAAACAATAGGTAGTTTTAATGTTGTGGCTGATTGGTATATCACTTAATAACCAGAGTGGGCAGAAATGTCGGATTAGCGATGCACTGATCAGATACAAACACAAAAACTGGACCGGATATCTGTGATAAAGAGCCAATCCATCCAACCAGCTCTATGCTCCTCTATTTATCCTGAGGCTTGGTCTCATTTGCTCATTTAAAAAAAACAAACGAACAAACAAACAAAACAAAAACTTAGTAAATTTACTTGTTCAAGGGGAGCCTGGTTCCGTGTTAAAATTAAGAATTCAATCAATACCATTGTTAATTATCCGTTTTCCTATCTGTGAGGAAGAGGCTGTAGCAGGCGATACAGCCAACGTATCAGATCGGAACTACAAACACTTGATTGGTGCATCCCTGGTAGGCGTGACTTTTATAAGTTTAAAAGAGAACAAGCAATGCTGTAGTATGTGTACTGTGCACACAAATATACTTCAGCATTTCTATTTGTGGATTCTAGACAGTCAAGCTTAAAGACTTAAATTTGCTGGCTGATGTGCAACAGCCAGCAATGTGTAAACGTTGCTGCATATGAATGAAAAACAGTTCCACTCAACATATTCTTCTAATCATCAGTATCATGCTGGCAGGTAGCATTAAATTAATGCAGCCTGTGATCATGGTAATATGATTAATCAGTCATCGACACTGTTGTTCTTCGCCATCGGATCCTGGCAGAAGAAAAGAGAATAGAGCAAAACCTTGGCAAGTGGCTGCAAGCTGCATATCGGTGCTGTGTGCTCAGTTGTTGGCTGAAACAGGATTTAATGGCAGCTGGAGTTGAAACACTGATGTGAACTCTGATTTGCATTGTTGAGCTTTAGCAGATTTCTGTCCCAACCATACCCAACAGGAAACCCGATATAACCGTGGCCTTGTGTCTGTGAATCACATCGCATTTATGGTTTACACTCAACAATTAGAAGTTGTGCCACTTAGTTGTATGCATCTCCTCTAAAAGATCTTTAATTATTTCTAATTCTAACTCCTGAAACTCATCGAGTTTAGGATAAAAGACCGTAACGACAGCTGTTCACAGGTATACTCACAGTGAGGTTGTCCCTTAGTAGCTGCATGATCAGCGTGCTGTCTTTGTACGAGTCCTCGTTCAAGGTGTCGAGCTCAGCGATTGCCTCATCGAAAGCCTGCAGGGAGAAGTTCACTGGTTAATTTCCTTCTAAAAACTTGATCTCACTGAGACAAGCTTAAAAAAAAAAAACCAACAACAACAAAAAAAAAAAAAACCCAAAAACGTATGAGTTACAGCTATATGAAAGATATAGTGAAGACTCTTAGCTTTAGTTTAAAGATATTCATATCCAAACTGAGGACAGCTCTTTAATATTAGCTCCAATCAATCTCACTGGACCAAATGGAACTTGACTCAAAGGTGTTTCATGGACAGGTGTGAGGCATTTCTCTGTTGCTTCTTTGATCCATTAAGCAAGTAAAACATCTGCAGTTGCCATGTGTGATGTTTGGAAGCTGTTGCTATGAACCAACAACATGTGCTGAAAGCAGCTGTCAAAAAACAAATCCACTGAAAGATAGCTGGGACACAAATGTAAAGAAATTGATCACAACCATGGTGGATGATCACAGGATTGTTTCAATCATTTCAATAGCAAAAACACCTTTCATACCAAAAAAACAACTATAGAAAACCCTCCAGAAGGTAGACATTTCATTATCCCAGTCAAAAAAATAAGGAAAAGTCTACAAAGGAGAAAATACAGAGGGTTTGTAGACCATTGCCCTGTAGAGTACAGGAAGCACACACCCAGCCACAGATATCGTGGACGAGTGGTTGTTTTTGTTATTTAAAGTTCACTTGAAGTCTGCTGTGGGCGTCTGCATGGAGCCTCATGCTCAGCGTTTGATTAAATTGTGTCAGTCTGACCCAAGCAAACCTAAAAAAAGCCAGGCAAGTTCTGGAAGAGCGCAGACAAGTGAAGCAGGGATAACCTGTACCACAGGCGGAAAGAGAAGACTGAGTAATCCACATTCTGAACGATCGCACACTTGGACGCTAGACCTTCTGCTCAGATTCAGCCCAATGCAGCCAAGTTTGACTGTTGTGTGCTTAGCAATACACAATGGGTGGACAATGACCCAAAGCATACTTCAAAAGCAACTCAGGAGAAAGAAGGGGAATACTGCGTAAATGGCTGACAGAGTAAAGGCCTGAAAAGGGATCATAAAAGAGGAAACCCAGTGCTTGATGGAGTCATTGGTTCCAGATTTTAGCCCGCAATTCTTCAACTGTGAATTAAATCAGCTGATAATCTGCATTTCACATGCATCCTGATTATTTAATTTCAAGTAAGGGTGGTGTATAGAGCCAAATTTCGTTTTCGCAGTAAATGGCTGTTAATGTCTGGGAGGGAGCTGGTGAGACTCCATGTGTCTTATGACTGTTAAATGACAGACTGTTCAGTGGAGGAAGGACCACCTGTCTAATCTGCATTTCAATAAAAAAAGGCAAAAATGCTAATTCAGCCATCGTACATGAGTAAATAAAGTGTTAAAGACCAACCTGCTTAGCCAAAGAGCAGGCCTGCTCGGGCGAGTTGAGGATTTCGTAGTAGAAGACGGAGAAGTTGAGGGCTAGGCCCAGCCGGATGGGGTGTGTTGGCTGCATTTCCTTCTTGCTGATGTCGAAGGCATCCTGGTAGGCCATCTGAGAGTTCTCCACCGTATCTTCACAACACAAATGACCAGTTATCACTTGCTGTGTGAAAAGATAAACGATCTTTTTCTTTTCAATATATCAGAGGTTTGTTCAGGCTACTTACTCTTCTTTGAGTCCCCAGAGGCCACCTCTGACAGGTATCTAAAGTAGTCTCCTTTCATTTTGAGGTAGAACACCTTGCTCTCCGCTTGAGATGCGTTGGGAATGAGGAATTTGTCGAGCAGGCTCTGAAACAGACAGATGACAAGTTTTTCTCCATTTTGCACTTATACATTACAGGTTGAGTATTACATAAAGACACACATGAGTGGGAAAGTAAACACACATTGAACACAGAGGGTTTTTCTAATTTTTCTGTCTATTTGCATTACGGCCTTTGCTAAAGCCAAACGTGATGAATACAAACACCATTACCAACAGCTAAAGAGTAAACACCCGAACCTCAATTATTCTCATTTAATTGACTCTCCCATCCTACACATTTAAATAATGGATGGAGGCAGTCCTTTGGCAATCACTAACAGCATCAAGCTGCCAGACGCTTCTTTACAAGTGCTTGTCGAATAGCTTTAGAAATCCACTACCCCCACCCACACCTTTCAAATGCGGGATTACTGGTAACTGTATCTGACCATTTCCTGATGGCTACCTGTGCTTCTGCTGATCCCACCATACCAGGTGTGTGGGAGAGGGCCAGGAGATCAATTTTGAAGCTGTTGAAGACAGCTTCTGTTTTTAGTTAAAAATTACTGTTAATGTTTGAAAACTGTAAAGCCTTTAAAAAGTTTGACTTGTCCGAATACATCAAAAGGTCTACTCCTCTCAACACCAGTACTTTTGCTCATTTTTATCCAGTAGATTTATTTTAAGAACACAGCTATTCCTTAATATGCATGGTATATTACTGAGCTATGATGTTGTTCCCCACTAGCTGTCATATACTGTACTGCTACAAAGGCGAATGCTCAAAGTGCTCAAAGTTTCCATGATGAGGTCAGTGTTTGGACAAGTAATCCATGAGAGCCAAATGCTCAACTTCAGTTTGGTTTTTTCCTCTCGCCTCTGTGTGATCTCAATAGAAGTGGCCATCTCCCACCCCCATACGATCGCTACCACTCTGGTAGTGAGTACAGAAGCCCCGCCCACCTGATGTTTAAACCTACTATTTATGAGGAGAAGCCAATCAGAATTAGGAGGAGAAGAGCTAGAAAAGCTGGAGTCAAAAAAAATAGGATGAAGTGAGGGGCTCCACCAGTGTAACACGGATGGGGATTATTTTGAGCTGGAAATCCTGCAAAGCTATTCTACTAAAGCATGAGAAGAAAAAAAAAAAAAAAAAAAAGTGGAGCTGGATATGGGCATGGTGGGTGTAGTTAATTGTGTTTTCTGTATTATCACATATATAAGACTCCTCTGTGCGAAAGAAATAAAGCCGTTTCCCAGTGCCTTGGGCCACCTGCTTATTAATGTGTTCTTTGTCTGAAAAGAAGAGAAAGCCAGGTTTGCTGCTGGGGTGACACCAACTTCCAGCATGTGTGTCACGGTTCTTACCGCTGTTGCTGTCCTCATCTGATCGTTTAAAGAAGGGTTTTACTCTGACCATGTGATCAGCTCTCACTTTACCCCAGAGCCTCTTCCTCACTGAGGCCAGCTTTGTTTCAGTGATTACATTGAGTCTGTTTTAATCTGCTGACTCCAGTAACCTGTCCTGGGAATGTCATGTAGACATGATATAGGGGCGGTAGCCATTTTAACTTCAGTCACTTGCACTCGGCGCTTTGACTTCTGAGCGAATAGAGCGAGGAAATGCCTACATGTGATCCTAAGCTGATAACTTCGAGATGACAGAGCAACTAAAGAATGATTTGCCTCTTTCAAGTAGTTCCTGTAAAAGGAAAAGTTAGTCATAAAACTGAATTTTAAAAAAAGGAGAGAGAAGCTGATTTTCCAGTAAGTGTTTTTCTTCTGGCGCTCCAACTAAAACAGAGCAGTGACTGGAGTTCAGCATCAAAAACAAAATGAAGAACAACATGTAATTTTTTGCAAGCCTTTGGCCATCGATGACTTTGCACAAGGTTAGCGAGTACTCCGTCTATTCTGCATTTCAAGTTTGCAGCACGCCCATCCACCCCCCATAGCAGTTGCTAAAGCACGTTACCTACGTTTTTAGCAACAAATACACCTAATTTTAAAATGCAGAATCATATTTCAGCTTATAACAAAACACTACACATGGAGAGCCAATATGATGCGACATGATGATCCACTGGTAAGCTGTTCTAGGTCAGGGTTACTGACATATTTTTCCGTCCTGTGGATGCATCAAAGCTCTCCCCTTCCAAGCTTCCTGCTGCTTTAAGGACAGCATGTCTCTACCCATCCTTTTCTCCCATCATTCCTACAGCACCACATCACTGCGGAGGCTTGAAGATGGTTTGACCTTGAAGATATTATTAGAAGTCTGCTCATGTGCTAAAAAATTTGAGCTGCTTTGACCTTGAGCAATTTATGTTCTAGCCTTGTCAGGACCTGACAGTGAGGCCTAAGTCATATTTATGGCTGCAAGTGTTTAAAAAACAAAACAACTGTAATTTCTCACAACACTTTAACAGCTTCTTTAAAGTGACATTTGAACAGCTGAGTAAGACCTTTATTTATACAGCAAGCTTCACCGAAAGTACTTTCCAGTTGAGGCAAAAGTATTAATGTTCCAAGTGTTTGAAAACAAAAACAAATGAGGATACTTGAAGCCTTTCAGGTCACTTCAGGTTCAGACACAATTACTGTATTTTCCTTCAGCCATCCTTTATCTGAAGCCCGCACTGACAATAAACTATGAGGCTGGAGTGTGATGGAAAACAACTCACTGGGCTGCTGAAACAACATCAGCAGTTGGCTTATACCCAGTATATTGGGCTGATTCTTTTTGGTATAATTTCACAGGTCACTTTTGTTGTTATAAATTATATTTAAGAAGTGGGACAAACCGTGATTTGAAAAAATAGATAAATTAATCAATGTTATTCCAATTCGTTTGCCTAAAAAGTAAAAGATGCTGGGAGGAAACAAATCCCTCTGGTGTTACATCAGGAAGGGCATCCAGTGTAAAAACTGCCAAATCAAACGTGGAGCTACCTGCTGGGAGCAGCCAAAAGTATCTTCCATGTTTTTGCTCTTTTAGAGGCCATATTGACCGTCGTTCAACTGATTCACATCGTTCAGCTTGATGGTTTTGAACCAGAATGACCCAGAATTCTGTGATTGTATTCATTGATATTATCACGAGGAAAATTTCCTGCATATATACAGGTAACTGCTGTATGAAAGCACACTTGCTCATTGGAAGAGAGACTCTACTGAAACAGGGGCAGTATTCAAGTGCAATAGTAGTGACACAGCATTACATCCAATGATACAGCATAAATCAAATGTAAGCACAAAAGTAAGCAGTTAGTGTTTTCCCTAGAAATTTGAAGTATCACATAACCGCTTGAAAATTTAGCTCGACGGAATTTTGCCTGAAGTGGCGAAACATTTCTTCCATACTTGGCAAAGTGTGGTGGTTTGCCGGAAGTGGTAAAAAGTACATGTAGCATCATCAGAAACTGATACACGACTCTTGCTTTTAGACATGCTTGGGCTTGTCTCGTCATTGAACTCGAGGGACTGTAAACTCAAGGCATTGTTATAGCAATGATCGTCCTATATAGCCTTTTTATGTCACGTAAAAATTTGTACCGGTATTATCATGTACGATATGATGTGGCACAACCCTACAGCATTAAATTAACACACTAATGACTTTCATTCTTGTCGTGAACGTTCATAAGGCATTTTACCACGATTACTTGCAAGTACTTTATCTGAGAAACACTTTGCATAGCTCTCTGGGCTTGTGCAAGACCATGATATCTTCGTGTAGTGGATCCAGAGTTTCAGAAGAAAGAAACTTGCAGTAACTGATATGAAGCTACCTGGCTAAACATTTATGCATAACTTTTTCACACAAAACCATAAAAATAATCTTGTGCAGGAACAAAGTCCATGCGAGATTCAAGAAGGGTGTCTAGTCAATGGGGTTACCGCTCAATATTAACTTGCTGGGAGTGAGCACCGTTACTGTGACTTGGCACTGCAGTATTAACAGCACTGCTAAATGGGCAAGCTGTGTCATATTACGAACAATGGGGGAAAAAAACAAACAAAAGGGGGGGGTAATACATGGTTTAATCTACCCTTACCATCCCCCCCTTTGGAGCACACGTGCGCGCGCACAGCTTTTCTATAGAAAAGTGAACACAAATAAAAATTAATCAAACGTGCCAAGTGGGGCAGCAAAGCAAAAAACCGAGAAGAAAATTAAAGCTTTGTTTGGCAGCTCTCTCAACAGCTGCCAGCTACGTTATTACCATCTCTACAAGTAACACCATGTGACAGCCAGAAGGGATCAACTACAGTGTGCCTTCCTTCACCATCTTCTGCCTTCTCTTAAGTACTGCCGTTCCTTCTATCATCACAACCACCCATTTTCTCCTTTCTTTCACTGTTCCTTCACAACTCCTCATCCCCCCTCCTCCTCCTCCCTGCCCGATCTTTCCCACTCTTGTTCATACCAGCACGTCATTGCAGATTTCTTGAAGTTCACCCTCGATCTTCACGCGGTAATCACGGGCCATCTGCTGTTTCTTCTCGTTCCCCTCCGTCTTCTGCTCGATGCTGGAGATGACGCGCCAGGATGAACGGCGTGCCCCCACCTATTAGCAAAAACAATGCAAACCAGAAGGAGTCGCATTAAAAGACAGCATCTTACTGCATCTGATCTACAACTAAATGAGAATGAATTTCAGTGTGTCTAAGGTTTATTCGGGGTCACAATGGACCTTTGATTAAAGCATTACCATACTTAACAGAAGCCTTTGCATTCTCTTGATAGATTGGATTTGGAGCCATTAAATGCAGGATTTTAAATTACTTTAACTTAAAGCACTGCAGCACTGTATCTGAACTGGCTGGATTTATTTGCAGACTAGCAGAGCTACGAAAGCGAGCAAAAGGCACATGGCTAAACTGGTTGCCCCTTTAGGAAGCCAGATACAAGCAGAGCTCATTTATTACATACTGCATGTTGATTCAATCTACACATTGTGGCATGTATTTGCTCTTCTGAAGAAGTGACTATCAGGCTGCAGCACAGGCTGATATCTGCACAGAGTATGCTGAATCAGAAGCAGATGCTGATTGCCCATCAACTGATGCGTGCATCTGAGTAACCATGATTAAAAATGCAAATATTCAGGGTTGATTTTGGATAGTTTTGGTACATAGTTGGACATCAACACCTGCAACAAATCAGCAGTGCACAAGGTCATTAATGTCATTCTAAAATGTTAGAAATTACAAGTCTTTTTAATCATAGCATCAAAACTGATGAGCTGAAATGAGATTACTGAAAATAAATTAGATGAATAATGCTAATACTGTTTTTTCTTTTTCACTTTTTATTTCCATTTATCCCACCTTCATTGTCTCGTATCGTTTTATTAATTAATATCTTTTTTCCAAGTTTGTAGCTGAATAACAGTTCACAAAATTAACTGCAAAACCAGACGAAACCCATCTGAACTGCAGTGTTTTATTTCCTACGTCTGAACTAAACACATATATACTATCCACTTTGCTGCAGTTGCTGTTGAAGCAGGCAAAATCAACTAAAATGTGTTCTACTTGGTGCAGGCAAGCTTTAAGAAAAACCTCAATGATAAACAGAGTGGCAGTGCAGGAAAGCCTCAGGCTGTTCTTACATAATTTGTGCTTCAAACTTCAAAATCTTTACAGAAACCCCCCCCCCCACACTAAATTTAAAAGGCACAGCTAAGAACAGTCTTCGTGCTGAACGAGTTGGCATTTTAGTTACCCATTCTTGCCAAGATGGACTACACTATGCTGAACTTCAAAAATATTCGGCCACCCAAAACTTTTACAATAAAAGGTTTCCAAAGAAATATCTGACAATGATTTAAAGAAAAACAGAGGACTCAAGGGAGGGAGACGTTTATAGCTGACATAGGTGCTATAAATGTATTGTTATCACTGAGCTGTGAAAGTGTTCATTCTGCTTTTAAGATCATATGGGGTCAAAGAACACTTTCCTTGAATAATGTGTTGTGGTGACAACAAACTAAACATGAGAACAAAGACTCTTCTATAATGTCATAACACAGAATTTTATGGCTCCTTTTTGTAAAAAAATGACAGATTTTTACTTCAAAGGAATTCATTAACACTAGGAGTGTAATGTCTCCAGAAAATGATACAATTTGTCAAATTAATCTATTATTATAGGCATTTTAGTTTTGAATATCGCAGTTACAATCAGAATTAATTTGGTCAGTACAGTATTTTGGTGATTACTCAACAACATATCATATAACTTGGAAAGATCAAGGCTATTATTTGAACTGTGAGTCATAGGAGAATAAATAACAAAAAAATACATAAAAATTGAAATGTGAAGTGAACAAGCCTCGTGGTCAGGAGTAAATCTGGGCTTTTAGCTACAAACCTTTATTATCACAAGAGCACATTTTAAGGAATTTTGACAAAATATTAATTTACATTTTCACTGCAGAGCAGGAGCAGATCAAATATGCTTGTAATCCAACAGTGTTGCCAGTGAAAGCAAACAAATCTCAGCATATACACTGTTAAATTCTCAATTTCCTATTCTTATCCAGCAGAGATAAGTGATAAGGATAAAAAGGAAAACCATTAATGATTCCTATATTCATCTAGCTTTTCAGTGAAATCACAGGTCACCACTGATGATGGGCAGTGGCAGGTTTGCTACCTCTGTAATAATAAAGGGTATTCAAAAAATAAAGCTATTTTTAAAATGACATTTTCCTATCAATAAAAAAAAAAAAAAAAAAAAAAAAAAAAAAAAAAAAAAAAGCAAAATCATATCAACCTTTCAGTTAGGTGAATTTATAACAGTATACTCATTGTAAATGACCTCTCACGGCCCACCCGTAATACTTTCACAGCTCACCAGGCGGCCGTGGCCAACACTTTGGGAGTCACGGATCTACAGGTTTGTGGGGAGAAGAAGAATATCAAAAGAACCCACGCACAAATGATAAGACTGATAGCATACCACGTTCTTGTAGGCGACAGAGAGCAGGTTGCGCTCCTCGTTGCTGAGCTCTGCGCCCTGCTCTGTCACAGCCTTCATGGCAGCCGCCATGTCGTCATAGCGCTCGGCCTGCTCTGCCAGCTTGGCTTTCTGCACCAGGTCGCTCTTATCCATCTTTTAGACTGCAAGAAGAAGAAGACCAGAGTTAGGACTTCACCACCGCAGCTCTTCGTCTATGACCAGAAATGGGCAGCAAAACGATACAGAGATAGAGAGCTTGTGAGAAACAGGTGTGGAAATCAGCGCTTTTAATAAGAGCAGAACATATCGAAGAAGCTGAAAGAAATAGCAGATGTGATAGCTAGAATACTGCACTTGCAGGTGCCACTTTGCAAGAAAACAGGAACACGTAAAAAGCTGATCAACCCACTAGCAAAGAGAATCCACATCATCGCACTTAGCGCATCCTAACGTCACATACGAGAGTGCCGGATATACTGGCAAAGACTTAATAGCGCTTCATAAAATGTCAAAACCTCAATTGCAGCGAAATGGCTGCTCCCCGTTATTTCATCCCTGAGGGCTTCTCGACTCTCCAGATGAATCTGTAGGTCTAAGTAGGCCACATCGTCGCCTTTTATATCTACACCATCACACTTTGGATTTGCCACAATGAGCTTTAAGCACTTAACCATTACACATTTAAACTGCTAATGAAAACACAACTACACCATCACGCCAACAGTAAAATGTACAAACACATTTATACACAAAGCAGCCTTAGCTGCTAGAGTTTTAGCTCCGTCACCAGTTTTCTACCAGAGGGAAATTCAAAACTACTTCTCTGTTCAGTTTTAGCATCCTTGGAGCTTACCTGACCTCTCACCTCGCTGTGGAAGAGGGTTTCCCTATGGAGGGCAAAAAAAATAGCTATGATAAATGCCACAAGCAGAGGACTTTTATTTAATGTAGTTCTCTCACATTTCCCACTATAAATAAAACCAAATCTGAGATTTACATGTTATTTTTTGACAGATCTGATGTCATTAACACATCATTAAAATGGTTTCAAATTCATTCTGAACCAAGTTCTGGTCTAATAAGAGCATTACTGTCATTAACTCAATATCAAAGGTGAAAACAGGCCACAAAAACAGACATCTGAATTTATTTGGTTATTCTGAGCTGCTTTCTGCTTAACACTGGCTTTTATGTCAGTTGCTTAGATTTTAAATTAAAGAGCAGGTTGTAAAGTATCTTTAGATCTGGTGCCTATAAAACATTTTTAGCACTCGGACTTTTTCATGTGTTTTTCCAACAATGAGTCACTGCAGATACAATTAGGCCTTGCTGTCAACAAATCCAATTTCTGCAATTCGGCCCGTCGAGTCAACTTCTAGTCGACACAGTTTTGGCACCAATTTCAGTCTGGAACTGTCTATCAACATTTCAAATCAGCACACACCTATTTCTCCCTTATTGTTCTTTCCAACATTCTCAAACTGTGGCATGTTTCTGTGGTCAGTAATTTTCTGGTAACTGCCACAGTTTATTCATCAGATAGAGATTACCATTCTGGGAGATTTGTTTTAAGCATGCGTGGACATATTTTTGAATTCTTCCTTCTGGTTAAAAGCAATTCTCCCAAGAGACTTACCATAGCAAGAAAAAAAACCTTGACTATTAAAACTTACAGTTTGTATACATTTCTGATTTTTTACACAAAGTAGAAAAAAAAAAGGATCCAGATGAATTTCTCTATTGATTTGCTGCTTTCAATATGCAGCGTTTTGGGATGAGATTGGAACAATTAGCCTCTACCCTAAATAGAACAGTTCCATTTCATGAGTAACACCCGTTTTTGTGCAGTGAAAAAGACATTCCTGTGTAAAGTAGCGTCAATGCTGGGTTGTTAGTGGGTTTCCATACACTAACTGCATGCTTCAAATACTTAACAGCTTTACCTGACTTTTTTGGGGGGCGGGGGGATAGGATACCTTGTGTTTTGGGGGTGGTCCTGCTGGAAGACCCACTTCCTGTTTGTGGACAGATTTCCTCAGATTCCTCTCTTCCAATTGAAAACTCATTGTTCCATTAGGATCTGGTAGAGCCAAACCATAATACTAACACGTCTAACGTGTTTTACAGGTTACGTTTTTACGATCTTTCTTCTGTCTCTCAATAGTCCTAAAAAATAAAATAAAATAAAATAAATAAACAAAATAAATAAATAAAAAAAAACAGCCTTTGTGGTTCATCCACAAGGGCTTTAGCAAACTCTAGACAGCAACAGTGCAGTTTTTGGGGAGAATTAGCTTCCTCAATGCATCCCAGTGAGGAACAGTGCAAACCACTGTTGTTCAGCTTTCTTCTGGTGAAGTCTTAACAAAACAAGACGACGACTTTGGTAGACTAGAAGCTAGTCTTTGTTCATTTCTGACGTCTATTAAACTCAGTGTTTCATATTGAGCTTTGTTGATTGTCTCATGCTCCTGACAATCGACAGAGTACTTCTAACAATGCCCGATTTCTTTTTATAATGATCTTATGGAATATAATCCTGGGTTTGAAAAGAACACCCAAAGGTGAAGGTCCTTTAACCTGAATTCCTTCTAATGACCAGCAGGAGGCGACTGGTCCAGCTGCAAAAAGAAGTCCAGTTGTGTACAAGCCCATGGGTAACTGACCTTTCAGCTCGCTAGATCTGTGACTTCAATAAAAACTTTCCTGATGAGTTTAGATTCTCAATCACTAGCTACAAGACCATTCTAAGACAGGATAATATTAATTTTGCAAATTACCATCCCCACTGGTGTCAAAAAGGAAGACAAGGCAGGGCACCTTAGGGCTCGCCTACCTTGTGATTCATGATAAGGTCACGCAATGTCACCAGTTTCAATTTCACATCTACCCCTCGATCCCAAGATTTGGTTTCAAAAACGCTGTGATGCTGATGGCAAAAACACTTAGCTCAAGGCTTCACTATATGCTGGGTGACATCAAGGCTACATGCATCTGGTACAGGGAATTATATATCCTTCCAATAATGTGTTGTGAAGATCAGACTTTGAAAGACGCTCATTACTGACGCAAAACTGGGCCCCCACACCTGGTTCAAACCTCATTGACTGAAAACAATTAACTCAGATTTAACCTTTAAATTAACCGCTATTCTCCAACAGGTTCACATAGTCACATACAAAAATATGTAGTTTAATTTTGAATCTTTCCACCTTCAATAAATGCCCAGGTATAGTATTTCTCATTTATTTTAACTGGCTTTTTCTATTTAGTTTTAAATTGTGTAACAAAAAAAAAAAAACAAAAAAAAAAATCTTGAGAATTCTTTGGCCATATATATGCAGATGTGTCCAAAAAATGTCCATTAGCTTTAGAATTAAGCCATAAAATACAGACATTTTTGGTACAGTGATTTTAGCAGTCCTCCTTCCAGTTGTACAAGGTATTATGTCATTTTGTTTTTTCCCCAGCAGTAACTCTCACTTCTTCAGGCCAACCCTACTGGTGACTGGCGACTGGTAAAGCACATGACAATAGAGGACACGGTGTACACAGAAGCTATCTCAGCAATCTAAACAAGTAGCGCCTTCAAAGTTCCAGGTAGCCTGCCTTACTAGTTCTCTTTTCACATGAAGAATGGCATTGTTTTAAGAACAGTGTGTTGTCACAGCAAAGGACACTTGAGGTTGTCTTCTACTAATAACTCTTTTCTTAAAAAAAACAGAAGAAAGAAAATAACCCAGTTGGGGCAACATTCTGTGTACTTTTTTCAAATCTTAATCTATGATATTAAAAACATGTAGCAGTTTACCTCACTGCCACCAGAGGGTGCTGAGGCATTCGTGGAAACAAAAAACCCTCTTTTACTTGTTACATTTAAGTGGTTGTTTAGTTGCTTTAACGCTTTCCCTAATTTAATTCAGTCAGATCAATATGCACATTCCTTTGCACACTCAGTCATTTTAATTGTTTATGTTTAAGAATAAGCACAAACGATTATGCGTAAGGAAGCATTTTTGGTTTTTGTTAGCATATTTTTTTTTTTTTTTTTTTTTTTTTTTTTTTTTTTTTGAATGGAGCTCAGATTCCAGGAAAAATTTAAAAAAGGTCTTTTATGTTTATAATTCAACCAAACAGTAAGTCAATTTGTTTCCTATTAAACTTACAAACTGTAATAAATAAGACAAGTTAAAAAAAATGACTAGCGTGAGGCGCTAACACTTGTTTTTTTAGTTGTAAGCAATCATAAGTGCCAGTCTGAAAATTGGTATTTGCCATCTGCCAAAAACACACTTAAAGCCTAATTACAGTATCTAGGGATTGAATAATATAATCTATAGGGATGATTTAAAAGAAAATTCAATACCAGATTCTTATCTTTACAACAACTACTGTGAAAATATGAAAAGAGTAAACGTCACAGCAGGAGAGCGGACAAATCTAACAAACCTTCAGCTATTCATTCACAACTAAACGGCCACTCCTATGCTTCTGCTGAGTAATTAAAGGTCTCTTGACAGGGAGTGCACTAACAGCACGTATCGAGCGCCAATTCCAAGGCTAACAAGCAGAAATCAATTATCTGCTGATACTGAACACAGTTCCATTAGTTTTCAAAAAAAAAAGTGAGACCATTATGGATCATTATAAATTCAGAAACCCATTCAGTCCATTATCAGGACACTTGTTGAAGGAAAAAATGTGATCCCTCTAGATTCACCAGCGTTTTGTCGAGGCAGACACATGGGTAATATAATTGTATAATTGTTTTAAATTGGCAAATCCCACTTTAACCAACATGAGAATATATGACGACTGGTGTTTTAAGTGTGAAATCCATACAAATAACTTTGAATGTTTTTAATACAAATATGTATTCAAATGGCATTCGAAAGTTAAGCCAAAGGAGCTGCAACATTTTGCTTAAAGCAAAACATAATAATCATGATTATTTGAGTTAACAACTATAATCTTAATTGTCTAATAGTTATTTAAGATAACAGAAATCATTCATTTATAACAGGATTTCCGCAACTTTAAATATAATTACAATTTTTTAGAAAAAAGTTAACAATGTCAGGGACACAGGATCATCTCATAGGAAGCTGAACCTAGAATACTGGGTGTTTTCCACAGGGTAAACACCAGTCACCTCCAGGCTGTAGTCTCTACACGCCTAAGATTGTACACAGGAAAGGTAGCCCAGGCTGCAGTGGATTCTGAGGACTTTCATGGTTTGTGGAGCGACGGCGAGTTGAAGTCGATGACAAACCGACAATTTGGTGGCATGCTGGCAAAAGCTTACAAGTTTAGAGAGTCAAACCCTGCATACAACAAAAGGTTCACACCTGCACAAACGTTTTAGAACTTTTATATCATCTCGATGGTCACCCAAAGTCTTCTTGGCTCAATTTGATCTAAACAGTGATTTTAGGGTTTTAGGGTGGGGCAAAAAGCAAACAAGGGTGAACTTGTGCTTGAATTATAATAAAAGACAAAACAAGAGCTTCATAGCAAGGGCAGAAATTATTTTTTTATCCTACTATCACAAAGCCAAAATCATAATTGATATATAAAACTGATGAATTAATGTTCATCACTGATGTTGGTCACAGAAACACATGATTTAGGTGGTTGTTATAAAGCAGATTTTTAATTTTGTGCATTCCTGAAGGCAACAGTTAATACTTATTAGACAGTGTTTGGCAGGCTGAAGTCCCCCACCACCACCACCTTCTATCATCACCAAATCTCCTATTCAGCTGCTGATGTACTTTTATTAACACGCATCACAGGAAAGCAACTTTTTTTTTGATGAGACACCAGGACACAGACTGCAATATTGGTTTCTGGCTATTTTTTTGTTTAATGTGTTTCGAACATAATGCATATTAATTAAAGTAATGTTAACTTCATAATCCACCAAAATTTGATTCAAGACACCAGTTTTGCTCAGTGGGTTGAGCAGGCAACCATATCCCAGGACCCAGGTTCATGTCCAATCCAAGACCCTTTGCTGATGTCTTCCTCCACTCTCCTGTTTAATCTTCACTGTCCTCTCCAATAACACTGATAAAACCAAAATACTGATAGTAGATTTAAGATATAACATTGAAATGATTCAATTTTGTTAAGAATGTAGGGTTCTGAAAACAACTTGGATTTTGTAGTGATTGTCATGGGAACTGGACACAATGTCTGATATTATAGACATTTTATTAAAACCACTTAATTAAAATATAAAAAATAGTACAATTTTTGTTCTTGTTTAGGAAGATGTGAGGATCATTTCTGTACCAAGTGTGTCAAACATGCTTCATTACTGTGTTTGATTGTGTCTAGAAACGATACTCCTACCTAACACGGCGTATTATTATTATTTTATATACATATTATACACACACACACACACACAGGATAGAAATTATGTAATGGCTTGCATTACCTACAAACACTAAAACGGGGCTCCGCCTTAATTTAATTGTCAGGTCTGTCGTGCATCGTAATTCACACAGCTGTGTTATGACATATTAGCACGAGTTAGCACTTAGCATTAGGTAAAATGCCGCTGGTCGCGATTACAAGCGCATTAATGACGCATTGCTTTACCGCCATAGCGAGCTACACATCGGCTTGAAATTGATCCAACTCAGTCCCAGCTACAATCGTCTGGCACACGACCAACATGCTTTGCATTTGCCGTGCTGTTATTGAACCACCTAGCTAAACAATTATCGTTAAAAAAAATAAAAAATAAAAAAAAATCGAGGGACACCATCTTCAGCTTTGGACTGACACACGCCCAACCGAGTAAAATCCATAATCTTGACAAAAAGGGTTTGACACGGACGTTTTTAAAAACGGCCACGGGGCACGAATACTGAGGTAACAGCGCTGAGTCGGCCTGCTAACAGCTACGCCCTCCTTGTCGCATTCCCCTGCGGAATTTTAAGATGGAGAGCTAGATTACCGCCAGCTAGCATGGAAGCTAAACGTCACAGCACGGCTGCTCAATGGCTTTAATGGTTAGCCTAGCCCGCTAAGGGGATCTGACCCAGTTCAGTCTGAACACCGACGAGGTTACACCAAAACTGGTAGCCAAATAATCTACGTGGTTTAATGTTTAATTAGTTCTATGTCTTCACTATCCTAATCGAGCTACATAAAATCGAAAGATCTTGAAATTTAAGTCGCATTTGAGGGGAGACTCCCAAGGAATATGGAGGGTGGGTTAGCTTCCATATCGTTTCACTACGCCATGACGGAGTTCGTTTAAAGACATTCCATAACCGCGATGTCTTTTCCAGTCCATTCTGCGAATAATGAGGCCAGATATTACGATCGTAATATGGCAGATAGCGTCTGCGGTTTAGTTTGTCGCTAACCTCGGCGCCATGTAGCTAGCATTGACTGCTAAAATGTCTGAGCTCTCGCGACGGCTGGGGTTGCTAAGCTGTCAAAATGGCCAAACTTGGTGCCGCTTCCCCCCCCCCCTTCACGGGACCGCGGATCGCGCATGCATCGATCTCATTCTGGGCCTTCAAAATTAAAGATCAGTGGTATAATAACTGCATAAAGAGCAGAGGCAACCGCTCATAGGTGTTTTATGGATTATTTCTCGTTATCCGGCCACATTCTCGGCCTAAACCCTCGCCCCCAGCCCCAGACCACAATAGGCACCTTCCGCCGCAGAGGCAGGCAATGGGGCTACCACTCGGACTGCTCCTCTCCACGAAAGACTGTGTTTACACTGTCTATAAGACGATAATCGAGTAATATGCAGGTGAACTCACATTTAAGATGTACTAGGAATCCCGATTTTATTCTCTCAACGATGTGAGTTTGTCAAGCCGTCCTCCGCTCGCTGCTCAGGGTATTCAGGGCAGTACCACTTCCGCCTGCTCTGACACTTCCGCTTCCTCTTAACCCCACCCCTCCCCCCGCCAGTATCCACGGCAACCGCGCCAGGGGGTTTCCTAAGCATCTTGCGAGGGGCTTTGACGTCAGGAGGGCCATGGCAACCGCTACAGGATGACGTGCGTCGGTCTCCGTGGCAACTGTCTCCATGAGGCTGCTGCTGTCGTATCTGAGTTCGCCGTCGTGTCAGCTGACACAGCTCTGTGTGGGTAACACTGATTTATTTATTTATTTTTATTATTTTCAAGCATTTATACTTCGTAACAAGGAGTCCTGTTTCTTTCAGTACATCACCCACACAACAGTAGATCATCAGGTATACAGTTCATCTACTTTTACTATATATTTTATCCGCAATATAAAAAAAAAATGTCAAGATGAAGACTATATCTCTTCAATATGTTCTTCATTCATTCATTCATGGTTTAACCTGTATCACCAGTCAACAAACTGTCTCAAAGAGACTCAGACACATTGGGTTGACATTTAAATTTGAAAAATAAGTGAGATTCCATGATTAAAAGGAAACCTTAATTCAACTATCAGTAAAAATCATATTGATGGGGGAAACAGTAACAGTTATTCTATTTTACAAAATAATCCCAAAAATTTGAATAGCTGATTTCAAAGGAATAATTCAGTTTTTGGAATAATTCTGTTAACAACCATGGAAAGGATCTCAAGATTAATTGCACTAATATACACTTTAACTGTATCAAACAAAACTATTAAAAAAACAAAACAAAAAAACCCAATTCACTATAATTTACTTGGAATAATAAACAACACTGCATTTGAAAAAGCAACAAAATTGGTAGAAATAAGAGGTAATTGATTTTGAAGTAATGGTAATAAAGTTCTCCCCGTGTTTGCGTGGGTTCCCTCCGGGTACTCCAGCTTCCTCCCACCGTCCAAAGACATGCAGCTTGTGGGGATAGGTTAATTGGATAATCCAAATTGTCACTAGGTGTGAATGTGTGAGTGAATGTGAGTGTGAATGGTTGTCTGTCCTTGTGTGTTGGCCCTGCGACAGACTGGCGACCTGTCCAGGGTGTACCCCGCCTCTCGCCCTATGACAGCTGGGATAGGCTCCAGCGCCCCCCGCGACCCTGAAAAGGATAAGCGGAAGCGAATGGATGGATGGATGGATGGTAATAAAGTAAAATAACATCAGTGACGGTTTAGTATTCTAGTTTATCTTTTTCAAAAAGCTGATTTTAACCCCTTAAAGTTGCCATTCAAGTTATCTGATAAATGCTTTACAAGCACAGTTTGGCTCCACATAATGCTTCAATCTGCAATAATTGCTATATATTCTATATAAACAATATATTATATAGAATATATAGTGATTATTGCAGATTGAAGTATTATGCGGAGCTTATTGTTTTTATATTCTGTTATTATTGTTTACTGCTTGGATTATTGATGAACATGTTTGCTAACAATTATAACAACAATTGTAACTTTGCTCTTCTCTGTGACCTGCTAACAGACCAACATCAGCACATGTAAGACTATCCCAGTGAGCATACATATTGAGCACTATGCCCCCATCTGACAACTGATGCTTTCTGCAGGTTGACAGGCAATTTTTAGCTTCCCACGAATGACCAACAGCCTACCAAGCTGAACTACAGTTTCTCTATTAATACCCACGCAGTCCCATGTTAAGATGCCCAAAGCAGCCGTTAAAGAAGACATAAATATGTTTACAGGCTGGTACAAGTATCAGCTTACAGAAAAAACAAATAGAATATGAATCAAAAAATGATTCACATTACATACTACATACCAATGACTGTAGTAATCATTTCACTTTTGTAAAAAGTGTTTAAGAACTGCATTTCCAGTATAAATGGTGAAATGATCTTTGATCAGCTTAACAAAATACATGTTTTTTTGTTTTATGAAAAAAGATTTATTGACAGCAGACTGGTCCCCTAGTGCTTGAGACCAATACACTATTAGTCAGCAGTGAACTGATGTTTCATAGAGTGTGAATCATCAATATGTGACATCATCACTGACAACTACAGCTTGGATGTGCATAACTGTTATATCTGCATGTAACAGATCTGGTGCTTTTCAGTTATTTTCCTGATCAGGCTCATGGTATACAGTTCATGCTGGGGAGAGCAGAATTCAAATGCTAAAATAAAAAAAATGGAAACAAATGTAGAATGACATTCGTCAATGTCTGCATCACATTTCATGCAATTTTAGTTGACATTTTATTGATATTTACTCAGATCCCAAATTTGGGAGCTGTTATTGCTGAGACATTAAAAATGTTAGAAAAGTAGCAAAATTACTGGGATACTGGGCGTCTGGGAACTACAGCCAAGGTTGTGTCTGTCAAAAACATTTTAACCTGCCTGAGGAGCCAGATGAGAAGTCAGGTCATTACTTTAGTCAGGATGAATTATTCTCTGGGAATCTTAAATATGCCTGCAAAGTTTTACTGCAGCTGTCATTTATGAGTTTGAGCCAAGGATGCTGTCATCTTCCTGACAGCTTTGCTAAAAGTTCTACTATACATATTGCTTAGACATTTTAATTTAGAATATGGATATAAGCTAAGAGATTTAATAATAATACAATACAATATAGTAACATAAAATATAGTGAAAATATAGTAAATTAAAATATAATGCATTATGATATCTATGTAAAATGAAACTAGCAAGTTGTTGGAAACAGCAGTCCCAGTAACTTACTTCAAATATACAATGGATTTATTTTTTTTACAGTGCCCTTTGTCCAAATGAGGAGGCAAAAAATAAATAATCACCCAGAAAGTTGTAAAGAGAACCAGCAGCTCTTGTAATCTAGTTGATAAAGTGTTAAGAATTTCAACTGACATATTATTTTGTAAAAATATATTTATACAGAGAGTTTGTAGACATCTTAATTTTCTCCTAATTACTAAGCTTCTGGAGTATGGCATACAGAAAGTTAATGAGTTAATGAGTTTGCCAATCAATTAATCCATCAAGTTACAAGTATGTCATGGTCCAGGATGAGGGTCTTGGTTGAAGGAGCGTTTTCTCTGGGTCCAGGTTGTGTTGGGCTCCTCCCTTTCGGGGGAGTCAGGATCTTGCGTCTTACCAAACTCAACTTTTTTATCCTCCGTCAATCAAGGAGCAGCATTGAAGGATCAGCTTGAGCCTGCAGAGGTAAATTGGATCCCCATGGTTGCACTGCAGCATCTAGTTGTCCCTTGCACTTGTTGTGCTGTCTCTCTGTCTCCAGTTCTTCTCGGCCTTGGTCCACAATTTGCAACTCACCTGTTTACTCACCTGGCTTTCCAGCACTGGTCTGGTCGGTCTTGCAATCCCAACTCAAACAAGACAAACCCCCTGAACCACACCTGCCTGCCCTCCTGCATCTCACGTTCCCTTGGCCTCAGGAAAGGATCAGAACAGACAAAGGAACTAGAGCCCTCTTTTCACCTTGAACCCTCAGCTGGGACACCCCTCTGGAAACCTGAGCCCCTGCTCTAAAGTAAGCTCTCCTTTTGCACTATTACCAACTCACTACGAGTAGCTCTCAACCTCAATTTGTGTGAAAACCCTGAATTACTACTGCTTTCCTCTCTCTCCTTAGAGACCCACCTCTGGTAACACCCACTCCCAGTGTTCTTTTAAAAGAGGTATTAAAAGACCCAGTAAAATGGTGTAAACACATAAGACATTTATTTTTGTATGTTTCTGTAGTTTGAGTGGATCAAACATCAACTGTAGGGACAGTTGATATGCTGTCCCATTGAAATGTATTGATATAGCACATTTAAAAAAAACACAGTTAAAACAGAAAAAGATGCAGATCAGATGGGGATAATAAATACCAATAAAGAATCAGTTCACATTAAAAGAAATATAAGATTATAAGCAGAAAATAAAAGAATATTACAGAGAATATCATATGTAAGAACATTAAAAAATATATTTAAAGACAATTTTACAAGCCTTATTTCCTAAAGTGTTGTTTCAAAGTTTTGTCCTTGGTGTTTCAAGGTTTCTGCAGGAAACCTTAAGTATAAAACGAATACTTTTTCCATAAAAGCAGGTAGAAAGATTAGTGCTTTATACATAATTCTCGCATAAGTTCAAAAGATTGGGAAACAAGACTTTGATCGTTTGAAGTTCCTAATTACATTAAACTTTCATTGAGGTTTTCGGTCATGCCTTTTTATTTTTTGAACGAATCAAGAATGTTGGCCTTGAGTCAAACATCTGGAAACAGATTTAGGATATAAATATATAAATAAAGTTCACATATCAGCAGTGGAGCCCTTTCTAATATCCTTTTTTGGCTGCACGACAATGATTTACTCCCTAATATAACCATAATGAGTGTCTGGCCAACAGCACAGCAGCAGTGGAGCCCCACACCCTTCAGTCGATCAATATTCAGATCAATAGCCCACCCAGCTAACTGTATGTCAGTTCAAACATGCTGCTTCATAGTTGCATTGCTGATTTCTGTGTGCAATCACCCTGCCTCTATTTCTGCGTTTGTCTTGCTGCCAGCTATTTTTATTTGTGCTTTTTCAGAGTATTTGCAGTGTGGACGTGTTGATTTTGTGCCTTTCGGTATTGTCTGGATGCATTATTCAGGAGTAGGCAGGTGGAACTGGACACTATCATTCTGGAGGAGTAACTGGATATCTTGGAAATGTAGAGTAACATTTTTGAAATCAATTTTACAGATATTGCCTTACCAACTTGGTAACATGATTCCTGAGACCACTCAAGAATCGCCAGATGCGGGGTCCTTAATATGACCATGAAATGCCTTCAGGAGAAAGGTTTTGCACTCTGAGGAAATAAAGGTTGAGCTATCTGGCCAAAATGAGTTAGATAGAGATACAAATGATGAATATTACGTGCTCGTTTCATTTCCGGAGGTTAACTCGGACCTCTTCTCTAACTGAAATGGACACAAGGTGGAGCGGTGAGTTCATACCCTTAGGGGATCTATTGTACTGTGTTCACTCTCAGTGTTCTGTTTGTTAAATTGTATTATAAGCATTAAACTAGAACAAAGATTGGTTTGGAAGGTATTTTTTTTATAGATAAGACTGTAGAGCCAGTATATTCGATTGTGTGGGTTTTTTTTTTTTTTTTTTTTTTTCCCTCTTTAGACTAAATTATGGGTTTGGCCTGGACTATCGGGGCATGGGAGAGCGGGGCTCAAGGCAGTGGTAGTTAAGTGTATGATCACGGACTTTGGTAAGGGGGGAACCATTGCCAGGGGATCCCCGGCATGGTTGGGGTATTGTTTTAATAGTTTTGTTCTATGTGGGGGTTTTTTTAATTAATTTTTGATGCCAAATTTGCTAACCATTATTACAGGTTTCTGAATATCTTGCTTTATATGTACCTTAAAAATTATCTATTAGTAGTAATAATTTGAGTATTATGAGCTGGAACGTCAAGGGCCTCAATAATGCTATTAAGAAAAACAAAATATTGTCCTTTATAAAATCTAAGAAGTGTGACATTGCATTTGTTCAAGAGACCCACCTGTTGCCTCAAGATTCTCAGAAGCTATGCATGGGTTGGGTGGGATATGTAGGGGCAGCTAGTGGTACTAGTAAAAGTAGAGGAGTGGCCACTTTGATTGGTAAACACTTACAGTTTAAATGTATCCAAAAGAGTAAGGATGATGCTGGGAGAATGATGTTAATGTTGTGTGAAATTCAAGGGAAGGTGGTCATTCTAGCTAACGTATATGCTCCTAATGTAGACGATCCATCCTTTTTTGGACAATTAGAGGAAAAAATATCTGATATGGGGGACTATCCTATCATTATGGGGGGGGACTTTAATGAGGTTATGAAACCGGTACTGGATCGGAGTTCCAGATCAATCTACACTTCTAGGGCTCATAGGGCCCTAAAAGGGCTGACTGAGGCGTGTGGCCTCATAGACGTGTGGAGGTTACAAAACCCCTCTGGAAGGGACTATACTTTTTTCTTTTTGGTATCCCAAACACTAATGCCTGCTGTTGTATCGAGTAATATTGGTACCATAATCCTCTCGGATCATAGCCCTGTTTATCTCCTCATGTTACTATCTAATGCTACAGCTAGGACGCCTAGATGGAGACTTAATTCCACCCTTCTATTAGATGCAACATTCAAAGAGTCTCTTCGATCACAAATCAACCTGTATATAGAGACGAATGTCCCGACCGCTCCCTCAGCAGGAGTAGCATGGGAAGCACTAAAAGCTTTCCTGAGAGGTTATATAATACAGTATGCCTCATTTAAAAAGAGTGAAAATATAACTAAACTTCAAAATCTAGAACGTCAGATTAAACTTGCTGATTTAAAATTTAAAAATGATTGTTCTTCATTAAATTTGAATGAATTGACCAAGTTAAAATATGAATTTAATGCAATACTGTCACAAAAAGCTGAATTTTCTCTATTCCGTGCCAGACAAAAACACTTCGAGGAAGGGGATAAGGCTCTTAGCGAGATATATTAAACAGAGAGAGGCTATGGCTATGATCTCAGCTGTTAAAGATAATAATGGACATCTCTTCTTTAAACCTAAAGAAATTAATACAATATTTAGCAACTTTTATAAAGATCTTTATAGCTCGGAATCAAGCATTTCAGAGAGTGATATAAAGAAATTTTTGTTATCTTTAAATCTTCCTAGGGTGACAGTGGATCAACTGAGATATTTGGACGCTCCCATTACCGTTGAAGAGATAGTGGGAGTTATTAAACACCTACCCTCTGATAAAGCACCAGGCCTGGATGGCTATACGGCTGAATTTTATAAATCCTTTTCAGAAGATCTAGCGCCACTGCTCTTAAATACTTACAACGAATCTTTTCAAGAGGGTAGGCTCCCACCCTCACTATCTGAAGCCATCATTACACTTATCCTAAAGAAGGAGAAGGACCCCACTGACTGTAAAAGCTACAGACCGATAAGCCTGACCTCCTATGATAGTAAGATTTTATCTAAAATTCTGGCTAATCGATTAAACCGGGTAATAACCTCTCTTGTACATGTAGATCAAGTTGGTTTCATAAGCTCACGCTCTTCAGTTGACAATATTAGGAGGTTAATTGACATTATGTGGGCGGTTCAGGACAGTCATTCTCCCATAGCTGCTATTTCGCTGGATGCCGAAAAGGCATTCGACAGAGTCGAGTGGAGATATCTATTCGCCACTTTGGAGTGTTTCGGTTTTACCAAAAGCTTTATTAATTGGATTCAGCTTATATATGTACACCCCAAGGCATCAGTACTTACAAATGGAATAATAGGGCCTTCTTTTAGAGGTACCAGGTAGGGGGATCCCCTCTCCCCACTTCTTTTAGCTCTGGCCCTTGAGCCGCTGGCAGTGGCTATTCGTAGGGAGCCCAATTTTCCAGGTGTCAATATAGGGAGAGACTGTCATAAACTGTTGTTGTATGCTGATGACATCTTGCTTTTTATTTCAGACCCAGAAAAGTCTTTAAACTCCTTCCAGGCAATAATAAATACGTTTTCAGCTATTTCTGGTTATAAGGTGAACTGGACCAAATCAGAAGCCCTCCCGTTAACTAGTTATTGTCCCAGGTCACTTTTTCAAACCGGTATGTTTTCCTGGCCTGAGAAGGGCATTAAGTATTTAGGCGTCACCTTCCCACCTCATCTGTCAGATCTGATAAAGATAAATTTTGAACCTTTACTCAGCGATATGAAAATTAATATTGATCATTGGTCTCAGATGTATCTCTCAATGTGGGGAAAGGTCAATGTAATCAAAATGGTATGTATACCTAAGTTCAATTATTTGTTGCAGGCTCTACCAATTCATGTTCCCTTGAAATACATCAAACAATTTGACCAGCTTTGTAAAGCATTTATATGGAATAATAAAAAACCTAGATTGAATCTGAGAAAATTGCAGAAACCAGTGGACAGAGGTGGGTTAGGGATGCCTAATCTACTTTTATATCATTATGCCTTTTCTCTTCGGCATTTGGCACATTGGTTCTTACCCCCTGAGAAAGCGCCTCCTTGGTTTTCCATTGAAAGTACTGCTTGCTCGCCATTTACACCATTATATAGCTTATCAACTAATCTGTCCCCCCACATCCAATCACATCCGGTATTTTCTCATTTGAAAGAAATATGGAAAAGAATGTCCAAATTATTCAAATTTGATCCATATCTTAACCAATCTGCTGGCATTTGGTATAATCCCAAACTTTCTATTGCTAAACTACCCTTCTTTTGGAAGCTCTGGTTTCAGAGAGGTATAACAGTTTTGGGGGATCTTTACGAAAACAGTACATTTAAATCATTTGAAAAACTTGTAGAAGAATTTGATTTACCCAAGCAGGAATTTTGGAAATACCTGCAACTATAACACTTGATGGTCAATACATTTAGTTCATCCGCAAAGTTCCCTTCAAGCTGCGACTTTCTGGAGGAAATAAAAAAAACCTTTGGGCGTGGACAAGAGGCATCAGCTTATTACAAAATGCTTTTATTAGCCTCTGATCCTAACACACTGTCCCTCAAAAGAACGTGGGAAATGAACTTAAGTCTCAGCTTTACAGTGGAGGAATGGACTGGCATTCTCAGGAATTTGAAAAAAATGTCACGCGAATTGCGTTCAAGATTGGTCCAATTTAAGATTTTAAATAGAGTATACTGGACACCCTCACGGTTGCACAGGGTGGGTCTAGCGACTGACGATGCATGCTGGAAGTGCCAGCAGGGGAGTGGCACACTTTTACATTTGCTTTGGGGGTGCTCCAAAGTCCAAGATTATTGGACCCATATTCACACGGTAGTAGAGAAGGTGGTAGGTCAAAGGGTCCCATTTATGAACAGCCTTTATGTTTTAGGAGACCCTTCAGCTTTAAGTCACTTACCCACTCCTCTTGCTCACTGGGTACAAACAGCTATTATGCTAGGGAGGAAGCTGCTGGTGAAAGTGGAAGGCCTCATCGACTCCTATTTTCTCTCAGTTGTTTGGGACAAGTGGCAGCTTACGAAAAATTATCATATAGACTGCTGAATAGACTGGACGATTATAATGATAAGTGGGCTAACTACTTTTTACATACAGGTCAGTGACGTATCCGGCTAAAGTAGTTAAGGTCGGACTAAATAGGATAGCTGTAATTGGGTCTATGTGAAATATTGGCATCAGTGTGTATTTAGGTTGTGTTTTGTGTTATTGGGGGTTTTTTTGTTTTTATTTTTTTTGATGGAAATATGCATTGATTATCAATTTGTTGTGCTGTTGTTACTGGGAATGTCCATCTTGTTATCTTCTGTTTTTGTTTTTTTGTTTTTTTTTCTATTAAAATCTAATAAAGTTTGAGTCATAAAAAAACTGTTTTCCAAAATCGATAAAGTGAGCTAACATTAGAATGGCACTACCAAAGCCTATTGAAAATTTGTACACATCCTCAGTGCCAAGAAGAGTGGTCAAATAGCCAACCAGGATTATGCCACAAGATTGTATATGACTATAAAAATATCTTAGCAAGGCACAACTTGCTAAGAAACATTTAAACAAATATTAGTAGATGTGTATGTAAATATTTGAGCATGCATGTGTAATTTTGATTGTGTGTAGATTAGAGAAAATCTAAAATAATGTCAAACTTGTGGGCCGACTTGCTGTACGATCATCGCACCCTGGAGAGAGAACAGCATAAAGAAATCATTCATGATGCCCATGTGCTTGACGAGTGTATGTAAACGTCTGACCACAACATTATATGCTGAAGTGTTCTTATATTCCAATTCCCAATCAGTGTGTGTTGGGCTACCTTTCTTAGTTCCCCATCTGAAAAAAAATCTGATAAAACCACACCCATCTTTGAACACATTATATGTTCACGCACTAGTTAAATATACTTGTTATTGGTAGTCATGGGGATAGGCTTTGTTTGAACTTTGGGAGGGATACAAAAAGGAAGAGGTCAGACATTTCTGCATTCTGCATATCTGGCATTTCATTTTCTGCTTTTTAACTTCTTTTTTTTTGTTAATGTCTCAGTTTTCCCCCTTTCTCCATCTATTTATTTTAGGATGCAATGTAAAGGAAAATACAAAACACATATATGTATATATATATATATATAGATGTATAATATAAAATAAAAAAATATATATGGGCAACACTTCCCTAAGAGTTGTTATGAAACAAGCAATGTATAACACAAGGAGAAAAAAAAGTTTCTCAAAGCTTAGTTAAAAAAAAGTCTTATGTATGGCTGATGTAACGGCACTTTGCGTGCACCTTTATATTATTTCTGAGTCAGTGTCTGCATCAGCACTTTTTAATGAAACTTATCAGGTGGAAACAATACCAGCCAAGCAGCAGCTTTTAATTAAACGGGATAAAATGAAACAACAACTCTCAAGAGGTTTGTTTGCTTACATTTCAAGACTGAGGGCAAATTAATTCTTACTACCTTCATGTGTTGTAGCTCATGGTAGCAGCCACTAGATGGCAGTAAAGACTCTTGGTAGTTTTATTTTGGTCCAGCCTGATGGTCTGTACTCTTACAAAGAAAATGCTGGTTATCATACCATCATTTCTTCTTCAGACATTTACAAAGTTGAAAATTTAAAAAGTGCCAGAGAGAAAAATAAGACCAGACAGTTAAAAGTATTAAAATTGAGTCAAATGCAGTGAAATCTACAGGTATGTAAAAAAAAATAAATAGCAGCTTTCATAAAATTTTATATAAGACATCAAATAATTTTCAAGGGGTTTTCTCACGTCATTTGAGAAAAAAAGTCCAACTTTATGCTGTACTGTATTATGCTTTTTTCTTTGCTCATATTCTACTGGCTATACCACATTAGGGTAACGGCTGCTATGTATTCACCCAAAATATCTGTGAATGCAAATACATTTAAAGTTCATCACTAAGGACTTTGTTTCTATCCATCTATTATATATTTTCCACAGAAGTGGTTGTTCAGGAAATGAACTTTCAAATAAGCTTTTGTCAAACACCTACAGATGCTAAATATGTGTTCTGGTTGTCATTTCCCTGACAGCTTAAGCAGTTTGCTGTGACCTAAAAGTGTATTAAATTTAGATCATCATCATCCTCCGCAGGAAGTGTTTTAACATGTTCTATATCCATTTTGGAAAGGCAGGTCTGACTGAAATCCACTCATCTGCCGTCTGTTTCGAAATGAGGCAGTTCCTGTTTTTAAGATGCTGCGTTTTAGGAGAACTAATAAGGAGAACTAATAAGTTCAAGAGTGTAACTTTCATTTTTGAAAACTTAGACAAAAGACCTTAATTTACATTATAAATGTGTTCAAAATGAAAATGTGTACCACAAGAAATCCTTTGAAATTGGATGTAGCATACTTTGGTAAACTTGTCAGAATTAATCATATGTATATTTAAGACCACTAGTGGATATATTTTACATTAGTTTTTTTTAACTTAACTAACCTCCTCTAGGTAGTTAGGTAGTTGGTCTAGTTGCTTGTCCAATGTTTTCTTTGCTGTTTCTTATTAGTATTGCTCAAAAGGGTTTGGATATATTTACAATGATGTAAAAGTCTACAGAGGTATAGCTCAGCCCAAATTAGAAGTCATTAACTTATTAAGTCAGTCTGGGAGACATCATTTTGATGTTTTCAAGAAAATTATTCAGGATCCTGAAGGATGTCTGGATCCTGATTAGCTCCACAACATGCATGACGTGTTTCATGAATGCTGTGGAGGGAATTGTTGGATTTGGCATAGGTATGCAGTCTCAGGCTGCTCTTGGTACTCATGTTATCCCAGCATTACTTGCCAATACAAAGCCTTGAGGTGTGTTTGGGCTCATTATCCAGCTGAGGATAATAAGCCATTCTCCAAAATACTGCCATATCATTCTCCCTCCTGTTTGTCCCCTTAAAAGCAGCCTTCTTTTACAACCACAGATCACTGTGACTTATAATTATCTCTTATAAGGCATAGCACGTTCATCCATGGAGACAAGGGCTTGTGTCATGTGTGGAAGTATTGCTTTCTCATCTTCTCTCATTTTATTTTAGAGTATGTTTATGTTTATGTAAGTTCAATTCGATCAATTTCAATTTTATTTATATATGCCGAATTACAATAGTTGCTTCAAGGCACTTTATATTGTAAGGTAAAGACTCTACAATAATACAGAGAAAATAGAGGAAACCCCAACAATCAGATGGCCCCTTATAAGCAACCATTTGATAACATCGGGAAAGAAAAACTCCCTTTTAACAGGAAGTAACCTGCGGCAGAACCAGGGTCAGAGAGGGGCAACTATCTGCTGTGACCAGCTGGGGGTGAGGGGAGGAAGTTTAGGCTTCAAAAGTGCTTAGAGTTGAAGGAAAGATTGTGATTTGGGTTAAAGTTATGCCTGAGAAAGTAAAAGTTATGCCCCAGTGTGTGCTTCAGGATTGGTGCCATAACGGTAGAATTACAGACAATCACTGCTCACCGAACTTAGAAGCCATGTCCATTCAGTGCAGGCCAACGCAACACGTTCTCACTTCCAAAGTGCAACATTTTACGCTAGGTGACAAATTGTAGGTATATTACGCTTTCGGCCACCCAACACGTCCCTATCATCAAAGTTCAGAAAAATAAGGAAACATGAGATGCATTTGGAATTAATCTACACATGTAAGTTTATTTTACTGAAATCGCTTTGGAAAACACTATTTAACACGATTAAGGTGGTGGTTAAGGTTAGGGATAAGGTTAGGGTTAGGGCTGGAATACACGGCTGGAATGTGTGTTAATGCGGGAGCGTCATTCTACTCGATTTCATCCACAATCCAGGGGGAACAGGACACTGGACCATGTATACAGCAACATCAAGCATGCCTACAGAGTGATACCCCTCAATCTGACCACCTCTCTCTGCTCCTCATCCCTGCCTACCTCCCCCTCAGGAAACAAACTCATCCATGCAGCCGAGTCATTAAAACATGGCCAGATGATGAGACAGGGTACAAGAGAGAGGTAGATAACTTGTCTCACTGGTCCTCAGAAAATAATATGAAACTAAATGTTCTTAAAACAAAAGAACTCATAATAGAATTCAGGAGGCACAGACAGGTCCACTCCCCTCTCATTATAAATGGAGAACATTTGGAATCTGTGTCCACATTTCTAGGCACCCACATCTCCACTGATCTCACCTGGACCCACAGCACAAATACCTGGTATAGAAGGCACAACACTGGCTGCATTTCCTCCGTGTTCTGAGGAAGAATAACCTGGACTGGAAGCTCCTGCTGACCTTCTTCTAAGTGGAGAGTGTGCTCTCCTACTGCCTGGGTGTTTGAGACACAGGGGCCACTACTGAGAACAGGAAGGCTGTGCAGAACGTGATTAACACCGCCCAAAACATCATGGGCTGCATTGTCTGCCTTTCTATTGTTTTGCATATATTTCTCTAGTTTTTATATATTCCTCATGATTGTATATATTTGTCCTGTTTATTTATCCCTGCTCTCTCACCATTTATATTTTATTCCTGTAAAGTTGAGCACCCATAATTTCATTTTACATATACAATAACAATAAATGGCTATTCTATTCTATTCTATTCTATTCTATTCTATTCTATTCTATTCTATTCTATTCCATCTAGTGTTTTGGTGGTCTTATTAACAGCTGAAGTCATATACTGAAACTAAAATCAAACGCTTACTTTTTAATTCATTCTAACAACATTCCCATTAAGATTTTACATACAATATATCTCTTTGAAGATTTGTTAACCCATGGGGACAAAAGGTTAAAATAAAATTATCAGCTGTAATTTACTTAAATGTTAGATTTCACTGTGCAATTACCCTACTCTGTATTTTCTTCGCAGTGCATTTTGTGTATTTGTGTTTGTGTGTTAGGGATCTTCAGTTAACCTTGGAGACACGAAAAAAGACTGCTTGGCTTTCTTTTCAGGTCACTTAATTATTTAAGTCATAACCAACAAAACCACTTAAACGGAGCATATAAAACCATTTCCAGCTATAATCTTTTTATACTAGCTTTACATGCTTTTCATACAGTACCTCAAGTCACACTGAAGATATGATCAAATTGTGCAGTTGTCCATTAAATTAATCTTAATAACCTGATAATTACCAAGATTGTTAACTGATATCTAAAGTAAAATCTAAATCTAAGACAATGCTGTGTGCTTAATGGGTGTTTAATATGCATTTGTAATTGGATCTTCCAGTCTTATCATGTTAAGAAGGTGAATAGCACAAAAAAATATCTCGAGGTTTACTCCAGCTGGAGGCAGCCTCTGCTGTGGCCATAATCCAGAAAAGTGACTGAGAGCTGCCTTCCACTGATGGAGTCCAGTCTCTCTGGTCTTCAATCAATCTGACAGAGTTTTATAAATATGTTATGAAGTCCTATAAAGCTAGCTCGGCGCTCCAAGCTGTAGAAAGATCTACTGAAAATCAATGGAGTCACCACTTGGCTTCAAAGCCATTTGGTCTTAAGGTGACAGCTTTTTGAAAATAACAGGAAAGAGATGATTGAGGAGTGATACAGGAAGGTGAAAAGAACAGAGACAAGACAGGAAATATGGAGACAGGCAGATCAGACATATTTATTTATCTGACCTTTATGTATTCAGAGTGGATTGCATGGCTACTTAACCCTCGAGGTTCATTAGTAGAACTCTGACTATACTTTTAGGTATGGATGTAGGTTTTGCGCGGGCACTGGTGTAAACACATTTAATCGGTGGTTTGGGGGTCATGCAGCAAAAAATTCTGGACATCAGAAATTTCATTTGCTGCTTTCTATGCAACAATGTATAGTTTTTCTACAGCATAGGGGAAATTGCCTTTCTACCAACAGGTCGACATGTATTTATATAAAATTCAGTAAGGCGCTCATGTATTCAGAATTGATTTCCAAATAATGATGCTCAACTTTTTTTTTTCATTTCATATCATCCCTGCTGAGTCAAAATACACACACAAACATGAGTTTCTGTCCTCTTTCTTGTTTTCCTGGTTCCACAGATAAGAGCCAAAGTCCCAAGTGTTCAGGAAAAGTCAAGTAATACAATGTTGCTGGAGCTTCAACTTGTTTAGACTATTGCTCTTCTCCATGCACCTTGGGAGTAGGTGAAGTTGTGCCAGAAATTTTCTTTTTGTTTCCAAGGCCAACAGTCCACTTTAAGAGGCAGGAGTGGGTTGGCATATACCATTTCACTGCTAACACTAGAAACCCAGATTTGAGTCATGCTTGTCACAGGTTTTCACATATCATTTGCATGACTTTTTAAATATGTTATTAATTACAAAAATATGCCATTAAAAACAACATCAGATTTAGGTGTTAGAAATGACTTTGTGAGGTTCAGAAAAAGAAAAAGAAAAGTTGTAGACCACTCCACCTTTTATCTCCTCCGAGCACATGAACTAAAATCAGCTGATGATTGCATTTGTGTGCAGGAAGAAAAAAACATGTTTGTTTGATTTTATTCTTTCTGTCCACCTCTGATGTAGATAAATGAAGAAACTTTGTAACTAAAGTAGCGTAATAACAATAATGCTTTACACCCAACGCTGGTTGCTACTTGTTTCAAAGCTCTGTTTTCTTGGTCGCATCTATCTCCACACAACATGCATGCTGAAAACACAAAATATACATCCTAATGAAATAAAATACTTACAAATTTGTTCAGTCACGAAAAAGCATGACAGTTTGTGTACATTAATATGAACAAATAGAGCGCTTTTTGTGCCTGTCTCACAGTTTGCACCAAAACGTATCCAACATTTAGTTTGCTAGTATCTGCTTGGGCATGAAACATATTTCCAATTGAAATGCAGATTCTAGATTTGCCGCCTTTAACAAAAAGACTGGACTGTTTTTGTCCTCTATGCAAACAAAATTGGTTGTATTTTTATATTTCATGTTTTTCCATGAGCCCAGGTTCTTAGTATAGTTTCCCATACAGTCTGAAAGCAGAGACAATTCTGTTGGGTCTGTCTTAGGTTTAAAAATATTTACAAGCACTACAATTTTCAAACCAGCAAGTTCAAAATGTGCTATATCTTGTTTCCTTTATTTATAAACAAACTGAATTTTCATTTTAAGCTGTAGTTTTAAGAGGTGTGTGCTGAAATTAGTCCTCAGCAAAAGACAGCTGTGTTCACAGCTTCCCAGAGTCTTGTTGTTAGAGTAAGGTTTGGCATCATCCTGTGGAAGGAAAGCTGTGATAAATCAAAAAACATAAACATGATTAGAGAAAGACTGCTAATGAAATAGATATGCAGTTTTGGTAGCATGCAGATTTTCTATTTGTGTATTTAAAAAAGAAATTGTGTTTGCGTTGGTACGTACTGTACATGTTTTGAATATGTTATTGGAAGCTCACTTTTTCCGTCTGCAGCTGCAGAGCAGAACCTGAATCACATGCTGAGGTAAAGTCCTGGGAGAGAGCCTGTTAAACTGGACAATCCAGCCTTCAGTCTGGATATCACTCACTTTGACTGAGAACGATGGATGGCGGTTGATGAGTTGTGCATATTGGTATAGATTTTGTTCATAGTTAAAAACAAAACAAAACACTGTCTCTGCATTTGAGTTATTCACAGTCTGTCAAAGTTTGTGTGATCGACGTTAGCCATTAAATGTTTGATAAATCTTCGCCAATTAAGCTCAATTTAGAGAATTTTTTTTAACAATTCAGATCCAAACCAAATTTATTTTACATTACATGCATCTGTTTGTGTTGGAACATATTTAGAGGTATCTGTCAGATACTGAGGTGTTTGCAGATGGTTTGGTGTTATTTTTGCAAGGTGGGAGGTACTATTTCTGCAAAACATTCCTCAGCATAATTCAGACACAGTTTTTCTAACTGGCTTGCTTCTAATTATGGTCTGTTTAAAACACACAAAAATGCTTTTTCTGTTTTGGATGATCTAGCTTTCCGGTTCACTCGAAGGTGATAGGTCAGTAATAGGTGACGGTTTGTGATTTTTCATCAGAGGAAATTTATGCGCAAGAGTTAAACTTTTTCACTCTGGAGGTTGGAGGTTGTCAGAGAAGGTGGGACGTGTAATGAAGGGGTCACCTCGGAGTGGTATAATGCAGCATGTGTGTCCTGCATATCACAATGCAGCATAATGTTCTGCTTCCTATTCACACAGCTGACTTTTCACCCGTCTGTCCTCCTCTCAGCATGCTGCCACTCTCATTATTACATATGCTGATCAGTGCACCGATTAGTCACCAGTGACCCTGTGCACTTTCCAGCTTACACCCCATGATTCCAACCACCTTTAGCAGGTCGTTGGAATGTACAACCACCTTTAGCAGAAATATCTTAAAATAATCACTTTCTATAAGACTGATCAGTCACTCAATCCTGAGATGACTTTTGGTCCACTCTACTTTACAGTGTTGCTTCAGTTCATTTAGATTTTCAGTTTCTGTTTATGCACAGCTCTTTTATGGTTCTGCCACAGCGTTTGAATGAGATTGAGGTATGGACTTTGACCAGGTCACTGGTTCTTTTTCTGTTATAGATTTGCCGCTGTACTTGCAATCATTGTCCTGTTAAACATCCCAAAGTTGGCCAACTCTAGCTGCCAACTGTATACTTATGTATACTTTGGTATATAGAGGAATTTATGGTTGACTTGATGACAAGAGGCCCTGGTCATGTGGCTGCAAAACCTAATCGAGATCATCACACCAATAATGACTGTGCATGACAGTTGGTATGAAGTGTTTTCTCCAAACATCATTTGTGCGTAATGGCCAAACATCTCCACTTTGGTCTTGTGTGTTCAAAGGACACTGCTCCAGAAATGTAAATGCAACATTGCAAAACAGAACCATGATACCATTTTTAGAGAGAAGAGGTAATCCAAAAAGGTTATAGTTATTCCATATCTTTCTGTGTGTTCTGTTAAGAACTTTAACATGCTAACTAAGATCATTGCTGCTTTCTTCCTTGGTATTGTGTTAACATACACTGGAATTCTGCAGACCAGCAAACTGCCAAAACTTCAGCTTATAGGGAGGTGATTACATTGTTATTCATATGAGGCAGTATGTACCTCATGTACCTAAGGAGAGGAAATTAGCCACATTTAAATTGGATATGGTTCTTTGATTTTTGATGAATAAAAATAATGAATGTGTTAATGAATACATATGTAGGTGCTACTACTCTTAGGTGTACTTTACCAGCTAAAGGAAAAATAAAAACTATGTACAGCTTTTAGCTGACAAGAACCATGTTTTGCATAAGTGCTGTATCAAGCTACCTCCATTGATGGGCAGCTTTTAATGACAGTATTACTGAGAAGTGAAAAAATAAGAACTTTGGGCTTAAGACTTGATCTTGACTCAATGATTCATCTTGCTTGAGGAAATACTACAAAACTTGAGTTAGGGAAACCGATCTGGTCTGAAGCATGAATCAGGTATTCGAATGTTAGCATTTAAAACTGAGCTAATGGCTTATGCCTCTTTGCTCAAAGCACACAATGTTCTCATGTGCAAACACATCCAAAAACTTGAACATGGGTAGCATTGATAGTGTGCTTATGTAAAAATTTAAAGAATGCAGGAATTGAGCAGTCGTTCCAGTGATGCAGGCGCCATCCTTTGAGGAGCCTGCCTCTTTTCATGGCTCCCGCTTGCTTCCTCAGATTAAAAAGAACAGAACAGTTATTTATAGAGCATGGAGAACAGGGGATTAGTGCAATTCCTGTTGTGTTTTGGATGCTTATTACTTCTTTGATGACTCAAGGTGCTGAAGTGTGTACTTGTGCATACACTGTATGTTTATGTACATAATAAACTCTCTTTGCATCTAACACTAGCCCCACACGACCCTGCTGTCATTGAGAAAGCATTTCTTGTGCTCATCTACCTGCAGTATTTTTATGTGGAAATAGTTTGTGTTTGCTTACATGAGCATTCATGTGATGCCATTGTACATTTCTTGGTGCATGTGTTTATATGGATTACATGCATTCATTCTACATGTATGTAAACAAACAAAAGACAAAAGAAAACACGCAACTTGTGTTTGAATTGCAGCTCAGCTTTCTGGCACCACAAAACTTGTTATTTCCCAGTAGATGAGTCAAACAAGCAGCGGGTCCCTGTTTATTTTGGGACTGGCTGTACACAAAAAACAGGACAGGATATTAAAGCACCCACAGGAGGGTGATTGCGGTGGTGATATTTATGTGTTTGTGGATAACATGGTTAAAATGACAGATATCAGTGGGCTTAATGAACAAGATCCATGTGCAGGAAAACTTCTCTGTTTCCGACAAGGGTATGAAAATACAAAGATAGATAGAATTAATTATTTCCAAAGGGGCACAGCAGTGTTCGAACAGCTGCTTCACATAAATCACAAAACCATGGGGTAGGTAAAAAGTTTTTTATTAAAAGCTTAATTATATACACTAAGTAAATAGGCCAGAATCACCATCAATGCAGGAATAATTCTAATCATTTTATATAATATAAATATGTATATTATCATGACAGGAACATAACAGATCTGATAGGTTTTGTAATAAATAAAGGTCCAGGCGAAAATTCTTATTACCAGGGAAAGAATAAATGTGATTTGAGATTAGTTCAAAAATTAAGCACTTTCCTTTGTTTTGTGGAGAGAAATGTTCTTTTTTTTTTTTTTTTTTTTTTACATAAGTGCCCTTCAGACAAGAGCAGCAGGGTTATTAAAACACTCTTTATAAAGTTTGCTGCTGTCAACATGTAGATAATCCTACATAGTAGGTGGACATAATAAGGCTGGTTTTTCCCTAGCAACCAGTGGTTGATAGGTGTCTAAGCCTGTGTGACTATAAGCTATAATATTTTTTTCTATTAATTCCCAACTTAACCAGTTAGTTAACCAGTTTCAGGCTTGAATGAATGTCGGTCAGCCTTGAAAACAACCTATCTTATTTTCCACTTTATTCTGCATCCATAGTTCACAGCACTCTTAGCTGCTCTTTAAAATAAAAAAATAATCACCACAAAGAAAAAAAGTGCAGTACAGATGGCTGAATTCAATGACATTGTGCTACTTATGCAATGTCTACATGAGGTTTCACTTTCTTCACAGCATTCACTTCAGCAACTCATTGTGCAAAATATATCCAACATATATTGTGTAAAAATATATTTTTTAATATGCTTTTTTAATATGCAATCATAACATGATTCCATTATAGTTACCAGTGTAAAATGGACTCAAACAAACTGTCAAAGAACGGGCATGTGGCAGGCACAGGATGGACCCAGATGCAGAAGTTGTACGACAGAAGCTTAATTTAACCCCCCACAAAAACAGGAACTAAACGGACTCCAGGTTTACAGAAAGTCAGTGGCACACATGCCATGAGGGAGATTGCAGCACCGGAGGAAATTGCAACTGAAAGCAGTTTTCTGGGATGCAAGGTTTTTGGCAGGTAAATATAGATTCCACTAGGTCTGCCAAGAGGTAACAAGAGGCTAGTATCGGGCCAAGGGTCCTCCATGAACAAGAACAGGAAAGTAATTAAGAGATGATACTGAGTCTTACTTCAGTTGTTGGGCATGTTTGCAGCTGGGTATGGTACTGAGAGGTCCCAGCAGGTTAGTTTTCCACTGGTGAAAAGCGCAGGCAGCAAAGTGAATAGATCTAGTGGGTCATGTTTCCTTTTGGATATATGAAGCTGAGTTAAAGCGATAGGTAAAGGTGAGGAATCTTTCCTTTCTAGCTGCTTCTTCCTACAGGATTAAAAGCCTCTTTTCCATTAGTACCAACTCGGATTGACTCGGCACAGTTCACTAAGGTTTTCAGGGTTGTTCATTAGGTCATAGTACCTGGTACAACGTACTTTTTTGGTTCCTACTCGGTGGGGGTTCCAAGCGATCTGAGTAGGTACTAAAATGTGATGTCGTCAGACTGCATGCTACAGATTGGCTGGTAGGTAGCGTCACTCAATGAGCCAAAGACAGAGCAGCAGGTATATTTTTGCCTCGACCTCCAGCTTTGTTATAGCATTCATGTTGCATATTAATTACGTTGCGGGATGCTGAGACATTTTGCTATAATGACAGCCATGCATATTCGGTAGAACTTGATTGTAATGGAAAACCTGTCGATCCGAGTAGAGTCGTGGCGAGTAGATCCGAGTAGGTACTAATGGAAAAGGGGCTTAAGCGTGAGGTTCCGGGGAGTTAACTATTTACAAGAAACTGGTAGAGAATGGAGGACTTGTCTTTAAATCCATAATGATGAATAAAGATGAAGAGGTGTGAAGGTGAACAGACAGGTGTGACTGAGGCTAAGCAGAGAGGCAGGCCACCTCACTACTAACTCTGTCTGTGGGGGGAGGGGGGGTCAGCCTTAGAAAGAAATTTCTTACACTGTTTATTACATTACTTTGTCGTGAAATGCTTAGTTGCATAATCACCAGTTAACCTGTGTTAACATATGTGAGGACACACAGACAATGAAAACCAACAAAAAAAAGCAAAGTTGAAAACCAACCCAAAGAGACTTTAAAGCAATTGCGCTAGCTTTGTCTTACCATGCTGCTCATAAAGATGCTTGCAAAGACCTGATGATATATTAGCTATATAATGCAAGTTCTTCTGTTCTGGAGGCTCATTACACCATCACGTTCTTATCCTGTTTTGCAATTTAAAACATCACTCCAACAGTTTCAGTTAATAATAACTGACTTTAGTACAGAAACGTGTTACATTACTGCATTGCTGAAAATATGCAATATGTTTACAGCAAAATGTTACGTTGGAATTACTTACTGGAAATACATGCAACATTGGTTTTGAGCAAGCTAAGCTGAAGCTGGTTCCATCATTTAAACACTGGCTGTAAAGAGACGTGTCCCAGGGCAGGGGACATTTGATGTGCTATACTTATTTCAGGGGCAATCCATTTGTGTCACTATCAGTTTATAGTATAATATGAGGAATACTACACACAAAAAAACTGTGGCCAGTGGTGTCAAAGTCCTGGACCTAGTTTATGCTCTTTGTAGCCATATTATTTGACTCGTGTAAACTGAATAATTTATGAAATAGAAAGAAAACATTGGTGCTGAACACAATCCAAACTACACCAAAAAGCATACTTGGCACAATAACTTTGTTTATATAAACTAAAAGTACTGTCGCAGTTGTAGTTATCAGCTGCAGAAGAAAAAGCTTTGATGATTACTTCAGACAATAAAAAATCTTCAGCACATCTGAGACTCTGGAACTCTTGTGTGACAAAAGAGAGATAAAAAACTCTCACATCTCTTATACCTTAGGTAAAATTAAAACAGGTCCACAGCTTATGGTTTCTGCAAAATTAATATACTTTGTGAAAGCCACGGGGGCTATTTCAACTAATTCAGTAACAGCAGTGAAAAAGGTCTTACTTAGCTACTGCTTGACACAGTTTTTAGACCTTATAAGGGAAACATGAAAATCTCAATCTTGTAAGCCTTAATTTGATTCCTGTGTTTATAGAATTCACAGCGTCTCTAAGTGATGACTAAATAAAGCATTATTCAGGTTCTGCGACCGCTTCCCTACAAAAAAATGTCATGGCGAGATTCTTAATATCAAAACAGTGTCAGTGGCCTTCTGGGAAATCAGAATACAGAGCCGATATCCTGTTGATTCAGCAGAAAACACAATGGACCCCTGAGATGAGGAGCATACGGAGCAGTGGGACAGTCATCTAAAGATTGTGTGGGAGTTATGATTTGACTACTTCCCAGGGAAAAAACAGTTTATTCTGCTTTTCCAAGCAACCTACAGGTAGTTTAAAGGTACATGCTCCCCCAAGCACCAGCTATGTGTCAGTGACACCTATAGTAATGACAGGGTCGAGGAAGTAAAAGTAGCCTATACCTTGTGTTAGTGAAGTCATTCTTCTTTTTCTTCTTATTGTTCACAGTTATCGTTATTGTGATTATGATAACATATTAAACAGCTGGCCTTCATCCTATGTGCATATATATGATGGAGGATAGCACTGGCCTCAAAGCAAAGCAGGAGCCACTCTGAGTGTAGCTTTCATCTCCTGTCTGTTTGGAAGGAAACAGATGAAGCTTAAAGGCATGCTTTTTCTAAATTGGCAGTTGGTATGGATGTGAGAGTGTGTGGCCGTGTGTCTTGCTGTGTTGGATTGATTGTAGCTTGACTTTTATACTATGACAGCTGGCTTAAGCTCCAACTGTACCTGCAAAATATTGATGACTCAATGATTTGTGCATGAAGCCATGCATATGGGTCATTAGTGAGGGCAACTACATTTATTTCACCTCCATTTATTTTGTTTACTTTGCCATAATTTTCAGAAGTCTACTATCACCATCAGCCTCAGCTGTACTTTTTGTTTTGTTTAAATCAGCAAGTTGAGCACTGCAAACAACAGCATATTTGCTTTATAAGTGTGAACATGTTAGCATTTAGCTCAAAGCACTTGTGTACTTGGATACAGGTTCACAGAGCTGATGGCTGCCCACTCTTATGTTCATTTTAAACTTGACCCAGTTCTTGGTGTGTGAAAAAGCTTCAGCCAGTATCATATTTTAATAGCAGATAGAAACTATTTTTTCCTTCTCTTCCTTGCAGGGACGTTTGTTCCGAGGTCAGGGCTAAAAACTAAAGGTGACCCTGCTTCGGTTATGCCCCATGGCCTCTGAAAAAACCCCAGTAATACCAAATGAGGTCAAGCAAATGAAGCCTCACTTTTTAGTGGCTTTTAAAAAAATATCTTATAACAGTTTTTCTTTTTGCGGCTTTTAGAGCATTACTATGTCAAAATTACAAAATCTATTCAATAAATGTTACAGTGTTAGAAATGGTCTTGTATATAAATGGCAATTGGTAAAATTCTTTATGTGTTACTAAAAAAAAGTAAATGGAAAGTTTATTTATTTTAGATACATTATATTGTATTTTTCAAAAAAAAAAATGCAGATTATGTAAGTTAGCAAACTTGTCCATATTGAAACTCTATCATTAACACAAAGGAGAATCTGATGGATTATACATCCATGAAATACATGTTTAAAGGACAGTTTTAGTTCTTATTTTTTCAGTTTCAGCCTTCCGGGCTCTAAAAGCAAAGAGGGTCAATGCGGGATAAAAACTATATGTACATCCCTACAAAAAGCTGTACTACATGTACAGAGTTGCTCAAATTCAAGAACAAAATTTTGAAGAGTTTGTCGACTTTGCTCGAAAATAAGGTTGAAAAGCAAGTCAGTTAGCTACAAGTTACAAATGGGATCTGATCAGCTGAGAACCCTGAAAAAATGGCATGGTATGGATAAACTGACCCAAGAAAAAGCTCAAAGCTTTACAACAACAAGGAGGGGGATATGTGCAGGCTCACACAGTTAAGATCTAGATATTCAGATTGATAACCTCTTTGAGGGCAGGCCTCATTCAGGATTATTTGTGTGCCATGTCTCCTCCTTATACGTCTGCCTAAGAATATTAAACAAAGCTAAACTGATCAATCTAAAAGAATGCCCCAGTGCATAAAGAGTTAATAAGTCCTTTCAAGTGCTCACAATGGACACTTAATGCAAGAAAAAATGTATTTGGTCAAGTGAACTGAACTTCCTGTGAAACAGTCTTGGAGAAATGTTAATACTTGACCAAGGCACTCATTTATCCATCCATCCATCCATCCATCCATCCACCCATCCATTCTCTTCTGCTTATCTTTTTTTGCTTATCCTTATAGCTCAAGTGACTACTAAAGCCTTGTTGTTGGTGGTGGTTTTTTTGAGAGAAGATAAAAAACTCAAATTATAAGCTTTCAAAATGTATTAAATGGATGACAGTTCAAGTTAACACTGCGTCATGGATCTTCCTCTGTCCATCAAACCAGATAAAGGGTGCCACAAAGGGTGAGTTTTTATATGATGGTACGAACATGATATGATTGGTTAAAAAGTTTGGGAGGAGCCGCAGCTTAGGCTTGGCTCTCCCATATTTACTTCACTTGGTCTGGCTCCTGGCTCATCTTCCATCTTCACTCTAGTCTCCTTGTGAAGAGAAAAAGAGAAAAAACTCTCTACTTACACACACCAGTACACCCTACGGTACACTGTACAGGCTCCACTACAGGATTGTGTTGTATGGGTATATATACTGTCTATTTAACAAAATGTTTCTTATTTTTGCACGAAGAGAGCAAGCTGAACCAGAGTTAAATTCCTTGTTTGTATGGAAAAAATTAGCCAAGTAAAGATGATTCTGATTCAGATCTCCATAAAACGTGTTCACTTCTTCTAAATAATCTATCCTTATTGAACTGAATTTGGGGGGGGGGGGGTACTACGTTTTTATGAGGTGACAAGTAGAAAACAGTTTTGGAAGTTACAGTGGGATAAGAGTGTAGCCTTGAGGAACACCCCAGCTAAATTAGACAACAAATAAACCATTTTATGTAGCAAAAGGTTATAATTGACAAGTTTGAATATGCCAGATGTGGAGAAGTTAACTTTATACAAATATTTCTAAATTGTGCAGGGCAAAAAAAGAACAACTGTATTGAAGGCAGCACTTACATCTAAAAGCACTCAGACTCTGCCTTTACAACTAAAAATAGGTCACCAGAAACCTTCAGGAGGGCTCTCTGTCCTATCGTGAGCTCTAAAACCTGACTGAAAACTTTAACCAATATTATCAGGATTCATAAACATATTGAGCTAAAATCACTTTCTCAAGCACATTAGACAAAATGATGCCCAAATATGTGGACAGAGGGAGGAGATTCTGAAGAACGGATCTGCCATTAGTTGGAAAAAGATGAAGGGACACAGTCGGAGATAGAGAGGGAAGAAGCAGCAGTAATTGTGAGTCTCAGTTCTAGTTTCTATATAAATGCTGTCTGAGGCCGCGCCCCACTTTTTCTCCAAACTAGGCTAAAACGTCCTAAAAGGAAATGACTGCTGCACTTCATGAGGTCATCCTGGCACACACATACACATGTTTACTTCAAGACTTCTAAGAATCTTTACTGACAACCCAACTTAAAGTTCAGTGTAACCTGATTTTGATTTGTTTGAGGACTAGCTGCTTCTCTTTTCAAACTAATATATGATGAACGTAAACTGGCTACATAATTGAAATGCTCGATAGTGTAATTATATCTCAAATAGCTAATATTTATATACACAGACATAAAAGCAAAGGGGACACTACCTAATGAGCACTTTTGATACTTTAATGTGTTGTTTTTTTAAAGTTTTTATTATCATTACTAGCGTTTCTGCAGTGTGGTTTATTTTATGGATACACTCATCACTGACAAGCACATAGAAACAAACAAGCGAGAAGTGAGAATATTAATATTTATTCTCTATCATTCTTTATTCTTGTATCCTTTCATGTACATTATTTACAATGATGAATTTTTATTTCAATTTCACACAGCCAAAATTGCAAAACATAATGTTTAACCCTTGAGCAAGGCTTCAGGCAATGGTTTTTACTCTTAGAACTGAACGTTGAGAGAGGAGAGGATATCTCCATCTCTGTTACATTTGTGTTTATATGGAGCAGCCAGTGAGAGACTTTAAAGGAAGACTGGCTAAAACATTTTGTTTCAGTCGCAGGTTAAACCGACAGTCTGCCCAGTACAAGATAAAATAAAGATGTTTTAGAAACTCTGAATCATGCAAACCTACTTTAGCAGAGTCCATGAAAAAAATATGAATCTGGAAATTTACATAATAGAATTTTGTCCTTATTTGGATCAAGAATCTAAGGATATTGTAAAGATTTAAAACCCTCTTGAGGCAAATATATGATATTGAGCCATATAAATAAAAATTATTTTTCACAGTGATAAACCATTTACTGTGGCTTTAGGAGTCTTCAGCTGTCACACCTGCATCAGTGCTAGTTTTTCTAGTACAACTGTTAAAAGCATATGGAGTTTATTCCATAGGATATAGCTTTGCATTAAAGTCCATTCTGACACCTCAAACAAAATAACAGCATATTCAGTAGCACAACTCGGTTAAAACTTCTGAATATCTGCGTGAAGGCATGCAAACTCTGTTCTGCAGCGTACCTCACAGAGCAATCCATCTCAGAGAGGGGCCGCCTGCAGGCACAAAAGATTTTAATGGGCTAGAGCTGCTTGTCCAAAATTAGAAATACCTCATGATCAAAATCCTGAGGCAGCAGTTCTACAGACTGCAACCTTTTGTTTAGACTGAAAAATATCCAGTTTGCACAGTACTGAGGTACTTGTACTTTAGGTGTTTCCTTAGCTGCAAATTTATAGTTATGATACTATTTTACTTGAAAATTATTTCAAGGTGTTAAAATAAACTAGATGACTGAATTTCTTAAGCTGCCGATCCATATTTAAATCCTTAATGCTGAATCATTTAAAGAATTCAGACAAAGTATAGGATTTGTTTAATACTGTACTTGTTGTGTCCTTGTCCAGGATATATATTGTGACAATGCTTCACTCCAGGACACATTAGGTAACAGGTCAAATGATGCATAGTCTGGCTGTCTTCTATCAACATTACATAACTTGTACATGTGCACTACAGGAAAGATCAAAGATTTAAACAAATAATCACAACAGCATCATGAAAACCATTTTCAATCAAAGCGAGGACAACCAGAGACATAATTCAAGTCTTATCGCCACTGCCACATCTCACAAATCACACTGGAATGAAAAGCATTACCACAAGAACACAGGAGAGCAGAGAGAAGAGCTATGAGAGGAATGCATCCTACAACATCTGCAACATCTAACCTTTACGATGAAAATGTCACGCCAACAAACGACAACGACCTGCGAGTTATTTGTGGTGTGGTGCCGAAGCCACCTGCACTGTTTCACCCACTGGGGGATGATTCTCCTCTGCAGAGATCATGTTTTATATTCACAAAGAAGCACTGACATAAAGGTGCAGTGGATACTATAGAGCGGCTTCAGAGTAGCGTTAAAACCTGAGCTCGATGCTTTGCAAAAATGTAAAAGATTTTACGATTAAAGGGATTATCTGAGGAAGAGAAACTGGAAGTTGCCCGGTGGGAGACAAGGCCCTTGAGTAATTTGTGCAAGCTGTTGCTATGAGCTATGATTAAACTTAAAACTTAATGTTTATGTTAATAAGTGCATGTCAAATGTTCAATGGTGTCATCACCTTTAGATCAGGTGAACCTCGTCCCCGCCGACCTGACAGCCTGGGAATTGGAGCTTTGTAAAGTATTTTTTAAAGCTGTAAAATGATGTATGTTAACCCAAGCTATGACCTTTTGCCAACCCTTGCTAATTAGTGTCAGCGACTACACCAAACCACCAGTTAGTAATAGCAAAGCTTAGAAGTGCCCTCAACTACCTCCTATCTTTCCCCTGTTGCTCTTTTGAGTTTATGATTTTTTTTTTTTTTTTTAATTTTTCACATTTTGATGATTCAAATGCTTTGGTTTAACACTAAAGTGAAAATCGGATAGTTGTTTTGTCATTTTGAAACACAAGCACAAATGAGAACCTAACAAAAGTCAAAAAGGATGATAAAGCAGGCTATGCTTTAGGTCAGGCCAACTTTGTGCTTCACAAGTTAGCTTTGGGTACCTGCACTTCAATTTCCAAAAAGCACAATCCCCGAGATGTAAATCCTAAACAAATAATGTAATAATTTTGTTAATCCCCTTGAATTAAAGCGGAAAGTCTGCACTTCAATCACAGCTTGATTGCTTGATTTGAAATCCACTGTGGGGGTGTCTGGAAGCAAAACTACAAAAAAATGCATAATTTACTGGAAACATATGGAACTAATTATATACAGCCTATGGTCTGGACTGATGGATCTTACAGTAGTGATACTGCTACCATGACTAAAATTAGACAGACGGTAAGCAGTCAAACATCGTCAAAGGCTGGAATGCCATGATGGTTCATCAGACACTCTGGCAGGGAACAAAGTTTCTGTGAGGAAATATTTATACTCAGTGGCTGAAGACAGGAATGAGGGGCAGGTGTGCTGTCTGGCTAAAATGCAGTGAATGGGGAATGGTGGAATAACAGGGCCTGAAATTACAGAAAGTATTAGAAACAGGCATGCATGGGAGATGGACCAAAACATGTAGAAATGTTACGATGGAGCTGTCACCATGACAATGTCTCATTGTGATGTTAAAGGCGTCTGCGCTCTTCTTGCTCCCTTGCATTCGGTACCTGAATCACACAGCTACACAGCACAGTGTGGCTCTGAGCCTCTGTAAGCTCCCAGAGATCATCAGTCATCTGCTGTCCAACCTGTTCATTCTGTGCTTCACACAGATTCATCCCACAGCCCTGTGTGCAAGCGCCTGTGTGTTTGGCGGGAAATACATTAAGCCGAAACCAACTTTACAGATTTATGTTGTGTTAGGGACACTAGATCACAGTAATGCTTCTAACACACACACACAAATCACGCTGCTCTGGGTCTTTCTCTGCTTTGTCTTCTCCTTTATTGTATCTTTTTTTGTCTACTCCACCTGTCCTAACTCCACCCTGTGCCACTTCAATTCACAGTGTCATTGGTGCAAATGAACTTTTACAAGACACAGGTAAGTCAATCATGAAAATCAATTGATGACGTAATGTTACTGCTACGCTACTTATTGACAAAAAATAAAGGATGGTTTTTGTCATACTCCTTTCTCCTGTGCTTCCTTTAGGTTTGTGCAGATGTGAACTTTTCCACTAGAAACAAATGCTTTTTCCACACTATGTTGGGTTGGTTTGATGCCGAAGTTTTCTCTCAGCACAAATTTGAGGTCTGTAAGTATGTGCAAGTGGAATTGTATTGTATGTGCAAAGGAGTGATCCAAATGAAGAAGGAAGTTATTCACAAGGTGTGATGCTAAGTGAGACTGTGACCAATTTATAATCTGGTATGGCCAAAACTAATTATAATAACTACTTCTGGTACTTCTGTACTTCACTTTTTTAAAGTTTGCTAATTGGTTAATAACTGATAACCATCTATCAATTATTAACCATCTAACTGACAATCATCTATGAACATTAGGTGGGCTATATTATTAATAAATAATATGCAGTGTACCTATAAACATTATTTGGATGGTTATTTTTTACCAAAACTATTTGGTTAGGTTCAGGCAACGTTGCTGTTAATGGATGTTAACAACATTACTCCTGCACATTAACCATGTGATGGCAAATGATCCTGTAACATTAGTCTTACTACTGTTACAACTGAAGAGTCACAACACCAACACCAAAGGACACTTGGTAAAAAGAATGGGCTTACTGATCAGTTACAAAACCTTTATTGGAAAACTACAATAACCTTTAGTAGCTATTAGGGCTCAAGGTGCAGTAGGCATCTGCAAGGCATGGTGGTCTTGGAAAATCAAAATCAGTATGGTTTGTAATTCAGCATGACAATCTTTTCCATAAGTACTCCTGACATTCTTTGGTATCATGCTCTCATCTGGTGGTGAGATAGGAGTGATCTCTTCAGGGCGCAGGCCTGGGTGGTGTAGTATAGAGGCTTTGTGCTGACCAGACAACAGGAATCCATCTTGGCCCAACCAACAAGATCATTAAAAGAATACAAATATTACACTCGGGGTCGACTTAGCAGCAGAAATTGACCCCAAGTGTAAAGAAAGATCTTTACAAATTGCGTTCCCTGGATGACTAACTCCATCTCCCCATTAGGGTTATTCATATTAAAGTATATGAATGGGTATGTGTGCCAGTGTCATTGTAAATGCAGTTGTTTCTTATCTAATATAATACAATATGTAAAACAATGCATAATTCATTTACTAATTTCGAGTGCACCTTGCGTATGTAGGGCTGCCGGGCCTGGAGAGTTATCATCCAGCTTGTAATCAAGCCTTAAACTGGAGGAACCTGAGCATTTTCCACTACTGCTGATTCAGCACCACTGATGTATGTCTCGCTTTCCCGGGTGAGATGTTTCAGCCTCTTGATGTCTGGTGGTATAGACTGTAATCACATCTTCACTTGAGTAGTAAAAAATAAAATGCTTTCCCCCCCCGCCTTATAAGTTAGTAAGACATTGTGATTTTCTGTATTTTTCATTTGATGAATATAATGGCCTTCCTTGAGTTACTAAAAAAAACCTGTCTGAGGTAGTGGCACATTTCAGTCGCTTCATTTCAATCACAGTTCTTGGCAATTCAAGACTGGCGTGTTAGTCATTAGTAGTAAAATTCCGAGTATTGGTCACATGCTGTTCTGAGTATTTGATTTTGCATCTAAAGATCACTGGACAGGTCATCTGATACATGACATGGTAAAAGTTGAAAATAAAGGACAAGAAAAAAAAAGACTTAAAAAAAGGGGGGGAAAAGGCTTTAACAGTGTGTTTGTGTGTGTGCGTGTGTGTGCGTGCTCGTGTTACAACATAAGTGGAACAGCTGGGTAGCATCTGTGTCCTTGACAAGAAGGTATGTTCCTCTGCCCCTATAGGACCTGCTGTCCCTTTGTACCTGCAGTACAGTAGACAGACTCATTAACTGAACAAGAGGACACACACACACACACACACACACATATATACACAGAGAAACACACACACATTGTACTCCACCTGGAACATCTGTTAATTAATAACAGTTGCACTGACATGTGAGTGGATCAGGTTGAAAACGCGCGTTAGTGTGTGCATGCCTAGACACTCTTACACACTGAGTTATCATGTGACGTGTATTCAGATAATTTTGTACAAAATATCACTTCTCAGTGTTTGAACATTGTGCAAGTTGTCCATTTTTTGTAAGTTTATCTCTTTTCATTTTTGCACAAAGGTGACTAAGTGACTTCGTGTGTGGATCCAGTCGGTATTTACTGGGTTCAGGAGAGAAAATCTGTTTGTATCCTTTGCCAGCTACAGAATTAGACCAACAGACAATGCACATAAGTCTGCCAAGCACCAGAGAGGCTGACACACTTTTGTGCTACTTATCTTCACATCCCAATACTCTTTATAAACAGCATTTCTATTTCATTATGAAACGGTTTATAACAAATACATTATGCAAATAACTTGCCTACTTAATCTCTTGTATCCAAAGTTAATTAATCAGTCTGACCAGCTCTCTTGTGCACATTAAAATATTTCAACATCAACCGTTTTGGCTGCTATTAAAGTTGCCACCATATGAGTGGGCAGTGTCCCTTGACTTCCTAGTCAGGGCCCCTCTACCCGAACACTAACACTAACTAACAGTCAAAATGTTCAGTTCCAGAATACTAAATGGGATTTCACTAACCGATGAGTGACATAAAAGACTGTAATTGTACCAGGAGCATGCTTGTTGTGTTTTGACATTCACAGAGTTACGCACCATGAATTTTGTGAATTTTCGTGGTTTATGAGGGAGAACATTTATTCACACGCAGCTCATCAAAGTTCTTTGGCTACACAAAAAGCATAAAATCTGCCCCATCTGCCAGAATAGGCTCCCTGTGACTTGGCCCTCTTCTCCAAAATAAAATTCAAGTGTCAGAGTATTGATAGAGAGAAGCAGCTCTCCCATGTCAAATCTACAAATGCAAGGAGTCATAATGAGACTTGGAGTGGTCCAAACTTAGCAGGAGGGCTAAGCAGTAAACAGTAAACTATTTAGCAGTAAACACGTAACACTTCACAAAATGTTACTGACATGGTAAACTGCTTAACATGTTCCTATTACAGGTAACCAAACCTGTGAAGGGAGTGCTGATGCCACTCGCTCCACGACCTTAAAATGACCATGTTTACCAAAAGAAGACTTATCTTCAGACTTCATTGCTTTCTGTTGCACATTTTACTCACCAGGCTGAATTTGTAGCTCTGATAAAGTTTGTTGGTATTTAATGTTTGCCAAATATATAATAGAAAAAAGAACATCCTCTCACGTACCAACAAAGCAAACAAACGGTGCTCTCTTTCTCTACTCCATCTGTGCCTGCGTCTCCTCTTTCTCCACACAATCTTGCTATCTTTTTTTAATGTCTCTCCCACACATTTTTACAACAGCCATGTTTGCGCATCATAGCCTTTGATGGCGTCTCAGTGATGTCATACATTCGATGTGTGGGCCGTTACAAGCTGCCACATTGGAGGTGTCATGAATGCGTGCTGTTATGTTTTCACCCTCTTTTGAGGATCAGATGAGCTCAGAGGGAAAATATTAATGACCTAACAGGAAATTGGCAGATTTCTTTTTGGTTCTGATCATTTAATGTGATATGATTTATTAATTCTAATGTATTATATCAGATCATAAATGTGAGTTAAAATATAAGAATAATTCTGCTTATTTTACGCCAAGACATTTTATTTTCATTTTTGAGTAATGAGTAGCAAATAGCACAAAATGGCCAAAACAGTTTTGTTACAATTAATATATTAATTGTGTATATTAATATATTAACATGGTTTACATTTACTTGATTTCCCAGCAAGAAAAAGTTTGTGTTCAATTGTTTCATGTTACCCTTTATAAGTTTTGCATGGTGAGGCTGTACAGTACATGGTACAGGCTGAGACTGTGAGTGTTCTGCTATAATGGCCTAAGTGTCTTTGGTGGAAATGATAGAAGTTGTGGCCAGTGCCAGCATGCCAGCTCACTGCATTGAACCCATTGGAAATGCAGATTTTTCTTGTCACATTAACACAATCTTTGCACTTGCTACATTAAACTCCCTGCATCTTTGTTCTTTTTCCAAAAATGAAAAACAAGTTGAGGTCGTCTTTTTGACACACTGGAGGACATCCAGCTTTCTCCTGCAGAGCTACAGTGCAAGGGCATATGACAGGCCTTTCAGTGAGCAATGTAAAAATAGTAACGGTGCTGAAAATTGTTCAGGAGTGTAGAGAAAATTACCTTGGTGCTGAGAATGGTCACATTTAAATCAGGTATAGCTTTTCATTTTCATGGGACTGGTCACAGAAGAAGAGACACAGGCAGAAGTTAACAACTATGCTAACAAGATGCTGGAAATACAAAAGCCAGGTGTGCGGATCGCACACTGTTGATAAAAGATAGACATCGCTTTCAGATGGACGTGTAGTAGTGCTTTCTAATTGTGAGTGGGGAGTGACACTTGCTGTTGCAAAACAAAGTCCATTTGTGTAAATGTGTTACTGAGCATGTGCATTTATTACATTACTTAGCAAGTATAGTCATAGTTCTGTGCCATAGTACTCGTGTCTGTGGCACAGTGTGATGTACATTTGCACAACCAATAGAAATGCAAGAATGACAAATATGTGAAGATCGTGAGGAACTGCAAAAAATGACATATTATCGGCAATGTTCTAGGTTTCTTTTACTTGCTGAAAAAGAAGGAGGCATGGCACAGAAAAAGCTACTATTGTGTTCGGAAAGTGGCCATTGTTTGCAATGGCTAACATTAAATGCTTATGCTAATAAAATGTTACTGTAACATCAGTAGGCTACTCACTAACCTAACATTTCAGTCTATGTCTCGTCAGCAAAATCTCTGATTTTTGTTGTTAATTAAAGTCAACACTTTAATGAAGTTTATGCTTAAGTATGTGGGCTCATTACTTTGTTTTGGTTTCAAACTGGATAAACTAAACTAAATTTCTGGTATTAGGACATTTGCTGATGACAGGAATGAATTACATCGTCTGTTTGTGCTGTTGTCTTACATTAAGGTTTTAGGCAGTATTGCACCTTTTTCTACAGTCAGTGCAGCTTATATGTTTGTGTAAGAGCCTAGCTGAGCAGCACCCGTGGTGAGTGGTGATGGCATTAGTTATTCACAGAGGGAACCAGCTGCTCTCGCCAAATGTAGTTCTTTGACATTTTGTGACATAATTACACACACACACACACACACACACACACACACACACACACACACACACACACACACACACACACACACACACACACACACACAGGCAGAAATTCAGCATGTATGTACAAACCCTGAACATGATGTACTTTTTATTCAGCATACAAATTCAACTGACCATTTCACACATTATTGATGAAAAACTTTGTGTGTGTCCGCAAATAGTTGACTAGATGATTAAATCAGTAGTCAGTGTTGGAAATACTGGTCATTTAAATAAATTATTCATTTGTTTAAATTGAACCACAATAGCAGTCAGCAGTTGGATTTAAGATGTGACACAACCACGCATCACTAGGACATGGCGGCATGTCTCTCTGTGATTATTAGTTGTGAAAGGTGAAAGGTAAGGCAGGTGACAGCTGTGCTAACCAGCGCTAACCAGCACAGTTATTGCTGCAGTATTTTGATGTAGAAAATCGGTGATTCTGTGTTGGTTGTGTCAGAGAAAACTGGCATGTAATCACTGTGCTGCACAAATATCCAAATGTTAACCTGCAGGTAAAAAGGACTGCTGCTGTAGCACTGCTAACCTTAACTTGGTAAACTAATCTAAAACTGTATGTGTTTGCAGTGCTGCACCGATGCTCTAAAGATTTCAGTTTGAGTCACACAGCATCACTAAACTTATTTACAAAATTTTCAGACAGGGTCGATCTATAGAAGAAACCATAAAGGCCATCTTTGGATGGCTTGAAAAACAACTCTTAATGGAAATGTGAGAACCCATTGCTCTTTAGAAGCAACTCTTCTTTTTGCTATCTCACGTTCCTACTCAAGTCTTTCTTTAAAGTATTGTATTTTAGTTCTGTTTTTCACTTGCACTGTTTTCTTCCCTTTACTCTTTATCCTGCTATTCTTCTTTTTCCCTTGCCTTTGGATGCATACACACACTTGCAGAGACACAACATCACTATTAACATGCCTCGGAAAACACACACACAGGTACACACAGTGAGTGATGGAGTAGATGAAAGGCTGGAAGGAGGAATCGAACCTGCAGTCTCCTGAGAATGTCTGATTGGTATTCAGTACGCAGAAAGAAAGACCAGAACTATTTACTAACATTTCCAAATACACATGTACACACACTGACATAGGCAGTCAAATACCCACATAAACCATCTCGTATATTCTCTATTAAGGCACAAACATGGCTACACAACAAAGATGTGTTTGAGTTTAATAAATAAGCACATTAGAGGTGCTGAAGGGCCACTACTCTGGTTACTGGCGACAGCAAACAATGGTGAGGGTGCTGCTGGCTGACATGTCCAAGACCTTTGATAGGATGGACTGTGCCCAGCTGCTGCAACATCTGGCCAGCATGGAACTGTGCCATATACATTTGGCCTGCAAACACAGCTACATAACCAAAAAAACAGAGGGTGATGGCAAATGGCACTTGACATCCTTGGTCAGAGATGACATCTAGAGTCCTCCAGGGGCCAGTGAGCTCACTTTACTTTGTCACTGGGCATACAGATGATGAAGGCTTTTTTTTTTTTTTTTTTTTTTTTAGATTATCCCTTTAATAAATATATGGTGTGGGACTTCAATAGTGACGAAAGCTCAAAAGGGACAGGATTTCTGGTAATTCAGTCTCAAGAAAATGTGCTTTCCTAGTGCATTCACCCAAATCAACTCCACACAAAACTCAAGAGAAACAGTTGATAAATAAGGTTTCACCAGTTGATTTTGGTCAGAGTGCTACATGGCTGCCCATATGGAAAAGATATATATATAAATCTTATAAAGTTTGTATCTGTCTTGTGTGAAACTTGTATGAAAAGCATACAAGAGTGAAAAAGGATATAAGATCCCTAGAAAAATTCTATAAATCAAACTTGTATGTTTTGGATACTTCCTAAAACAATATATGAAAGTGGCCACTTTCATGAGTAAATCATATAAGCCTTATTTGATTCACTATATGAAGCAGGCCACATCTGATGCAAGTCTTTTGTCGGTTTTTTCTATTTCTTTTCCATATGGGTGAAACATTAGCATTGCCAAATTATATTACATATTGGTGAGACTGAACTTTGTCAGCTGTTTTCCTGATGTTTTATGCTGGTGCTACCTTTTTGGGGACTTGATAGAGGATTTTGGGTATCAGACAGTTTCTTTGGGTTTCTGATTGTAGTCTATTTGTAGTTCAAGCAGTGTTTGTAAATCGTGATCATGGTGACTTTGGTTCCCTACAAACAGTCCATGTGGAGAGCAAAAGAGAAACACATTTGATTGAAATGCAATCTTGACACGTTTGGATATCTTTAACAAAGATTCCATGTCTCATGAGCCACTTGGAAAAAAGTTCCTTAATCAGACACTGACCGGTGGAAAGGAAACAAACTCATAGCCGCAATGCAACAACAGAATATATTATCAATTCGACCTTGAAAATGTTAGCTGTTGCCCCAAGAGACCGATTCAGCAGATGGTAGCTTAAGGATTTTTTTTAAATTGTTCCCCATATGATGCTAAGTCATTAGTTAACTCTGTAGCAGTATATTGAAATTTTGCCCATTTATCAATGATTATGATTTTGAATAATCACTGATAGCCATATCGCTAGGTAAGCTCTGTGTATATTTTGACTGTGTAAACAGCACATTGCATTTTGGAATTGATAGCTAAAGTGCCTACATTAAACAAAATGCATCAGCTAGTACACTGGGGACAATACTTGCACTTCTCTGAGGCAACAGTTTGCCATCATCTGACCCGATGATGAGACTGGAAGAAAAGTCTCAAGATTCAAGTCAAAAGAGTCACAAGAATCATCCTGAGAGGGATGTGATTGTGTTTAACAGGCAATCTAATAATCATTGCGCAATTTCACTAAAAGCAGGTGAGCTCATTGAAGTATTAGTATTGTGTTTCATTCTGGGATGAAATACGAGTAGCTCCATTTTTCTTAGATGCCACATGTGTCTTTCCTTTGCAGACAATTTTTTCTTGTGCATCAGTTTGTGTTGTGCAGGGAGAATTTGCCAGTGAGAGTTAACTTTCCCATTTTAAAGATGTCCACAGCCTGTGCAATACACCACAGTTTTGTCATCCTGAAGACTGTTGATGGCATCATGGGTGGGATTTCTTTTTCATTTTCTGATTTGTTAATTCTTGTACTCACTTTCTACTTTAACATTTACTTGGTGGTTATATTTAGGCACTAATAATAACTTAAGACAAAGATGTTGGTTTAGGGTAAAATATAGTGCTTCACAACAATTACCCTGCATGCTGAAAAATGACAAGTTGTGAGACAGACCTCACTATGGCATAACCCTTCAAGTCAAGCTCCACTGCCAAAGGACATGTTGTGCATAAATGATGCACGGAAGTGGCTTTCATGAAACAGCATTAATTGACACCCGGAGAATGACTACAGGCTAGTGCTAGAGGAAAACTCATCAACTTGGAACCTATAAATGTCTAAATTTTCCAAATGTTGCTAGTAGATGTTAATTTATTCAACAGAATGAATGAGCAATTCAGGCTGTCACTAGAGGAAAGTCAGGGGAAACCTGAGGGAAAATTTAAGCAGGGATCAAATCTAACAGCTAGCCTAGACCAAAGTGAGGGACCAATGGATCAACTCAGCTCCTAAGAATTTTGATCTGCAACAATTTTTGCTGTATATCGCACACATAAAAGCATTTGACTCCTTCCTGGTTTCCTATGTTTGTTTGTTTTTACAATTACTATTAAAATTTCTTTGATGATCTGAAACATTTTTTTTTTTTTTTTTTTACAATTACATTTAAATGTTTCAGATTATCATCCAATTGGTAAAGTAAATCCCCTTGGCATCTTTCTTGGCCTTTAGACAACAATTCTGATGGCTAAAGATCCAAACAGGACAGGCAAAAAAAAAAAAAAAAAAAATGTTTCACATCATCAAACAAATTTTAATAGTGGACAAAGGAAACCCAAGTAAAAACAAATTTAGTTCTAAAACAGTGATTTAATTTATTAAGGGAACAAGCTATTCAAACCTACTTTATAGTGGCCCTGAGTGGTCACCATAATACCAGCAAATAGAAAAAACACTGAGAAAGTGCTGAAGTTGAATACAATGCAAAGAATGTTGAAAAAACCCCACAAAAGAAGTGGGAAAAAAATCTTACAAAACACAACGGAAGTGTTTCTGGGGACACAATAACATGACGGACCAGATGCAGAAGTGACAGAAACCAAAACATTTTAAGGATTGCACTGAGACATGCTTATAAGAAGCAACACATTCTTCAGTGTTGTAAGTGCACAGAAGGTAATGTGTGTTTTTATCACATGATTCAAATAAAACTGTACATACCTTTTTGCTATAAGGCGTTTATTGTTAGCTTGTCACTTCCACAGCTGTTCTGTCACATTATTGTTTACCTCGTGATTTATTTTTTTACATATTTTATTTTTCTAATTTCCATTGTGTTTTGTGCGCTTTTGCAGTTTTTTCTGTTTGCTCTTACAAATAGAGATGCAGTCCATTTGACCTCTTAGGGCTACCATTCTGCCCTATGTGAAATCATAAATTCAAAGTGATTTACCATGCTTTTTGTAAAGCTGAACATTTCACTAGCCACAACCAGGTCAGGTTATTGCCAGATCTGCTGAATAAAAAAAAAAAAAAATCACTTAAATATAACCTTTCTGACAAACTGATGTAGGGTTAAAGCACATCATGCTCTGATCTAACAATCTCAAGAACAACTGAGAAACAAAGTCACTGACATCACTCTGGAAAGGGTTACAAAGCCATTTCTAAGGCTACGAACTGAGCTTCAGTCGTTCCAGGAGAGGCCGGCTGACCAAAATTACTCAGAGACTTCACTAACTTATCCAGGAGATCACAAAAGAACCAAGAACAATATCAAAAGAACTGCAGGCCTCACTTTTCTCAGTTAAGGTCAGAGTTCATGATTCAACAACAACAAAGAGACTGGGCAAAACGGGCGTCCATGGAGGAGATTTTTTTAAACAATTTGTGGACCATGGTGAGACAAAAGTTGAACTTTCTGGAAAGTTTAGGCCCTGTCAAAACTAACACAGCATTTCATAAAAAGAACATCATACCAGCAGTCAAACATGGTTGTGGTAGTGGGATGGTCTAGGGCTGCTTTACGGTTTCAGGACACGGAATGACTTGCTGTATTTGGTGGAACCAGGAATTCTGCTCTCTACCAGAAAATCCCAAGGAGAATGTCCGGCCATCAGTTTGTGTGCATAATCAAGCGCAAGTTTGATTATGCAGCAGGAAAATGACCCAAAACACATCAGCCAGTCCATCTCTGAATGGCTCAAAAAATCAAAACAAAATGAAGAATTTCCAGTGTTTAGTTCAGACTTAAATTAGATTGCGATGGTTTAGAATTATTTTAAAAATCAGGTCATCCATGCTTGAAAACCCTCAAATACGGCTGAATTAATAACAATCTGCAAAGAGTGGGCCAAAATTCCTCCACATCAATCTGAAATACCCATTGCCAGTTATCACAAACACCTTGATTGCAGTTCTTACTGCTGAGGGTTGCACAACCAGTTATTAGGTTTATAGGGCAATTACTTTTTAACAGCCAAGTAGGTTTGGATATTTTTCCCCCCATAATCAATAAAATCATCATTTAAAACAGCATTTTTTATTTACTCTAATTATCTTTGTCTGATATTAAAATTACGTTGACAGCCTTAAACACTGAAGTCTGACAAATATGTAAAAACTAAGTAATCAGGAAGGTGGCAGATGATTTTTCAAGGCACTCTGTGTGCTGAGCCAAAGTGGTAAATTTGCCTTATGTAACATGGATAATGATGGGATGCTGCCCCAAGTGAACAGTCAATTACCAGTAGCTACAACATCATCTCCATCATCCATTAAAAACTCCCATTTCTCTTCCTTCCCTTGAACTAAATCAATACAGTAATCACACGTTTCTGAACAATCCCCGCCCTTTGCCTTTCCCATTACCCACAACGGCCTCCCCGCCCGAACTGATTAACAATTGATTTGCCATCCTGCTGTTGCTAAGTCCTGCGTCAATCTCCGGTTTCACAGGGAGGTACATCATGCCCAGGAGGGGCCATTTTGTTTGGACTTAGCCAAATTACCCATCTCATGTTTTTGTGAGATTGAACACATCACTTTTATTGTGATGGGGGATAAGATGAAATGAGGAAGACGAGAGAATGACAAAGATATTAGTGGAAGAAAAGGTAAGAATATGGAGGTGGGAGAGAGGAAGGGGAAAGGAAAAAAGGAGATGGAGAGATTAAAAAAAGGAAATGTAAAGGTTAGAGACAGAGGGATGAGACATAAAGATACAGCCATGTGGGAAGGAATGCCTTATCCTCAAAGACAAATCAGTGTCACCTCTATTTTTGCACACCCACTGGGACACACACACACACACACACACACACACACACACACGACAAACAGCTGCACACATCACATGCTGGTACAAAGCTGCTCAGCTCCCATGATTCAATGCTCCATCAAAGATGCAGTGATAACACAATTTACAGATTCTCCATAACTCAGTCATATTCTCTCATTTTCTCTCTGGTTTATCATTGTCTCTGTGTGTGTTCAGAATAGAGGGGGGACAGATTGATCCAAATGTCAATAGTATCGATACCAGTGCCGGCATTGATATTAATAATAACTTCAGTATGTAGCCCACTGAATTGTGTTAATTTTATTTCTTTATTGTTTTAGAAATGAAAAAAAAAACCTCAAACATGCACTATGAAAAATGTCTGTGCTGACAGTCGCATCGATTTTATTTATAGCCTACAGAATATTTAAACAGCAGAAGCTGACCCAGAGTGATTTAGAGACAGGCACATTTACATTCTAGGTCCCCAAAACACACTGTTTCAAAATACAGTAAAAACTGAAAAAGTCACAGTTTAGTGGTCATTAAAATATGTTCAGAATTTACAAATTGATGATTGTTGATCTCATAAATCACAACACACTGCTTTCCACTACATAAGCTGCCTTTAAAGGATAAAAGTATCAGTATCAACAATACTGGCAATACTGTATTTAATTATCGACTTGATGAATTTACAGTTTTAGACACAAAAGTTATTTTAAATCTTTTGAGCGATGTTGTGGGAACAATTTGTTTATTAAATAAAAATTGTAGGAGCAGTTTATTATCTTGTACACGCAGGTTATTTTTTATTCATCATATAAAAGAATGAGACTCTTGCTGCTCTTACACAGCGATACTGGATTAACACCAGCAGGAATAAGTTCTACTCCAAACAAAACAAGAGATGAATTTCATTATTAGAGTTGGCAAAGACAAATTTACCATATTTGGAGGATGGAGTGCTAAATTATCATATAACACTAGCCAGCTTGGTTAGCAATCTGCACCCATAAACTGAATGGGTGCAATGCTTACAAAATAGCAGAACTTTACTTTACAAAGAAAATCAATTTAAAGAGTTGACTCCAATAAGCAGAGGTGAAGGCTTGCAGATGCTGATTGGCTCCAGCAGCCTGTCTATCAAAGTGTCCATACCTTAAATTACACTCTTTTGACCTACCAAAGGGGGACACTCTATAAAGAGTTTTGTACCAGTTTGTAAAGATGCTATTTAAAATTATAATGTTGGTTATTTTAACAGATGAGTTGATGGGGACTGACTTTCTTTTGGAAACAGCTTCAAGGAAAAAGAAAAAACGTGCACGGAATAGATGCAGAATACGGTGGACAGAGAGAGGACTGTTAGAGTTAAGTTTCTCAGTTCTCATCTCACAAAGAGTGTATTTTTAAAGGAGTAATTTGGTTTAAAATGATTTATTTGCATTTATGCTCTTGCTTATTTATTAATAGTGGACATTTAGTAAAAGGTGAAGAGGATCATAATCAACATACAGATACTGAAGTGAGAAAAATTTAAAAATGCAGCTGATTATGTTGACGATTATCCAAAACCTTTCATGCTAACAAAATAAATGACAGTACACCAGAATCAGTGTTTCAGCCTATTGTTTTTAACGTCATGAGGAAATACTGAAAAATCCTGAGATTAAAATAAATGTTTAAGTAAAACTGAAGCCCGGGCTTTCTGATGTAATGGAGGACAGTAGTGTGGTTTTGCTTTCTGAGCATGTAGACGTATTTGCCCCCCTTTGAGCTTACAATAACAAAGGTACGCACACATGAACAGAGTACAGAGCTACCTGGTGATCCATCATGACACGGTTATGTAACATCTTTATCTCTCTTCCCTTTGCCTGTGCATGAACACACACACACACATACACACACATAGACAAGCATGGTGTGACAGGAAGAGAAGGATAAACACAGCCTTCTGCGGATCTTTGTCTCACACTCGTGAATTCTCATTATCACAGACACACACAAAGACACACACGCTCACGGCTGCAGCTCAGTGGAGGTCTTTACCGCTCACTGCGAGGCCTTCTGTCTCTTCGCGGATGAACCCCAGAGACACAGCAAGACCGACAGACTGACGTCAGTGTGTGTGTGTGTATGTGTGTGTCACCCAGATTCTCATAGCTCACATGTTGTTCTTTTAATCCATAAACTTTAAAAGAAGGGGCACAGTCAAAGTCCATTCCTGTCCTTACAGGTAAAGTCTCCACTAAGGTATGCCCTAGGTCCTGAAGGTGACTGTGTGTCTTTTTGTAGGCCAACAAGATATGTACGTTGCAAAGCAGTAATTATTTGCACTTTCTTCTATATTGTAAGATGTGTTAACAGGTCAAATATTATGTGTTTTCACAAAAAACGAAATAAAATAGTTACAAAACAAATTTTATTCTTAATGCTTTTACACATTGAGGGTGTGGTGACCCCCCGATAAAATTCTCAGTTTTTCAGATGCAAAATTGTTGGTTAATGTATAAACACACCGAATGTGTTTTTGCAAAAAAAAAAAAAAAAAAAAAAAAAAAAAAAATTGTCCTCAAAAAATGCACTGGGGAAAAAAATGTAGTGATGATTGCTGTTGATGTTTTTGAAAAAGACAAAGGAGCTGAAGTTGTCTTGCGACCACTTTCGTAGATATTTAGTGAGCCAGTTTGAGTTTTGGCAGAGTTGGGAACACATTTGAGCAGGCAGAGAAGGTCTCAGTCACACAGGCAGAATTTCCCTGGTGACTGGCTGGTTGCAGAAAAGACGTATATTTTCCGTCCAGTTGGCAAGTGGTTGCTACAGGTTGCTGGCTGTCATTAGGTGTAATTGATGACAAAGAGGTTGATGCTCCAAAAACCTCCTGGTGATTGCTTTGGTTGCTAGTAAACTGCTGTTGCTGTCCAAAGTTTGCATGGAAGGTGCAACCCATCTACAAATACTTGTCATTTACTCTCCAAGCTTTTTTTAAACTTGGAAAAATCTCACTCAAAGTGGAAATGGAGCCTGTTTCCCTTTAAATTATAAGCATTCCCATACCAGTGCAATCAACACATTTTCAAAAGGCTTGACTTTTACTATTGCTCTGTGAGTTGGTCATGAATCTTTGCAAGTCTTGCATACAAACTACTGGTGACCACTGCAATTGCAAAGAGGTTTTTAGTGCAGCACTCTGTACCTCTTTGTGACCAATTTCATGCTAGTGACGAGCAACAACCACTCGCCAACTGAACATGGAATATAGTAGTTGGTTACCAGGGGGTTATTGGCTGGTCTCTAGGAATTAATGGGTCTTTAGCAATCGATTCAACAGCAACAGCCAAAACCCATTAGCAACCAGCCAGGGAATACATATTTTTCTTTTGCGTTCATTGGTTGCCAGATGACTGCTAACAGGCCTGCGTGACTGAGGCCTTAAATCAGGGTGTACTGAGCAAAAACCCCAATCTGGCCCACTGGACAGCTTTGAAAAATGTGAAGGACATAGATTTTTGACTTTTAATTGTATTTTCATAAGTTTTTCCTACTGTTTAAGACCTCCACCATTGCTTTTAATGCTGTGACTGACAAGCTACTATTCTAGGGTGCACTAATCTCAATTTCCCAGTCAGATAAACCCTTTGTGCTTCAAATCCAGTTTCAAAACAGCACAAAGGCAAAGACAAACGCAATCAGTATTAAACTTCATAACTTAGGACTAGACAAACCAATCGTTGACTTCACTTGTATGCCACCCATGAATACGGGAAATGCTGCGATTCTCTTAAGATGGGCATTTGTGCCCTTTAAAACTAGAAGTAGTTGTATTTGTGTCCTTGAACATGAATCAATAGATTCAATTTCAAGAATGTTTTCTGAACTGCCACGAGGCATTCTCTTTTCCACTGACCAGATGCCTTTTGAGAACCATTTCACAGGTTCTCAAAAGGCAGGTTTGAGAACCAAATTTACAAAGCTTTAAATTAAAGTAAAACTGGAGAATTTCCATGGGGACAAAAAAAGAAAAAAACATCAGTGTTCGCATCTATGACTCATCTGTGAATGTCTTGCAGCAGCTGCTTGTTTAACCACTGACATTATTGGGTTCAACTTTGCAGCAAGTCCAAGTTTTGGAAGTTCCTGTTTTCATATGTTTATTGCATGTCTCATGGCACAATTCTCCAAAGTACCACCTGCAAACGACCTGTCCTTTTTAACTGTAAATTCCCATAATGTAAAGAAGCATTCCTGATGAGGATATTCCTAAGCTTAATCAGTAAAAAGTAAGTCAGTAAAATGAGGGAAACTTGGTATAATTTTGTGTTTACATGTGGAGCAAGATACCTAAATGTGAATGTGTGACAGAGAAACGAACAAAATCATAAAAAAGAATAGAAGGGTTTTAATCCTGGTTTGCATAACTTATAAACATTTCAGTGTTAATATCCACTGAGGAAGTATTATGATGGAGCACTTTTAAAATAACCAATTAGAACAATAACAAGACCCTTCCTGTGATTTTTCATCTCTCGTCTCCTGTCTCGCTCTCTCTCCAGTTCCATCTTTTTCCATCAGCTTTTCTCTCATCTTGCAGCATGACATTATGAATATATGCCGATAGGTATTGTCATCATCTGTTCAATTTTTTGTTTAAAGATTTCAGTTTTTCCCCTTTTTCATTCAGTCTCTCTTCCGCTCAGGGTGGTCTTGTCATCTCACATCACTGTCAGCTGATCCTGACGTGGTTGCTGCAACTCGCAGTTGCCTTGGCAACGTCCTGGTTGGGTCGGGCATGCAGCCAAGCAGTGGGGATGGATGTGACCTTCATGCCCTAATATGATCACATTGTCCAGGTCAAGGTTCAGTCAGGGTGGATTATGAAGTCTTTTAATTGGCCCAAGGTATCTTTAGTACCTTTGTATGTTCTTTCTTAATCAGAGTAGAAATTGAGAAATCTGACCAGTACTGGTGCCTATGGAAAAGAAATGAAAAAGTCTAATGTTTATTCTGTATATACAGTATGTATCAAAGGTAGACAGAGTATATTTCTGATAGAAGGGAAGTGGGGAGAAATTTATTAACAACAAACCAGGTTTTGGATTTTTCGCTCAGCACGTGGTCTTTGACTGTGTGCTTCTCTAGTTCCAAGATATTAACACGTTTTGTTTTTTTTATAATAAATTTTACAATTTTATTATTTAAATTAAAAAAATGGTTACATTCACACAAACAATGGTCATTTTTAAAACTGGGATTTTTCCAAGTTAGTTTTTTAAAAGATCTCAATCTATATGAAAATGCAAACAATGATCTCGTTCACAAGAGCATGCCAAAGCAACAGATAGAGATGACGCCTTAAACCACCTTGAGTGCTGAAGCAGGCTAGAAATGCTCTGTATATGAATCAGTTCATGTACCATAACTGCCCATACCTTTGATATTGTGAGACTAAATGCAGTTAAATCTTCACCCTGGCAGAAGTTAAATTTTAAAGCTCAGTTTTCAGTGATCCAAAATGCTGTTTGTGTGTGGACGGAAGGCCAAAACTCATAGAAAAGCCAAAAATCCCCCAGAATAAAATATGTGTGGATGTAGCCTGATTTTTGATTATTTCATTACATCAAAGTCCAGCTGAAATCAAATTTAGTCATTCTTTTTATAAATGTTTCTTTAACTTGGTCTGCTCAGATAATTTGATAATCTGTTTTAGTTAAAAAAGATTAAGACAAGATAGTGATATTTAAAAAACGTAATTAAATAAAAATAAACAAATTCAGATAAAGAAACAACAACAGATGTTTGGAGACAGACATATGTGATTATAAATACATTTGTTAACGGACAGAAAATTAGAGTTAGGCTATACTAAGAATAGTAAAGCTACTTGCATGTATATACACCTTAACTCAAAGTGATACAAGTAAACACAGCTGATGATAGCTGCAAACAAACAGAAATGCAGAAAGGAAGGCACAGGGTCTGACAGAGGAGCAGATGGAGGGAAAAGGCAGGAGGCAGAGAGAGACAGGCACTGACATGAAAAAGGCGGGCACAGAGGCTGAGGCAGGTACTCGTAGTAAAAGGTCAATGCTCCTGTGATAAGGCGTGCTTGGACAGCATGCTCACAGCGAGCTGCCGAGTGCTTGTCAACATGATACCAGTGCACTTCACTGGACACAATACACTCAGCAGAGCACACAAGGACAGAGACATCTTACAGTAAAGAGGCCTTTATAAAGTGAAAAGTGACTGATGAGAATGCAAACATGAATGAAGACCTGAAAAAATGCAGTGAAAAAAACCCCAGTAGTTCAGTAGTAAAAAAAAAAGAAAAAAAAAGGTTTAATGCAGGGTTGGTGAGGTTGTTTATGATCACTTACCACAGTAATTTGATTCTCTATTCTGGCATGTCTTGGCTAAATAAACAAAGGGGAAGTTGAATTTGGAGAGAGTTACAATGCAAAACTGCACATGCCAGCTTTTCCTAATGCGAAAATAAGTTCACACAAACTGATAAACAATATTATGACATCAGCAGCTAAAAATCAAAGAGTGCCTCCCACTTGATCCCCTCAGAATCAGTAGATTGGGTCACACTGGGGCCCGGAGACCGAAGCGTGGATGCAGACTCACGAGCAGATTCAATCAAAGGTGGCCGGGTACAGTTCTCAGACACAAGCTTTATTGTGAACCTCAAACAAAAACAATGATACAAGGAAAGGTGCCTCGACATGGAGGGCTCAACTAAGGCACAAGGGGAATCTGCTTAAGAATGGAGGTCTCGAACGGGCAGCACTGTGAACAGAGGGAGAGGGGATATTATTAAAGGCATAGCAGGGAGAAGGCTAACGAGGTAGTGGCAATTCTCAAACTGATCTCTTACTTGGCAGGCGGAGTGGATGGGAGCTTCGGGGGAAAAATACTGTTGGCCGGGTGAGTGTCCAGTGATCCAGAGCAGTGAAGGCAGGGGGTAGGCAGGTGATATGAGATCCAGAGAACCAGAAGCAGAGGTGCCCAACGTCCAGTTAGAGGTGCAAGCTGTTGGTGGTGGGCATGATGGAATCCAGGAACTACTGAGGGCACAAGGAAGAAGAGGTAAGTAATCGTAGGGATGAAAAGTAAGGCGCAAAGAGAGACCTGTTACTAACAGAGATTAGCTATTGGATGAGGACGCTGGTCCTAAATACCGTCTGTTGATAGCTCTTGATCACTGCCAGGTGAGCAAGCAGGTGCAGTGACAATGCTCCGCCCAAAGGCGTGAACTACAGCCAACTCACCTGGACCATGACAGATTGTTTACGCTTTATGATATCCAATTAAGTAATACAGCATACAATCTTCAGATAGCCACATGACATTTTCAGGACTTCAATCAAATCTATTCTTTCCCTACTACAGGCCAGCCTCCACAGCCTGCACCAGTGCAAAACCCTTTGTTTGTTTGTTGACTTATACAAACAACGGTCAGGATTTAATAAAGAGGCACACTTTCAGCTTTGTGAAAAGGCTGAAAAGAGCTGGCCTTGTTGCATATGTATTTGCAGGAATTTCCCTGAAAAAAAAAATGGGAGGATGGTATTTAAATGAATCACAGAAATGTAATTTACCAAGGTTTGCCACACAGAATGAATGAATTGAAAAGATATAAAGATGGATCATAAATACGAAAAATGAAGCATGCCTATTTGCTATTGAAATCATAAATTGAGAAATAGATTTTTAAAGAAAACACTGGCAAAAGAATAAGGTCAATGAAGAATAAAAAGAGTATATCAAAGTATATATCAAAGAATATAATTTGATTAAAGTAGAAAAAAATGACCAAAGAATCATCATCCTTATTTGGAAAGACCTACAAACATTTACTAAAAACATATAAGTTGACTCGGGACACTGTAATGTTTGCTTATCTACTCGGCAAAGATTTACCGACTGCATGAAATTCACTTTTAGCAAATAGCCTACTCTCCAGAAAGTAGGTGTTTTTCCTTTAATCAGTGTGTTTACAGGAGCTGTTCGGATCAGAGTTGCCACTTCTGACATTTTCATAAATGTGGTGTGATAAATTAGTGACCCTTGTTCTCTGACCAGTCATTTGTCTGACTGACATTGTGGAATGAACTCTGGTGTCTTTTGCATAAACAACTTGATCATTTCTGCCAGCCACTGGCTGCATGCGTGTATGTACTGTATTCGTGTTTGTGTGCACATCTGTGTATCGTTTCAGTTTTTTATGTTTCCACACGTGAAAAAGATGACTCACCGCATTTTGCCTTTGTGCAGTTGTGTACTTGTGTGACTCAGTCTCTGCAGTGTGTTGTTTGTTTTCATTATGGGTGTGTGTCCCCTATGGCTTTTAACTATAGGAGCACAGAGATGAATGGAGCTCTGTGAAGCAACATGGATTTCACATCCTATCGCCTCCTTCCTTTGTCTTTCTGCTGCACAAGAAGAGGGAAAAAGTGCACAGTATGGAGACAAAGACGGGCAGAGAGAAGGGAAAGGTGAAAAAGAATTGGGAATAAAACAAGGACAAAAGCAGGGAGAAAACACAGCGAGAGGAACAAAAATAAAAAAAGATTTAAAAAAAGAAAGCCCGTACAAGAGGTTTGGATCTTGTTGATATCGACTGACCTGTACATTTCAATTTTCGCCTGGCAGATGTGAATGCTCGCCTTTATATTGGGGCTTCATGCTGTCTTTTTACTTCATGTTACGCGAAAAACCTTCTCGTTGCTGTTTTTCCACAATAAACTATTTATTTGCAGCATCATTAAGTGCAATGTATTTTTCCCTCCCATAGGTTGCACTTTACTATCCAATATCTTTAGATTGGCTTTTGTCCCTGTTTCTTTTGAATGGATTAGTTTAAAAAGTCCACAAGCTCTGAAAGGGCTCATTTAATTAGTGTTTTAGACATGTCTGTCAATTGTAGCCCGTCCAATTTTAATTTACATGTGGAGAAAAATCAAATATTTAAATTGTTTACATTAAAAATTTATTGTCAGTGCAATTGATTCTTCAGGAGACTTCAGCTGGACTGATTGCATGTCTTATTGACATATTGGTAAACTAATGTAATAAATAAAATGTGGAGGACAACAGCAAGGAAATCAATGCTAACAGGATAGCCACAATATGGAAGCATGTGAAAGCACTGTCTAGAGATTTCTACAGCAAAAATGTAAAAAACAGGACTAAATTTTGATGAATATTTTCAGTCCCTGTAGATAACTCAGTTAACTGTTAACAGTTGTAATTTCAAAATAAAAAATATCACATCACACATACACAGGTGTGTATGTGTTTTTTGAAACTGGGATTTTCCAGTCGTATACACATGAAAATGCAAGAAGGGAAATCGAATTTAATTAAGCACTGTCAAGACCAACATGCAGAGATATTACTCCAATCTTATATTAACATTAGCCTATTAGAAGCATAGAAACAATAACCCATTCTGGTATTTAAAAAAGTATGCATATGCCCAGAAAGTACATAGTTGCATACTTTTGCCATTGCATGATACATTCTTGTAGTTTCTCCGTACAAGTAGTTTGTGCAAAGTTCCCTTTCAAATTTGTCCAAAGCACATAGAACATGCCATGCTGTGTGTGGACCTTCATGTATTTCAGAATAGTTTTCTTTTGCTGTTGTTATTATTTTCTTTTTTGTTTTTTAGCTGTACGACGTCCTTCTGGGAAAAACTACAAACCTGTCATACAAACAAATATTACAGAATATGATTCTAATGTTTTTAAAATTAGCTCAGCTTTTACAATCTGCAGCAGTCATACTGATCCATATAACAGTGACAGGAAACATTTTTCTGCAAAATAATAACAGTCGCCTAAATGAGGCTATTAATACACAGTACTGAGGCGTTTAGTGTGGTTTTGCTACTTTTACAGCTCTTAAACAATTCCTTTCTTTTCAGTCCTTGTCATGTAATGGTAAATATAGTGTTTTGGTTATCACTATAGTCATTTTCAACAATTCTTGAGCCAGGAAGCATTGCAGAATGGTGAAGATATCCAGGCAGAGTTCATCAACATGCAGGAGACAGTCAAAATACATAACAGAATACCAATCTGCTCTATGATCTGTCTGGCTTACTTTATGAAAATGCCACTGCTACACATTTAGGTTTGGGCACCTGTATCAAAAAAAAACAACCTGTTTGATTAGGTTTAGGTAATGAAACTATGTGGTTTAGTTGAGGTTATAAAAAATTATATGGTTAGGGTCAGGCATATAAACTACATGGTTAGGTTATGGTACAGTCACATTCAGGCAAAATAGTGGTTAGAGACTGAGACTGCACTATGACCACATTTTTGTGACTACTGCAGTGCAGCTCATTGTCTTTGAAATAATTGCTTTGACGCAGTAAGTTGCTGTTTTCAAAACAACTTTGGTGTCTTCAGATGCAGTAAAATGGCTATAAGATGGAATCAGTTTCCTCTCAGTGTGGCCTGTTTGTGATCGAATGGAGTCAAGTTGCTCATCAATTCAATCCAATTCAATCCATTTGTGATAATAAGCTAATAACTGATAAATCAGTGAAGACTGCAAGCTGTTGCCTTCTGATGCAAATCTGGGAATCTGTCTGTGTTTATAAATTAGCAATTATCCAAACCTTGGTTGAGAGTGACTGCTGTGAGTCTGACCTGAATCGTGATTTTTTGGAGACAGCTTGCCTCCCAAAAGTTGACCTATGCAATTGCCTTGTGATTGAAAGTGATCCCCAGAGGTTGAGAGTGTTGCATAGTCAACTTCTTCGTGAGAAGTTAGTCATAGTAACTAATAAAAACTGCATGGCTAGGTTTAGACAATATAGCCTACTTGGTTGGAGTTACACAATATCAAAATACTCTTACTGAAATACCATAAGTCAGGTCAGTTGTAAATAAAAAACAGGGCAGTCATTTGCGTTTTTGTGACTATTTTATGTGCCACAGGTTACAACTTCTTTAACATCAAATTCATTTCCAAGAAATAACATAAACAGCAGTTTTCATAGTTGCATCTTTTAATAGAATAGAATTAAACTCAGACCACAGTCCACATTAAACATTATATTTATAATTTTTTTTCTAAATTATGTTTTTGATGAATAGATCAAGCAACATCCATATTAAGCTTAATTAAATCTTATTAGTGTGTCCAGCTGGTTAAACAGAAATGCCTAAGGGTTTCTCCGGATATAAAAACACTAAGGAAAAATAAAAGTACAACCACTGAGCCATTTTGAAGTTGTGTTTTTGTGGATTACTATAGGAGGGTTAAGATCCTAAATAATATCAAACCTCAGTTTCATTTTTCAGTATGGAATTTAAAGAAAGATGTATATTTTTTTACCATTGTAAAAATGACTGCTGGCTTCTTTTATTTGTGCATTTGTGATATTTTCTCAAAAAAAAGAGAAAATATGCTGAAACATAAGGAGAACGAGTGAGAGACGATGTACACTTGTACTGCCCTACATCTCCTCGACAATCCCCAAGCCACACCCATATTCCCTCATCCACATTTTGATTGGTTGGGCTGCAGGCAACAGTCTGCACTCTGTCCCCTCTCCCACCGCCTTTTTCCTGCCTTCTTGCTCTCTCTCTCTCCCCCCGCGTGTCTGCTTTCCCCTCTCATCCATCCTCCCTCCCCCTCCAATTCCCCCCGCTCCATCTCCCTCTCCATGCAGCTTGCCAGTGAATGAGTCCAGTCAGACACAAGCTGTTTAACAGTGCAGTCTCTCTCTCTCTCCTTCTCTCACACATCTCTTTTACTCGCTCCCTCTCTCTCTCTGTCCTCTCCCGTCTCTGGAGCAGACAGTCAGTGGAGCATCGGCACGGCATCAGAGCGGCACAGGACTGACGGAGGAGGACGAAGTCGACAAATGCTGACAGAAAACAATTAAGAACATTTACGGCAGAACATCAATTGTAATACAGTTCAAAGCAGAGCAGAAGCAACAGATTGCCCTCACTTGTAATTGCTGCTACAACTGATGTTCTGGGCTTGGAAATGAAGCAGACTGGGAACAGCTCCTGGCATCTCGTGGTCAGTTTCTCTGTCTGAAAGAAATGCTTTCGCTCTGTACAAAGAGGAAGGAATTAACAGTGCTGAGCGACAGGAACCAAAAGCTTTGATTCAGTCGTAAAGCAACACGTTGCTGGGCGTCAGCATCACCTCCACCATCAGTATCTCCTCACATCCACATCTTCCTTTCTACACCGGGATCTAAAGAAGAAATTCGAGCTTTGAATGCACAAACAGGAGGATGTTAGACTGGCATGCAGAGTGCAGAGTTTAGGGAGTTTTGCTGTGAATCAAGGAGCAAGATCTCATTTTAACGGTGCAGGTGAGATCCGGTGCCGTCAGTAGGTCCACCTGACTCTCATTTTGACTTCTGACGACATGAGAGACATGAAAAGGACAATGCACATGAGGATCAACAAACCAGAAGCCAATAACTAGAGGAGAGATGACAGGAAAAGAAAGACCTAACCCTGGAGCACACGGTCACAGATAGATCCATAATTATTCTTTGAAACTATTTACCTGATCAAAAGTGAGCAACCTTGAAGTATATCTTTCAAGTTTTCAGATTTCTATGATGTTTTTGCACCAGGGGACATTAATTTCACGTACAGAGAAAGACGAACAGCAAAAACTTTCTGTCATGTCAACTTGTGCCACCACTCAGTGCAAGTAACTTTCTGCACCGATTCAAGTCGGTGTGAGCGCCTTGGGGCTCTCATTTGACTGTTCTTTTTGGAGTGAAGTGGATCTGCCGTGGGGGGCAGCTGACAACCATCCAAGACGCCGCGAGCCGTACTCCGCGTGAAAAATGCCCAGCCGCGCTTGGCCAAGCCGGCCGACCCGGGCCCGACCACGGGCCTCTACATGGAGAGGTCGCAGAGCCGCATCAGCCTGTCAGCGTCCTTTGAGGCCCTCGCTATCTACTTCCCCTGCATGAACTCCTTTGATGAGGATGATGGAGGTAAGTGGTAATGAAACACACACACATATGCGCAAACATGCACAGGACATCAACATGACTGATGGATTGATTCATAAAACACAGGCCTCCAAGATACGTTATCTGTGTTTGTTAGGCAGTGAGTTATGTAAAATCTGTCAGAACTTGAAGGACAATCTCCTTTCAGCATGGGTTCATTGATATAAAACCTAATAGGTAGTTTTTCCCCTTTTTTTTTAGTTTTTAATATTCAATATTTTATCAGTCATTTTTTATAGTGAAAGAAGGTCATTTAAAAATACCATACATTTAAGAGAGCAACTTCTTCAAGGGTGTCTAGCACCGCAACCACAAAGGCAGTAATATATTACTTTAATAGGACCTATTATTTGTCAATTTTTACTGAAACAAAGTGAACAGCAACTAAAAATAAAAGCAATCATGCTCTGAGACTGTCTGTCTTTATCTGCCCCACTAGAGGCGCTAAAGTTATAAATATGGATATGTCATGTCTGCAGAGACTCTTGTGGCTTTGGTTGTCATTGTCAGTTTAAGTATTCTGTCAGGTATGAGAGTAAGCTGGTATTAGTGTGTTGGATTTTTGGCAGAACTGTGGGTAGATAATGTGCATTTTCTACTATTCTAACACTTTTGAGAGCAGATATGTTAAATGCATAAAAAGAAGTGAAAATCTTTACCAGTGATATCTACATTACATCTCTGTATGTGTGTCTATGACTGAGTGTGGCTCTCAGGTATATCATGTGTTGCATATGTTTGTCTCTGCGCTGTATACCACATATACTGTACGTTCATGCCTCTGTGGTTTCATTGTCAGGTTCTCATTGTTCAGATTGTTATTGCAACTATGCAGAGGGAGAAAGACAGCAAAGCCTATGCACACTTATATCCACTTTCATTGATGAGATTGCTGGTAGGATAAAGTAATTCCTCAAACTGGATGCATTAGATGATGTAATGTATTTTGCTCCTGAACTGGTATTATTGCAAACTACATAACCTCTGATTCACTGTCGTATTAATCCTGCCTAGAAAACTGCATTACTAGTATCTTTTCTAGAGCCCAATTCATACCGGATTATTTGGTAGAGTATGCATGTTTTTCTGTTTCCTTTTGTTTGTTTGTTAAGTAACATTGGAGGACAATGAGCTTTGGTGGATAAACTGTGTTATGACTGTCTTTCCAAAGGAAACCACGCATCTTATCAAGGGTAACAACACATGTGGAAACGAATTGACATAAAGGGCAAAAGTGCTTTTAATTCATATAAAGATATCAATGTATATATTTATATATATACATAAATAAGTATACACAAAATCCTGGTAAATTGGGTTCACCAGGGTTTTTATTTGTGGTATAAAGAATGTAAATGGGGAACACAATGTTCCTGTATAAAAAACAAAAACAAAAATTATTACTGTAATTGAAAAAAAATTACACGATTACTTAAGATCTATGTCGTAACATAAAAACAACAGTGAGAAACAAACAATTCCTTACAATCAACTTGTTGTGGCTGTTTGATTGACTTGATTACCTTTATGAAATTATCTTTGTTTGGTTATAATGCATCTTTTTGGTGCAAATCATTCTTAAAACACACGAGATCAAAATTAAAACAAGTCTTAAATTATTTATGTCTTACTCTGTTTTGAAGACTTGGTCCATTTGTTAAAATATAACTCTTAAAAGCAATATAACTCCTTTTGGAGTTACATTTTATGACAAACTCTTATTGATGTTGTCCACACACATACAGAAGTGCTTTTTATTGTTTTTGCGGAAACCTACACATTGCAGAGATAGCCATAGATCCAAAAGCTGTTAGATCAAATAACAGGCTGGCCCATATACAGAGATATGTATAAAATCTTCATCATTAAGAACATTTTAACGGTGAATTTAAAAGCGTAAATGCTGCTTTTTTGTCACAGACATTTCTAAATCATACAGGAGAGGTAAAAGGCCCAATCGGCAGTAGTTTGCATTTTTCTTTTTTTAAACACAGTTGGAAGTATTGGAATAGCTGGAACATGACCCATTACTGGCTGAGACCACCTGTTATAATTATTTACATAGTAAATCATAGTCATTTTCAAACCAAGACATGCAGCAGCTGTGTCTAACCAAACCAGCGCTTAGAGGACTGTTTTTAGAAATATTGTGCACGTTGCTTACACCTGCTCAACAGCACACACACACACACACACACACACACACACACACACATTAGTGTGATCATCTCTGTTAACTTCACCTGGACCCACAACACCAACGCCCTGGAGCAGGACCAGCAGCGGCTTAACTTCCTCCGTGTGCTGAGGAAGAATAACCTGGACCGGAAGCTGCTACTGGCCTTCTTCCCCTCCTCAGTGGAGAGTGTGCTCTCCTGCTGCCTGGGTGTTTGGTACGCAGGGACCACAACTGAAAACAGGAAGGCTGCGCAGAGGGTAACTTACACCACCCAAAAAAATCATTGGCTGCCCTCTGCCACCTCATGAGGCCATAGCCAAATTCTCCTGTCACAGGAAAACCAGCGCCATCACAGGTGAACCCTTACACCCTGCCCACCACCCGTTTGACCAGCTGCCCTCTGGTCCCACAACTCCAGGATTTTGGCTTCAGTAGGTAGCTGTTAACAGAGAGGAAAGAAAAAAACAAACAAAAAACCCATTCCACGTTACTTGCTCGGTGCCAAGCAGCAGACAGGGTCTAACTGGTTAACCTGGTGCCAAAAATTTGAATAAAAGGAGTGAATATTAGTCTTTCCTTTCACCAGGTGGAAAATGAAACGAATGAAATGAACTCCAGTGGAGTGATGATGTCACTCTTTGAGTGCTTCTTGTATCTGGGTTTAAGTACTGTATGAGTTTTAAGTCAGTGGTTAATAAATAGAGACAGTTATATGCATTTTTATTCTGCAATACAAATCTCTCTCTCACACAGACAATTGCTTATGTGCAAAAATCAGTAGTGGGAAATCAATGCCTTCTAATAAATGTAGCCATTATTTCCACTTCTTTTTGCAAAAAAAAAATATCGTTGTAAGATTTACTTAAATAGTGAGGATAAATAAATGCGTTAAGCTCAAAGGTCCGCAAGGTGTGGCAGTGTTTGTATACTCTGTGTATGCTCTGTGTAGATTAAACCTTGCAGGTTTTTTTTGGGGGGGGACTCAGGTTGAATCCAAACTAATACTCAAGCAGTCATTTCATGGTGTAAGCACTGCACAGGAAAGCTCAGTCTCTTACCAGCACAAGCACGCTCTTCTGTGAGCACTCATGCATTGACAAATAGACGTATTCCCATGTCTAGACAAACAAATTTATATGTACAGACATTTGCGATCGTAGGTATGCATGTATGAACGTAGAGATACACAGGTAAGTCTCAAGACACATGCGCGCACACACAGGAACATGAAAGCAGTGTGTGAGGTAATCAGAGCGAAGCGACAGGCCGTGGTTTGTGGCTCTCCATCTAATTAAATGCTAATATGGCTGCTGATTGTGGCTGACTGCAGCTAAATAGAGGCCTGATTGCAGGTTAATTCTCTCTCTCCCCTTTTCTGTCTCATTGTCTCTCTCACACACTCTCTCAAGCCTTCACTCCCTCCCTGAGCCATTTTCACTCTGCAGTTTTGAAATCCTGTTTGCAGGTTAGCTCTGTCTTTCCACCTTAAATTGCCTTTTAATCGCTTGACTTCTTGTTTCCCTTCCCCTTCCTTTTTCCTCTTCCCTTGCTCTCTTTGTTTCATTTGTCCTCTCTCTCGCTTCATTTCAGTTCAATTCAAATATGCTTCTCTGACAGCACAGGAACGAGGGTACTGTTCTAACAACAATAAGAAAGAACAGGTGAAAAAGTAGAAGTAAGGCAAGACAGTAGCCCTATCTGCAAGGATACATCCCACTGCTGTGCTGGATTTAAATTTACTTTAAAAGAACTGCTAAAAGCAATTGAAGGATTTTAGAAGCCATCAAAACTACTTGTTTAGACGGTCAGATGAGGAGAAGAAATTGCTTGGCTTGAGTGTGTTTTATAGCTAAAACACTATGTTGTGGCTGAAATTTAGACAGTTACCTTTGGCTCCTCAGCGTATACCTGTATAGGCATGTAAACCTTTGCAGGTTACTAGTATGTGAGGGTTTATCTTGGAGATTTTATCTTTGATTTTCAGAATCTCATTTCACAACACATAGATCGTATTATGCTTAAACCTCCAGGCATCGTATTTTCTAATATACAGAATTTGGTTCGTGGAAGTATTTCTTAACACTTCTGCAAATTGACCTGTGTTCTGCTTGTTTGTTTGCTTAGCTTGGTCACTGACAGCACACTGCTGCCTTGTTTTGGAACAGTTTGTACTTTAACAGAGGACTGAAGCTGAACAGAAGTGAAACACCACATAAAAAAGCAATAGCAGTATATTTGCACTCTGTATTTGGTCAGTAATGTTTATCCTGTGTGTAATATTACAAATTGAATTTATCATATTGGGATTAGATTGAGCTCTGAATAAGTATTACATATGACAAATATAATATTTACCATTTACTGTCAAATAGAGGTGACAAAATATGGAAACCTCAAAATTACATCACATGATTAAGGTGAGAATCAGTGGGCAGCACCATGGCTTCATGCCAGGAAAGAGCACTGATGATGATGTTTGCTTTGAGAATGTTGACGGAGAAATATGCAGAAGGTCAGTTACACTGTGTATTTGTGAATCTACAAAAAGCATATGATATGGTACTAAGAGATGAAGAGTGGCATTTTACGAGGAAGTCAGGAATTGCAGATAAATATGTGAGGCTGTGGCAGGTCACGAGGACAGTGGTGAGGTGTGTAGTAGGAGTGACAGATGGGTCAGAGGAGGGAGGGGTGGGATTACATTTGGGACTGGCCCTGAGCATCTTCCTGTTTGCAGTGTTGATGGACAGGTTGATAAATGAGGTCAAGCAGGCATTTCTGTGGACTAGGATCACAGTGTGATCTGTAGTGAGAGTAGGGAGAAGGTGGAAGAGAGTCTGGAAAAGTGGAGGTATGCACTCAAGACAAGAGGAATAAAGCTGAATAAAGGCAAGATAGAATATGTGTGTGAGTGAGAGAGAGAGACAGGTGTAGCAGTGAAGCTGAAAGGAAAACAGGTAGTAAGGGTGACTGAGTTTAAATACCTGGAGTTCACCACCCAAACAAGAGAGGAGAAGAAGAGAGTGTAGTCAGGGTGAAGAGGGTAGAGATGAGTATCAGGAGTGATTTGTTTCAAAAGGATTGCAGCAGGAGTAAACGGGAAATTTACAAGATGGTAGTGAGACCTGCTATGACTTACAGTTTGGAGATGGTGGCACTAATAGAAAGATAGGAGGCACAGCTGGAGATTTTTCTTGGGGCTAATCAGAATGGACAGGATTAGAAATGAGCATATATTAGAAGGGCAAGTTGAGGGCAAGTTGGCTTGGACCTGTGCAGAGGAGGAATAGTGGATATATTGCACAAGGGATGTTGAATATGGAGCTGCCAGGCAGGAGAAGAGGACAACCACTGAGAAGGACATTTGGAGGGTTGGTGTGACAGAGGAGGATTCAGAGAGAAATGGAAGGTGTGAAGAGGTGAGATGAAGGCACGCTGTGCAAACCCCTAAAAGGAGCAGCTGAACAAACAGAAGACGGACATGTACGATATACTGTTAAAATGGTGATGTGATTATGCTTAAACATGGGGAAGGTTTAAGTACTGAGCTCAGGGTATGTACAATTAATCCCTGGATTCACACTTTTCTAAATGTTCTGTTTGAGGCAGTGTTTTTTTTTCTGCTCAGTCAGGAGAAAAACTGCTTTAAAAGAAAGTGGTCTGAACAGGACATGAGTTAAAGCACCTGCAGACTGGCAAACCAACTCATAAGGATTATTTTCAACTGCATAATAATAAGTCCCCTTTAAAATAAAACAGCCACCACATAATTGGGAAAACCAGAACAGTTGTAACTTGTAAAAAAAAGGGCGACTGATCCTTAATTGTAAGCCTTTTAATTTAACACATAAGTGGGAAACAAGCTTTGACTTATGTAAATAGATTTTATGTATTCCCTGATAGTTAGAAAACAAACAACAATAAATAAACTCATGCTTACAGTACATGCCCCAGCTGATGACACATGCATGTGTTATCTAGCAACTCAGGTGTCAGGTTTCACCATTTAGGTGACAGACTGACAGCTGAGATGATTCTCCAGGATTACGTTAATGTAAAATATGAAAGCCAGTCATCAGTGTATGCATTTTTTTCTCGTCATCTGTTTGAACTAAGGTCCAAGGGCTCAGTGAATCTCACAGTAATGGAGTTCATTCCAGAAGTAACTTTATGCCGTAAAGCACAAATGCCACTTTGTGCAATAGTCTGGTGGCCCGCTGATTTTCTTATTTTCTCCTTCTGGTTCTGACTTTACACACTTTGCTGCCGAATGTCCTCTTGTTGCACTCAGCTGTGCTTTTTAAATGAAAGTGAAGAGAGTGATAACATAGTGAGAAATGCTCCAATTCAGCAACGTGATTAATGAAAGCTTCTCAAAATGCATTGCTCCATTTTATTCTGAGCTGATTCCCCCTTCAGTGGATGCAGAAAGTAATTGTTGTGCCTCTTCTATGATATATTTTTTGTCAAATATTGCTACAAAACTGCACCTGAGCGTTTACCGTAAGTGGGATAAGTACTCGCATCACTGGAAAGTAAAGTAAAGGCATTCATAGCAGCACTCGATATTATTCCATAAAAAAACTGTTGCATGTAAAAAGCTAAAAAAAATAGATCCTAAAAAACTTGAATTGAAATGGAAAGTCTCATATCTTTACTTTATTGGATGAGTCATGTGTCTGAGCATCTATTTATTTATTTTTTAACAACTTTCCAACAAGCTTTCATTTGTGTCAGTTCTGAATATGATTTCATATAACACAACATCCTATCCATCAGCACGGTACAGGGTCTAAAACCCAGAGACGCACACCGGTGATGTGTGAAAGATACAGAGAAACACAATCAGTAAAAAAATCACTGTAATGTCCTTAAATTGTAAATAAAAAATATTATTCTTATTGTCAGTAAAATATTTAAATTACATTTGTAGATTCTTAGAAATCATCTGTTTAAAGTAAACATCATTTAAATATCCATAGCTGTGGCTGGTGTTTCTGAGCGATCTATTTTATATATTTGCTTTCTGTGCCATCAGCTTGTTTAATATAAAACAATACAAAAGATTTTCAGAGTTAGCCTCCATGTAAAGTTTGTCTAAAATTCAAAACGCCTTTTTTTTTTTTCAAAGTTGCCTCTTTTGAATAAGCCAGCGGATATCAGAGGACAAGATTTTTTGTCTTTGTTTATGAAGATAAACATAAAATTAGACACACAGACAATAGCCAGTAGTTTTAAGATTCTGGCATATTTAATCCGTTTGTTTTCCATGTGGACTGTTTATCTGTAGGCCACCAAAGCCTGGTCAGTACTGCTCAGACTACAAATGGACACCAGCTATTTTCTGGTACCAAAAGACTTGTCCTGCATATTCATCTACCTAAAACGCTGCATCCAGCTTTTGCAAACCAAAAATTTGTTAAACTGTAAAGTCTCACTGGCCATATGCTAAACACTTTATTGAACACACACACAGTCATACAATGTATCACTGAATCAGAAATTGGCACTTTGTCACTTTATCAGCAATAAGAGACGACGTATGAGTTACTATAGGTCACTAGTCTGGTGCTATTGCATGTTTTTCTTATTTTATAGTACATTGTGTGATATTGTATTGTATTCTCCCTTTCCCCAAGAACCTTTTTATCTTATTTTAAATTGCATGTTATTGTGTTCTCTACACTGTTGTGTTGTTCAGCCCCTGATTGATCCTGCAAATTTCATTGTAACAGCTCTGCTTGTAAAATTAACAGCTGCAAGTACTTTGAGTAGTGAATAAGACTAGGACAGCACTATATGAATGCAGCCATTTTCCACAGTCCAATACTAGATTTTTTTTGTCTGTCTGATTTAAAAAAAATGCTGTGCACAGAAAATACAGCCAGCAGAGACAAGTTCTCTTTTTCTTTGAATGCAGAATAAAAATTAAAACAATAATGTTTAAGTGTTTTAGGGAGAATACTTTTTTCCTCTCAGACTTGTTCTCGTTCATTCTAATCCCGCCATTAATCAGATAGAGGGAAAAAAAATCTCTAATAGAAACAGAAACAGAACAGGCACTCCTGGTGCTGCTGTACTCGGAGATTAATTGACTTTATATTTCATTGTGTGAGTGTGTGTGCTGCAGTAATTCTTTGCTTGTGGGAACAAAATGTTCTCATAAGGAGAAGGAAATTAGGAAAATCTTCCAAAGTGGTGATTTTATCCCTTAATTAGCTAATTTAGGATGAAATCTTTGGGTTATTCTGAAGATTAACAGCGGGATTACGTACAGGTTTACACTTGGATTGCTTTGTATATCTGTGAGGACACGTGTTAGTGAGCCTATTTAAAATATTTCAACTGCAAAATTGAGGTTTTCTATTGAAACATCAAAAGAGCTACCTTTTAGTTAAAGAAGTTAGAAATGAAAGTATTAAATGTGTGTGTGTGTGTGAAGTATGAACGTGCATCAGGTATTATGGCTTCATAAAACAGCTAGACGAGATGTCACTTCTAAAAGGAGGATCTGGGACATTAGCCTTCTGCAAATCAGGAGAGAGAGAGTGAGCAGAATGACATGAAGGGAAATTGAGAGGAAGGGAGTTGGGACTTATGTATGATGAGCATAAGTGGAGCGAGTAAAGAAAAGAAGCAGGATGAAGAAAATGACATGAAGAAAGAGGATATCAGTCAAACATCAGCTGGCGATAGATACGGAGGAATAGGACAAAAGTGGTAAAGGTGAAAAGAAGAGTATGAGGAGGGACGAAGAAGGTAAGACACAGTAGGTCTCCTTTTCCCTTCTTGCTTTAAAAAAAGTTCAATCTTTCATGCTCTCTTCCTTCTTGCATCTCTTGTTTTTTCTTTTCTTCCTTCCCCTGCTCCCCTTCATTGAATAACAACTCGTTTTCTTCTTCAATTCTGCTGTCAAGTCACACAGAGGCCAAGTGTATGAAGAGAAGGCAGTGAAGAGATTAAGGAAAAGAGCAAAATATTTCCAAGTCTGTGCAGTAGTGTTCTTTATGAAAATAACTGAAAGAAAGATGCCAAAGATATGAATTAGTAGCGAAAGAACTGAGGAGAAGGACGGGAAAAGCAGAGAGGTCTCTGGTGTGCTTCTAAGCTAGAGAGACGACCCAGAAAAGTCAAGAGTAAAAAAAATGGACTGCCAGGAAAGGAGGTCTATTCTATAGGGAGGGCGAGGAGGAGGAGGAGGGGCTGGAGGGAGGGAGGTAAAGGCTGCAGGTGTTCATTTGTTATACTGAGCAATATGGCAGCAGGGAGTGTGTTCTTAGGTGTGTTTTAGTCTGATGCAGGAACAGCGATAGAGGTTGTTGCTTTAACACAGTGTTTCTCTCCATGGGGTACAAAAGCACGTCAGCAGAGCCACATGGCAGGGGAAGGTTTGATGAATTTCTTACCCGGAGATTATAATGCAATATGACATCCTCTTTAACAAACCAGCAGCTCGTCTCTCTTTTCACACCAATGGGAATGAAAGAGCTGTGAGGAGACGAAGATCTAATGTTGGCAAATTCTCTGTGCCGAATGTCGCTCACTGCTTTGTGGAAGACAGTTTGAATTTCTCTCTGAAGCCTTATTCAGATTGAACACAAAGCAAAATGGCGTGGAAAATCAAGGAAATGGCAAGGTCCTTTTAGAGACAATTCTTACTGCTTGAAAGACATTAAGGAAATGCCTAAGAGTAATTATTTGGGCAGTAAAGGGGATCTCGGATCACCAGTTCAGTCTGATTTAAAAAAAAAAAAATGTTTTTAAATATTAAATAAAAAAGGAAAAGCTTTAAAAGGATGGTAAGTTTTTTCCTATAGCTCACACTAGCACTACTCAGCTTCACAACATTGTGGTTTCTTTATTTTTCAAAATCACGATCAGCATCTGAAGCACAAAACAAATGCAATTCTAATTGAAAATAAAAGAAAAAGCACACGCCTCCATCTTTACTATAATAACGAATAGCTATGCCACCCACCAGAACAGAGCCCTCTACTGTGCGTATGTGTTGCATTATTGGCTCTTACTGCGCAGGTCTGGGAAAGCGTCATCTTTGTTGTAAAAGATTCCATCTTAAGGATCCTTTGTGTGTCCTTCTTGCTTTCTTATGTTGTGTTGCTGGCAGTATTGTCTGGTTGTGTAGATCCAAACAGAAACCAACATCCATTCAAAAACCAACAAATTTTTTGTTTGTTTTTTTGTTTTAATGGACTCCAAAAAGACCTAACAGCACTCATATTCAATCCAAATATACCCCCCCAAATAATCCTGATCCACAAGGGAGTGAAGCTGTGTGACATAAGCACAAGCTCAGACCATGTGAAGTATTTGTTACGTGTGCAGATGCATAGTGTTGATACTGAATCTGCTAGCAGTGGCTTCACTGAAAATGTGTCCTGCTGCTACTAAGTTATCCACCTGCACAGTTCACCCTGTGTGAAAAATCTCACCCAAAATAAAAAATCTTTTAATTTAATTCACCCAGTGATTAAATTGCTCCTAAGTGTAATTGGAAACTTAGTTGTGTAGAAATGTAAAAGACAGTTTTGTCATATCAGTGCATCTGGCCAAGAGCAGCTCTGTATTTGCATGCATTCTGCGAATTGTAGCATAAAATGTAGTTTAAACAGCTGCCTGATTCCTCATTCAGCAGTATGTTAGGCAAATGTGATGTGAATGCAGCTGACCTTTAAAGCAGGCAGCAACTCATGAGGTTCTAATAAAACATGAGCGACTAGCTATCAGATATTGCGGCTTATATTTATTGCAAAAAGCATTCTCTTGGTGTAGCAGGCCTGCAAATGAATGGATTACTTGCTGACAGCGAGCTAGAACCATCTGGCACTCTGAAGCTTTCTTGTTTTCAGTGATACTAGATAATTGATGAAATAAATCGATTGCTATGCTGGACCCTATTGTAGAATTTGTGCTTTTCAGACACCATTTACACTGGCAACTAACTCGCTGGGGGTGCTTAAAATAACTGATCTCCTTTTAAATACCCCTTCAGATTTCAGACTGACGTAGTTCCAAATAGGGGGAGGACTCAGACACTAGGACGAGATGCAGAGATCAAAGCAAGGAGTAAAAATAACAAGAAAACCAAAGAATTAGGGAAAGGTAGAAAAAGAAAGGATGTAAGACGAGTACAGAAATGAAATGAAGGTCTGAATGATGCCTGACTGTCTTGACAGGCTGCATTGTGACAGCCTGAGAGCAGGAAGTCAAGTTGACGTGGGTTTCAAGTGGAGACAAAGCCAGACGAGACAGCCTCTCCGATTCCTCTCCAAACATACCGTTACATAATGAATGAGAGTGAGATTTCATTCTTAATGCCACAGCCTGTTAACAGCCGTGCTTTGTGTGGTAATGACAGGAAGCCACCGAGAGGCAATTTGAATGTGTTGATCCGACGAGCTTTGACAGCCACCTCCCATTGTCTCTCACGACAGGTTAAAATCACCACTTCCTGCTCAGGCTCCTTGTAAACTGCTGTGATTACTAGAACCTTTAATGAGTTAAATAGAAATATTAACTAAAAAAAAAAAATGCTTTTCCTACTTCTTATTTTCCCCCTTTGTCCAATTTGTTTTTGGACTCTTCTTCCTTTCTTTCTTCTCTTTCATCGTCATTTTTCATTGTCTTCCCTCACCTCTTTTCAGCCATCATTGCTTCTAATTTTCTGCTGTCTCCTTCACCTCCTGCTCTCACCTGTCATAATTTTCTCCCTGCTCCTTTTCCTCTTTTGTCACTCCTTTCTTCCTGTGCAGTGACCTGACTTTCCACCTCTCTGTTTTCTGACATTATGCCCATCTTCCGTGCTGTCAAAAACTAGCTATGAGTTATAGCAACTTGGATTTTATTTTTGTTGCTTGGTGAGATGTTGCAGACACCACAGTCCGTGCTTAGACCAATTCCGGGTCTAAATAAAAACTCTCACTCAAATAATTAAATCTATTGTAGAAAAAGAAAATGAATTATTGATTTATTTTAAAGCATCTTAGTAAGTGACTGGAAATCTTGATTTCCCATGCCTTTGTTTCTCTCCCTTACCCCTAACTGGTTACAGCAAAAAAAAAAGCCTGGTTTTGTCAGAGGTTTCTTCCTGTTAAAAGGGGGTTTTTCCTTTCCACTTTTGCCAAGTGCTTGCTTACTGATGCTTGGTGTCTTCTCTGTATTACTGTAGGGTGTTTACCTCACAATAAAGCACAATGACATGACTGTTGTTATGATTTGGCGATATATAAATAAAACTGAATTTGAATTCGAAACTGAATTAGTCCAACATCTGTATTTTGTTGTGTTTTCTTTGTTTGTCCTTTCTTAGCTCGGCTAAAGGGAACATAACACTGTAAAGCAAAGAACAATAAAACAGTAATGGCTACTAAAAAGGAGAGACAAAACTGCAAAAGTAAAAAAAAGGGTCCTGAAATCAGAATAAATTGGCAGTAATATGATTCAATGATTCAACAAAAGGAAAACAAAAACAAAAAGTACATTATTCTAGATATGATCTCAAATACAAGCACAACACTTCAGTTTCAAAACTTCAGTCTAAGCCAAGCTTGGCCCAGTTTCCAGGTAGAAGCTCTTGAGAAAAACAACCAGTTAAACAGCTTTGAACTACATCTGCATGGTGTGAACTCACTTCAAATTACTACCAAACAGAATCTGCACAGTAAAGAAGAATAAACGGTGAACTACAGGAGACTCAGAGGCAGGCTGCTCACATTATATCACAGCACTGCCCGAATGACATCAATGCTTCCCTTAAATTAGATGTCAGCAACAAGGTGAGCTGATTGGTGAGCTGGACGGGTCGCCTTTCCAATCAGGGTCGAATGAATCCTGGAAGCAGACTAATTGGCACTTGGGTCCAATCATGGTTCAAGGACTGCACAGCAGGATCTACATATCATGAAAACACGGAAGAGGTTAAGCAGATGGGGGGGCACTGGTCAGGGCCATAACATTTGGCAAATGTTCTTATTTGAGTGCTAGATGAGATTTATCGCCACTCTCGTATCTGTTAAGTTTAAATTAAGACTACAGCTAGCAGCACACCCACCCCACCTCCCCTCCTCATGACCTCCCCCTTCTGATGCTTTAATTTGTGAGCACTTAAGAGAAAATATATCACAGCCACCGATTTCATTTAGTTTTACTCTAATTACTCTAATTTCTTAAACTTAAAATGCTCGCGAAAGAGCCCCTTTTCATTAAACCGCATGAAGATAAACACGTGCTCCACCTACTGATGTCTCAGAATTTTAGTAGTAACATTTACAATCCTTTTGTTTGGTATCATAATGCTAATAAAATCAAGCTACATAGCAAAAAGCTTAGAAAATTATCTGATGCTATTACTGGATCAACTAAGCTCAGATTATCCAACGCTTTTTGTCTCTGTTCCTGCAGAAGTGTTGCATCTACACTAAGTAATTGAATGTAAAGATGTTCACTGGCTCTAACTGAATTTTCTATGGAACATGTTTCTGTAATGAATATTAGGAGTTGCTGTAAAGATGTATTTAACATGCACTGAATCTAATATGATGTCCTCACATTGGGAGAGATTTTGTGAGTAGAAAATAGTCCATCACTGTATAAAGATATACTCATGGATATTTTCTCAGTAGTGTTCCAAATTCTGTTCACAGCTCTGGGGGTTTGTGGTCTCTTTTCATATAATTGAAAGCATTCATTTCAAAATTAATTAATTATATTTTAACATCTATTAATCGCCATTTACAATCCCCCGAGAATCAGTTTACCACCAAGAATTTTCTCTCCAACAGCACCTTAAGGACACGAAGACTTTTGTAGTGATATTACGTTAGTTTATCAGAACAAAAAGTATCCACTGTAACACAGATGTTAGGCTTTTTGTTTTATGATAACATGTCTCTTTCTATACATCCTTAATTACTGGGTCCTTTTTTATTTTTAGACAAACCAGTGGCGCACACAGTAGATTATCAATAATCCATTAAAAACAAGACAATTTGTCATCTGGCATTATGAAATTTTAAAACTGTAACAGCTGTTAGGACATCAGAGTGAGCTTGGATTAGCTGGTACAAGAAAATATACTTTGAAAATAAGTTTTGGGATCGTTACTACTTGTACAAAAGGAAATGTGCTTTTTTAGGTCAACTCTAAGTTATGATGTGTAAAATACTTTATAATATTCTGGAGAAGGTTTCCTTAAAAATGACCTCTAGTGTCCGTATAAAATAATTCCATTATAGATCTAACTCAACTTTGGACCATTTCTTTCTAATTTCATTCTCGTTGTTATACTTGATTCTTCAGAGTCCATTTTCAAAAGTCCTTGCTCAGGCATTTTCTTGCTTTTAAAAAAGTGCTTGTTGGAGCCTCTGCTTCCATTCTGGACCAGTTATTCCTCTTCACTGCCCTGCGGTTCTAATATAGACCTTGGCGGGAACAAATCACCATAGTGCCAGCTGTAATAGAGGTTAGAGGACTCTCTTGTGTGTATGTGAGAGTGAGTGCTTACACAAGGGCTTTTTGTGTGCACGTGTGAGTCCTTTATCAAAGAACTAGCCAAAATCATGTTAAATTTATTTCATTGAAAGGACCAACAAAATTGGTGCTCCTTAAAGTGATTTATTCTCCCTGCAGCAACACAAGAAAACTGTCCAGTCATCGCGTGTAAGTAGAAAAAGGGTTCTTGCACTGCCATTGATTTGATCAAGATCTTATCACTGATAATGTGCTGGATAGAAATGTTATACTGGTTCAGACACTAGTCTGATAAGATAATTCGACACCATATCTGACTTTATTATGCTTCCTTTTCAGATTTTAAAGGAACCTGTTTGATTACCTAAAACTAATCAATCTTTTAAACTTAAAAAGTTGTCTTTTCAACTTTTTACCTTAATGAGGACAGTATTTTTGGGTTTCTGCACATGTATTGTTCTGCATTGTACTGTACCTCAGGTCCAGTAACGTCTTTAGCACTGAACATCCACTTTTGTACCAATTAGCAAATGCTGGGATGCTAATACACTAAACTCCAATGGTACTTACTGCATGTTTTGCCTTATGGTAACTTTGCAAGTCAAAAATCTTTAAACTGCTAATCATTAGAATGTTAACAGTCAGAACATGTTGGGATGCTGATGTTAGCACGCAGCCACTAGTACAGTGGCTACAAGACTGCAAAGTTTTGCATGTAGTAAACTGCGAGATTTTTTTCTTTTTAATCCGTTAAAAAAATAAAAAAGTATCAGGTTAGAGTCAAAACAGATGTACTAGATAAAAAAACACTGATAGGACAAAGCATTTTTATAAAAAAAAAAACAATAAAAACCCCAAAACATAAATAGTTATAAATTTATTTGCCTGCAATTGAGTGAAATAAGTATTTGAATTCTGGCTCCAGTGGGCAAGAAGCCAGTCTGTGCCCACATGGCACACAGATTGCAATTAATCAGTCAATAAATTACAGATCCTCCTGATCCTCCTGAAGTCTTGGGTGGTAGAGCAGGCCACCTACTAATCAGAAGGTTGGTGGTTCGATACCTGTCTGCTCCAGTCTGCATGCCAAATATCCTTGGCAACCAAAACCAAAGTCAAATGCTGTCAGAAACAAAATTAAAGGCCATCAGCAAGGAGCTTAGTGAGACTGTGACAACTGTTGGTGTGATTATTTGGAAATGGAAGTACTATAAAATGACCATCAACTGCTCTTAGTCTGGAGCTCTATGCAAGATCTTGCCTCATGGGGTGAGGATGATCATGAGAAGGGTTGTGGATCAGCCCAAAACTACACAGGAGGAGCCTTGTTCGTGTGTAGTGCGTCACCATTGGTAACACACTACACCGGTAATGGCACCCAAGGTCCCCTGTGCTTGCAAGCATAGGGAACATGTACAGGCAAATGATACAGAGATGGTTTGGGATAAAGTTCTGTGGTCACATGAAATCAAAATCAAGCTCTTTGGCATTAACTCAACCAGCAGTGTGTGGATTAAGAGAAAACTATCTACCTCCACAGTCACACGTGGAGGTGGAAATATTATACTTTGAGGCTGTTTTCCCAGTAAGGGTACAGGTTGACCTCACTGCATTAAGGGGCCAATGGATAGGACTTGTTTTCATTCATAGGGCTTGTTTTGTAAAAACAACAGATCTGTAATTAAAAAAAGATATTTTTTGATAAACTCTCACCCTATCATAGCTGGCATAGGCTCCACCCCCAAGGACCCTGAACTGTAAAAGCAGACAAAACCGAACGGATACATTTTTTTTTACCACCATAGGGATTTCATAAAATAACAAACTCTGCCGTTCTTTGGATTTTACACTAAATTATGTAAATATTGAAAAAGCTCTAATGGTGATCAAACATGCTTTGCATTACATAAAATTTTAAAAAATAATTTTACATTTCTTTTCTATCATGTTAGTGGCTTATAAACATCCTTTCGCTGCTTTGTATCTTGCTTGTATCAAAGAGTAAAAAAAGAGTTAAGTATATGGGGTCTGTCAGACAACGAGGATAAATATAAGTTGTGTAATTCTCTGGAAAGCTGTTTATCACTTTGTTAAATTGCTTCAGCGGCAGAGTACTTACAGTATGGAGGAGCAGAAATAAGTCATCTTTCTTTTTTCTCCCTTTCATTATCACATTTCATCGATGCTGCCAACCCTTCATTTTATCTCTCTCTTTTCTGTCGCTCTCGATCCTGCCACTCAAACTCTGTCTTGTTCTTTTTAATTTGGGCTTCTTCTCTTTTGTAACTTGCCATCTTGACAGATATTTTTCTTCTTCCAAGAGGCCCGGCCTCTTTGCATTATTTTTTCTTCCTGTCTCTCTTTGTCCTTCTATCGGAAAATAACTAGCCTTTTGCTGAATATAACATCGCTTGTTCTTCTAACACAATAAATGTCTTATAGACGAGAAACAGTCATCCAGTATGTTAAAATCAGAGCAATGAGAATCTTAGATTTGTGTGGAAGTGGTATTCAAGTAAATAATGCATACGTATGCTGACGTCAGTGTCCTCATATCTTCCTTGATGTCACTAGACTGAGCACTTTTTCTCAGAAGCCACAGGGATGGAAAGAAATGATTCATTGAGGTTCTGTTAGTATTTTTATCCAGTGAGTGTTTAGCTGGTCTTACAGAGGGACTTGGGCTGGCTGTAGCTCAGGAGATAGAGCAGGTTATACACTGGTAGATGGTTCGATCCCTGGCTGCTCCAGTCTGCATGCCAAAGTATCCTTGGGCAACATACTGAACGCTAAGTTTCTTTCTGGAATGTGTGTGAATGTTAGACAGGAAGCACTTGGGTATAAAAAGCATAGAAAAAAGTTCTGGTATGAATAGGTCATTGAGGCATGTTATATAAAGTGTTTTGAGTGCACGAGTAGAAAAGTGCTAGTCCATTTACTTAAGTGTTTGTAGTAAATGTTTGCCATTATATCAAAATCTAATAGCACAAATTCTTCATGTTATATCCTTTATTTAAGCAATGCAAACTGATCATTTGCAATGTGGCTAATTTGGGTGGTATATGACGTTCGCCCAGATTAGAAGATCTCAACAACAAATACCATCAAATTGCTCATGACAGGATGAATTGTATTACTTTGTTGATTACGTGACCTTATAACTTCGTAGTAATCCCCTTTATTAAAAGTCAGTACTTCCCTTTATTAAATACAACATACACTGTGTTTGGTACTACTTTGTGCATGGCAATATAAAAATTTAGTGTAGACATTAAATGGTATTTGACACTGTCCCTACTGTTTTCTTATGCACAATAGTATAGAACTTTTTTATTTTCAGCTTCCTTTGAAATTAAGCACAATTCATGGAACAAAAAGCTGCATAAATATACATGAGTGAGTGAATGAGTAGTGAATCATGACTGAGTTTAAAGCTTAAAAGAATTCTTCACTAGTGAAAATGCTAACTAGTACAATGGCCATGTGACTTCTGAAGCTGCCGATGTGAGAATACTTCCTGCTTCTGATTGCCTTACCCAGGCAGCTCCTTTGGCTTAACTCTGTTTACAGTAGCAAAACCACTTCAGAAGTGTGTACTGTACATGCGACAGAATAACTTACGAAGATGGCCTGACCTGATTCTCGATATTGTCACATTTAACGGCTAATGACAAATGCCAACTTATTTCTAAAAAGCAAGGTTTGAGGTTTGCTCGTAGCCATAAGTGTTGCGCACTTATTAAAAGTGATTCAAGGAAAAGAGAAAAAAAGATACAGTAACTGGATGCTGGGAGATGTGCTAGACCAAGTCTGATACAGATGATTACACCCTGCAGCTTACATAACCTAGAGGCACAGGACATTATTGAAAAAAAAAAAAATCTCCTGGGTAAGAAAAAGTTAACACAAAACAATTTATTGCTGATTTTTTGGTGCCAAAGTGTGCCACTGGAAATCTTGTAGAATCCATAGCTTAGCATTTTTGGCAGCTCATAAATGACCAAACATGTATTCGGCAAGTCTTGCGAAAACGATATGGCTTTTCAGCATGCTGGGGGAGGAGGATGTCAACCAGAGTGCAGCAAGTTCACTAATGAACCAATGACAAACGAAGATTTTTGTAACTGAGCTTTTCAATCAATATAATGGGTTAATCAGAATATTGACAGCTCATCAATAACTTTTTCCCAGGTCACAGGGACATTTATTTCACCTGAGAGGAGATAACAGATAAGGCATGAACATAGAAGAGAAAGCTTTGATTTCATTCTCCTTAACTGCACCTATATTTCTCCCTCTGAAAGGAGTTTGTTAGCAGTCTAGTGTGCACAGTTTTCAAGATATAATTTTCAGGTTTTGTGTGATGGTACCAATATAAGTTTGAGCTGATTTAATCTTCTTTAAAATCAGGTTAAGGTCACATCAAATCTGAAAATCTGTAAAAATGTTATATTACCCACAATTTTTCATGGACCGTCTTCAAACTTCACAGCAATATTCTAGGCCTCGGGGAACATGAGTACCTAGTTTGGCTAAGCATTTGACCTTGACCAACATTGTTTGCACTCAAGGTCAACGATGACCTTGAAAAAAAATTAAAGAAACCATATCGAGTAATATATCATATTAGAGGGCTTGGTGAGAACTGGAAAATTCACTTTTTATGTTTCCAATATGATGCCCTACAAAGTCACAATGACATCATAAAGTTTCACAAAACCACACACTGCGTGAATAGATCTTAAAATCTCTTGGTAATATGGATTTCCACATTACCACTTAGTGTTCTCTCAGAGCTCTTGTTGTATACAGTATTGATTTAAATATACAGTATACAAAAAGCTAAAACAGAGATTGCATGATGCATGATCAACATGCTCCCCTAGCCAACATTAATAGACTGGGCTGACCTGGGAGGATGGCCAGCTAATGAGGCCTGATGAACACCATAAAAGCCTGCGAATGTACTCACTCAGTCACTCCCTTAAATTCACCTTACACCTCCACATTACATCTATCTGCTGCTTAAATTGCTAATATGAATATAAAAAATTCCCTACTTTGTTGAGTGTACAAGTTTTATTTGTATTTTGAAAAACTGAGACACACTTTACAAGCACATACTACTGTACATACTGTGAGAATTTGTACTTACATACTGTAGCTAATAATACAACTTTATACGGGAAATGCAGAAATAAGTAGTCTTAATTAGTAGTGCCTGGTCTGTTGGATGTCTAGTTTGATGTCAGATAATCTTTGGCCTCAGTCACGTCCTTGTTTAAAGTGAGATGAGTGGTGGCTGCCACTTTATCACTCCATCTTGTTCCGTTTCATGTGTAAACTAGTGTAACAAGACTGTTACTGCGAGCGTCCTCTAACCACAAACACAATCTTGTGTTAGTGAGGCAGCTTTACTTTTTTATGCACATACACTAACTATACAAAGACCATCTTACCAAATAGTCATGTATCTTGGTGTTAGGTTAGATAGCTTGTAAACAGGGAGCACCAATCACTGTGGTAGAGGCACTGTGTACAAGGGACCCAGGTGCCATCACACTACTGCTTAAATGAGAAGAAACTGATTAACTCACGGGCAGCAGCTGTGCCAATAAACCCCTGCAGCTGAGCAAAACTATCCTGATACTACAATCAGTCTGAAGCATTGTTTGTCGGTTAATCTTCCTATATCTTTGAGCAAGGCATTCAAACTGGGGCATCTCCTGGCCAAACACATAAGACTGTGACAGTACTCCCCAGTGTTCAAAAATAGTATAGCACACTCAGCAAAACCCTCAATTTCTAGGAAGGTTAAAAAATGCTTATCTACCAATAAAGTAATTAGCGCTGACTCCTTCTTCCGGCGTTCAGTGTTCTGCTTTGTCCATCATATGTGGTGCCAAAGCTTTGAAAAGGCAGCTTCTTTTTCATCTCCAGCCTTAGTCATCGCTCGTCATCGTCTGTAGTACCGCTACCAGGAAAGTCATTTTTTAAATAAATGCAACTCTTTCAGTGCCTCCCAGAATCCTCTCAATCTGACAGGCACCTTATGCCAAATCATCTCTTTCTGTAATGAATAGTCTGCTGGTGACTGAGTAATTTCACTCACTGGATATTGCAGTACATCCATTTAGTTTCATTTAACCACTGATTCATCCACAGAGGTTCAGACATGCAGCGATGACTGTCCCTTTTCCAACAAAGTATGCATTAACACATTTTTGCATATGTCATGTTATGAAGAATGGAAACAATAACCTGATTGACAAATTACATATAGATAATTGCTTAAAACTCATCTGCAGAACTGAAATAAGCTGAGACTCTGCCTTTAAATTGGCTATAATATGTACAATACAATTTAGGAGGAGGACTTCTATAAAGTATTCCCAATAGCAGTTTTAGATTTCTGCTTCTTCTTCCCTATGTGAGAAATTAGGTCAAGTTAAAATGCCCCCCCCCCCTCCAATGTGGCCCAGAGGAGGAGATGTCTTCATTAACTTTTGTGGCAAACTCACTGTGGAAGTACAGAAGGGTGGGTGAGCAAATGGATACATCACAATCTCTCAGCATGGCACAGGAGGCAAATACTGCCTCAGAGTGTGTGAAGTTGAGTTTTTAAACTTTATAAAGGGTTTCTCAGAAAAAAAGTCCTTCCTGAGAAAAGAGGGAAGTTATATGATGCTACAGTTCACTCTATGGCAGTAACACTGACAGGGCTTTGACATGATAACACCTCACTGTGCTAGAAGGGGATGTATTTATGATGCTGTTTGGAAAGTTGGAGAGATGTTGTCTGTAGTTGTACGTAGCAAATTTGACCACACTGCAAATATTATATTTGGCAGTGTGTCTTAAGTTGTGAATCATGAAGTGATTTTTAAAAAATAGTTTTCTTAAGTACTTTAGATACATTAATGATTCATAATGCTGGTGACTTTGCTGATACTCTTCTGTTTCCAAATACAAAACTTCTATAGAGCATGCTATTTAAGCTGCTTTAAGCTGCCCGAGACTGCTGCCTACAGTATCTGCAAGCCACATTGCAACCCACCTCTAACACAGCTGCTCCTTTCAAGCCATATTTGTCTTAATTAAGGACATATTTGACATATATTCATGAATATTATTTGTATATGGGATTCTTGCTACTGCTATCAAAGTGCCTTAAACTGACTTACACTCTATCATAAATATTCACACATATTTGCACAACACGAGCAAATACTTATTTTGTCATTTTTAGACATTTTGCCAGTAAAAGTCTGAAATCAATTTTGGGAGATTTACATTAAGGCAGATCCCAATTCACTGTAGAAATACCTGCCTATTGAGTGATTTAGGCCACAAGGTATGACCTACCTTGTCTACAAGTCTCCCTGTCTCTCAGTCTGTATGTTGGTCAGATAAGTTGTCTGAATGGGGAGCGACTATTTTTGTATCTGCTCTGCTTTCATTAATATCCCTCTGCTGGGAGACAAACTAATGAGTCCTGGCTCACTGATTGCTACATCACAACTTTTGTGCGTCACCTCAGACACTTTTTGTGCTACATCACAGCAGGCACACTTCATCACACGCTGTGAACTACATTCACCAGAAATGCAGGAGGCTATTTTAGATTGGAGTGAGATTTTATTTTTATTCTTTTTTCCCCCTCTTTCAGAGGTGGAGAACAGAGAGGAGAAAAGACTGGGAGAAATGCCCTTGCTGATATTTATATAGAGATGACATTTAGGATAGTGGGGAAATGGTATTCACCTTTCAAGAGCATTAGGTAAACCTTATCATGTCTGGTGGGAATAAGACCCAATTCTGATATTAATTCTTCACTTTTACAAAGATTTACTTTTTTCAGACATTTGATTACTTTTAAAACTTTTTAAGGTGAAAGAAAGGACAGCTCACTTGCACTTGGACCAGGGTTGGGGATGCAGTGAAAGAAAGGAGAGAATTCAGGTTGACAGAAGGAACCTTTGCAGTGAGCTTCCAGATTTCAAATGGCTGCACCAGACTTAAGACCCGAGGCATCTGGAAACAAATAAACAACAGCAGCTGGTCTCAGAAGGAAAAGTGGCCGGGCTTAGCTTTCTAAGCAGATGCTGGCTGACCAACATCTGTCATCGTCATATCAGTAAACATTTGTATTTTAGGGTGATTATATCTGAATTGAATCAAAACAAACACATTTTTAGACTATATATCTATATATGTGTATATATATATATGTATATTTGGGGGGTTGACAATTCTTTTAAGCTTTAAGTCACAATTATTGCAAAATGAAAGAGAAAAGAGGTAAGACAACCTTTCTGATCCAAAGACAGGAGAAATGTTCTCAGACAGAAGGAAGAGGGAAAAAAACACATCAAGGCAGAAAGAAAACGAGTACAACCGTTCCACTGTGGCATGAAAGCCATTTGAACAGGTGTGTAACTGATTATCCACAACCTGTTTGATGTTTTGAAATCCTGCAGGTCAGCCATTTTTAATGAGAATGAATGACTGCACAGCTTTGATTTTTGGTTTTCACCAACTGTCTACTAGGCACATTTGGGCCTATACTTTCGATCCTAATGGCTCTGTAACAGAACTATTAAATGTCAGATGTGGCCAGTTGTGGCACACCTGGGCCATATAAGGCAGACCTGTGAGTGAGTTTTGGTCACCAGACTGACTGTCAAAAAAATAGGAAAAACTGCATACATCTAAAAGTTTTCTGTCGTTCAGTTACAGGCCATGTTTAGTCTTGACTGATGGTGTTACCTGTATATATGCAGCAAGGTTTTCTATCATTTTTATGACTTGTTAGCAGGCAGTAACTGATGTGACTTCACTTTATAAAGCACTGAAAGAGATGCAAAGATGCGGGCAGGCAGGAGAAAGGAGAAAACATCGCAGGCCTAATGTTTTGTGCAAAGTGTTGGGGACAAAGAGGATCAGTGGAGAAATGCTGCAAATAAAAAAAACTGTCAGTCCTCTAAATTTTAATCTTTTATCTTGATTGCCTGGCAAGATTGCCTTTCACTCTGCTGCAGATAAAGCATGTTCAATTGGATTGAAGTGAACAGAGATAATATCCCATCAGTGGCATGAAAAGGGTTGCAGCAAACCAGAGTGGTAGATGTGTCTCCAGCCATTACCCACCTGCTGTATTAGTTATGTAACTCTACTCCACCTCAATACACCACCCGTGACAAGAGGTGACAGGAGGCTACACACACACACACACACACACACACACACACACACACACACGATCTAGTTTCCATTACTTCAGAGGACATAACATGAACTTAAATCCATTTTCAGGAGACTCACTTTAAGCATAACCATACTTAGCCCATAATGTTAACCTCAAACCAGAGCTAATATTTTCTTTAACCAAGTTTTTATTCTAAAAACAAAGAATTTCTACCAACAGAATTTTGTTCTCAAGTAGAAGTTGTTTCCACAAGCTTTGTGTCTACATAACTTAACAACATAATGGAAACGCACACAAACACTGAAGCAAGCTAATAATATGCCCCTGTGTTAAAATGCTCACAGAACATCCTCACCGCTGTCTCTGGTTTGACTGCAGTCTCCATAGTAATGGCATCTGTCTCCATGGCAACCATGTCCGTGTCACTGCTGGTGACTCAAGCTGTGCCCAAACCACTTCCTCATTGACTCTTGCGTCACTCCTCATGTAAATAATAAGCAGTAAAGCAGTAAATTAAGAGTTTATGAGAAAGACAAAGAAAACTTGTTCATTGTAACCATTTTTCTTGGCTTAATGATCTATAACATGAATTAACATGACACTTGTCATGAATAAAGCTCTATAAATATGCTCATGTAAATTCAAACTTGTACAGAAAAAGAGACAAAAAAACCTTCCTAAACCTTTTCTACGACAAACTAAGAGAACTTTTGAGTTACTTTTTTCATTTTCATTTTACAAGATGGCTGCTAGGTGGCAGGAGTTGCTTCTTGCCCTTTTTTTTGTTAGAATCTTTTTAGAACACGAATTGAAACAAAAGCAAAGTGAATATCTTTGCTTAGCCATCATCGTCTTACAAAGAGTGCCACTGTCCAATAAGAGGATTTGGCCAGAAGTGAACTAATGGAAAGGACTTATTTTCCAGAAACGACAGGAAGATTTGGTTAAAAGCACTTGTTGTGAGTAAAGCTGCCTAGCTAAAACATAGCAATACAAGTAAAGTCAGCAAATGTAACACTGCTCAGCCAGCAAATATTAGCAGACCAACATCCAAATACTCTTGCTGTATCTACTATAAAACACAATGAGGACCTGTGTTGAACATTAGCAGTTAGCAAAGTTGTGCGAACAGCAAATAATACAAATTGTTTGTGTTACACAGCATTTGAAAGGCATTGCAAGCATAAACTATTCAGCAATATTTTACTAGAAGTCTGAAACTTCATAAAGGCCTTTTAATGTTAACGAGATACTAGTAAAGACTGTCAAGACTTGTGACCACAATAGTTTGGCAGGAGGGTTGGGAGTAAAGCAGATTTGTTTGCTCGTAAATCCAGATGCCGGGTAAGATTAGGATTAGGAAACTTATTTTACAACTCTAAAGGTTTTTATGTGGATATTCAGGTTGCTCACCATGTCACACGCATTACATCTGCATTCTGACCCAATTTTTTGTTGGTCATTATCTTTATAACCATGGAGTTTTAAGCTTGTATTATAATATAAACCTCTCTGAATGGAAACATTACATAAATGCTTGAGATATGAATTGCAGCAGATGCATATTGCTGACTTGTGTCTGTATATGTTTATGATATTGAAGGATTATTGCTGCTACACATTTTTGCACTCAGTCCACAGGGCTATATGTGGACTGGCCTTGGTCCACACTCGGCTGTCATGTTTGTTTGCTTTGGTTCGGGTATAGTTTGATCAGTTTGGCTAAGAATCAGGTTCAGTTGCTGTAACTTTAGTTACTGAGAATTGTGTTTAATTTGTCTAGCTTTTAGGCAATTGGTGGCACTAGAAATTTGGTTCATCGGTTAATAGAAGTTTGTGCTGTGTAAAGCAAGGTATTGGTATCAAATTCCTGGCTTATGTCAGGTGTGAGGTTTTGGAGCAGCATTTTCAAAGTGTTACCCAGTTCTCTGTAGTTACACTTTTTCCTTGAGCCACCATACCACACTCAACTTTTATACAAGGAACAAACCCAGGAATCAGCCATAGACTTAAGATATAAATTATTCTGAAAGGGATGTGTCACAATGACTGATTCAGTCAAACCTTTTAAAGGCTGTCTGTGACCTGTTTGTCATCTGGGGTAGAGTTTAGGTTCCCAAGTAGGCTACTTCATAAGAAAACTAACATTCATAGTTTCTGAAAATATGCTTGTTTAACATGTGGATACATCTTAATTAGATAGTAGGAAAAATCAATGTCCCATGTTTAGTTATGCAAAGAACATGTTACGTTTTTTTTCTCTAAACAGTTGTTGGATGTCAGTATCAAATCCAAAATGGTTATATGGAAACAGCAGAATTCTAGGAAGTGCTGTGTGAATGCAGGAAAAAAAGGGATCTTACACATCAAAAACTTAAAAGCGATATGAATTATGCTAAGTAAATGGAACAGTATCATAGCTTTCTTCTGTCTACCAGTACTATGTTTTATTTTTCTTAAAAATTTCTTTCACTGCCTTGAATTTTTACCTTCATTGGTTTTCTGGACTGCACGCTATACTGACTTTGGTATTAATGGATGACAGTGCATCTGTGGACCAACACAGGAGATAACTGATCACACGAAACCAGTCAGCAAGCAGAAGCAAGTAACCCAAATCTGCCAGCGTCCCGTCCCACTTGAACACGATAGAAATAGCACCATTCTAGGTCGCTCTTTAATAATTGCAGAACTAACTTTCACAGTACTGTGCCCATGTAGTTGTGTGTGAGAGTGTGTGACTGTGGGTGCCTTTTTGTTGACATGTATTTCATTTGGGGGATTTTACCCTTTATTCAGTTATTTAATCACTTTTGGCATTTGTTTGAAAAACACTCAGCTTCACAAAATTAATTTTGCATGGTCGAGAATGTGTTTTAGGCTGATGTATTTGAGCGACTGTGGTGAATGTGTGTTGTCTTAGTGTGTTTTCCTTGCGGGTGTCCTGACCATTAAAAGGAAAACATCTTTCCTGTCCTGTTCTAAAAACAAGGTCGAAAGACCTCCTGCTCAAACACTTCATTATGAACTAAACCAACATGAACACCATCAACACACAAACACACACACAGGACACCTTGAAGCCAGAGAGTGGTCCCATAAAGTGCGCCGTACATCGATTTTGTGGGCTACTTTGCAACAAGATGTATGTCCCTGCTTTAAGGAGTAATCGAGTGCTTTTGTCCTTGGCCTTGTTAAATTTCTCATCTCTCTGGTCGTCTTTCGTGTGACACTGATGGGGTCACAGTGGGACACACACATACACAGCTTCAACAAACCTGACATCCTCTTCTGTTTATTTTTTCCAAACCACAAATAAAATATTAAAAATGAAAACTAGAGGAAAATCCTGCCACAAGAAATGCCAGTCGCATGCAGTCACTCGCTTACTTTAAAGTTGGTTTGAGTGTTTTATTGTACTCAGTTTATGTGATGAGATGTATAATAGTTGAAAGTGATTCATCTTAGCGACTTTTTGTCTATTTTTAATTAGAAGCTAATTTGCTGCAAGAAAAGGGTAAATAACAATCTGTACTTAAACTGAAAATCCTCTCGTAGTAATGCCATTAGCAACACTGTACACATGTCGAAACAAGGGATTGTATAAACTAAAACAACTGTAAGAATTTTAAAGCTATGAGACATACACAACACTGTACTCTGTTCACATGTAGCTGAATTCAGGTTTTATTTTTATGTGTTTGCTTACCTGCAGTGGATACAGATGGCAGGAAGTTGAAGGGAGCTATCCAGAGGAGCACAGAGACGGGGCTGGCTGTGGAGATGCCCAGTCGAACTGTTCGCCAGGCTAGCCACGAGTCCATAGAAGACAGCATGAACAGCTATGGCTCTGAAGGGAAGTAAGTAACAAATACTACTTTAATTAAACACAAATACAGCATTCTGAATTTGAAAAAACCAAACTAAGCAAAAGTCAACATAAAAAGTCCACATTTTGGTAAAATTACAAAAAACCTGCTACAAAGTCATCACATTAGGTCCTCTCCAATATGTTTTTACAGCGCTTTTTCTTTTTGTTTTACCCTCCTTCGATGGTAGTTTTTGTTGCCGTTACTTGGCTTTCTTTATTTTAGTTGTTTAGGAACAATTTCCCGTAAACTTTAGGCTGTAGATTGGATTTTTTAATTCATCTTGGTTGTTGGACAATCTATTTGGACTTTAAACTATATCAGTAAAACTACCGCAGACTATTTTGAAAATAGCACATTTTTGCAAGGATTCAAATTCAGTTCATTCAAACTTAAAATGAAGAAAGAAATATATTTTAGTGTAACAGAATTTCAGAGATTTGATTCCTTTGGTTGAGGTTTTGCAATCAGAAGATCCTGTCACACCTTTGTATTTTCAGGTTATTTTCTTCCTCATGTTCCTGTGTTTCTATTACCTGTCATACAGGAAAAAAAACAGCAATGTCTTTGATGCACAGGAAGAGAGAGAGAGCATACAGAGCACCTATGACATCAGCAGTAATAGTGTAGTACTACTGAACACACACACACGGACACATGCAGATAACTGCCAACCTGGCTATTCCTACCGTTATATAACAAGACAAGTCAGACAGACTGATGTAGGCTGGGAGGGTTTACAGAGGAAGAGGGGAGGGACGAAAATAACGAGAGGATGATTGCATCATTGAGTGTGTTTGTGTGCATATTAATATTCCATTTATATTTGGAATATGCAAATACGTTGTTTATGAGCTTCTGCTTAAAAACATGGATTACTTTGCATAGTATAGAACAAAAAAGAATACATTAGCTAGATTTTAATGATGCTAGCTTATTTATTCTTTAGTAGCAGAAGCAAATCCTTTATTAATGATGAATAAATCAAACAGAAGATGTCAGTCAGAGTCAACATACACAACTATATGAAAAGACGAAGAAGAAAAAGACAACCTAATTGATTGTTTCCTAGAAGTCCACAGTGAAGCCTTAATCACTGTGAGGTTAAAAAAATTAATGAAGGCATTACAGGCACAGATGAAAAAAAATTTAAATGACAAAGAGAGCTTTGGGAGGAAAAAGAGTGCAAGAAAATCTGTGTTCACACGAGGCTCTTTGATTTAGCTTATTCAAACTCTACAGTATTTACTGTTCTTCCATATCCAAGTCACTTTAGCAAAACACAGCACACATCGGATCACGTCATATGTTGTCTAGCTTACCTAAATGAAGCTCAGCCTTTTACCACTTATAACACACACTATTAATTTTAAAATAGTTTAAAATACAATCCCACCTGGGTCATAAACAGTGCTGATATGTATTTCTATTGAAGTGATTGTCCGACATAAAAATGTTGACATGCTACACCAAAATGTATTTTAATTGTTTTGCAAAAACAATTACCATCTTTGTTCATACTATACATGGTTGATACGACAAATGTAAACACAAGGATATCTTGGACAATAGCTCAGAACAACTCGGGTGGCCTAGGACTTTTTTCCATTTAGTGTAATTGTCATCATATTGAGGTAAGTTCAAGTGTTGTTTTTTTTAATGTTCTTTTTTGATTATTTTGGGCATTTTGTTATTTGGTTTAATATGAATAAACAGACAAGCTCCATAGTAATATGTTTTTACTTTATATTATCTTCCATTTTAAAATATACTCGTCTGATTGCCATGCTATGATTTGTTCCTATAAATTATTCTACACTTGTTCTTTTTCTTTGTCAAATACCATACAGACTGCTCCTGTATTCTGTATCATTATTTTAGCACTTTGCAAAGACAAATTAAAACCTTACATGGACAACTTATTTATGTAGATTGATTTATTTCAGATTTCCATAACAATGTCAATATGCTTGACTTGACAGCCCTAATTCTACACAAGAACAAGGAAGACCTGTTTCTCTCTTAAATCCTATGACTGGTCTTTCCCAAACTGAAATGAACATCATTTGTACGTATTTGTGTTAATTGTGTTAATAAAAAATAATTATTGTAAACATGACACACATGGAAAATTTTGGGAAATCAATTCAATAAATGCTCAAAAGATACCAGATCGCTTAGATCGTGTAACTAACTGCTGTTCCAGTATGTTCAGCTCTATTCTCCATGATTGTCTCATTTAGCTTTTTCTTTCAGTTTTTTTTTATATTAAAGCATATTAAAAATCCCTTAAATAAATTATATAAAACCAGAAACAGAAGGGGCCTTTAAAATCTGTGCATGCGCCATGCTGCAAGCAACACAACATTAAAGGGAACAACAGTTGACTCATTAAGCTGGCTGCACCACTGCATCATTTAAATCATCCGCAGCAAACCACTGCTCGTCTTCCTGTCTGTATTTCAGTCTTTACGTCAGCTGTTTGGCTCAGTCTGCTGATTGAAAAGCTCCATCATTCTCTATGCACAGTCATGAATAAGCACTTTGTTAGCTAACACCATCCAATCACACTTATGAGCTTATTGATTTATGGTGGGAGCCATTCAGGATCCAGTGAATGTGTGTGTGCACGGTGATTGTGGAAAATGAGGTAAATGGAAATGTGTTTCTTTGTGTAAGAGAGAGACACGCAACTGTGACTCTTTTTAAAAGGAGTCATCATTTTAAAAAATATCCAGGAAAAAACATGTTGACATTTTACTGGGTTCATGTTGTAAAATTATAATGTACTCCTTTTTCTCCTGACAACCAATCCTTTGTCAGCAGTGCAAAGCAGTGCTTCAGCTGCACTGTGACGCTTTAAATTTCAGTGCAGTATGTGTGGAGCTTACAATGACAATGATGACAGAAAACATAAATGTAGTTCTGTTCAAATGATATTATAACAACAGAAAGACAGATTTTTTTTTTACCAATATATTTGTAAAATCTGCAAATATATTTCCATATTTATTTAACTTTACAATTAATGACAGGTTGTTGTTGTTCTAAATTCCAGTGCATTACAAAAAACTGAGTAGTATGAGATCTTATATTTATGCTTTTCCCTAAGTTCCCATCGGTTTCCCACTTGTGGTTTACATTGAACGTCATATTTCTGCGAAACAGCAGTGTAATCCCCAGATGTGCCCCACACACTAACATAATCTAAAGCTCAGGAATTTATCACCCAGTAATACCCACTCAGCTAATGTTGTTTGACTAATATCTTTGCATGCGTATCCATGATACACATATACAAAGGTTTTTACCTCATTAGGAATGTAATTTCTTCAGTATACAAACATATTAATTGATGTATTCTGTTAATTGCATATATGCAGCACTTTAATACTTTGTATATTACATTCATGCATTATGCTCACAGAAACAAAACAAAAGAAGAAACAAAAACATGCTGTGATGTACATAGACCAGCATGCTACAACATAATGTTGATTATTACATGATAATGCAAGGTTCTGTTTGGAAACCTCCTGGCATTTGTGCATGTTACTTAAAACCCACTTAAATTTTTTTTTTTCAGATGTCATTTCTCCAAGCAGGACAATGCACCACATAAGCTGTCCAAGAATGACTCGAAGTTACACAACAAAAAGCCCAAGATCCTGATTTGGCGTCCAAACTCCCCAGATCCCAAGCGTCCATGGGATGTATACAAACAACACAGGGGAAAAGATAAAGTAACGAGATGCAAATGAGAGTTTGGGATTATCTTTCATCCCCTAAAATTGACATGTAATTACTTATTATATGCTGCCACCTGAATGTAAATTACTAATTTAAATAATTGCTTTCCTTTATTATACTGAAAGACTTCTAAATTATTTTGTAATGAAGCATTTGCATACTCGGTTTGCAGTTAGTATTAAAGGTTAGACTTTGTGCTTTTGTGTGACTTTGCTCGAACAATCTAATAACTGAAGACAAAGTCAGCATGGTCAGAGGAGAAGCAGAAGAAGAGAGGGGTATGGAAAAGAGATAAAAGTAGAGACAAGGAGAGAATGTTATCTCGTGGGGCTCGAAACAGCTGCAAACTGCATAATCTGAGAAAAAGGAGGAAAGAAAGAGACTAATGAGAGCTCTGGAGAGAAGGAGGAGAGGTGAAAGGAAAAGAAATGACAGCGAGAGAGGGATGTGTGTAGTTAATCTTTCCTGTCTTTGTTTGCTCAGTCTCTGGCTGGGAACATGGCTAATGACTTTATTTAGAACCAACACGTCCTCATAACTAAACGACAGAATGGGTTGACTGCCACTGGCTCTAAGTGGCTGTTAGAGAATGGTGAATTATGTGACATATATTACTTTCCCTACTCTCTTAAATGTTTTTTGAGTAATGAATAAGTTCTCCACAGAACCAGTAGTCACATTGCACATTTGTCGTTAAATTAAATTATTGCCAGCATCCAAGTTGTGAAAAGTTCATTGTTCAATTTTATGCATGTTTCAAGGTTGTATTACACTCACAATTGTCACTTACACCTGAGATACAGATACAATATATATACAGTATGTCTGTGTGACCTTTTACATCATGTACAGTGCCATTCACAGGCATAGGCACACAAACACTGCCTGCCTCATAGGCCTCTTTTTAAAGATACCAAGTTCCTACAGATTTAAATGAATTCTTCTAAAATGCATGCATGCATTTTACTACAAATATAGTGGCAGTCAAAAGTTTGCAGTGTGTCCAAACTTTTGACTAGTGTTTTACAAGCATCCTTTATGCAATATGCATATGTACGACTTTTAAAAAGCAACACGTTTACACATTGTACCTTGAGGTGCAGTCAACAGATGCCATATGGACAAAAGTAGTGGGCAGCACCTATTTTTAATTCAGTTGCTTTCATTTCTGTTGTCACAGATGTATAAAATATAACACCTGTCATGCAAGAATTTGTAAAACAATTGTTAAAAAAGTACCAAAGTGAGTACTAAATAGTCACAGAATTCGAGTGTGCTAATAGGATAAGATGCCTCCATTGCAACAAGTCACTTTGTGAAATTTCTTCCCTCATAGATATTCCACGATTGGCTGCAAGTGATATTATTGCAAAAGCTTTATAAACCACAGCAACTTAAGCACAACGTAAAATTCACATAAAATTACAGAGTTGGATTGTCAAGTGTTGAGGGCTACAGTGCGTAAAAGTCACCAACACTCAACTGACTCAGTAACTGGAGAGCTCCAAACTTCCTCTGGAATTAAAATCAATACAGAAATCTGCACCAGACGCTTCCAGTTCCTGAGGGTGTGATGCCATTTCTAGGTGGTCCAGTGTAGTCCAGTGTGGTCCAGTCACTTTGCTTTCTTTGGAAATTTCTTCAGTCGCTTAGCTCTAAGTTGAAAAAGTTTAACTCAGGACCTGTCTACTCCAGTGTTACCATTGTGTTTTTTTTCCTTGTCATTTGTTAAAATTACTGTACCCTGTATAGACGCCACATTGCTGCTATTCACTTTCTGCATAAATGGCCCTTTAGAGGTACAGCAGTTTGTCACCATGGTAGTGGTGGGCAGAGCGATCTAAATATCAATAGTATCAATACCATCGCTGGTATTGGTATTGGATCGATACCAGCGCAATAGGATCAGTACTTTACTTTCTTTATCTCCAAGTTCAGTGCGTTGTTCCTGTTCATCAGATAGTAGATATGTCGTGTAAACACTGCTCCTGTCATGCAGGCACACTGTGCTCCACCCCCTCCTCCCTGCTCTGCTGTGTTTAGTTTTCCTGTGATCACGTGGCTCAGCACTGAGCAGCGACATGCTGCAGTGAGTGAGAAAGTACATTACAGCTGTAAATGAAAACACTGCAAACAGTGATGCATGCTGAAAGGCTATTCTCTACTGTGGCAAAACCATCAAACTTGTACAAAGACACGAAAGACCATGAAAAAGAGAGCTTTGTCCTGGAACGAGCAGCAAAAGAAATGAAGAGAGGAGGAAGTAAATCCCTCAGACAGACCCTGACCCCCAGCACAGAGACAGAGGTCACTGTCTCAGTCCTTTCATAGAGGCAAGGATAACCTCTATGAAAACAAGCTGGTAGCTCAGATAGGGATGAAAGTAATAATTTACTCATGACTCGTGTTGGTTCTTCAGCATTACATAATGGTTAGGTGTTACTGGTCACTGTTGTTTCTTTAGTAGACTGATTACTTATCAAATATATTCAGACATTCAAATAATATATCCACAACACTGAATTTTGTTAAAGAAGTTATTCTGTTAGTGAACTATATTAATGTTTTTTAAAAATACAAGATAGCTGAAAGGTGTCTTTTTTATTGTGTTAACTAATTACAAGGTGAAAATCACAGTGATTAGGTCATTAAAATGTATAAATCATGACACACCACTGCTGCCTGGGATGTTTTTGCTACACAGTGGAGGTCCAGCTTTTAGCCTTGAGGGGTATATCTGTGTGAACTTAAACTGTAGGGATGAAAACTGACTTTTACTATGCCCCTACTTTTGAGAGTGTATTGTTATGTTTTATTTACACATCATGTTAGACTCGTAGAGCAATGGAAGAAAAGTGCTGTCGTCTATTGCCCATAGAACAAATAAACCCACACACTCACACACATATTTACTACCTGGCTGTTTGCCACCAAAGCACTTTGAGCTGATTTGTATACACATAAAAACCACACAAAATAAGGACACATGGGGTCAAACTCTAGAGCCAACATCTGAGCCTAGTTTCAGGAAGCCAATTAAAATTTTGTGAGTTTAACTAACCTGAAAGGGGAGTGATAAATGGTATTCGGTTATCAGTTTTTTCTTTCTTTCTTTTTTTTTTCAGTCCCTATCTCGTTATTCCTCTAGATTGCTTTTGTCCCTATTCTGTTACTCCTCTCTTCCATTGTCTCATTATCTTTCAGTCTTTGACTCACTTTCTTCTGCTAATTGAACTGCATTAAGCACTGTCTGGTCATGTTTAACCATCCGTGTCTTTGTCTGCCTGCTTTTTTGTTCCCTCTGCAGTCTTAACTACAGTGGCATGTGTCTGGCATCCGATGCTCAGTTCAGTGACTTCCTGGATGGGATGGGACCGGCCCAGTTTGTTGGGCGACAGACACTGGCGACAACATCCATGGGTAAGAGAAGATTGGAGTTTTAATTATTTTGCTACAGTCAATTCAATTTCTTACATTTCTGTTTCTGTAGAATAAAAACGTGTGTTCCATTTCTGATATACAGACTGGGTCAGAAAATTAAAAAGGAAAAAAAATGCTTTATACTCATAAAATTGAACCAAATGGTTTCTTAAAATCATTTTACATTGGCAAAGAAAGTGCCTCACAAATCAGAAATCTTACTGTTTTTCTCATCATCTCCAGCATTTATTCATTTCCAGGCTGTATATACAGGATATATTGCATGAAGTCTGTCCTCTACAGCAGTGATTTACTGTAAGTGGGTCAGTTTCCTCACTGGCAGCCAGACAGTGTCCTTGGCCCGACAACAGTGACAGTGACTGGACCAGCTCCACTCCAAACCTGCTGCCTGGTCCAACATTATATAATGTCAGAGAACCCAGAATAACTTGGCTTTCATCTGAGCTGTGTCACTTTCAAAGGAATACATTTGTCATTTTGGGGACATTTAGTTAAAACTTTTATTCCGAAGTTACTTCTAATGAGAGAAATTATTGCAATGTGCACGCAATTTTAATATAAAAAAATTCAGATCATTATTGGAAGAAAACACAGACGGAGCTATGTTTAGAGAGTACATATGAATGATATATTTACCTATTTACTTATTTAGCAGTAAAATCTTGGACTCTTACATGTTTTACTGTCTTTATGGCTTTTTTCTGTGAGGAGCCAGCTGACTGAGATAAATGATAGTGTTAAGACTGAACCAAAACCATTACTTATTAAAAAGAAAGCTTCAGAGATGCTTGTATTGAAGTTCACTTCATTTTGCTTAACATAATTGAAGGAGCTTGATGTTGGGAGACCAACAAGATATTTCTGAATCTGTAAATAGTTTTTATATTAAGCCTTTATATTACTATTGTATTAATAAGTAACTTACCATAATTTTTTATTGTTGGTTAGGTTTATTGCTACGGAAAACATAATATGCAGAACGTTTGGACAAAGATCAGTGTGCTCTGTGGGAAATGCTCTCACATAAGTCAAAGGATCCTTCTGTGATTGCTCATACAGTGTGACTTGCTTCTCATTCAGAATCACCTTCATAATATGACATGGCCATGGTAACAATGTGTAAAAGGCCTTTGACAAACCAGTGCAGGATGTACGTTTTTATACATGACAGATGGTTTGGACCTGTCTAGCAACTGACTTAAAGCTACCAAGTGATCTTACACAATTATGTCTCACATTCATTTTAGTATCTTCTTCTAAAACTGTTTACTAATTGTCGGGCTAATATTCAGCCAGTAACCAATGGCCACAGACATCAAAAAATAAAGAATAATCACATAAAAATGCATCTTGATTACTAAAATTCACCTCCTTTAACCTCATTTTTTCACCCAATCAGGTGATGTAGAGATTGGACTGATGGAGCGGAATGGGGGACTGGAGGTGGAGGTCGTCCAGGCCAGAGGCCTCACCATGAAACCAGGTTCAAAGGGACCTCCAGGTTTGTCTGTGATCAGTCATTGAGCTCTGTTTTTCAGAGAATGCCATTTATACCATAACATGAGGTGTTTTGAGTCCAAATTTAACATTTACAAAGTTGCTTTACTGCTGTACTCCACATGAATGCTTTACAAGCCAGCAAATAGTTTCACATACACAACAGCCTGTAGGGCATATTTAATACTAATGGGATATAGCTTCCAAAAACATACTTTTGGTGCTTGACAATATAAAAAATAGACGAGTGAAGGGGGGGAATGGAGCAGAAGCAGGCGATGCACTACATAAGTAAAAACTGCAGTTGTCTTTGCTCATGCAGTAGTGAAATGTGCATCTTGTTGCTCTGACTTCAGATTTTAATCCATAGATACAGTCCAGTATTAAATGCCTCCTCTGGTCAGAATGACCATATTGTTGACTTTGATTGTAGCGCCTCGCCGCTGCACAATATTAAAGCAGGCATCGATCCCAACTGCATAAGAGCTAAACACCAGCACCGAAATGGCACAAAAAGTACCTGGAAAAAAACCTATGAAGGAGAGATAAAAGAGAATAGGAAAATAAACAGAGGAAAGCAAACAAATCAGCATAGACCAGTATATTGTAACTGAAAGAAAAACACGGTCGTGCCAAGGGAGGGATAGAGATAAAAGGAACTCCGTGTTCAGTGTAAAGACAAGTGAGAATCTGCCCGCAGATTTTAGTGAGCCAGTGTCTGAATTATTTCTATCCTGTTATCAGCACACTAGACAGAAAGCTGTGACGTGTGTGTAAGCTCCAGTAGTGTAAACTTCTGTTAGCTAGCAAGAAAGTTTGATTCTGGGACAAGTATACATTAGAATGCTGTTAGCAAAACCATATGTTATTATTAGCCCATATTTCTCCTTTAAACCTGCATAAACAGTACTAGATGCTTTTATTCTGACAGTTGGTCAAATGATCATAAATGATCATAAATCATAGTTTTCAGTTTTAATCATTTTTCTTTTCAAAAGAAGAAACAGATTAGAACTTTCTCCCTATTTTCTGGTCAGCATGAACAGCAAAATATTGAGCAATAAGCCTGTTCCCTAGCCTGTATTTTGCAAGGTTAGATGGGAGCATCACTACCAGTATCTTAGAACATTCGAGGGTTACACATTCATGTGTTATAGTTTCATTTTAGGCTTGTTGATGCGATTATACAACATTACAGCTTCATTCACAGTTCAGTACTGACACGATCAACTGTTTGGTTCATCTCAGTTCAGCCTCCAAATTCCATTTGTACATTATAAGGAGCATTATTTGTTAGTTATTATTTTATGGCATTCTGTTCAAAACACACTGTATGTGACAAATGCCCAGACAATGTGTTAGAAGATCTTTTAGTTTCAATAAGATGAGCATGTTTTTTTTTATCATATATTGAAAAACTAGAAATTAATCAGTCAAATCTATGTGTTTGCTGTCGTTCTAGCGGCCTACATTAAAGTTTATCTTCTGGAGAATGGAATCTGTGTGGCCAAGAAGAAGACGAAGTCAGTGAGAAAATCTCTGGATCCTCTCTACAACCAGGTCCTGGTCTTCTCTGAGAGTCCACAGGGGAAAGTGGTCCAGGTAAGATACACCTAACTTGACGTGCCATGCAGTTTGTTACACAGAACAATCAATTTGGGCATCAGCAGAAAATACAGAGAATGCTGATTCTATTGCAGGCTAATCATATCATGGAACCATTCAATATTTTATGAAAGTGCTGAATAAGAAGTACAGTGGGCCAAAGTTGGAGGTGCTTTGAAAGTTAGCATCCGTAGACATTTTGTGTGATCTTTGTGGAAAAAATATATCTATAAAAGAAACATGAATTCTGTAAGAGAGCATCATCTTGCAGTGTCCTTACACCTAAAACACCCTCATGGCTTCCAATGAGTCTTAACTGTGGAACAGTCATTGGTACAGATCACTTTGATTTGTCAACAAGTTAACAACAAAGCTTAATGCGCAGCAAAAGGATTCCTGACGAATACAAAAAATAAGCTGTGAATTTACGTGTGTAATGTAAAATATTGTGAAAAAACTGTGAAAAAACTGTAACTCAAAAATTTGTATTTTTTAAAGAAAATGCGTTTTGTTTTGTTTTTTTACATAAAATTGTGACTTTTTACACTATTTTTTACAAGGGTTTTGTTATGTGCGATTCCAAGTTTCAGGTGCCCTAAGTTTAACTGATAGATATTTTTAATTTGTTTTGTTTTGGTTGCGTGGCTCCCTAAAAGCTATTCGGCACAGAGCACTTTCATTTGTCTAAAATGTAACACATAATTTCATGTTTTGTCATCAAAAATGTTGAAAGAAGACCAGTTGTTTTTTGTAAGGGTCTATTTGTAAACAGAATTGAATATTGAACAGGAATTAAATATGTCATAGGTGTTTCAGAGTTCACAGTCTCATAATTCTGTAATGTAGTATCCATTAATATCCAGTACATTCTTCTTACATGATAGGATTGTTAATTAAACAGTAATTAACAGTATAATTTACATATAATAACACTTTCTGAAATGTTTTAAAAAGGTAAGACACAAATCCTTTCGGGGTTTCATCAGAAAATACATCTCGCACAAAATATCTGTCAAAAAATACCTTTTTAAAATGTCAAATCTATTATAAGTATTTGTGGGAGCACAGATTTACTAAATATTCAAGAATCATACATGTATGTAAAATTACGTGTAAAAACCAGGCCATTGCTGTTATGATAAATATGATAAATCCACTTAATAGTTTTCATAAAAGAGTTTTCAATTTTATTTATGCATGGTATATCTTTTTCATAACATTAAATAGGGATTAAATGTACAAGATTTTTTTATAATTCCAACTAATAACAATAATATTCTGTCATTTTTGGCCTGGTTATTTATATTATAGCAGTGTTTGGCTATATTATTAGATAACTGTTTTTGCAAGTAAATACCTCTATTTAACATAAAACAGACAAAAAAATACACAACAGCTCATGTAACTTAAAGCTAAAAACTACATTTTAATTACAGAAAGTTAATGCGATTGTACATTTCTGTTATTTTAGAGCATTTTTTTCTGGTGTCCCAGCTGCCAGAATATTACCCTTTTATGTATTTTTTTTCCCATCAGTAATCAGCAGGTAGAAATAGTATAGTGTTCAGTGGAGAGACTTGCAGCTCTTGCTCTGGCTGCTCTGCTGCTCCCGTCACTGTGTAATTAGCCACTAAACGCCTCCCTCTTAATTATCTGCTGTCATGTTGCTGTCCTTCGAGTTTCATCAAACTCATTCACACTGGATAATGAAAATCGCTGAAATCAGCAGCACTTTTCAATTTGTCACTTACTGATCTAGCAAAGAAAAAAAGCTGCTTAAGTCTACACTGAAAAGTCACAGAGAAACTTACTTCTTGTGCCCAAAACCAACTCTCAGCTTGAGTATTTTTCAAACCTTCCCAAAACATATCAAGTGCAAAATCTAACTAACAGCTGTTTGTCAACTTTTATTTTGACATCATAAAAAAACAAATTCTTTGAGGGTTTTTTTGCCCCCATTCTGAACATTTTATAAATGAGACATGGCTATAAGGGGTAAATTAAGGTTTTATATGGTGCATGACAACAAAGTGTGTAATGATTCACCAAATCCATGGTTAGGGGGTGGGCATAAAAGTTGTTAAATAGAATACACCACCCTGCATGATCACTTTATAATGATTTGTTAATTAACTAAAATGAGACTTCATTTGTCACACTGCCAAAAATAACTTGAAGTGAACACCAAGGGCCTGCGTGGGTGACAGAATGAAATTGTGCTTTATATATTTACAGTGATACTAATATAAAACACTGCACAGTGACGTAGATGAGTCCAACATGGTGAAAAAAATTGAAAGCAATGAGCTCGAGAAAAGAGGGAGTCAGGAGGAGAAAACAACCAGGGAGACTCAGAAACATGAGGGCATTACAAGCAGGAAGGCTGAGGGAGAATAGACTCAAGACAGTAATGTAAAAGGGAAACAATGAGGTGATGCACAGCACAGAAAGCCAGGATAAACTAATGTTCACAACAAGGCACAAAGTAAAATAACACAGAACACAACGGGAAGCAGAGGATGCAACACAACAAGCATTTTGGAATCTGAAATGAAGTCGTTAGATTATGTTTTACTCGGTGTCAATAAACAACAAAACAACAAAAATGAGTGGCAGCTGTTACTGAATTCCTAAATTTATACTACAGTTATTTTCTTCTTTGATTATTATTAAAAACAGATCCAGGGTTTACTTTGTGTATGTTTCCAGTATGTGTCTTTTATCTGACTCTTTTCAATCATTTATTATTAAGCTGTCTCTTCAAACTAGGGGGAGGTTCTGCTGTCAAACTGTCAGCGGATTAGAAAATGACATGCTGGCTATTTGGAATAATCTCACTAGGTTATATGTGACTTTTATACGCTAGACCACAGACATGTAAATATTTATTATGTATTTAAACATACACTTACTTAACAAGGTGAGGTAATTCTGTCCAGCGCCATTGCTTATAGATCAACGTCTACCTGGCATTAGTGTTCAAATTAAGCCTGTCTTAACCTAATCTCTTCTGACACTACCCTCAAACAGTCATTAAACTTAGTGGTTATTCCAAAATAATGGGTATTAATCTTCTGTTTACGCTGCCTAAGAAAGCTTCCCACTGGAGGGATTTGCTCCCATTTGGTCCCAGAAACATTAGTGAGATCTAGCACTGATTCTGGTTAAAACAACATGCCTTATTCTCCGAGCATTTCTCTTCTTCCTAGAGAGTGCAAACTCTGGATCTTGGACACTGCAGATTTCATCCTCCATAGCTAACAAACAACTGGTTTTGCTGTTTTAACTCTCACTTCTCCCATTACCAATGTCTCTCTCCTAATTTGTAGAGGTTAAGGTTAAGACCTTGTTTGAAGAAAAATCAGAAAAAAAAATAGATTATCCTTCTTTGAAAAGCAGAAAACTAGGTTGAGATTTGACCTTTGAGTCTCTGTGGAAACCATTTGCAGACACACACTAACATATACCAAGGAAATCAGTGTGCTGGGATGTACAGACATACAAGACCAAAACATGAGTGGACACATTTGCTGAAGGATATTGATTATTTTGTCCACTCCTTGACAAGCTGCTGGGTGGTCTGAGATGAGCCCTGATGTTATCGGGATGTCAGGAGACAGAGGACAACAAAAGTACAAACACACACAGGATTCCAAACACCACCATCATCCCTCCCTCTCGTGCACAGCACCTCTTTATTTAGTTTTATTGACACCTAACTCTTCTCTCTGCTGCTGTACCAAGGAGAAAAACTATCAAGACTGATGGGTTTAGTACAGATCATCAAGGCAACTCATTAACCTCATTCCTTTATTTTGTTTTCAGTCTTGCAGTAGGCTCTGTAAACATGCATTCTATCACTTCCAGAGTCTATATGTAATTACAAATGCAGGAAATAAACATTCTGGTTTTTATGATAGGAATATATTTTAATATATTTTAGAGTCTTACCTTCTAACTTGTATCTTACGACTCTCTTCCACAGGTTATTGTTTGGGGCAACTATGGACGGATGGACCGCAAATGCTTCATGGGTGTAGCTCGAATCCTACTGGAGGAGCTGGACCTCAGCACAATGGTTATCGGCTGGTACAAGCTTTTCCCTACCTCCTCCATGGTGGATCCAACAATGGCACCACTCATCCGCCATTCATCCCAGATGTCATTGGAGAGCACCATTGGGCCCTGTTGTGAGCGATCATAAGACTCACGCAGAAATGTATAGTTTTGATGTTGCGGCTAAGTTTCCATTGCTTCAACCAAGTACAGAGATTTTATAAACCCTGCATTGCTGCACCTGGGTCAGCCAGGCAGTGCTGTCCCTGGAGCAGGTAGATGTTAAGTATCTCACTCAAGGCCACTTTGACAGGCCCAGCTACACTGGGGAATGAATCACTTCCCTAATTTGGAAATTAATTTACAAACCAGTTGGTCATGCTGGTTCTCATTGGAAATGTGTTATAATTCTTTGATATTGTATCAGACTATTTCCCGAGACTCATGGGAAGCACATTTCTTTTGTTGTTGCAACCGACCGCCCCTCAGACTCGAAGGAAATTTTTTTTCTCTTCAGATCTCTTTAAAGAAAAAACAAAAACCTTCTTAATGAGGATACTTCAAAGAAGGGTTTGGTTGCCGACATTGATTACATCCTATTGGGACCACGATAGACTCCAGGCTCAGCTTCGCTTCAGCTACAGCCCTTCTTTACAGCCTACATTCAATTCCCCATCCCAGGACTGCTTGTTGTCTTTCTGTGTCTTCATTAAGGGGCTGGGCAGCTTCTGAGTGTTATTGTCTACCCACGAGTCCTAGGAGAAAGTGAGACTGTCCTCAAATTGTTTGACAAACCACCATCTCATTTTGAGGGAGCATTGATGGCGAATGAATGTGTGCATAGCAACTTGAGAGGCTTTCAAAGAATATATAAAGTTAAGTGTTGTAACTGACCAAGACATTACCTGGTTTTTAGCACTTGAGCTGTATTACACTTCTTGTGTCACACGTTTGGCCCATCATTGTTCACTTTATTTGGTAATATGTAGAGAATCCGAGAGGTAGAAATATGAATGAAATCCCCATCATCTACTGGAAGGATGAAGATTTTGACCTGATTTTGTGGGTCAGGGCTAGTCCTGGCTTTCTCTCCTGTTAACTACATTTACCTGGAATACAAGGTATAAAGTGGTCAAAGAGTGAATTTATATGGCTTAGAAGAACTACCACATCATGAGTGCCAAAAAACCGTGTCTCGTTATAACCCCAAACCATGTACTTTTTAAATTGCAATGAATCTTGGTATTAGCTGATTTTGCAGATTGTTTTCTCCCCATTTTTGGAAGGTGCTTTTCAATCACATCAGTTGCTGTTGTGTTTGGAATCAAGCACATGAAAACATGTATCCTTTGGCTTTAAAAAAATTAACCAGGTGTTTTTTGAATCAACAGCACACAGATTATGTTCAGTTAGAGATTTCCAGAGTATGGCACCAGATGTAATCAAAGTCCAACAACCTGAATCACTTCAGGCGGTGTGATATGTGAAAACATTTGACTCCTTCCTCTTGAATATCTTTATGAAAATGCTAGTTTGATAGTTTCACAACCACACTAAATTGGATTTTATGCATGCATTATACCGTATTAGATTAGAATTAGAATTCAAACCAAATAACCATAAATGCATGACCTTAGCATGCTTAAATTATGTTAACCTTCATGAGGACACCATCTACATACGCCTAGCAAGAAACAACCAGGGTTTAATGGGCTCAGAATGTTGAAGGTGTTTTACTCTTATTTAGTTTAATATAGTTTTCACATTCCACATTCACATGGAATGCAGGAGGTAGTTTTGTATCTGAGCTGTAGCACTGACAAAAAACAAGCTAATACAATAGCAATCTGACATCACTGACTTAACACATTGCTGCACATCCCAGTTTAAGTGTAGTTTCTTTTTAGCTAATACTGTAGAAATAGATTCCTCCCTGCTATTTTTAAAGCGTTGGCTAACAGTTGTCTAATAACAGTTTATACTGTGCCAATTTTTACCAGAAAGTGTCTTCTTCTTCCTTTTCTTCAATTACCTTGCGGCATGTGCCATTATGAGGGAGGAACAAAAACAACCACTTATAACATCTGACAGCAACATTCAGGCTGTGCAGAGAATCACCCCCTTTATTCTAAATTACAGTCCTAATCCACAGAACGTCAAGGCACCTGGTGATTAGCCATGCTACCACTCAGTACAGAGGAAAAAAGGAAAGAGAGGAAGGAAGCATGAAATGTACTTTGCATCATCCAAACAAAGGATCTGTGTGGACTGACGTCAGGTTTTGTGGACTTCAGAAAAGGACACAAAAATAGGTGGAATTAAAGAGAACACAATGTGCACACTGTAGAGAAATTCATAGTTTATTGAAACGCAAAAGCATATGTATTTCATTTGGGCACTTTATGATTCTTAATGTCTTTTTATGTGTAAATATTGTTAGTGTCTTCTGGAGTGAGCCAAAGTTAACTTATAATGGCTTAGGTTGTTAATGTCAAAGCTCTGAAGGAGGGAAGTGATATCCTTGTTAGTTACTGTAAGATTGTAGCATTAGCTGGTAGCATTCGCATGACTAATTTAAACTTCTAATTAACAAACAACTTGATAAGACTAAGCATGAATTATATGCTACACAGCAGGAAGAGTAGTGGAATACAGTACATCGGGTTAAGACCCAATGATAGTGCGGGTCAAAATATGTAGCAAACGTATTTAGATAATTATGAAGGTGACTAATTGTTTTTTTTCTAAATTAATGAAACATGCTAATAAGAAGATTTTAAGCCAGTTTATTTAATTAATTAATTTATTGTTCTTTTTTTTTTTACTTTAAATGAAAATTTCAGAACCAAATTTTTATTACATCTGCTATTTATTTAATCAAGTCACCCAATTTGGAGCAATTTTACTCTAAAAAGGGGCCTCTAAAAATTTTTTGCCAGTAGCAGTGTTGCAGGGATATTAATGCTGTATTTAGTTCCAAACAGTTTAACAAAAATTCTGTAAAGCAATAATCAGAAAGCATCCACTCACTGTATTTGTCTGTTACTTGACAGAAAAATGACATAGTAAGTAAGTAGTGATTTTCGCTGTGGTAAGATTTATCATTGAAAACAAAACAATTGAAATCATCATGAGGCATAAAGGGACTTTTTTTTTAAAATGCGCAATTCCAAACTTTTACTTTGAAAAAAATGTCTTAATGTGTTCATTTGTCGCATGTGCAGACAAATGACACTGAATGCAGAAACTGAAAATCACTTCCAGAAAAATGTCATTTTATGTTTTTTTCAATGTTTTTTCAACAAAACTGTCATGTAGTATCTTATATCTGTAAAAAGGGTTAGAACTTTTGTATGTACCATACATACAAATATACAAATATATAAAATTAATATATAATTAGATATTAAATAATGAACTCTCCTTACTTTCACTGAAGGAATGTGTTTGTATTAGTGCTTTTTGTGCCAAAACAGAGATTAGATTAGATATTTGATGGGTAATGGGTTGTTTTCCCAGTTTTGATTCAATGAAAGCGAGTTTTACAAAACTGGGATTCAGTCGTTCACCAAGTCATAAGCAGGATACATGCATCCAAATGATCTAGATTTATCTAACAACAGCCAGGAGTGATGTAAAAAAACATCACTGAAGTTTCCCACCTCTCTATCTCTAACCTGCAGCAGCTTCCTGTGCAACATAAGGGAACAGATGTTTATAAAGCATTTATCAAAGAGACAATTGTTAACTGTACCATATAAAACTTTAAACAAGTTTCCCAACATTTCCCCTCTCCAGTGGAGAAACATGACAGCGCTAATGTGGGATGCATGCAGGAAATGATGGGGTTTTTATGATGGCTACAGATGCAGTCATTTGTGTGAATTTGGGGTATGATTTATTATTCAAATAATAGTAATAATAATAATAATAATAATTCTGTAAGTGTCTGAGAGAGACAGTTTATATGCCACCCTTCTTACCAGGATTAAGAGTAACTGTTTGTTAATAATCATTGTGTAAATTTTCTCATGCAATGCTTTGTGTTCATCACTTTGAGTTAGTCTGTGACACTGTGTAACTTTGAAGGCAAATGACTGACCTGATGAAGTCTGTAAATGTTATTGTTGACATGTTCAGGACCAAAAATGTATGTTTTTGCATTCCTCCATATTTTGATTGTGTCTGCCACTTGGATGTTAATTGTGTACTTCTATCAATTGTAATGTAAGTAGAGGCCTTAAATACACAATACACATTTTTGCCAGGGCTAAGGAATGAGAATTGGCACACTAAGTAATCAACGCAGCGCAAAAAAAGAGAGAAAAAAAACATTTCAATCCATTATTTAAAACAACTTTAGTGTCATCTATGGAAATAGAAATCTTTGCATATGTTCTTAATGAATTTCTGATATACTGAGATTTCAGCTGACTATATGTGTACTCCCCAGGGTTCTTGGCAAGGACTTAAATGAACAGATTGAGCAAAAAACTAATAATAATAAAACAATAAAAACATATTTTACAGGATAGATTCAAACATTTTGACCCATTTCTTATCATGATGTCTACCCATTGTTTTGTTTAAACAAAACAAAAAACCCCACTAATCCTGTCTTGCCGAGGTCCTTTTACATTGTTAAGGTTGTAATTCTGCAAAACCAGACCTTTCTTTTTATATGTTAGCGGTATTAATTGTATACATGGTACCATTTGGGACCAATGCCCAGGAAATAAAGAAAACTGTAGGGGAACAATTTTGTTACACGTATTAAGCTGCTTGTGTGTTTTTGCTCATATTTTTTTTTTTGTGTAATTTTTACACACCTGCTCCTTTGGCTGCTGCTGGCTTTTGCACATTATAAACTGCCATTCACCTGGTTATAGCAAACAGCAGTATATTAAGATGAGTCATGTGCTCCTTTGGTCTTTATTTATATTAACTTTAAAAATAAATCAATCAAGAGCAGATATGTTGAGACAGTTGAAAACAAATTCTTAAAAAAATTCACATTCTTTAAAATAAAATAAAATTTAAAAAAAGTCAAATATGAATATTATGCTTTCTCGCTGGCCAGACTTTCTGCTGCTAAGCAGCTGATAAGATTAGTGATGATATAATGTACAAGCACAGCTTGTGGCACTGAATTTTAAGTACATTCAATAATACAACAATTCATTTGGGGATATTTTGGACTGTCAGAAAAATGTATACTTTCTAAAGACTCAGCACAGAATGCTGGTCTGGTGTGGTTAAGTGTGCTGTGTCAGCGATAAATGACCACTATGCCAAAAGTCTTTTAGGCCAACACCAAGTTGTTGTGATAAAAAATATATGCCTATGGTTTATGACCTCAGGGGAATCCTCCAAAATTTTGAGGTGTACAAAACACCCTGAATAATGACTAATATCGCTTACTTAAATTGTAAATTAAAATAGGCCAAAAGATAATTAATGCTTTGCCCCATTTGGACAAAGATTATGTAGTTTTCGTGTTTAAATGTCAGCAAATAGCTTCAATATGTGTAAACTGGACAACTACTTTTTCATGTAGTAGTCAATAAAACACTGAGCTAACCTTGGTGTACAATGGGTTAAGTCTGTGTCTGTTTTTGAAGATCAACCTAAAAGTGAAACTGGAAAGATTTACCTTTGAAGAAGAAGAAGAAAAACAAAAAAACTTCTGTTATCTGCTAAAATCAGCCATATCTTTCTCCTCTGAAGTACATGAGATTTTACTCATTAGAAAGAAAGCAAGCACTCCTTGAGTCATTTTCTTTAGAGTGACAGTGTGTATGTTTCTCGACATATCAAATTATGTTCTCTCACAGGGAAGAGGTGGATGAGTGGGTGGATGAAAGGGAAGATGCTGCTCCTCTGTGGCTGTTATGAAACAGTGGCTGGTGGATCCCAAAAGCAGCACATCTCCTCCAGTCTGCTGTGCTGCAGAGACAGCGATCCACAAGCTTTATTTTTTTCCTTCTTAGAGCCCCCAACCGCCTCACAGCCCAAAACTAACCCTCATAAATGTTTTCCCTCATACACCATCTGGTAGATTATCGCGTTCAAAGCATTTCATATTACCACGACTTAATACATTACACGGTTGGGTGAACCAAGTGAGAATCAAAGTGCCATGAGAAATCATAACTTCAATTTTTTTTTTATTTTGGTTTTGTTTTGCTTTTTTTGTTCTGTTTTGTTGTAGCCGTTTTTATTTTAGCACTGTTTGGTGTAGATTTAGCTCTCATCTTTCTAGAATATATCTCAGTCATTCAGTTCTACGCAAGTCTTAACTCACTGTTTTGCAAACATGGTTGTTTTATTTCCTCAGTGATACAAAGCCATCATATTAAAAAATTCACAGCCTTAAATTCTATTCTTTAAATCATGTGGTGATGTCTTCTAAAGGCATATGAGAATTGTCCAAACCATACATATTCCCAAGACCCCTAACATAATAAGGGAAGGCGATGTTTTGGTTTTAAGATGCGTCGTATAAGACAGTTTTACAGGCCTTCTTATGTTTTCAGGGACATGTAATATGGGCAACTTCTGGAAGCAATGTTACTGGAAAAGTTTTCCTTAGTGATGAGCATTTATCCAGGGAAAAATCGTTTTTGTCAGCTACACTTTCATTAGATAAATAAACCTATCCTTTTACTTTCTTCATTGTCTTTATTGTTGCACTTGCAGTTTTTGCTACTAGAACATTAACAGCAGTAACAGTAAGGTATTTTACCAGGTATCTGTTTAAACGCCATATTTTAAGAATTGCCAATCCTTTTAAATATTTGAAATACTGATTTGTAGGTATATTGCATTTTATTTTTTAGATTTACTTTATTCCAGTAGAATAGCATTAACAATCGTTAGCATTAAAGTACAAAAAAGCTGCAAAAGTCCATCTGCATTGCTTTCCATTTGTTGCTCATGTTTTACTGACTTGAAGTCCTGAATGTTATCAGAAGAGTGACAAAATGTTGTAACTTTAGTTTTAGTCACTGCACTGTCATTTAAAACACATATATTTGCAGATTCTTTGGGAAACTGTTATATTGTTGAGTAAATGCACAATTTGGTGTATTGTTATTCTATTCCAGCTGTCAATAAAATAGTTTAACTCCATCATTAAATGCTTTGTCTGTTTTTTTTAATCTATTTGTTTAATTTAAGGTGGTCATATATTAAAAAACAGCAGAAAGACGTTCTATGCTTACAAAACATTGCTTATTGATTATTTGTACAATGTTGTTATTATATTGCTTTATTTTTAAACAGCCTTTTAAGATATGGCCAAGCACTACAGAAGAAAACAAGCCTATGGCTAACTCTGGGACATTTACTGCAATGTTTATTAATGTACATCATCCCTGTTAGAAAGAAAAAACAAATACATCAAAATCCTGGAAAAGGAATGTCACATCCACTCAAAGGGAGACAACCAGACACATACTTGTCATACCAGCTAATTAATTTTCACCCATAAAATTAAGAAGTACTTTTTAATTTTAATTCAATTTTTATTTTTGAAAAGGGGGCACAGTTAGCCCATAAACAACATAACACTGACAAGCTACATAAGGGTGAGAGTCTGGTTTGGATGGACAGCGGACTACACCTTTACAACAAAAGACACTTCGAGGTCACAGACTAAGCACTTAATTGTAACCTATATGTCATTTGATAAGTAATGGTAAATGGCCTGTATTTGTATAGCGCTTTTACTAGTCCCCCCCTAGGGACCCCAAAGCGCTTTACACATCCAGTCATCCACCCATTCACACACACACATTCACACACTGGTGGAGGCAAGCTACAGTTGTAGCCACAGCTGCCCTGGGGCAGACTGACAGAAGCGAGGCTGCCATATCGCGCCATCGGCCCTTCTGGCCAACACCAATAGGCGGTAGGTGAAGTGTCTTGCCCAAGGACACAACGACCGAGACTGTCCGAGCTGGGGCTCGAACCGGCAACCTTCCGATTACAAGGCTAACTCCCAACTCTTGAGCCACGATCTGCATAATTCATCATCAGTAATCATTATTTCACCTGTTGTTGGTTTACGTCACTCTATTTGACATTCTGTGCCTATGTGGAGCCCTTTTAGCCATTCATCATGACTTTATTGATAACTATTTTATACAACATAAATCCACAGTGACCTTGAACTTGGTGGTGTTGGTTATTGTCAATGTATATGATTTTATTATTAGTTATTAGTTATCTTTCTCTGTGCTGGGTGACATTAGTGCTTAGATTTTTAGTAACTGCAAGTTCTTGTTTCCTTCTGACCGCCTCTCTGCCTGTGTGATTTTGCTCCTGTCCCTCTTCGAAAACACTTCCATTTTATTTTGAAGGTTTGGGCCTCATGTAGGTTTCCATGCTTTTACTTCCCTTAAAGCCTGAACTATAAAATAATTGGCAGAAAATTCAGATTTTTAAAAAAAAATGAAGTGTTTAGTGAACCATCTGATGAAAAAAAAATTTAATATGAATTTGCATATTTGACTTTAAATTTGTATCATATGTGCTACATCAGGAATGCAATGTATTTATTTATTTAATTTTTAATATTTTTTCGGGGGGGTGACGATATAGATCTCTACCTCTAAATGCAACGTGTGTGTGTGTGTGTGTGTGTGTGTGCAGTTAGGAATTATTGGTGCTCTGTTATCATCACTGTAGACTGATCATCAACTAAAGCTCCTGGGAAGATTTTCTGTGAAGAGTTGAGAAGGGAAAACAGAAAAACAGAGAAAGATACAAGAGAGGAAAAAAATAAGTAAAATGTGGATGAAGAGAATGAGATTTGAGGTTGCAGATAAAACAGAAGGGAGGAAGGATTCATTTTGCTAGAGAGAGTCGCTAAGGATGACCAAGTCTGAAGCTTTAGTTTGTCTGTCTCTCCATATAAGGAATATTCTCTTTTTCTCTAGTTCTCATCTTTTACTTACATCTGCTCTATTTTCTAACTTGTTTCCTTTTTTACTCTTACAGTATGTCTTTTGCTCTCTTTGTATTTTCCCTGTCATTCCCTGTCCCTGGCAGATGTCCAGACTCCCTGGTGAACAAACTGATCAGCTTATATTAATGTCTCTCTTTCCTTTTTTCTCTCGCTTGCTGTCTCTCTCTCTCTGTAATGCACACACAAAGCAGTTGCGTGACAGGAAGGCAGGTCATACTAGGCAGGCACACGCGCACACACACGCAAAGGCATGACTTGCATGCACATGCGCAGAGTGACAGAAAGAAAAAGACACAGACACAGGTACGTGCATGCAAGTGTACAGTAAGTGTGACTTGCATACGCAAAGACAGGAAATTAAACTCGCACACTAAAATGGGATGAACCAGCAGGGGGCCCTCTGATGGCGCAAATGTAAATTGAGACATAAATCATTCTGTCCATGCGGGAAATTACAGATCCAAACAAAAACAGCATGTTTCACATGAGTAAAACTCTGATTCTGTACAGGAAGGAACTGGCCGTTGAACAAGACGCTCCTTCGACTCACTCTGGCACCTCCTACCACATCAGTTTCAGGGACTGCTTCTCGATCAAAATTAAGAAAAAAATAATTTCGACTTGACTCCTTGTGTTACTTTTTGCTTCCATTAACTTTTTGGTTTTTGTAAGTAATTTTGGTTTAAATGCCTGAAATTCTCTTTTTTACTACCTCATTTCTGCTATGTCTTCCATGGGATATCCTTTCCTGCCTCATATTCACCAAGGTATATTCGGAAAAGACTGTAAACTATAAATAAAGTAAGCAAATAGAGATTGTTTTGCAAATGGTAAACTAAGGCTCTCTCTTTCAGAGCAAAAAATATAGACTATATTTTTACAGTAAATATCTGTGTTTTTTTTATCAACCTTTGTTATTAAATAGTTGTGATTTGGAAGTAATATAAAGTTCAGTCTATGTGCACAGATTTATAAAACCTATTTAATGGATATAAGTTAAATGAGTGTATTCACTGGTAAGATCGGTAACTTATAGTCTTCAGTGAGAGATCATGTGTCATAGTCTTCCTCATGGTGAACTGACCATTTCGTACTCTTACTCAAAGTGAATTTTGTTTCATTTTGTTTCAATTAATAAAAAGTTCATGCCAAGAAACACAAACTTGTTAGAAAGCCCAAGTAGGATGACCAAACAGTCATGTAACATCACAGACTATCCGGTCTTTAAGTGATGGCGTGATGAATCCTGCTTCCGGGCCCAAACTAGCCTGCGTTTAATAATGCTTTTGTGTTTTTAACATGTTTTAATGCTTTGTATCTGGTTCTATTTATTCTCAAAAAGCCCCTAAAAACAGTCAGTGATCACTGTCGCCCTCTCTCGGTTTTTATTACCGCTATTCAGTTTTTAAAACCTTACGATGCAACTACAGCCCAGCCCGTGCAGCAGTATATTAATGACTAACCTCGGATTGTGGATGAATTATCTCAGTTGTTCTCCTGAGTTAAGTTTGGTCCATTTACAGCATCCTGCCATGCGATTGCATTTGTCCCTGACCATCGAGAATCCTCACAGCAACTTTTATCGAGTGGAAAGAAGTTAGCATTAATCCTCCACCTTCACTGTTTATATTATGCTAACATAGCTGTGCCTTCTATATCAGCTAGCCCAACTTCAGTAACCCTACCAACGCCACTGCTGTTTACTTTCATGTCTTCATTTATGTCGGAAGTGATAGCATAGCTGTACGTCTTAATTTGTTTCAGAAACCTCTCTGTCAGGACAGGCTATATTATATTTAGATGGAAACTAGCGAGCTAACTCCTTGCTAACTTCTAACTCCGTTCAGTTTAATAAGCAGCCACACTCATCATTTTATTACAGATGAAAGAATTTAGACAGATAACTCTCAGTGATGCCGCAGTGATCGTTTGGCTTATGGACCTGCAGCAGAGTTTGGGCCCAGACACGGCTAATGACGTCAGACTTAAAGACCGGATAAGTATTTTTCAATCAAGACAAGGCTATGAACAAATAATTATAAAGTGAGCCCCAGAGGGGCTTAAAATTGTCTCACTACAAAACCAGCAAGTGCTTATGGGCTTTTCCATGAACTTGTACAAAAGGAACTTTTGTAACTTTTGTAGCAGCTATAAACTCACATATGTTATATGTATCAATACTGACACAAGCTTATAAGCCTGTCAAGTATTGTCATGTTTTATTTATTTATTTTCCTGTGTAACAGTGGTAGTCTATAGTATAACTACATCTGTAGCATTTAAAGCCATACAACTTTCTGTATATTAACAACATCCTAAAAAGAAAATATCATCTGGCCTCCAGCTTGTATAGAGATTGAAAATGTGACGTCATTCCGGGGTAAAACCGCAAAGAATTGTGGGAACGAGTGGCAAGCGGTACTAGCACACGCAGGCTTTCACATGAAAACAGTCGCACAGCGATAAAAAGAAACACAAAAAATGGCAAGAAGGTGTTGTATTATTAACTGCAATAGCCAGTCGCATGACAGCCATGGGAGGCCGACGGGTAAAGAGATCGGTTTTTATTGGATTACGTCGTGGAAGAGAAATTGTTCAAACCATGTTTACGAAGTAACAAAGAGCCGACGGATGGCCTGGATTGCAGCCATTTGAAGACCAAATATAACGTCCCAGAACACTCCAGCTCACATGTTAGTCTGCTCCAAGCATTTCCACAAAGGTAAGCCTTCTGTTGTAGTTATTACGTAATTTATCATAACATAATTGTTGATGTAGGTTACAAATAAGTCTTATATTGATTTGAATTGAATTCGTTGCGCTATGTTGCTTTGTTCACTGTAGCTTTGCGGGCTAATGTTTGTTGTGTTTTGTAGGAAAACCAGCCTACAAAATGCAGGATTGCGATCCAGACTGGGCACCCTCTATCAACCTGGGTCATACGGAGTTTAAAGCTGCTACCACAGCGAGATTTGATCGGTTAAGAGAGACGAAACGTCCCGCATATATGTGCCCAAGGGTTGTATTGAAGCAATCAAGTGATGAATAACTGTTTTCCAGTATGTTGTTTTGCAATGTTTTTTTTTTTTTTGGTGGCATTGTTGATTTGTTTTTTACCTAAGCAGCTAATAAAGCATAATGGAATACAATTTTGCCTCTTTCTTGTAAGATTCTATAATAGAATGAAACAATAATGCCAGTTATAAATAAAGACAATAAATTGAATGAATTACAAAACACTCATTTTATTTCTATTAGATCTGAAAATGTTGTGTAATACTACAACCTGAAACGACAAATAGATTGCGTTGGCCTATACAGGAGATAAAGGAAAAAAATTTAACAACAGCTGTGAAATGGAATAGTCCAAATCACCAAAGTAAACTGGACCTGGGCTTGTTGCAGGGATCTGAAGTTAATAAACATCTTGTGAGTGTATGCACTCACACTTAGGACCATATAATAATAAATATGTGCGTGATGAAAGTTGGGCAGCGCGCTAACATCCTTACTCCACTCTGTATGCTCGTACTTGTCTAACCCTTTCACTCCTTTTTTCCTCGTACTTTTTTTTTTTGCCTTTTCGTCAAGTCTGTCTTTGTACGGACCTGCCGTGTTCTCCGTCATTTTGTACATAACTGGTTTTGGGGCAAATAAAATGCAAGTAGGGATTAAAACCGCAGAATTAATGATTACCGGTGCTGGAAATGCTAGCGCTTGATGCAGTGTTTTGATTTTGTTGCCACCCGTACCCACAAAGCAATGCACGAAAGTCACGTGGTCTGTCAATCTCTATTCAGTATTAAGGCTGCTGTGGCGACTAGCCTGTTTGGTTCGGTACCAAAAAGTGTGTGTCATTTTATTTCATTCCGAAAGTCTGATGCAAGAGAATGTGTCTGTTTTGTATTGCAAAACCCCAAAATGTTTCCAAAGAGAAAGTAAGTAACCTTTTTGATAAGTTCTTATCAGTTTTGACAGGTGATTGTGCATGCAATGTGTATGTCTGACTAAGTGATAATAAAAGTTCATTTAGATACCTTAGATAACTCTTCAACACATAGACATTCAAGTTCTTACTTCCAAGAACAAAATTTTGTATAAATAACTTCTAAATGTTAAATAATTATTCAGTTCTTTATAAAATTATAGAAGGTAAATGCACATATAAAAGCGGTGTTGTGCAACACACTTTAAATGCAACATTTAATTTCTCTCCTTGGGTTAAGGTGATCATGTAGGATATTGCATTTGATGTTCAAGTGCAGTTAGCCAGCTTACCTGGGTTTATTTCTTTTTTTATATTTTACTTTGATGTAAAACATATAGCTTTTATCTTAAATGTTTATGCTCTGCAGACTGTTGTTTTCACGCAAGCAAAAAGGTTTTTGTCAGAAACATACAACACACAACTCAACAATGACATACTAGCCTTGTCAGCTAGAGTGACCTAATGAAACACCACAGTCAGTAAACAAACTGAAATAAGCTTAGTATGCAACACAGTTTGAGTTTATATATAGAAAAACAAAAGCAGCATTTAATTTTTATTCTTTGTTTACTTCCACATAGCATGTGTCACCACTCTGACCACAACAATACTGAAAATAAACTAACTAAAAACTAAAAAACTGTGCACATTATACAAATGTTTACAGTTTTTGTAATACATATATATTAAGTTGCCCTTCTGTAAGAACACCCACGTTTTCACTTTGAAAGAAGCAAACATTTGACATTTAAAGCACCTCTTTCATTTTATTTCAATATGAGATGATCCCATTTTAACATTTAATGTATGCTAAATGTTTGCTCTAAAACGATTTACTTTAAAGAATCTCGCCTTACACACACTTAATATGCAAGAGTTTTTCAAACTCATTCACATTATTCACATTAGTACATGTAAGCTTCTTGTTATTGCCACTTTCCCTTGTCTAAATAAAATCACATTATTTTGCAAATTAATTTTTGTTGTGTATGTCAAGCAAATAAGAAAGCCATCTTGACCAAACATTTTACTGGAGATTAAATCTTAGAAAGTGAGCATGGTCCAGAGTACACGGATGGTTGTAGTCCTGTAAGAAAGACTGGTGTAGTGTGCTTGTAAGTACTTTAGTTGAAAACTGAGGTTTGATGTACATTTATATCCATTATTTCTATTTCTAAAGATGTCACATATTCCTACCTAAAAGTAAATGTTAGCTTAATTTAACTATTTAGTCTTAAAATGTCATTCCAAAGAAGACGAAAAACAAAACAAATAAAAACAAACTAAGGAAACACAGACATTGGTCTCATTAAAGTACTTTTTAACTATTTAAGAAAACAAACAAACAATAAACAAGACCACTAAGTTGCTATTACTGCTTGCATGTTTTTAGCAAAATTAGCTAAACGGACATGGACTTCCTATGTCAATTCTGTCATGAATTATGAGATGAAATTAACTATAAGTCCTTGTTGCTTTAGCTGGAGACTCAGTAAAGCCTTCCACCATGACTGACATTGTGATGGATTCTTAAGGCTTCTAGCATGTAGCATAGTTAGCAAGTTGAGCATGGTTGGCAAGCTAAAGATAGCTTCCCTTCACCCCATAATCTGTCAGGTATATGAGAAGAACTAATGACTCTAGCGTGTGTGTCTGTGTGTGTGTGAAACACTAGATATGTATGCATGTTTAATTTCGAAACATTATAAAGATACTACATTTTTCTTACGTGCATGACATTGCATGCTCAGCATGAGTAGTCGTTTCTACTGGAGCTCTGATGTATGAGATTTATAGGTACGTTTGCATGTGCATAATATCTTTTCAATCCCTTAGGGTAATAATGACATCATCATCCCGCCCCTTCCACAGCATCTCCCCCTCAAAGTCCAGCATCTTGTGTTTGCGGCAGCGAAGCAGAATGCCCACCACTTTGTCCGAGATTTTAACGTAGCGGTCAAAGAGACGGCCAAAAGTTATGATTGTTCTACCCTCTTTATTCTTGAAGCCCATGTCTCTTATAATCCAGACCATCTCCTCCATCTCCCTGTATATGTGTTTCTGGGCCCTGTCTCCCCTCTCTGCTGTCTTGGAGCCTTCTTTCGGTCGTCCATAGCCAGAGTCACCCTTGCGGAGGCGCTGGGCCATAGCATAGTCATAGTCAAATTCCTCACTGAAGGGGTTGAGCTTCTGGCCTTCCATGTGCTGTTCAGACCACTGTTGCCAGCGACTTCTGATGTCACCCGTGGTGGCAATTTTAATCTGTAGATAGATTAACATCAAAATTGAAAAATCCATTGAAACCTTTTCAAGGAAACAAAAGAGCAAAGCAACACGTGTCATTTGAAATTTATTAAAGAGGAGTACATAGGTCGTCAAAACATTTGTGTATTGTTCATTTACCGCTGAATGAGCTTAAAGCAAAATAAAAGCCTGCAGTGGATTTCATCACTATAGGAATCTGTAGGGTTATTAACCCTTAGTCCTTTTAAAAACTATTTTCTAGTTGGTGAAATTGATCCCTAGTCTGTGGATAAATACAGTCAGACTGTACTTGTACAAATAAAGAAGCATGGATGGAAATAAATGAGTACTTGGAAATGAGAACCTTATATAAACCAAAGGAGAGGGTGTCCTAATCTTTCTTTAGTATATTTTTTTCAGAAAAACTTTTTCCACCCCCACAGCTCCCCACCCCACCCCGATTCCCCTGGTATGTGTCTTAGCTTTCCAGACCTTCGGAAGAGTGTCATCAGATCTCTTTGGTATTTGATCTATGAAATCTTGAGATCTGTCGTGGAGGGAGCTTCCACAAAACTCTGTGAACTTTCAAGATGATAATGCTGCTATTCCTTATTTTACTGTTTAATGTTTTTTTTTTATCATTCTATTAATGTCTCACCTTAGAATTTAACATGTTTTCAATTGAACTGATCTGAATTCGTAACATTTGTTTTTACTCTATGCTAATCAAACAGTGTTGGCATGGATTTGAGCAGTGGTAAACACTTATTTACAGGTTTTTTTTCATTAACTACAAATGGCATACTTTAACTCGCGTTTATTTTAGAGGGAAATATTTAACCATGAGCTTTTAAATTGCAGCGTCGGTGAAATTCAATAACGCATGCATATAATATTTTCTGAAATTAGTTTCTTTGATAGGGTACTTCAGTTTAATTTGAGGCCTGATATGCTGAAGTTAGTTAGCATTTATTACTAAAGTGCTACTACTATTGTCACTTTTTATGTTTATATATATGTTTGCAGACAAATCATGGGTCATGTAAAATGGTTTAATTTGATAGGTGTTGTTTGCTGTCGGCACACACAGCCATTTTCAACAGTTCTACATTCTTTTAGCATCTCTTTTGCCTTTTTACTACGTCATAAAAGATTTATGAATAGCAATGTTACCTTTTTGGTATGCCCATCACTTTTTTCTCTGTATTCCTTAAGTCGCGTTTAACTTGATAATGCACACCTTTGATGCTTTAACTGGATTTTAGAACAACACAAAGTAAAAATAAACAGCAAAAACCAAAAATAATCTCAGATTAAAAAAAAAATCATATTTTGATTATAATTGCACTGTCTCTCTCAGTGTCTCATATTACCTCTAATTCATGTCCTTCATTGACCTCTCTCCCTTCACCCTGTTTTCCTCTCGCTGACTGTTCCACCTGAAGGTCAGGGTGTAACTATATTTATTTACATATATTCCACTGCGTTGCATTCCAGCATGTGTTTTATGAGCCGGACTTGCTCTCTGGCGACCCCTTCAACATGTCTAGAGGGCCACTGAAAAGCCTTTGCCTTTTATGGGAGAGATTTCAGTATTGCAGTTATGTAACTGTTATGATGTTTGGTGTCCATGAGGGAGTTGGATTTCTTCAGGTGACATCAAAGGCACTTCTGCTTAATCTTGTTTATTCACACTGTGTGACTTGTTCTATTTTAGGGGAATTTATTCTCCTTTGTGTCTTTGACTGGGGGACATTTAATATAGTTGTAAAAAGCCGACTTGTCAAAAACTCTGCAAAATACTCCGCCTCTTTTGTAAGGCTGTCATTACCAAAACATTCAGTGACAGTTACGAATAACCTCTAAAATGAAGAGTTGTGGAGCTTTTCTGCTATCAGTGTGCTTTCACATGTCTTTCTACACTTTATAATAATAACTAAGAAAAAGTATCCCTAAATAGCTTTTCTTCTCTTTTATTTGACTTATTATTTGAAATTTTGTAAATAACAATATCAATGTTGGATACAGGGAAACATGACAGTTAAATCTAATGCAAATCTAATCTAATCTAAAGATATTTTGAAGAAACCTCTTATAAAGGTGTTGTGTTTAGAGATTATTTAAATATCCAATTGTCACTGACTTATGTTATCATTCATGTTAATGTGTTTGTGAGGTCATGCTAGTCCAACAATTACTTTTCTTTTAGTTTGGTATGTTGCAGTTGCACTTATTCCTCCTCCTGTAAACTATGCTATAAATATAAAAAATTGATTGAAAGATGAAACAACACTTAGATTTTTAAAACCAAAATAGTGAGAGGAAGAATGCTTTCAGGGTTAAAGAAAAACCTAAAATGTTGGATAAATCTCTATGGGTTTGTCAATGTGATCAAAATGTTGATTGATCTACCTTTAAACCTGAATACATTTCCAACTGTTTTTTTTTTTAACTATATTGATATTGTTTAAACTTATCGTTAAAGATCTTTGTTATTAGCCACTCTACCTTTGGCCTGTTGGTCTGCTTTTTGGACTGGGGCTCGCCATTTTCGGTTTTGGATTCATTGTTGTCGCTGAGCCCGCTTTCCTCTCCCAACCCACTGTCGTCTGTGTCCACGCTGCTGCTTCTTGACCCCAACTTCTTCTCCTGGAGCTTTAGTTTCCTGTCCTGTATCCTCCCGCCTCCTTCTCCACTTTGTAGTGCCCTCATCTGCCGCCGCCGTGTTGGTGATTCGTTGCCCATGAATGGCTTGGTCTCCTCAGGACCTGACTCCATCTTGCCACGAATGGCATTAACTACATCACTGCTGCTGCACTCACTGCGTTTTGGCTGAATGGTCTTGTTTACAGAGCAGGTTCTGATCTTATTCTCACTATTGTCACTGGAATCTGCTAAGATTACACGTGGGGTAACTGTAAGTTTAACAACATGGTTGCGTTCTTTTTTATCTTCCTCCTCCACAGATGAAGGCATCCAGCCACTTGGCATGGCTTCTTGCTTGCCAGCATGTTCTTTAGCCCATCCCTGCCAGCTTTTAGCCAAATTGGCCACCATAGCGGCACATTTTATCTTCTTTACAGTCCGTTTGAAAGCCTGTGGATCCCGGGATGAAACTGTAGCGATCTCACTGCTACTCATGATGAATTTCCAACGTATTCACTTTTATTGCCCGTATAATAATCTACTCTTGCAGGTGATGTCGTTATTTCTAGCGTCAGTTTTGGTCAATTGGTTTAAGATGCCAAAAAGTCTTGAAAAAAACTTCTCAATTCATCAAAAAAAAAAAAAAAAAAAAAAAAAATTGGGACTTTGTCACGTGAAAATTCTAGCGAGTTAACTTAAGGCTTAAAGATACCGAAGTGAATCTTAATGGATTCAGCTTCCTAAGGTTTCAGCTCAAACCTTAAAGACTTCACACTTGTAAAGTGAATCTTTCCAAATGATCATCAGTGTTCTTCAGCCTTTATAGCCACGATGGATCTTTACGGAAATATCCAGACCCTTCCAGATAAGTTGGTCAGTGGGTGAGCTGCTGGTGTGAAGAGTGCAAGGACTTTGACTTTAATCCCCTGCTGAAGCCCCTCTGGCTCCATACTGGCCTTTAAATAGGGAAGGGTCATAAAGGAAGTGATGGGCATCTGGTCCACGTGAGACAGGAAAAGTACGGTGTCACCATACTTGTTTCTAACACACACACACAAACATGCGCTGTGACTGCGGAGTGGAATTTCTCCCGGTGCTATCCAGCGAACAGGTGTCCAGTTCTTTTTTAGTGTCTCTGTGGTTTCTGTCATCACACACAAATACTTACACAACACAAACAGGCCTTTGCTCTGAGTCAGCCAGTAATACATAGGTGACCCCACATATATGTGCCTGAGTTTATTGTTTATATATAGGCATGTTTTCATTCAAATGCTACCTAAATTTATTAGATGACAACATATGCTTAGATCACTTGTGGCGGCTCACGTACATACGAAGCAATAGGCGTGATCGTCTGCGTGTCTGTGCATGTGTGGGTAACTATTTCAGTCTCTGAGTCTGTGAATATGTGAGTGGATGTGTTATGATTCTAATAAGGCACAAACACTTTAGACACTAAAGTGAGGATTCTGTGAAAAGTGTAAACATCAATTTTTTAATTAAAAAGAGAAGACACTTCAGTCCATTTTATCTTCTGTATACTTGCTTACACTTTAATTAAGGTCTATGGCAAATAGGTTATTCCAAGCATCTCAGATAACTTTCCACTACTTCTGGGCTTCTATAGGTTTAAATATAACTCTGTGTTTTCGGTCTGTTCATGTAATCCCAGAGTGGCACCGTGATGTTGAGACCAGGACTCTTCCAAAGCCACATCATCAACAGGACTCCTTGTTCTCACCTCTGTCCCTGTTGCTCAAGATAGTTTATTGGAGTCGTCTTGCTGGGTGTACTGAGTTCAGATTTAAATGTTACATGATAAAAATTTGAAGTGCCTTAAATGTGCATACTACTGTAAACAAATTCAGTAAGTGAGGGAATCATCCAAAATCAGTGTCTGATTTTACCTGGCAAAGTGTTTTCCAAGAAAATGTAAATTCACCAAAAGTTGAGTTTTTATGTTTATTAGCAATCCAATACCTATATTGTACTTACACAGCAGAGAATCAATGTAGACATATGGAAATATACTTATGTCAAGAGTAGGGATGGGTATCGTTTAGTTTTTATCCGATACCAGTACCAAACCGGTACTTTTGAAACGGTGCCAGTGCTTAAACGGTGCTCGAACCGGTGCTTAAAGAATGGAGAACACAAACTTTGTCCAAAAACCTCTCATCTTTAGCTGTTTTATTGTAAAAAGATAACAATGTTAGCCTTTTCTGCAGCTATAGGGGATTTATGGTATCACTCTTGGCTGGAAGCAGTGCTTAATCAATGGAAAAAACACAAACTTTGTCCAAAAACCTCTCATGTTTAGCTGTTTCCCACTTTTTCTTTGGTCATTTTAGCCTTTTTGGCCAGGGTGAAGGGAGTATCTGCCATCAAACAAGAAGACAGCCGCATGTAACTACGACGGTGTTTGCTAGTTCACCTTACGTGCATTAGTTTAATAACGTGGTTAGCGTACTCAACGTAAATTACACACGAACAACATTAAGCTACTCACGCAGAGAAGAACGGCTGCTGCTGCCATCATCATCTGTCATCATTTCTGCTACACTGACAGGGCTAGGGGCCAGGACTCTCCTCTTCGGGTTTTTGGGGGATGTTGCTAACTCCGGGTCCGATAACAGGCACCACACCCGCAGTAGATGTGCACGGTGTGAGGTCTCGCAGCAAGCTATCAAATACGGTGCATTTCTCAGCTTTTAACAAAATGCTATACGTCGCCAGGTGTTTCATCAGATTCGAGGAGTTACCTCCTTTGCAGTATCACCTTAAAGCACTTGTTGCAGGCTGCTGAGTTTGCATCTTTTGCTGTGAAGTACAGCCAGACTTTGACCGCTTCGCCTTGGGCATTTTTAATCTGTAGCTCTGGTCTAAAAGAACGTAAGTACCTGGGCCCGCCTACTACGCTTGCAAAGGTAAAATGATTGGCTAGAATCCAAAATGTATGACATCTCAGGAAAAAAAAGCACCGAAATAAAGCACCGAAATGTGCGCTGATTTTCGGTCTGGTTACTACCGTTTATGTCAGAACCGGTGGATACCGGTACCCATCCCTAGTCAAGAGTGGTGCACAAGAAAGTGTCACAAGAAAAAAGAAAAATCTGAGCAAATAATTTCATTTTACAGGTGCAGGTATTCATTGCCACTTGTGGAATTAAATTCCTTGCGCATAAATTCTACAGCCAGCGGGTGTAAAACTCAGCAGCCACATGCAGAAAGAAGGCATCACGCATGCAAGACTGTGTGTGCTTTGCTGTTGCAGTTTCATGCTTTTTACTGTTTGAGTTTGGAGTACAAAGGAAGAGGGGTTCTAATGTGATTTCTCACTTTAAATGGACAGTTACACCCATGGAGCAATGTAAACTCTGTTTTAAATCATATTGTTTATCGTTTAAAAAAAAAAAAAATCTATCAACCATCATTGTTTGCTATGTAGAAGTTGAAGAAATCTTTAAAATTAGAGCATTCAAAGACAAGTTCTGAAGCCTCTGCACTGCTGTCCCATTGATCTGTTGTACAATATCAGATACCTTTTATGATTAAAAAAATCCTAACGAGGAGCACGCATCATTCCACAGAATGTAATGAAATGATTTGCTCAAGTCCAAGCTTGCAGCCTTTCACTTTTTCAATTTATTTATCTAATGCCTGTTGTTGAGTATATGTTAAATTCCATATGATGCACCAGAATGACTTTAAGCATCCAGCAACATTTTTGTTTATTAATTAATTTATTATTTATGTATTTGTTTTTTATATGTATACATGTAATAAGAATGATTTTGTCGGTCCTAGTTAGGGAAACAGGTGTCACACAGTCATAATAAGTAGAGAAATTGCAGAATCTAAAATTGATAAAACTAAGTATATCTTTTTTAAATATTTGGTACATTTAAAACAGTAGTAATAGAAATGCAGATCCTTAACTATCATGCATATGCCGCAAATAAACAGTAACTATTGAAGTGCATTGTAAAGGAAAATGTAAAATTGAGAATTATGTGCAAAATAGAAAATAAAAGTTGTAGTAGAAAACATTTCCTTTCTATCTATCTAACAGTAATTCTTTCTGCTTTGATATATGTGCCTGTAATCTACTGAGGGACCTAAAAGAAATATTTATGCATGAACTTCTGTTACCCTGCTTTAAAATTTACATGACTCCAAAATACATTTTATTAAAAAAAAAGCCATGCACAAGTAATCGACTCTTCAATTTAATTGATAAACCAAATAATTAATAAAAATTTTGCACATGATGTTCATAATGAAAATCAAAATTAATTCAGTCCTGCTAAAATATTTCTGTTTCTGATACACAGCCAAACAAAGCTTCTGAGTGTCTGTCGACTAAAATAGCCAAATGAGGGGCCAAGCTGTCACCAGCTCCGGTTACTGGTGTGCATGTTTGTGTGTGTGTGTGTGTGTGTGTGTGTGCAGGCATTTAAGGTTCTCATCCTCATTCTAACAGCTGCTTCATGCGCACACTCCCACCGTATGTTGTACACGGCAGGCTTGCACAGAAATAGACGTGCCTGGCACTAGAAAGCAATGAGAAAGGTTTGAGAGCTGTGTGTAATGAGTCACATATTTATACACAACTTAATCAAAGGAAAAGATTTTTATGCTGTTTGTGAACCATGAGTCACGGAATTATAATGTGATGTACTTTGTTGATCACTGTGGGAAAAAATTTTTGTGTTTCTGCATGTGAGACTCAGAGCAGGTTCAGTGGATGAGGGTATGCTTTTGGCTCACTAAACTCTGTACTTCTGAGATGTACTTTATATATATGTGTGTGTGTATATATTTAAATATATATAGAGAGAGAAAGAGATTTGTCTGGAACTCCTTTACTGAAGAGGTTCACATTTGATTTAAGCATTTTGATTGAGCAGTTTTTGATTATAAAACATAGCAAAAGTTTTTGGTCCTGAAAGTTTTGTATTTTGACCCATATCTCCCCTTATCTCACATTGTCAGGCCTCTCTGTTCATACACATTGTGATAAGCTATCATTTTACAGGAGGGAATAACAAGCTGTGGAATGCATGGAAAAAAGCAACACAAACATTAAAGGTGTAACTCTTTGGAATTTGCATAAATTAAAGTCTTTAGATACTGAGTGAACTGAAGTAATTGGCAAAATGTTCTGAAAAGGTTAAAAGAGTTACGAAGAGAGAGGCTTTAGGAGGCACATTCAAAGTCTCCATGTTGAAAGGCACATACGTTTGTGATCTCTCAGCAATCTCTCAGTGCACAGCCTTGTGTAATTATTTCATCATATTAATTCATATAGGCAGTTTATCAGTGATAACTGGAGTCCTTTAAGCGTGATGTTGTGCTTTTTTTCTTCATCTAACCAGCCAATTGAGTGGCCAAACCAAACCAAATCATAAATAATAATTCTGCTTTTTAAGTCAGTCTGAAAATAAAAAACAAACAAACAGGAGACCCTTCAGCTGGTTCACTGGTTACAGTCAGCAGCATAAAAGCGCTCAACAACCTGCAGTCACACTGCATTTCAGGATGTCACGTCATTGCTTTCACTGTTGGAAATGAGATCCAAATTATTACTAATGCCAACTTAATGACTTTCAACTAGTTTTGTTGAAACTTACTCTCAGCACCGTGTCGTCTCAGATAATAAAGCACATACTAAGCAGCTGCTGTTTCAGAGTACTGTGTTTTGTTTTATTCAACATCTGCCAGATGTATTCAAGACTTCTTAACTCAATTGTGAAATTCTTCAGCTTCAACTATAACTGCAGGACACATGTCAGTTGTTTTATTACAAAAACAATAAGATAAACTCAATAAACTGAGGTCATCTTTTGTAGCCATTCCCCTCATTATTTTATGAAGAAATACCATCTCTCAGTTTTGTTGTGTGAACTATTTTTTGATGTTTTACATTGTATTTAATTTAGAATAACAGTTTTATAATATTTGATTTACATTTAATATGTTTAATGATGTGGCAGGCTAGTCCAATTTGGCAAAATGTTATTATAGCAACTCACAATGGTACTCAGTAGTTTGTATGACACCCACATGCTTGTATGCATGTCTGACAACACTGAGGCATGTTCCTAATAAGACAATGGATGGTTTTCTAGGGGATTAATTCCCAGATCTAGACCAGGGCAACCCTAAACTCCTGCACAACAGCATTGGATGGATCGCAAAATAATTTTCTAGAGGTGTTCTAGTGGATAAGTCAAGTGAGGGCCAGTCAAAGGTATTTATTGCTTCATCCTCTAGGAACTGCCTGCATACTCTGGTCACATGAGACTGGGCATTGTGGTGGTCCAGGAGGAACCTAGGACCCACTGCACTAACCTGTAGAGCCTGACATTAGGTCCAAGGATTTTATACCAACCACTAATATGAGTCAGGGTGTCGTTGCCTAGCCTGTAGAGATCTATGGATCCCTCTATGAATATGCCTCCCCAGACCCACCACTTAAACTGGTCAAGCTGAACAGAAGAGCAGCAAAATCTCGAGATCTCTACAACTTCTCCAGACCCTTTCACATCTTTCACATGTGCTTAGAGTGAACCTGCTCAGATCTGTGAAAGTCATTTTGTGGTGCTCTGGGAGTGCTCATCCCACTCATCCTTGAACAAAAGAGCAGATATGAGTCCTATTAACGGGTTAAGGACCCTCTACCACCCTGCCCAGCTCTCCCAGAGTAACTGGAATCTCTTCCCTGCTCTTGAGACACAAGAAACCATGTGGAAATGGCACATATTGATGTGCCATCGGGAGTGAGTTGGCATCCTCTGTAGGTTCCTGGTGTCCTCTCATGCCACCAATTTTTTTTTAAAAGTAAAAAAATAAATAAATACAGAAAAGATGTGGTGGGAAAAAGATGCTTCTGTAAAACCATCCCTGTTTTGAGGGTTTTCTCAGGGATGTTCCCTCTAGTGCACCTCTAGTTAATTTCAGTAATACCAAGCAGCTGAAACAGATTATTAACAATATGTTCCAGTGTTACAGAAGTTTAACTCACTTGATGCTTTACCTTTAATATCAAGAAAAGACCATTATTATAAACACACACACACACACACACAGACACACACACACAGAGACACACAATAATTTTTTTGGCCCACTCGAACTTTGCTTTTGGTGCAATGGTCATATTTTTTCTAACTGGGTGTCTTTTTTAGTGTCTGCTGACGGCATTGCAGCAGAAAGGCAAGCCAAAAGTGAGATCTCATTACTAGTTGGTTCCTCTGGCCAATTTGAGTGCCAATCCTGGCAAAGTGACACACACACAGAGGCACACACACACAATGACTGCACAGACTGTGACACACTCACACTTCTATACTTGTAAGGTCCCTCTGTGATATAATACAGTCCCTAACACGTAATCCACCACAGTTACATTTTAAACTTTAACCATGATCCTAATAACAAAGCTCATTTGAAAACATTGAGGAAAAAATGACCAGACTTTCTGAAGCGATACACATTGTCCAAGATTCAAAAGGAGTAGAGAAAGTAGAAAAACCCTTAAATACATACAGATTTTACAGGTCAACAAACAGACACACACACACACACACACACACACACAAACGGCTATCCTGTCCAAGTCTCACAGCAGAAAGACAGATTGGAGTCAGTGTGAGAAGAGTGTAAAGAACGTTTCTCTGGCTGCCCATTGTGGGGATGACATCATTGCACAGACGTGGTGATGAACAATGTGTTCTGAGCCAACTCTGGTGAAAAGTGCAACTGTCCCTGGCTCTGTTTCCCTTTCAGACTGGAAACTGTCACACTCTAACAGTTTTTCTGTGTAACAGCAAACAACTCACACACACCATTTGCCTTTTGTAATGAATGATTGGAAAATCACTGTACTGCTACATTCCAGCAAACCCTTACTTTCAGAGCTAAATTCATGCTTGTCTTCTGTTTTTTTAATTTATTTTTTATTGAATAATGATGGTGCCCAAGCATTTCAAGAAGGAGAGATTATTTGGAAGAACTGAACACGCTTTATTGTGACACAAAAATTCATTGATCTATTTGGCAATTAGTCTCCAATGACCCATCATTGCAGAAAAGAATCCCTGGTGGTGATGAAGATGGAGATGGAGGCTTGGACGGGCTCTGAGTGACCAGAGTGAGGTGGAAATGGGGGAGGAGGCAGGATGGAGGAATGAGAGACAGACTGACAAAAGAGCACTGAAATAAAAGCACATTGGTTGGCGGCTGATTGGCTCACTCAAAATATTACATTTTTATTTATTTTTTTTAAGTCAAGTTTTACTTTAATTTTAACTATGTGTTTTAAACACAGTTTTAGTTCTATTTAGTTTTGCTGTTATAATAACCTTGTTACAACCTGCAGTTTTTAGCTACTGTAGGCTACCGTCCTGGAAATGCCTCCACGAGGTTAACTATGAAGTTATTTTGAAGCCCCTTATTTAAATGAATGGGGTGGTGAACTATAACTTAACTCTTCAGCAATGGAGTCTTCAATGGTGTGTGTGCATACAGGTCATAGTAGTTCAATTGTCAATTTTTACCAGGTCTTTCTGTAGCTCTCCACAAGTGGGTCTTAGCTCTTGGACAACTCTTCTGATCATACTTTTTATTTCTCCATCAGAAATCTGTGAAGGAATCTGGTGAAATGGAGTTCTTTCCACTTCCAGATTATGGTCCCAACAGTGCTCACTGGAACCTTAACAAAAAACAAACAAACAAGAAAACAAACAAAAAAATCCCTGAACCCACTCATTTTTATTTTGCCTCGAACAATCGAGTACTTCTAACACCGAGCACGAAATACTCCACTTTCTAAAACTTACTATATGGTTTATCAATAAGGAATGTTTTAAGCCTAGTCGTGTGTCTGTCAAATCCAAGAGTTACCTCCCATTCTACTTTTAAATGTAACCAGGTCTCTTTAACCCTTTAAAACCCGAACCATGAAATAACTGCCAGAAATCTTTATTTTTTTGATAATGGAGTGTTTGTTGAACCTTTAGACAAAATATATTAAAATACATCACATTTTAATCTGCATATATATATGAGTTTTAATTTGTATCAAATTTGCTACATAAGCCATATTTTTGCAGTTTAGTCATGTGCAATTTATATAATTTTTTGAGGGTAAAAAAAGTCACGCTGATGATGTAGAAGTCTCAAAAACTCACAAAACACCTGTATCAAATACAATACGCTGGTCTTGAAAGGGTTAAGGCAAAATAAATCAACATCTTAATCAGTTTTTAAATTATTTTCTAACAGTGCGTTAGTAAACCTAATATTTTTGTGCGTAAATTATAATTTACTTGTTTGAACCAGCTTTCTGACTTAACCCATAAAAGTAAAAAAAATATTCTAAGCAGCATAGATAGTTGGTTTATTTGTTCAAACTGCTTCTCCCATCTTGCAAGAAGTCCTAAAACAATCATTAGCCATAATGATATGCAGCGCCAGTTCTCAGTAGAAGCAGGACAAATAGTTGGTGTTTACTGTTGTTGCAGGTTTTGAATTTGTGCAGAGACGATGCGTATGCTGCAACACTTGAAGGTTGTTTATGTTTTTATTTTTGCCATTGTACTCAAGAGTAGACAAGAGGACCAGGAAGTGGGGCAGCAGCAGATCAGAGCATGAAGCTCCGTCGGTAACACAGGCAAGAGCCAGCCGGAGACAGAAATAAACCTGACAGGCGTTCTTTAGTTCTGCACTCCTCGCTCTGTTCCCTCTCAACTGTGAATATGACACAGCTGAGTCACACAGCGAATGGTGTGTGTGTGTCTGTGTGTGTGCAAGACAATTTGTTAATGTGCTGCTCAGTTGTATGTGCGTGTCTCTGTGTGCATGTATATGCAGCTTTTTCAGATGTGTGTTGAAGCGTGTGTGTATCAACAGTAAAACCTAATAGGATCAGTCAACTTCAATCTTCTGCCTTGACAATACACCAACGCACCTATGCACAGCTCCTCTATGAAGTGTGTGTGTGTCTGTGTGTGTGTAAATCTAAAACCCTGCACCCTGTCCTCATTCCCTGCTAAAGGCTAAGTAAAGCAGATTAAAGTGGTTTATCATCTCGCCATTGTCATCTCTAATATAATCACACCACTCATGATTGAAGAGACAATATAACCAGCAATTTGCGTGACCCATTCATACAACTGTCATTAAATTCTTCAGTCACATTTAAACTACTCGAATAGTGTATTAACAATTTTGTTTTAGGTTCCCAACCCTCTCTTCCTCTTCCTTCCATTTTTCCTCTCCCCATCATTTTCTTCTTTTAGACTTATTAAAGTCTTACTAAACATTTTTCTTATCAACATGCAACAATAAACTGCTGCATAACTCATTTTTTTTGCCACTCTAAGCAATCAATATGACTGTGCTTTTTCTTCTCTTTATACACTGGCCATTATTTCTGCATAGCTTGCTCTCCAGTGGACTTCAGCGATGTAGCTGATTTGCGATGCAGCTATAAAACTTCCCTGCTGTAGCACAGCGCTACATTTCTAGCACTCATTCCACTTATTTCTGTCCTCTTTCCTCCTCCATTCATCTCTCTTCTCATTCCTGTGCACGAAGCACAGCAAAACATATCAGTAAGTGGCAATTTATCATTACCTGACATTTTAAACTGTCAATTGTAAATATCAGCGTCAGCCTCCAAGATCCGGTATAAGTCGGACAATAAATATTTTTTAAAAGTAGGATGCATATTTGTGGAGTGTTAAATGTCACAGATATAGTTACAGAGAATTTTAGGAAAAAACAATCTCAGAACAGAGTCAGTGACAGCCTGATTATAAAGTGTGTATTTATTGAGAGACAACATTTGTAAATAGTCCAATATGTACTTAATTATCTGCTACTTCGCATATATTTGAGTCAAGAGGGAGGCAAAGCAACTCTTTGAGGAGGCAAAAGGTTAAAAATTGAAGTCAAATTCATCAGTTTTCACTGAGAACTTTTAAAAAAGAAACCAAAACATTAAGAGTAATATCTTCAGTTCCTTTGTTGGCCACTTCCAATTTTAAAATGCCCTAACAGTACAGCCTGGGACAAATCTAATGTACATCCAGTGTACCTCCTCATAACCACTGTATGGGGACAAATTGAGAACTCTTTAACTACTTTAAATGGGGTGGATGGACGGGCTGAGTATTTCAGAAATTGCTAATCTACTGGGATTTCCCTGCACAACAATTTCTAGGGTTTGCATAGAGTTGGCTGAAAAAAAGAAAAAGTATATGTTGATGCCAGAGGTCAGAGAACAGCCAGACTGCTTTGAGCTAATTAGGAGCCAAACTCAAGTAACACTATACAACAAAGTATAGAGAAGAACATCTTTGACCTGTTAAACACACTAAACCTTGCACATGAGCACAGCAACAGAAGACGACGCTGGGTGCTACTCCTGTCAGCTAAGAACAGGAAACTGAGTCTGTAATTCACAGAGGGTCACCAAAACCGGATAAGAGAAGACAGGAAAGGATGTTACATGGTCGGATGCATCTACATTTCTGCTGCAACATTTGGACGGTAGAATCAGAATGAAAGCATGAAACCATCCTGTCTTGTATCAACAGTTCAAGCTGCTGGTGGTGAAATGGTGAAGGAAACATTTTCCTGGCACACTTTGGGTCCCCTAGTACCAGCTGAGCATCATTTAAACACATCTGAGTATTGTTCCTGACCACGCCCATCCCTTTTTGATCAGAGTGTGCCCATTTGCTGATTACTTCGTCCAGCAGCATAATGCACCCTGTCACAAAGCTCAAAATCATCTCAGACTCGTTTCTTGAACATGACAATTAATTCACTGTACTTAAATGACCCTCACAGTCATCAGATCTCAATCCAATAGAACATCTTTGTGATGTGGTGGAATGGGAGGTTTGCATTATGGATGTGGAGTCAGCAAATCTGCAGCAACATGCTATCATCCCAGTATGGATGAAAAAAAAGAGAAATGTTTCCCTCAAATCTTTTAATCTACACCTTGAAGAAGGAGTTCTGGAGGCAAAAGGGTGGTGGTAGGGGGATGGGGTGAAGATGTCTGGTTATTATTATAATTATTTATTCTGCAAAATTATAGAGAAGGTAGAAAAGCATTGTCTACAAATCCACATAAGGGACGATACTTTTGAAATTTCCAAAAGCCATTGAAGCCTTGGAAACAGAAACTTCAAAATGACTTCTGGGTCAGGAGGTTAAAGAGGAGGGAAGGTCAAAAAGTCACTATAGTCATTTGTGTTAATTTCTCTGGTGAAACTTCAGATATTTTAGATGAGAGGAAACATTTTAGTGGTATTGGACGTGAACTCATTATTATTCACACTGCGGAAACTGTGAATCTATGAACACGCTTAATGAAAATTGTGCTGCTTTTGCAAGTTTACAACAGTAGAGTCATCCATTTTCTCTTCTATTTCCTGTTTTGTCATCACTCAAACACTCTTTCTGTCACCTCTGTGATAACAAGTACAGTGAGTATGCATTTGTATTATGAAGATTAACGAAGAAAAATTTAATATTTGAGCTCCTCTTTCTTGTTTAATCCCTCCTTTGCAATAATCAATCAATTAAGTGAGTCTTTAAATGTGCAAAATATTCAATAACATGTATTGCTGCACAGTGTAAATTCACTGCTCTATTCATTACAGTTTAGCAGACTTCCTCAAAGTGCAGCAGTGCATTTGTATCCAAACCCATTAGATAATTGAGCTAATATTGTGATGGAGCAGATAATGCCATCCTCAGCTCAATTTTCTTTACTCAAGGCAAAATAAAAGATTTTTTGGATAACAGCACTCAGTTGTAATTGTCCAAAAAGCTTGATTAATATTTCAGTGTTGTTACACCTATTTAATAGCCCCTATCATTGCACATTCTTAGCAAATTTTCAATAGACAGAAATGAGTAAAAAGCATAAAAGAGTGCCAGCTCTTCTTCTTTACACAGGTCTGTTCTGCTTAAAATGTAATGAGAATTTTTTTTGGCAGGACAGGCAAAGGGCAAATACATAAAGGAGGATGTCTACACTAACTTCCATTATACATGATATATGGTGATTACATGCATGCCAAATAACAAGCTACATTATAAATGATCCTCTCACTCTCTCTCACCAGACTCCAGTGCACAGAAAACTATTGCTGCTGCTGTCAAACGTGTTTTTAATATATTCGCCACGTGCATCTAGCACAGTCATGTGCAGCTTCTTTGGTGCTTAGCAGTCACAGTCTCAGTTGTAATTAGGGACCTGTGAAAGAAATTGATGAATGCGTACTCTGGATCAGTGTTTGTCTTCGTTGTTTGTTTGCAAAAAAAAGTGTGCACTAGCTAACAGGCTGTGAGATAAATGATGTGTCAGTTTATACACAGATGACTTCATAGATATTGCTGCTGTCATGAGTAATTTGATATATTGATGCTGTCAGATGAAAATCAAATACAAACAAACACTGTGCAATTCCATATTGCTTATATATCACCAGTTCACAACAACAGTTGTCTCAAGGTGCTGTACATTGTAAGGTAAAGACCTCACAAAGATAGCGAGGGTAGGAAAACTATCAGATGATTTTCAGTGAGCAAGCACTTCTGCAAAGTTTAATGAAAGGAGGACGAGTGGAGGAAAATTACTCGGTGCATCATGGGAAGGTCCACAGCAGTTGGAGACTACAGCAACATGACTAAAGGAGGTTCAAGGTGAAATGATCCAGGCCTACTTTTCCACTTTGTGTTATGCACGTGACCACAGTTGCATTGGAAAATGTTTTCATGCGTTAATATTGTTATTCACCCTTAGTAACTAATGAGACAATGCAACTGTTGAAATCAAATTACAGTAACATAATTTCAGAACTAACAGTTAAGTCCTTCCATCTCACTCACTTTTTTTTCAAGCTCTCGCCTCTAAAAGGGAAGTTGAAAAAGTTTATCTTCTATTTCCGGAGGCATCATGAGAATCATGATCATCCGATCGGTTTTGAGATGCAGAGTACAGTACGGCTAATTTTTAGACTTAAAAGCTGAAGTTAAAATATTTAAACTTGCATGGATTTGACTCTATGTGTGTCTTAACTTTATGTGTAAATCATCCCACACAAAAACCCTTGGCCAAGCACAATAACTTCACTATAGTAGAAGTAGAGATTGTCCCTACATCTCAGTGTAGCAGTGATTTGTAATTTGTTTTTATTTGTTACCTTTCTTGAGGAATAAAAGGTTTTTAGTTATTTTGTCTAATTACACCACTGCTGAGGTTGAAGCTGGAGCAGCATTGCTGAAAATTACTTGAGTTTACTCAAATTAATGCACTAAAGATTACAATCTGAAGGGTGAAGGAGATGTTAATCAAGAACAGTCTGTACACAGAATCCTGAGGAGACCCATAATCAAGCCAATACAACTGATTAAGGGTCCCAGCTCTACTTTAATTTTTGTATCAGTAAGGTCCCTATTAATAGTAGAAATATGCGATTTCTACTATTAAATAATTGATATTATTGGGCAGCTCATCCAAATTATTGGATTCATAACCTACAGAGAAATTAACATATGCTGTTCGAGAAATATACAAAGATAAATATCTATGTATCTAAAGATCTGAGTGATTTATAAATAAAGTTTTTCTCTATTATTTCTCCATTGTTTGTCTGGTTGAAGCTCGGTGATGAATGAATGTGTTAGCAGAGTCAGTGCTCCAAGGAGACACAGAGCTTGTGTCCATTAGTTTTCATTGTGCCATCCTCCTGGCTAATAACACACAGCTCCTGCTCTCTGCTGTGAGGAGTTGCTCCACCAAGGCTGACACTCTGATTTATGAATTAATGAACCATTCGTTATTACAGACAATCCCCTCATTGTTTTTGACCCTCCTGGAGCTTTCTATATGTGTGTGTGTGTGTCTTGTGTGTTTTCACCTTCTGACTTACTTATTTGTGGTGTTTTGGTGCACTCCTCTTAGTGCTTGGTGTTGACATTGTTAGAGGAGGAGGAGCTAGTGACTTACTAACAAACATAATTAACTTACTGCTAGACTATAACGTAATGGAAAGTGACTTGTGTAGACCCAAATTTAAATATATATATGTATATAGAAGTAACTCCTCAACATTTGTAGAAGTGAATACTAATGATTTGTTTTCATTCCCAGAAGGAGTAAAGTATGGGCAAAGAAAGAAACCGTTAGATCCAGATCACTTTCTCTCTCATAGTAGACCATGTTGGCAGATATATATATATACAAAGTATATATATGTGTGTGTGTGTGTCCAGTCTTCTACCACTTAAAAAAACTTACATGTTAATAATGAAAACCTCTAACCTTAAACAGAAAGGAAGGTTCCTTTATTTGTTTTTTTTGCTAATATTTTATCACATCATACATGTAGAAATACTTACAAAAGGTGATCTCAAGGTATCGTTCATAGAGCAATTTTTCGTTTTTCTCACAAATGTAATTAACATCCCTCTGGCGAAAGGCCTTTAATATAAGCTGCCTGACATAGCCATTCTCTGACACATGCACCATTTTCCTTTCCCATCTTCTCAGCTTTACTTTGATTTCCCTTTATTCGTCCTCAGTAGCAGCTTTGCCTCATGATAGATAGTTATCGTTTCTGCCTGTTCTAATTCACACTGCTCCAAATAGCCGGCAGTGGGTCGCAGCCCAGATTGCTGTAATTCCCTTCTCCATAATGAGTTAGTGTCATGGAAAGCAACTGGACACGTTGAGTTTCACCAAAGAAACTAGAATGTACTCAGTGCAGGAAACTGTACAAGACAACCTGAAACCAACAAGAAAACAAGCTGGCAGGTAGCTGGATTATAGTCAGGTGCAAGATCTGATCACAGTATCCATCCCAGTATCTGTGGCAGAAGTAATAATTATATGTTTATACATGTTGTGAAGTTTAACATTTGCATGCACAGAAAATACGACTGACTGTAAATCAGCAAATAATGTTGGTACAACAGCAGGTAGCACAAACATTTAAAAAATGCACAGGTGGATTTCTTTTTTTTTTTCTTTCATATTTGGAGCCTGTGAAACAGCTCTCCCCTGTGTGGAAAAAGCACACAATCTATGTTAGTTAAATCGCTGTGTCATGTCAAGGACTTAAATCAGTAATGAAGATATGAACTCTGTGTTAGTGCTGTGCAATGTAAGAAGTAATCTGGAGAGGTCTCAGTGTCCTCTGCTAAAAAGTTAGTCTGAAAAGAAGGTGCAAAGTCAATATAGAGTTTTTTTCAGTTGATATGGGACTGCTCTGCATTTTTATTTCCTATCCCACATATTAATACAATGTCTCACATTTATTTTCATTTAGTGTTTTTCTTGTTTCATTCTGCATGACAGACATGTTTCTGTAGCCTGGCTTTTATCCACTGGCTATGCACAAAAAAAGAACAGCTTGTGCTGTGCTGGTTAACCTGTCAGCATCTCTGCTGCCAATGTTACTCCCCAAAATTATTAAAAGTCACCACAAAGTCACAAGGTATGCAAATTTTGTTGAAATTTGATGAATGCCATCATAAAGACTACTTAAGACTGTGGGGTTGGGGGTATTTTTTAAAGATATGATTAATGTTTCTAAAGAATAAATATGAAAGAAGCCGTGTGAGTCTCACATTTTAGGGTGGATCAAATTTTTAGATATAATAAAATATCAGATTTCCTTTTAGCACTTGTAAAGTGTCTGATGTGCTGAAAGGGCACTGTCTTCAGTGTCTTCTGCTTTGCCACACATTTATTATTTATTTATTATCCTTTTTTCATCCAGGTGAAAAGTCTCATTGAGATTTAAATTTAACTTCTTGGCCGTTTAGAATAAACAAATGCCAAAAGTCCTGACTCTTCTTCTTTGAAAGCAACATAAGCTAGTTGGTTTGGTTTTCTGGTCAAGTAATTAAGAGTGTTTCTGCAAAATTTCTAACGCTTTTGGATACATTTATAGCCTTTGCCTATCTTGTCTATATGTAAATGCTAAATGAGAATGATTGCAGCATTCATACGCAGAAGCCCATTTTATAATAAATCTAAAATTATCTACATTTAACATCAATATTTGTTGACTTGCTCTTTTTTGTCTTTCTAAAACAATCAATCCAGAATCCAAGAAACTTTAACTGAACCACAGCTGTACCTTTACCCCGATTTTATTGTATTTTGGCCATTTTTATAAAGAACATATCAACAGTGTTCACATGATTTACCGTAAGCCATGTTCTAATGTGGCTCATTTCATAAAAGAAGCAGTAACCTCCTTTGTGTGTTAATATATGCAGTATATTTAGTTTAAATAAAAATTCATGGAAATGTACAGCATCCTGAATTACTTTTCACACTGTTTCTGCATGATTTGCTGCTGCTGATAGGATGCCCCTCATCAAGAGGCAGTGTTATTCATTGCTGTTTTTTTCTATTATGGAATGAATAATGAAGACTAGATGTTAATGTCCTCAGCAGGCCCTGCCGTCCTCAGCCCCTCCTCAGCCTGTGTTTAAAATAGATCCCTTAGAAATAGCTACAGAAGAGATAAACTGCTCTGACAAAGCCGAATGTGTGTGCCCGTGTTTGCGTTTCTTTTCGCCAATGCATACATGTGCACGAGTAAATTCATGTGTTTCAGTCTCCTCCATTGGCTTTGTCTTCATCCATAATTAAGTTTATATAAATCAGCCTGTCAGTCACAGCTGTAATGTGAAGCTCTGAATGACATTTTAATGACTGCAGGGCTATTCTAGGGTCAGGCTGACCTAACAGGTAGGCACTTTCATCACTCATATTTAGTATTTCATTATTCTTCTACTATGCCCTTCCTTCCTTCCATTTTTCGACTTTCATCTCTTGGTCTTTCCTTTTCTTGACACAGTGTATTTTTAGATACTTGCATGGAATATAAATGTCTTTTTTTTTAAAGGACAGACATTATTTAATAAAGCACCGGAACATAGTCACCAGCCAATAGCTGGTGCACTCATACAGTTTTCCGAGTCTTCGGAAAGTAGAATGAAATGAAGATCAAATAAACGTAAAATGGGCAGATTTCTTCTGTTGTGGCTAATAGAATAAATATGGAAATAATAATACAGATATTTTTAAATGACAAATCACTTTGACACGTACAGGCCAGAAGCTTCAATTAATGAAATGGCTGCTGAATAATACAATGGCTCCTGCTCAAAAGAGTAACTATTGCTATAGTAATCAGTAATAAATGACTAATTACTCTTTTAGGCCACTCAGCATTTGGCTCAAGGTTAGTACGGAAGAACTCATGAAGGGAGGAATCAATTAATAGATGAACTAAACATTATATAGGGACTCCTCTCCCAGTTGGCAAAGTATGAATATTATTTTTGTCTAAAATTTTCAGCCTCCAGATGCTAATTGATGCCTACCTCTTCAGGTTTATGAAAAAGTCGGTGCCGTGCTGTGCTGACTGAGCTGTTCCCCAAGATGGAAAACAAAAGGTAAGCCAGTTCTTCTTATTAATTTTCCTCAAAGTCAGAAAAATATCACAAAAGATGCCAACAGAAGTGAATAACATCACTCCTTTTATTCTAATTGTTGTAAATTCACTTACAAAAGTAACTTATAAACAGCTTTAATCCTTTGATCACTCTGAAAAATCCTAAAGAGATATTACCAAGCCATATTATATGCCCAATATTCCGGAGAGCTACTTTTGCTTATATAATCACTTGAACCTTGAAATAAAGCAGAAATATAACTGGAAATCATTTATGTTTAGATGGTGAAACAGTGACTTCATGTTTGGCCAGGCCACAGTCACATTTGGAGGTTTCCAAAAGAAGATGACGCACAACGACAGACTGTGACAGAATGACCAAAACAATAACACCAGTCAAGGGACAAATGTTGGTGTCACATTGCCCTGGTTGCTGCTTATTTTTAGATTGAGAGCAGCCTGTTGATAGGATGCTGTAGTTTGAAACCACCATGTTTTAAGCACCATGTTTATTATGTCATTTGTCTGGACTCAAACCTTCCACCGTAAGGCTTGGCTCTAAATTAGAGCAAAGATGAGCTGGTAAGTAACGTCATCCAGGATATCAGGATGTGAAGTAAATTTGGCAGTAATCAACAAACAGGTCTCAGGAAGTTCTAAAATAAAAATCAGCTGTTCATCACTGGGCATCCAGGCTTGCATAGGCTTTAGGCATGAAGCGTGACACCAACATGGAAGTGCCTTCAATCTGCAATTATTCTAACAGCCAGTACGGCTTTTTGTTGCAAAAAGAAATACAGTTATAAAAAAGTCTATAGAAAAATGTGCCTGCAAGTCATTTGAATTTTCCTGATGTGTTTAAAGTCCCAGTTGTTGGTTTCAGGTGTTATTGAACACATAATGAAGTTAGTTATGTAAATTATGTGAAGGCTGGGACTACTTTGTGATTGACATCATCCTACCAAAAAAACATGCAAGTGCCCTGAGATTCTCAGACACTTTACCTTTACACCAACTGCCAAAATGCTGATGTCAAAGCTTTGAAGCAGGACTTCAAGGGCATTGGCTACCTTGTACTTTTCCCAAACAAGACTGTTCACCTTCCCTACTCCCCACTGGCTGCGCACGCCCTGCAGCCTGAGAAAGCTAAGACCTTCCGTTTGTCTCAGGATCTCAACTTCTCTCTCTTGTGCTTGCTATTACACTCTTTCAGCAGAGCACAATAGAGTTCATGATTTGATGGTTTTTGGTGGCTTAAATAGGGAACCACTGACATGTTGTCCATATATAAATGTTAATTGCTCAACGGATGAGTCATTTGGTATTACTACAAGCATACGGCACACAGGGCCACCTCTTTAAGTAGTGTGGTTCTCTTAACTGGAACTGGGCAAAGAACACAGGGATCACACCAGACAACAAACTGGACTTGGAGCTCAAACAAGCTTGGAAACGTTATGGGTGATTGTGAGCACATCTTTAGTCTGAAATTGGAGTTCTTTCAGACACAAGCACACTTTTCTAACTTCTAAACACAGTTTTTGTGGCATTGTCTGAGCTAAATTCAACTACCCTCCAAATACACAAAAACAAAGTATACTGTGATGCTTTATATTTAGCCAGCCTGAGCAAAATGAAGTGGTGGTGGTCACACACACAGAGCCCTTTGCCAATGAAAAGGCAAACAATGGCATTTTTTCCCATTTCATCTTTCTTTTTTGGAAGTCTTGACATCAGTGCAACGTGTGCCTTTCGTTGACATATTAACATTTTTCTACCTTAGAGTTGCAAGAATGAGAAGGTGTTTAGTGCAGCTGCACAGTGACTGGATGTCCTTTAATAAAGGACGCATAATTTGTAACAATTTCCCATCAGTCATTTTTGTCAGATAAGGTCTAATGTAAAAAAAAAAAGAAAGAAAAAAATTCCTTCAACCTCCTTTCATATTCATATGTTTCATTCATTAACCCGCAAGGTTAAAAGACATAAAATGTTAAATCTAATGCAAATTTGACTGCGTGATATAAATTCAGGCAGCACTTTAATCAGAACTACTTTTACAGCCAAATAACTCAGAGAGATACCTTATTCTGTCCTTTAGTAATCATAACATGTTGTCATGGCTGACTTTTGTCTTAATTGGGTCAGTGTCAGAATATCACAGTCTATATGAATATAGCCACACACAGAGATACGAGTCTAAGCAAGCAGCAGAGCCGGTGTCATATTTCTTTAGCTGCACGTCCTCATCCAGATGGAGAAGGTGTTGTTCATGTAAATGCGTCAATGTGAGTAATCTTCATGAAACAATGAAGTGAGCAGTGGTGGTGACAAGGTGTGAATCTGCTGTGAGTGTTTAAGGCTTTTTGTCTGTGTGTGTGTGAGTGTGTGTGTGTGTGTGCATGACTGCAGGATGATGAAACTGGACAGCTGCATTTGGTTCAAACCAGCTCCCTGCCTTTGCCTCCTTTTCTATTCAAACAATCAGCGCAAAACATGTTACATGATCAGAAAACAAACACTCTGCAGCAACAATGCTCCCGTGTACAAAATTAGACAGATATTTAGATGCATGTTTTCATAGTTCTTGCAGAGTTTGTTATAAACAAAAGTAACAAATATGATTTGGTGCCCTTTCAAAAACAAGGAGACATGAAAAATAGGTCAAATTTGTCACTACAGACAAGCTTTGGTGCATACATTTATTTAGACTGTGACACTTGCATGATGATTTGAGCATCATAAAATAACTGAAAACTGAAAATTAAGCAAAGCCTAACATTACAAAACTGACAGGAGAAAAAAACAATACTACGAACTAGATGAAACTAAACTGAATTGAAATCAGAACTTACAAATGTAATAATGAAAAATACAACCATGTTATAACCAGCAATGTATAATAACTAACTGGTATGGACAACTAGCCTGTCCAGAGCTTGGAGCTTTATCAAGAATAAACCAGGATAATTAAACTATAGTGCTGCTTTCCCCTGGCTTGTGTACTCTAAGTGTTTAAATATTTAAATTTCACTCTTTATCATTACTTTTTACATTTTCACTGGCCCAATATTACGCATTTATAACATATAAGTGACTTAAAGCTGATTTCACTGCCTTAAGCAATTGTAAAAAAAAAAAAAAAAATCCCTTTGTTAAGCACATGTGCAATATAAATAAATTGTCAGTGTCATACATGATGCTGTTTTTCCTGATTTTATTCTCCTCAACTTTATTTTCACATATATTATATTGGAAGCTCAGACTGAATAGAAAGAGGCACTCTGAAGTATTTTTGTGATCCAACACTGGCCTGCTGTGGTTACGAATGACACTGCATTCACTTTATCTTGAAAAGAAAATAGGCCTTATTCGTACAGTCATGCATTCATCCATTTTCCTAACCATTTATCCAATTCAGATTGTTTTTTTCTTTTGGGGGTGGGGGTGACGTGGGCGCTGGAGCTTATTCCAATTTGTAAAAGTTACATTTAGTAACAGACAATAAAAGAAAATACAGAGATCCACAGATGTAGTGACATACAGAGGGTCGGTAAGATGAGGATGCTAGGAACAGCGTAGGATGGAGATGGATGATCCAAATCTGATTTGAGAGGCATTTTATAAATGAAATGATTAGTTTTTCATTGAATTCAGTTATAATTAAGCTCCACCATAAAATAAATTACGGGTGTTTTATAAACAATTGAGCTTTTAGCCTTTTTTGTATTTGTGTTTATGCTGTGTGATCTATGCAGAGCTTTTTATGACAGCACTCAGCTGCAGGTTGTTGCTTTCGATTTTTGTATTACATCGTCCTTTGTATCAAGCTACAAACATAAGATATCACTGACCTCATTTCAGGCAAGCAGTGAAACTTTCACTATCCACATGGGAACTGATTAGCAGCGATGTGTGTTTATTTATTTAATTAACAAGTATATACAAAAAAACACAATGCCACTGTTACATAACAGGAAATAAAAAGTAGTATATGAAGTAGAAGCATGAATATGAAATAATTAGCCTACAATACAAATCTTCTGGTTTACATGTAAAATATGATTTTTTTGATAGCCAATAGAAAGTCAGTAATATCCAGTAACTGCAAGCGATGACAGACAGGACTCCCATGAAACTTCTTAACTTCGAGGTGTGTGATTGAAGCAACTACCAATGAGAGCACTTACTACTCTAGACTCAGCGCCGTTGAATGGACTTAAGTGTAGACAGGGCTTAATTGATCCGTATAGAATGAGCCTCAATCCTATGTTGCATGTTTAGTCATTTGCTGAAGCGGTCACTGATGGAAACATGAAAAGCTGGTGACCATGTGACACTAGTTGTTTACATGGAAATACAGCTCAGTTTGGCTGGCAAAAGGGTGAGTTTTTTTTTTTTTTTGCCTTAAAGTCATGCACCTTTGAGTAAGCTACACTTGTGCAATAACAAAATTAAGACTGGGTTAAAATAGCTTTGCAAACCTGGACCCTGGTGCTGTGTCTGCTGGAACACTCTTGAGACGCAGACACTTTGAACTACATACAGTAAAGTAGGTCTACAGCAGAGGACCTTGTAACACTGTTAATCTTCACAGTACAAACACTTATGACAATATGTTACAGTGGAAAAAATGATAACTTTAATTCAGTGTGTATCACATTCAGACAACAACTCCGTATTTTCCTTGCTTAAGGCTGAACACTGAACATTGTTCAAAGAGTATAAAAAATTTGATCTGTGCTTCTTATTATTTAAAATGTGCTACAAAAATAATTGTCTTTCTATTTAAAAACAAAAACTCTGTACAAAGTTGAAACATTTGATAAATCATTACACAATTTAGGACACTTGCATAATCGCTTGGCCTTTTATGCTAATTTCAGCTGTGCTCCACTGAAATCAGTAAAAACTTCAGTGCAGTAAAAGCAGGTGTGGCTTATTGTACTGTTTCACCTGAGAAAATGTTTTAAAATCACCCTTTTTGATTGTCATGTTTAATATAGCTGTTAACAGGACTGATTTGCAGTGACAGTTTCCCACAGCTTCTCTGTTGACCTTCAACGAATGATGACGTCAGCTTTTGTCTTCCTGTCGTTTAGCGCCATCTTTCGGCAGGTAATACACACAGAGGACCTAGACAAGCACAAGTGAGCAAAACAAAACAATTGTGAGTTTAGGCACAAGTTTCAGTTTCTAGGCCACCAGCTGCCAACTGTTTAATGGCAATTACAGACCCTTATCTGGGTTTGACATGACAGATCAAAAAAACAAGCATGCAAAAAAACCCTCACCCACACAAGAGCAGACATACTGCCTGCTTTCTCACAAAACTTTAACAAATTTATATGAAACTGTGTGCAGTCAGTGGTCCTAGCACTGGGCCACACAATTTGTTTGGCTTATCTGTAGCAGGGACTTCTTCCACCCCTCAGCCGCGCTGAAGCTGAGGGTGGAATGGGTAACAGCGCTGCTTTGCTCTGCCTCCTCAGCCTGCACACAACCCCAGTATGGAACACTGGACTGAACTGGGAGAGGAGGTGCACACACGTAGTCAATCACACACACACGTTTACAGAAAGGGAAAAAAAAGAGGAAACCCAGAGAAGAGAAATAAGACAAGAGATAGAGTGAATAAAGTTAACTATAGCAAATATAAATACATTTGATTTTACTGTATTTTCCTGGGGTTACAGTCAGAGATATACATAGAACACTTCTTTTTGTGCCACACAGAGGGAATATAACAATATCTATATACAGTTTGCCTTGTTGGATATAGCATAGGCAGCATTGTTCGCTTAAACATCAGTCATGATCTCAGCCTTACCGACTTTCTTCACAAGAATTAGAAAAGTGTCTGTTCTGCACTTCTGACCTTTGCAAACTAGAGCAAAATTTGGGAGATTACCTCAACATGTGGGACAGAGAACAACAATGACGACGATGACAACAACAGTAATAACAATGGTTACTACTGCGCAGTTGGATATGAAGCGGGACAGCTGCCCATTCTACACGTGGCACCTGCCCAGTGTGACAATAGTGGTATAAAGTCATAAAAATGAATATGCACCGGAAATGAATGCCTTCTTGCTTGGATTAATGCAGTAAAAACAGCTTTAGTTCTCTGAATTAAACTGCGATACTTGCAATTTCAAGTCAGTTAATAAATTGGATAAATTCAGAGTTATAGGGAATAGTTTCCTTAAAAAAAGCCGATATTGCAGGTTTAACCTGCACTGTTTGCTTTACAGCTGTAATATTAAAGTATTGGATGCTTGTTTGAATATAAACTCACAATGACCTGTTAATGCGAAGGTCTGACACTGTAAACTTTTGTTGCGTTGCATTAACTAAACAGAAAATCAAGAGTACGCCGCATCAGTAGGGTTTACATTTCATAAACAAATGAGCCATAAGAAACGGAAAAAATGATGTAAAGCTATAAATAGTTTATGTTTAATAACCTACCTCTGATCTGCCGTTGCACTGTACGGAGATGTGGGGGATGGAAAAGTCTGGAAAAGCAGACGGGGGCAATATAAAGGACAGAGGAACTGCTAGCGTCCCCATTCGGGTTGCCAGGTTTGAACTTCACTCTTCTGCACGTATGAGTGCTGGCACCTTTTTTTAGTCTAATTTATTTCATGGAATAAATTTATATGGATAAATCAAATTTACAGTTGTAATTACAAGGACAATGACAATAAAAATATTAAATTTTTTAAAATAGGTTAGACAATAAATATTGCTTCTTCTTCTTCTTCTATATGGGTTGCTACAGCAGATCATCTGCCTTCATCTCTCCCTATCTCTACCATCCTCATCTGTCACATCAACCCTCTGCATATCCTTCTCCACTGCATCCATGAAGCTTCTCTGTGATCTCCCTCTTTATCTCCTTTCTGGCAGCTCCATACTGACTTCTTTCCACTATCCCTCTTCATCACATGTCCAGACCGTCTCAGTCTTACCTCTCTAACTTTCCAAACTGCATCACCTCAGCCTTTGACATACTCATTTCTAATCCTGTCCATCCTGGTCACTCCCATCTTCAGCTCTGCCACCAGATCCAAACCATCTTGTAAACTTCCCTTTCACTCTTGCTTGATATCTTTCTGTCACAAATGCTGCTCAACCTGGCTTGCACTTTATTCTTCGCCTCTTGGTCCAGTGTTTTCCATGGTCAACCCCAGGTATGCAAACTCATCTACTTTGACTATCTCTGCTCCTTGCACCTTCACTGTTACACCTGTCTCCCTCTCATTTACATATTCTAACTTTCCTTCCACTTCTCTCAAGAGCATACTTCCACCTCTCTAGGCTCTCCTCCTGCTCCCTACTCTCACTACAGATCACAATGTCATCTGCAAAGATCGTAGTTAATAGAGTTTCCTGCCTGACCTCCACTGTAAACCTGTCCATCACCACTGAAAACAAGCAGATCCCTGATCCCTCCACACAGCCCAACTGTCACCTGGTGAAATATGCTGACGACACAGTTCTCGTGTCACTGCTCCCTCACCTGCTGGTTCCATTCCCTCAGCCTTCAGAACAGGAACAGACTGCAGCACACTGCATCAGTGTGCTCTGAAATCATTGGCCTGCCTGTCAGAACTCTGGCACAGGTTTTCAGCCAAGAAGCCCTTAGACAGGCAGCCAAAATCATCAATGACCCCTCTCACATTCTTCTCCCCGCATTTAAGATAAGATAAGATAAGATAAGATAAGATAAGATAAGATAACCTTTATTAGTCCCACACGTGGGAAATTTGTTTTGTCACAGCAGGAAGTGGACAGTGCAAAAGTTATATAGCAAAATTAGAATACAATAAGAATAGAATAGAATAGAAATAAGAATACTGTACACAACTGTAAAGAATAGAATAAAATAAAATACTATATACAGTAGAATAAATAGAATGAAATATACAATAGGATAAAAATAGAATGGAAATGCTTTATACAACTGAGTAAAAAATACAACTTTTTCAGAAAAAGAGTATTGCACTTAGTGTTATTGCACATGTGTGTGTTAGATCAGTTGAAGTCTTTGTTGTGGAGTCTGACAGCAGTGGGGAGGAAAGACCTGCGAAGTCTCTCCGTCCCACACCGTGGGTGCCGCAGCCTGCCACTGAAGGAGCTGCTCAGGGCTATCACAGTCTCCTGCAGTCTCCTCAATGGCTCCCCTCTGGGCGACACCTTCGCTGCATTTCCTGCAGGACTGAAAGGAGGAGAGCCACCTTTGTCCCCAAAGCCACCCTGCTTTTTAACTCCAGCTGATAAGAACATTTCCCACATCCATAAACATAAACTACTCTACAGTCTTTTTATACTGCCGACACTTTTACTCACTCACAGTTATTTATTCACCTTTCAGTCACTTTAATTTTAAAACTGTGCAATTTTAAAATTGTGTATATACTGCATATTCTGTGTATTTATTATCTCACTCTTAATGCCTGTTTATGCCCTGTCCTTATCTTCAACGTCATGCTGCTCTGTTGTATCTTAATTGCCCATTGGGGATGAATAAAGTCTTTCTGATTCTGATTCTGATGTAATCTCACCCCCACCTTGCCTATGCTATCTAGCTAAATTCTCCTCTGCTCCTCTGAAGATACACCAGCTGTCCTCCCCATTCAGTCAGGCTGGGGTACATTGGCTTGTGGCCTCAATTTAATTTAATTTAATTACTTTTTGCGTGTGTGTGTTGGGGGGGGGGGGGATTTAACAACATAACTCATTAAAATTCAATTATGCAATTAAGTAATGTAACCCTATCCCTCTTCCATCGTTATGATTTGTTTACTGTCTCATCCAGGAGGAGTGCTTTGTGTTATGTTAAAACGCGTTTTTTCGCAGACCTGGCAACCTCCGCACCGGTCCGGTCATTCGACGCAGACTCAAACATCATGGCGGACGAAGTTGAGCAGGTTGGTGTAGCTCCCTTCAATTCTGCTCTTGTTCTTTTAGCAGCGTGCATGTAATTATCCCATGGGTGAAGAGGAGACAGTTTTACCCGTGTACTTGATGTAACAAGCTTATTGTGTTACTTTGTTCATAACTGATGTGGTAAAAGCGCGGAGGGGCCTGTCAAAAGCTAGCTGATTTAGCATGGCTAGCGTGTAAATGCTACCGCTACAGTGTGATTTGCAGTACTGTTCTTCAGGCAGAGCAGAGCGTATTAGCGCAGGATTACCGCTAATGTATATTCACGTTTAATTTTCTTTATCTGTTCTTAGTCTAAAGTTGGGTCAGTTGGGTCTGTAGCGTCTGGGTTGCAGTTCACAACTATTTAGGCTAAACATTAAACAACTCACTGAAAACTCAGTTAACTCGTGGAACACGACGTTTCTTCACTTTACCTCAAATATTTTGGCTGTTTACACCAAAACTGCTCGAAAGCTCTGCATTTAATTCTAGCTTATGTTATTTAGAAATGATAATCACTCGATTATTCTTGTCACAGAGGCTAATACATGGGGGTATCTGTTGTGTTTTTAATCTATATTAAAGTAAATTATTATTTTGGGGGGGGGGTCGGGCATAAGGTTTGCAAGGAAAGCGAGTGAGCAGAACAAGCAATTGGTCATTGCATCTAAGGTGTGCCTGCTGCTCGACCATATTAGAATATATTCTACAGGTTTCATTTTACAATACAATATTATGAAATGCGACAATTTCTGAATGTTATGTAGTTTATTTTTTTGGTTTGTTTTTTATTAGTGTGTGCTCCAATATAGATCTGTTTACATTTTTTCATATTTTATTTAGCCAGTGCTCAGGCATTTTTTGATGTCTGATGACCTGGGCAAAATTACAGATATATTAGGGAAGACTAGTTAAAGTTTCCAGCATTTATTTTTATACATCGTTTTATTTTTGGATATTTATGTACAAATATTGCCTCAGATTTTGAAGTGCGGAAGAAAAAAAATTGGATGGACAGAACATTAAAAAAAAACCCTGTAACTTGGAAAGTTTTAAATACATGTAGCTAAAATTACACAGCAATCATTATATGTCCAAACTTTAGACCGTAACATTTTTAAGCAAATCAGGGATGATCCCACAGAAAATTGTTTAAGGCAGTTGAATGTTAATATCCTGTTGATAGGTCAAGCATACATGTATCACTTTTTTACTGTGTACTGCAGCAACCAACTACAAACACAGTTGAGGAGCCACTTGATCTGATCAGGCTCAGTCTAGATGAACGAATCTACGTCAAGATGAGGAATGACCGCGAACTCAGAGGCCGACTTCATGTAAGTCTTGTGCTGTTTTTTTTTTGTTTGTTTGTTTTTTTTTGTTTTTTTAATGTTGTTGTTGTTTGAGTGCTGCAGGTGTGACCCTGGCCACTGGGAAGACTTTTTAAAAACAAGCACTTCAATTTCTTTTGGAGTGTTTTTGTCCTCTTTTACTTTACACTCTTATTTGTTCTTGTTTGTCCCAGGCTTACGATCAGCACTTGAACATGATCCTTGGTGATGTGGAGGAGACAGTGACGACAGTGGAGATCGATGAGGAGACTTATGAAGAACTGTACAAGGTGCCACATCATTTTCTTTCCAGTCCCGATGCCCTTTTGGTTTAAGGTGCTGGTGGTCTATTGTGGCATTGGTCTGAGTTTGACCTCTTTCACCTTTAAAAGCATTAATGTATCAAATAGATAACAGACAGTACTTAATGGATAATATTCCACTGACTATTTGTTATATCATGGCCTCAAAAATGTAGTCTGAACTAGGGCTGGGCCATATTATACCGTTCACGGTAATACCGGTACAATGTTAGGCAACGATAAGAAAATGAAATATCGCGATAGAATATGGGTAAAACGCGCATGCGCAGTGCCTTTGTTTTCATACGCACATGGCCGATTGTTGAGTGAAACGGATGAACCAGAATTGGTTTGTAAAAATGGTGCAACTTCAGTGATGTGGAACTGGTTTGGTGTTTGTCTGTCAGATACACAACAAAGCACAGTTTTTTTTGTAGAACATGCAAGCGGGCCGTCGTTATTGCCGTATTTGTCGGACTAAGGTGCTCGTAAATCTAAGTCAAACGAACACACAGCATCACTGAGAGTTAAAAACTGTCTAAACTTTTATCATCTTTAATAAAACGATCAGCATTGCTGCTTTACCAGGTGTAACAATTAAGTTTAACATCTAGGCATCCATGAAAACAGAATTTATTACATTTAACGGAGTTAGAAGTTAGCAGGAAGCTAGCGGAAGTTAGCTCGTTATTTTTGCTAGTTAGCTAAGCATGATATAGCATGTTCTGACTGAGAGATTTCTGACAACATTCAAACGTACAGTTCTGCTATCACTTCCAACATAAATGAAGACAGGAAACTAAACAGCAGTGACGTTTGTAGGGTTACTGAAGTTGGGCTAGGTGGTATATAATGATGTGCTACATGATCGCTAGCGACACAGCTATGTTAGCATAACATAAACAGTGAAGCTGGAGGATGAACGCTAACAATTTTCCACTCGATAAAAGTTAACGTGAAGGTTCCTGGTGGTTAGGGACAAATGCAATCGCATGGCAATCCCATGCACCTTATGGTCCGAAAAATACATATTTGACTTTTTTATTTGGCACACTGCAGTTTAATGTTGCAAAGCACCTCTTTTCAACTTCAGTGGATATTATACATGGTTATGCTCAGGATATGTCAGCCCATTTCTACTGGAAATGCCTTTTGGTTAAACTTTCAGCAAGGAATTTGCATTTGCACTGTTAAATTTTTATGTAGCGTTAATGCATATAAAAAAACAGCTGCTTGTTTAAGTGAAAATAGATGGATGCAGGGTTTTTTGCGCCAGTAAAGTTGTGGAGTTATATTTTGTCTCGCATCAATTATATCGTCAGTTATATCGTTGTCGCAAATTTTCAAATATATATCGTGATAAATATTTTTGGCCATATCGCCCTGCTCTAGTCTGAACCTGCTCTGTTTTAACAAGGGTTAACATTACTGAGAAAATCACAGGGAACATTTTAACAAAAAAAAAAAAGTAATTCAAGAAAATGCATATTTTAATTTTTAAACAAAATATATTTATTCTTTGTTGTTAAACACAGTTATTGGAAGCTATGTGTATACAATATTTTAAGTGTGAATCTTTGTCTCATTTCAGTCTACCAAGAGAAACATCCCCATGCTGTTTGTGAGAGGTGATGGCGTTGTCCTTGTAGCTCCACCTCTCAGGGTGGGCTAACTTCGATTACATCCTGGTGTGAAGCAGGGTTTGCTCCAGTACAATTTCAGCCCACAGAAGAGATAAAATCTCTCTCTCTCTTTTTTTTTGTCAACATCATCCCCTCACATGAGACAAATTATTAATTTTTTGTTTTGTTGTCAGATGTAAAACATGTTGATGGAAAAAAAGAGAGAACTTTTGTAAGCCAGTGTTTAATAGGTGTTATTTTGTCAATTTGCCGTTTTTCAAGCCACATTTTCATTTAACAGCATATTTAGGCTATTTCAGAACATTAGATCAGGTAAAAAGTCCATTTTAAGTTCCAAAGCTAAGAATACTCATTATGTTTAAACACCATCGGATCATTTTAGTTATCTGTGACTGTATGTGCTCTTTGTCTAAAAAGGCTCACCAAATGTAACACTGAGCGATATGATTCTTAATTTTGAAATTTGTCAACTGTAACTTTGGTTAGTTCCAAGGAAAAGTCTGGCAGTTTACTCCAAACAGAAGATCTGTGATTTTTTTTTTTTTTTTTTTTTTTTTTTTTGGGGGGGTTTCTGTCATAACATTTTAGTTGAATATTTTATATTTTTGTATTACTGTTGAGGATGTGGGAATAAATCACACACAGATGTGTCAATGTGTGTAAAGATTTTTCAGTTTCGTCCTGTAAAGTTAAAAAAATAAAAGAAATTGGAAAATTTGTTGATTTCTATGTAAATAAGCTGAAATTTGTTGACATCTGTGACTCTGTAGGTAGAGTGGATTGCCAACTGGTTGGTGGTTCGATTCAGTCAGCACACCAAACTATTCTTGGGCACGATACTAAACCCCAAATTGCCTCAGGTTCATTGATTAGAGTGTGTGGTAGAAAGCGACTAAAGGTATATAACTAAGTGCTAAGGGAACGTGTGTGAATGAGTGAATATGGCTTGTAGCTTGAAATCTTTTAAGTGCACAGAGTAGAAAAGCTGTTTACAAGTAAAACTCAATTTAGCACACTGTGTACAATTTTATACGTGGTTGATACAATCCACAGTTTGTTACTGTAGGTGTTATTTGTGTCATTATGCAGTTGCATAACATTTTAAATTACAAATGCACCACTGCGTAAGCAACATTCTAATGTAACATTGGAGTCGAACTTCCATTGTAATTAATGCTGTCAGGATTGTTGTATTGTTGCATTGTAACCACTAGATGTCAGTGTACATCTGAAAAAGAACCTCCAGTTTTAACAGGTTAGCAACAATGAAGGTGATAACTGCATGAAAACAGAATGGGCTGTTGGTTTTTGAGATAGCCTGACATTTTAGTTTATCTAAAGTGTAAGTGAGGTCCTTGCGTTTTATCACACCCACAACTAGATTACTGTAGTACTTAGGATAACATTAACAACAATGTTAGCAAGTTTAGAAAATTTCACTTTCGATACTATGGAAATAAGTTGTCTAATCATTTTTTCTTGATAAGTCCAGGGCTGTGTTTTCAAAAGCAGGAGCTTATTAAGATTGAGGGAAAATCTGGATTTTATGTTCCATTAAAAGCGCTAACAAGAACTCTGTCAGTTTCCAAGGTAACAGACTGAAAACCTAACATGCACAAAAACTATTTCTCCCCACCTGCTGCACCTGATCCAGCTGACTGACTGAATTTCCCCATTCATGCAGTCGACATCAAAGAACATACTGGAACGCATTAATTTACATAAGTTCATGTCTTTACACATATAAAATCCTGTTTAGATATAATAAGATATTTAGATTCAATCAAGTCAAGTGGCTTTATTGTCATGTCAGCCATGTACAGTACTACAGTACACAGTAAAACTCAACAATTAGAGATGACAAACACTGGAATGATTTTCAGTTCAGTTCAAAAGGTCTGAATGTCTTAACATTTTATGGTGTCACTCTGCTGATCCACATGTTGAAATCTAAAATTGTCAAGTTTCAATCTTCAAATCACCATAGTTACGCCCATCTGGACCAGCTCGTGAGCACAGTAAGAGACATGTTGTTTGACTTTTCATTCAAAACCATCAGGGCAACCCTCCTGGGTGATGCCTCTCTCGTGTCCTGGATTGTTGATTACCTGACAGGAAGGCCACGCATATGTGGGTCTTCAACATTGTGTGTCTGACAAGGTGATCAGAAACACAGGGGCATCACAAAGACTGTCCTCTCCCCTTTCCTCTTCACCCTCTACACCACAGACTTCAGCCACTTCACAGAGACCTGCCATCTTCAGACGTTTTCTGGTGACACTGCGGTGCCTGGCTGCATCAGTGAGGGTGATGAGACAGAGTACCAGGCTGTGGTTGACTCCTTTGTCACATGGTGTAAGCAGAATCAGCTGCAGCTCAATGTGACAAAGACCAAGGAAATGACTTTTGGAGGACTAGGAAACCGCTGACCCCCGTTTCAATCCAGGGGGTCAATGGGGACATTGTGGACGACTATAAATACCACAAAGTACACACTGACAATAAACTGGACTGGGTGAAAAACACCAGAGTCGGGAAGGGCCAGAGTCATCTCTATTTTCTGAGGTGCCTGACATCTTTTAACATCTGTTGGGAAATGTTCAGGATTTTCTATGACTCTGTGGCCAGTGCCATCCTCTGTGCTGTTGCATGCTGGGGCAGCAGGCTGAGGGTCACAGATGCCAACAAACTCAATAAACTGATCTGCAAGGCCAGTAATGTTGTGAGGATGGAGCTGGACTCTCTTAAGGTGGAGTAGACCTCCCACACACTCCCATCATGTGCTGGCCAGTCACAGGAGCACGTTCAGTGAGAGACCGAGACTACCCAAATGATTTTCTGAGAGATGACACAGAAAATCATCTCTGTACAACTCCTCCATGTAATGTACAGTACACAGTGCAGCAGTTGCACACCGTTAATATTTGCACATTGTCTACAGAGAAATAAAGGTTTACAGTTTAAAAAAAGGGGCACTTCAATTTCAACCATATATATTTAATTTGGGTTTTATACTGGGATACTTATAATTGTGCTATTTGTAAATTTTAGCTTTTTGTTATATTTTGCAACTTTGCAATATTTTCATATTTTATATTATTTAATTTAGTCAGTTACTGTGCTTACTGTCTTGGAGAAACTGTGACGACATAATTTCCTTAGCGATTAATAAAGTATTCTTATTCTGATTCTGAAATGGCAGCTCTACTCTTTATTTACTTGTTGCCATGATGAATCCTTGAGCTAAAAACCCATTCTTGTTCATCTCTGGGGGGATTAATCAAATCAGAATCTGTTGAACCTGCTTTGTGAAAGAGGGCCCAGATAGACAGCTTCCCATCTGTATGGGAAGTACGGAAACAGATGAAACTGTTAGTATCATATGACTTGTTTTAAAAAAAAGTCATATCTTGTTTTTGAAAACAGAAGAAAAATAGGAAGGATGTTATTGGTGAGTCTCTCCATGAGGCACTGTTGGTTAGTCAGTGGGTTCACCACCTTGGTTCAGGCTAATTGTTCCCTACTGAGAATTACAGAATTACTGTTGGATGCATTTCCATTATTTTTATATAGGCACTGATGGCCCACAGAGGATAAATCCATCTCGTGATGATTTATTTATTGCTACCATCAGCTTAAAAAATCCCGTTGTCCATCCCCCTTAGCTGAAGTCCTCTGCTTAGTGCACTTTATACAGCGTAAACAAGCTAGCGCAATAAGGTGGTAAACATTATAGTTGCTAAACATCAGCATGTGTGTTTGTGGGCAAGTTGGAATGCTGATTTTTCCATTTGACTTTAAAAAAGCAGCCTCAAGTGCTGCGTTTGTATTTAATTCCCTTTCCCAACCAATGTTCTCCAAAGCCAAGACTGAACTTTCATCATTACTCTTACAATAATCAGCTTTTATCATTCTGTACTGTTCAAGGAATGTGTGGTTTGTTCAGATGGCCTCAGTACAGGACATACTAAAGAAAGTACACACGGAAGAACAGTGTAGAATTCTTTATGACTGAGCACAATTCCTGCCTCTTGCAACACTTTATGTTGCAAAAAGCAGGCATATCTAAAACAATCCAATCCAATATCCCTGCACACGTTTACTGGGTTGCAGCAGTGCTAATACCATATATAGTGAGAACCAGTTGTCTACCAACAAGTAAAAACAACTAAAGTTATGTTTTAGCTCCCTTTCTTCCTAAACCTATAGATATAGTGAATACTTTACCACTTTATATTACTGAACTGTGGACCCAGACTTTCAGATCACGTACAAACTGTAGAACGCAGTAGAGGTGGTCAGGCAGATGGATGGATCGATGGAAAAATATTGTATACCAGCATGAAAATAACATACATCATGTAGTTATAGCCCAAAATGTATTGTGTGGGTCACAGTAACCCTGACCACTAAAATCTAATCATGTTGAACCCAAATGAATGTTTTTGCCAGATGTTTTTGCCAGATCTGCAGGAAAAACAAGACAAACAAACCATAATGCCTATGACCATGGCTATCACTGACATGGAAACATACAAATATTTCCAAGCACTACTGAATCTTCAGGATGCTGAATTGGAATGAAATCCTCTCTTCATCCAGGTATCAGTACCACAGCTGTGAAATATTCATGGTCACTTCAGCCAGACTGCCAAAAACACAATTTAAAAAAAAAACAAAAACCCAAAAACTCTACAGTAGGTTAAGTGGGAATAAGTAGCTGTCCTGCTGGCCTGGCTGCATCACAAACACTGCCCTTTATAAAAACTAGCTCCAAATAAATAATTCAACAATTTAATTTCCAGTGGACACAGGCAGTTTAATGGGGATTTTAGCATCTTGGAACTATGAAGCAATATGTGCAATACCAAAAATAGCCTTTTTTGAAATGCTTCCCCAAGAGCTTCCCATTCTCCCATATTTCTATAATGATAATAATTTATTAATTATAAATTAAATACAACAGTGAAAGTTTTTATATTAAAGGAAAGTCCATAACTTTCATATTTCCTCAGAGGTTTTGAGATAAAAATGTTGAAAACAGTATTTGTCCATGCATTTTCTTGACTACTTTGAGGTCAGGATGAATTGCTGAACAGCACTTTAGGACCTGAGAGGAACTATGTCCAAGCAATGATAACAGATTTTGACAATTTTGAACAATTTAGAGAGGTCCGGCCTGCTGTTCAGGTCAAACTGTCGACCTGGAGCACCTTATGGTACATGTTAGTTAGTCCTCATCATCTGTTGAGAGCCACTGGCAGCCTGTCTGGGGCTTTCCTGGACTGTGTTTTGTGCCTCTCGTCCTTCACCTTGGTCATCACAGTTTAATGCCACTTTGTTTGTGAGTGATCTTTGTTATGTGGTACTGGTCCATTCTGGCTTTTTGATGTTATTGTAGTGATGTTTTTCTAGAGTTCTTTATTTGAGAATATTTTTTTTTCTAGCAAAAAGATGTGGCATCATTTTCACTGATTATAAAAAAACCTCTGATCTTGTTTATGTCTCCCTGCCAGCATACCAGTCCGTAAAGGAGAAAAGTTTTGACACTACTCTTATGGAGTCTGGCATTTGTTTTCAGACAGTATTGCTCTGACTTTCAGAAGGACTGTAGTCTTGCAAATGTTCCCTGTCCCCTTTCCTTCCCAAGACTTGCAGTGATGTCTTTTTGACAAGGCTGTTGAGCGGATCACCGTACACTGTCATGGGTGCCTCTGGCTTGGCATCTATGCACAACACTTTGGCTTTAGAGATGCTTATGTTTAGACCTGTATGCATTTCACAACAGCCACTGAACAGCCACTTTCTTCCATAATAAAATATTTCAGCAACTATCAGACAAATTAGCATTCATTTTTGCACAAATATTATTATGTTCTGAAAGACGAATATAACATTCATAGCATTTTTAAGATTATAGTGTGTTGCACTACCCTCCCCTCCAAATAATCTGCTGTTTCAGCTTCATGTGAGCTGAGGTGCACTTTGCCCAATAGGTAACTTACCAGTACTGCTTTAATCAGGTTTAAAGTGTCACTCCTTGTGCTCCACCATGCCTCAGACATTTGGAATTGAAATAGAGCATATTTAAAAGGTTCCAGCTCAAACCAGAAACAATAATGATGACTATAAAACCATTATCTATGCTCCACTGTAAACTGAAAGGTGGTTATTGCTTGCTTTGCACATTATTACAGTACATGCCTGTGAATTATCCATGCTTTTATCACCTTTTAGATGTCCTAACTGGGATCTAATGATAAAAGGCAAGTCTATAAATACGTCTATAAACAAATACAGAAACTTGCTAAACTGTTCAGGACATATTAAATGTGTGATAATTTGTCTTGGCCTGCAATATGATGTAATTGTACAGTTATCACATGTAATAAAAGCACAACTAACTGACTATTTTGGCTTTGAATGTGCCAAAGATTGCTGGATTCAAAGTTCAGAGTGTTAATTATGGAGTCACACCCTGGTGCAATCTTCTGATCTAATTCCAGGAAAAAAAAATGTGTTCCTTTCATTACGATCAATATAAAGTATAAAATATATCTTGTATTACAAGATTCATTGTGAACAGATGGGGTCAAGACTATGAGAAGTCTAAAACAAAGGCTCAAAACAGTGTGTTGATAACACACTTAAGGAATGGCATGTTTTTCACTTATCTTCTCCTGGTTCCAGGTTTCCTTGGAACCATCGTGATTGCCGATGCTTCACAAACGAGCTGCTTTCAGTTCTTATTTTTGATCAAGATGTGTTTCAGTTTCCACATGAAACATCTGTCTGAAGGACATAAAGGTCCCACTGCGATTTAAACTCAGGTCAGTGTGCCAACCATTATACCATGGACCCACACACAGGAATCTGTTTTGATCTAATTGCCCCCCCAGAAGGCTAGTTTTCTTCCAAATTATAGCTGTAAACATAATTCAGGACCCGTGACAGGTATCAACCCAACTGTGACCCTAAATGGGATAACCAGAACAAAATGGATGGATCATTCAGGTGCATTTATAATCTTAACATTTACCTTAAAAAATGTCTAACTTAATAGTCACACCCTACTGGGGTTTGACTACTGGAATCAAAGTCCAGAGTGCTAAACATTACACCATGGAACCACACCCTGCACGTAAGATTCTCATCTTGTTCTAAGAAATGACGGCGTGTTCTTCTAAATAACAATAAAGTGATACAAAGTGTTGAATATCTCTAGATTTACAAGATCATATAATATCTACCTTCTAATCTACTTCTCAAAGACAAATTATCGAGTTGCTAACATCAAAGGTGATAGCCACAATGGGGCGGAGTCAAACCATATTGTAGCTGTTGTTTGAATAAAGGCATAAACATTAGATTGATGGAGGGAAATTGGGCAGCTACAGCCTCATTTAGCACTCTGTTTGTCTGTATGTGCAGATATATTTCACAACATGGAAGCAAAACTTCATTTATAGAGTTATTAAAATAGACAGATAGTGACTTAGCACTTTGAGTGTGCTTGTAGATCCTTTTGAATATCTTTTTGGCTCATTGCCTCTGTGGCCCGCTAGTAGCGATAGTTAAATTAAAATTCTTCCTAATGTACACTAATAAAATACAACGCTGCTGCATTCATCGTCTGCATGTCCTTTGCAGCTCGGAGGATATATTGACTAGACTAAAGCATAAATGTAATTTCATTTTTTTAATGCAATTTATCACAAGTTTGTGATATTCAGCACATCCCAGTGGCTGACTGACGGGACTGTCCTCAAAAGCTATGTTGTCGAAGTCTTTGATGTGGCTATCAAATAAATACTAAATGACTTCACACTTCAGAAGTCTTTGCACTTGTGTCAGGGATGCTTTCTGAGCTCTAATCACTGGAACTCTCATGTGATGAGGCCACATAGCTCTGCATTCACACTCAGACTGAGAATGCCTCTGATGTGGCTCAAGTTATTTAGGTCTGGCCCTGTCACTTTTCCACCAACACTCAGCAACAACAGTGCCTCACGGTCTCATCATTTATGGATTAAAGAGGCAAACTTGTGACTGACCAGTTGGTCTGGATTTCTTAGGTGCTCATAGATTTTTTAAAATGAAAAAACAACACAGTTTCTGTTCAACAGAGAGGTACTTTTATAGAAGTTTTCTACTCTAACTCAGCACTCAGAGTGTTTTATACTACAAGCATCATTCACACACACATTCATACTACACAGCACACACACTCACACTCCGATGGATACACTGAAGGCAACTCACAGTTCAGTATCTTGCCCAAGGATACTCATGGACTGGAATGGCCAGGGACTGAACCATCAACCTTCTGACTGGTTGGGTTGCACTTGTCTCTTGATGCAGTTACCTGTATATTGGGGAAGCATTACTCTTTGCAGTACATGGCAGTTTTAAATCATATGGTGCACATGTACAGTATGTACCACTTTAGCTACACTTTACATATATTTACGCATTTACATCACTCAGGTACAATTTATACTCAGACTAGATGGTTTTGTATTTGATATAATATATAAGATTGCTTGAAAGGAATCTTGTAAATAGGTCAGGGTTAGGATGGCCTTCTAGGCTCTCTCTTTGACACAGTATATCTTTTTCAACGTATTTCTCAGAAAACATTTCGATGTAAGGATTTTTATTGCATACATCTCCAAGGTCACACTAAAATTTGAACTCAGCTCTCTGGGTTTCAAGGCCAAAGTGCTAATCATTACAGCACGGAATCACAAAAATGGTTTGATCTAATACAGCGATAGTCTGTACTGAAGCCTTTCCAGCTCCACTCTGTTTAGCTCATGTTTGGTGTTCACCGACTCCTGCTCAGTTTTCATCTCCAGTTATACAGTGGGTACAGTGGATTTATTACAATATGTACTGTGCCCTAAAGCATACACAAAAAAGAAAAGATTGTGACGAGCACTATAGAGGTGTAAAGCCGGGTGTTAATTCACTTGATTGCAGCTGCTGCTGACGTGCTGGTGTGATCTTGATGTATTACTTTTACCTAGTGTGTGTGCACTACATGTCAGAACAAAACCAAAGACGTGGTCATGTACTGACATGAAGCAGCTTTGTAGGAAAAATGGCCATTACGTGGCTAAGCATTGCAGCCAAGCACAACAGTCAGAAGGACATGTAGCACACGTAAGCAACACTCCATACACATGTGCTTATTTAGAAAGGCATGTGTCCCACACGCACAAAAATAGACTATTTCAAGGCTTATGAGGGCCTATCAATGTGTCCTTGAATTAAAAAAAACAAACAACTTAGCTCTTTTCTTCTCACTGAAGTGCCAGAAATATTACTGACCTCCTACTGTATGTCTCTTTTTTCTGTATTTAACACTAAGCAGGTTACCTCGAATGCAGGTTTATATCCACCTGCTTAGAAAAACAGTGAGTAAATGGGCAGATATCAGAGGTGTAAAGCATAATCTCTGTACAAAAAAACATCTGCTGTACATCTCCTGAGATATGAGGAGGTTGGCGGTGTCACACGCTTGACAGACTATAAAAGAAAAGCGAGTTTGTGAAACTGGCTGGTGAGAAGATGACTGTATACGTGCATGTTCTCATGTTCCGAGTTAGAAGAGATTTGGACTTGCAAAATGAGTATTGTTAACTGGAGCATATTTTCATCTGAACACACTGTTCCATGTGTCCGTCTGTTACTGTGGAACAGAGAAGGACAGAGCGTGGTCTTCACCAGACTGCATATCTGCCTCTGTCCCCTTGGTCATGTTGAACAGTGTAGTTTTGTTTTGTATTCGGTAGTTTTTGTCTGTGTGTGTGCGCATGTGTGTGTCATAAGTTACATAACATCATGTCAGTGCTGCTTGGCAGAACACACGTGTGATCTCGTTACTAAATCCCCGAGGTTCTCTTGCCTGATTGTATGTACATGCACAACTTTTGCAGTTTATATATGAACTGAGAGCTATTTAATATAAACGTTAGCTTTTAAAGTAAATTACTGTCATTTTAAAGGGTATCTGTAAATAAAGATAAATAATAATAAAATCTTCATTCACATAGAATAGCTGAATCGTGAAAAAAGGGCCTGAATTCCAATATGACTAAACTCTGCCAGGTGTTTCAGGAAGACACACCACATTCAGACTATCACTGTAAATAACTCCATTAAGGTAGAAAACCACAAAGACCTAAAGTAAGCACAGAAATCCTCTCATAACAGTAGCAAGTATAACCCTTTGCTTTTACTGACGGTCACAAAAAAGAGCAAATAGTTTGCTTTAAGATAACTACCTCAACCCAAGTGTGTGAGCGGAATGAAGTTTTTGTCTACAAAAGCTTACGGGCCATTTAAACATAAGTTCCTGAAAGCGATCCACAACAATAAAAGGTGATTTGTGGTTTGAGTGGCATAAAAACGCTAATAAATCAGTGCAAATAACCTGGTTCCTGTTTCTACAAAACAAGACAGTATTGGATTAAGACAGCTAGCCCACATACTGAGTCCTTGTTTGTTTGTTTTTTATAAAATGCTATTTTCAAAATTAAAAAAACGACCGTTTTGAATGCTATCAGTTATTTAAATAATCTAAACCAGGGGCGTCAAACTCCAGGCATTGAGGGATGAAGTCCTGCAGGTTTTAAATGTGTCCTTGATCAGACACAGATGATCTTAAATGGCTAAATTACCTCCTCAACATGTCTTGAAGTTCTCCAGAAGCCTGTTAATGAACTAATCATTTGATTCAGGTGTGTGGACCCAGGGTGAGATCTAAAACCTGCAGGACACAGGCCCTCAAGGCCTGGAGTCCGACACCCCTGATCTGAAATCCTGGGTTCACTGACATGATTCACCTTCAGTTTCATTAAATTTATTCATTAATATTTTGTTCATGTGTGATATATGAACACTCAACTACTTTTTTTTGTTGTTTTGTTTTGTTTTGGGTTTTTTTTTTTTGTTTGCTCACCATGTCTGAATTCATGATTTACTAACATCAGCACAAAAAGTGTGTGCTAGGAGCTTCATCAGATGGGTTTTCCATAACAGCTCCTGTAGGCCAGCACTAAATTAGAATCTTTTAAATCAATCTTTTATTGTTATTAAGCCAAAAGCACAACAAAATTACATTATTATGTTATAATACTTAGTCTCCAGCCACCCCCCGACCCTGAAAAGGATAAGCGGTAGAGAATGGATGGATGGATATTATAATACTGGCTCGGCATTTCATTATCAGCATGTCTAAAACTTTCCTATAGCTCACATTATGTTGTCCTCTGTAACCTTTAACTTTAAATTGATGTGTTTGTCAAGAACCAGGGGAAAAACAAATGCTTTCTGTGGGTGTTTCCTTGAATACTTTAAATGCTGCTGTGCTACCAGTGTTTATGTGGTAATAGCTTGCTGGGAACCATAACTCTTCTCTTATTCACCATAGAGCTGATGATGACTGCTTATTTCTTACAGCATAAACAGATGTTAGATGTACAGAAAGGAACATCTACATTACCAGCTTATCTGTTTGCAATTCGACTGAGATGCTAACTAAGAATTACAATTATTAAGCAAAGACACACCAATATGCTGTGTTTCCATCTGCCACAAATGACCCATTGTATGAGTAGAAAAATAACAGCCCTGAGGGATCTGTTACACAAGAGATCAGGACAAAATGCCAGAAAATACCAAGATGCCATGACCGTTTTATGATGACAAGGCAGTTCTGCCTGCTGAGCCCGAGAGCAGAGACCCTGGCGCTACTGTGCATGTGTGCGTGTGTGCATGCATGTGTTTATGAATGTGAATTAGAGGTGCCACTTTGTCTTAAAATTGAGATCAAAATATCATAAAAGGAACTGATGTCTGTCCCTAGTAATTTGGTCATTATGCAACCCAAAATATCTGTTACAATATTCCTTGCATGCACTTGTGTTTTTCACGTTTTTTCTTTCTCATTTCTGGTCACACGCTAGAAATACTGGAATCAACCACAGGCCAGACACCATGTTGCCATAATGAGTTGGTTATTGCAAAACCAGACCGTTAGCAAACCTTTTCATGTAACAAACATGTGAAAGTAGTGTGTGGTTTGTGGTTTTATCACAATCTTCCCATGACAGAGGAATGAAGAACATTATAAACAACATTATATAATCATATGAGAAATAAAATCTTTGTGTAAATTTTGCGCCCACAACACGTAACCTGAGTTCTTTCTCATTTCACAACAGTATATAAAAAATAATCCAGGAGGTTTTTGTGGTGACTGCAGACATTCATACCTGGGAGCTGCCAGCACGACCACAGTCTTCTGCAGCAGCTTTACTGAAGTATTTAGGAGGTACATCTCTTTACTTCTCTGGCTTCCAAACAAACAACCCACTGGTCAGACTCTTCTTAAACGTCTTCTGCTGCTGTTTCTTCTCTCTGTTTTTGTGCTGTAATGAAGGCTTCAGAGGGTAATGAGGGTAAATTCCTCTGAAATTGACTACTGGCACATTCAGCAGGAGGCACAGGACACAGCAGCCTCCTTTTTGTATTGTTTTTCCTCTGACTTTCACCAGTCAAACAGAGCTTCAAGCCATGTATTTTTGTAAAACTTTCCACTATTTATTCTTGAATGTATTTAGCATTCTTATTATAATTTCAGAATATAATGTAACAGTTGTGACTTTTACAGAAACATGAATTATCATATTTCTAAAGTTTCTCTCAGTTGCACTGGAAAGATATATACACTGCTCCAAAATATTAAAGGGACACTGAAAACACATCAGATCTCAATGGAAAAAAATATGCTGGATAGCTATGCTGGCATAGTGGGTAATGTGTTATCAACGAAAGGACACCATATCATTTAAGGAAATGAAGGCTGAATTCAAAGATACCCCAAACATAAAAGTAAAACAAATGAGGCAAAATTTCATTGCAGCAACCAAAAATGGCAATCAATTGTTGTTATGGTCCCCATGTGCCTGTACGCATGCCTCGGGGCGTGCTCCTAATGAGAAAATTGATGGTGTCCTGGGGAATGTCCTCCCAGATCGCCACCAGTGCAACACTGAGGTCCTCGACAGTCTGAAGTGCAACCTGGCGACATCGAATGGACTGAAACATAATGTACCAGAGGTGTTCTTTTGGATCAGGAGAGCATCGAAGCCAGACAGTGGAATGAATTCCTTAATTCTCCAAGAACTGCCTGGATACTCCAGTCACATGAGGCCAGGCATTGTTGTGCATTAGGAGACACAGCAAACCTTCTGGCAATGGCACATGCTGATTTGCTTTCTTCGAGGAGTTGGAAGTTGGACAACCTGTGTAACCTCTGTATGGTCCAGGTGTCACCTAATGCTATCAATAGCGACACTGACTCTAGCCAAATGCTGAAATAGTGAAAAAAAAAAAAAAAAAAACACTCAGAAAATATAAATAGGAAAAAAATAGCAGTGGCCTCCACCTGTAAAACCATTCCTGTTTTGAGGATTGTCCCATTGTTGCTCTTCTAGTACGTCTCTTGTTAATTTCATTAACACCAAAGCAGCTGGAGCTGATTCACAATCTGCTTTGCTATTTAACTGACCAGATTAATATCCCAGACGTTTAACTGATGTGATGCCATACTTAGATTAAAAATTGTTTGTTTAATTTTTTTGAGCAGTGTATATATCTACAGAACTCTTTATACATTTCTTTATATCTCCCCCAGTAACGGTGAATGCATAAGATGATATTTCATGGACCATCATAATATGAGTCACATTGTTTGCAGGATTTTAATGGGACCGAGAATATGAGTCAGTACCTCTGTTTTACATGTGCCTTTAATAACGTGACTTCATATGGCCATGTGAGTGCATTTATTTTGATGTGATCACATAGACATCCTTTTATTCAGCTGAAGGGCAGCACTGACTCATGGGAGGGAAAATGTTCTAAAAATGTTTCAGAAGTGGTCAGACATGTTTATTACTGCGCACCCAGTAGTGAAATTATCATACACTTGTATTCTTAGAGATTAAGAGATTACGATTTCAGTTTAATGGCTTCTCTATAGAATTGACTTACCTGTTTGGTTTTTATCAGTATTTTAAGCTTATAATTTTGAATCTAATTATCCAGCAGCCTCAAGGGAAGAAAATAAACTTGATGCTGGCTCCAAAAATGGTACAGTCCCCAATTTTATATTTTATAGGAAAAAAATGTTTATTCTTAAAGTCATTGTGGATACACCTTGCTAACCATTCTTGGATTCTTGTCCAAACATGGTAACTTCTGGTTCCAAAAGATGAAGATGGTTACAGGCAAAATCTTCAAATCCATAAAATAAAATGTGGCTTCATGGTGTCACTTCAGTCTGTGGGTCTCATTGCACTTTTAAATCATTAGTTACTAAAGCAGCTTTGACCAGCATCAGTCGAGATCATCATTTAAAATGGAAAATGACCTACATGCTACTACACAGACAATTTGCCCATATAAGGTAAGCTCTAAATGATAAACAAATCTACATAAACAAATTTTTCATTTGCATCTTATTTACCTAGCAAAATCCACTGTGTCTTCAGCACTTACTAATAAGTGCCCAGAATTGTTTACATCTATGTCTTACAAACAATTTTGATTGGTGCCTTACAAAACAGCATAGAACCAAAGTACATGTGAACACACTGGTGGTAAAAAAAAATCTTACTTTGGCCATAACCAGCCATCGATTGCTTGGATACCAGTTTAAATGCCACAAATCTGCAAATTAGTTTTTTAAAGTAAGCCATGATTTTTAAGTTAAAATGATAAATTGTAATAATGGTAAGTTTTTCCAACACCGGCTCAGTTTCAAGAGAGCTCACTGTAGCAAAAGATTCTACTTGTGTCCAATCAGTAACCCATGTGGTTAGCAAGAATTGTGAATCTGAGCTTTTGGTTATTCATTAGTGTGCAGAGCTATTAATCTTTATCAACCCTATTTCTTTGCATTTTTCTCTTTTATTCTGTCAATGGACCAAACAAGTGCGCTTTAAGACCTCAAGGAAACTGTGTATATGTAAACACTTATTAGTTAAAGAATCATGCTAAAAGTTGTAAACATTTTTACAATGGTAGTATGTCATTGCATGAAATATACCAACCTTACGGTTATGATAAATAATAAGCACATAACATTAATAAGGTTAACAATAAGGTGTCAAGTTGCAACACTTGAAAGTAAACTTTTATACTTGATTTTGTGATAGCTGTAACTACACATTGTAGCGTGCAGTTTAATGGAAAACAAGCTGTTACATTTTAATTAGGATGTCTGTGAGCACCGTATCAACCTTATTAACAGCAGGGTATAGTCAAACACTGGTTACCTGGCAGAAAAGCTGGAGATTTGCAGGATGTTGCCTGCAACTCTTTAACACCTCACTGTCGCTGCTACTTCTTCCACAACTTGCAGTACTTTAAACTGATCTGCTTATAATTTATTTCCTTGTACTACTTCAAAATAAGCACTGAAGTGATTTTAAGGTGACACAGGAGCAGATTGAACAGCTTGGGTAAGAATTGATTTATCACAGCATGTTTTTTTTAGGCATAATGGGCATGGCTGCTTTGATTGGCCTGAATGCTCACACATGAAGCTGCAGCTGACTGCTGTTGGGTAAAGCCCTTCTAAGAAAAATTTGTTCTTCAGTTCGGGGGATGAAATTCTAGTATTTATTTTCAATCTGATACTTAGCACTAACTAGCCGGTGTGCATGTTTACTAACTGCAGTTATGAATGCAGCTTGGTAATTAAACTTGCTATGGTTTAGCTGATAGCATAGCACTCACCCAAGCACATCCAAATATTGTTATATCATTTGGCTCCCAAACAAATGTGTCTATGTTCATCTAATTGGCTACATTTTTTTAATTTATATACACTTAAAACTGTATATACAACGTATTAAAAAAAAAAGACTGGAATTGATTTGGCTCTCCTGAAAAATTAGCTAAATATACCACAAAACACTTTAGTGTTACTGTAACAGCTGCCTTAGGGCATTGCAGATGGAGTTTATAGAGGTGCAGTGTGAACAGATGCATTCTGTCACTGGATTATAATCATGATAAAGCTGCTTTATGGCTCCTGTCTCTGGTCATATTGCACACCTGAGTCTAGTGTTGGTGTGTGATACTTTAGCTACTTGTGTCCATGGACATGAAGTATGATAAGGTTGCAGAGCCAGGCGGAGACCTCAGAGAAATTAAAAAGGCAGAAGGTCACATGGCAGAAAGGGCGAGTCCACGTGGCAGCACATGAATGCAAAACTGGAGATACTGCTGGCCTGGAGGTGTTTGGTTACATCACTAATTTCTGAGCAACCTCTCTCATCATGTAGTATCATCAGAGAATTAGATGAGAGCAGCTGAAAACATCCTATAAACAGATACAAGCACTTACCAATTGAATTTTGCCTCCTAAGTCGGATGCTTTCTATAGATCTTTGTGTTGATTTTTATCTTCAAGACACTTTATTGTCATTATACAAGCATAACAAGCATTTATTACATACAATTCTTTATTTTATACACTTTATATGTATAGAATAATAAAACATTGATCAAGCATAGGTAGTAAGCCATTCTTTTGTGTGAGTGGAAGCACTCTCTAATAGTGCTAACCCTAACCCCATTATTTATTAATTATTTCTAAACGAAACCAATCTTCATCAGGTACTGTTAACATTTTCAGCACTGAGTCAAGTTTTCTTTTCATGTGTCTTTATTGTGGTAAACTTTTTTAAGAATTAAGTGCTTTTCATTTAGTGTTGCAGCTTCATTTTCAAATTATATCATGTAAAGTAAATAGTTGCCAAGATTGCAAATCTTTTTTTAATACTTATTCTATGGATCAAGTGGACATAAACTCTTGTCCACCAGTATGGTCAAGGTAATGTTTGAGAACCTTCTCACATTTTCAAATTGCTATCTTACATAGTGGAAACATGATCTGTGGACTGCACTGTATTTAGTAAATCTCTTTATAGTCGTTAATTTCAGTGGATCCAACTTTGGACCCAGCATTTTTGTGGTGCTGTATTGGTGCCAACAGCCAAGTAGGTGCACCAGCACCTATTTATTTTGGGTAGAAATGTGTGGAACTGGTTGTAGGTTCCAGTGGAAAAGAGGTATGTGCGAGATATATGTATTATGTGACAGAGTGCTGTGTCAGGAGTAATGTCTGCAATTAAAACCTATAATGGTATCCTCAATAAACTTTGAACTTTTAACCTTTAGAGGCAGTTCACTGAAATCTGTTTAGAGCAAACAAAAAAGGGATTCTGACCTAGAAACACTAATCCTGTGTGGGTGGAGGTTTTAAAATGTTTGTGCATTTAGAAAAAAAAAGCAATAGCAGAAGAGAAAAAGAAGAGAAAACATTTACTTTAACAGTCGGGCAATGAACTGATTACCTACACAGCCCCAAGGATTCATTGGTTTTCCTGTCTGACCACATTTCGCCTATCTGTTTATTACTGTCTGGTAAAAAATGTATTATTTGCAAAATATATGAAATTATAGACTTATAACTGCACTTACAGTCATCAGCAGACTTCGAAAACATGTGCTGCTCTAAAGTTGTAAACAAGGTTTTTGCATGACAGTGGCATGAGCCAGAGGCTGGAGCAGCATGTGGTGTAGTAAATGTGTCAAAGCTTGTTAATATTTGCAGGTCTTGGCTTGTTATGACCACTGCAACAATACTGTACATGTCTGATGGTGTTAGTTTCAAACTGCTTGCTTCCTATTCAGCCTTTGTCAAAGTCTGCAACAACACAGTGCTCTGGGTTAATGGCATGTATGCTGCAATTATCAGAGACAAGTTGACAGGAGTTATTTCCGCATGAAAAATATGAAAAAAACATGTTTTTCATTGGCACTAATGCCTTGTAATTGCTACTTGCTGACATCAACCACATGAGGATAGACATCTTAATACTAGGATCGTCTAGAAATACTAGAATACCATTGGTTGCTTCTATACGTAACAGTTTGCATTTTCCATACAAGCCCACTGACAATTGTTCTATGTGTTGTTCTATAAATTCTATGTGCTGGAACTACTTCTGGTCATTGGTTACCTCCTCAAGGATTAAAATGGGTTGAATTATTTTGCCTTTGTAGAAATCAAGTAAATGATGTGGCCAACATAGAGATGAAACGCTACACATATAATGGCTGATTTACACCATTGAGCCCTGCTCTTAAAAACTGACATAGATGTAACATTGTCTGTGAAGTTGGATTTAAGAAATAAATGCTGAAAGTAAAATTTTTCAAACATGCCATCGTCTGTCGTTACGGAACATGACATCATGTGGTTGTTTGGTTGGTTGCTTCTAATAGACTTATATTTGTTTATGTTAGCCAACTAGTCACAGAATCAATAACTCAGAGAAAGACAATGACACTAAAACTAAAAATCAGTCTAAGTGGATCACAGGGCTGCATCGACACCGATCTAATGAAGGCAATCCAGGACCGCTGGGAGATGACCTTACCTGCTGCAGCTCCGCTCCGGACACGAAAGGAGAAAAACAACAACAACCGACCAGCACCAGTCTGTCCATACCCTAACAGTTGTGACAACAGTGTATGTGAAAAATAAATAAATCCATTTAAAACTCATTTAAATCCATTTACATGCAGCTTGTTTCTGTTTTTCATCATCACAAAAGAAAAAGTCACTCAAGTAATTCTTTCTTGCTTTTCCTCTTGCTAGAATAAATACCAAACATAGAACTAGCTACAGCTGATAAGATGAAACTGGCATATTTTACATTTTTCTAGGAAAACTGATGGACTAATTTAACTAGTAAAATACATGTGGCCTAGCCCTTAATAAAAAAGGGTGGAAGTAGAGCCTGAAAATATGGTATGGGTGAACACCGGCATTAGATAATCACGGCTTATCACCGTCTGTTTCTTCAGCACCTGTGGGAGTTTAAATGGACAGCAGGTACTACAGCCTCAGGAGATATGACAGCAGTGTGATATTTTTATCTAGTCTCATACACTTGCATTTAGAGACAAATCAGTTTTAATGTCATTTCCTAAGAGCAACCTTGCTGAAAACATATACATGTTTAAGCAAAGCTATAGTAAATGGCAAATAGGCTGGCGTCTTGCCAAAGGATTGTTCAGCATGAAGATTAGAGGACCCAGGGACTGAAGCACTCACTTTATAAACCCGAAATGATAGTTAAAACTGAACAGTGCCTGTGGTTAGGCCTAAATGCTATTTTCAAAAAGAAAAGAAAAACACATCTGCAGAGTAAATAGGGCATGCACTACAGCTTAGGCAAGTAGTGGTAGAATATTTTGTTCATTTTAGAGGACTGGCTTGTCTCTAGTCTGCACCCATTTTTCCCAGTTCCCAGAAAAGAGACCACACATTGTAGGCACATTGTGTACCAAACCAGAAACCCACCAAAGTGAAATATGCCAATGTTTTGCTTTTCATCCAAAACTAACAATAAAAAAATTGAAAGAAATTTAGATTTAGATGCTACATAGTTGTCAGTTAAAAGCTGTTATACTACATAATTTGCTGGATCTGATATCACGTGGCTTCTTAGTATTTGCAGCCTGGTAATACATGTATAATCCTGGCAATAAATTTGTGTAAATCTATAGTTTTTAGTTTGAATTTGTTTTTGTTTTTTACCAGTTGTGGTGCACGAGTGGTCACCATGACAACTAATTTTACGGATGATATTCTTTTTTACCTAATTGACCGTAATTAACTTGATTTTGGTCATTTAACAGAAAACACAGCATTTACAGTAAAGTTTGGTAAACCAAAAATGAGCAGTGAGCTTAAAAATAGTTGAAGAATGTTGATTAAAGTGGGAAGCTTTGGCAGATTAATTCATGTATTCATTGAGGTTGATCTATCATCTCTTTCATGGTCACTGGAATTTGGATTTAAACAACCTTTTGCATAATTTGTATGATTAAGGAGCTAGTAATATATTTTCTTTTCATGACTTTGAAAAAAAAAAGGAGTGGTTTTATGGAACTGAATCTTAAACAAATATTTCTTGGGAACTCAACCACTTGTTTTTTATGGGCGAGTGTGTTTTTTCTTGTTAAATTGACGTGGTCGCACAATTTTCTGAATTTTTCAGCAGCTGCTTGATGGAGCTGTTTTGACTGTGCAGCTTTATGGCAACTGGCCGCCCAGAGTGTCATTGTGCCGCCACAAGGTCTATGAGAAACAGGCATTAAAGTATGCACCGCAGTTAGCCATGTGGTCTGCCACATGGAAGGAGTGAAGAAAATCCAAAAATGTAGATGTAAGCTAAGCTTTAAATTGGCTCTTTTTTCTTCCTTACATTAATGATTCTTCTCCTTGACTTTAATCCTTACCTTGGGTGCCTTAAGTGTTCTAACTGCTGATGCAATTGTTGATATCATGTTTCATAATATAAATTTATTAGATTTAGGTTGGCACAAAAGTAGACATCCTTAATAAATCACTGAAGAACTTAAGGAAAAATGTGTGAAAAGAGATGAGGACTATAGGATGGAAAGGTGGACAAATGCAAGAAGGTACATGAGAAGAAATAGATGAGAAAAACAGATGTGGAAGAAAATTACAAAGGGGTGACGAAAAAGAGGAAAAAATACAAGAAGGTGTATTAACACTTGGGATTGGAATTGATAAGAATTTAAGGATGCCTGTTCTGTTATTGATATCATGTATCGATTAAATTCTTCACTGGGTTCTCATTGGCTCACTCATCAATAAAACAACATCACACTCATGCAAATTAAGTGTATGTTTTGGGTCAAATGTTTGTGCATGTTGGAGGTTTTTCCCCTCTTGGTTGTGATCAGTGTTGGGGTCGTTTTTCAAAAAAGTAATTATTACATATTTTGCACAGAACACTTTTCTTAAAAGTAATCAAGTACATTGCCTAATTACTCCAAGGAGAGAGTAATTCATTATGCTACTTGTTACATTACTTTCATGTTATTCTGTAAAATAGCTGAAACACACTAACTACCATTTAACAACATAAACAGGCCACACACCAACACAAATCCCTATAGCTATCCTGACAACCTGATCCTATGCATTCATTTCCCTTTAAGCAAAACAATCTGACCATCCTGGGCAAATAGTAAACAAAATTTGCAACCATCTTGACTGAGGCATCATGTGAGCGCTGTCTCCTGACATTAGCATAGCCAGAGTCATTTGCATTACACTTTTAATATGAAACAAATAACAAAGAGTAGCTTTGCAAGAAATTTGTGAAATAAAAAACCTCAAGTTGCACACATAGAACCAGGCAGTACACAAACCAATAAACAAGTCTGTGTTTCTACAACAACATCAAACTGTAAGCTGATTTAAACACAACTTCTGTATTTAGTTTTTAAGTCTCATACGATGGTCAATCCAACTGCCACAAAGTCTCTCCCACAAAACACCTTAATTATAATTATCATGATTATAAATCTACCTTTGTATATTTGGGTACTGTGCAATAAGAGCATATATTTTCAAATGAATAATGATGGTATGTTTCTGTCATTGTGACTGGTTCTGCTACATATTGGTGGATATGCTGGCTGATCTTCATGGTGGCACACCGGGGGCATAGTTCCAGATTGGATGTGTTTCTAGAGCCAGAACTTTTTTAACATCTCATATCTTTCAGGAAAGCACTTGTTACTGTGCTCAGCAGCCCACCCACTGCAAATTCTACTTTTTAAACTTTGCCTTAACTCATACAACACATTCCAAGTGTCTGGATGTGTTGCAAGTGGATTTTGTTACCTTTGGAAGGAGACAGATTAGCCCACAGACTGCTAACTGTAGTCTCCAGAGGAATCAAATGATACATGATGTAGCTGATATGCTCTGCTCCTTAGTAGTTTCCTAGAATTGGCCTTCCTGGTAACCCCCCAGAGAAGTTACCAAGAAGGCTCCCATTCTGACTTTCTCAGTGTTGTAGGTAAAAGAGCACTGTTTACCTTTTAAATGAATACTAAATCATGTGTAGAGTCAAAGTAGAGATGATTTATCTCTGCAGGGAAAGCTAATTTCTCTCAGGGAACAATAACAAAAATGATTTGATTGTAAGGAACGTACTTGATATATCTAAAAACAAAACAAAACAAAAAAACACATCACCTGGCAATAAAAACATAAAAAAACATGATCAGTTTCATAAAATCATTGCTTGTTTTTTCTTATCACCTCTATCTTAATGATAATTGGAGGATTAAGAAATAAAAAGCACTAAACAGTCACAGCTGTTATTTTGTTGACCCCTAATATTGTCCTAGTGCGGAGGCCACCAGCAGACAGGCTGAAAGTTATTGGTAGTGTAATGTATTTATGCTGGGGAGAATGAAGGTATATGAATTTAATCTTGTTTCAGTGTTGTGTTCCACATATTAACTCAACACCCACTTGACAAATAACTTCTGCACTTCACAAATAAAACTGATTAGACTCAGTTTTCTCCTCCTCCATCGACATTGTCTGTGACCAACAATGTAAAATATGCACTTGATATCACAAGCGCATGTACACAACACTGAGACGCAAATAAGAAACACCAAAATCATTTAAAGGAATGCCAGGAAAGCTAATGAAACAAGGAACTTTCTGTTACGTAACTGAGCTCTTGTGTAGCCGCAGGCATTTGTTTACTTGAAATTCTGGCAGGAGCAATATGTTGATGCAGAACTTTATTTTGATACATACATACAACAAGCAGAGCCTGATGGCTGAGGTCATAAGCATGAACTCAATCCAATCAAACCTTTAACCATATGCACTTAAAGTATTTGAATATAAAAATGTAAGTACATTTACTCATATAATATTTATAAATATAGTCACATTATCATATGGATAAAACATAAACCAACATTTTATTGAAAACAAAGCAAAAACAAACAAAAAAACAATCTTTTGGTAGGTTAAGACTTCAGTACAGTATTTATATTTGGCTTGTGCACAGGTTGTAGAGTCAGATTTAGCAGTAGCTGTTGAGGATTGTCCCTTATTGTACCTTTATGTGCAGAAACAATGTCACATTGGTGTCAATAATTACTGTTATGGTAAACTGAGTGGTACTTGTATAGCAAGTTTCTACTCCTTAAAATCCAAAACACAAGCCTCAATCGTCTAATCACAGACATTCGTACAAGTGCTTTTTCTAAGTGCTTTTAATCTAACTTTCACATAGACACACTCTGATGGATGCTTTGGCTTCAGTATTTTGCCCAAGGATACTTTGACTTGGTGATTGGAGGTGCCACAGCGCAAACCACTGACCTTCCAATTGGTGGACACCTTGTGCTACCTTCTGACACCTGTGACAGCTCTCCACCTAATTTGCAACCAGAAAATCAGAACACACGTGAGGCTGCAAAATTCATAGTATCTGTTCTTTTGTGTTTACAGGAGTGGGACAAACGTGAGGTCACATTCACCTTTAGGCACTGCTGCAAGTGTAGAGTAGAGACCATAAATTGTATGCAGACACTGTCATGTCACTTGTTGATTTGTGAAGTCTTGTTTTCTGACTGAAACAATAATATTTTAGATGTTCACCATGTGGTTGTTTTTTAGCCATGATGAATTATTTGGATGAGAAACTGCAATGCTAAGTAATACGCTAATGCTTTGTCAGGAAACAACATCCTCGGTCTGTGGATGCATTTCACAGACAGGGTGGCTGTGGCTAGTGTTATGTAATATACAAATGGGTTACAAGAACTTAACTTAACCAAAACCGAGGCACAGACTTCCTGTTCCTGTATAATTAACCACATAATAATACATATCATTTGTTAGATAAAAGTGCTACAGATGGTACTAATGCAAGAAAAATGGTCCAAATGTTCAGTGTTTTGATTAGAAGAGGTAAATGGCAGCATATAGCTGTCAGCTTTAGCTACCTGTCAGTCAAAGTTGATAAAAGGTGTTATATATAAAATGAAATATCCCCTGTACAGTTCTTTTTGTTGTTGTCTTGTTTGTTTGTTTTGCTGTAAACAGATTTGTTTGCCATAAATTGTCGTATTTTAACATGGAGAGTCTATGTGGATTGACTTGGATCACTTAAGGAAGAAGTAACAGGTGTTTTGGCATTTTCATGTTAACCTCATTTTTCAGGCTGCTGCTTGGTAGAAACATACAGACAAATCTTGATACACTCAGTAAAGGTATGAAAACCTGTGCAAGTTATTGTAAGGGGTTTATGATTGAGGTAGTCTAACTATAGACAAAACAGCTTGCATGTGAAAAAGAAATTTTAACGTGTGTGTGGATTGTGGTTTGGGACAGTCATTTTTCCACGCTGCTGATATAAAACCAAATGAAAACTCAGTAAACAGGAGTGGGGGAAAAAAGCAGTTCAGAAATGTTTTTATCTTCAGACGGCAATAAAGCTCCACTGTGGGAAAGAGACCTGAAATGTGAGTGGTTAGGTTTGGAAGCTACGGATGTTTTTGTAGAACTAATAAGACCACAAACACCAAGACAAACAAATCATTGACAAGAGGATGGTTTGGGATGACAAATTGCAGTGTTACTTGAATATTACCTATGAGTTAACGTTACTCTTCAGGCTAAGAGTTTTTTTTTATTACATAAGGAAGTAAAAGTAAAAATAAGTCTTTCAAGTATTGCCAGTCTTAGTGTTGGTTGTCAGTATGGGAAACTGAGTGTATGACTGAAATTGTCAAACTGAACAGCAAGTGGTCTGGAATGTTAATTGGGTTAGTGTTTGGCCTCTACTTCTTCTTATGATGTGCTATCTGTTGCAAATGGCAGCTTGATTTGATTTAAATTGATATGAGAGTGCAAAGTGACTTGTTGGTCTGTTATAATGAAGCTGGTTAAGGATTGTTTTTGGTCTTTAATCTATCTTCACAGTCCTGACTGTATGCAAGTCTGAATGCTTGTGGTGGATTTGGCTTGCTTCTTGGACGATTCATTATTTTCTGTCTTCTGGTTACAGTGTAATGGCACTGACAAAGTGTTTAGGTCAAGAGCTGTAATTGGCTTTATGCACGAGACTATCCATTATACAACTCTCTAACCACAGTATTTACTGCTTTCTAGGCAGTAAAACTGAAATCCTCACTGAGACAGGGGAAAAAAAAGATGTATACACACAAACAGGTCAGCTCAGTTATGCTGGTGGATGGCTTTGTGGATAAGCCTCTCGAAATGAAAAAGCTAAACGTGCCCTCAAAACTTTGATTAATTTCAGACTAAAATTAAATCACAGCTGCCAATTAATAACAATGTTGTTGTTCAGAATACAGCGCTTATTTAACTTGCTTCAAACTACTATATGTTAGAGTAATTTATGTAATGAGGAATTTATGTCTAATCTCTTGGGTTAGGATTAGCAATTTTTAATCATACATATTTTAAATACTGAACCAAGTGAAAAGTGTTTGACTCACAGCTAGCAACATGAAATTTCAATTTAACTTCAGGGAAATTTGAAGTTGATATGCTTAAACGACACTCGTTTGTAGGTACTGTTCTGCACTGTGACGGCATTACATGTACCAACACACTTTTAAGCTCTAGCTAGCAGGTATACCATGTTTCTATTCCTATTCTCCTATTTTCCTTTCTTTTGTAATCCACATCTCCCTGATATGTGATGATCCTTTCCCCCTCAACAGGTTAGTAGGTCAGAACACTCATCACATCAGAGTGCACCCATTCTGTGCAGTTGTGTATACACACACAAACACACACACAGATGTCTGGTCTGATTACAGGTGACCTATATTGCTCTCTGTGATTCAGGGTGATGCTGTGATTTTCAGCACTCTCTGCTGTCACTCTGCTTTGTCTGTCTTTCTCGATTTCTTCTTCTGTTGACAGAAAACACATTCCTCTTATCTTTTTTCAAGCACAAAATGATGAATCGCCCAAACTCTTACATATATATATTTGAACCAGAAAAGACTGAACATTTTGTTTTGTCAAGCTTTGTTGAATCTAACAGCTTTTAATAAAACTGAACCTAGATAACTACGCAAACATGATTGTGTCACATGATAATCTGATAATTAAGACCTATTTAAAACATTGTTTATTATTTTTAATGCACTATAGATCTCTTTCTAGCTTACCAAAACAACACCTTTCTTACATTTTCTTTTCCAATCGCTCAGCCAAGTAAAATGTGGCTTTCCTGCAGAGCTCTTTGTGGACCTAACCTCCTCATCCTGACTTCAGTAATACTTAAACAAACAAGTAATTGCCATCTAATATCTTGTTCGCAGCAGGGAGTGGGCAGAGGAGAGGGAGATTTTGCATGAGGGATTATGTATCCGGGGAGAAGCAAAGCAATTCTTTCTTCCTGTTTAGCCTGTTGTCATATCATATCAGCTCTTTAAGAAATAAAAATATTGACCCTTTTAAAAATGGCATTTAAAAAAAAAAAAAAAAAGCTCTCTCAGTTATCTCTAGAAAATTCTTGCAGTAAAGTAAGCAAACAAAACCTCTTATTGACACATACAGCAATGGTAAATTTCAACACTAGACACCAGCAGGTCCAGAGCAACATATCGTTGCAGAGAGAGTAGCGGTTACACTCAGCTGAGCCTGTCTCTTTAAGAAAGAGGGGCTTTTAAGGTAGGGTAACCAGTACTTGGTTTTCAGGTACAGTAAAGGGTACTTGAGAAGCAGGCATGCTTCTCATTGAACACTTGCTTTGGTTTCTACTGTGGAAGAATCTGCAAAAGTTATATAATGAAGCTGGAAGACAAATACTGCTTGTTTACACTGCAGACACTAAGCAATATACCCTCTAAAGGCTTCAGTCTGTCTTTAGTTGTTACTGGGTTAGTCACCCAAAATAATGAAGCACCATACTGTGAATATGAATATTTGAAAGATGCCAAAGTTCTTTGTGGGGCTGCAAAGTCCGGAGTATAATTAATTGTTTGTGCATTTGGTAAAAATTGTCGTTTTAATTGGTGTTTAATACTCTGAGCATGTGGTTATAGCCACAGTGGAATACAGACAACTGCTGTTAATCAGTTTCTAGTACAGTGCAGAATAAAAGGCTAATTTGTTATGTTTACTGCCACTGTGCAGAAATTTGTTTACACATAAAAATTTCTTTGTTATTGAGTTGATGTAGGCATTATGCATTATGCAAAGCTGAATATATACATTGTATAGTAAGTTCTCAAAGCTGTCCCTAGTGAGGTGTATGTCTTATATAGATAATGCTGCATTTGCAGCTATGAAACACTGTATGGTTTGTGTGTGTGTGTGTCTGTTTATTTCTTATATTTGGCTGATATTGGAAGTACATCTATTTTGACACTGCTCACTCAAACTGAACAGTTGATTGAATGTTTTACAGCCAGCACTCATATCATAGAGGCCCTGTTTACCCAGCGCATTCTTCCACCCACCTCAGCTGTCAGCAGACCAGCCGCACTGGTATAACTTTACACTCAGCTGACTGATGGCAAAATGAAACTGCCCATTTACTGCTCTTCTCTCTTCTCTTATTCATGTAGTTACACTGTTGAGGTGGATCATTTTCCTCAGCACACCCCCTCTCTTGTCCTACTTGCCCTGTCAACTTCTGTTAAGGATAGCAGGTAACTGAAACTGTCTGAAAACGTGACAGCGTGGTTACAGGCCTCCAGCTCCTGTTTCTAAATATGCTGAATAATGATTTTCAAATGAGAAATTTTTGTTTTGACTTTTTTTTAAACTGACTGGGGTTGGTGATCACTTAGCTTTAACATCACTCTGTGTTCTTGGCTAGCTTAGCTTTAGCATGCTATCTGTGCAGATGCTTGCAAACAGCTAAAGTTGTGTTGACAGCATAATGCAGTTGTTTCTGTCCTGGATGTTGTTTCCACTTTACCATCCCACTATTGCTCTTTTGCGCAGTAAAAATAAAAGTAATGTCTTTATCAACACTACAAACTGCACCACTATTTTCCTTATTACCCTGTTGCTATTCGTCATATCTTTTTTCACTGCTTTAGGGGTCATAAAATGTTTAAACTGAAACCAGTTGTTGAATCAGTGTCTTTGTGGCACATTTGTACTGTTGCATCCATAAAACCATAAATACTCTAATAACAACTAGATGAAGTCTGAAATGCTGTAAAATGTAAAAAAGCAAAGCTAAGAAGGGGTAAGCATTTTTTACATTCATTCCATCTTCTATCCAGTTGCACTCACAGTTACGCTATGTTGTATTTGCAACTTACAGTAAATCTACAGCCATACATTTTTGTTCACTGGAGAGCCTCTTTTCAGCCACAACATCAACAGCATATACCTAATATTGTCTTGGAAACACTTTGCTAAGAGGCTGCAGATCTTTTGGGTCCTTTGGGTTGTATGGTTGGGCCTCAGTCTTGTTATGGCACATCCTAAGGATGCTGATTAGTTTGGGATCTAGGGAGTTTTGAGGCCGGTCCCTGCCTTGGGCTCATTGTTATATTGCAGTGTGGGGAAATTTTCCTTGTCTTTAGGAAGTGTAGTTACCTTGGGAGTAGACTGGACAGAGGTACCTGTTCTGGAACTGTAGTTTGGTGCGTGATACATCTGAAACATACAGGTATGATGGGACCCAAGGCTTTATAACTGAAGACTTTATCATACTGAGACAATAAATGTTACTCACTTCACTTGTCTGTTGGTTTTTAATGTTGTGGCTTATTAGTGTAACTGCAACATCAAAGTATTCAGGGCTCTAAAATATCACTAATTCTAATTTTTTTTCAGACAGCAGCTGCAACAGCTACTGCATATCCTGTCCCATAAGATTAAACCCAGCCGAGATGAAAAGATGTAAAGACACACTACAGCACTTTTTTGCCATCTGTTTTACTAATACATTATACTTGTATTTAATTTATGGATTCCTGGTGTTAAGGCCAGTGCACATGTTGATAAAGGTGTGCAGGTGTGATCAGTGGATTTTTGACATAAATTAGAGCACTTGTATGAGACATATTCCTGTGCTCTTTAGTTAACATGCAGGATTTTACTTTTCACTTATTGGTGCTGTCTTTGAGCTCTAGTCTTAAATTTATATCTTGGGTTAGTTGGCTGCATTCTGTGACTTTGCTGATTCAGGAAGACAGAACACAGTGACCTGGCACTTGATTTGTGCACTTGTGTGTTTCTCTGTGTTAGATACATTGTAAGATAGAAACCGTGCGGTTGGTGTAACTCTTTGGCTCTTAATTTTGCTCCATGAAGGCTTATAGTTGTGACACTTTTGTTGTGTCCTCAAATAAAACTGAGTTGAAGTGTTTTGTTTGGTAAAGTTGTAATCTATTCTGTTCATTATATCTGCAATTAAAAACATGCAACATAGATGTTTGCCAGAACAAATTCTGAATAAATTAGACTAAATTAGACAGAATGTGTTTGGATGAAGCAGAGCAAGTCAGTTCCTATTGTCTTCAGTGCATCTATCAGACTGAAAAACACAAGGACGGGAGCTAGAAGAAAATAATGACGAGGAAAACAAATCCACAGATGAAAAACTGAACAAGAAATCATGTAGATATTGAAAGTACTACTAGAACAACTGGAAGTAAGCAACAGATGCTTTACTTATTCCAAGTTAAAGGGAAAGGGATGAGATCATGTTATAAAAAATGAGGTTGTCAAAGTCTGAAGAGGATTCTGCATTTATTAAGAGGCTGCCTTGTATTACAAATAAAATTGTTTTTAAAATCTCAATCTGGCTTGGTAATGTCACAGTGTTGTGATGAGGGACTTAGATGCAGATCACTGCAGGCAAATATCTAGACAAAAAGTGAGCCATGAGCAAAAAACACAAAGGGCATCTGGACTGGTATACTGGGACACATCGCTGGGCTGATGTGTTGATATAATTTTATTTTATTATCATAATTATTCTCTTTTTGTCAATATAATTATGCTGGCCGTGGGCCATGTTGAAGGGCTGCTGTGCATGGCTCTGAAAAAGCTGGGGCAGAAAAGCTAAGAGAGAAAATGAAAAAGAAACTAGAAATAAATACAGCAAAATGTGTCAAATTAACCAACATGTCGGAGCAGCTGCAGCTTCTGCTGATCCATGAACAATAGTACCTGCAAAAACTAGTAAAATTAGTGAAATTATTCCTATTATATATTGTGATTATGTGACTTATTATGCTATTTCTGTGTTTTCCATATACTACTGCACTGTTTTGACCAATCATTGTGGGCCATTTGGACCACAAATGCCAGGGCTGAATGTTTTGTCCTGGTCCGGACCTGATGCAATGCAACACCTTAACAAAGTACACAGGGCGTACTGAACTAAGGGTACAAGACATCGGTACAGAGAATCAGGAAAATACAATTTAAAGTAGGAGCTAAGAAAAAAATGGTAAAGAAAGGAGGCACCAAAATAAGAAGGACGTAGACCAGAAACAGCTTAGAAGAGCTTAGAAAGAAAGTGACTGGACTGACTTCTTTCTTTCTTTCATGAAGACCTTTCATCTCTCATCCAAGAGCCTATTTATTTAAAAAATTGCCACTGAAAAAAATAAAGAGTGATAAAGAAAACAGGTCAGAGAGTTCAACATGATATTATGCTTTGTATGTTTAAATGAGAAATGCAGATTTGTCCTTAATGCCAGTGCACTTTTTTTTCTCCACACATTCTTTCCCACTCTCTTCAGGATGCATTCTCACCCCCCAGCTGTGGTCAGTAACGATCAGTTACACTGATGTTTGTGTCTGTGCGTGTTCTGTGTTGTGAAGCTTGACTCACATATCTTTAATACATTTAAAGACATGACATTGGGGCTGTCAGCTTGACCTAAAACTCATATATGATTGTAATTCCCATGTCCCATGTCCCCAGGAGATGACTGAACAAAGAGAGGATCCAATTTCTGTATGTTATCTCAGAACCTGGACTGTCTCCAAGACCAATAGACTACATTAAGACCCACAGCACCATTCTCTGGATTTAGACCACTGTGCTACTTCAAATGTTTTGAATAAAATAAAAGAGAATATAACTGAACTTCAACACTATTGTAACAAATTTCACCTGAGGATTTACTTTAGGTTATGCACAGTATGGGTATTTCTGAGACAAAAACAAAGCAATTTTCACCTCAGCAGGGGTGACTCATGAGGACAGAAATTCATCTGCAGCTGTTCCAAGATGAAGTGTAATGTATTGTCCTACATGCCACCTCAAACAGTGCATCACACAGTCACATTATAACAAGTCAAAGAAGAAAGGGTCATATATGCGTGTGTGTGTGTGTGTGTGTGTGTGTGTGTGTGTGTGTGTGTGTGTGTGTGCGATCCTTAAACTCAGGTCCTCATGGCACTTTGAGGGTTTTGTGCAGTCTTTTGGCTGATCCTAGGACTGCACTGTTCTGAACAGTGACCTCTGATATGGTTCTCTTCTGCACTTTGTCATCCTCTATGTCTGGTTTGTTGGCCAACAGTTGCTTGTCTGTCTGGAACTGGAAGTTCCACAGGAGCTTCACTGTTGCTCTAAACCACCTTTGGTGGTATCTTTTCTGTCACTTCTAATCTATATGCGGCACAGATGTTTCTGTACTCTAAGTGCATTATTCCTATATGCTTCAATAAGACAGTCATAGTCCGTGTTTCATAGAAACACCAGCTCATCAGCTTTAATGACTATCAGCCCATAGCCCTTATTCATCAAAACTTTCATCACATCCTCCCTGCCTGTCACCATGGACCCTCTACTATTTGCATACCGCCCCAGCAAATCAACAGATGACACCATTGTCCACTTGCTGCTCTCCATTTTTGCCCACTTGGACACAATGAAAGGGGCTTATTCTAGACTGCTATTAATAGATTACAGTTCAGTATTTAACATGATATTTCCCTTCAGGCTGGCAAATAACTGAGTGACCTTAGCTTGGAGATCCCATGTAGGTGGATCCTAAGTTTCCAGACTTGGTGATCATACTGGCTGACCACCTAGTGGCTTCTCACCTTCAGCACTGTACTCCCCCAAGATTTGGAGTTGAGCCTTCTTCTGTACTCCCTCTCCCTATGACTGTGTGGCTGCCTCATGACCATCTGAAAGGGGAGCTGCACCTGATGGACCACTTGACCTTCAGCAGGATAATCCATTCACCTGAGAGAAGTGCCAACCCCAGCCTTCACAATGAGCAGGTCATATACATTGAATGAACCAAATCAGCCAGGCGGATCATAAGGGATTCCATTCACTCTAACAGAAGACTGTTCTTTATGCTCCCATCAGGGAGACACTACCATGTGCTGGCTATGAAGACAGTAAGAAGGAAGTAATGAGGAGGGGCTTTTACTCCTAAACCATCAGGGCAAGTCCACCTGACCCACTATCTACGACTAGTCAGCTACTCTATTACTAAGTCCTTGACTATAGTGTTGATACTAGTTAGTTAAGTTAGTGAATATTTGAATAAATAACTAAATAAATGAAATTCATCTCCATTTGTCTTCTTCAGTGTCTTCTTTATTTGTGTACAGGTGAACTTTTACATATGCGTTTAAATGCACTTTATATTTATACAATGATATATGTGGCAAATAAATCTGAATTTAACATGGTCTCTATTCACATCCTTTATATAAAATCTATGGTTTCATCCCAAGAAAGCTGTGTTCAACACATTTTAACAAACACTTCATTCACGAGGTACCTCGAGAACAATGAAAACTGTCATCTGAGTAGAATTTTCATTAGATCCCACAAAGTAGTCGAGTCAGGAACACATTTTTAGCTTGACGTGGTCTCTGCACAGTTTTTACAACACACACTGTGTTCTTTCAAACATAATGTTGGACAACAGAATGAATGTATAAGTATTACCTTCCCTCATATTTCAAAAAAAGAGCTCAACTTTAGGGAATAACCCACACTTGGTATCATGGGAAAAAGCAAAATGTAAGGGCTTTGATACCCTCAACTGAAACTTGCGGATGGTATTTCTTCACCTGCATTGCATGCATGTTAGTCTTTTATTCCAGTATAAAAGGCAACGGGTAAGATACAAACTAATTTCCCATGCAATCCACTAGAGAAGCAATGAATGTTGCCATATTGCCTGAAAAAGTAAATGAAAGTATTTTTGGTTGTTTTGCTTTGTCTTCTCTTGCAAGTTTTAGTCTGACCTATAGGTGAAATAAACAAAAAAGCTTTGACTCCACTAAGGACACTGAGAGATAGCTCTAAATCAGCTCTAAATTCATCTTGCACTGTACCAAGAACCTAAGGGCATTGGGTTGAACACTCTGTAAAGGTTCTGATGAAAGGTTGCTCTGCTGTGAGATTAATGGCTTTTATGGTCAGCCCATATTATTCTGCCTCAGCAAGAGCTAGGCTATTTTAAAAAAAAAAAGAAGTTTTTTTTTTACTGAAAAAAACAAACAAACAAACAAACTGGAAAGTGTTAGTTCAATTCTGGCAATTAGAGAGGTCAGGATTTATCCTGGGCATTAAAATCTGGCTCACAGCCAATTTTACCAGTTTCTACCCAGAGTTTGGGTTTAGGTCAGAGGAAGCCAAGTCAGCACAAAACTCTTTTAGCAATACTTTTTTCACGATTATTTTCCCAAATAACTTGGTAGATAAGCTATTCTCTTGAGATTTAGTGTTACTCAAAAAAACAATCGAACAATGCAAAATGGAAAGACTTTATGCCCTTTCTACATGTAGATGCAAGACCTTGTATGAACTGAGGATGAGAGATGTGTGACGGTTTTGGCCTTACTGCTGTAGACTGTTGTTGTTGACTCTTGTGAAAGCACAATGGGACACAGTACTGTGCCAGCTTGGCAACCTGCTAATTTGATCAGACTTCGGTAGGTGTTAAATTATATGACAGTCATGTGTGGGGGTGAGACTGTGTGAAAGAAACTTTCAGAGTGAGCTAGAGGTGAAAAAAAGAGAAAGAAAGGGATGAACTGCTGACAAGTGCTAGCTGTTTCTAAGTGATCCAACTGGCTGTGATGATGTTATCTCATATTCTGTTCAAGGACGGTCATAGAAACACACGGCAGTAACGAGTAACATGATCTTCCAGAATGCTAGTTAAATAGTTCACTCATTTGTTATTTAGTTCTGAGAAGCAACTATATCATGTGTCTGTTGTATAGAAATAGCCCAATGAATGAAAGAAAAACTAGAATAAAAAGGATTTTACATGCTGCAATTATTTTCTCACCAATAGGAGACAGAAGTTGGAATCACTTGATTTAAATTTTAACTGCCATAATTCTCTTCTGGCATAATTGTCAGTCAGCATGGAAGCTGAGGTTGCAGAGGTTTAAAATGTTATGTTTTAGTCAATCTATCATATCTAATAACCTTTTTTTCCCCCTCAAGGAGATAGTGACTATTAACAAAAACAAAGCATTTGAGCACTTTAAAGCTTCAGAAAAGGAATATACATATATATATATATAATGATAGTAAAGGGGAAAAAAGCAATTAAATTTACCAAAAAGATTTAAATAAATAAAGGAATTAAATAATAATGACGACATGTTGAGTGACAGGGAGTGAAAAGAGGTGACTGGAGGAGAAGTGCTCAGTGCATCACAGTGTATCACATGATGTCCTGCAGTAGTCTGAGCTGGTAACACTAGATCTAAGAGATGGTTCAGGGTCACCTTATCCAGTCCTAACTATAAGCCTTATCGAAAAGGAAAGTTTTGAGTCTAATCTTAAAAGTAGAGCGGGTGCCTGTTTCCTGAATCCAAACTGGGTGCTGGTTGCACAGGAGAGGGGCCTAAAAGCTGAAGGTTCTGCCTCCCATTCTACTTTTAGAAACCCTAGAAACCACAGGTCTTCGAGTGAAGTGCTCTTTCAAGATAATATGGTACTATGAGGTCTTAAAAATATGATGGGGTCTGATTATTCAAGACTTTGTATGTGAGGAGAAAGATTATAGATTTGACTCTGGATTTAACAGTCAACTGGAGGCTTGATAGATAGGCCTGATAATAATAAATTACAATAGTTCAACCTAAAAGTAATAAATACATAAACTAGAGTTTCAGCATCACCTCGATATAGGATTTTACTAATTTGAGACATTGTGCAGATAAAAGAAAGCACCTGTGCCTGTTTCTGTATTCTATTTAGATGTCATTTGGTACAATAATAATCTGAATCAAATAGAAATTATGTTACAGCACTTTCAGAAAGACATCTAGTGTGCTGGAATTGTTTTTCCAGTGTTTCCAGTGTGTCATCCACTACTGGAAAATCAAATGCTAAGAAATGGTCAGGAAAGTCTTCAGTCTTTAGTTTCTATGCCACCTATCAGGACAAGATCCCCCAATGAGGCTGCAACTCTTCTACGTCCTCCTGAAGTGTGGAAACACTACAGTGAAGGATACATCTGTTAAGAGGAAGAACTAAAATTAAAAAGTTTATAAAAAAATCCAAGTCACATAACAGTTTGGGTCTAGAGAAAAGGTCAAAAGTGAAGAACTAAACTCAGGTATGATACAGTATCATAACAAGCCTATAAATTCATTGTAATGGTTGGGCTGGGTCCTATCTCAGCTGTCACAGGGCAAGAGGCAGGGTACACCCTGGTCACCATTCGAATATTAAACATTATATTATATTAAACATAAACTTTATATTCCAGACAACGCCCTATGATGTACCACAGTCAGGGCATTTCCACTAGCACTTTCTTTACTGAAGTGTGCTGCTTGTCTTCTCTTCATTCCTGTATTGACATCACCCTGGGAGCATATACAAACCTTGGCAGAAATTATGGACTCCCCACACTTGGAGGATGTTCATTTAGCTGTTTTACTTCAAAGCAAAAAAATAAGAAATCATAGACATTACACTAAACAGTTTTTACTTCTATGCTTTTCTTTTCTAAGCATCTGTTTTGTTTGAACTTGCTTCAAACAGCTGAAAAAAACAACACCTTTTGCCAAACTTCAATTTCCTTTGTGAAGGATCGAACAGATTTCTATAATCCTTTCAATCCTTTCAATTGTATAATCCTTTGTTTTAACTGACAGCTGTCTTGTTCCTTTTAGTCAGCCAGGTGCAAGATCTCATTATGGCCTGGAAACAGTCTTTTAAAGACAGACTATTTCGTGGGTAAAATTAATGTATTTTAAACTGCTAGAAAAAAAAAATCATTTAAATGACAAGCTATGCATTTCCAAGATCAAAACTTGATTCCACTGTTTATAATCAATATTATTGCTGGGTGTTACTGAAGATCTGAAGCTTGTCTGGGGTGGGCACAAAGCCTGCTAATCCCCCTGCCTGCTGCAAATCATCTGTGGAATGCTATGATGACAGACGGCACCACATGCTAGTCAGAAGGTTATCTAAACCACAGTCTATAGTAAGTAGCAAATTTCAGTACTAAGCACCATGTGGTATATTTGCACTTTAAAACTGGTAATTTTATTTATAGTTAAATATATATATTATATTATATTATTATAATATATGTTGTTTCTTTTCATCAGTGGCTTCAGGTAACTGTTGTTGTGACGTGGCACTATATAAATAAAATTGAAGTGACTTCACTGTAATCCCTAACAGTTGTTCTAGCTCATAACTAATAAGCTCATAACACTCAAATGTCGTTTTGTAGTTGAGCAAACTATAAAGTATTGAGCTCTGTTGGCTTTTATGCAACTTTAATTGAATAGGGCTCAATATTTTTTAGCTAATTTGTTTGGAACGCTCAAAAAGTTTAAGAAGCATATATTAGTGACGTTCTGGTGGGTGGAGTCTTATCGCTCCCTCAGGAAAGCTGAGTCAGCCATCTTGGATTTACCTTGGTGCGGGAAGATTTGGCCAGCCCGTGTGGATTAAGAGTCCCCAACTTCAACCCCCACCACGACCACCACCTTAATTTTTTTTTCATCAACTGCCCTAAATTTGGTAAGTCTAACGTGTTTTTGTTTTGTTTAAATTTAATTTCGATAAACAGTCTTTTTATTTTTACTGGAAATATATTCGTACATTGTGCACAGTGAATGTTTGTTATAAATAAATTGAATCCAAGTAATTGTAATTTTAGAAGTTTTCGAATGTGACAAATACATAGTGTTATTTCAAATTACAACGGTGTAACGTTTTGGCGGTTTTCCGTGGGGACAACATTTCCCATAATGCATTGTATTCTTGCCCGGAAGTTGACGGTGGCAGTTCTAGCTCCATGCGTTTGAACTTTCTACTAAAACTTTCTACTGTCCGTTTCTACCGGTTGTTGTATTCGCCGGTAATGCACGTGCGTATTGTGAGTATACTTATTTCAATAAGTGTCCGCGTTACACAGTCAGTAGTTTACGCTGTAGAGCTATGTGTGTGTGTGTGCTAGCATGAAACGAACAATGCTAAACAAAATGAGTGTGTTATCATGATTAGACACGTTTGTATTTTTTCGTAGTCTCAAATATGTGTTTGTGAGATAATCTCGAAATCCTTTTAACAGTTTAGAGGGGTATTCCACTAAGCGAGCTCTACAAGTCAAGGCTGGGCAGTGGGTCCATGAATAAACTGCCTCACTCCTGCAGGTGTCTTTCCATACTTCCCATCGTTCAAGTGAGGCTATGGACTTGTGTACGTTGTTTGTATCACCTTTACTCTCCATAAAAATTAATGTGTTTTTTTTGTTTTTTTTCCAGGAACCAAAAGATGGCTGCTGCCCAGAAGCATGTGCTGCGTGTGTATGTTGAACGAGACACCGCCCTGAAACTTACTCTACTTGAGCGACCAAAGTCAGTGGAGGAGCTGAAAGAAATAATTCAAGAGAGGTTCAAGCCAAGACTGAATGGGGACTTTAGCCTTCACTCTGTCCTCATGGACACAACCTATGCCCTATGTCGCCAAGAAATTGTTGGAGCTCCACGAGTGAGAGACGTCGTGGACAGATGGCCAGCCCTACTTATGGAGTCACAGGTAAAAAATAAAATATAAAATATGTATATGTCTGTCTGTCTGTCTCTTTACTGTTCTCCCAGTTTTTAAAAGTCTAGATTTTCAAACAGTTTACCAAAAAGCAAATGACAGATGTAAATGACAACACATCACTCTGTGACGTATTTTCTTTCCCCATTCACAGTAAACAAAGTCTCTAGAAGTTTATTTATTTAAATTTCCTTTAGATAACATTACAAAGAATGACGAATAACTTTCTATTTTGGCCTTGGTTCTGACTAGAATTGCTCTGGTTTTGCTAACCTGAGAACTTTTTTAAATACATTCACATTTCTGTTCCTAATTCATCTTTGTTCATTTCTGTGTATTTCTGTTCATGTACAGGTGGTTGCAGAGTTCCACCGAATCAAGAATGTTAACCTGCGCACTCAATTCTACAAGGAGCTGGACAGACACACGTCTAGACTCATCACTTTGTTTCGAGACAAGCCCATCAAGACTGGCAAGATTGAGAGGAGCTAGCAAAGCTCATGAGAATTTATGACATTCAGGTAAATTTTTCATTTCACATGATTCAGAATTACATTAACAGATGGTTTGTACACAGGTGTAAGAAGCCATAGTGTCTATTGCTTCAACTGTGCCCCGCGATTAAGTGATTATGCCATGGATACAAGGTTGTCATTTTAGGAGAAGGACATCTTGACAAAATGTATCCTTTCAAAAAGTGTTGTGTTAAAAAGATTTATCAGCTTCAATTTAAAGAAGTCCAAACAAGTACTGTTTTTGTAAAATTGGTTTACATTTGGAAGTTTTTCCTTTGTGAGTTGTTGATGTATTTACAATGGAAACTTATTAATTTAAAATGTGTATTACTAAAAATATGGTTATCCAAAATACTGAATTTACCATCTTTAGCCCGTTACACAAAAAGTTTGGACACCCCTGATCTATAACAATGACAATCAGAACATGGCTATCCAACACTTTGTTTTTACTCTGCATTTGTGTAAATACTATTCTAATAGATATTGTATGTTCATCTAGGAACAGCGTGATGTAAATACAAGACGGGCCCTCGCCCGTCCTTCGTGCACTTCCTGTGTACCTGCGTGAAGATGCCTCCACTTTATTCAGGACTTGTGATGTAAGTGTACTGCCCTCAGCATCAACCCCTTTGCCTAGCTGTTCAGTCGAATATATCACTCAGAACTCAAGGAGAACCAGGGTGTATATCAGGAAGGAGGTTCAAAACTGTCCTCATCTGACTTGTTTTCTCCCATATATCAACTATTGTTGAATAAGATTGCAAGAAGATTGTTACGCATAAACCAGAAAACATGAAAATAGTTGAAAGATTATTAAACAAAAACAAATCCACAGATAAAAACTCTGTCCCTTTTAAAATTCAAGTGTTCTATTTTTTGGGAGGTGCCATGTTGTGGTCAGAGAAATGTTTGGTAAATAACAAAAGCAAATATCTTGACATATATTTATTATTGAAAACATTTATTTAAACATATGTTTTGAAACCAAACCCAAATTAAGATTATTGTAATGCATCATGATGTACCAAATTAAATCGTTGACATTATAATCCTAAAAGAAACGTGCGACTTATGAAGATTCACACCTCTAATCAATAGCATGATTTGTGTCCTTGAGGGGCTGAACTCATTGTTGTATTATTTGTGTTTTGCAGTCAGCAGATGGTCCAGACCTCACTGTCACTCCTGTGGCTCTGCTGAAAGTTGTCATGGATGACACTACTGATTCGGCCCTCTTCAGTCCCAAAAGCATCTGCATTGTCGTTGAGGATGAAATACTTGTGACTGATGCTGAAGAATGATTTGTTCAATGAGTGAATCACTCAGAATGGACTACTTGTTGAGCTGAGTATTGAGGAAGCTTTTTTTTTTTTTTTCCTAATCATTTGGCTCTTCTACTTCAAATTTAAAGTGAATGACTGCTCATTTCGTGGACTATTCATGTTTAACGTTTTGTTGCCTAATACCTTAATGCACTGCCTTGATGTTTGTTACCTATGAAGTACAGCAGTGGAAACCAGTACATTTTTTTTATGTATTTTTAAAATAAGTGAGCTGCAGCTGTCAAGGTACAGTAAGTGCTAAATGCCTCAATGTTCTAATAGCTGCAATTGCTGTTAATACTGAAAATGTTATTTAATTTTAGAATTGAGATGGAGACCCTTGGAGTCTTTTTCTTTTGTTTTATTTATGAAGCACTTTTTTATGAGTGAGCTCCGTTATCTGTGCCTTTTTAAAAGCACATTGTGTTTAATAAAAAAAGTTGTTAAATTGTTAGTGTTGTTACTTTCATGTTTTCTAACACTTTTAGCTGATTATAATTTACTGGGCAAACAGTTTAGAATTATTCGTAAATGTATTTCCCACAGTATTTTAAAAATATTTATTAGATTTTAAGTGTTATTTCCCATATTATAAGTTAGAAAATATGAAAAAGTTTGAGTTTATTTCCCACATCGTATGAGTTGGAATATGTAAAATATTTTGAGTGTATTTTCCACCTTAATTAAGTTAAAAAATATTAAACATTTTGAGTTTATTGCTCCCTAATTATAAGTTGAGGAATATCAACATTTATAAGTTAACATTGAGGTGATTTAAGGCAACTGCAACTGTAATTTTTATTTTAGTTAAACTTAAAACTTTTAAAAACATCACTAAAAAATTGTTGTGTAATCTGTTACACAACAATTTTTGAGTTCTGTGAACTTATTAGGTTTTACAGTGTTGAATTAACATACAAACAAAAGGAATTATTTGACTTTGAAGTACTCAAAGGTTTTGAGATATACAATAACAATACAACATGCCATTCATTGTGCGCTCATTCTGAGCAGCTGGTTATTAGTTTCAAAGCAAGAAACGTGGGAAGATATGAAAACAACAGAAAATATGCATTACTTGTTTCGAAATCTGATCAATATTTGTGCTACTTTCCTTCAGCAGTGCAGTGGAGAAAACTTTTATAATATTAGATCTGAGATAGCTGTTCTTACCAACATATGATTATGTTTTAAAGATAAATAGTCTCTAGCAGCATTTTTTTTTTTTTTTTGAAGGGCAGCAAAACTTGGTCTCAGACGAGAGTCGATCCAAGTCTCCTGGCTGAACAAAAGTTCTGTAAAGGAGGAACTAGCTACATATATATTAACTACCTACATTACTGTTTACGCAAAAGACTTGGTCTGCACTGAAAGCCAGTCCTGAAATTTTTGGGGGTAGTAATCAGTGGTTCCCAACCACAGACTGGAAACAGTGAGACAGAGACCAGGAAGCAATATCACCACAAGCTCAATTCTGAGGTTTTCTTTCTTTCCAGCTACTGTAATTTGTAACCTACAGATTATATCAATAGGGTCATGAAGGACAGTTTCATTACTTCACAGACAACAAAACTCAGCTTTAAATATTAGCGATATGAACAAGGGTATATTGTATTGATTTTTTTTTCTTTCATACTATTCTGTTGTATCAAAACACGGCACAATGGCTCCTTTTGGGGGTTGTTCTCTGTAGGGTAAACACACTATGAAAGCTCAACAATGCAAACCTTTCAAACATGTTCCTGTTTCAGATTTATTCTTATATAAAAGAGAATACCAAGAGCATTCAACCCGGAATGCCGAGCTAAAATCATTTACAGTATTTTTATGACTGCTTTGTACTTTCTGGGAAATTCCACAGACATACAAACAGCTATAAAACATCAATAAAATTTAAAAAAAAATCTATGTAAATTTCATTCTCTTTTCTATCTTAGATTTAAGTTTAACATCAGAGTATGTTAGAGTATGTTGCTGTACATTAAGTCTTTTGAGGCCCTTGCACAGGTAACACTATTATCTATCTAAACTCACACAAATTTGAAATGGCTTTGAAACCTATCCTTACCCAAACAAGGATCAGATGTTGCTTCTCAGCCATTGATTTTCCCACACAAAATACACAAAGCTGTACTAAGTAAGCCAATTCATTTCTTTATTCATACTCAAAGAGCGAGAAGTTACGTAGGCTTAAGAATTAATAAAACAATTGACCTACTTTTATTCCTGTAACCTGGGAAGACATAAATGGATGATGCCCAGCAAATAATCTGAGCAGCAAATAATTTTAAAACCTTTGCTTGTTTGTACAACTTTGACATCTCTGGAGAATTAGAAACTGTTTACCAGTCATGGATCACCAATTTCTATCTCTACCTGTGGAGGCTAGCATTGGCCCCAGTGACCACTGGGGTCCTTGCTAGCCTGCAGTCTGTGGACATAATGACTGGAATGTGTTACCCATGCAGTGATGACAGCTTAAATGCACTGACACACGCGCGCGCACACACACACATTCTAAGATGTCAGTAACACCAGACGGACATGAGATCCTTAAATGTTCTGGTAGTTTTCCACGTCAGTCAAAAACACCATGACTAATATAATTTCCTGAATGTTTGTGAATAATTGAGTTATTAGGCCTTAAACAGAAGTATTAGATTGATTGACTGATTGATAGCTGTTCACCCTATTGCACTTGAAAACTAAGCTGCTTCTCTCTCTCTCTCTCTCTCATTTGACCCTTATTTTATTTGGCTCTAACATCTGGTAAGTTAGCAGTTTCAAAATATTATATAAGCACTTTTCGCACGGCATGGCACTACATTTCTGCTGGCTGCTTCTGCTGCTATGTTAATAATCCAAAAAATGTGGTCTAAAGGGCAAAACAGGAAGTGTGCACTGTTTTACTGTGTGATTTTCTGGGAACAGCACATGTTTGAGGGAATTTAAGGGGAAGTGTGTAATAAATCTCCTGTGGATTGATATGATGAGGTCTATGACTTGCATTACAATGTATAGCACAGATAAGATACTGTCCTTGTTCTAGCATACATTCCTGATGTTGACTACTGCAGAAATCAGACTTCAGGGTTAGTGTTGATATGATAAGGTAACTTATAAGTCTTTGTGTGTGTGTGTGTGTGTGTGTGTGTATGTGTGTGTGTGTGTGTGTGTGTGTGTGTGCGTGTGTGTGTGTGTGCATGCATGTGTGTGTGCGTACCATGTTTATATATCTTTGTGGGGACCAATAACGTTGTGGGGAAGGCTACTATACTTGTGGGGACCAACTGTCATTTATGGGACAAACTGCCTGTCCCCAGTTTGAAGGCATTTTTGAGACTCAAAATGTGGTTTTAGTGTCAGGGTTACAATTAGGTTATGGTTAGGTTTAGGCTAAAGTTTAGGGTAAGCGGCTAGGAAAAGCATTATATCAATTAGATATCCTCACTAAGATATGAAAACCAGTGTGTGTGTAGGTGTGTGGGTGTGTATACTTCTGCCTATAAACTTTTACAAAAAATACATCTTGTGGGTTTTATCATAGTATTTCTCCAAAGTAGAAAATGAAGCTAAAAGCTGGTCACTTGAACCTGTCTCCAAAAGTACACCAGTCCCCATAACCTTCAACTTCACTCCCAGATCCTTCCTATCATTAAAACCACGTGCAGAATTATCTCATTATGCTGATGATAGCCTACTTTATCAGCCTGGTATTCTCCTATTGGTAATTTTTATTTATATAGTTATATCCTGTCACAACAAAAACCTTGGCTTGGGTTTAATGTACCTTTTTTTTCACAAGCACACACTTTACTTTATACACTGGAAGTGGGAGATTGAAGGATATAATTTCATTTTTTTTAATCCACTCCCACTTATATTAGTTATTTACTTGGTGTACACACATATTGTCTACATAGGATTCCTGCAAAGGCGCATGTGCCTTTTAAGTTATCTCCTAACACTGATGGCATGGTGCTCTAAAACACTCAGCTTAATACTGTATCTTAGACATCTTAATCTTCAGTAACAGACCAGAAGCTCTCATGTTGTTTGGTTTTGAATGATCAATATTCGTTATATTCTGACTTCTCAGGAATACCCACAGAAAGATGAACAAATAGCTTTAGATGGCTTACATATCTGTAAGTCCATCTGAAGCAGAGCCCTACAGAATCAACCACTTTTCTTAGAGAGACACAATAATGTGAACACACATGACAAGTATCAACCAATCAGAGAGAGAGTAGATTCAAATAAACCAGCCAGATCATAATTTGCAATTGTCAGTAGCTTACACCAGCGTTAGTGAACCAGCAGTCAAAGTTACTATGGCGATAGTGTTTCAAGTAACTGACAGTGAAATCTGTATGATATTTCTCTCACCACCACCCACAAGAAAAAGGTTATAAAGTTAGAACTCCAAGACATGTCAACATTGTTTAAAGACTAACAGGATCACAAGTTCCTCTACAAATCTGTATTTGTTTTATGTTCCTAGTTTTAAAAATGTGTTCGGAGATAGAAAAAAAAATAGGCAATTTCTGCTTTTTTTTCAAAAGTACTTGATCAAATAACCACATGTCTGTATGGGGAGTGAGACTGCACTCCTATCACTCAACTACAAATCAAAAACTTTAAGTTTGTTGGAGTGCAGAGTGCCCATAGAGTATAAACTGTGGACTCATCAGCAAGTTATATAAGAATTTTTCTGCTTCTCCCACTCTGTTTATAGTTGGTCCACTCTAGACCTCCCATTCATTTAAATATAAAGAGATTTTTTTCTGACAAATTATTAAATAATTCAAAAACCAGCCAGCTGATTTGTTACAAGAGCAATGTCTTTACAACAAATGTTGTTGGAAGAGAGATCAACTGAGAAAAATAATAACAAAACACATTTAACCAAGTATAACACATACTGGGATTGTTTGCTCACTGCTATGTATAATGTTGGATTGTAAAGGGACTGACAGGCTGTGTTTGAAGTGCAATGCAATCTGTCAAAATACTTTTCTTCTTTGCCTTTCCTTCAGTAACAGGTTCCTTGCTGTAACAGGTACGCAAATTCATTGCTGTCCAAATGATACATATATTCATACACAGCTAACCTTCATCATTAATAAAACAAAAAAATACATTTACAAAGCACTGACTTAGCTCTGAAATGATGTACATATTACAATCCACACCAGGCTGGGATCAACATGTTTTTGTTTTGTTTTTTGTTTGTTTTTTTCAATAAAATTAGACATGTTGGAACATGATCTATGAAAGCTGCAAGTCTACTGTGTACATTTTCCTAACAGAAAGTAGCTACAGTTGCCTTTATAAGAAATTCGTGCTTTGACTTTTTTTTCCCCTAACCGCTAGAAAATGGCTATGAAATCATATGAATTCCAGGGTTTTCTTCCTAAATTTTCATCCTATGAGCTGATCTTTCTGCATGTATCATACAATATGACTATAAATCGAATTGTTTGAAGAAATTAAAATTTAACCATGGGACATGAACACTACCTGCTAGTTTGAAAAGTTAAACTTTGCTGAGGAACATAAAAGAAAGTCTGAATTCTTGGACAATATTGTCTGTTTTGGTGAAATAATTTTGCTTTGCTCAAACGGGATCTCCACTGTGAATGCTAAAGCCTGTAGATACACCAAGACACTGGGTAACAAGAAGTAGGAATCTTCCCACATGATTTCATTTTTTACTCATAATTAACACAGCAGGTCCTCAGGAAGAAATAAGCATGCAGGGGCGTTACCTGACTTCAATCAAATAGAACACCTCAGGGCATATTAAAATGAAACGTGTGGGAACACGGCCCACTCAACAAAGAGCAGCTGAAAATAACTGTCGACGAAAGATAGCAGATAGCATATTGTTAAATTTTAACTATCTGTACTAACGTTCTATTCATAAACTTTAACTTTTTGCTCTTTTATCTTTTTCAGCCTTCATCACAGAGCTCTACTCTCTGTAATACTAAAACTTACTTGAAGTAAAAATAATCCAAGTAACTAGAGAGAAAAATTGGATTTTCACAACTTAGAGGCTTTTGCAGGTGATTCATTGTGGTTTAGCTTGTATGAACTGTTTTAAGTAAGACTCTTACTGTTTCGCAAATCTTATCATGACTTGAGCAATGCCACAAAGTGGGAACATCCATGTTTTTGTCTTCGCTGTTTTCTTTCTCTTCTCCTTTGCCATTTTTTTTTGAAAAACCACTGAGCTGGTAGCAAGACTGCTTTATTTCAACACATTCACGTACAAAAAATTCAACAAGGAACAAGGAAAAATCACATTCTAATAAGAGATCTGACTTTCTATCAACCATGAAAAAAGAAATCATTGTAATTCTCATACACACAAAAAACATGTTGTTACAAAGTACTGATGATGCGTTTGAGCAGAGATACACTTAGAAATTGCACTTAGTCATGAGGTTCCTTGTCTGCTGTGGCTAAGGTTCAGTGAGTAGAAACATTCTTTTAACACACTGTTTAGTAGGAAATAAGCTGCAGAGCTTACCCCTGCCCTCCATGTATGCCAATTCAAGTTCAACTGAAGCATGACAGGTTTATATATTATGCAATTTGCATGTGTTTGAACGTGTGCTTTTGTCTTGAGGTTTGCTAAGAGCACATTTAGACAGTTCATGATGTAGTGCTCCTCTTTCCCTAGTTCACTATCACTGTCTATTTCATCCACATCCTTTAACCTCCTAGGACCTGCCGTCCACATATGTGGACATCACATTTTGGGTAATTTAGATCAAAATACTCAATTTTGCTCTACATGGGCCTGATATCCACTTACGAGGACATTATACTGCTACTGTTCTATCAAAATTTTAAACAAATATCCTCATATGTGGCTCTTATTTTTCTTAAAAACAAAAATAAGGTTAAAAAAACAATCTGGTAATTCTTGTGTTTTTACATTCATCGGGCCCCAATATGCCCAAATATCAAAGAGAAATTTAAAATGCATGCCGTGGAAGAGTTCAGGTCTTAGGAGGCTAAATAACACTCCCACACATTTGATCAGCAGATCAGTTTTATTTCCTTATTTAACTTCTCGGTTTTTTAAGTTTTTATTTTTTTTCCCTGCAACTCCTTATTTTTGTTCCCCAACACTGTTTGCGTTTGCCAAGCTGTCCCCTGGGCAAAACTGTCAAGAAGAAGCTTAGAAAGTAGCTTTAACTGAGTTCCTGTATTGTTGTTGTTGTTGCGTACGCTGCTGTTGACGTTCTTCAACGGTTGAGGTCACGTTGTTTTTGTCACTAGGTGCAGTGTTTTGTTTTTGTTTTGAGCAACTGTGGGACACACAGAAGTGTCATTGTGTTGTCGTTTACTGCTGAATATTTCATAAAATAACCACAAAAAAGTATATGAAGAAATGATAATCAATGAAGAAAGTCACATACATAAACAAAAATAAGTCTGTTATACCAATAAGGTATGAGAGATTCATTTGGGGGTTTGCATTTGAAAATATCTTATACCAGTATGACCGTACCATATTCTTTTGCGTACCCAGTTCAGTGGAAACAAAAAACTGATGCCAGGATCGGTTGTCACTGTAACTATGGACACAGTTATCTGTAAATACAGTGTAATGCATACACACATGCACAGAGAGAGAGACAAAGAGAGAGAGGCTTCCATCCTTTGGCAAACATTGATCAGTTTACTTCATGGTTTTAATTGTGCATATTGTGTTTATTTTATGTTAATTGAAATATGTTACTATACATATATACATATTGTCCTTGAATACATGAAGAAAGAAACAGACATTTGTTGTGGAAACATATCACTCACATTGTCTTCACACCTTGGCTGCTGATTGTTTATCTGAATCTGTGGAACTGGTATGTTTTTGTAATCCTCACAGTGAACTGCACCTTGCTTGTTACTTTATTGGTTACTTCCTCTTTCCTGGTTGTGAAGTGGGACGTATGAGGAATAATGAAAAACCACGTCAAAATAGCAGAATTATTTCCACATAAAACATATACAACTTAAAATAGACTTTAAACCACAGTGTGGTGTCTGCGGCAGATAACACCTAGCGTGTAATTGTATAGCAGCAGTGACGCTTGCTGTCTGTGCTATATATATACATATATAAACATATATACATATATAAACATAGATTTTTTTCTTTATTTAATGATACTTAACAGTATCAGCTGTGGTCAGTTTCGATTCCTTACAGGATGAATAGATTTCAATAGCGACCCAGTAACAGTTGACATGTAACTGGGTCACGTGTAAAAATATTTATAAATACTCAGTGCCTACGTATTTATGTGTAAGTTATGGTTTGCTCGTTTGAGGCCCATAGTGCGCACCATAGTCAGGGATTCTTTGCTCAGACAGAGGAATAATAGAGTACAAAAATTGATGACTGACAAAATAAAAGCATGTATGATCATTTCCATGTAACATTGAGACACAATATATGTAAAACGGGCAATGTTCTGCACATAACAAAAACAAGCTTGTACAAAACAGCCAACATGCTTATGCTCAACACTGAATGCATGATCAGCAAAAAAATTTCTCATATTTGGGAGAAGTGAAGATGGGTCCAAGATTTTCAATTATAATTCCATTAATACATTGGGAACAAAGTTGTTGGGGGCATTGATAAGAACGTCAACTTGTTTCTTTTTTTTTTTCATTTATTTATTTTTTTTAAGTCAGATAATTGGCTTCCATCCACTTACTGCTTCTAGTAAGTGTGACCTGTTTGTTAATTTGTGCACAGTGCATACATACAATATATAGGTACATACAATATAAGGTATACATGTATATATTATCTCGCTTAGTGCACTTTATGTGTATGAGTGTATTTACTGTATACAGCAACCAAGAAAAAAGTGTATTTACCTTTTTTATATGTATTATTATATTTAACAGTTTAAAAGTAAAGACTTCTTGAAATTCATATTCAATTCAATATTCATCTATAAATAATTTTTATTGAACCAATTGTTTTGTCCAGTGCATTTTTTTAGTAATTATGGTGGAAATGGTAAACATGGCAAAAGTTAATACCCCATATAGACTGTTTAAGCAAAGAGACAGTTGTCATGTCTGTCTGTATCTGTTTCTCCAGTTGAGTCCCTATAGTATTTACTGTGAGGTGCTCTGTAGTCAGCTTTTTTGGGAAGGAATTGTTGTTGTGTGGGACTGTAGCTATAGTTTTTATTTTTTTGTTTTACAGTAAAACAAGCAAACAAACCCTACCTAAATCTGCCATATCTATAATGATTAGGTTACTGTTTACTGACTGTAAAATTGCAACACAGCAAGCCGAACCACTCAAACCTAACATGTTTGAGTGGTTGGGATAAAGGGATAAAGACTAAAATGCACCGACCTCACAGCAGAAATACTACAAAGGGCTGAATCAGTAAGCAAAGGAGAGTTCTGATGAACTGCCGAAGGGAAAAGCTGCAGTACAATACAACAATTGAACTCAGGCAAATGGCCCAGGGGCTGGAGAATGGTGAAACAAGAGACCCTAGTTGAGTAGCCTAAGGACAGCAGAGGAAGAAGACTCCTATTGGGAAGAGGTTTGTGGAACAGGTGGATTGAGCTGTTTCATGGGCGTCCAGAATGCAGGACAGATGGGTGGTGACACTCTGTTGGTCTGCAGTGGAAAACGCAAAACCTAAACCCCATTCACAGGGCTGAACTATGTGTCGATTTCAGCTTAGTGACTACACCATGCTGCATCATCCTTGAGGAGTAAACAGTAAGTCATCTGGCTTGGGTATCTGGAATCTCAGTTGAACAGGCTTTCTAAACCTTCACAGAATGATGCTAATGCATATGCTCTACAAAACTGTGAAAGTGTGCCAAACATTCAGATCTTTCGAGGCGGAAGCTTGGTAAAATTATTTTGTTTGCGTCACTCATAAATTTTATTTGAATGGCTGAGACACCATGTTGTAATTGGGTCTGTAGCTTTAAATAGTATATGCATGGTGGGACCACTTTGGAAGGCAAGCAGAAGGCTAACAGCAAGACCAGGATGCCTGAGAACTGAAAGCAAAATGTTTTACTGAGTGGGACTCATTTTGAGAGTGAACATTGTTCCAGACAGGGGGATTGCTACATAGTGAGTCAGCAAGAAAAGAGATCCTTGGGGATTACTAATATCAGGATTAGACAAGAGGTTGACTGATGCCTGAACAAGATTGCTGTTGCCCGAGGACTGATCATTGGTTAAAAGTTCAGAGGTTCGCTGACTTAGCAGTAAGCTTGTGGCTTTCAGGCTTGTTGATTGGGATGGAAGCTAGTAGGTGGCAGGCTAGCAGCTTGTAGGCTAGTAGCTACCATGATCAGCCATCAATGTGAGGTTGGCAACTGGAGTTTGAAAGCTAGTAAACCAATCCATAAAGAAATAACTGAATGATACCTCCATGTTTGCAACTTAGTGGTTGAAGAATCAACAAAAAAAATTAAGCCAATCTCAAGTTCTTCTATCAAAAAAGGCTTTTGGACAAAGACCTTTCAAAGTCCAGAAACGAAGGTTTTGGTCAGAGTCCTAATAGTCAATGATGCAAGGGAAAGTCAGACGACAGTGAGTGGCGGTATGAAGAGTGGTAGGTCAAAGGCCAGCTGGTCAAAATAAATAGGGTTGAGACAGGCAATATGGGAGCCCTGTGAAATAGCAAGGCACTTGTTCCACACGCTGAAAAAAAAGCTGACAAGCATTTTTCACACACATTTCCAGTAGAAAAAAATCAATCATGTAGCTATCAAAATATAACTGGCTATATTTTTTTAACAAGACATCTCAAGACATCTTAACATCTCAAGGACTCAAGTTAAGACTCCATAAAGTTGTTTAATGTGTTACAGCCCATCTGCTGTGAAAGTTAATCTTTCCTGCATTCCAATTATTTCTGAATCTGTGCTGCAAACCCAAGCATTTAAGCCTCATTCAGAAAGGATTAATATTCCAGTGGGAGGTGGACAATTAGATTTATGAGGAAACTCATGTGACCATTTGTTGCACAGAGCTCAAACAACGTGATTAGTTCAGGCATTTGTTCTCTTTTTTATTTGTATTTAATCTTTATTTAAACTCTAGATTATTATTTAACACTATGGTTTAGGAATAATGTGAACTTATTCCCATACTAAATATGTATCAGTAATTATGTGAACATGAATGTAACTTAAAACTTGCTGATGGAGGGTTTATGGTTGTCATTAATTTTGGTTGCTGTCAGTTTTAGGTAGTCAGACCTAACAAAAATAAACAAATAAATAAACAAAAATTAGGGTTAAAACAATGTATGGTCTTATCACCAGCACATTGGGTGTCTGAGTTGTCAAACAAGTCAATGGATGACAGGGTAGTCACGTACTGTCGTACCAGCATGTAATTTGAACACACCAAATGCCACCATATAATATGATGCTTTGAGGTCAAGGTCAATCCATATACTTCTGTGAAACCAGTCTGGTCAGAAACTAATGATTTGCTCTAAACTTGTAACTTCTTTAAGTGGATTTCAGGAATAATTCTACACATTCTTTCGACAATCCCAAAGCTTTTCTTTAGATATTGGCTGCCTTGTTCTGTTTTTCCATAGTTTCATCTAAAGTAATGAGAACAAACTGTTTGCTTTTTGCAAACAGGTTGCTAGTAACAAAGTGTCTAAAGATACAAATTAAAACCGACTCTTTCTTAAGTAGTTTCATATTTCTAGATACAACACTAGTTTATCACTTAAATTAGAAACCTTTTTAATGCTTGCATAATTCATAAACCATGGTTAGGTAGCTTAACAAAAACAAAACAAAAAATTACAGAAATGTTTAGCTCTTTGGAAGCAAAATATTAAAAAAAATTAGGGTTGACTCAAATCTTTTTCACAATACTTTACTTTGGTTGATATATTTTTTAAAGATCAGTAGGCCTGGCATTAAATACACTGCACATGGGCATAGTTAAGCATATTATACTGTATATTGTTTGAGTGAAATTATGTGTTGCCAGTTATAATATTAATCTTCCTAGTGCAAGTGACTGTTAATGTCTTCAAACCTTTGACGGACAGAAACAGTGTTAGCAGCTCCACCTTTGCATGCCATGCATGGCATTCTCAACTTCATTTGTCTCTAGCATCACGCGGAGAGCATGACAGGCATCCAGCAGATGGTGGCACATTGTGGTGAAGCGTGTAGAGCAACCCATGATTCTAGTAACTCTCTGCTCTTCCAAATAAGAGGGTCCTTATTTGATATATGATTAATACGAGAGGTTAAAGCTTACTTTATCATGTTTTCCACTGTGACATTAAATACAGGTTTTAAAAGATGAACCCAGCTTGTTTAATAACCCCTCCAAGATATCCATATTTTCTAACATTTTTAATGACAAACACCTACATACTTAAATATCCTTCAGTACAGTAGTTTATATTGCATATTATGTCTTATAACAATGTTTCCTTTCATTTCAGCTCATTTGATTTTGTTATTCTTCAACGGCTTAACACCCAGTCTAGTAATAATTGTAGTTTTACAGCAAAAAGAAAAAAAAACATGTAGAAGACCGATATTGTTTCCCTTGTCTTTAGCAGGTAGTTATTTTAACTCCAACTGTAATCTAAATATACCCAAAACCATAACAGTAACACATAAGCCTATAAGCCTATCCCAGCAATCAAAGGGTGAAAGGCCCCGAACAGGTTGCCAGTCTATCATAGCACTTAACAAACTTATTAAACTAATTTAATTAAATCTATTATAGACTAATTACTTAATGTAAGTACCTAATATCATGTCTGACCTTCAGATGACTGATTTTCAGTACCTGTGAACAATTTTGTTTTTTGTCTGTCTTTCTCTTTACTCTTAACTCCTGTTTTCCATCTTTCTTGGATACTAGAACTGAAAGCATCATAGTCCATCATGACTGCTTGTCACCAGCAATAGTATGGCTACACCCTTTCCTTGAACTTTTTGTCTCCATTGCGCCAGTTTCCTTAATATTCATGCCCTTCTTTCATCACTTTTATCCAACCACACCCGACTCAATCGAGATAATGACCTAAAGTATTTCCCTATTTTTTTCTCTTTTTACCTTTCCTTCCTGAACCCCTGCCCCTATCCCCTCCCTGTGGCTCCATAATAAGTGTTTTTCGGTTACCATCTTTCCTCCCTGACTTCGGGTTTCAAATTGATCTCTTCTTTTTTTCTGTCCTTTTCCCATCCTCATTTAACTCTGTCTTTGAATTCTTATGGAACATCGAGAAACAAAAGAATGTTGTGATGTGCTTTTGTTAAAATGACTAATAAAGGAGCGGCCATTCTACAATAATAAACACCACTCTAGTTATACCGTTGAAGAAATTTCTTTTTTCACTCTGTCAAGAGATGTATTCTAAGACACTTCTTCAGCTTTGAATCAGAGAGGAGAAACACACACTGCAGTTAGTTACCTGCAAGCAAGGGCAGTCACAGAGCACTCGCACAGAAGTGAGGGCTCTGAGACTCGCGCCGTGCCACTGCCCTGGTCTTTATTTATACATCATTGGGTGTGTGTGTGTGTGTGTGTGTGGGGGGGCGGGGGTCAGAGTGTGACCCCATAAAGACTTCCCTAAACCTGCTGGTCTGGAAGTCCAACAGTTCATCTAAACAAAAGGCACTTAGCTAAAAACAGATAGATACGTTTATCCTATCATAAAACAATAAGAGAAGGTACGACCTCTCCCATGCTCCCAGAATGTGGGTGTGAAAGCCAGAACACCCTGGAATGCACACAAAGTCTTTGCAGCCTACCAAAGATCACACATCCTATCACTACACAATCGATTATACACCTCTAAGCATATATGGAAACTTATATCATTAAAAGATTATACTGACTACTAAGTACAATTTTCCATTGACACACTCCCTTCTATCCTCATGCATAACTGATGTTCTGCATGGTTTTCCTTTATACTGTATTAACTGACACTACCAGTTTACACTGTAAATCTTATTCAGTGCAAGCACAGAAATATTGCATCGTTCAGAAAGTCGACCTATCTTTTAATTAGATACTCAGTGTTACATATAATATGAGCACATATTATTGTAACCCTTCCTTGTTGGTGTAGAAGGGCAACTTGTTATATTCATTTCTTTATTTTTGACACCAAAGCAGATCTCAAAAGAGTAGATAAACATTGTGGTAAAACTATGCTCATTGTCTGATTATGTAGTGCATGAGGGAAGTATCCTGTTGATAAAACTGTTCACAAAAGTGAAAATACCAAAGGTAAAGTAGAGAGTAAAAAGTTGCTATTGCTAAGTGGCTCTGTAGCATCTGCACTCTTCTATTAGTTTTATACATATACAAACAGCCTACAAGAGCTAGTAGAATTAGAAAAAGAAACCTAAATATCTTGTATTGGAACTATAATCACAAGATACAGTTGTGAAAAAAAAACTTTTCACATGACTATAAAGCTGACCTTTGAGCTTCAGGTGGATGCTAGCTGTAGAAAAGCTGACAAGCACATATTTTTTTATGGGAAGCTTCGGGTTTTTTATGAGACTTTTATGAGAATGTTTTATTACTTTTTTATTGAATCTGTTTTCACATTACATTTTGTCAGCTGGTTTGTTCAAATGAACTCGCACATTCACAGTATACAGCACAATTGCTGGTGCTACCCTTAATGACCTTCCTCACCTTTATGTTAGCACTTTGAAGAGGCCCACTACAGTAGCCCTGAAAGGTCAAATGCAAATGCAACTTAAAGAAACACCAGCAAATAGAAAAATAATGCAAAAGCATGCAAAATACAACAGAAGAACGCAATAGAAACACTGCAATAACATTAAAAAAAATCAACAAAACATTGTGGCAGATGGCCTTCCCTCCCTGATCCTTGAGTTTTCTTACTGTAAAAAGGGAGTTTTTTCCTTCCCACTGTTGACATATGATTGTTTTTCTCTGTATGTATTATTGTAGGGTCTACGTTACAATATAAAACGCCTTGAGGTGACTGTTGTTGTGATTTGGTGCCGTATAAATAAATAAATTGAAATAACTTTTAATTGAAATTGAATAATGGAAGACTTTCTGGGGGAAATTCCAGATGCAACACTTTTGGAAGTGACCAACTAACTAACAGTAAACAGCTAATATGTTCATAGATACATGTGCCCATAGTATAACGTACATAATTCAATTAAAACACAGACTACCTTGCATGTTTTTATCCCACAAAACACCAAAAAATCTGCAACTTACAATCTTTCACATGGTTTGATTTCTGTAGCTGTTCCACTGTCCATGTTAATGTGTCCCCCAAAATAGTTCAGTTGTGTTTTGTGAAATTTTTGTGAGTTTTGTTTTTCTATTTACATTATTACATGTCTATTATTCATCTTATGTTGTGTTTTGTGTGTTTTTGCAGTGTTTTTTTGTTTTCTGGTCTTTTCTTAAATTGTAGGGTGTTTGTCCTCTCAGGGCCACTGTAGCCCAGTCCATCCTGGCTGATCTTTGTCATCCCAGTAGTTGAGGTTGACTTCTGGCCACAGATACAGTATGCCAACTTGCAGGAGAAAGAGACTGAAAAACTCATTTTACTTAAGTGCTACTGGTCTTTTAAATAACTCACTATGTCCTTAATGTTGTTTACCTCCCTTTTTTGTATGTTTTTATTGTCTGTTTATTATGTTTGCTTTATGGTTGTGTGATTTCTGCTGACTGCACAATATTCAATATTCCTTGAATGCCCTTTAATGCACACTCTTTTGGAGTGTGAATGTTTGTTAGCAAGCATGCAAGTGTAGAAGAATAAGTGCTGGTTTAATGAAGAATTTTGTATAAAGTCCTTGAGTAGAAAAGTGCTGTATAAGAATCAGTCCATTAAACACCTTTTTTATCTTTAAAAAAACCCACAGACAACTATGGTAACACCTGCCATGGTAATCAAAACAGAATATGTCATAGTTGTAGTACGTCTACACACATACACACACGCAGGATTGAAAGTAAGACCAGTTACACACATTTGCAGCTGTTAGTGGTTTTCACCATAAATGGTTTTAACCCTAACCATTCTAATAAAATAATGAATAGCAAATGTGTGTATAATTTTATAGTGATACACACACAGAGAGAAAAACACACGTTGAGCATTTTTTGTATGATCTGTCTATAGCTGAAGGCAATACCTTGGGGTATAATTCACATTCTATTTAAGGAACTGGGACTGAGAGTGAAGCGTAGATGACGGTTAGACATACTGGGTTTACTGCTAACTGACATCAACCTCAGCAGGGGAAGTTCTGTTCATTCAGGATGCCTTCTGCAAACTCAAACTAAAGAGATGCTTGCAAGCATGTTGATAGTCCATGTTGACACTCCAGGTTTCATTTTGATTTCATGTTAAACAAACACTGTGTTCAGTTCAACTGAATATATTCAGACTTTACTTTATAAATTTAATCGGCACTTTACCCTTACAAAACATACACTTTTTGCTTAATATTTCGTCATATACTGTATTACATGCACACTCCAAGCAAACTACATTTTGGCAAGTATTGTATTTTTGAGATACTCATTCACAGTGTGTTGCAGGATGCAGTATTTTTCTGGGACTTGAAATAAAAGGAAACGTTTTGTTGAGTTTGTTTTTAGCACACCAAAAATGTCTGCTGTTCTTCGGATATAAGAACAGTTTTAAATACTATACACAATGCTTTTCCTTTCTATTTCCATGTGCAATCAAGCTGTATTTTATCATGTTATTCGGATGGTTAAGACACTTTAAGTCAGAGATGTCAAACTAACTTTACATGGTGGGCTACATACAGTTCATTTTGATCTCAAGTGGATTGGACTAGTTAAACTCCTCATTAATCTCATAGTAAAAGTTGTAAAACTTGTAGTTAAACTCATAGTAAAATGTCTGTGAAGGTTCTCAGTCATCCAGGTCATCGTAGTCAAAGGAGTTTGCAAAGAAAAGCGTCTGGACTTCTTTGAGTTGCTTGAAGACGTTTCACCTCTCATCCGAGAAGCTTCTTCAGTCCTAAGGTCAAATGGCCGAGAGTCCCAGATTTAAACCCAGTGGGAGTATCCCCCCAAGGAGGGACAAAGGACCCCCTGGTGATCCTCTAATCACATGCGCCAAGGTGTGAAAGTGGGTGTGGGACCTAATCAGCCAGGGTTTCGGGTGAGCTCATTGTGAAACCTGGCCCCACCCTATCATGTGATTTCCTGAGGTCAGATGGCCCAGGATGTGAGTGGGCGTTAAGGCGTCTGGGGAGGGAACTCAAAACTGGATTATAGATGGCAGACAGTTGGTGTCGTAAACCACCGCCTCTGTTCAAAGATGGTCGCTCACAGTGGACATAGATGGCCTCTTTCACTCCTCTTTCAAACCATCTGTCCTCTCTGTCCAATATGTGAACATTGGCATCCTCGAAAGAGTGACCTTTATCCTTAAGATGCAGGTGGACTGCTGAGTCTTGTCCTGTGGAGGTGGCTCTTCTATGTTGTGCCATGCGCTTGTGAAGTGGCTGTTTGGTCTCTCCAATGTAGAGGTCCGGGCATTCCTCGCTGCACTGTACAGCATACACCACGTTGTTCAGTCTGTGTTTTGGAGTTTTGTCTTTCGGGTGAACCAGTTTGTGTCTGAGTGTGTTGCTGGGTCTGAAGTACACTGGGATGTCATGCTTGGAGAAAACTCTCCTGAGTTTCTCTGATACACCGCTACATAGGGGATGACAACGTTGTTGCGTCTGTCTTTCTTATCCTCCCTCGCTGGTGTCTGATCTTCTTTTCTGTGCCTTTTTGCTGACTTTATGAACGCCCAGTTAGGATAACCACATGTTTTCAGTGCTTCCTTTACATGTGTGTGTTCCTTCTTTTTCCCTTCAGGCTTAGAGGGAACAAGTTCTGCCCGGTGGTGTAGGGTCCTAATTACTCCAAGTTTGTGTTCCAGAGGGTGATGGGAGTCAAAGAGGAGATACTGGTCCGTGTGTGTGGGCTTCCGGTAAACTTCAATGTTGAGGTTGCCATTCTCTTCAATGTGCACAGCGCAGTCCAGGAAAGGCAAACAGTTGTCCTTAGTGTCTTCCCTGGTGAACTTGATGTTTTTATCCACGGCGTTAATGTGCGCAGTGAAGGATTCCACTTCTTGTGTCTTGATTTTGACCCAGGTGTCGTCCACATATCTGTACCAGTGGCTGGGTGCTCTTCCTTTGAACGAGCCAAGAGCCTTCCTTTCCACTTCCTCCATGTAAAGGTTGGCTACAATAGGTGACACAGGGGAGCCCATGGCACAGCCATGTTTTTGTCTGTAGAAGCCTTCGTTGTATTTGAAGTATGTTGTGGTGAGGCAGAGGTCTAACAGTGTGCAGATCTGATCGGGTGTGAAGTTGGTCCTGTCTTCCAAGGAGCTGTCTTCTTGTAGTCGTTTTCTGACAGTCTCCACTGCTTCCGTGGTGGGTATGCAAGTGAAGAGAGAGACTACATCAAAGGACACCATGGTTTCATCTGGATCCAGGGTAAGTTTCTGGACCTTGTCGGTGAAGTCGGTGGAGTTCTTGATGTGGTGTGGGGTGTTCCCCACCAGAGGTGCAAGGATGGTAGCAAGGTGTTTCGCAATGTTATAAGTGGCTGAGTTTATGCTACTGACTATGGGTCTGAGTGGGACCCCTTCCTTGTGGATCTTAGGAAGTCCATAAATGCAGGGTATGGCATCCCCTGGATAAAGGCGGTGATATTTGAGGCGGTCAATGATTTTGTCCTTTTCAAGGTCTTGAAGGCAAGCTATAACTTTCTTTTTGTAGCTGCTTGTGGGGTCTCGTTTTAAAGCTTCGTAGGTGTTGTTGTCACTGAGGAGAATAGTGATCTTTGTGTGGTAATCTGTTGTGTTTAGGACCACGGTGCACCTTCCCTTATCCGCTGGTAATATAGTGATGTTGTGGTCTTTGCTCAGGGAAGCGACGGCCTTCTTTTCTTGTAGTGTGAGGTTAGACGGAGGGACTTTGGCACTGGAGAGGGTGGCTGATAGAAGGGTTTCCAATTCCTGCAGAGTCTGGCTGATCTTGATCTGGAGCGCATCTATAGTGAAATGGACCTGTCTTATCCTTTCACTTAGAAGGTGATTCTGTGCTCTCTGTAGAATCAAGTCTGCTCTGTGTCCCCTGACAGTGGATCCAAGGCGCAAGCTCTTAGGAACAACTCTGCTTTGTCTGCATCTTAGGTTGAAACGAAGGTGGTTCCTATAATCCGCCAGTTTCCTTGATTCCCTTTCATACTCCCGTACCAGTTGAAGGGTGTTCCTCCCAAAATGTACGGCAATATGTCTGTGAAGGTTCTCAGTCATCCAGGTCATCGTAGTCAAAGGAGTTTGTAAAAGTTGTAAACTTATGAAAATACAGTGAAGGAGGACATAAAGGTAATGCTTTATGCCCACTTCACTTTTCCCAATTCCCAATTCTCCACATTCATTAAAGTGGACATGTTTCCTGGTGACTTTTTACCTAAACACTACAGTAGATACATAAAAAATGACATGCCCACCTTTATTGCTGGATTAATCTGTGTATGAAACCCTTGGGGCAAACAACACGTAGTTCAGGGTGGGTTTATCACAATCCTGAATACACAAAATTAAGAAATAAACTAAAAGTAAAGCTATTTAAAAAAAACCCAACTGCAATATAATGAACCTTGGGTCATTGGGGGTGATGTACCATGTTCAAGAATCAAAATATTACTGTTCAGATTACAAGCTTGTTTATCTAATAGGATACATTATCCCTAAAACATCAATTCTATTTCAATAACAGATATCCTTTCTTGTTTTCAAATGGTTGATTACACATTATGGGAGAATCACTTTTGCAACAATGGTTGCAGACAGAAAGCGAAGTGTTCTAATAACAGCAGGATAATCACCAAACATTATCATTGTACTTTGCATCTCCATCTGTGTGTCAGCATTCTCCAGGCTGTCAGCTGAGAAATCTTGTCTGCCAGGAGTAGGATGCAGAATCTCAGTGGGCTCTGAAGATACCTTGTTTCCATGCCAACCATCTGTTAACTCGTATCCTTCACCATGCCCACACACTTTGGAAAATCTCGTCTGATTTGAATGAGATGTCCCTCTTGAATGACTCCCAATGGGACTGCCATGACACATATGTGCAACATTGTCATAGTAATGCAGATCACAGTGCTTTTTGCGGTTAGTGAAAATAACACTTGACGTACTGAAGTAACACTGCAGGATAAATAAACATTACATGTTGTCTTATATTAAAAGGAAATAACTGTGTATGGTAACAGTAAGCATAGTCTTTGGCCAAAATATTCTTACAGTGGGATAAAAACTAGTATACATATATATATATCTATATATATATAGATATATATATAGATATATATATATATATAGATATATACAGGGGTGCACATAAGTGGTCCGCACGTGCGCATGCGCTGTCAAAATATAAGACGTGCACCAGATAAGAAGTTGCAAGGCGTGTTTGCGTACATAAGATTTTCTGGAGGAGGACAGACATTTGTTTAGAACTCTTAAAGATGTCGAAGAAGCAAGCTCCTTTAAGAAATTACTTTGGTGTTCCTCCACCTCCAAAGAAATGTCAGAAGGAGTCCAAACCGCAAAAGAAGCGCGTATTCTCGGAAAAGTGGTTGCAGGAGGTGAGCTGGCGTCAAACAAAAGATGAACGCACAGAGATGTGGTGCAGAATGTGCCGTGAAAATCCTACTCTAGTGGACAAAAACAGTGCCTTTTATATGTACACAAACGCGCGTTGCAACTTCTTATCTGGTGCGCGTTTTATTTTGACAGCGAATGTGCACCTGCGCACCACTTATGTGCACCCCTGTATATATATTATATTTATATTAGTGATGTAAAAATTTAGGCGTTAACACAAATTAATCCGCCATCACGGTCAAAGCGATTAAAATTTTTTACACAATTAATGCATCTGGAGTGCAGAATGACTCAAAATCCCTGAAATGTTGCTGTCAACGCATTTCGGGCAGTTTGTCCAAGTAGAGTTACCTTCACACATGTGCAAATGGGCAGTTGATCTGATAGTGACAGGCAGCTGAACCAATCAACTCAATAAGGAAGATGATAAACTCACATTGGCCCACTCATTTGGAAATTTGACCATTAAAAAAATAATAAGACGGAACAGTCAACCAACATAAAGAATTATGCACATTGTGCAAGAAGGAATTTTCTTTTCACCGAAGCACTTCCAGCTTCAAATATCACATTAATGCGAAGCATACATTAGCTGGGGATGCTGCTAGGAGTTTGGCTAGTGCGTCACCCAACTTGCAACAAACCACTGACGGAGCTTCAGGGACTCAGTAAGGCTACCCCGGAAATATTGACTGACACAATTGCCAAGTGGATTGAAACAAACTGCAGACCTATTAATATTGTTGAGAACACGCGCTTTCCATAGCTTTGGTTCCTCGTTTCAAGGACTTGTAGTGCCTCCCCAAGAGTGGCAGAGAGAGAGAGTGGATAAATGTTTACAGAGTTTTTTGTTAACTTGAATGCTCAAGATGTTCAATAAACATATACTGTATATATAAAGGGAAGGTGTTAAAGTGGGATTCAACAGGTGGAGGGTAATTGTGGGGAAAAGAATAATAACTGTCAATAATTTCTATTGAGAGCTCCAGTAGAAGTGTACAAGCTGTGATCAGTTGACCTGCTGCTCTTTGTGGATGTGCACAACTTAATTCATCCAGATGTAAGCAGATGTTTCATGAGTTGTCCTGACTGATTTCCATCCTCTACTTTGACAGTACACTGTTTATACCGTCTTTTTTCTGGATTGCATAAAGTCAGTGGATCTAAGCATCATCAACTAAAATTCATATGAATCTCTGCTACAGTTGATTAACCTAACTCTGACCCTTAAACCACACCCACTGTACACCAGTCCAACACACTGTTGTTTGCTTTAAATACATCACTGTACAGCAAACTAACCTGTTTATCCTGCACTTACCTGTAAATGTTTTTCACACGCTTAAATAAGACAGTTAATTCACTCTAGTTGTAGCATGTTTCACAACTAGAAAAACACAATGTCAAGTGTACAGACCCAATATCTGATTTAAAAACATGAGGACTTACATGAAAGTTTTAAATCGGCACTTTATCAAACACCACTGAGCAGTCTTTACCTTTAAATCTAACCTCTCATCGTCCTCTTCTGTCCTGTCTTTCGTATCTTTCTCGATCTCTGAGTGACCTTTAGCTAGCAGCACACTGTGTGACAAACTGCACGTAAACAGTTTGTATCTTTGCTGATTTTTGTTAAGCTCATCAAAATGTTGCATTTGAAATTACCTGCCACTTACTGCTACTAGCGCTAGCTAGATGCCGAAGTACCACAACCACAACTTACGGACACCTGCAGTCATCCCGGTGTTGTGGTACCCCCCCCCCACCACCACCACCGCCACCAACCCTGAAAAAAAACCTATCATCTCTATTATGCAACATCTAGTGATTAATACATCAATAGCATTGCCTTTCATGTGTTACTGTTTAGACTCAAATTGGTTTGATGTTTGGAGGCTGCAGTGACAAAATAATAACTTGACCCAAATGTGTTAAAGCAAAAGTAACAAGCCTGTTTTAAAAATGTAAGGAGTAGAAAGTATAGATACTTGTTTAAAAATGTAGGGAGTAAAATTAAAAAGCTGTCAGGAAAAACTACCCAAATGAAGTACAGATACCAGAATATTGTACTTAAGTACAGTAATGAAGTATTTGTACTTTGTTACTTCCCACCTCTGATTACAACTAAAGGCACCTATGCTTTCTGGATAGAGGTATCTGCTAAATAGCACTGAGAATGATATAAACTATCCGGTAAGACAGGGAGGACAACTTCCAGGAACACTGACAGGGAAAACATTAGACATTACCAGTTAACTGTACATCAATACCAGGTTGGATGTGAAGTCTCTCTCTGGTTCAATACTGCACAAACAGGATGATGCGTGCTGTGCTCTCAGTTTTATTCTGCCCATAAAGTGCTCAAGTGTGTATGTGTGTGCACCCTTCCTGTTCTCATGATGTTAATGCTGTTTACTTTGTGTCTGTACATTAATATCATCATATATTCTCACTCTCTTCTCAGATTTATCTCTACCTCTCTGCTCTGTCTTAGTTTGTTAAGTAAACAAACAAAATTATGTCACACAGTTTTTTTGTATTTGGCCTCTTTGGATGTGTATCATTCATTACCACTCAAGTGAGAAAGATAAGAAATTTTACAGGCATAACTTATATTAACAGTTGGTAATCGGAAGGCATCACATGTAGAAGCAAGTTTTATAAGCTGTCTGCTTTCCTTTTTTTTGTTGCACACATTTTATATCTTCATTAGTCCTCATCAATATTCATGAACCCTGTTTCTGATAGCAGCAGACACCTATCTTCAACTGATAAAAGCTCTGATAAACAAGACTATATATCAGCAGAAAAAATGTAACTAGATTGGTTGGTAAATGCTAAATGGACTTTATTTTTCTTCCCGAATTCTCTGTTATACTTGTCTTCTGGGCTATGTGAAGAAAACTAATTATCATTAGAGGCTCTGAAACTGAGCCTGATTTGGTCATGTATTTAGCACTTTGATTCTTTACTGTACTGCAAAGGTATACTGGGAATAAATGTCACGTTGTTTTACATCAGTTTAGTGAAATTAAAAAGATACTGTGAGCATCTGTGGAGTGTTTGACCAACTCACTCTGAAAGCAAAATTTTCTTTCGCAAGTATGCTTTTTTAATATTGTTATCAGATTTTAGGGAGGTTTTTTATTCATCTTCCACATCTGGGTCAGACATAATCACATTTAGAAAGTCAGCTTGATCCGCTCCTTCTTCCTGCAAACGCTCTCAGGATCCAATGCTCACACACTCAGTATTATTATCTGAAGTTTTTTCATCTGGTAAACTTTACCATGGAACAGGTTTTAAGATGCTGGTCCCGTGATCTCAAGTGGCCGCAAATGTGTTCATCTTTGTATTGTTATTGCCAAGAGGTTCTCCAGAAAATATGTTTTCAATAACATATAAAAGATCTAGATCTAAGATCTGGTTTAGGAGATAGAAAATCCAGAATCAGATAAGTTAATTACATTTGATAAGAATACAAAGAGGCAAAGGGGTATTAGCAATGAGACACTTTGAAGGATGTCAAGAAAGCATTCAGGGTAAATGAAAAAGAGAAGTAGACAAAGTTGGAAAAATAAGATTAGTAAGATGGTAAAAGGAACGATGGTAAATCGGTTAATATATGAGACTTAAACAGTAAACATGTTTTTTGGAAACTGTTTACGAAATCATGGAGTTGATATAAATGCAATTATTGTTATTATTCTGGCACATGTTAAGAAAGGCTGAACTTTTCTAACTGACAGGTGTTAGTGCAGTAGTCTAATCAAAGTCAAAAGGAGATTAACCTGGTCTGAACCTGGTCTTATTCTAGGTGAGAGGGGGCGAGCCTGAGCAGCAACAGAATGACAGCAGTTAAGCCAAAGTGACCCAAAACCAGCTGGAGCCAACATCAGAGATAAACACATTCCTAAGGGTATGCATCCCTGGTCCCTAAGAGAGAAAGAGAGGTAAAGAAGGAAGAGCAACTGAGAGTATGTTGAGGTAAAAGTAAACAATGTAGAAGATGTTTATATCCATAAAAACGGTTAAGTGTTGTGGAGAGGGGAGGAAAATTTAGAGGGGAAAAAAGGAGATTATGAACAAAGACAAAAACGTAAACATTAAATCCACAGGGAGACCAATTTCAAAGCTTGAGAGAGAGCTGAACTGAGAGAGGTAAAGGTTTGAATAAGAGGGAGTTTTTCAAGAGACTGCCCAGTGTAAACTGTTCTTGGATTAGAGAGAGAATGTGTTTATCCCTGAAATCAAGTGAAAAAGAGATTTGTCATTTATTTCAAAGGAGAAAAAAAATAAGTGACTTAGAACATTTAATGAGTGGAGCCCAGCCAGCTGGATAATGCTTCTTTAAGGAGATGCTGATTGGCCTGTTGGCTAAATCCGCTACCAACCAAACAACAATAATGAAGTTATTTGTTAAACTATAAGTAGAGAGCTGTAGAAACTTTTCTTTTAGTTGTGGATATGTTGCATAAAAATGCATATTATTGTGGAAAAACTCTTATTTTACAGTAATACAACCAATGCCACACTCAAGTCTGACTGCAATAAGTAGCCTATAAAGTTCATGTCAGAAGGAAATTTGCTTAGCATAGCAAGTACTGTTGGTCTTGAAAACAACAGTTACAAAACACAACTCCATAAAACTTCATAAAATATATATATAAAACTATATATACAAAACTGTAAAATAAAACTATAAAAAAAACTACACAAAAGTAATGAAAGCAATGAAAGCATTTTCAAAAACTATAAAATTCTATAAAGCCAGTAAAACCCAAACATTTTTTAACCCTGAACTCATAAAACAAGATAAAACATGTAAAAAAAAAAAAAAAAAGAAAGGAAGAAAAGAAAAGAAAAATGAAAAGAAAAAAGAACTGACCAAGTTATTGTAAGGTTAGTTTATTTGTTGGGTGAGGGTTTACTCCTTTAGGTCCTACAGTCCCAACCAAAGGTTTAAATGGCAAAAAATCATATTTTGCATGGTTGCATCTTAACAAGGTTCCAAGTAGAGCTTCAGCATACAACAAGAAGAAATGGAAGTGAGACAAAACTTTGTTTTGAACATGCAATTTATTGAAAACAAAGCTTAAACTGTAACAGGCTGTTTTACAGCTGATCAAAAGTTTAGGACCACACCTCCAAAAAACCTGTAAACCCCCCAAAACAGAAATCAAAGTTCCAAACGTGAACTCAGTAATGAGTAGCTTCACCATTATTGTTGATCACTTCAAAAATTCGTTGCGACATGCTTGATGCAAGTGTTTCCATGAGGTGAGTGGGAACATTTCTCCAAGTAGTGAAGACGGCCGCACGAAGGGCATCTACTGTCTGGAAAGGTTGTCCATTTTTGTAAACTTCCCTTGTCATCAATCCCCAAAGGTTCTCAATTGGATTTAGATCAGAGGAACACGCAGGATGGTCTAAAAGAGTGATGTTATATTCCTGGAAGAAGTCCCTTGTCCTGTGGGCATTGTGTACTGTAGTGTTGTCCTGTTGAAAAACCCAGTCGTTACCACACAGATGAGGACCCTCAGTCATGAGGGATGCTCTCTGCAACATCTGGACATAGCCAGCAGCCGTTTGACGCCCCTGCACCTCCGGAAGCTCCATTGTTCCACTGAAGGAAAAAGCACCCCAGACCATTATGGCGCCCTCCACTGTGGTGTGTATCTCAGGTGGGATCTGCTTGTCATGTCAGTAACGTTGGAAACCATCGGGACCATCAAGGTAAAAATTTTTCTCAGCAGAGAATAAAACTTTCTTCCACCTTTTAGTGCCCCATGTTTGGTGCTGTCTTGCAAAGTCCAAACGGTCAGTTCTGCGGCGTTCAAGGAGACGAGGCCTTTGAAGACGTTTTTTGTTTTTGAAGCCCTTCAGTCTCAGATGCGGTCTGATGGTCATGGGGCTGCAGCAGGCACCAGTAAGGGCCAGTGTCTTAAATGGTTCCGATTTTTGTGCTTCAACTAAAGTTATGTTTTTTATTGCCTGTTATGCTCCTTTATTTAACCAGTTTTAGTCTAGCCTATCTCATGTGAGAATGCATTAAGAAGAATTGGTTAATGAAAAGTTAAATTAAAGAAGTTAAAGAAAAGTTAAAAAGTGAGATAATTGTAGAAATTTAGAAATTAGACAAGAGTAATTAGACAAGGGAGGCTCGGTGTACAGCAAAGAGAGAGAAGGGAAAGGCAAAAGCAAAGGCTTATAGTAAGTTTTTCATGTATAACAAGATGCCTAAAGAATGGAGAAAGATAATGGTTTTTAAGAGTGAAGGTGATGTGCAGAGCTGTATTAACTACTGAGGAACAAAACTGATGATCAATGCCATGAAAATATGGGAAAGAGTTTTTGTAGCTAAGTTTAGCAACCGTTTTGGGTGCTGTGTCCTGGATTTATCTCTTTATTTACCTGGAGATGAGTGTCAAGAGTGAGTTGTGACAAAAGGATATCATCACAAGTGAAAGAGAAGACAAAAAACAGTAGGTAGAGCTAGAGATAGAGATTTTCACTGAGAGTGAGTAGAATGGACAAGTTTAGAAATGAGTATCAATGGACAGCTCAAGTTCAGTGGTTTGAGAACAAAGTTAGAGAGGCAAGGTAGAGATGGTTTGGTCATGCAGAGAGGGATAGTGGATATATCTAATATAGAATTCAGTATGGATTTCCCAGGCAGACGGAAAATAAGAACAATTCATGCATGTAGTCAAGAAAAACATACATAGGGTTGGTGAGACAAAGGAGGATGCTAGGGATTGGGTGAGATGGTGACCCCTAAAGGGAGCACATGGGACCAATTTTCGTTTCCACAAATAGGAGCAAAAATGTCATCAAAGTATTGAATACTGTGTCTAAACCAGCGGTCTCAAACGTAAATGAGCTGTGGGCCACTGCTGGCACTGTCATCTCATTGGAGGCCCACTTTAGTGTTCAAGTAGTACAAAAAAACAAAAAAACAAACAAGAAAACGCTCACAAATGTTTCCAAAAATGTACTGTACGTTTTTGTTTTTTTTTTTAATTTCAAATATTGTATAAGAAGACAAAACTGCAAATGTGAATGCATTTTTTTTCTCTCACTCTTAACACTTCCATTGAACAACCAAATAAACTAATTGGCACTCTCTTTCTGGTTTTATGAGCATAAACAGAAAAAAATGAAATTGTTTCCAAATTTCAAAACTCATCCTTCATTGTATCATTGTCAGAATATTGAATGACTGCACATACCAAAAAAAAAGAATCTACATTAGTTAAACATTTATCATTTCCCAAGTTTCTTCATCTAAAGAACTTTTCTTCCCCAGAGATCTCATCTTTGTAGGCATGTTTCTTTCTCGAATGATCTGCGGCACTATGTGTTTATATAATTTAATTATACTGCATGAAAACAACATGGCACACACCTGGCAGTATTGTGACAGATGCCCTCAGTGCAAATCAAGAAAATGGGGAATGTTTTGCATGCATGGCTAATAGACTCTGGCTAACACAACTCTCTCCAAGAGTGCTCTGCAAAACACAGCCTCTGCCATGGTAACAGATCGACTTTCTGTCTCATGCAGTGCAGCAGTGATTATTTCCATGGCAACATTATCAAAAGTTGCATGGCAACAATCATAAGCATGTCAGCTAGATCTGAACAGTAATGCCTTCTCTGTCCTTTTGTGATTTTCATTTTGTGTTGAGAAAATCACAATATAGCATCTCAGTTCCTGCGTCTTGCCTACTGAATTGACAAAAGTCTCTTTATTTGAGAGCTATGAAAGACTTTTATATGCCAAATTGACTTGTTTGCATATATAATAACAAGTGACAGAAGAATGACAATGATTTGAAGAAGCCATGCTTTGTCTTTACATTGCAGATTTTAATTATATCTTATACTGTTTGTATTGAACATAAATATTATTTGGCCACACAAGATGTCCAAGGGCACATCAGCAGCAAACTTAGCTCTTCTGTAGAAGTGAATGCATATCATATAGCACAGTGTAGCAGCGATATCACAGCAGCACATCCTGCTCCTTTGTTGTTTCATCAGTCTTAACACTATCTCTCTTTACCAGCTGCACTTCTTTCCACACTTTCAGTTTAGTTTCCTACAGTGCCATCACTGCCATCACTAAATGTAGCCTTAGCTTCTACATGATATTCTTTTTTCTAATTTTCAATTTGATGGTACCAGAATATCTAAAACAAAAGTTGGGATGGGGGCAACAAAAGGCTGATGAAGTAACCAGAAAAAACAATTATTAGCAGGTAATCTGTAAAAGATCAGTAACATGATATAAAAAGATCATTTTAGAGAGGCAGAGTTGAGACAGGTTGAGGTTAACCGATCTGCAAAGAAAAAAAAAACATCTCTGCAAATTGTGGAACAATTTCAAAATATGGTCCTCTGTAATTTTATTGAGATACAGGCACTTTAATTAAAAGAAGTTTACTGTATTTCTGTTTTATTACATTGTGTGGTTTTTCCTCCATGTATCAAACTGCGAGGCATTTTTCATTAATCAGCAGATTCATGCATGAATGAAAACACTGGCATAAATCCATAATGAAAGTAATCATTACATGCAGTTTTATATAAACACTGTGAAATTAAACAAATATCAACCAGTTACACTATCAAAATGCTGCCTACACACTAAGTACATTTTGCTAAAATGCAAGGTATCTCATTTATTTGTGATGTTTTTCAGGTTCTGCTGACTTCACAAAATCTTTAACAAGTTGAAAAGAACTAAATGCATATATTTAGACCTGGATTTATACATTTTATTAAAGAAATGCATGAATCCAAGGCCAAGAGCTGCTTGCAGTGTTCAAGATCACAATGAAAAATCAAATTTTCTTTAAAGAAATAGCAAAATGATATAAAGCATAAAAAATATGTTAAGTTAAAATATGAAATAAATCAGTAACTAAAAACAATGCTGTGTTCCTTTAAATAATCCTGACGCCAGCGGTGGTTGCCTAGCTGTTCATGGGTCACTGACTGAATGCATGACTGTGAACAGAGAAGTAGGCTGAATATTTGACGAGGTCTGCTAAAATGTAGGGACAGGAAAAGGGGGACTTTTCTAATTGAGAAACATCTGTTCTTCATAGAAACTAACTGCCTGCCTTATACATAATGCTAGTGTTTACTGGGAAGTGGTGCATTTATTTTGGTTTAATCCCTCTCGCTGGCCAACGGGATAGTCAGATGACAGGCACTAATCTCTGGACTCTCTGCCTGACTGACTGCCTACTTACTAATAAGGGATTAAAACCTAGCATGCCTCCATCACATAGCAGGCTCTCAACCCAACAAGTGGGGTGAATAGAGATGCTAACGCTGACGAAGTGAAGGAGTCAGATGATGAACCGTGTCACCTGCTTTCCTTACTTTTATATTCTATCTCAGACTTATATCTTTGTATATTTTGTGTTCCCTTTGAAATACAACACCTACTTAAACCATGAACTCACATAATGTTTTAAAACAATGATTTCAGAGCTGCTACCCTCTCTAGTAAACCTTAGTTTTCCAACATAGATGCTTCTCCTAGTTCTTGATAGTTATCATTGGGACCAATGGGACTGGTTGATGAACAATCCATCAGCTAATCATAATTTTTAAAACAGCGAAAGTTATGGCCATGTTATGTCCATAGACATCATAAAAGGTGGACATATTTATCATGATGCCATATTTTGGTGTCTTAAGTCCTGTGCTGAAGGCTCCACATTAGGGTTTTCAGCATCACCATCTTGGTTTCAAAAACCTGAATGTGCTGAGAATTCATTTTTAATTTTTTTATTCAATGAAACCTAAAATGAGTGATTGAGCCCATAAACTCATCGGGAAAGAGGTAGAGGTCAAGACAGAAAGACTTTTTCTCGTAGACTTCAGGACTGAAACTACAGCTATTGCTGTCTGTTAGAGTGAATTGTTAAATGCTTGTCATTTTTATGCTTACCATCCATTTCTACATTGTTTAACTGTGGGATGAAAGGAATTCCACAGTCCCCTCCCCAGATTCTCGAGGTTCTGGGTGAGGGGCTGTAGTGTTTTATTGTAGATACATCCTATCTGAAAGATCTGTTTCTTGTGTTGTAAGCTTCCTGCTTTTATGACCCTTTTGGTCAGCAGGAGGTCTCTCTCTCTCTCTCTCTCTCTCTCACACACACACACACACACACACATTCCTACTTACATATAGAAGTTCACACATATACATACAAAGCCTTGTCTTAGAACTATGTGGGCGTTACTTCTTGTGTGAACTGTCTCTCAATAAAAGGCAGCAGGAGGAGGCCATCGTCGGGGTCATTTTCGTGGTGGACACAGACAAGGCCTCCCTTGCGCAAGTAATCGATCGATCGACTGTCTTGTTTTCTTTCATGATGAATAAGTCTCTAGAACTAGCGGGGTTTGTGGGAACAGACCCAACACTGTCTGGTAGCCTTTAGATAGAATGCAAACACTTCTGCACTGGTTTCATTTTTCTCACTCAGGAGCTATGGCTATGTTTTATAGTAGAAATGGTTGAGCTACATGTAGGGTACCCTGGATTCAGTACATTTTATTGAAATAAATAAACATAAAAGCCAGACCAAAATTAAAGGTAAAACCCGGTATCATGGTAAAAGAATATTTTTCACAACACAACCACCGCTGTGGTTCAGATGCTAGCACAATCACTTTAGATAGAGCTGCTGCTGCATTAGCATGCTAGCATAATTACTATAGGCATGAGATCTAAGTTTAAGCACAAATCTCAGATAGCGTGTAGCACTAAGTAGCATTACATTCTCTCAAGTATTGCAGTGATTAAATTACACTGCTCACAAAATTAAAGGCATGATTTTTAGTGACTAATGTTTTTAATAACATTAAATAAATTAAGCTTCTGGGATAATGATCCTGTCTGTTAAGTACCAGAGACTATTGTTAATCAGTTTCAGCTGATTTGGTGTTAATTTAACTAACAACAGGTGCACTAGAGGGGTTACAATTAGATGACCCCTAAAACAGGAATGGTTTTACAGGTGGAGGCCAATGACATTTTTTTCTATTTTTCTTTCTTTTTTTTTTAATTTAAATTTAGTATCAGTGTCATTAATGATAGCATGAAGCAATGCCTGCACAGGTAATTCAACTGCTTGAGGATGGCATATCAATAAATGCCATTGCCAGAAGGTTTGCTTTGTGTCCCAGCAAAGTCTCAATAGCATGGAGGAGGTATTCTGGACTGATATGTGCTGCTTTGTGCAATGAAGAACAGGATGAGCATCCTGGAGCCATTTGGGCTTAAGATTTTATTTTAACAGGAAACACATGACAGCATTAAAATTGTTTTGAAATGCAGTTTCAGTGAGAGTTAAAGCACACAGTCTTTTGTTTCTCCTCACTTTCTTTGTGACTTGCTTATAAAATCTGCCTCTTCTGGTCCTCTGTGAACAAATAGCATGCATTTTATTCTTATTCTTTCTAACATTTTGCTGATCTCTTTGAGCTTAGTTTCTTATTAGATTATTATCAAAACATTGATTGTATGATTTCATGTGGGAATTAAAAATGACGCGATATTCAGTTTGAAAAGAATAAAACGCCTGATACCGTGACTCTATTTTATAAGCAAGAAACAGAAATATAAATAAATAGATATAAATATATATATAGAGAGAGATTAAATGATATCAAAGGTAATAAACGACTGAGGGAAAAAGTCTGATTAAATTTACTACTGAACACAGCTTTGTTTTTATTTTCTCTTTGCCCTTTTCAGGAAGTCTACCATCTAGATCTTTGTCACTTTTCCTGTCACATGACCTCGAGCTGCACTAACAGTGGCTGTGCAAACACAGTAACACCCTTTATGGTGTTAGAGTCTGCAAATTGCCCAGGGTTTTTTTTTCTTTCTTAGCAGACTGCTCTGGCATCTCAAAGAAAGCAAAGAAAATAAATTAAAATCATTGTTTCCAACTCCTTACACATACGTACGCACACATATATATGACACACAATGTCTTTGTTAACACAGAAACGTTATTTGTATTTAGGTTACAAAAAAGAAGAAGCATATACTGCACATTGGACAGTCACGCACAATGAAGTTATTTCCTGAAAAGACCTCAAAGAGTCGCTGTATATTTTATGAAATATTATTATATTATTATCATGAAAATAATCTGCTACACCCACTCCTTCAGTTTGGGCTTACAGCTCCTGAGCTTCCTATTACCGTTGAAACCACTCTGGATTTCAACTTCCACATCTTCCACAACTTCCAATTGTTTCTTCGGCCCCTGGTACTACTTTGTTTTCTCATGCTCCTGTCTGACACTCTTGTCTGCTGGGATTGTAGCACCAATTACAGTGGTCTTGGCAGTGTTCTGCTTGTTGTCAACTAGCACTATGTCTAGTTGTTTAGCCAGTCTGGTCGTACAGTCCTGGTGTACTGTATCAACCAGTAGCTGGTGCTTTGATCATCTGGCAGCTCAGACGGGCATTGGAAGTCTTATGAGCCTACTCAGCTCCTGATGCCTGAGAGGAGCTTCAATATTGCAGAGAGGTAAGTAACTGACCTGCAGTTCAAAAATACTATGTCTTTACTTCTTTCATGACCACGTTTGTTCTGACCTGTGTTATCCAGTCCTGGTGAGTACCTGCTGTTACCTGCAATCATTTATTTGTGGTGCCTGGCATTCATGAAGTCATTAGTGTATTCTTCCAGGAGGTGCTGATTGTGTTACTCTTTCTGCCTGAGACTTGCTGTTGGATGTCCGCTTTGTGATGTTGATTGGTTCTGGAACATTGTTGTGGTCTGCTCTCAGGTCCGACCCACCTCAACTCTGGGTGGGTCTGTACTTTTTTACTTTTTTTTTTTTTAATTTACTCTCACCAATATAAACATCACATGGTACATCTCTGACAGTTGCAACATTTATCAAGTGGCTTTTCATTTTATCCTTGTAAAAATTCAAAACAAAAAATGGAAAAATCTGCATCTGCATCACACCATAACACTCAATCTGGTGAAGGCTATTTTATTATCCATACCAGATTACTTCATTTGAAGTCATTTGACAGTGTAAGCTAATTGTTTGGTGCATCTGAGCAATTTTCATAAGTCATAGCGAGTCATTTGTCTGATTCATTTGTCACTGTGTGTGTTTGTATAATCTTTCCATTGAAGAAGTTTTCCTCAGTGTGTAAACGGCAGCATGGGTGTGTTTGTATTTGCATGTGTGTATGTCTCTCTGTGTTTTTAAGCTAACCCAAACAAATCTGTCCTTGGTGATTACAGAAAAGACAGAGTAACACGAACAAAGCATTATAACTGATATAATTCATGTCTCCCTGGTATTCTCTGTGCTTTGGGTGCATGCTGGTTTCATTGTCTTTTGACTGTTGGGAATGTCATATTGGTTCTTCAAAATGATATCTTATATCAGAAAATATCATTTTCTTATGATATTCTTTTTTTACAAAAATGTTTTCAACCTTAGTTTTAAATTCATTTCTCTATACACCATTTTAGTCTCCTTGAAAACCCAAACATCCTGCAAGTAGTTTTCAGTTCCACTTGATTGGTTTTAGTCAAAGGCAGGACTGGTAATTTGTTTACAGGACACAAATGAACTCACTTGTACACCTCAGATGTCCAGTTTACTGCATTCTCAAGCCAAAGGTCTCAAAACACAGAAGAGCAATGTATTCACAGAGTTGTCAAAGCGCCACTGTGACATGACCGATCAAAGCTGACTGAGGATGAGCTGCTGATATGCTGGATGTTGGCACGCATGGCCAAGATGCTGCAGCCTTCGTTGTCAACATCAGAGCACCATCTCTGATCTGACTGTTCTTGATAGAAATCAAGAACAAATCTATTGTGACAATAGATATGACAAAGGTATCGTGATGAGGTGGATGAGGAGCATATCTACAAGCCATCTTCCTTTTCCAACATTTAACCCTGATAGCCCCAGGATTTAGTGTTCCTTCCAAAGATGCCTGGGGAAGGCTGGGTTGACGTGTTCAGAGGCAGCCACAGCCAGTGACCACTGCTGCAGGCTACACTCATTCAGGATTTGCCTAAACAATAGATCTGGACACCCATGCTGTCCCTGCACAGATACGTGACTTTTTGCATTGTGTCCAGAGGAGGCCATATCTTGTATTAAATGTCTTGTATATAGATATCGTGTTTGTCCATTTAATCTATTTGAAACCCAAACATTGAGTTTCTTTCTTTCTTTCTTTCTTTCTTTCTTTCTTTCTTTCTTTCTTTCTTTCTTTCTTTCTTTCTTTCTTTCTTTCTTTCAATCAACCAGTGAACGTGCTATTTTGCATGCTATTTAAATGAGGCACAAATGGAAAAAAAACTCTATCCTACAACATAATGACTTTAAATGACCCATGTTTGCCGGCAGTATAATTATATAGTGTACACACTTTCATAGGAAATGACTCATCAAAAAGTGTACACTTGTTTTGAACAACTGCTCTGTCAGAGAGTCAAGAAAAGAGGAAGACCAATTTGACAGCACAGTCAAACAAACTGTAGAGACCTTTGAATTCAATGTCTCTTTCCTCTGCTGCACTGTCTTCAGACTCTAGGGTACTTTGAATACAACTTGCGTCTGCATAAAATCTAGTTTTAAGTTCCATTTCATGGGTATTTCAATGGAAACTGACATGTGAAGAATCGACACACAAATCACTCGACGAGTGGATGCCTAGCAGTATTGCAAAACTCATCTATTTCATAACATGAAAAATGTGCAAACACCTGCTCTTGCCATCTGCTGCATGTGGATGCATGATTCAAAATTCCTCATGAGTGAATCCCAAAATTTTATTCTGTGTGGCAATGGAAAACCAAGTACACAGAGGATCTTACAGGAAATATGGGAAAAGCAAAGGATTGGTTATTGGAGAGTAAAAAAAAAATCCTTAAACCATATGTGTTACAAATTTTAAAATATCCCCATGTATGGTTTTTTACATGGTGATAAGAAAGAGGGTTGGTTCCTTTGTTCTGATGAATAAGGAAAAAACAAATAGCCACAAAATACAGTCTGGAGGGGAAAATGGGTGTCTACATCATCTCTCAGTTTGTAAATATATTCACTGTGAAAAGAAATTCACAAAAGTAATTTAAAGCTGCGTTTGACTAAAGGCAAACACATTTTTTCTTCATAGTTCATAGACATGCCTTGATAAACCTGTGATGTGTTCAGCCTTCTGAAATGGATTAAAATGTTTATCGAAGCAAAGTATGATAAACACCCCTTTATTATATGCTGAGCATGAAAACTATACTATCCACAGTTCACCATGTCAACTGTAGAAGAGCACATGTTTTTCCAAGTATGTGACTGTAATTTGATTCCCAGTTACAGACTTTCTAGTCAGTGTCCTTGTATTCATTGAAATATGGTGTCGTCTTAAACAATGTTTCTCAAAGTAGAAACAAAGTAGTTTTACACATTTTAAAGGAACAAGGCCACCTTGAAATGGAAGTATTTGAATTTGTCACTCTTTTGCCCATTTCCTGAAGTTGTGGCATGGTGCAGTTGATGACTGCCATGCAGATGTTGCTTCAACAATAATTCATGACATGACAGCTTCCATTGATCAACTCCTGCTGATCAAAGACAGTTCTGAACCTGTGCAGACCTCACACCCTTATTCTTTAAACTATCTAGGATTGTTTTTAGTCATCTCCAATTAGGACTTTGCATAACTGCACGGTATGAACTGATTGGTCATAGCAAAATTATCAACAGACATACCAATCTGATTACGTAGTCATTCATTTCAAGTGAGAAAGCAATTGTCATTTCAACTCAAAGTACACACTGTACAAAGTAAATGTATCAGACTAAAAGTGATGTCTTTTTCTGGGAGTCAACAATGACCAACAAAGAAGATTATTTCAACGGCAATGTAGTATAACATGTAGTATGACAGTATGGTAAATAACCATATTATTTGTCCTATTAATTTAATTTGAAAATACTAAAAAAAAAAAAAAGCTATTCCTGTTAATATGAGCGTCTCTGTGGACTGAATAATTTTTGAAGCAAGCCTCAAGTGGCCACTAGACGAATTGCAGTTTTTGTCACTACACTGTTGGTTTGCCCACAGTGTTGCCTGCCCCTTGGACATACCTAATGTGATTATCATTTTCATTTTCATTTCTGCTGATGTGAAATGCAAAAGAGTATGATGAGAAAACCAAGTGAAGTACTGTAACTGAAACAGTTCGGCATGCAAATGAAGAGAGATAAGAGGAGTATTTAACAGATAAGATAACAGTACAGGTCTAGCTTTTTTTAAAACAGCATTTTAAGATTACAAGCAAAGTAAAGTAAATATACAGTGCTTTTATTGAATATGCAATGCGAGAACATTATAACACTGGAAAGCTCTCACTGACTGTATGCCTAAAACATGTTTTCGATCTTTAAACAAGAGCGTTTCTTCTTATTTTTGATCAGGCAGATTTCTCAGGTAACAGTGATATGGATGAAGCTAGTCCATTAATCAGTTTCCACCCAGATCACTTAAAAGTTATAAAGAACCGACCAAAAAGTACTTTGTCATATCTGGTACTCTAAGAGAAAAATAATTATCTGAGGTAATTCTCAGAATGTGTAAGGTCAATGAGTTCATCACGGTGCTCTGGAAGTGAACCGTTGCTACTTATTCAGTAGCAAGTCGTCGAGGTTGTCCAATAACAGAGCTTGGAGCAGGAAAGTCTGCTATTTGGCACGCTGTTTCCAAAAAACAACACCTTGTTACATGAAAAACTCTTGCCCATGCCAACAGTTAGTTTCAAAACTCTTATTTTTTCCTTAATATTATGAGTTGTTGTGTTTCTCAAAGCAGTAAAATAGTAAACATCCTTATCTTCACCCAGCTGCTTTAGCCTGCCAGTGACCTTGTGCCAGGTTCTTAGTTAACTTTTGTGACATATGGACGCTGCCCATTTGCTCTGAATAGATAAAGCAGCAATTTAGCGACATGAAGTTTGCAGAAGCACAGTGTGTGTTATACACGAAATGGCAGCTATATTAAACATTAACAGTGAATCAAACAGAACAAGGATAAAAAAAAACTGGGATGATTTTTTTTTTCAACTCAGTGTTTAAATTCAGTGTTACTCCCCAATATGCAGTGTCTATGTCCTTGAACTATATAAAATGTTGAATATATTTTTCGTCTTAATGAAACAACAATGCATTTTAAATGTATTACTTTTTACATGTGTCTCTTCCTGCTGTTGTACTGCTGGCACAGTGACACATATTTGCAAAATAAACAGAAAATTCTTTCCTCCCTTCACTTTGTGAAATTGTCATCCAGGTCAAGGCTGAATGGAGAGTCCTGCAGAATGGCACACGGCTACTTCTGTGTATCCACACCCATTTTTTATTCATCCTGTGCACCATGGTGACACTATTTAGTGGGACAGATCTCATCATCTGTGTATCCATATTTGGTTATGAGCAGTATATATGATAGTATTGGATTCCAAGAGTCCACTGTCGCTGTGGCTAGTTTTCCTGCAGAAGAGATTGCTAATGGTGCCCCTAGCACGGCTCTCTTTGAAGGCCTGAAAAGAGTTGCTTTCTAAGTTGGCGCTTGGAAGTTTGCATTAGAGGCGTTGCATACTTATGTTTCTGTTGTTTGTGCTTTAAAACTACTACTACTACTACTACTACTACTAATAATAATAATAATAATAATAATAATAATGCTTTTGAAATTCAATGTTCAAATCCAAATTTAACAGATGTTTGAATGGAGTTTGGTCAAATAGTGTCTGTAATTTTCCATTAAAGTTTCTGAGAAATTGCACTACCCTTCTTGAAACAACAACATCATGCAAGTTTCAACTTGTCTAATGTTAATGCTCTCACCTTAAAACCCACCCCAAACAAAAAAAAACAAAAAACAATTTTTTGCAAGTTCCAGTTATGAATGAGTCACATCTAAACTCTTGCTTTTTGCAACATATTTGCCATCATATCCAACTTTTCTCATGATGGCTATGTAATGTATAATTGCACTGACCAAAATCAAATCAATTTTTAAAAAATGACCATAAACCAGTTTCCCAGATCAGTGATTACATAAGACTACAGTCTGGATTTAAGTCAGTCCTTCAATAAGGTTAGAGAAAAGAATCGGTCTTCACTGTCAGTTGAGAGTCTACAACAAAAAAAGGTCTCCAGTATTTAAGTCCAATGTTTTTTGGCCCCTCTGTCCACTTCAACATCTGCTCTACACAATCCTTTTGGCCAGTAACACCAAAAGGTGTTGAAAATAAAAAACACGTGTTATTTATTTATTTGTTAATGGCAGGTTAGCCTCAAAACATCAGTTACCAGTAACAACCCTTCAATCACCCTAACCCATTTACCAATATGGATAAAGTATGTAGAGCCATAACCTTATAAATGGACTGGTTCTTATATAGAGCTTTTCTACTTGGAGCACTCAAAGTGCTTTTTAGAGTTTTTTATTTATTTATTTTTTTTATAGTGTACATCAAGATTCTGACGGAAACAGGCAGAATATAGGAAGACAATTATCAGTTCCTTATCAAAACATAGGATTACAAAATAACAGAAACATCTTTTTATTCACAACAAAAACTCTGTCAGGCAAGTTAGTTTCGATTTAGAGTTGAGCTTGACTTGTTTGTGATAACGTTTGTTTTTTTTCTATTGTGAAAATAAAAAAATAAAATGAAATAAATAAATAATAACAATGTGGCTACACATCAAAAAGAGCTAAACCCAAATGCTGCTGAATCTGTGTTACCACAAAAGGTGTTATCTCGTAGAGATCGTTTATTTCCACACGTGCACTTCTTCGCCTGGACTCGGCCGCGTGTTTAAGGGGAAGTGGAACCAATTCAAGAACGCGCTCGACAATCTGAGCGCGTGCTCGTGAGAGGTGGATAAGACATAGACTAAATGGAGAGCTTGGCACTTTAATATTCATTAATGCTGCATGTGATGCTTGTAAACACCAACTTTTTTCTTTTTTTTTGGATGGCCCAACATAACCTTTAAAGGCATGCTGGTTGAAGTAACAATAACTCTAGCAACAAACACACAAAGGAAACAAAGTATAGCCTAATATAGCAACAATTCCTAGATAGGATATGGAAAAATAGCTTAATTTAAACTACTATCATAAATATAATCATAACTACTAGCTAGTGAATGGCTATATTCATTTCCTGATGCTTTGCAAACGCGCAGTTAGCCTTCCAAAAAAAAAAAAAAAAAATCCGATTCTACTGCTGCACTTGAAGGCACCATAGACCTCTCCTGTTGCTCAGAGAGGAGGCAAGCCGGTGATTTTCCACTGCTGCTGCTTCTCTGGTCCCCCAGTTTTAAGAGACAAAGGTCAGGAAGAGAAGCTTATAAATAGGCTTAAATATAGGCTTCCGACGCGTTCAGTCCTCAGTCGCTCTAACGGAATCAAGAGGTCACGGACAAGACGAAACGGACAAGGGACGGCGCTCAAAGGACATTAAAAGGACAAAATAACAGAGGAAAGCACATCAACATTGCAGGTAAAGACAAAATGCACCCTCATTACACACCTACAGAATATTTCACGGAGAGATGACGGTGCATCTTACATGCATTCTCTCTTTCTAAAATATCAAATTACGATTTTTGATGTTTTGACTTATTTCGATTTTGAGTCTGAATGGAAACATTTCTTTTTAAACCCCGAGGAACAGAAAAAAGTTATTGTCCATTTCTAAGTTAAATCCATTGCATGTGTTTCGTTATTATTGCTGGTTTTACTGATGGAAGTGTATACACGAGATGTTCGGGTGAAGATCTGTGAGGAAGCTGTGAGGTAGATTTGGGTGAAGGCTGTTCTCCCCTCGTCGCTGAGCGAGCGTTTAGGAAGGATCACTGGTGGACTTGTGTTATCCAGATGGCTACAGTGTCAGTTTTTATTATTGGAATATGTACAATTATCTGTTTTCATCTGTAGCTTTGTCATCTATGAGATGTAGCGGATTCACACATGTCTACGTCAGATGCTTTTATTTTAGAGGATCTTATTCATTTCTACCATTTGCTTGCTGTATTTATTTATTTATTTTAAATCGTCTTTGTTTAGGATGGCGAGCAGCGGATTTAGTTCTGTTATCTGGTTATTTGCTTTTACAGCCTACGCGAGTCTTACAGTCTTTGTCTCTCTATTATATATACATATATGTCGCTTTATTCTTAGGTCCATGGATATCCACATTATTTAAACCAAATGAGAAATTATATTTTTGGTCTTTTAGGTTTATTATATTGACTTTGTTTCGAATAATTGCGTTGCTGAACTAAAAAAGAAAGGGGAAGTGAGACGAGAAGGCGGAGATGCTCGTTTGTCGCTCTGAAAGCATCGCGCGCTGCTTCCCCTTAAAACGTCTCTCTCTCTCTCTCTCTCTCACTGTCTCGTCCTTTGAGTCTGCTTTTTCTTTCTTTTCTCCTTCGCTTAATTTTGTCTCCGTAACTGCACTATTTGTGACAATGAACGGAAGAATATGCAGAGAAAAACGTAATTTTGTACCTGGCGACTAGCTATATGGAAGGTAAAAGTAGTCATTTCACCGTCGCCAGTAACAAGTGCATGTGCAACGATCATTAGCTTCCTATTGCTATATAATTGTTAGAGTATTAAGAAATGGCGTTTTTCGTCTTTATACGTGAATCTTACGCGCTTCGTTCGGTCTCACATTTATTCACAAGGGGTCGCTACAGTGGATTGCTCAATACCGGGGACCTTTCTTGTGTTAGGTGAATGGGTAAATCACTACACTACAGGGCTCTTAGATGTCTTACAAAGGTTGGAAGAGAATAAAAAGATGATTACTGGCAGCCTCAGTGTGCCTTGGAGGGGTTTGGTTCTGATAACAAGTAGTTCTTTCCTTTTTGGGTTGGTTTCAGAGTTGGAAATTTACCCAGGATTTTTAACTCAGGAAGATGATAAAACCTGGAATGGAATATCTTTCACAAAGAGACCTTTACAAAGCATTTAGGGAACCATACCGAATGGAAAAAAAAAAACTTATCTATGAAGTTATTTATACTATTTGAGTTTGAAATTGGAGATTCAGCCTTGACAGAATTGATTAACAGTTGATAAACAATGTGACATCTCCCACACAGACCATAGATTTCAGTGCAAGGTTAGATTAATAGTGTTTTCTTTTTAATCATTTATAAGTGTCAGTTGCCAGTTCTTGTTAACTTTTAACTATATTTGGTCAGCAGTCTCTTGTGTTTTAGAGCCTGATGACACTAAGTGGAAAATATACTGGTATACAGGGCCAATGTTGGGATTTGACAGAGACATTTCTGTGTGTATTTTCTCTGCTAGCAGCCTTGAGTTTAATCTAATCTTGACTGATGTAGGCAAAAATCTCAATCAACTGACGTCTGCTGGCAAGTGGCTGATTTCAAGGGGCTGTAAAAATTTATGAAAATCAAGAAGTGTTCAGTGGTTCAGTCTGTCAGAATCATATACCCTCATTCACATGTCTTTTTATGAAAGCTGGCAAACTTTGCAGTCAGTTACATGTTTGATGCTGTCATCCGTATCATGTGGGATGAGGGACAGTGGAGCTTTGAACAATGTCAGGAGTGACGTTAATACGGTAGGGTTCGAGTGATAAAGAACGAGAGTGCACATAATGAGCTTAAAATGCCTGCAAAAGACCCCTACGCATGTGACAGTTTATGGGTCTTAACAGACTTAAAAGGCACGTGCCTCCAAAGTCAGTGAGTTTGAGTGCTGAGTTTGATGTGTGAAACTCTCGAATAGCACTGGAAGCTCAGGATCATGTCAGAGCTAGCAAGTTAGCAGGGACTGATCTTTTCAAATTAAGAGAGGTGATGTTTCTGTAGTGAAGTGATTTTGAATTGTGTTGTTCTCTTGGATGGAAAAAATAAGTAAATGACTAAAAAAACATTTCTGTGTGTGGGGGAAACACTGTAACCTGTCCAGAGATGCACTTCTTAGATTTTACGCCACACTATAATGCTTGTCTTTGTCTTTTGTATTTGTGTTTTAATATCTAATCTGCAAGGTATATTTCAATTTTAATATATTTGTTGTATTGTAAATAATAGACATTTATGTAAGTGAAAATGTAGTGGGAATTTGTTGTTCCCTTGTCTGACAAACTACTGCTGAAAGCTGACGTGTCAACCGTAGGCTGTTGCTGTTAAATGATTTATTAAGTCAGTAATCTGAGGTTAATGGAACGTGTGTGTGTGTGTGTGTGTGTGTGTGTGTGTGTGTGTGTGTGTGTGTGTGTGTGTGTGTGTGTGTGTGTGTGTGTGTGTGTGTGTGTGTGTGTGTGTGTGTGTGTGTGTGTGTGTGTGTGTGTGTGTGTGTGTGTGTGTGTGTGTGTGTGTGTGTGTGTGTGTATATTAGTAAAATCTTAGTCATGGTGACAACAGCACTTTTTACAGATTAAATCTGAGAAAGGTGGTGCAAACGTATACCGACGTGGAGAATGAAAATATAAACTGTTGCATTGCATGTGTTGATATCAAACATTTATGATCAGGTGGCCTTGACATCAGTCACGCCGCTCTAAATATTAACCAACTTGAACCAGTAAGCAACATAAATTCACACCATTATGTTAGTTCACTATGAGCTCATTGCTGTTGGAGCTGCCCCATTAATCTTGTATGGCTTTGTACAAATGTGTTGAGGTCTCAGTTTGAACATTTATTTAAAAAGCATTGACAGCTGTGAAAGATCTTATTTATCTTGGCTATTGAAGGTGAAAACGACAACGATAGTGATTAACACCTTATATATTTGTATATCAGGCTGATGAAAATTGCACATGTGCATGCGTTATCATGGTGATTGACTTTAATACATTTCATGCAAGATAACTGACAGAAGATAAAAGATCAGCATCACCTTGTGGCCAACGAACCAGTTTACCAGGAAATGTAGGAATCTTGGATTCTTTTAAAATTTCCAACGGAATGATTAATCAAAACAAGAAATGAAAAGCAAACAAACAAGACACTGAGAAAAAAATTGCATAATATATTCCAGAGAACTTGAACTCAATACTTCTGTAGACTTGATGAAGTTGCAAAAACACCCTCAAGACAAGGGAGATAAGCTAGGGTTTATTGGCTTCTTGTGGTGGCAGGGACCATATCAATAATTACACTCCTGTAAATACTATAATGAGTAAAATAGAGCTTCCAGTGCTATCCCTCAGCCTCCTAGTAGACAAACCTATGGTATCAATTTGAAACTCCTGCATCGCCTTGTTTTCGAGTTATTGCATTCACAAACTTGGGTGTCCGCAGCACCAGTCTGTTGAGGTGACGACAATACCCCATTGGCCTTTTACAGCTGAGGGGTAAAAATGAAAACAACAAAGTTACAATGTAAAGAAAATGATATATTCTCATTGCATGGAGCAGAACTAGACAATCCTTGAGGAAGGAGTGCTTCCATTACAAGATGGGTGTATTCCAATGTGTTGGGAAATTGGCAAGTAAAAGGTCATTAGATATTGAAGTTACAAATGTAAGGATAACATAAACCTGACTCTGAGTGAAAAATATCTGTATCTGCTGGACATGCAATTTTGAATCTGTGAATGAGTTTTCCGTGGCAGCTTCCAAGAAATTTCAAACATTTCTGTTAGTTTCCCACATATTTGATATGAAATGGTTCATGACGAAAGGTTCGGTTAAAACCTTGCATTATTCTTTCATAATAAACCTCAGCTTATCAGGAATCTCTTAATGGTTAAAGCACTTCTTAAAAACCAAAATATGACCAAAGTTTTGGGCAAAACTTGGAAATTACAGAGATACTAAAACAAGCCATAATCTTTAAAGTCCTTGGATGTTTAATTGTTAGATCCATATTTGCAGTATGTGAAGAAATGAAGCTCAGCTCCACTGACCTGTTATAGTTTGTAGAACTAGAGTGGAAAAAAAATGTTAGCAGAACCGACAGTGAGTGTTAACTGTAGCTTGATAAGCCTTTTGGTAACTTTTGATAACTTTCTGTTGCCTCACATGCTCATACTTCTTGTGATTCTTGGTGTTCAAAGAAAAGCCTTTAGTCTCTTTTTTTGGTCCATCAGCCCACCATCTATTTTTGTGTTTGTCTGCATGTGACTCTCACATGCTGTTACCTTCTGTAACATGTTTAATTTTTAGTAACAAATGTGTACACGGACCTCACTGTTTCTTTTTGTGTTCATGTCATTGTGTTTTCAGCTTTCCCCATCCAAGTTAATCTTTAACAGCTTTCAGTCACTCTTTCCTTTGTCCCAATGTTCCACCTATTTCTCACTCTTTTTTTACTCATATTCACTCTCTGTGTTTTGGTTTCTTTTCCTGTCTTTCTTTTACAAGTTTTGTATGATCATTTCTATTTGTCTGAAGTGAAAATGAGAAAAGAGCATCGAGAAATGTCTGCACTTATGCAAAGTGAGGTAGCATTAATGGGGGAAAATTGTAAATAAACAAGAGTGTCTAAAGGAGTGCCTTATAGAAAAGAACCATAGTAAAATTAAGAGGGAAGGTAGCTGTTGGTGGGAAACAACAGAAAATTTGCAAAAAAGGACAAGCTGATTTAAAAAGTGACCCAGGAGGAAAAGGGTGAGTGATTACAAGAAAAGGGGGTGGGGGCAACAGAAGCAAGCTGTGGAAATAAGGGGTGGGGGTAAAGGGTCGAGACTTCTGAAAGGCCCTGTGGGGGTTTGAAACATGAAGGATGTATAATGAAGAAAATGTAGAAAAACTAAAAGCAAAGGAGGTCAACCAAGATGATGAGAAAATGGGAATTGGAAATGGTGGAAAGGCAGAGGACAGCTGGTTTTGTGTAGCATCTCACTGTGTTTGGAAGACTGCTGTTGATTATTTTGTTACTGAAACGTCCAATCTTATCTCTAGTCTTTGGTAAAATATTTGAATCTGTCATCCTTAAGCCCTAAATCCAATAAGTCTATTCACTATTCATAAGCTAATAGGCTCAATGGCCTAAATAGCTCATTTGAAATTAATGAAATATCTAATATTGACATGTTTGTTAAAAGCACAACGTGATGAGCGTGAAAGAAGATGAAATATGGGTGAGGAAAAAAGAAAACAAATATGCAGTGGATGAGTAAAAGACATTTGAGGCAAAAAAAGAGGAGAGTGGATTTAACGGGCAGCTGCAGCCAGCCCAGTGGAAATGTACATCGTCTCAAAATAGGAGAGTGTGTTATGTAAGTACTTTGGGAGTGTAGTAAGTATGTGAAGTCACTGAATGCATATCCAGAGTCTGGGTCCAGTGAGGTCCACCCTCACAAACACCAGCACCAGACAATGGGTCTCTGTTGTCCACAAAACTTTTGGCCTGAACTTTAAATCATCCCACAATTCATAGTGGTTTCCAAGGCCAGTCTAACTCCGTGGGAGTCATGTTATAGGAAATCGTGGAATAGCAACATTCCCGTGAACAGATTGCAGATTGGGTTCAGTCTCCTTGAAATGATGCCTTTTTCTTGGGATGAACCACCTGAGCAGCTAAATCTACAGCTACACATGGTCACCACTCAATTACTTCTATTTTCCACTACTTATCTGGGTCCAAGTCTGTAGTGAAAGCAGACTACACAAGATAGCTTTACCCCTCTGCCACATCATCCATCTCTTCCTGTGAAGTCCTGAAGCACTCCCAGGGCAGACTGAGTACACATCACTTCAGAGTGTTCTCGGTCAGCCCCAGGATTTAAACGCAGTTAATGTGCCTAGAAGATCTAATCTTAGAAGCACCCAGGAAACATTCTCATCAGATGCTGTTTTCCAGTGATGTTCAAGGCGATTCAATGCAGTATGCTGAATCACTAGAATCAGTTAGTTCAAAAGAATTGTTCAACAAATCGTTCAGCTTTGACCGAATTGTACTCACTGGAATTCAGCACAGTAACACAGTAACATTTAGTTAAAGGAGCTAGTGCTAGCGATCATAACGGACGAGCTAAATGCTATTCATATTTCTTGAGATTTTAATGGTTTCCTAGCTCAAAATTGGGGAGTAGTACTAATATGACTGTCAAGTCTTTATTTTTAAAAATTATTTTAAGCTAGTCTGCAATTCCCTCCAAAACATGATAGAGGTGATTCTGGCTGTTTCAGCAACTGACTGTCACTCCGTCTCTTTAAGTGACGGGCCACTTTACATTCACTGTAAAGTACTTAAAGTTACAAATCATTAAACATAGGCCATTCCCCTGCAGCAAAAGGTTGAATCACTTTTGATTTTCTACACGCTTTCCTAATACAAGGAAGTTTGTTCACTGGCCCTGCTGGGAACTTGAAGGTATGTGTTTATCTTCGTATGGCTTTGTAAGTTTAACAACATGATGAATTGGATCAGAAAACAATGGCCTTCCTGTCAGTGTATTCCTGTGAACAAATGACTTAAAACACTTGGTGAGCAAGTTTATTCCTGCATGTTCACCTGCACCTGACTGGGGACAAAAGAAGGTCATTTCAGGATATAATTCTGTTCACCTCACAAGTTGAACTCCTTGCACAAAGCTCACTAGATTGTACTACATATATGCTATGTACAATGTGTTAGGCCGTCCATTATACTTTACACGTCCACAAGACTGTTAGCGCCCCCAAAAGCTTAATCATCAAATGGTCAAAGTACCTATGTACCTGCCAATTTTGGGGAATTTTAGAATACATCAACTGCACATATGCCATTTTCCCTTGTTTTTTAGCATGTTGTTGATACTAGAAGTGCCCGATTTGTCAAAATGTTTTATTACTGGATGATTCCCAACTACTACACTAGTAATTTCCAAAAGAACTGGTAGTACACAGTATATCCCAGCTCAACATTTTAATCTTGTTGTGCTTTTCTTTTTATGTATTTGATTTACCTTCACACTAGCTATTTTAGGCAAATGGCTTCACTCCTGGAGTCAATTTATTCAGGTTATTGCATTAATTCCTGTGATGCTGCAACACAACAGAGCACATTGCAGTATCACGTGAATTCCTCTTTTGTCTACTAGCTGGTTTCCTTTTCAATGTAATATCTTAATCCAAATATATACAGGTATAATGTCACATATCTAGTGCTGTTAAGGGTCCTTTGTCTCTCCTAGCAGGAAGTCACTCACAGAATATATGCACAAAAAGCCAGTTCTCTCCTCTAGCATTACTCATTATCTTACTATAGGAAGTTATTCATGAAGATAAATATGTGTCACTAACTGTGAAATCATTAACTTGTTTGAAATGAGAGATGGTATTGTACAGGGCTGTTTGTACTTAGTCAACCAAATATTGGCAGAAAAAGCTAGTATTTAGGCATGAGCAGCTTTTTTCCCAATTCTACCGTGGTTGAAGATATCTGCTGATGCCAAACACCAATAAACTTGTCTTAAATTAACAAGAGGCTAGGAATGATCCTTTATGTGCCTGATTTAATCATTGATTTACTAACTTATTTCCATTAGTCAGTTTGTGTTCATTAGAAGATTTGTAGGCTACTGCTTAATGCTGCTATTAATTAACACAGTAGTTTCTCCTTTTGTTTCAGTGTGAGTGTGCCTCCCTTTAGTTCTAGTCACACACACAAATAATCTTAGGTTTCTCTTCAGACTTCATAGCTTTTGCGGCTTAGCGATCTATAAGCCACTCAGATAACAGATAACTCTTGCTGGGGTGAATTTTTACCCACCTTAGTGTATATCAATGTGTTACAAGCATTCACCCATCAATATAGTTAACAGATAATCAAAAACAGTGTTTCTTACCTGTTGGCTGGTGCCGGCAACGTCCCATGAAGGAGTGGTGGCCATCCTTAACCAAAATGCTCATTTTTAACTAGTAACAAACCCCCCAAATTAATTTGAAGCTGATTTTTTTTTTTTCTCCAAACAACGATATATTATATGAAAACAAATAATTTATTCAAAATAAAATGTATTCTTTTCATTAGTTTTTTTTATATCAAAACTTAGAATTTCAGTTTCAAATCACTTTTTCAAATGAATAAAACATTTGATCCTGATTTAGCTTCATAGACAGGTGAGATGAAATGATATCAGTGATGCTGGCATCAACGCCTTATTCTGCAATAAAAGCCTCTAAAGAATTGTTACACTGAACATGACAACAGTTCATGTCCAATCACCTGACCACAGTTTGTGTCCAATTTAGAAACAAATTCAAACAAAAAAGCTGTAGGTGCAACTAAAGTGAAATACTTCCATGCTGTATCTGATTCAAACATAAGAATGATGCATTCTGACTAACATTCCTGGGTCTGGTAGAGGCAAGGGGGGGAAAAAACCCCCAACAACTTTAATTTAAATGTCCAGGTAAATAAAAAATGGAAACAAAGCCTGTATCTGCAGATAGCCACGGAAAAGTAGTCTTGCCCTCAGTTTTACCTTCTGTAAATATCATCCTGAAAGACACACTAAGAATGAAAGATAAAGACAAAGAACTAGAGGGTGCAGCAACCTAGCACATGGAAAGAGGGATGTGACATTTTCCACAGTGACAGACATCAGCTGACTACTAAGTATGTCAGTCTCTTCCCTGACTGTCTTTGTGTCCCTCATTGTCATTGCTGAATGGAAATTTACAGCTACAGTTGTGTCATCGTAACCCTTAATGTTCAGCCAATCACAGCGCCATATTAAATAGTTTCAATGAGGAAGTGCCAAAGAAGGAAGACTGTAGTTTTACTGTTTCATCTTAAACGCATAACCATATATTCAAATCTTTTTATCTTGACTCTGATCAGTTTTAGCTTTCATCTGAACAAAATGCATTCAAATTGAACTGTTTATTTTAACCAGCTGCTTTTCTCATGTGCTATTTAGTAATAAGGATTAGGCAACAAAACCTCTCGGTGAGCATTCAAAAAAATGACACGCGGTTCTTTTGGGGGGTTTTTTGTCAGTTATCAGTTCCATGTATCCACCAGATAATTTGTATGCACTTATTTACATGACCACAGTTGGTCTACTACATTTTTTTGTGGTCATTTTCTTATTAGAACTGACAAAAATGGAGGATGCCTAACCTGTTGGTTTATGAATGGGTGCATAACCTGCTGGTAATGCCTGTGGGAGTGATTACAACTGATAATAGCCATTCAGTGGGATGGTTTCTGAAGCAGATGATAATTTTACAACTTCCTGAATCTTAAGCAACTGTTAAGCAGTTTCCCTGCCTCAACTAATGCGTTTAGTCTCACAGTTCTTTGTCTCCAGTTCAGTCCCTCGCCACAACTGAAAAAATCAGTCTCAATCGTTCAGTAAAAATGCAGTGCATTCATGAAAGAAGGCACCAAAAAGATCATATATATTTTTTAATTATTATGCATATTTTTTTATTGTTTTTCATGAATGCAACTCTGACTTGATCTCTTCTTTGTCTTCTGTTTCAATAGAATGGCTCAAAAAGAGAAACTTCAGTGTCTGAAAGACTTCCATAAGGACACTCTGAAACCATCTCCTGGTAAGAGTCCTGGCACCCGGCCTGAAGATGAAGCAGAGGGCAAGCACCCCCAGCGAGAGAAGTGGGCCAGCAAGCTGGACTTTGTTCTGTCTGTTGCTGGTGGTTTTGTTGGTTTGGGGAATGTCTGGCGTTTCCCATACCTCTGCTATAAAAATGGTGGAGGTAAGGCTTTCAAATGCTGCAACAATTTATGAACATGGGCATATCCAGAGAACTCATGGGGGTAATATTTTTAGGTTAATGGTTTCCCTTGTGTTCCCCATCTAGGTGCATTTCTCATCCCCTACTTCATTTTCCTGTTTGGTGGAGGTTTGCCAGTCTTCTTCCTGGAGGTCGCCCTGGGTCAGTTCACCTCTGAGGGTGGCATTACCTGCTGGGAGAAGCTCTGTCCCATCTTTACTGGTATGTAGTCCCTAATTAGATCCTCCCTGCACAAATAATGAGCTATTTCTTAGGAATCACATTATAGGTGCCCACGATATCAGTTCTAAAATAAAGAAACTGGAGATTATGGTGGTGGTTAGATGGAGTATTCACCCTAATTAACTCTGTCTCGGCTGTAACTTGTCTCATGAGGGCTTTCCTCATGGAAACCCATTACTTACTGCTGTTGAATCAGTAATTTCAGACACATCACCATAACTATTTCATTGAAATCTTATTTATTATAATGCTCATAAAATTCCAGTTATTGACTTAAAAAAAACTTTGTTTCCATGCACCTGCGCTTGTACCTGTACCTGTGACTTCAGCTTCACTCACTTCGCCTTCTTTTGATAGCCCACCAATTTAACTGAGTGCAGAGTACAGGCTTTCCATATCCAATCCGAGACTTTGAATTTTTCCAGACCTCTGTTTTTTCCACTGAGAAATGGCTGTGTAACATAAGGCTGAGTCACACCAGGTTTTCATCCAATCAAGCTGCTGAGACTTTACCCTGCAGCCGTTACCAGGCAGCCAAGCCTGCACTGGTACACCAACATACTGAGGACTCTATTGTGCTTTAACCTTCTCTGGCTCACACCTGCCAAGATGCATTTCTTCAGTGTACTCTGACAGTTCCTCTGTAGTTATTTATTTCTACTTTACTGAGCTCAACTTTTTTTTTTTTTTTTTTTAATTCTAACCTCTTCTTTCTCCTCCTGTTATTAAATGTCTGTCATATTATTTTTCCCTCCTCCCTCTTATCTTCTGTCCTGGGCATCTCCACTTCCCCGTCTTCATTTCATTCACTGTTCTTCTCACCTCCCCCTCTCCTCCTGTTCACTACCAGCCAAATAAGGTTAATGTATTCCTCCCTGTCTGTTCTGTTCTGAATAGTCATTTTTTAAAATCTTTTTGTAATATTTATACTGCTCCATCTTCAGCAGTTGCACATTAACAGTCATTATTTCTCAAACGCATTTCTGGATTTAGTTCAGAGCTATAAACACATTCATTTCTTTCTTATGATCTTAATTATTTACTTGTCCTGCTATTCTCGCTTTCACATAAATACACAATCTTTCTTATTTTCAGACACATTATCCTCTTGCAGTCTTGTACATGGATATCAAAGACGCACACAGACACATACACAATCTCTCAAGACAGTGTACAGAGTGTCCTGAATCACACGTTGTTATGGGAACAGCGCAGCAACACATCAGAGAGATGATGAGAGAGCGAGAGGGGGAAAAAAGCAGAGCACAGATCTGAGGACCAGACAGATGGATTGACAAAAAACAGGAAAAGGTGGAGAGGGATTTAACAGAGGAGAGAGGTTTGAATGGAGAAGAGCAGAGAGAGTGAGGGGATTAAAGGAAGATAGGGGGGGGGGAAGGGGGGGAAAACAAAGCAAAAGCAAATGACAAAACAGAGGATATGAGTGAAACAGAAGCGAAAGGTCTATACTACAAGACTTAGAAAAAATAAAAAGGACATTATCAACAAGGGGAAAATAACAAGGGGAGGAAATCCAAGCAAAAAATTATCAAATATAATTTGGACTTACTGGTATTTGTTGTTGCAATATATGATATTGTGGGTTTAAAGTGAAATGTGGTGTGATTAGCTTGGATTCAGAAATTTGAACTGTTGTTGGCATTTTTTGGCTTTAAGACCAAAGACAGGCCTTAAGCAGATAGTATTAGATGGTATTAGATGGTAGCGGATAGTATTAGTAAGGAATAGAAAAACAGCAAGAACTATAGACCGTATCTCGCAGTCTTACACAAATAACACTGCTACTGTGTAAACTGAAAATTATGAGGGCTTGAAGAATAAAACTGTCATTGCGTTGTTGTGGCTAAACAGAACATGAACGCAATGTCAGTGAGGGTAAACAAAATTACAACTTGGCCTTATTTGATTTGAAACAAAGCTTGGTAAAACACATATGGGCGCCAACGTTGCGAAATATATATGTTATTCATAAAATAAGGTCTTCTAAGGTCAGCAGATGAGCGCAAGATGTGACGTCATGGAGGAGGGCACAGCTCTTTGTTTGATTTGCAGCGTACCATGTGATCCAAGACAGAGTGGGTGTGTGTGTTTGAGCATGTGCATGTCTGTGTTTTTTAGACATGTAGGGGTTATGATGTTGCCAATTAGTTCAGTGATTAAAAGAACATGAAACAATGTTAAAATATTCCATGCATTCATTAGCACACTAACACACACAGGCACAGACACAGATGGCAAATGAGAATTTAGTCAGGCAGTTCACAACACCAGCACACACGCGCATGCACACGCACACACAGAAGGCCAGTGACGTTGAAGGACATTAATTTGTATGAGTGGCCTCAGTCAGCTGTGTGTACAAAAGCATACAAAGCTTTTTCTGATATACTTATGAGGACCATCGGTGACCTCTAAACTAAAACCTAATCCATGTCCAAATCTTGGTCCAAATCCCAGTTTCAACATCTGTTCTCATCTGAAGTAAGGGTTGGGGTTTTTCTTCCCTTTCTTCCCTCCTATGTGCACACAGGAGTACACACAGGAGTGCACACAGGAGTGCAGGAGTGCACACACAACTCATGTGTTTACCACCAGCTTATTCAAGTCATTCAAGGCCAGTACTGATGCATGTTTAAGATCAGTCTTAGCTGATCTTAAACATGTTAGATGTACTATAATTAAAACTGAAGGTTAAAAAAGAAATAAACGATTGCTTCAGACCTTGAATTGGGTAAATGTTGTCCTGTACTTTGTGATATCATTTATAAGGACTAGCTATTTTGTAAAAATTGGATTGGATACTGCTGACTTTTCAGCAGTTGTACAAAATCTTGCAGTTTGCACTGTAAATTCTGTTAAGCGAATGTAACACAAACAAAGAGCAGAAAACCATTAAAAACAGGAAGTATCACTGAAACTCAAACTTGTCAGGATGCGATGACTGGCTTGTAGGAATCGTTTTATCTGGTGGCTTGAAATCCAAGTTCGCAATTTTTAGTTGTATCCTTTTTTTTTTTTTTTTTTTACATTTTAAAACTATTTTTAAAAAAGTGGGTCATATATACAACCACTGCCATCTTGTGCTTTACACAAATTTCCCATAGAGTTTTGCATAGGATTCAAATGTTTGTTTGTTTTTCTCAACTTTTTTCGAACATCTGTGCCACTGGTCTCATCGTCTTTCATGGCCAATCAAACTTTAGCATTAAACCTCTTCCTCTTATACAAGAAAACAGTGCGTTGAAAATTGTGGGGCTTTGGAAGGAAGTTTAAACAATGACTAAAATATCATGTCTTATATAAGTTGACGCCCAAGAAAATGCTGATCTTGAAATTGTTGTATATTATTTCAGAAAAAAGTAATATAACTAATAATTATTAACAGTGATTTAATAGTTTGATGACCCACATCTTGTTTAATCCCCTGAACCTCTCTATTCTCTCTAGGCATTGGTTATGCTTCCATTGTGATTGTGTCCCTGCTGAATATCTACTACATTGTCATCCTGGCCTGGGGCCTCTACTACCTGTTCCAGGTAGGTTTGAGGGGGGAAAAAGACAGCTGTTGAATATTCTATTTCATTTCATTTTCCACCTGTGTCAGTCATGTATTATTTACAATGGAGATAGGTGAGGTTTTACATCAGGGTAGTGTAATCTGATTCTTGTTAATTTAACTACCAGCTAACTGCCATGTAAGTTTTGTCTAAACTTAAGCTTTTCAGGGGACACATTCAACAATAGCTGTACAAAGAAATGACTTGCCTGCTATCAGAACATGAATATAGTTGTTATTATTATTATTATTATTATTATTATTATTATTATTATTATTATTATCATTATTATTATTAATAGTAATAATGCAGTTGTCATAATTTATCTCATATATTTTTTTTTTATATTCCAGTGTTTTCAGCCTGAGCTGCCCTGGGCCAAGTGCAATCAGCCCTGGAACACTGATCATTGCATTGAGGACACCTACCGCAAGAACAAAACCTTCTGGGTGGCTGCCAACGCCTCCAACTTCACCTCCCCCGTCACCGAGTTCTGGGAGTAAGTTACATAAAACCACACACACCTGCACACTTGCATAACCGCAAACAATTGTGCATTCTTTGTCATGTGAAAGTTCAGTCAAGGTGAGGTAGAAAGTCAGCAGTGAAACCTGGAGCTTGCAGACACACACCTACAGAGGACTATTTATTTATTTACCCATTTATTTATTGTTACAGGCGCAATGTACTCGGTATCTCCAGTGGTATAGATGAGATCGGCCCTATTAAATGGGACCTGGCCCTGTGTTTACTGCTCGTGTGGGTCATCTGCTTTTTCTGCATCTGGAAGGGCATCAAATCCACTGGAAAGGTAAATATCCTGTAGTGTCTCGTGTTCATTGCTTCGTCACTTCTTTATTCCTCTTAGAATATAGGGGCTGGGTTTTTTCAGGACATTAACTTCAGTTAACATCCAAGACATGGTCATGCTCATCTGATTTTTTTTTTTTTTTTTTTTTTTTTTTCCTCCCCTCTGTGGTCTGACCAGAAGAACAATTTGTAATGTTTACATTTCCTTGTGTAAATACAAAAATAAGATCAAAGGTTTTCAAACTAAACAAAGGCAATTATGGGTGACATAATTCATATGTTTTAAATGTTACAATATTACTACGTAATACACTGCTGTGTGCAGAATTTAGTCCATAGTGACTAAAAGAGGACAAACGAGTTGTAACACAATTTCTTGTTGCTTGACACATCACTACGGATTTTTCTCTGATAAATTGATATTGGGTGCTTCTATGCATCAAGAAATTACCTAATAATTTGTAGATTGCAATTGTTTTATTACTAAATATAATATCTACAGTGAAGAGCCACTCGTGTTATAACGTGTATGCCCCTGCTTGTGCTACAACAATGTCTTTGGCCTTTTGAGACAGAAGTTCTCCTGTTCTTTACAGGTACTGAGACATTTGCAGCAAATCTGTAGAGTGTGAGGGGGGCTTCACAGGTTACACTAGTATGCTACACAGATGCCTGGTCAAAAGGTCTAAGAAGTTTGGACAACAAGTCAATGCCATGAGCATTTTGGCATTTTGCCCAAACCCTTCTTGAACTCTTGCTGCTGAGATGCTTTGACCCTGTTGTCTAGACATCTTAATTTGGCCCTTGTCACAGCTGCTGAAATTTTATGCTTGCCAGTTTTCCCAAATCCAACATCAATTTAAAAAAATGACAGTTCACTTCCAGCCTAATATATCCTTGACAAGTGAAAACTGTCTGTTTTATAAATTGGTATTTTCTCGACATTTTTCTATAGTATTGCAGGATAAATGTAATATTGGGTATTTCAATATAGGGAACATTTCAGACCACGTTAAATTGCTGCTACAGTAACAGCAGCAACAGCTTGCTCCAAGACCAAAGGCAATCAATCCCAGACTGCTCTTTTATAGCCCTAACACACTTTATTGATTGCACTGACCTGATTGATACTTTCTAGTTGATCCAAGATGTAATTCTTGTATTATTGTCACTCCTGCAAGGCCAAGTGTGGTCACGGTTTTCCACATAAGAGATACTGGTACACCGCTATTGATTTAAGGGACCGCCTGTGGTCTGTTGTTCAAAATTTTCCCAAGTTCACACATTGATCAAACCCATTATCTGTAATAAAGCCAGAGTATCAGCTAGCTGGCAAAATAAAACTACTGTGGATAAAGATTTGATAAGCTAATATATTGACTGTAAAATAATTCAAACTGGATCATTTAGACTTTGTTTCCAAAATGTGTGACCTTGCTTTTCTGTACCTGTGGTTTCCCCTTATAGGTGGTCTATATCACAGCCACGTTCCCTTTTGTCATGCTCATTGTGCTTTTGATCCGTGGTGTGACACTGCCAGGTGCTACTGCAGGCATCAAATTCTACCTGTATCCTGACCTCGCTCGCCTGAAGGACCCAGAGGTAGGTGTTAACCTGAGGCGCATGAGCAAGAAAACACTGTTATGGCTTTCCTTCACTAGTTTGACCACATACCTGTCTGGCTGCTCATACAGAAAAGAACCAAATTTAAATTCAAAATTGTTGAATTCATAAAAATGGAACATGTGGTTTAAAAGAAAATAAGGCAGCAATAATATAATCACTCTTGTCTTTTTTTTTTTTTGGTTGAATTGCAGCAAAACACATGCCTGCACACTGATTTGTAAAATGTGGCAAAAGAAAAGCCAAAAAAGGTTTTTCATAAACAACCGGAAACAGAGTTTTATCCCACTCGCTTCACTGTACAAAATCCCCCTAAATTCCCCCTCATCAGCAGGCCTCAGCCTTTTTGTCCCCACTTCCTTTTTGGTAGGTGTGGATTGATGCTGGCACCCAGATCTTCTTCTCCTATGCCATCTGTTTGGGTGCCATGACGTCCTTGGGGAGCTACAACAAGTACAAATACAACTGCTACAGGTGAGGCATTAGTTTTCAGTGAGGGGGTTAGCGATAGGGGAGAGAGGGGGGGGCTAAAGGGATCCTTGTGTGTTCATTAACAAATCCTCCTCATGACATATGTGTGACATAGGGACTGTTTGCTGCTGGGAGCCCTCAACAGTGGTACCAGTTTTGTGTCTGGCTTCGCAATATTTTCCGTCCTGGGCTTCATGGCACAAGAGCAAGGGGTGGACATTGCTGATGTGGCAGAGTCAGGTACGAGGGTTCTGTAAAGGCGGCAGTGATGGTGGGCGCTGCTTCCTGGTTAACAAATAAAACAATAGCAATTATGAAGAAAAACAGCAACGAAACCTGAGTGAGAATTCGACTACACGTCCAGTTTCGAACTGAGTTGAAATTTGGAATTGAATGGATTCGCTGATTGATCTCAAATGACGGCATCAGAATATGAAAGCTTCCGAAATCAAACACTCCTTGACAAAAAGCAGAAATATTGACTTGATTTGTTAGCGCTCATTCGAACGAAACAAGTTGGGGCTGAGAGACGCATTTGAGACTCGATTGTGCTTTTTTTTTAGACACGCGTTGAAAAGTGTAGTGGAGTACACTTAGAATTAGCTGTGTCATATTGTACATGGATCTTGTGCCAACGAGGTATAGTTCTGAATTGCTCCTTTTGTGTACACGAGAGATTCCTGCCACCATTATTGTGGTTCCTTTCTTTTGCGTGACATCGGCATATGTGGTTCTTGATTCTTTCTATTATTTATTGTTTTTAATCATGGTAGCTAGAGCCAGCACCTTTTATCTGTTTTGTTTTGTTTTTTTCCTGTCCAATCATGTTGTCCATGTAAGACAAAGTCATGCATTCAAAACAAAATTATCAGTATATTTTAGGGTAAAAGAAAAAGAGTAGTTGTTTTCACGGCATCGTGAGATTGAGATACAGTGGCTTGCAAAAGTATTCGGTCCCCTTGAACTTTCCCACATTTTGTCACATTACAGCCGCAAACATGAATCAATTTTATTGGAATTCCACGTGAAAGACCAATACAAAGTGGTGCACACATGAGAAGTGGAACAAAAATCATACATGATTCCAAACATTTTTTACAAATAAATAACTGCAAAGTGGGGTGTGCGTAATTATTCAGCCCCCTTTGGTCTGAGTGCAGTCAGTTGCCCATAGACATTGCCTGATGAGTGCTACTGACTAAATAGAGTGCACCTGTGTGTAATCTAATGTCAGTACAAATACAGCTGCTCTGTGACGGCCTCAGAGGTTGTCTAAGAGAATATTGGGAGCAACAACACCATGAAGTCCAAAGAACACACCAGACAGGTCAGGGATAAAGTTACTGAGAAATTTAAAGCAGGCTTAGGCTACAAAAAGATTTCCCAAGCCTTGAACATCCCACGGAGCACTGTTCAAGCGATCATTCAGAAATAGGAGTATGGCACAACTGGAAACCTACCAAGACAAGGCCGTCCACCTAAACTCACAGGCCGAACAAGGAGAGCGCTGATCAGAAATGCAGCCAAGAGGCCCATGGTGACTCTGGACGAGCTGCAGAGATCTACAGCTCAGGTGGGGAATCTGTCCATAGGACAACTATTAGTCGTGCACTGCACAAAGTTGGCCTTTATGGAAGAGTGGCAAGAAGAAAGCTATTGTTAACAGAAAACCATAAGAAGTCCGTTTGCAGTTTGCCACAAGCCATGTGGGGACACAGCAAACATGTGGAAGAAGGTGCTCTGGTCAGATGAGACCAAAATGGAACTTTTGGCCAAAATGCAAAAAAGCTATGTGTGGCGGAAAACTAACACTGCACATCACTCTGAACACACCATCCCCACTGTCAAATATGGTGGTGGCAGCATCATGCTCTGGGGGTGCTTCTCTTCAGCAGGGACAGGGAAGCTGGTCAGAGTTGATGGGAAGATGGATGGAGCCAAATACAGGGCAGTCTCGGAAGAAAACCTCTTGGAGTCTGCAAAAGACTTGAGACTGGGGCAGAGGTTCACCTTCCAGCAGGACAACGACCCTAAACATAAAGCCAGGGCAACAATGGAATGGTTTAAAACAAAACATATCCATGTGTTAGAATGGCCCAGTCAAAGTCCAGATCTAAATCCAATCGAGAATCTGTGGCAAGATCTGAAAACTGCTGTTCACAAACGCTGTCCATCTAATCTGACTGAGCTGTTTTGCAAAGAAGAATGGGCAAGGATTTCAGTCTCTAGATGTGCAAAGCTGGTAGAGACATACCCTAAAAGACTGGCCGCTGTAATTGCATCAAAAGGTGGTTCTACAAAGTATTGACTCAGGGGGCTGAATAATTACGCACACCCCACTTTTCAGTTATTTATTTGTAAAAAATGTTTGGAATCATGTATGATTTTCATTCCACTTCTCACGTGTACACCACTTTGTATTGGTCTTTCACGTGGAATTCCAATAAAATTGATTCATGTTTGTGGCTGTAATGTGACAAAATGTGGGAAAGTTCAAGGGGGCCGAATACTTTTGCAAGCCACTGTAGTTTGGAAAATGGCTTTGAGGGAATTGTAAGTGCTGACATCTATTCAAAGGAAGTGTAGTTTTCAGACAGAATCACAGGATTTAAGTTAAAAGCAGATGTGCAAAGGTATAAGTCACCCTCAAATGTGTTGGCACATGAAACTTTGTCAGATGAGTCACAAACTTGAAATCTATACTAATATTTGTTTCTTCTGGTATATCATCATCAAATGCTCTGATCTTCATCTCTGCCCCATGATCAACCAAGAAAAAAAAAACTTAGCTTTGAGTCTGCTAATGTCAAAAAAAAGAGAAACTGTCCTTGCTGCCAGCCCAGTTTATATACACTTAGAGTGGCAACTTATTGGTGGGGTGTGCAGAACTGTCAGAGATCAATGTTGTTTGGTGAGTGGGCTGATGCTCCACAGGGATCTAGAATAGAAGTGTTGGTCAGAGGAATTGAGTTGAGCACCCTGCATATCATGGTTATCAGCTTGGTTTTCATGCCTTAGAAAGTCTGTCCATGTTTGTGGGTCTACAAACACGGAAGGCTACGTAGACAGCAGAATATAATAAGTATTGGAACATCTGCATGCTCATCAAGCCAACTCAGGCAAGCAGGTTATGAAAAGTCCAAAATCATCAGAAGTAAGTCTGCCTTAACTGCAAATGCTTGAATGTTTTGTGCACGACAGAATGTGCTGACTCAATACTCAAAGAATACTGTGGTTTTCACAGTAGAATGTAAGCACACATGACATGGCATTCAAATGCAGCTTTGGAAGCATTTGTAGTAATGACTGATCGAACAATTTCATTGAGTTAGAATATGTTAGTTTCAGGTATGGAAAAGGTGTTTTGTTTTTTTCTTTTTTTTCTTGCTTTCTTTGTTTTTTTTGAGTCAACGCGGTGTTTGGTTGGATGCCTCATCATAATTTGCTACAAAAAATGGAACATATTGACACATCTTGTTATCAGCTGCAATGCTGATTCGCTGTTATGGCTGCTTCCCTGTTCCTTGACTTCTGTTTTATAGTTCCCGATGTAGCAAGTCAAATAAGACCTCATAAAAACAAAAAAAAGAAACTACAGAAAAAAAGAACATGTTTGCTCTTTATCTGACCACTCATTTTGCATCTGCTGCTGTTTTGCATTGGTCCTTTTGCATTCCTTATAGAAAGGGTCATCCTAATTCCAGTCAGGAATGCAAAATGGCTTGGGTGAATTTGTTGATCCGTCTTTAGCAGTTGAGGTTACATTTTGCATAGAATTGCTGCAGTGTTGTGGTGTTGTATGGACTTTTTGGTAACTTTATTCCACATAACCCATGTACCAGTTTTATTCCATTACATAATGTACATGCATCCATTTACTGAATGCTTTACAAGTTATCTCATGATTTACTTACTTCCACAGAGCTGCAGCTACATTATACTAAAGTGTGCATTTAATGTCATACTCTACCTGTATTTATTTTCTGTTTGCCTTTTATTGTAAGAATTCAGTGTAATACGTCATCGTTAATGATACGAAACTGTGCTGTGTTGAGTGTATACAGTTTGTAGTGTGCCATAATGTGTTGCTCATAAGAGGTAAGTATGTGTATTACATATACTTTCGTGTTAGTATATATTAGCTATATACAAAGTCATAAAACCAAAGTAAATAATTGTTCCCAACATTGTAGCCAGTTTTTTATGGTGTGTTCGTATCCTGTTCTGCGTCTCCATTGTTTGGGGCTTCTTTTTCTCCCCCATAGGGATGCAGATCAGACGAGTTTATCATATGGTTCTAATGTTGCCTTACCCCCTTACCCTTCTTTCTGCTCTTACCCCCTTCCCCTCTCCTCCGCAGGTCCAGGCCTGGCTTTCATTGCCTACCCTAAAGCTGTAACCATGATGCCTGTTCCTACACTCTGGGCAATCCTCTTCTTCATTATGCTGCTGCTGCTTGGCCTCGACAGTCAGGTTAGAGGAAAAACAAACTTTCACACATGGGTGACTGTTGGCGCTTCAGGAGGTTCGCCATAAAAGGAAATGCTGATGACACTTACAGGCGTCAGCTATTTTTAAGGTTCCCATAAGCAAAACATTTGACTGCTCATTGGCCAACCACAGAACCAAGTGTGTGAAGAAGCCTGTGCACAAATACAGTAGTGTTTGAAAAGGGCTTTTGCTGGGTATTTGGTGCTTTAAAGTGTCTGTTTCTGTGCATAAAAATAGACACAAAAAGTCATCAGATAGTATTCATTAATAGGCGAAATAGAGAATCATTAGAGTCCATTAGAGAACGACAACTGGAAAAAGATTTATTTAAGATTATGTTACAAATTCAGGAGAAACTGTTAAAAAACGCAACGTTACATGACACAAATATTACACTTTCAAGGTCATTTTTCTTTGAACCTTTGCACCACTCTAAACCACTCTGCAACAATCTTTATTATCAACAGACCCAGAACTTCTTTAACACCAATAAAACATATGCATTCATGTGTATATATCCTTGCTATTGACCCCCTGTTGAGGTAGGCTATGATGCACATTTTAGTTGATGATTTTCTTTCTTTTTTTTTTTTTTAAATGTTAAAAATTTTTATTTTTCCTTTCCATATTCATCGTTATCATTATAATTTTCTTTGTTGTTTTTGTTTTTACCAAAGCCACAGGGAGCTACTGCACATAAGCCAGAGCTGCATTCAGCTATGGAGTGACCCAAAAATGTATTTCTTATCCATGCCCTATAAGTGGGTGCACGATAGCACAGTGGCACACACTGCTACTGAGGCCATTTGTGATTGAATATTCTCCTTTAGATTCATTAGGGCATTACAGTAGAAATACTTCTGCTTTTTACCTGAGTTCTGAGCTTAGACACTTCACACGTTGTACCACAATTTAAAAGAACCAACCAAAACAACTCAACTTCACCCACTCGTTAAAATGGCCACTGACTTGTTTGTTTGAAATTTTACATAGCCACATCACATAGTGCTGCCAAATCTCAGCAATGAAAGTTGCACTGAAATATTTTGGATACTCATTAAGTGCATTTATCCTTTTTTGATTAATGCCATTGTATCTCTCTGTTCCCCTGCAGTTTGTGGAGGTGGAAGGGCAGATCACATCACTGGTGGATCTGTATCCGTCCTTCCTAAGGAAGGGTTACCGCAGAGAGGTCTTCATCGCTATTATCTGCTGCATCAGCTACGTGCTTGGACTTACCATGGTTACCAAGGTAACAACACAATGGAAAGTGAACACAAAAGAAAACACCAGCAATCATGGCCAGAGCACTTTTAGAGCACTTAGAATCAGTGTAATCATTAGAAAATTAGAAAACAGTCAAACTCTGATGTGCTGTGAATCACAAAAACAGTACTCGAACAAAAATGAATCACTCTGCAGTATTTCTCCACATGTTCACTACACCCACTGATAATTGCATATATATACTGTGGTTGCTGACCTCATTTCAGGCTCCATCTCCCAACTCAATACTCCAGGAAAAACAGTGTTCAGACAGCTATTAGTGTCGATCCCAAAAGAGATGACAGGGGGCTATTTATACTGTCAAGTCATGAGAACTTCCCTTCCCTCGTTTGATATTAATAGATACAGTAGACTTGATATAGCTTTTCTAAATCCCGTGCTTCCTCCTTCTTCTCTCTTGTTCCCGTCTGTTTCTTTTGTCTGTTGTTTTTCATCTCATTTAATTTTATCTTCCCTTTGCATTTACCTTGTTTGTAGCACCTATCTACAGTTTCCCTCAATGTTCTCTCATCCTCATCCTCCTTAAGCTTCATCTTAGCTGATCCTGTCTTTTTCACCTTTCTTTACTTGTGCATAAGGCTCCTGGCAGTTCCTCATTATTGTAGTAACATATCTTTAGGAGCACACCTTTCTCCTTCATTTAAAAAGTGCAACAGTCCTGATACAGCAGGTACCTGGTATTGTACATACTGTTACAATATGCCCCATCCAGTATGCTATGGGGCCATACGCATGAGAAATGTTTGACATGACAAAATTAGGTAAAATGTTTAATTATGTTATAATATAAGATGGCAATCACTCATTTTCAAACCTGACTAGAAATTCTGAGTTACTTAATACAATCAGCCTGACAACTCCATTTTTTTGTTTAAATTGGTTTTAAGTTATATATTTTTGTTTTCTTGGACACAACCCTTGATTACCCAGTTCCACTTTTTTGTTTAACAAAACAGAAATGTATAATAACCAATTTTCCTTACACTAAAGGTGGGGAAAAGCCCAATATTTTCTTGTTTTTTACTGCAAAGTAAGAAACACTTAAATGAGAATCTACAGGTCAGTAATTATACCGAGTGGGGTTTTTTTTGTTTTGTTTTGTTCTTCATCAATCCTTCATCAATACTTTGCTTTTTCTCCTACTATCAACATTTAAACATTCTCTCTGTACTTACAACCTCCCATCACTCTGTTTTCTGCCCCAACCCGTGCCCTCTCCCCTCCTCTCCCCTCCTCTTTCACGCCCCCTCTTGTTCCCATGACAATATCTTTTTATGGCAGCACTGGCCTGATTTCAGTTCAGGATTCCCATGATTAACTTCTCACAGTGGACAAACGTGTGCACACTCAAAGTACATGTGGACATTTTGGCTGCTCACTTTTACTCTGTATTTACCTTAGCATCCTATAATAGTCAAATTATTACATGGATGATTAATAGTTATTCATAGTTCAGTGTTCTTGTCACACTTGTCATTCTTGCACCAACTCATTGCAAAGGAAAACCACTATTGTACTTATTGTACTATAACCCCATACACTTAAAGCCACAGTAATGCAGGTATACAGGTCTTTCTGTTGTAAAGCATGGTAACAAGATGAAAACTGAAAATACCTGAAATGCACCTGGACAGAGGAGAATAAAAAAAACCAACAAAATTTTTTTTTTTTTAAACCAAGTGTGTGTTTTGTTTTGTGTTTTTGATGGGGTTTTTTGGTTTTTTTGCAGGGTGGCATGTACGTTTTCCAGCTGTTTGACTACTATGCAGCAAGCGGTGTGTGCCTTCTGTGGGTGGCATTCTTTGAATGTATAGCTGTTGCCTGGGTTTATGGTGAGTACTACATAAATAATAAAATACTCTGTGCTTGGATTACAATTAATGCTTTTCTAATGAACACCAGTTTACATGACCTTGTGTTGTGATAAAGTACCTTGTAATGTCTACCTATTTAATATCCCAGCTGTTTGTGTGTACAATCTTTTGTTATAGAAGGTGACAGATAGACAGACAGCTTTAGAACAGAAAAGTCTGCATAGACACCTCAAATCTATCTTGTCAGAAAAAATATACTTAATACTTATTTCTGATCATGAATCCGCAAACAATTAATAAAGGATGAGGTTGTCTAAAAGTAAAATTTTCTAAATTATTTCCTGTCTGTAAACTGTGACATGTTAGTTACTTTGGCAGGTGTCTCTCATGCCACTGGAATCCATAATTTGCTTCAATTTACACTGATAGGATTTGAGCCTTCAGATTACTAATTTGTGGATGAGGCCTATGTCATAGCATCTAAACTTTATTTTATTTAAGTATTTATTATTTTATCATTATTTCTTTATTTTTTCAATTTAAAAAAATGCTCTAAATTGCCTGAAGTGCTACAGCAATATGACAGTAACCGAATTCAGTAAGAAAAATTCAGCTGCTGTAGTTCACAACAGTTAAGAGGCAAGCCAATTGAGTATTTTATCTTCACAGGCGTTGATAATTTCTATGATGCCATTGAGGACATGATTGGCTACAGACCAAATCCTTGGATGAAATGGAGCTGGACTGTGGTCACTCCTTTACTGTGCATGGTAAGGACTGTTGTTTCATCAATCAGATGATCAATTAAATTTGTTCTCATTTCTGAGAAATAAGTTCAACTTTTTTCCTCTGAATTAACAATCAACAACTTTTTGTTCACTGAAAATTGTACTAGTGTCATCATGAGCTTTTCTTACATATAGTTTAGAGACATTTCACCACGTTATACCCCTGCTTTGGGTATAACACAGTTATTTATTTACTTATTTATTTTTTTTATAAAAAAAACTTACACTTCTGCTCCTCTTCCAATCCAGGGTTGCTTTATCTTCTCTTTGGTCAAATACAAGCCACTGACGTACAACAAGATGTACCAGTATCCTGACTGGGCCATTGGAGTAGGGTGGATTTTGGCCTTGGCTTCCATGATCTGCATTCCCATGGTGGTTGTCATCAAGATCATTCGATCTGATGGGCCGCTCATTGAGGTGGGTGGATAAGCTACCTGGCTGTTAACTGTTTAGCTCTTCTCTTTCTTCTCTATTATTCCTCACTTCACTTTTAGTGGAATTAATGGAATCTTTTAGATTTTAATTCAGTTACAATCTGTCTGACATATGCTGACATCTTTTCATAAGAGTTTGCTCATCAGTCGTTCTTTCTACTTTCCCTATAACTTGTCCATTTCTTACCTTCAGCTTTCTAATCCCCCTTTCTTCCCACAGAGGATTAAGGCAGTGGCAGCCCCGGTTCGTGGTGGAGCCAGCTCCCGTCCTGCAGACCACCGTGGGCCTAAAGAGCTCTCCTGTCCCCTGGACCCCAATGGGAACAAGGGCCTACTGATGAAGGCCCCCACTCACACCATCGTAGAAACCATGATGTAAAGGAATGAGGCGGAGGCTCTCCATGAGATCGCTCTCCTCCCCTCTCCTGTCCTCTAAAATGCTTTTAAAGCTAGCTAGCTTTCTGTCTATCTGTCTGTCTATGTCTGTCTGGTGGACTGATAAGGGTTTTAAAGAAAAAGTTCAAATCTTTTAGGAAAGTTTTGAAAGTAGTTTGCTGTTGGTGGTCTTCATAAGAGGGTAACAGTCACATTTCAAATCTATTTCTGAATGACTTAAAAACTGTTTGATTTTTTTTCATATAAATAGTTTTCATGTGACTACACGTCCCACTGTGTTCTTGCTTTAAAGGCAAGGTGGCAAATTAGAAACAGCTTGTGGCCATGTTTCACTGGCTACTTTTGCACATAACCAGCCATTATTCGAGAAGAAAGTGGTTATTGAGTCTTGGAATCAAATCATCTTTTGTAGCCACTATATATAGAGAATTCCTATAATAGGCACTGATCACCAAAAACAGTTTTTTGTTTTTTGAGCTGCTTTGATGGATATTTTATTATTATAATTATAATTATTATTATTATTATTATTATTATTTGCCAGTTATACTATGATTATTGTATAGTTCTCTGAGGGCATGTGCCACAGGATTCTATTCCATTATGTTCAGCAGAGGCCTTGTTGATATCAGAATTATTAGCTTTTTTGCCAAAATATCAAAAATGCAACTCTGCAGACACCAGCGTTAAATGGCTTATCACTGCCGGCTCTTTCCCCTTGTAATCATAGATTTTAAAATATCAGTAACAATGAGCTTACCACATATTTGGCTTAGTATTGCAAAATATGAATAAAAACAAATAAAATCAATTGCAGCATAAACCAAAACCAAATCAAAATATAAGCAGTGACATTTTTTTAAGTTAATATCTAATCATAATGATGAAAACAGAATCCTCTGAATTCACCTTGTGCCCAAATATTCCCATCTTTCACAGTCAAACAATGGGCCAAAGAGAAAACTAGCACTGAATCGGTGAACTTTTTTTTTTCCTGCACAAAGAGAGATATCTGAAAGGATTTGAAGTGTGGAGGTTCAACCCTTGACTGTGTTGTTTGTGATGTACTGTACAGTAGTGGCTAATCAGTCTATCAGTATCTATCTCTTTATCTATCTTTCTCTGTTCTAGACCAGTTTACAGTACATTAGTGACTGCACTAGGCACTCTCGGCTTAAAAGTTTGGATTTAATTTGTTTTATTTACTACAAAGGAAGACACATGATTATTATCATTATTATTATTATTATTAGTTCTTTTTTCCTCTGTCAGTGTTTAGATTTTTTTTTTAATTAATGTTATTGATATTTACTATTGAATTGCTGTAGTTTTACATAGAAGGAGGAACACTTTCATCTGGTGAAAATACTAAGCTATTATTACAAACCATACTTCTATATTGGCAGCCATTGTAGTAAAGTCTTTACATTTCTTCAGCTTTGGTCCTAGCAACAGTTGTCTTAGGCATCATACAAAGAAACAATGCAACTGTTTTTCTCAAATATTATCTCTTACAGAGGGGTGTGGGCCAATTTTTATATACACAAAAAAAATTGGAAACCCGCAATGGCTCCAGTCACAAGTTTGTAATTCTTGGATTTTTAACTTTTCCTCTTCTGTAAATACCAGGAGACAGTATTTATTTCAAAGAAATCCAGCTAGGCAGGACACTACAACCAGTGGTTAAACAAAATGTCAATAACTCAAATGTCTCACATTAACCAATGGCTGGGAGAGACTCCCAGTAGATAAAACAGTGTCTGACTGTCAGCTCATTTCAGACACTGTGAAATTTGGCAGATGGCTGAATTTGGTCACCAAGTTGCTTTGTCTCACTTCAAAAGAGACCTGAAAAGCTTCACTTTTAACAGTTCAAACCGGTCTTTTCCCCATAAATGAATACAGATAATATAAATATAGTTTTGGATTAATCATGTCACACGTGTTGCAGTAGAATGCCCTTGTCACTTTTTTGTTCAATTTTCATACACACCAGTGAAACTAGTGATACCCAGACCCCATTAACCCTGTGATGGATTAACTCTGTCTTGAACTCTGTTTGATTTTAGCAATCATGCATGAAAAACTACATTCATCTTGTTAACATAGGGGCCATACTTTTGATTATGTGAATAGCTGGCAACCAAGAGCAGACTACGTGAGAGGTATAACATTTATAACGGTTATGTTCATTTTATTATATCTGTGTAACAAGGGGTTTCTCATGTGTATGCGTCACCAGCGACCATCCACTCAGGATCTTCTTTGTAGTGCTTTTGTCTACTGTATAGCTGCATTAACCCAGCATCCAAAAAGGACACTTTTAACTCTGGGTGACAGAGCTACATTGGTAGCAATTGAAACTGATGTTTTTATCCAGCTTGGTAATCCATTAGATTGGTTCTCTGCTACAGAGAGATGAAAATCACACCTTAACTGCCTATTTTAACCGCAGTCAAAGATGAAAAAACGTTACTTGACATAAGGCTATATTGCACTTTTTTTTTTTTTTCATTTTATTCCTTTTGATTTCATATCAAACAATGAGGCCAAAAAATATGTATTGCCTTCTTTTTATTCTGGGCTCTCAGGGGCCTCTCTAGTAAAATTGGTACATTTTCAAAACACTCTAGTCTCACTTTGGTTCTGAAATAAGCAAAAAAATTGAAATTAGATCAAGATGAACACATTACACAGTTATACAGTACACATGCATTGCAGGATTTTCATCAACAGCTTCACATGAGAGGTGATAGTGAGACCAGGGCCTCATTTTCATTTCATTTCCTGGCTCTCATTTCATTTAAGCTTTGATAACTTTGTGTCCATTTATTTAATTCCTTCAAATAGAATAAAGTAGTTGATATCATTAAAAGGGATTTGTGAAACCAAATCCATCAGGCATCTATTTTCATACAACTTTTCATATATAAGTCGTCTTTGTATAGCTCAGCTCCCGTTTCCCCACTTCCATTTTAATACAGATACAATGCTTTGTTCTATCATTACACTTTTGTATAGATCTGGTTCTCAGTTTCTCTGAAAAATCTTTGCACTAAGGTTTAAAAAAATGCAATTAATGATCTAAAGAAATATCTGCAGTTGCAATTTAATTTGCTCAGATGTGTTGAATATTAAATGAAATCCAAACTTGCCAACAAAAAGGTATATAGAAAAAAAATGCCTTAAGCATTGAAATTAAGGCTGAATATTTCTTAGTGCTAAAATTGCTTCAGAGAAATGTGGACTAATAATAACTAATGCAGTCATTTATTGAATTATGCTTCCCCTCAGTGTATATTTACAGTATGTACCTGCTCTCCTGCCTTCATACACTCCCTATCCGTTAGCCTATGTAAAACGTCTGTTAACGTAAGCTAACTAATTCTCAAAGATCATGAGTTTTCAATAGAACTAAAGCATTAGCGATGCACAAGTTTTTACCGACGGATGTTGAAATGTGAAAGTCACCTGCGGGTGAACGTAAAAGTTTCTGAAGATTTTTTTTTTTTTTTTTTTTTTTCCCCCCCATTTAAAAAGTCGTTTATTTTTATTTTATACTGGTCTCTGTCGAATTCTGCAGTTTCTCATTCTGTTTTATTTTAGATTGTATGTTTGTCACATTTGCCTTTTTTGTATTCCAGATATATTTGCATATTTGAAACCTGTCATTGGAGTGACCTGTACAACTATTAGTCAAAAAGCAAACATAAAAAAAACTTATGACTTGTTGTGCAATACTGCAAAACATTTTTTAGTACCAAGAGGTGGTACTAACCTTTAAGTAAGATGTGATTTCCTGAAGAGTAAATATTTGAATCTCCAGTTAAACTAAAACCCAACAAAGAATCTTTTGCAGTTTGGAAAGTTAACCAAACCAAACCACTATCCACAGTCTTGTCATTTGAAATGCACTGATTAAATATGTGTCACATCAAACTGAGTTTTGTTTTAGCAAAATATCATATTTTGTGTGACTGATAAAGGTATGAATGTTTGAGGGGTATGAAACACAGTAGCACTGCCACTAAGCCCATTTTCTACCTACTTATCTCAAAATCTCGTTTGTGTGTGTGTGTGTGTGTGTGTGTGTGTGTGTGTGTGTGTGTGTGTGTGTGTGTGTGTGTGTGTGTGTGTGTGTGTGTGTGTGTGTGTGTGTGTGTGTGTGTGTGTGTGTGTGTGTGTGTGTGTGTGTGTGTCTGTGTGTGTGTGTGTGTGTGTGTGTCTGTGTGTGTGTGTCTGTGTGTGTGTGTCTGTGTGTGTGTGTCTGTGTGTGTGTGTCTATTTGAACCTTGGAAATTATTGTTTTTTTTTTTTTTTTTTTTTTTTTTTTTTTTTCTTGGAGAAGCTGGCCCTTTGCACCAAAAGCAGTAAATCCAATGAACATGAATACACCATATCAAATGTGAGGTTTTGGTTAAACCTAATGTACAATTCTAAGTTCTGCTTATTTAGACATGTTTAACTATCTCTCTACAAAATATTCCAACCATAATGCTTATCAAATAAAGCTGAAAAACTTTATTGGCTCTGGACAAGAATAGCCTGATTTCAAATGTCATATTGTCTACATTTGTTTTGTTTTTTTTCTTTTAATGAGAACAACATATCTGCAAGATTTGGATTAGAATATAGATGCAGCATTAAACAAAACCGGTCTGGATTTTGGGCTATGTAACAGTGACACATCTGTTAATGAATAAATACAGCCTTTTAGTTGGGGTCTAGGTCTTCTGGGAAAATAAGTTGTATTTATCCTTCTCCCCACATTCTGTCAACTCTTTGATCATGGTCTCCTTCCTTCATTCCACCATATACCAGCCCTTCCTTTTTGAGAATGTACATGGGGTTTTTTTTCTTTTAAATTCATAATGAAGAAGAAAAAACATTTTTAAAAGAATTTGAAAGTTTGGGTTTTTGTTTGTTTGTTTTTCTATGGCCAACCTGTAAGCTACAAAAGTGTAAAATGGTTTTTTTTTATGTTTTATTTCTTAATAAAAAAAAAAAATGTCTTCAGAAAATGAAGTCTGAGTTTCATGCGTCTAGAGTGGTATTTTTATGCACACACATCCACAGTTTGTTCCATTTAAATTCAATTACCCAACCAGTGGGACTTATGTACCTAAATCCTCCTGACGACACAATAAACTCTAATCCCTCAAAGCCTGTAATACAAGCTTTAAGGTATTCAAAACAAATAAGGGGGCAGCATCCCAGCACATTCAGTGCTTCCTATGAGCCTTAAATATGTGAAAGTAATCATTTGGGTTGCATGACAATGCTCTGGGCGAGCCTAACCCTGCAGAAGTCTGGTTAGAAGACTCGGGTCATCTTAGAGATTTGGCTTACCGAGCTAGACTCTCCTTCATTGTTAGTTGTGGTAGCCAATTCCTCCACTTTCCTCTGCCTTCCACTTTGTGTGTTTTTTGTTTGGGTTAATTTCTTTTTTTTCTTTTTCTTTTTTTTTGTTAAATAAACCTTTTTGAACAAATTGCGTAAACTTCCCTCCTTTTGTATAACCATGACTAGAACATAAAGAGAAAACAATGGAAAGCTCTTTATAAGGTCAGGAAAATATTTCTAACGCAAAGTCACCTTTAACAGATCCAGATTCAGGCACCTGAGTCCATATGCCCCAACCATTTGGATTGAGTTGAAGTCCAAGGTGGAAATTAACAAGATTGAAAAGGCAGGTTAGTGAGACCAGTAGCCACAGATTGAAACCTCCTACTCTCTATATAAAATCCACAGAAAGGTACAGGAAGATAGAGTAGACAGAGGAAAAACCACAAACTACAGTAGACGGAATTTACAATGTTAATGACACGTATTAGTGTCATATAAATCCATGGAGATTAAAAGGACTGTGGAAACTCACTAGCAGAGTTAACTAAACAGACCTCATAGGTGAAGGCCTCTGTATAGTATAAGCTTACATGGATCAGCAACTGTTGTCAGCTGATGTGGTGAAATTCAAAACATGTTTCTTCCACAACAGAAACAAACATGTTGGCGGCTTCAGTTAGTTGGACTGAATCAAAAGAACCAGTTTTTCTCTTGGTTTCCACCCAATCTGATAAAACACAATCAGACTTATGACTGCTGTCATAAGTCTGATTGTACACAAGCACAAGCAGACTTAAACATTGAGTGCAGAAGTTTAAGGTCACACAATCTGCCACAGACTGTGTGACCTTCAAAGTCCACCAAGCAGAAACTCTCATGGCACAATCTCTTGCAAATGTGGAGGTTCAGTTGTGTGCTTGTTTCTTTGATCTACAAATGTAAATGTGCGCATGGAGTTGTTATGTTATTCACTAGTTATGATTGATTGATTGATTGATAATACTTTATTCATCCCGAGGGAAATTGGATTAAGGCTGCCAGCCTTGCCAGCGCCATGAATAGACGTTTGTGTGATTGTTGTATTTGCTCGTGTGCATGTGTTTAAAAAAAAAGTCTAAGCTTAAAAATGTATCACTCTCTTTCTGTGTACCCATTTTTGAATGAATGTCTGTCTAATGAGGTGAAGGTGAGGTGCTATGATTGGTTATTCTCAATCATTGCACAGGTAATGCAAGATTATTGGTTGGCTTGTTGTTACCATGGAGTGTGAAAGTCTGGTGGCCATCAGGATATTCCATTTTCATTCATTTAACCTTCATTGCATTTCAATGTATTTACAGTAGTGGTTTGTGGGAAATACTCCTAGCCTTTGCAGACCTGGCAGACTGTGCCAGCAACTTTATTTTCATCCATAACAAACATATTTAAGCTTTTGTTGGCTTCACAGAGGCAACCTGATGAAAATGCTTAATCCAGTTGATACTTACCTAAAAAGAAAAAAAATCTAAGCTCTTAACTACTAAAACCAAGGAAAAGAAAAAAGAAAAACATCAGGGACAAAAACAAAGCCCTCCTAAACTGAAGCTTGTTTCTAAACAATGGCACTAAGCAGCTCTGAGAATCTGCTGGAATCAACCTCAGTTTATGGAATATTTTGACCCAAACATCCGTTTCACAGTAAGAGGGTAAAGGCTCAGACATCCTGGTGATTAATAGAAGCTGGGTACTGAACACATTTTTCCCAGACTGTAATTTTCCCTCAATCACTATGGTTAAATGGGCCTTTTTTTATTTAATCAACTGACTATTCCCATGAAAATATTTACATAAAAGCTTTATAAAATACTGGTTTGTGTATCCCATTTAAGCTTCAGCAATCAGAAAAGACAGAAAACTCTTTCAGGCACTGTTTGAATCAGGAACAGTCATGAATCCTTCTTCCTTATTTTACATTTAGTGATAATTTTGACCAGGAATGTATCATGCAGATATATCCATGCCGATTATGGTTATTGCTCTCATATGACTCAACAAAAACATAGAGGATGTTGATGGCATGAACCTGCTGTACAGCAACATGAATGATAATGCTTTTGTTTTGTTGCTGAGCTTTAAATAATTGGCACTTCAGACAAAGAAACACAGAGCTGTTATTTCCATTCCCTGTCTGGCCTTTTCCAAGAATAGACTTTTCTGTTGAGAATCTTTTTTTTCTCATTTTTTTCAGTTTTATCTTCAAGGCAGTTTTTTGGCATTGACACAAAGCAAAAACAAATGTGTTTTTTTGATTAGTGTTTCATGTTACTTTTGCCTTTTGTTCTGCTAACAAAAATAGAAGAGAACAGGAAATGGAAGGGCTCTGAGGGATGAGAAAAAATCAAATGAGGACAGTTTTGATCCCAGGATGTTGTGGTCACTTGAAAGGGACAAGGGCACATCTTATGCACTTTTTCATAGCCTATCTTTGTATAATCCAAATTTGTGACAAAGGGACCTGCATGCTGGAGGAAAAATACTCCAATATTGTTTTTTCACTGTAATACAAAACTTACAGATATGGAACTTCAGTCATCACAGGTCGTTTGCTTATATGTTTTATGTCCTCAGCTTTAAGCTATTTTCCACCACTGCTTTTGGAATGTTTAAGCACATGTGGATATAACATAGTGTGCACTGGGTACTAAAGTTCTACCCATATGTTATTGCTTACTATGTAAGCAATAATTTGTGTGCTTTACTATGTGTATGCTTACATTTTTGTGCATGTTCTGTGTTAGATCTGTTACATAACAGTAGACTCATGGGAATATGTCTGTCAGCAAAAGCAAAATGTTTTCAGAATAGAAATACAGACATAAACTGGTTCTAATACATGTCTTTTTTCTAAAAACAGAAACAAGCCTTTCAAAAAATCCATATGCATGTCTCAAGGAACCAAACCAGGTCTGGATTGAGGTGCTGGAGACAGCACTAAAAGCTGAAAAGGTATATTGAAATCAAAAAGTTTTACAGGTTAAAACTGTGAGATACTAGCGTGGGATCAGTGACAGGGGCGGGCAGGTGATTTCTTCAAACAGTAAGCTCCACAGCTGTTTCATCACCAATGTCTCTTTTAGAAACTAAGGGCAAAAAGCATCTGTACAGAAGAGAGTGACGTAAGTTCAGGACAAAACAGATTCAAAAACAGTCAAAAACACAGAGAAAAAGGAAGGGTCTCCCACAGGACTGGAACAAAAATTTCTAGCTGGGAAACATCAAATGAGTTATGAATCATCGGGTTTCTGGGCAGTTTTAGATGTACAATCATAGGATTAATGATAGGTGCCATGAAGATCATGGAATTATGGGTGTATTCCACCCAAGCCAGTTTTGAGCTCCAGGTTGTTTAATTAGATGAAAACAGCATACTGTGGGTTGCTTCCAACTCCTAATTGGTCCTTTCAGTTTTTGTTTTAGTCTGGAGATAGAAGAGAAGCAGAAGCTGGAGGTGAATTGTGTACCCTGGTCAGACAATGTCCAGTGGAATGCCATGGAGACTGAGCCTTCAAGGCTGAAGGCAGCTTGGGCAGGGTAATAAAATGAAAAGCCCTGGAAAAACAATCGATTAAAGTTAGGATGGTTGTGTTACCTGTTGATGGTTACAGATAGGTGATAAAATCCAATGCAGTGTGGGACCATGGATGTCCAGGTAAGGATCTGAGTAAATGAGCTGATAGAGAACGGAAAGTCTGTGTTTTAAGCACAAAGTAGGGACAGACACATGTTGTTACACATCCCTGACTAGGCCTGGCCACTAAAAAATGTCCAGATGAAAGTAATTGTGTGGTTACACCTGGGATAACAAGTGAACTTAGTAGTGTGAGCCCAATGAATTACCTGTAATCGAACTGATAAAGGCATGTAAATCTGATAGGGTGATCTACCTCCAGGGTCAAGTTCATTCTGTTGGGCAGTATAACCATTAATTCAATCTCTTAGGTAAGGGATCTAATAACACAAGAATATGTGCTCAGAAAAACAGTAAAACATAGAGTATCATGAAAGGCTGTCCAGTTTCACATTGGGGGACGTTTACTTATTTCACATTTTGTCATGTTACAGTGTGGATTAAATTAATTTTTCACCTCAAGATTCTACACACAATACCCCCATAAAGATGTGAAGTGAAACAGGTATGCTTGAAATGCTTGCAAATATATATATTACTTGTGTGTGTCACAGCAGTGCATGTCACAGCACAAACCAAGCCATGAAGGTCAATGCATTGTCTGTAGACTCTGAGACAGAATTGTATCAAGACACAGATCAAGCAAAGGATTACAGAAAAATTTCTGCTGCATTGAAAGTTGACCACGGTAGCCTTCATCATCCACAAATGGAAAGGTTTAAAACCATTAGGAGTTTTGCTGGAGCTGGCCGACCAGTCTTTCTAAGTGATTGGTGTAGAAGGGTCTTAGTCAAGGAGGAGGAGCTCATTTCCACCACTTGTATCCGTGATCTCGTTCTTCAGTCTACCCAAAGCTTGTGACCATAGGTGAGGGTGGGAATGTAAATTGACCGGTAAATTGAGAGCTTTGCTTTTATATGAGCATTGAAGTCTCCCAGTAGGACAACAGAGAACCAAGAACCAAAATTAAACCTGGTCTCTTTAATTGTAAAATTAGGTCTTGTTCAAATTCTCTGGATAGAAAATTTTTGCATATAAAGGTTTGATTTAAGGAGCTTATCCTGACCAAACATAATCTCTTATGAATGTCCATTGTTTTCCATTGGTCACAAAGATTTACCAAAATAAACACACATCCAACATAAAATTAGACATTTTATTTTTTTTCTTTGCAATCTTTTCTTTTCTCAAAAAGAGAAGTATAGCAGTACACTCTTTGTTTCTTAGAAAATGAAACAAACAAACAAACAAACAAATCAAAATGACAACAACAAAGTTATACATTTTATTTTTCATTTTATAATTTTTGTTTTGTATTTTCTTCCTATATTTTGGAAGAGTATACTGTCATAGAAAAATACTATATTACATAGAATAGAACTTTACACAGTTTGGAAAAGAAATACACAATATCAATGCGTACATTATTAATAGCCCAGTCCAGAACCGTAGCAACTTTGACATCCAAACACATATTAGGCAAAAGAACAAATCAAAATATCTTTAAAAAAATAAAGTATGAAACATAATAAAATAATAAACAAATTAATTAAAAAAATAATAGGGACAAAGACTGGAGACACTGACATTTCCTACTTTTGAAATGTGCAGCAAGACATCATTTTCTCAGTTTCAAGTCATAATTAAGCTGACTGCAATGAAGAAGTCAGTGTTTGTGTTTATCATTGAGCTAAATAGGTTAACTGGCTAGATATCAGAGAAGAAATTTAAGTTAGCTCATCAACAACTGTTATTAAATAGGCCAGTAAGCTAACAAGATATCTTACTGACCCATTGTATAGTTCTCAGCAACAAGCCTACTTATAGCTGGTCAGTTTAAGTAGGCTTGTTGCTGCTCACTTATTGTGGCAAGTGGTGAATAAAATAGCTATAAATAGCTAATACACTGGTTTGTTATGGGTAGTTTTGCTGTCACATTTGTATTTGTTATTTATGTATAACTAATGGTTAGCTTGGTAGGTGCTATAGTTTGCTAGTTGTAACAACTTGCTAGTATTTAGCTAACATTATTTATCTGTTACTGGTAAAGTTCTGATTTGTTGAGTTGACAAGAGGTGACAAGATAATGTAGCTTCCTTGCAGCCATTGAATGTTTTGCTCCCCACACTTGCTGCAGCTGAGGTTCTCCAATTTAGACACTACATGTTAAAAAAACAAAACAAAATGCACACAAAAAATAAAAATAAAGAGCTGAAAGGTCGTCCTGGCTACAGACACTAATAGAAAGGTGTAAGGGGGAAGGGATAGCTCAGTAGGTAGAGTGGTGGCCCCATGATCGGAAGGTCGGGGGTTCGATTCCCCTGAACAGCTACCCTGAGGTACCCCTGAGCAAGGTACCGTCCCTACTGCTCCCTGGGCGCCCAAAGGCTGACCACTGCTTCACTGAGTGAATGGGTTAAATGCAGAGAGGAATTTCCCCATGGGGATCAATAAAGTACACTTTCTTTCTTAATGTAACACAAATATTTGACTGTAGTCTACCAACCAAAATCATGAGTACATGACTGGCTTACGTTGCACATTGACAACCCGTGCGGCAGAAAAAGCAGGATGTGCTCTCTCCCCTACAGGAACTTTTTATAGAAGCATAAAGTAATTACCCAGTAACATTTACCTAGTTTGGCTTTTCTTACTGCTCAATAGCTATGAACTAGCATCCTCTGGTCAGAAGGTGAATCGCCCTTTATTAAAGCTGTATGACAAGTTTAACCATGTTTACATGGTATATTTGTGAGTGATTGAGCAGGCGCGGGCATGTGAAAGGGCTTTACTTTAGCTGATGATGTAATATATGGTGGATTATATAATAACTTATCTAATGTACTGAAATCGCTTAATGGGTTCAGGGGAGTAACGCCAACAAGCTAGTCTAATAAAATGTGGTACACTACCATTAAATCTTCACATTAACATTTTTATTTTCCTCAAAAACGAATCCATAGAAATGTAATAATCTTTATTGTAAATTAAACATAAATTAAAATTTTACCAGAGGTAGGAATATGACTTCTGGATTGTCAATGACTGAATGTTTGTCATTGCTGCATTTCTAACAAGTTAACTATAAAAGCACAGGGAATTATATTAAACATTTTTTGTATTATAAACTTATCCGGGGAACAGTTGTTACGGTTCTGGATTGGGCTTTAAACTGACATTTGACTCAGAAATGCATAGGGAGTATACATGGCCACATACATACATAAAAGAAAAAACAAACAAACAAAAAAACAATTCAGAAGGCTTTTCTCAGCATTTTCATTTTTTGTTGCTTTACAAAAGTTTGTTCCATTGTACATGAAAATACTTACAGTGCATGGTATTCAACAGTGTGCTTTATATTCAGCAGTAAGTGCTTGGAGAGAAGTAAATGTCCCTTTTTTGTATGTGTGTTGAGTTTACACTATTTTAAGCCTTATCCGGTTTTTGGAAATAAAAATGTAAAGGCCCACAATCCTGGAAAACCTCACTACTGTACAATGAAATGTACACAAATTAGTTTACACACACACACACACACACACACACACACACACACACACACACACACACACACACACACACACACACACACACACACCTCTGAAACAGTGTATGCCCAGAAGTAGTGGATATTTTTTGCACATACATGTATTAGACAGAGAAACGTTGACAAATAGAAGCTTTCTGCAGTCATGTTCACATATGTTTTGTTATTCACACACCCATACAGACATGGAAATTCTTATAGGGTGCCGCTGGATTCTGTTCCATAACAACATAAGAAAATGGTAGGAACAGGGGTTGTGACTGTCTCAAAGTTTAGGTTTTTTTCAGTCTTGTTGAGAACAAATGCTGTTCTATTACTCACTCATAATAAAATCCCTATACTGACAATGTATCCATCATATACTCCATATACTTTTGTTCACCATAATTCATGCTAATATGTGCACATACACAACTGTGCAAAGGATGTTTAGATTGGTTTTTTCTCAAAAAGAATGATGCCAGTTAGCTTAAAGTGTAAACGATTGGTGCTGTTTTGGTGGAAAATGGTAGCAAAACCAGAGACTGATTTTAGTTTTATTCTGTTTACTGCAATTTATTTAAGTGAACTGCTACTTCGTAGAATTTAAGCACCTACTTTTGCACAGCACATACATACACTGCCAAGATCAGTAGGAGGGAACAAGAGCCAGCCCAATTTCAGTTAATCCAAAGATAATTGGAGCAAATACATTTTTGGCAGGAATAAGAAAAAATCATGAGAAATTAGGGGCCTGAAGGAAATTGAATTAATGTCTGGGGTTGTAAAACTTGAAGACTTGTAAGTTCTAAAGTTTCTGTGTGAAGGCTATTTCAGTGCTCTGGCTACTTTGAGCATTCTGACTGCTGTTAGTTGGACGCACGCACACTGCCCTTCATTATAAAATCAACCACCCTGAAATTTAGTTTTAGGGAAAGTCAAACCCAAAACAGGTTAGTATGATGGCTGATGAGTGACAGCTTATGTTGACACAAAGAAGAATAAATTAAATAAATAAATACATTGCAGCTGTGCAAGATGATGCTAGAGCTAGGACTAGCTGTGTTAAATATTCATGGTGCACCACTCCAAACTAAAAAAAAAAAAAATGCTACTTGTTGTGCTTCTGACCTGATGTACTGCCTTTGGCCTTGGACACTGACGCCTCATTCATTAATGAGGCGTCAGTGGTGTAAAAATACAGATTGTGTGTCTAACCACATTGCAGGTGTAAGGTTCTAGTTGGTTGTCTCTTGAATTAGAAATCAACATTCCCTTAGCAATAGAAGTAGAAATATAGTAGAAATATTAGGGCTTTAAAACAATCGCACAACTAAGATCAGCTTTAGTTCAAGAAGGGATCTGTAAGATGTGACAAGGTTGCTAATCAAAAGTTACCAGGGGAGGCTTTAGGAAGAAGAGAAAGGTTTACTATTTTCCTAGTAGTCAGCATTATGTGAATTGATTAGAATCTTGCACTAATGAGCTGTCAGTCAAGGTAACCACAACACTTTATATGTGAAGGTTAATAGTGGGAAAACCAGCTCTCAGTCCTTGACATAACATTTGGCACATAACTCTGTTCTAACTAATGTTTGTTCTCAGCTCAATCTTGGATCCATGGTGAAATTGCAAATGAGCACACACAAGTAGTCAGGAATGCTCACAGTGCTTCAAAGGGTGCTGACCATTAAAGGATAGTGGCTCAATTTAACTCAGGCCGAACTCTGGAAATTTCCAATTGCACCTTGGAATAGAATCTGCTGATACACTCACATACAAATTACACATTATAAACAGACATCCATGAAAGACACAACAAAATGGCTTGATAACAAATGCATACACACACACACACACACACACACACACACACACACACACACACACACACACACACACACACACACACACACACTGCACGGTTTCATTTCCTTTGTTATCAGAGCCTTTTGTGTAAAAATGTGTGTGTCGGAAATTTGTCCATAGTCTGGCTTCACCAGCAACCTAGTGTAGTAGGTCTGATAGCATATGATGCTATTGACTTTGTTCATAATCTTTGTGCAAAAGGGTGAGTGTTACCAATAAATCCAAACAGCAGTAGTGCTCTATAGCTATTATTTGAATGAACTGTGTATCCTAGTTTAAAAGGCTATTAAATTAAAAGCCACAACAAAGATAATGTTACTTCTTTATGACTTGTTGCTTGTTGTTCCCACTACCTTAACATCTATTCAACTGCATAAATGATCCATGACAGTGAGACTCTTCAATAATTGAATCATCCTCAAGGACCACATAGGGTTTAGTGGTGAGGCTGCAGATCAGCAAGCAACTGTATACCACTTCCTTATTAGATGTGTAGAAGAAATAAAGATTATATAATAAAAAAGAAAACAAATAAATTGAATATTATCAAATATTCCAGTTTGGTAATATTCCAGTTCTGGAACAACTGTGTTTTGTCTCTTCTGTAAAATATGGCGGCACGACACTTGGGCATTACTGAAGAAGACCTATAGCCATAAATACTGATCTCATGCTGGACAAATGAAAACACCATGATTCATACTTATAGGTGATACGCCAATGGAAAATTAGGAATGTTCTAATTCCTATAGATCCTCCTAAATCACACTTGTCATTGTGTTGACACTGCCTGCTAGTGGGAACTGCTTTATTCACTGCTTAGGCATTTTTCTCCAAGAATGGTCCCAGTGGCTCACAGTGTATATTAGTTTTGAGGTTGCTGGTAAGTGAAAGGATCCTTTTATTGTTAGTTTATATAAATCAGACTTAACATTTTAAAATTAAACTAGCTGCTAGTAAATTTATTCTGCGGCACACATCCTTACACAAATATGCCATTAAAGACAAACAGATGTTACATTAAATCACTCTGAACCTCAAATCTAATAATTTTGCGATTTGAAATGAATTTGAAATGCTACTGTTGTTTGACATTGTAGTCTTGCAATGAAATATGATGAGGTGAACCCAGTGATCTCAGACAACTATTGATATAGTGGATAATGTCATAACATTTGGCACATTTCAAATGCAGGTAGATGTTCTTCGTTTGGCAATACAGTTTGTTCTGGGGCACAGCCACATGCCATCTGCTCCTTTATGGTGTAGCAAAAGCCGTGATTGGTCAATTCCACTTAAGACGCCATTTTTCATTGGGAGCGGAAATTACACCCTTCCCTCCTTTCGCTTTCATTTTATGATACCTTAAAACAAAATAACAGTTTGGCAGTTGTGATGGCATCACTGATGACATCATCATAAATCAGTGTTGTGATGTCACCGAAGTGACATAATAATGTGCAGCAGGATCCAATAGAGGTCTGCCTTGAAAAAAAGAGCTATACTTGATCACTCCAGAATTTTGTTTTTTCTTGGTAATGTCAAGTGAGCAGCAGTGTCTGAGCAGAATCTTAGCAGCATTATGAAATTCTACAATGGCTACATTTTTTATAGACACACTCCCATTATGAACTGTTTGTTCCGTTTTCTGTTAGTACTTAGTAACCTTCCGTGAAACAAATGGAAACTCCAAACTGAGAATTTTTCTCCAGTAAAATCACTTACAATATTGTATAAGGCAGATCTCTCAGGTGCAAGTACTGCAGGTTCATGGGAGCATATGGCCTTGCAATAAAAACTGAAATAATCTTACCCGTATTGCAGGTTAAAATGAGTAAAAATGGCTATTTAAAGTGCCGAGTAAGTCATTGTTGAAGTTGAAACAACACTGTGAGTCCAGCCAGTTATCGGGAGAGCATTTGGTGTGTTTTTCTGTATTGTGGTGATGCTTTCATACAGACCATACTGTATAAAAGCAGTTCAACCCAGTGTAAATGGGATGGGGAGACTGTGTGAGCATGCAAGTGTTAGGATGTGTGTTCCAGCAGGAGTCTCTGTATTTAAACAGAAATACAGCAAGCCGGTGGAGTGTGTGAGTGAGTGTGTGTCTGTGTTTTTGGGCCAGTTCCACTAGATATTAGTTTATGCTTCATCACCAGTTACAATATGTCTTCTGTATGTTTTGTGCACGTGTATGTATTTGTGTTACAGGTCAAGTGCGTGGTCTAAAGTGTTGTTATTGTCCTCTGGGTCATCATTGGCAAGTGGGTTGCGGCTGATGACCAGTTCCAGTCTGTCTCCTGCTTCTGTGATGAGAGGTACAGCCAGACAACAGTCAAAGTCTCTCGTCCTTACATGGTTCACCTGAATACAGTCAAAAAGATGAAGCCAATGGTTAGTAGTAATTTGCACAACTGTTGACATTTTCAATTTAGCAAACAAAAAAAGAGGGGAATGTGAAGATAACTACATGTAAGCATAACAAAACATGATGCAAAGAATTTTTCCAAATGCTGAGGATAGAGTGAGATTTTTTTTTCTTCACAACAAAAAACTATATTAGAATTAGGGATGCAATGATGGGCAGTACACTAATTATTATCATCATCATCATCACCTGCAGGATCCTGTCATAGGGTCTAAGCCCGGCTCTGTCAGCAGGGCCATCAGGTCTGATCATGTTGACATAAACACCTTTTTCCAAGAAACCATCTGACACGCTAAAGCCAAAGTCATCACTCTCTGGGTCCTTTATCACTGTTACCTAGTGACAGAACACAAGGATGTGAGGTTGAGTAATAAAATTTAATTTGCTAGTATCTTGTGCTCCTAATCAAGACAACAGAACAAAAAGACCATTCACATGTCGACCTGTCTGATGAAACTGTCTCAAAATATCTGTTGTGTCACTGCAGGAACAATAAGTTTCTCTGTAGATGGGAATAACACTTGTAACCATGATAACTGCACACAAACATAAAGAAAGCTGCGCAACACATGAAATTTAGACAAAGAAATGTCACTGATAAATAAACAGATTCAAATTTATTTAATCAAAGTACAAAAATTTGTCTAAATTAAAATTTTTGTATGCAGATTAAAACCAAACCAACATCAGATGCTAAAATAAACAGATTTTTAGCCTGATATCCAGATGCAATTCTAACTGGTTTAAGATCCCAAGCAGAATAAAAATGCTCATTAAACAGGACGGCCAGAATAAATGCACACAAACTGACATTTCAGCTTACTTTAGGGTGGAATAAACTATTTTGTAAACTGATCCAAATAAATATTTTACCATGTAAACATTTTAACCTGATTGCTTCCTGGTTGTGTATTCTCAGCTGAAAGTTTATTTGTAATACAAGGTCCTAAAGAATAAACGGAAAAAACAATTATGACAATTGTGCTGATAATAGACGTCTTTCTTCAGTGAGCTGCCATGCATGTGCCACAAAGCAGGAACCAAAAGCCGAATAAATGGACAAAGCCATATAATATAATGAACAACTGTAAGATAAGGTCTTTATTATTGGTAATGCAATCCAGATTGTTTGCTGTACCTTTTGGTTACAAAAGCAAAGAGGCAGCAGCATTATGACAGTCATCTGAAATGTTGTATGATCGATTAACGAGGCAGGACTTGTGATGTATTTTCTCTCTATGGATAAAACATGTATTTCTCATTCTGGCTCTGAGCTGTACATGTTTCACTAAGCCCTCGTCTCCTCAAATTGTGATTGTAAATTCGTGGAAGGCTGAACTACATGTAGTCACTTGCATAACAGTTGCCCAGGGAGGCTGGGTATTTATACTGTATTACATAATACTCTGCACTGTAAAAAAGAACATTTCAAACCTCATAAGAGTAAACTAGAACTCACTATGCATGTTAGCTAGAAGGGGGGTATTATTAAAATTATTAGTAATGAGAGTGTTTTTACTTCTATGTCAAGTCAAAATGTGTACTTTAAAGTTTGGAACAGATACCAGTGCATACAAACTTTAACAGGAATATCAGCTTGAATGGTTACATTAATATTTTTGGTTGAATTCTAATTATCTACTGCAAGTTTACCTAATATTCTCAATATTTCATCCTAACCCACATCAAAAAACATATTTTGTCCAGTTCTCTCTGAACTCACTTTGTGAAGCTCTAGTGGTGTTGGTGACAGAATACCCTGCATCTCCTCTTTGATCCGACGGGACTCCCATGTCCTCTCTGATACTCTCAGTGAGGCCTTTGACTTGGGCTCGTGGTGCAGGAGAGGGGATTGGATATCTTGGTGAATGTGGACCCCTTGTTGTAGGTGCAATTCCTGGTTGAAATGGGCCTCCTCGTGCAGATGGGGGCCTGAGTGGCAAACATATTGCAAGTAAGTGTTTTTCACCAACTGTTTAACAAGTAATCCTTCTATACATGGTATAAAACCATATGTAAAATTATACTTTATTTATTTAAAATTTGGAAGCAACCACCCTTGGTTCTGTCATATCAGTGACTAACCTTGGTGAAGTTGAGCCTCTTCATGCAGGTGGGCTTCCTCGTGAAGATGGGCACCCTGATGGAGGTGTGTTCCCTGGTGGTGCAAGTTGCCTTGATGCAGGAGAGAATTTCGCCGCAATGGGCTCATCCTGCTGTGGGTCAGTATGGGCTCAGATGGAGGCTTGTTGACACCATCTACACCAAGACTGATGGCTGTGCCTGTCATGATGGATGCCTGCAACAAATTGAAACAAGTTGAGTTACCACTTTGTAACCAACCATTTGGAAACATTGAGTGCTTGCCAATGTGATTGTTTGACAAACATTCATACGTTCAGCACAATCTGTTACTGGTTTAAATACTATTGGTCAGACTGGGCAGCAACACCTCATCCCCCGTCATAATGAACACTGGTGCTCCACAGGGGTGTGTACTGAGGCCTCTTCTGTACTCACTCTACATCTACGACTGCACGGCCACTAACAACTCCAACATCATTTTGAAGTATGCGGATGACACTACAGTGGTGGGTCTTATCACCAAAGGTGATGAGACGGCTTACAGGGAGGAGGTCAGCGCCCTGACCCACTGGTGCCGAGACAACCATCTCACCCTCAACGTCGCAAAGACAAAGGAGTTGATAGTGGACTTCCGGCGGTGCAGAGAAGCACACATCCCCATCACCATCAACAGAGCTGCTGTGGAGTGAGTGAGCAGCTTCCGTTTCCTAGGTGTACATCTGGTGGAGGATCTCACATGGTCAGTACAAATAAACAAAACAGTGAAGAAGGTGCAGTAGCGCCTCTTCTTTCTCAGGAGACTGAAAAGATTCGGCATGAGCTCCCGCATCCTCGAGACCTTCTACCGCTGTGCCATTGAGCGCATCCTCACAGGATGCATCACCACCTGGTATGGCAACAGCACCGCTTACAACCGCAAAGCGCTCCAGAGAGTGGTGCGGTGTGCCGAAAGGATAATTGGAGGTGTGCTTCCCTCCCTCCAGGACATCTACAGGAAGCGGTGCCTGAGGAAAGTTGGGAGGATCATCAAAGAATCCAGTCACCCCAGCCATAAACTGTTCAGACTACTTCAATCAGGCAGGAGATACTGCAGTATCCAGTCCCGAACCAGCAGACTGAGAGACAGCTTTTTCCACCAGGCCATCAGACTGCTGAACACTTCATAGACACCTCACCTTTACTGTACATAAATGCCACTTGTTTTGCACAATATCCAATTGATTAATCCAAATTGCCACATAGGTGTGAATGTGAGCGCGAATGGTTGTCTGTCTTTGTGTACCCCACCTCTCGCCCTATGACAGCTGGGATAGGCTCCAGCGCCTGCGTTATTGTTCTTATGTTATTGTATTTTGCACACCTCTGTCGCTTGTGAAGCTTGCACACAAGAATTCGCATGTTCAAGCACTCGCATGTGCTGTACCAGTGTACCTGTACATGTGATGTGACAATAAAAGTGATTTGATTTGCTATTACATCAATGAGTGTACATAAAGGTGGATTTATAATGCTATGTTGAGGGGTTATACGTAGCAGAACTAAAATGCCTGCAATCATATCCACTAAAGCCTTGCTTTAGTCTTTACATGCTGCTCTTCAGTATAAAAGACAAATTAGCTATGAAGTGTATATACAGATACTGTATGAACAGATATCCACATCAGGCAAATAAACATGCTGTACATTAAAGTAAACTGCAGATTAAACATGATGTTTACAACTATTAAAATATGAGGGTTCATAAAAACCTACGACAAAACTGTTGTTAAAACCCTTTGACTCAAGTGTAAATCCACTTAGGTGAGCATTGTATGCTGATTAAGTCCGGTATTCATCTTTGATGCCAATTTTACACTTGAGGTCAGACAGTTGTGAAAAATACTAACTAACCTCTATTTCTCTTAGTAGTTCTGACTGGCCACAGGTCTCCAGGTCCTCCAGAGCTTGACACCAGAAACTGTCTTCTGGATCCAATAGAATGCCATCTGGTTGCTGGCCAATAAATCTGCCACACAAAAACAGACACACACACACACACAAATAAAACAAGTTTCCGCACCCATTTTGCTGGATTTTCTCTGTTGCTGGGTACTATAAAAGGGGAAAACCATGCAAAGCAAGACAAACATATTTAAGCTTTATCTTCATGGATCTGCCTTTTGATCACACTTTGTGTATTGTGCAAAATTTATTTTTCTCTTAAATATTTAATTATTTTAATTATAATTATTATAATTATAATATTTATTTATCTAAAGTGCAGAGAATAGTTGGCTACATGACATGCAGTGTGCCTGATTTAGCACTTTAACTTTCACTTACAAAAAGGCGTTAAGGACACAGAATCTGTACACACACTGTCTGTATCTGTCATGGTTAAACCGAACAAAAGTAATCATTTAACCCAGAATGTCCCCAACTAACACGATTAATTCACTTTCATTGTTTTACTGATTTTTCTTTTTTCCTCGAAAATCCCTTTCTCTCGCTGTACACCCTCAGAAGTGTTATGTAACTTTAACATGCTGATAAGCCTTAGCCTTCTGACTCATCACAGCTATACACAGAGATACACAAAGACACAGGTACTACAGATTCACAGTAGCACTGACTTCATGACTCAATCTCTGCAATGAGGTGTACCCTTCGCCATGAGCTCTTGGTGCTGATACTGGCACAGTAAAATAGTGTTAAAGATAAAATCCTTTCCTACAGAAAATAAGCTCATGCATTTTGAAGATCTATAGCTGTGAAATATATCATACCATTCCACACCATACCATAGCACTGTATTCATAAAACAGCTTTAGAAACATCAACAGGGCTGTTCAATACCACCAAACATAAAAGACAAACACGGGCCAAAGGGTAAAAGATACAGAAAACAAAACATCTTTAGAGTATATAAAAAGTAGATTGAAATCACAGTCAATTTCACACTGTGTCAAAGGCCAGGGACTAAAAGTGAAGGAGCCTGTCTGAGCTGTATTGGCAAATCATTCCACAATATAATAATTAATATAGAACTGACATCACAAAAGCAATCACCCCAAGGAGCTTTATATTGTCAGGTAAAAACCCTACAATGAAACAAAGAAAACTCGAGCAATCTGATGATCCCTATGAGCAACCACTTGGCATCACTGGGAGGGAAAAACCTCTGGCAGAACCAGGCTCAGGGAAGCACAGTCACCATTGAGCAGTCCAAGGTAAACAACCGTTAATTTAAACCTTTGTAATATACACTTTGTACCTGAACAGATAGCTAACCTATTAAATAAGCCCCTAAGTTCTGAAATTGTGGCTCTTTGTACAGATGTATTAAAAAAAAAACATTTACAATGTATTTCATTTACTTAGAATTAATTTCGCTCTAAAATAAAGCAGGGCCAAATGTAAACTAAACATTTTAACATTAACAAATATAAATGAAATGTAAAACTTTACAGCTACCTTTAACTAATGATTAACAGACTATAAACTGACATTATTACCAACACTAGCACACTATTGTTTGCTTTGAAGTGTAAAAGTAACAAAAAAAGAGCATTAAGCCGCATTAATTAAAATATCAGTTAACAGTTAAAGCAACCTGTATGATGGCTGCATTGTGCTCATTGGAAAGCTCATCAGCAGATTAATAAAAACATATTATTCATGTTTGTTTTGGGATTTTTTTAACTATTATTTTATTAAAAATACTATAACTAGATAAAAATAAAAGTACTGGTGACTACTTGTGCTTCCCCTCAGCCTCCTAGTAGATGCACCCATGGTATACATTTGAATGTTCACAAATTTTGAGAAAACCTTGAGGTCAAGCTCAGATCACCTTGACCTTGAGGTCAAGGTCACCCCATCATTTCTTTTTACAGCTGAGGGATAAAAAAACACACACACACAAATAAACTGTACAATCAAGTGAGTGCAGACAGCCTACAATGGCCCTTAGTCAATAAGTCAACATTTATATGGATTTTTATACATAAAAAAGGTGATATCAAAAGAAAAGTGTATGATACACAAAAAAAAGACAGTCACAACGAACAGCTTTGTAGCTAAAACTAAATTCAGACCTACCCTGGTGGTTTGTCCCAGTCATCCTCACTGAAGCCTCCGTCACTAAACGGGTAGTTCTTCCGACGTCCAGGAGGAGGCGTGGTACTTCGTTGCTGCTTGGCACTACGCCACTCATGCGGGTGGAGAGCGATACCAGCTGCTTGATGGGTGTATGTACCTACAAGAGGATAGATCAAATGACCAAATACAAGAAAGAGTGCTTTTAAATTCCTTCTTTGGTAAGTGATTTTCATTAACATATTTCGTACAGGGTTAAGACATCCTGACATTTCACTTTCTACACACGCTCAAACGCAGCTTACCCTGGCTCCCATAGCCTGCATCCAGCCCTGAGCCATCCCATGACTCCATAGCAGAGTCAACGCTGGGTATTGTTGTGGAGTAGAGCTCTGATAGCTTGTTGGTTTGTTGGCTGTCTGTCAAATCGTCCTCCTCAGGGTCACTGATCTCATTTTCTGTTGTGTCCTCTACATCTGCTGCCTTCCTGTCTTCTATGTCTTGAAGAAAAAAAAGAGGCCAATTTAATTTAAAGGTTAACTCTAATTGTTAACTTGGTAAAATACATACGTGAAACTTTTACTACATGTATACTTTTCAACATTAAATGCTTATAAGAGACAAAATGAAACTTGAACTGGTTAACCTACTGACCTCTTCTCTGCATTTACCTATAAACAGGTTTTAAATCAGACCTATTAGGATATGAGTTGCAAACAGCTAACCTGTTACATACCACTTATAAAGTACAAATATTGTATGCATGTTTTAAACAACAGGGTTTCCATATCTTTGCCCCGCAAAAGCTGTATTGCTGTATTACTTTCCTATTTTCACCTCCTGCACAGGAACTGAAATCATCTGATTCTACGCAAGGTTTTTGTTCTATTCACCTGGTGTGCAGATAACGGAAGAACCTTTGTAATGCAAGTAACATGTTATTTGTAACTGTGATTACTAAATTTAGCACAGTAACGTGTTACATTACTGCAGTACTGAAAAATGTAATGTGGCAACGGTAACGCGTTAGCCAACACTGCACACAAAAGACAGATTTAAAATGCATCTTACTGTTACTAGTTTATATACTTACTGTCAAGCTGTTTTTTTATTTTGAGAGTGACCGTCTCTCCAGCCATCTGCAGCAAGTGGATGGCTTCGCTCAGCGGCTTCCCTTTCAGGCTGACACTGTTGATAGCCAAGATCCGATCACCTACATGTATAGCCCCTGTCCTACATAGGTAACGAGATACACAAAGGTACAGAAAGTAGAAATTTGTATTTATTCCCACACAGGAAAAGTAAAAAATGTTAAATCTGACACATCATTATTCAAGAAGATTGTTAATAAGCCTAAAAAAGGACTCTAGAGGGGTCCGAATAGTATTAAACCATTAAATATCTACCAAACAATTTATTTGTGAAAATATATTTTGACCTCTAGTGCACCATGTTAGTATTTTTAAATAATACTGCAAAATACACTAATATAAAAACTTCTCATTTTTTACAAAATCAAAGATCAATTTACAAAACAGCAGCTGCAGTGTTTACAAATATTACTGCTACTGGTTTATTTTTAATTACAATTTTTCCAACTAACACAGATTTTTGCCAATTCTGATTTTCTAAAAAATTTAACTGACAGCATGTACAAACAAAAATTAATCTTATCAGGACACACACCCATTTTTGCTTTTCCAGTTATCTCTATAATTTTCCTCATAACTGCTTTGCTAATATAGAGGCAAGACACTTGTCCTATGTTAGCTTCTTTAACATGTCCATATCAATTGGGTGAAGATGATTTAAGTGTCTGACTAGATTTTTTGTTGCCATTTTTGTGTGTGTGTGTGTTTCTGTCACGGTTCTGGGTCAGTGTTGACCCAGCTTTTTGAGTTTCTTATATTTTGGTTTAATTTTGTATTATGGATTGTTTTCTTATTCTCTTGTAGTGCTGATGATGATGATGATGATGATGATGATTATTTAGAGTTTCATGTTTCTGTTTATTCGTGTTTTAGGAATTGTGGTCATGTATTGTTTGAGTTCCATGTGTTATATTCTGCCTCTCAGTCTGCGTCCTTGTTTAGTGGTTTATGGTTTCCTGTTTTGTTTTGAAGGAGTGTGCCTCATGTTAGTGTGTGCAGCTTTGTTCCCCCTGTCTCGTCGGCCCTGATCTCTCCCAGCTGTGTCTGCCTTCTGTTGCCCATTCCCTCATTACTACCCCGTGTATTTAAGCCCTGTGTTTTCCCGTACCCGGTGTCGCGTCGTCACCATCAGATTATGCCTGTGTGTTTCCGTGTCAGTGTTTCAGTAGTTTCATGTCAGTACCATTGCTCAGTTAATGTTTTGTTTTCTGCCAGCGAATAAAGCTGTGGTTTTCTGTTGACATTTGGCTTCACGAGTCCTGCGTTTGGATCCTCACCTCCACCTGCCGCACACAGAGCCCTGACAGTTTCCCCCTGTGGTTTTCTTTGGAGAACCTTTGTGTCTTCACTCACAGCGAAGAGATTCCATGCTAACGACATGTTAGCATATGGCTATAACTGTGGCCGTGACTATTTGCCTGTGGTGTTGTGGAAAGTGTGTGAAATGGATTGGCTTTAAACTGGACATATATGAGGCTGACTGTTGAATCTCAGTATGAGACAATTATAATCTAACAGAGGGCAGGCGACTGGATAGTGACACTGGAGCTGCACCACAGTTGTGTTGCTCATGGCTATATTCATATTTTAGGAAGGCTTTCTGACCTGTATTTTATTATTTTATACTTGGATAAGAACAAGCAATTAAAGCTAGAGAAAAAGAAAAGCAAATTTGTATTTACCTTGGCTCCATGGTTTTCAAACTACTGTAGGGCACATGATTGGATAGAAAAAAAAATATAACAATGGTCTGCAGTGATACAGTGTTACTACAGTGATACAGAGTTTCTATAGATAAGATCTTAATCTTTTATGTTCATACAAAACTAAGATAAGATAAAGTAAGGGAAAACTAAGATAAACCACCATATGACTGGACTAAGGTCAGAACAAGGTGAAAAGAATAACACTGCCTCCCTTGAATATCATTAAAACTTTCACTTTCTTGTAAAGCCCTATAAGAAAGGAAAAACTGTCTTTTATATTTCAGCCTAATTTGAGGAAGATATTATTCATTTTGAGGTCTCACACACAGGCTCATGAAAGCATATACTAAACGTACACGTTAAACACTTTTTGAGAAAGCCTAGCATAGCATATAAGGTTTTCTAAGGATGTAGGGATGGTGTTCTTGTGCTCATACTAAGCACTCCTTCAAAGTTGATGCCAAAGAGCTTGATTTTGGTTTTGTCTTACCAAATAACCTTCTCCCAAGTCTTCTCTGAATCATTTAGATTCAGATTTAGGTTCACTGGCAAACATAAGATGGGCCTATACATGTGCCTTTTTGCTGCAGTCCATTACAGCATAGTGTGTTACCAAATGTCTTCTTGGTGACTGTGGTCCCAACTGCCTTTAGGTCATTAACAAGCTCCTCCCATGTAGTTTTGGGCTGATCCACCACTTTTCTCATAATCATCCTCCCAATTTGATGTAAGATCTTGCATGGAGCTCCAGACCAAAGGTGACTTATGGTCATTTTATATTTCTTACATTTCAGAATTGGTACACAACTCACTTTTGCCCAGGTTGCAACAAGGCAGAGCCAAACCCAACCCAATCATAACCTAGGCTTATCACCAACTCTGTTTTCTGATAAGGATGAGCTTAAATCCTGGAGAACAACACCTATCCTTGCCAACCTCACCAGTGGATGGATCCATCTGTGAGCCTGTGCTTCCTTGATGGTGTTACTTGGCTATCTATTGACTCAATGAACAAATGTTTTTATCAGGATTTTGCTATAATCTATAACCTGGCATCCCCATTCATCTTGGGAATACATTTTATAATCACAGCTCTATTAACCCTGCACAAATCAGAAAAGCCATACTCTGCTCCTGGGAAGGAGTGTTTAGCTGTGATTTGAGTTCTTGAACCTTTCAGATCTTATGCAAAGGGCCTCCATGTAACTATATATACAGTATATATAGATTACAACAGCCTCAAGTGGCTAATGTTTCGTCCTGATCCCATTGGCCGACTAGCCTGCTGGTCTTTGACTCCAAAAGTTTGACCCTTTCCTCCTCATTCCCACAGATTTTTTGCCAGAGTGCAGCATCATTGGTAGTTTATATTGCCATACTGTGCCTCCATTTTTACTGACAGATCGTGCACATATTAAACAAATGCAGTTAGATGACCAAGTCACTGCCCAGCTGTCCAGAAATCTAGGAACAGACCCATGTGCAGACATGAATGGAAACAGTTCCTCATCATCTTTCGTTTACCATGGTCTACTCTCCTATAAAGACCCAAAGCACAGATGTGGGTTGCATCAATTGAAATACCTTAAACACTGCATGGTACCTTGCTCAGTTACTATCATGACCACCCCACTGCACGTCACCGTGGTATTTCCCAAACACTCGTAAAACTGTAGTCGAGGTTTTTGTGGCCAGAAATGGCAGCGGATATCAAATTTTATGTTGCTTCCTGTTCAGTCTGTCAGGTTATTAAATCAAGGTAGGTTTTGTTGACAATTTCTCCAAGTAGATTAAGGTGTGTGTGGTTAGAGGGGCAAGAGCACAGGTGGCAGCCAGTAAGTTTGTCAGTGAAGTATTCACCAGACACAGTGCCCCTACCTGTCTTAGAAGCTCGCCATTTGTGACTGAGCCGTTTGAGCATGTCAGCTCCACCCTAGGATCCATGCATTACAGCCTATGACCCTCAGACTAAAACTGTATTATAAGCTTATGTTGGAATTTTATGACAATCAAACTTCATAGAATAAGTTTCTTTCCCAGATCTGCTTTGTATTGCATATAGCTCCTCCTCCTTCATGGATGGATACATAGTGTCATATCCAGAAACTCTTAGTGTCATGATCCTGGGTCCTTTTGACCCAGCGTTTTGTGTTTTTCTATTGTGATTTTGGTTCTGTTCTTCCTCTGTTTAGTGTTTATTCAGTTCTGCCCAAGTGTTCCTGTGTTTAGTCCGCGTTTCTTAGTCTGTGTCCTTGCTTGTGTAGTTCCTGTTTTATTGTGAAGGTCTGTGTCTGATGTCAGTGTGTTCTGTTTACGTTTTCCCTGCCTCGTCAGTTGTGATGTCTTCCAGGTGTGTTCCCCTCCTGTTTCCCTTCCCTGATTCCTGGCGTGTGTATTTATAGTGTGGGTTAGCTTGTCCGCGTTGCTGTTTCGTCTGTGTTATTCCCCTCCATTTTCCTGCGTATTCTGGCCGCATTATTCTCCCTGCATCTCCGTTTCATGTTTCAAGGTTTCAGGTTTGTTTTGCTTAGCTTTTCCCAGTTTAGTTCATTCTTAGGTTTTGGGTTTTCGCCCACCTCTTCTCCGTTTGTGTCACCCTTTGGTTATTAAAGCTCGCTCACCACTTAAGCAGTCTGCATCTTGGGTCCTTATCTACACTCCACACGTCTGCCACATCGGACGTGACAGCACGAAACAGCCAACACATGGATCCAGCAGACTTACCCGGGAGAGCGATCTGATGCGAGTCCAACGCCTGGTCGAGTGGATAACCCACACCTCGAATATGAGAGCTAGGATCGTGGGGATAAATGGCATTGAGGAGATCCTCAAAGGAAATCCCTATCTCCGCCAGGTCAGAGGATGTTCGGACTTATTGGCCAACTTGTATGAAGCCCGGGAGGCGGCGCGAGCTTGGGAAATATCGGGCGTCCAGCAGCAACAGCCAACAGCCACCCCGAGCAGCCGCGTCAGCCTCACCTGCCGGATGCGAAGTTTACCCGCCTGTCGGTGCCGGCTGCGGGAAGAACGTCGATCGCGCCGCCGGCGCGCCGCCCCACAGCCGGACATTCGGACTTCTACATCGTCGGCTGTGGTGGGTGAGGACTCTTTTTCCGTTATGGATTGTGGAACTGTTTGTTCTGGGGCAGTGTTTTGTGCTGCAGATAGCAATGTAAACAGCTTATCGCCTGCTCAGCCATTCTTAGCTCAGTTAGCTGCCCAGCTGCCACTCTCAGCTCAGTTAGCTGCCACGCAGCCGCTCTCCACTCAGTCTCCAGTGTCAGTCGCTCACTCACCGTCTACTCAGTCTCCGGTGCCACACTCTGCTCAGTCTCCCGTGCCACACTCTGCTCAGTCTCCGTGCCACACTCTGCTCAGTCTCCGTGCCACACTCTGCTCAGTCTCCGTGCCACACTCTGCTCAGTCTCCGTGCCACACTCTGCTCAGTCTCCGTGCCACACTCTGCTCAGTCTCCGGTGCCACACTCTGCTCAGTCTCCGTGCCACACTCTGCTCAGTCTCCGGTGCCACACTCTGCTCAGTCTCCAGAGCTCCCAGCTTCACCCTCAGTGCAGTCTCCAGAGCTCCCAGCTTCACCCTCAGTGCAGTCTCCAGAGCTCCCAGCTTCACCCTCAGTGCAGTCTCCAGAGCTCCCAGCTTCACCCTCAGTGCAGTCTCCAGAGCTCCCAGCTTCACCCTCAGTGCAGTTTCCAGTGCTCCCAGCTTCACCCTCAGTGCAGTCTCCAGTGCCGCCTGTAGTTCAGTCTCCAGTGCCTCCAGTGTCGCCTGTAGTTCAGTCTCCAGTGCCTCCAGTGTCGCCTGTAGTTCAGTCTCCAGTGCCTCCAGTGTCGCCTGTAGTTCAGTCTCCAGTGCCTCCAGTGTCGCCTGTAGTTCAGTCTCCAGTGCCTCCAGTGTCGCCTGTAGTTCAGTCTCCAGTGCCTCCAGTGTCGCCTGTAGTTCAGTCTCCAGTGCCTCCAGTGTCGCCTGTAGTTCAGTCTCCAGTGCCTCCAGTGTCGCCTGTAGTTCAGTCTCCAGTGCCTCCAGTGTCGCCTGTAGTTCAGTCTCCAGTGCCTCCAGTGTCGCCTGTAGTTCAGTCTCCAGTGCCCCCAGTGTCGCCTGTAGTTCAGTCTCCAGTGCCGCCTGTAGTCCAGGCCCCAGTGCCGCCTGTAGTCCAGGCCCCAGTGCCGCCTGTAGTCCAGGCCCCAGTGCCGCCTGTAGTCCAGGCCCCAGTGCCGCCTGTAGTCCAGGCCCCAGTGCCGCCTGTAGTCCAGGCCCCAGTGCCTCCAGTGTCACCGTTACTTGTAGTTCAGGCCCCAGGGCCACCTGGTTCACCCGTTCACTCCACGCAGGGAGGAAGTCTTACGTCTTCTCAGTGTACTTTTCAGGGGTTAGCCGCCGTTGGTACAGTTTGCCACCCAGGGCTCCCCCAGAGGCTAGGTGTCAGGCCCCAGCTAATTCTGGACCCTGCAGCTTTTAAGCAGCCCCTGAGTACCACCTCATGTCAGCGTTGCCTGGGCAGGGCCAGTGCTCTGGGCAGTGCCAGTTGCTTTCATGTGTGCTAGTGGCCTCCATGGCTGCTGGCTTAGTGATGGCTTCTGCTGGAGGGTCCGTGGGACCGCTCCGGCCTTCGTCTCGTGTCTCCGCTGGAGGGTCCGAGGGACTGCTCCGGCCTTCGCCTCTAGTCTCCGCTGGAGGGTCCGAGGGACCGCTCCGGCCTTCGCCTCGTGTCTCCGCTGGAGGTCCGAGGGACCGCTCCGGCCTTCGCCTCGTGTCTCCGCTGGAGGGTCCGAGGGACCGCCCGCCCGCCGTCATCAGTCTTCGCTGGAGGATCCGAGGGACCCGCCCAGCCTGCAGCGCCCGGCTTCCACGCCGCCAGCTGCAGCGCCTCCGGCTTCCACGCCGCCGCCAGCTGCAGCGCCTCCGTCTCGGCTTCCACGCCGCCGCCAGCTGCAGCGCCTCCGTCTCGGCTTCCACGCCGCCGACAGCTGCAGCGCTTCCGTCTCCGGCTTCCACGCCAGCTACAGCCTCTTCATTCACGCCAGCTGCAGCGCCACCGCCTCCAGCTTCCACGCCAGCTACAGCCTCTTCATTCACGCCAGCTGCAGCGCCACCGCCTCCGGCTTCCACGCCGCCGCCTGCACCGCCTCCGGCTTCCACGCCAGCTGCCGCCTCTTCATTCACGCCAGCTGCAGCGCCTCCGTCTCCGGCTTCCACGTCAGCTGCCGCCTCTTCATTCACGCCAGCTGCAGCGCCTCCGTCTCCGGCTTCCACGCCGCCGCCAGCTGCAGCCTCACCATCCTCGCCAGCGGCAGCCTCACCATCTACGCCGCCGCCTGCAGCGCCTCTGTCTCTTACGCCGCCGCCTGCAGCGCCTCCGTCTCCCACGCCGCCGCCTGCAGTGCCTTCGTCTCCGGCGTCCACGCCGTCGCCTGCAGTGCCTTCGTCTCCGGCGTCCACGCCGTCGCCTGCAGTGCCTTCGTCTCCGGCGTCCACGCCGTCGCCTGCAGCCTCATCCGCTACGCCAGCTGCAGTCTCCGAGTCTTCAGCGTCGCCTGCTGCAGCCCCGTCTGGTCCAGCCTCCGTGTCTTCAGCCCCGTCTGGTCCAGCCTCCGTGTCTTCAGCCCCGTCTGGTCCAGCCTCCGTGTCTTCAGCCCCGTCTGGTCCAGCCTCCGTGTCTTCAGCCCCGTCTGGTCCAGCCTCCGTGTCTTCGCCTCCAGCTAACCGGCCACTTTCCAGGCCGCTGGCCAGGCGCCATCACCGTCGTGGGCGGCCCCCAGACTCCCTTCGCCTGGGTCCCCACCGTTGCCGTCCTCACGGCCGGCCCCCTGAACTGTCCGGGCTCCTGTGTTGTCGGCCCCCGGGCCGGCCCCCTGAACGGTGCCCACGTCGCCGCCGCTGCCGTCCTCATGGCCGTCCCCCTGAACTGTGTCCACGTTGCCGTCCTCACGGCCGGCCCCCTGAGGTGTTCTGATTTGGACTGTTTTCTTGAGCTCTGGTGTGTTTCTTTTCTTTTGGTTTTGGGACTCGTGTTTTGTTTTTTGCTGTCTAGTGCACCTGTTTTGTTTTGCTCCGAGCCCTCCGTCCTGGACCCCCGCCGCCCGCCCTGGTCGGGTTTTCTGTTTTTCTGGCGGTTTTGTTTTTCTTGTTGGGCTGTCTGGGGCCAGCCTTCGAGGGGGGGGTACTGTCATGATCCTGGGTCCTTTTGACCCAGCGTTTTGTGTTTTTCTATTGTGATTTTGGTTCTGTTCTTCCTCTGTTTAGTGTTTATTCAGTTCTGCCCAAGTGTTCCTGTGTTTAGTCCGCGTTTCTTAGTCTGTGTCCTTGCTTGTGTAGTTCCGGTTTTATTGTGAAGGTCTGTGTCTGATGTCAGTGTGTTCTGTTTACGTTTTCCCCTGCCTCGTCAGTTGTGATGTCTTCCAGGTGTGTTCCCCTCCTGTTTCCCTTCCCCTGATTCCTGGCGTGTGTATTTATAGTGTGGGTTAGCTTGTCCGCGTTGCTGTTTCGTCTGTGTTATTCCCCTCCATTTTCCTGCGTATTCTGGCCGCATTATTCTCCCTGCATCTCCGTTTCATGTTTCAAGGTTTCAGGTTTGTTTTTGCTTAGCTTTTCCCAGTTTAGTTCATTCTTAGGTTTTGGGTTTTCGCCCACCTCTTCTCCGTTTGTGTCACCCTTTGGTTATTAAAGCTCGCTCACCACTTAAGCAGTCTGCATCTTGGGTCCTTATCTACACTCCACACGTCTGCCACATCGGACGTGACACTTAGAGCCTTCCTGCTGGAAGCCCATGACAAATTTGAACTTTTACAAAGTTTTGTATCCTCTTATGTCTGGCATAAAACTAATACAGCATTTTATAAAAAGAAGATCAAAGTCAAACAAGATGGTGTTAGTGTGATGGTCTGGGGCTGCTTTATTGCTTCAGGACTTGAATGACTTGCCGTAATTGATGAAACCATGAATTCTGCACTATTCCAGAAAATCTTCATGGAGAATGTCTAGCCATCAGTTCGTGTCCTAAAGGGCGGCAATGATCCAAAACACACCAGCAAGTCTAGCGCTGGACGGCTCAAATAAATAAATAATTAAATTTAAAAAAAAGAGTTTTAGAGTGGCCTAGTCAGACTTTTAAATCTGACTGAGAATCTTTGACGTGATCTTAAACAAGCCATTCATGGTCAAAAACCCTCCAATGGGGCTGAGTTACAGTAAAATAATTCTGAAGAGTGACTTGAGAGACTCATTGTCAGTTAAACGAAATGCATGAAATCAGTTCTTGCTGCCAAGAGTGGCACAACCAGGTGCAAGGGGCAATTACTTTTTTCACATAAGGTCGGGTAGGTTGGATAGCCTTTTTATTTAATAAATAATATCATCATTTAAAAACTATTTTGTATTTGTGTAGTATTAAATTGAGTGAAATATGTGCTATAAATATAAATATGCCAAAATTAATTACATTTTTTTAAAAGCACTGTAGATGACTTGTAGAAAGAGGACTGCCAAAAAGTTAAACTTAGTGCTACTTGCAGAAAATCATGTGCCACTAAAAAACAATATCTGGAAGAATGCATTTTCTTTCTTGGTGAACAGTATGTACGCACACAGATAAGGTAGACCTAAGTTATAATGGTCCTAGTTTGTGCCTGGCCCCTACGTCCTTTGGTGGTTGAACAAAATTAAATCACTTGACCGAAAAGAAAAGGAGAAAAACTGGGTCGGTGTAAGATGTAGCACTGTGGTTATCGTATGTATTCCTGCACTTTTATCTGTGTCAAGCTGCACCAAGTTTATTTGTAGAGTGCTTTTAGCCAACAGGTCTGAGTGCTTTATCGACAACAGTTTAGAATGGGAAATAGAACAATTACATCACAGACTCAGAGAAATGGGGTCACAGTGTGTGTGTATTTGGAAGTGGGAAAGTAGTATGTTGCCTCTGTGGGCGTAGTTTGATGGAATAACACGTGAGCCTGTTATAAAAGCTGAAGGTGCTGTGTGGTGGAGTGGATGTAAGCTGAATTTACCAATGGATGTTTATGACTCAGGGAAAACATTATGTCATCTTTCTCTCAGTCTTGCTTTGGACACTAGCTACCATCTCGTGTTCAGAATATCACATCTGTCATTACTCTGTGTCAAATGGCACTTGCTGGACATTCAGCTTCTGGTGTAGAATCTGGAAAATGGATGGATGGAAGGAAGGAATATAGGCTTGACAAAAATATCAACACATGAAAATTGGAGATGCACTGATTGTTTGGTTTATATCTAACTGGCTCGGACCAATGACTGGTGGATCGGCAACTGATATATCCAATTCTGTGTTGATGTGACACAGTTGATATTAACCATTGCAGAAATGTAAATACATGTCACATTGACGTATACTTCAACAACAGTAATTGTTCTGCTTGTTAGCAATATGCTGTGCAAACATGCAGTGAGCTTTAATTGTATGTGGCTGCCTTATGCTAACACAGTATCCTGTTATCTGCCAGTGGACATGTGTGCATTTCTGGTTCATGTTTTCTTCTATCTCATCCCTGTGTCTCCTGTGAGAGTCTGTCATGTTCTCTGTGTATGTTTCCTCGGTCATGTCTGTATCTCGGTAATGTCTCGTCTCCATTTACTGTCCCCATGTTCCTCTCCTTGTGTTTCATCCCTCTCGCTCCCTCGTCCTCTGTGTATCTTAGTTGTATCGGGGTCTTTCGTCCCCCTGTTTGTTTATCCCCGTCTCTGTGTCAAGCCCAGGTGTCTTAGTCTATGTCTCTGTGTGCTTCCTGTTATATTTTGACAGTCTCTCGTCCCGTGTTCAGTGTGTTTAGTTTAGCTTCCCTTGTGTTGTTATGTTTATTCATCCCAGCTGTGTTCCCATGTGTTTCCATCGCCCTAATCATCCCCGTCTGTGTACTCTGTGTCAGTTTTCCTTTGTTCCTTGTCAGATTGTCTGTTTAATCTTCTGTGTTCCAGGTTTTATGATTTCCACATTTCTTATTTCCATGTTTCTCTTCTCTTTTTCCAGTTCAGTTAGAGTTTATGGTTTCCTTTGCCTTTGTTTTTGTACCGTTACCAGTCAATAAATTGGCTCGCTTTTGGTTAATTCCCATTTCACGCCTCGTTCTGTCTGCATTTGGGTCATCACCTCAAACTCCAAAAGTCTGCAGCCATGGAGCATGAGTCACCTTTCTTTTGGAGTTGCTTTTTTTGTTAAAATAACTACATTTGGTTAATGTAAAATAAAGCGAGCTTCAATGCTGGTACTGTTGTTTTTTTAGTTACAGAGCAACACAGACATGTAAAACATGATAGACATAGTGAGATATTCAATTCATTTTCATTTCATCAGTTTTTTAGATTTGGATTTATACAAAAATGCTCTATCCAGAAATCTAGGGAATTTCATTTAGAGCTACAAAATGGCAACCTAGAATTCCCAGAAGAGATTTTGTGTGTCTGAGTATGTACCTTTCTGCAAGGCCTCTCTTAGTTAGGCCTGATATAGTGATGGGGTCAAAAGGCTCCTCAGTGCCAGAGATGGTGATACCCAGAGGGCCTCCGTACCGCTTCAGTTCCACTGTGTATATGATGCTGCCTGACGTCTCCTGCTCATCTGATACACACAAACACACATACACGCAGTCACACACACAGAGACACACACACATTAATCTAGTGTTTCAAGTCTGAGGAGTACATTATACCGTCTGATGGATGCTTCTTATCTGATGCACACGCACACAAAACACTTCAGGTCACTAAGTAATACTGGATCACATTACCTGCTCGCTGGAAATGCGCACACACACAAACACACTTGATTCCAGAAGTAGGTCAAAACGCTTCTTGAGACTACACTGGTAGGCAAGACAGTTTCCATGGTAACCAGGGAAAAGACTGCCTTGTCATCATATAGCATGCACACATGTTATTTCCTCCTTGTGTGTGTTTGTGCCTGATGACTACAGTCTCATAATTTACCCTCATTACACAGTCCCTAACTTAGTCTGTGTGTGTGTGTGTGTTTACGTCACATTATATAACTTAAATGTGTTTATGTGTATAGATAAACACAAGGTGTAAGCTGTAAGACTGTTAAAGTGTGAATATGTGACCATGCACAAAGGTCCTTAGATGGATTAGAACTCTAGGCTGCTGCTTGTTGTTTCCAGTACCCATAATAGGTCACCGCACAGAAGAACACAATTTTTCTATATAAAATTATACTATATTGTATAAACATGTTGGATTTATGTTGTAATTTATAATACATTCTTTATTGTCTCACATAGGATTTGCCTGTTTCCATTTTCAAATAGCTTCAACAGTGCTTTTATGAAGACCATTTTAGTTGTGTAGGTGTCCCAGAGTTTTGGACAATAGTGCCACCTTGTGGTCAAACCCCATTAGTACAGCTTTCTTTTTTCTGACGGCAACTGAAATAATAAACTAAAGAAAACCTAAAACAATAGCTTAACTCAGGTCAGAGCTCTGTCCCTCAAATATAGAAATAACTATATTCACAAAAGTACCTGAGTTGTCTTCATCTTTACGTATTTTTAATTTGACGAGTTCCTCACACTGCTGGAGGATCTGCTCTGCATCATCTTTGGAACAGTTTTCAAGTCTGATGTTGTCAATAGCCAGCAGCTTATCTCCAGGCTCCAGTGTTCCTGTTCTGGTGGTGAGAGAGTGAAAGAACAGAGAGTGACAAAGAAAAAAGTCAAAGCATTTGAAACTTTTGTAGATATTAATCAAACGCTGAAGTAAAAACACTTATGTTACTAAGTTGAACTCTATCATTTCAAATTTAAAAGGGCTCAGTGGAATTCTAAAAAAAAGGTGTAACTTTATGAGTGTATGATATGACATGTCTTGCTCCTCAATATATTAGTTGGAAAATAAATACAACACCCATAAACCCACCCACCTAGAAAAAAAAAAACTGTGTTGAGCTGGCTGGTTTTAGTGGTCCTTGCTATGTAAGTCTCCAAAACTCTATATAATTTTTATTGTTAGAAAATAGTAGTGCTCACTCTTATTACTTACTTATTAAACAAACTTATTAAGCTGCTCATTAACACAAAAATCTGAGCCCATCCACAAGGCAACAACACAGTGCACTTAAGTATATAAATATAGTCAAAATGATCCCTTTAGTATTAAATGGCCATCATTTAAACATAGCCTGAGTATAAGATCTACTTCTTTATGACTGCAGTGTACCTGTCTTCTGATGTTAGAAAGGTGTTTGATACTATCGTGTTAATATGGACCAAAAACTTCGTCCAGTGTCCAGCACGTTGCTGAATATAGGACACAAAGGATTAAGGCAAGGGGGTCTATGTTAAAGCTCATATCACTGTAATTGTGTATTACTGTGAACAAGAGAAACACACATGACTAGTAAAGTCTGGTGTCCTAGTTCTTAGTGTGCAATTTACTCTAAGATTAAAAACAAAACAAAATTGCCCAGAAGGTGATACATTGTAACAAGTGTCATAAAACACAATTAAAAAGTGAACTATAATATGGATATAAATTCAAAAACAAAAAAACCCAGAACAAAATGAAATTGAAAAGAAATTTTTTTTAAGGTGGCAGAAAACACCCCCCCAAAACAAAACATGCAGTCCTTACAAAGGAATATAACACTAGTCCCTATAAAATACCTGTGAGCCATGCTCCCCTTCTTGATGTCAGAAATGATAAGAGGCTCTCCTGGCTTCTTACTGGCTGTTAAGGTAGATGAAACCATAATAAGATTTAGCAGGAACAGCAGCAACAACATCAAAATATAACATGTCAGTTAACAAATAAAAATAAAAACAACAACAACAATGATAATAATAATAATAATGATAACAATAATCAGTTCAATATAAATAGTAACATTAAGGTTGTATATTCATCCATCCATCCTCTAATATCACCTCAGGACAAAGTGCCTGCATGCAGATTTGTGTCAATAGCCAAGACTCAGGGAAGAATTGCAATAAGCCAAGAAGAATTGCAATAAGACTGCTATATGTGCAATTCTTCTTCTGACGAAGTTGTGTTTTTGTATTTTCCTACTCAGTTGTATATAGTATTTGTATTTCTATTTTATTCTATTGTATATATTATTCTATTCTATTTTATTCTATTGTACATAGTATTTTATTTTATTTTATTTTATTGCATTCCAGTGTTTTCTAATTTCTGCTACATAACTTTGCACTTTTGCTGTAACAAAACAAATTTCCCACCTGTGGGACTAATAAAGGCCATCTTATCTTATCTTAACATTTTGGGTTCCCTGCTCTCTGAGGGTAAGCCCAGCTAGCTGTGAATATTTTCTGTTCAGAAGGTGGCACCATTGCACCATTCTCTTGTCTCAAATGCGGCCAAGGAACAACGTGCTTTATACCATTTTATATAAACCATACATCAGAATTGTGACAATATAACTTAATTTGAGGTTATTATCATTAGTCATTTAGATGGTGACAACTATAACACATCGCTACAATGTCACTGAAGAACAAGGGAGTAATTAAATTTAAAAAATCCTGCGTTTCAGGGCTGAAAATGACCAGAGGTAAGACAATTGGTTTGATTTGGACATTTGATATACATGATAGCTCTAACATCCTGTCTCTTTAGCCAGGAAAGTTGAAATAAGGACAAAAATATTTTTATGCGCTTAGACTCTCTATAGTTACACCATAGTATACTCTCAGTTATCCTGTAGGACTGGTTTGCAGAAATAATTTGAGAGAGCTACACTGTTTCTGCAGTGCTTATGTCTTCAGCTATTTTCCTTACACGATATATATACAGCACTTTTAAATGCAAATGTGTGGCAGGGATATGAAATGTTGCTTGGTATCAGCAAACATCAGAGACAGGCATAGTAGACATGTGCAGATACACACAAGGTGCACACAATGTTTTTAGCATTGATGTCTAATGTAAGAAGGGATAGAGAGAAAATAAGAGAGACTAAAAGAAAATGAGTACATTCACAGTTGCATCTCCTTCAGTATCCCCCCCCCACCCCACCCCAATCATGTTGAGTGGACAAAGGGGGCATGTGGATCTGGCAATGCCAAAAAGATACACAAAACCAGGTTTTCTCTGAGGATTTGATGACAGCATTTTTACAGGCAGTCAAGACAATCTTTAGGAGCCAGATATCACACCTCGATTTAGTATTGACTCCAAGATACAGACAATGATTTACATTAACATTAAAAAATATATAACATATTAAGTTAAGGCCCCAAATCCTAGACATAAAAATTGCATATTTTCTTTAAATAAATTCAACATAGTGGACAAGAAAAAAAATAGGCATTGCCTGCTTGTTTTCTTCCACACAACCTCCAGCAAAATTGCTGGGGCCCAGCCGTCTTCAATTATCTTCTCTTTAAATATTTAAAAATGTGTCAGGTTCAGTAGTTCTCCTGTCACTGAGCTAATGCTACTTAAAATAAGCGTGGAACACTACAATATACCCACATTCAAGGCTAGGTATAATTAAACACTGAATGTAGGTCATTCCCAGTGAAGAGTGAAGACTGTGCTATAAAGCTTTACAGATACAGTTAGCGTGTGATGAATTACTTTCTCAATAACCACTTTTGACTGGCAGAATAATTCCAAGTCTGCAGGGTAAACGCTCAAGTGTGTGCTTTTATTTTTGATTACAAATATTTATTGCAACATTATACTGTATACACCACATGACCACTGATCATTGCACCCATGTGTTCTTTTTGAACATCAATTTTGGAAAGGCTCTATGGATTCTGCAACATAACTTTACTCCTATTTATTTAACACACAGTGAGGTTGACCACTGATGTTAGCGGGTAGCGCTCAGCTCATAGCCAGTATTTTTGTTCATCTCATAGCATATTTAATGATGCTGAGAAATGTATTTCACAAAAACTAGAAAAATTAACCCTGACCTTGTGCACTCGAATTCAAACTAACATCAACCTACGAACTGCTGCCACAAAGTTTAGCTTCAATTTCTTTTCTTTATTGCAGCGGCACTAGGCTAATCAGTAATTCAGATGTCCTTTTACAGTTCCCTGCAGGGGATTCCCAGACGCTCCAGGTCAGATGAGATATATAATTTCTCCAGTGAGTTCTGGGTCTACACTTGGATCTCCTCCAAGCCTGGAGAATCTCTAAAGGAAGGTGCCTAGGAGGCATCCTTATTAAATCCCCGAACTACCTCAGAGGACATCTTTTGATGAAAAGGAGAACTAGTTCTACTGCGAGCCCCCTTAAAATTTTGGAACCTGTCCCCTAATGCAGGGCTATATATTAGGCTGTGAACATAGACAAACAACAGGTGAGCAGTCATTCATGCTATTCTGCTTTGAAGTCCATCTAATAATTGCATGCATAGTTATTGCATAGCAGTGTGGTGTCTGAACCCAACAGATCTATGGAGAAAACTGATTTTGATCACTTAGGATCTCTTTCTTTTGGTCACCACTTAAAGCTCATGATCATAGAAGTTGGAAGATACAGGAGATGGAATCCAAAGTATACCTTTTCCTCTCAACTGTCTCTTCTCCACAATGCCACCATTGAGGTGAAGTTCAAAGGTTAGTCAAAAAACATCACTGTAGAGATTTTGTGTAGATTTTCCTCAGTTGAAACTAAGTGACTTAGCTCTAACTGAAAAAATGCTGGACACACAGCGTGATGCCAGTGGCACCAGAAAGACAAACAATATCTATACCATTTAATAAACATTGTTGGAATTTATAGCTTAGCTTCTCTGCAGACTTTGTTATCATAAAAAATGCATGTGGGTGGTCGAATGAATTTTAAACATTCTGCCAGCAGCTGTTCAAAACAAAAAGTGGATCACATGAAAAATGTTTCAAGTGTGTGTGTTCCTACCACTGATGGTGAGCCCCAGTTCCACTCCTCTTTTCTTCGGCAGTTTGACATGGAAAGTACCACTGCTTGGCACCACTGATTCTGCAACAGAAACACAGACACTTAAGCATAACCAGAGAAACAAGTAATGTAAAAAGAAACAGATAATAACTCTTCTACATGGCAAACGGGGACTGTAAATCCTCATTGTTTGCCTACAGGAGTAAATACTAATTCTACCAGTCAAACACCTTTAAAACTGTAAGCACAGCAACCACGTAAGGCTGTCTGACTCCTTACTTGGATCTGTTTCTTACTTTAGAGTTTGTTTCACTCACCAAGAAAAGGTAATTTAATTTCCTGAACAGCTTGTGCATGAAAGCAGACAACAAAACAGATCTACTCAAAGTAGTTAAAAAGGAAAACAAACTAACAATCAAGCAAACATAAACCAATATAAATATAACACTTGGTGAATACGTACCACCCAAATTTAGGGTTATTATCAGTAGATCTAATAAATCTATTCTTTTTAATTTATAGAGTTAGTTATGAGCATCCTTTACTTCGAAATTATCTGCTGGTCATATAACTCAATGAGTGAAAAAGCTACTATTAATAACTGCAGAGACCTCAATCAAACACTTAAATTGTTTGAAAATTCCCAGTGACTACCTAAACTGCACAGTACTTCATTTTTTTATAAGGACTTTTTACACTTACAGGTGTAAAAGTAGATGCCTGGATGTATAATTCCATTATACTACACATTTATTTTTTACCAAGTCTTTGAATGATTATTATGAACAACAACAAAAAAAACCAAAAAAACAAAAATGACTTTTTGAATAATTGTATCAAAGTTAAAAACAAAAGCAGGTCATTCAGCCTTCACTTATTAGAATGATTAAATTATAGTACTGAACAGATTCCCTTCAAAACAAGCACTACACTGTATTTATTTAATGTAATTTGATTCTTAAAAAATAATCTTGGATTGATTTAATCCTAATCCGAGTTTAACATTTTCCAAAATGGAATCTGTTGAGACTTTTCTTCTACAGAGAAATCAGAAATAAAGACCCTGAATGAACTCAGAGTACTTTCCACAGGAGTTGACAGCATGTCAATGGTGCCATGCTCTGCAGTGAAGAGCTGTATTTATTCTGTCTAATCCTGCCTTTGCTAACACAAAAGCTCGCAGCACAGGAATCTCACCAGTATATCCAGTCTGTGAAAATGAGATTATATGTGCTTTTTAAACAAAGGTATGTTTTAAATGGGAGCTATTAACGAACACAAAGGTGTCTTTCTATTCTGTGAAAACGTTTTTCAGGCTTCACAAATTAGCAAGGAATATGTATGGTGCATGTATGACACGGTATAAGGTATAAAACTTTTTGCTAAGTTTACAAACCTGCTACATCAAACTCTATTTCCAGTGTGACCTTATTGGTCAATGCAGCATCTCGGAGGAGCTGATTGGCTTCCTCGAGTGTTCCGTCTTCTGTGGGGATTCCATTGATCGACAGAAGACGGTCTCCTACCTGCAGCAGGCCACACCTACGAGAAAATCAAGATGCTTTAGTGACTGAAAAAGCAATGCTTCCATGCTTGACAGGTTGAAGAGAAAAAAGTGGAAAAAACAAAACAAAAACTCTACAGCCCTCATTTTATTTTACCAGTGCAGCAAAGTGTGTAATAGTTTCTCCCTTATCTACAACTTCCAGTAAGGGTTTTGTTTTAAAATGATTTATTTTTTTCAGTTTTCTGTGATGCTCTCAGGATGTAAAAAAAACTCTTATAAAACTGCAGAAAGACTAAAAAGCAACAAATAAACAACACATTTTCTCTTTGATTTGTCATTCACATGCACATGCATTGTGCTGAGAAAGTTGGTAGTATTAACTAATAACCAGTGTGAATTTGAATGAGGTTTTCTTGCTTTTAAATCAAAACTCATAAATTCTGGTTTCACACTGAATGGATTTAAAGTACACTGTGGACTGTTGGATTAGATATGAAGAAGTAGTCCACAGAGTACTCTGACAGAAACTTTGCAAAGACACAAACAATGGTAACAAAAAATCTATCTCACCTACAAGAGGGCTAAATGTATTTAGTGATTTTCATGGGATAAAGCTCAGAATTAGGGTTGGGGTTAATATAATGATTAATATAAACATAAATGTAAAAGTAAAGATTTAAAATTTCTGGTCCTGTTCCTATATATATCACAAGAAAAGGATACATACAAGCATGTAGTACGACTCTACATATAATTAATTTCCCTGTGTTTCATATCGATGTATCATCAACAATGAGATTAAAAACAAAGTATATGTTTTCATAAGGCCTTTTCTTGATAGACTGTAATCACTATTAGGACTGACATCTTACTGGGTTTTAAAAGGAAGAGAGGTTTTTTCAATGGAGAGGAAACCTACTGGAGTGGTTTCAACTAAACTTAAGTTCTCCAGTTATTTGTTTACGAGGACGATCCACTGGAGCGCGAGACAAAGGTTTCAAGAACTTTCCAAACATCAGCTCACTCAGGCAGTACACCACACTCAGCATTATGTTCACACAAGCTGTCAGATCCTGCTGCCTGAAATAAAGCCTGTTTGTCTCGCTATTGTCTGTGCCTGTTTAATATGATTACCTCCAGGGTCAAACTGGTCCCAAGGGGAGAATAAAAATTCAAGCATTTATGTTTGCTAACTGTCAGTAGCTGCCCTATCTAGATTTCTCCCCCCCCCAATTCGTTTTACAGACAGATGACAGGAGAGTAAGCTTATGACTCCCCACTGTGTTAAATTTCACATTATTTTTAGATACTGTGGCTTTTATGCTGCTGTTTAGCTATTATTTCCAAAATACACCAACCCTGGCTGCTCATTAAATAGATGACTGTTGGAATTAAATCAAAGCACATTACCTGTGACTATTAAATTCAGGAATCATGTGCCTTTTCTGTTGATATATTATCCTGTGATATTATTAATATTCCACTGTTTTTTTCAGAATTAAAGCAATTCCAGCTTTCTTGTTTTTCAAGGATCTGGAAGGAAAAACTTGATGAAAAGATCCCTGTCTGTGAGTCAGAACCGTGCAGCAGAAAACAGCAGTGGGGTTTCAGTGGGTTTCCTGAAACACAGCGAAGTAAACCTATAATACTCCAGCCTAACAGAATAAGATAGCTCATGCAGTGAGCTTCAGAAGCAATTAAAAACAAATGCAATGTGTGGCTATGAAAAGCAAAGGAAGGCAAATATTTGAGTAGCTTAAACGTGTGACTTTGAAACACAAAACTGGCTATACATCTAAACAATAGCAACATTGAGTGTTCTGGGTAACTTTTGTTAACAAAAATACAAAAGCTGCTAGTATATTTTATGGATTAAGGGTGAAACGTCAACTCTTAGAATTGGCCCACTGTCATGTTCCTTTTTGCAATGAAATTATTACAACAGTTATCCACTTCTGCACCAAGGTGACATCTGACAGAAGAAAATGAAGATGAGATGTTTTTGTCTCAGTTTAATTCGGCCTCACTGTAATGTAGTTGGTGCCCTATAGATTTCCAGGCCATCTAGGTTTTCCTTTTATGTGACACAGATGCACAAATGAGGCACTGTATCTTCCATTAAGCCACGAGTGGGTGACTTGTATTAATATACAGCCAGACATCTTCATTATGATTTACCGAGGATAAAATGGTCTGCCATAGCTCTCATTCCTGTTGTTCTTTCTCCTCCATTTCCCGTTAATTGTTCAAGAAGCCCAAGTCCTTTCTTCGCTTTCGTTGTCTCATTTTTTCATCCTGTTTGGTGCAGCCCCATGACTGCCTCACTGTCGTGTTACTTTACACTAATAATTTAATTTTCATCTTCTAACCTTAACTGAAGCCAAATGATAAAAGTTACTTTAACAACGACTAGTCATGTTTATAATCCCAGGCAAACTTACATCATCAGAACTGTAAATGTGCAGAACTAAACAAGTTAAAATGGGATTAGGATACAAACAGTTGTTTTGTCAGACTCATGCTGCTTCTAAATTTGGCACAATATCAAGTTTCAATTATTACAGTGAACATCCACCTTCAAACTGCTGTTTGATAACTGACCCATTTTTGTGTGGCTGTCTGTGTAACATTTACTTTACTGTGTTTTTTTCTGTTTTTAGTGCTCTCTGTTTGCTCATCACTATGCAATCTTCCATTGTAATAGTTCACTGTGCACTTGAAATTTGAAAGTAAGACAAAAATTAGAGTATTTTTATTATATATTAAAAACATATAAAATACACTCCACCTTACATACATCTGTATGTATGGAGTTCTCATGGTGGTTTGTGGAGTACACAGGCAGATAAAGTGGCTCACTGCTGTATTAACATTACTCTCTATGCCATTATCATTTTGGGGGAAAAGGGCCAAATAAGGCAAGAAATTACTGGAGCATAAGTAGGTTTGTGCTTTTTGAATCTTTTATTAATAGTCAGATTTTTTTTGCCCCCTTCCTTTTTCAAAAATAAAATAAACAAATGTAGAAACCTTTAGTGCTACAATATACACATTTTAAATTATGGTAAATGGTCTACCATTTACAAAACAAATCTTCCAGCATTAGCAGCACCAAAGGAAAATAATTACAGGTTAAAACCTTAAAAAGAGCTCCACAGACCACTGCTGCACAAATTGTATAGTTTTAAAGGCTATAAGTTGTGGATAAGTGTAATTCGGGGTGGTGTAAAGGGGGTTATTTGGATTCACACTGCCAAGCGGAAAGAAAGGTATTTATTGATTCCTCCAGAGTGGGCAAAGGGAAGCTAGCTAATTAGTGTTGTTAGTGTGGGCGCTAATGGAGTAGGGAGTGTGGCCTCAGGGTGCCGAAACACACCCAGCACTTACAGAAGCTGTTAATATGATGGAAACATCAACATCAATCAGTGGACACGGACATAAGCACAGCATCATGATGCAGACACGACTGAGAATTCATACAGAGACTTAAATGAAGTTGTGAACAAATTACTGAGAAACAGCAAACACAAGCATGCAGAAGACTGTGGGCACGGACACACTTGCATGTCAGTATTCACAAAAAAACTCTACCTACACTCATGCACAGAAATTCTTCCAAACATTTAAACACCCACACATAATACAGAGCCAAGAAGAGCTGTTAATACACCAAAACATCAGTCTAACACACCCACCCACACTAACACTGACATTCAAATACACACAGGGAAGCTAAGTAAAGCTCTGTTAATGCAGCATTAAAGTCAGCATTTGTCCTCAAACAAACAGAAAGCCATTCGTACAGTTGTTGTACAACTCTAGAGAAATTACACAAATACAGTGAACATCCTGTTACTGAGTTTTTAAATTACACATCTATATTTTACTACACTGTAAACGTGAGGAAAGGTCAGATTTGTCCGTGTGTATTTTATAGGAAGTAGAGTTCAAAGGGTACTTTGACATTGCCACCAATGTTTCTACCATATTTGCTCCAGTTTCCACAGAGACAAGCAACAGTTAGTCTTTGAAATATCATGTGGAAATCTCAAAGCAGTATAGGAGTGATAATATATGGTGCATATAAGTCACATAGTTAATGAATACACATCTAAATTATACTATATTTGCACATTTTGCATCTTGCACATGTCTTCGTCCTGTCTCGTCTACAATATCCGGACAATAACTTGAACCTGGTATTCAATACCTACCCGACAATCCACTTTGTATTGTCTCTGTCCTGTCTTTATTTATCGTACATTTAGTATTGTATAGTTATCATTATAGTATTGTATAGCATTGTATAGTTAGTAATTAGTGCCTTTTTATCCCTTAATTTTCCCTTAATTTTACAGAAATTTAGCATGTTATTTATTTGTAAATCCTAGTTTTATATCGCTTGGAGATATATCTTTTATACACTTATAAATGCACCATGGGGGGCTTGGGGTGAAACAGCATTTCGGTACCTGTATACTGTGTATACTGTGTATTGACAATAAAGCTCTTGAATCTTGAATCTAAAATAGTCATAATAAGGTAAGAGGGTGTGTTGAAGGGTGGTGCCTTGAAATAGACACGACATCTGAAATAGGGTGGCGTGGTGATACAGTGCTTAGCACTGTCACCTCACAGCAAGAAGGTTCCCAGTAGGGCTCTTTCTGTGTAGATTTTGCATGCTCTCCCTGGGGCTGTGTGGGTTTCTTCTGGCTACTCTGGTTTCTTTCCACAGTCTAAAGACATGCAATTTGGTTAACTTGTAATTTTAAATTGCCCACGGGTGTGAGGTACGGTGCTTGAAGTTGATGGAATAAAAGGAATGTCTGTATGTATGGTTAAAGTGTGACTTGTAATTAGAAGCACTGAGGAATCACTAAGACTAAGAAAGCACAATATAAATTCAAGTACTTGCATAGTCCAACTACTGCTGTATTTTCAGATCTCAGACATAACTGTGCTTATGGCATATTTATATTTACTGTAGGGTCACTTTTACTCAAATTCACAAGATGAGACAATGTGAGATGTTATAGTTTTTTTCACACACAGGATTGTTGCTTAAAGGAATGAATTATTTGAAGAGTCCTCTTTCCACCATGTTTGTATATACTGTGTGTCATGCCTCTTATAGACAATGAGGTTGAAAACACTTGTACAAAGGATACACCTGTGCACCTTCTATATATCCCTTCTGACAAGCCACTTCTGTCCTCTCTTTTCCAGATACATTTTGGAATTGAAACATCCTTCAGTGTAGCATACTAAAATTGATTTTTGGGTCAATGATAAGACAGAGAATGGAAGTGACTCAGAGGCACAAATTAGCGACACAAGAAAAGCCTGTGACTATATATCCACAAAAGACTGACTAAAGACACAGACACAGGTGGAAACATGGCCAGCTGGGAACACTTCACCAGAAATGAAAACAATGACGGTGGGGCAGTGAATCACAAAGGAGGGAAACAAAAACAAGACTTTTGACGTTGTAGTGCCAAAATAAAAAGAATAAAAAAGTCAGACTAAATTTGATATTGTAGTGAAAAAGCTACAGATGACAGTTATTGTAGTTTAGATTTAATTTATGCTACAAACGTGCCTCTGTATGACTGGGTCAACATGCACGCTCACCTCTCTGCAGAGCTGTCAGGCTCTATGAATCGAATAAGTGGTGGTGCTGACAGCGTTTCGGTGGCAAATATTCCTCCCTGTAGTTGTACACCAAAGCCGTTCAGTGGGTCACCTGTTAAGACAACCTCACTGGTCTCTACATGAACCACCTGACCACCTGGACCCACCGAACTGGAGGCCAGGGACACTAAAAACACACAGACACATAGATTACAGTTAGTTTCATCCCTTCTGGGAAATTAGATCCATCATGCAGAGACACAGGGAGATGGAACCTACAGGAGCTCTTATGCTCTTTCTTTCTCTGCCGTCGTTTGAGCAGTGAATTACGGGGACTCATGGGAACAGTGGGCCTGGGTAACGTGCTCGAGCTCTGGCTGCTGGGCCCAGAAGTGGTTGTAGAGGCAGGAGAGAAACTGGCTGATACAAGAGCTGCAAAAAAAGAGTGAGGGGAAAAAAAAGTTTATTTTCAATATTGCAATACATGAACAATAACTTGGACTTTTAAGAATGAAATTAAAAGACCAAAGAAGTAGATGCTAATACATCTCTTTCACAAAGAGTCAGAGAGCACATGATAAATACCGCAAACATGGACATGTCAGGTAAAATTTTATTTCTTGTTTGGTGCTTTATTTTCACAGCATGGCGGCTGAGTAGTACCTTACAGCTGTTGTCTCACAGCTGTAAGGTACTGGGTTTACATTCTACTGGGCAGCATACATTTGATTTCTCATTTACCCTTTCACAGACATTGCCTGCCATCATCAACAAGCCAAGTACCATTTGGCAATGTACGGACCAAACTCCTAATGCATACAGCTTAATTTAGACTTCTACTAAAAATTTATGGCTATACTTATGTAGTACCAAGTTGTGTTGTTTTTGTGTTCTTACACTTGCAGTAGTCAAGGTTGTTGATTGTGTTGTTGTTAGAGGTGGTCCACGATTTATTGAGGGTGGAACTTGTGTTGCAGAGAGTGGAGTTTGGAGGGGGACAGTAATTAACACAGGGGTCCCAGGAGTGGGGATGGTCCGACTTCTGAACCTTGACTGCAAAACACATGCAATGAAACATGAGCATTGAACTTTAATACTTCTAAAATCAATGGCTAGGTGTAGGCTAAACCAACTCTTACATAATTTTAACCTTAATAAAATTCAAATGTCTGAACCTAAATTAAAAGTTCCTAAATTTTGTGTACATGTAGCATTGCTCTTCCTATGCTATCAGCCCACTAAATGGCTTCTATCAGGCTAAATCATTGTCACAGATATAGGTAGGAGGCACCCTACCATGTCTGCTATTTGCCAAGAAGGTGAGTTATCATCCATTCTGATCACTGATAAGGAGAAATTGATGCAGATGTTACATAATTGCAATTTATAAAATTGTTAGTTAGAGATTTGGACATAATAACTCATCTATAACCTATATAATAGGTATATCTCTCTTTATGGCAGTCTTCCTGTTATGTGTGTAGCTTGTCTTGCCCCGTGTCTCATCCAAATATGATCACACAAAGCACACATCCCATGAACTTCATGTAATTTTGATTGCCATGGGCTGTCACAGACAGTATCTGTATATTTTTCATATTAAAACCATTCTAACTGCTTGCTGTTTAGCTAGTTAGCTGCACATTATCTACTTTTTCTGAATGGATTGAATCTTTTAGGTTGATACTGATTGACGTGTCGTTAGACCTCAGTGTTTTCTTCACAGAGATCTTGTAACTCTCACCTCACCTTGCCGCTCACCCTGGACCAATTTGCTTTGACCCTACCAGGGGCAAAACGACCCTACATCATAGCCACTCGGGTCACCACTGCACATAATAGTTCAAATGTCACCAGCAAATTTTCTCACTATCCACTTAAACCCTATATATGTTTGTCTGTGAAAATCCCAGGTGATCTGTAGTTTCTGAAATACTAGGAGCAGGCATCGTCTGGCACTGACAACTATGTCATATTCAAAATCACTTAAATCACCTTTCTGTCACATTCTGAAGCCTGCTTTGAACTTCAGCAGGTTGTCTTGGCTACATCTATATCCCTCAAAGCATTCAGTTGCTGTTTGGTTGATTAGATATTTGTGTTAATAAGCACTTCAACAGATGTACCCAGCAAAGTGGGCTGTGAGTATCTAAGGCAGTGATCACATTACTGTTCAGCTTGATTCATTCATTTATCAGTTAATCTCTACAACAAATTTCATCTGAACTGTGATTAAAAGAGATATAAAACTTTTCGGGTTACTAACACGCACATGCCAACCAATCAGGTGAACATATTTCCAAAAATACCTATTATATGAGAACATATAATTCAATACCTTACTGTATTGCATTTAATCCAAACTAATTTCATTGTCACTTAATTAGGTCCATGAAAAAGTGGCTCTAAGCTACATTCAGCTGCTCCCTTTGTCACAAGTGGTGACCACAACAGGTGGCTCCACATGTTTGATTTGGCATAATCAGATGCCAGATGCCCTTCCTGACGCAGCGACAAAGACAAGTTGTGTTGGGAATTGAATCAGTGACTATTTGCTTGTCAAGTGAATGGGTTACCCATTACACTATGGAGAAAGAAAAAAAATGAGTTGACTGTGTTATCTGCTAAAAATGTGCATTCTTCAGTTTTGGGGGAAAAACTCTTTTGAGGAAACTCCCACTGAGAACTTAATGATACAATCGCGGCTGACAACCTGACAATCTACACAGCTTTGTGTGTAATTCCCCTTTACGCTAGTGTATCTAAACTCTGAAGTTTATCCGAAGCTACTCTGCGCTGCCACAGCCATCCAGCTGAGCTTTTGTTTCCTCGACGTGTGAGGCCTCTTATCTAAACTACTCTGATGGCAGGACGTGTGAGGAGCGGAAGTGTTGGGCAACCTCGGGGTGAGATCTGTGAAATGAGGAAACATTTTTTCATCTAATCCTCCTTGGGTAAAAATGAAGTCATTATGTCCAGTGAAACACACCGGAGAGACGGTCCTCCTGACAAGGAACGGCAGCAGTAACACACACTGTAAATGCCCACAGACAGCAGACACATAACAAAGTCACTTTGAAATCACACTTATGCTCATTTACACATGATATATTATGAGAAGATACACAAAACATGAGAACATTCTAAGACACATTTGTGTCTAGATTCACCAAACGTAATCTATGTGGCAAGAAAACCGACTGAAATATAACTCACACACACAACTGCAAAACCTTTAATCAGAGTGTCTATTAATAAGGCAGCTGCAAGCTGGCTTTAAGGTCTGCTGCAAGGCCATCAGTATCCTAATGAGCTGTGTTCATTTCCTAACACACACACAAATGCACACATGTACACACAAGGGCGGTCACAAAACTGTGATTAGAAGAAGGAAAGAATAAATTTAGCTTCTTGCAGACAAATGAGATGAGATGGTGACCTTTTGAGTGAATAAGTGTGTTTGTGTGTGCTGTGTTCACACGTGTGACTCCAAGAATGTTATTAAAAATTTGTCTTTTTGTCACTTTAAAATAATACCAGAACACAACAGAACTGTAAAAGAGAAAAAGAGCGAAGAGGAACACTAGAAAGTAATTTCAAAATGGAAGGAGATGAACATTTCTGAGATGAGGTACGTGTAGCGAATAAGAGAAGTCAAAGGCGGAGATTAACAGTAGAGAAGAGAGGAGAGGAAAAGGACAAGGGATAGGAGGAGGTTGCAAGCTGTAAGCAGTTTTTGACAGCTGGAAGAGAGGTGTAGTGACTTTAATTAAATCCCATCTTGCCTTTACACTACCTGTCACTCTATTTCTCATTCATGTGCCATTTCTCTTTTCAGCATTCACTTTTTCTGCTGTTTTCATGCTGAGAGCGATCTTCCAACACGCAAAAATTTCTATTGAAAATAGACTAATAGAAAGGTTTTAGTTTAGTTCAAGTCTAGAATATCTAGTTTTTCTTCTCCGTCTTAAAGCCGTTGCTTTAATCCCGTCTCTGTCATCCTCTCCTGGGAATCTCTAATCGACCGAAACACATTAAAGATTTTCTTCTAACAAAAAAGATTTTTTTTAAAAAGGTTTTGGGGAAAAACAAAATAAAACTATACAGCGTCTACAAGTAGAGGATCGTGTTGACTGTGATGAGTTTCTATTTATTCACAATATTCATTGTGTGAGTGTGATGTGTACACTTGTCATACTTAAGCAGCCTCAGCTGCAAGCATTAACATATGAACATATTATAAAAAAACTAGTTACTGGAATCAGGATTTCCCCTCTAAATCCATTGGCACTAATTCTGTCACAGATGAGAAGCCATCACTTGGCTATGGGTGAGCTAATTAGGAACAAAGTTGCCATTACAGCCAAATTATCCCTCAAGTGGAGTTGTATTTCAAAAAAGAGGCTGAAAGACACCGGAATGAATGGGATTTTTTTTTTTTTTGCCACTCGGATTTGCTAAATATGCATGGGGTGACTTAATTGTGGCGAAGACTAAACAAACTCTCCTTGGTGGTTTTTACTCTGCTTTTATTTTGGAATCCGACTTAATAGTTGCCAAATCAGAGCTGACCAGGAATTAATTACACAGTTGGTCATTGTTCTTCAATAATTAGCATTTGTCATGCTAATATTACAAATACTGCCATCTAACTATGTTTCCTGCTGTTAAATGTCAGTATAACAAGCTCTGGCAAAAAATTTCAGTTTAATTTCATAAACATGTATGCAACAAAAAAAAAAACAAAGCAAGTGAATTTGAAAATAAATAAATAAATATAATCATTATGTGATTCTGAAACTCTGGCTCAAAAGGTATACTACACATGAAGAGTGATGAACAAAGCTGTGCATGGGTAGAAAGACAATTTAACAATTTTAGGAGTCATACCTATTCAAATAAGAGCAATGCAGCAGGCTGAAAAGATGGCAGCATCAGCCATCATAGTAGAGGCTTGAGCCCGCAAACAGAGTTGATTCATCATGATTTAACAAGGTTGTTCCATAATTACCAGTGGCTTTTTTGTTTTACTTTTACCCCGATGACAGATAAAATATTGACAGATAAAACTGTAAAATTTTGATTAATAAAATAACCAAAGAGTTTACTGTGAATCTGGTGGTCCTAGCTGTTACACTCACCTGTGTCATGCTGTTTTCCAGTTAGCCTCGTTTGATGCGAGGGAAGAATTTCTAATTTAACCAGTTCTGTTGTGCTTGCTATTAATTGTGTTGCCTCCAGAACCGTACAGTGCTCTGTTGATGTCCCATCTATAGACAGCAGGTGATCCCCAGCATGCAGTGCTCCACATCTAATACAAAAGAGACAAAGAGAGAATAAGCACAAAATGTTATCACCACAATACACTGGATAAATAAACAGAACACAAATAGCTTCCATTCTGTTTCAGAAAAGCTTTTTTTTTGTTCTTTTGCCAACAGTATATAAGCTACCCACATTAATCTGCTTAGCTCACAACGGCATGCTGCAGTGCTGGTCAGAATGATATCGCTGCTCTTCACACAGGGGTTAGATTTTACAAACTGACTTTGCAATCATGTTGGAATGAATAGTGGCAGAGCATAGACCTCTGCAGTCAACTTGTCCTGTTGACTGAGGTTATTTTAGTGCTCATTTCAGCACTGACACAGAGTTCAAGTGCTTCATGTATATTTTAGAGGTAGACTGGAGCTGAAAGCAATATCCCGTCTTCTGCTGTCTGTGTAAGTTATAAGGTTGGACACAGTCTATGTGTGTTTATCTGTGTCTTTCTTACACAGAGAAGATATGCTGTAAACATAAATGTAACCACTGCAAATCTGTAATCCAACAGCAGAATCAAATTAAATCTTGAAGGAGAAACTATAAAGTCAACCATTTTTCAACAAAAGAAATATACAGCTGACAGATGTTTGCAAAAGTGTAAACTATATATTATTGTGCACTAGCCCTGTTCTCAAGAAAATATTTTTTATAGCATTTCAATACATAATATTCTTTTAATGGTAAGTTTGCATCAAACAAACCAACCAGACAGACAGACAAAATGAGGAAACAGTTCTGCAGAGTGAAAACTGTCCATGAAGTACTTACTGTGGTATTAAACTGTACTGTGCTACAATGTTGTCTTAATATCTGAAAGCATCTCAGAGCTTCTTTCATCATCTGTTGTAGTTTGACAGATAATAGAACAAAATTCACTCAGAACTTAAAGGGTAAATCTAGGCAAAACTACAACTGGCATGTATGCAAACACATACGTGCCAGTTGTGTTTCTAAGAATATTAACTCTGTTTAGTAAAAAATTACAATTAGCCAGCATGTTTAAATGTGACACCAAGGGTTCTCTTACATATGATAAGTTAGACTGAGGCTGGTTGCACTAATTTCACTGTCTAGTGCATCACAGCTCCCACACCAAAGGACACTTCCTGTGGGTCTGTAAGACATCAGTGGGTTTCAAAAACTGAGAATGCCTGGAGAATGAGTAGCATGTAGACACATACCTGTCCACCACGCTGCCAGGTTTAACCCGGTCGATGACAATGACCTGTTTGTTTTGATGATTGGCTGATGTCAGCGTGATGCCTAGTGTTGCTCCTGGAGACTTGGCTATTTCCACTAACAGTGGACCAGATGCATTTGCCAGTGTGTCTGAACGGGAAAGAATGAAGTTATTTTAATAATTTGACCTTTTACTGCTTGCTGTTTCTTACAGTCTTAAAATGATCTTAGAGTAATCTAGCAAAGTACAAATACCTTTAAATATCTGCTTCACCAAGAACAGCACAGTGAAAAAGTTTAAGAGCATATATGTCCTTCAAAACATAACCAGACATGATTAGCAGGGGATTCTTTGCAGTGCTTTTCGGGCAAGTTAAACTGAGCTGTTTTACCCAGAAAAAAGGCAGACGTTAGCCTGAGGCGGCAGAAAATGCCAACACATCAACAGCAATCACAACAACAAAAGAATCAACCCCCCAAAACCATTTTTTAATTTCACTGGCATTTGAGAAGAAAGAAATTTTGCCGCAAGCTTTAATTTGTGTCTCTCTCTGTTATTTTGGCTTTTTTTTTTTTTTTTGCATATGTCTGTGTGTCTACGTGTGGACTCACCCATGATAGTTACATCGTACTCAATTTGGAACAGGGCTTCCTGGCCACATTGAGCCAACATGCTGAGGGCATCGCTGTGGTTTGCGTTGTGTAGTGGCACACCATCCACACTGAGGAGACGATCGCCAGGGCGCAGGGTACCTTCTCTGCACGCAGACACACACACACACACACATCCAAAAAAAAAATGACATTGATACAGTGATTACAGAAGACAGGGATTGGAAATTAGAATTTGCATTTAGTTCCAGCTTTCTTCCTTCCAAAAAACTGTAGCGTGTTTCATTTCAACACATCAACAGTTTATTGTCCTTCTTCACTATTCCTTTTACCATCAGTATTTCAATCATTGACTTCAGATTTGCCTATTTTGTGCGGCTAGGAAAATATTGCAAAAGCAAGCATATAATGTCTGTTAAAAATGACAAAATATCAAATGCCAAACCTTCCCTTTTTTTCCTAACATATTCTGTGTTCTTCATTCCTTCCACTCAGCCCTGTTTCTTCTTTTAACATCTTAGTTCTTCATCTTGCTCATTTCCTTTCTGCCCAGCTAGATCCAAGCCTCTTTCTTCTCCCAGCTTTCACTTCCGCAATACTGTCTTGTGATCTCATCATCCTCTTTTCTCTCCTCTTATCTATCTGAGACTTGCAGTAAAAATTCACCTTCATTTCAAATCGAGGACACACATGGAAACAGCATGAAATGTCTTCAGCATTTAAAATGTTGGTCTGTTTTCAGTGCGTGGTTAAAAAAGAAACAACAACAAAAAACAAACAAACAAAAAACACTTTTACAGACAGATCCTCTGTGTTTTTAGAGACACTCAGGAGGACTGTTCAGGCAATTTTTTACTTCCACAAAAATGGATATGTAACATTTTGAATTTTTAATGCACCGCGCCGCATTAGAGCACTGATAGATGCTTTATGCTGATGTCAGAGTGTGAGTAACACTGAGCTGTAATCATACCAGCCAGATGTCTTCAAACAGGATGCTGATTGCCCTGAAGCTTTTCAACATGATGCAAGCTAAGCTATAACCCAAAGGCTCTATTGTGGCAGGAATTACTCCATGTGACAGGAGTATTTCTTGACAGATTTACACATTTTTCATCGGTTTTGAATATTGGTGCAGAATAACATACGTAGTACATACAGGGTGTTGGATAAGCACATGAAAAGGTACAATACCAACAGGTGATTCTGGGAAAATTTCAGGGAATTTAAAATTTAAAGGTTCTACCATATGTTGATTGAAACAAATAAGCTTTTAGAACTTGACTGATATTTAACCTGTTTTTAGACCTGCAGGGTATCTTTCTATCTGTATCTGACAATGAAGTGAAAGCAGTTTCTTTGTGGTCCTGTAAAAAAACACAATGGATCTCTAACACTTTCAGAGAAGGCACTTTAATTCCCACTGGGTAATTCTAAAAATGTAGACACTCCTGGGACTGTATGGTGCTGTGGATTAAGTTTTTTTTTTCCAATTGGCATATAAATGGGATATAAAACAGCATGAATATCTCATTCGTTTCCCCAGGACTGACCCACATTTTGAAGACGATTTTCTTTAGAACGGTATTAGATGAGCTTCAGGGTGAAATAACTCAATAGTAAGAATTTAATCTTTAATCTTTGTCCTGGTCTGCCAGTTCTGTCTGTGAACTAGTGAAGGTTCAGTCAGTCTGTAAGGCTGTGTAATGTGTGATTATTTGGTGAAGGTTTACACTTCTGTATATACAAATGACCAATTTGGCAACATCATTATATATCTGGTGGGTCGGCAGTCGCTTTGACAAATCTAAGATGGATTTACAGCCACAATCAAGCCCTTATGAATCAAACGAAAGCGTAAAATGTCTTAATCAGTAGAAAGATGAGGCATTAAGTACTCAAGCTTAGTATTTTGGCACTTTTGCATCTGCTTTAAATATTGCTGCAGAGCAATTTCAAAACAGGACCTGTCAGAATAAAAATAGCAACTTACAGTTCGAATTTCTAGGAGGAAATGATTGCAGCTGCTAAGTGATCAGAGAAGAAGGTTATATTCCAATGTTTTGTTGATCAGGGACAGCTGAGTCAATCATATTCTTCAAAATTGGAAATTTTGGGTGCTGAAGTTTGCCTAATGCTAGTGTTGATGTGTGACAAACAGATGTAAGATATTGCTTTAATGCAAACCTCTAAAACAGGCTCAGTGCTCCTTATTGTGAAATAAATGGCATTTCTATTTTGTGTTTTAATGATGGTGGGTGACAGCAGATCACTCTTAAAGCTCAGTGATTCACTTGTAATCACATAATTTTCACATTCAATCCATTCGTTGAACTGAAGTCCTTTGAAGCACACCGAGTGAAAAACTAAACTGCTTTTCTTTTGTCTTTTTTTAATGACTTTTGTGCTTTTAACTTTAAAAATGGTTTGAAAGAAAACTTCACAAACAAACCTCCACCAGAATATATGAGGTCTGGCTTTCTATAAATGGTGGACTTTCTTTGGCCATCACAGTTATGGATATCTGTATATCTATATCTATATCCATTTTAAATATGGAAATTTGTTTTATTTCTAAAACAATATTATTTACACCATTTCTAGATGGTTTAATTATTACTGTGTGAGATCATTTAAACAGTAGCAAAGCTGACATTTATATGAAAATGTCATGTATTATGACTTAAACATCAAGCCTGAGACAGACACATGATGACAACATTAAAGGGATACGATGATTCATGCCATTGCAGCTATGAGTAACACATAACTGTCGACATACCAGTGAGGGTCACTGGAAATGACACCATTATCCTTGGGGTCTATTCGCATGAAGGCACAGACAAATCTCCCAGACTCCCGACGGGAATGGGTTGAGCTGTGCTGCTGTTAGTTTACACTCAATGGAGGCCACTTCTTGTCTGGCTTTTATTTCTCCCAGACATTGTTTTTATGGGAAGACATTGCCCTTTTCACCTTCCAAAAAGACTAAATAATCTCTATTTCTGGGTCTCACTGCATGTGTTTTCTTATGTTTGTTTAGATATGTCAGTGTAACTGTGCTGGAGTATTTGCATTTACACATATTGATGCATATGTGTGAATGCAAATGCATTAAGGGAATAAGCGAAAATCCAACATGGCTGGTCTTAATGAGTTCTTCCACCATTATGCACCGCCAGTTTAAATGCACCTTCTTTGTAATTCTGTCTGAGGGATAAGATACTGTTCTCAGAAAGGATATTCTGTTATTTGGTGTGTTTTGTAGGTATTGGAGAACACTGTCTAACGAGACAGCATAAAGTCTCCCATAGGTGCTCAACTGACTTTAAAGCAAGTGCCTACAGAGACCATAGAATGCATTTCATATATTTTTATACTTATCAAGCCATTCAGTGACCCCTCAGGCTGAATAGGGGCTATCATCAATTACACCAAGTGTATTGGCTTGCAGTGACACTGCAAACCCAAACCATGCTCACTGGAGCACTTGCTGTAACACAAAAGGTTCAGCTTTTTCCTTTAACTCATCACCTACATGTGTGCCAGTTATGCTTGTTTAATCATGCATTCAGTACCTGTCTGCAGGGCCTCCTGGCCTGACATAGGTGACCACTAAAGGGCGTGATTTGTGCCAGTCCTCATGGGTACCGCCTGTAAGAGGAGCAGGGCAAAGCTGTTTACACTAAATTCTGGAGACACATTACAAAGAAATACCACATTAGCTTATGTTTTAGTTATTTATTTATCTACATTGTAGTAAATAAAAATGTGATACAGCATTGCAGCCAGGAGGTAGTTTTATCCTTATCCTAAAATGCTTTTAAGGTATCATTTGTTGAGAAAATCTAAGAATAAAATGTAAACTTCAGATCTTTAAATACAAATTTAGATGAACCAACAAAAACAAAGCAAGGGGAGTGATGTTGTCTTTCATTTTTTCCTTTTAGCACAAAAGTGATATTCCTTTAACCTCTTAAGACCCGAACTCTTTCATGGCATGCATTTTTAATTTCTCTTTGCTATTTGAGCTGATTGGGACCTGATGAATGTAAGAACAGAGAATTACGTGATTTTTTTTTTTTTACCTCATTTTTGTTTCTGAGAAAAATGAGATCCACAAATGAGGACATTTGCTTTAAATTTCGATAGAACAGTGCCAGTATAATGTCCTCATAAGTGGATATTTTGGTCTAGACAACCCAAAATGTGATGTCCACATATGTGGATGCCAGGTCCTAGGAGGTTATCATTAACAAAGTAGAGAAACACTGCCAAACTACAACCATCACAAGAGTTCAAAAATATTCCTCTCAGTAGAATGAGTAGTATGATTAACTAATTTATTCCTATATTTATTAAGCATAGACAAAATTCATTTCTAATAAACATGGGAACAGCTACTGTACAATATATTGGAACAGTTCAATGTAGTGTAGATGACACCATTTCAGTAAGATGTTACTCCTAACTAAGTGCATAACCATAAAAAACATACAGTAATGGGCTTTCTTTAAGTGACAGATACCTCTCATGACGAAACCAAAACTGTTCCCTTCTTTGTGCAAACAGATGTCAATTGTCTTTGATATAACCCCTGAGGTGCTGTCTGGTGCTTTGAGTAAAGACACACAGAAACACAGAGAGAGAGAAAGAAAGAGAGAATTGAGGGATTAATCCGGCACAATTAAAATGTATCAGCATAACCTGAAGTTTACATCATGACATTAGAGCACTGATATTTAATGTAGACCAATTAAACAATAATAATTACTTGAATGCTCTTCAATTACAACACTACAAAACAAAACAGAAACACTCCTGTATTAAACTATGCGTAGTATTTGAGTGTCAATTCAGGATTCCCTTAAATTTCTATACTTAAAAACTACACTATCGTAAAATTAAATATCCTAAAATGAAAATAATGTTTTGAAGAGAGATGTTGAAGGTTCAAACATCCATCAGTGTTGTTTTCTGAGGCAAATCTATTCAGCTAGCCATAGCCTATCAAAATACAACATTGTACGGCTCAATTTGGTTGAAAAATGAAAGGTGAAAAGTTGTCTTCTCAGCATATTAAAAATAATCTAGTTAAATGCCATTCCCATAGAGCATTTTTCCTTTTAAATATTAAAACCCCCTCATTTGTATCATCTATATATCTTCATGTAGACTTTGTTTTTAATTGGGTTATGTCACATTGTGTGCTGCACTGTGAGTATAGTTGAGCAGGCCTCTTGGGAGTCTGTAGGGCCCATTGGTAGTGTAACGTTTGGCACTGCTTTCTTGTAAGAAGATCCTTGGTTTGTATTGTGCTGTTTAGAGAGGTGTTGAAGAGGAAAAGTATCCTTTTTACTTTTCTAACCAATTTAAATGATAGCTTGTCTTTTTGTGGGAATCTTTTCATTTAGTTTTTTTATAGGATGGACATGTTCAAATGAAATTATTTTCCCTGTGTGTGTTTCCTCAGCATGTGCTGTAGATACAATAAAATAGATGAGTGTAATAGATCCAGCAGTATAAATATTGTTCAGATGACACAGGACAAAGTTTTATAACGTTAAATAATCTAAAGCTATAAAATGACTATCAGTAAATCCCTATGATTGATAAGTACAGTAAAGACAGGACACCGTGCCAAGAGTTTAATCATTTAAATGAATGAAGGAGCTGTCTCTTGGCAAGTAAACAAATGTATCAATATCTAGCGCCAATGTTCAGTATCAATGAAGAAGTAGTATATACTATACATAGTGAGACCTTGGTGCGAGTTTTGTGTGTACCTAGCTGTCATTTACATTTACTCTTCTATTCAGAGTTACAGTATTCATTCCAGTAACCGGCAATTTCTAATGTGATATTGGATAGGACCTTACTGACATCACTAACTCATATCTTAACGACTTTAAAAATCATGTAGAAACAACCAGCCTAGCTGAACAAATACATACCTGTGGGGGGCAGTTCATACTCCACCTCCAGCAGAACCCTCTCTCCTACATTTTTCAATAAGCTGATTATCTCTTCGTGCCGCAGTTTGGTCAGATTGATCCCATTCACGGATTTGATGTAGTCCCCAACATTTAACTGGTCACTCCTGCATAAAGAAGGGACAAAAGCATGTAAAGGCTTGCACAAATGAGAAAGGCTTTAACCACATGTTTCTTTTTCCTTTTATTAAATGACCCATTTATGGTACAGAATATTGCTGAATATCAAGACAGTCTGAATCTATGTATTCATCCTCATCTTTGAGGTTGACTGTGTTTCACTCACCTGGCTGCCAGTCCTCCAGGTCGTAAGTTTGATACACGTGGTTTTCCATCCTTATCAGTTCCTCCTGAGATGGTGAGGCCCAGTGTGCTGCCTTCTTTCTTCACCAGCTCCACCATAGTCACCCCCCGCAGAGCTTCTAACCAAACACACACACACACATAAAAACGATACACACACAATACAGGCAGAGGGAAGGACATACCAATATACACACAGGGATGTGTACACAGACATATGTAGCCACACTCAAACATACAAAATACAGGAGAGGAATAAGTGGTTAGTGTCTGTTCATTCATTCCAATTCCTGGATTAAAGCTTTAATAGTTTCTAAAAGATAAAAAAAAAACTAAGACAATTGTTCCTGTTTGTCCTTGAGTGAGACACTGATCTTGTGTTGGCTTAAAAGAGCTGAAATGACTTAAACGTAATGTGAATTTCAGACAAGATAAGAATGAGATAATGATAATTAGGAGTGCCCTTTGTCTCTTGTTGTCACTCCACTTGAAGAGTTCCTGGCAGGGATGAAAAGGTCTTTAAAGGTTAAAGTACACCAGCAGAAAACAGAAGTTTGAATCAATTTTCTCTTCCAGCTGAGAAATTAACAAAAGTAATCAACACTGCACCTAATATACTTTGCTGCTAAAAAGTTATATTTTACAGAATCTGCAACTCTAACTGTCCTTTTTAAACAAACAAACAAATCAACAAGCAAACAAGCAAACAAACAAACAATTTAGTAAGTATACTTATTTGAAAAAACTGTCCACAATATACTACATTTTCTTGACCAATAATGTACTTTCATTAACTTTGAAATAGCTGTTATGTACAGTTAAAACTCTAATGAATCCACTGAAAGGAACTTGTGATAACAAGGATCAAGGATTGGTGGACCACTCTGACTCTTTCAACATGAAGACAAAAGAACTGTGTAATGCAGAAGAACTACTTAATGCAATATTCCCTAAACCCCTCAATAGACTACTCCATGAACCAAAGAAACACATCATTCATGAGAATTACATCAAAATTCTAACACTTATTAAAAAACCATTTTTAGAGTGAGTTGAAGTTGTGTGATTTTTTTCGGTATTCTAAAAGATATAAGGCCAATTGAGTTTGGTTAAGTCATGATGGGAGTAATTATTATTGATAAAAAAAATGGCACGAGTAAGAAAAATGTAAGACTTTCTAGGTTCATGAAAAGGCTAAGGAATTTGGTTCAAAACAGCCAGGGGAATCTTGGAAGATGAGTAAGCCTTTACCGAAGTAATAAGTAAACTAAAACCCCAGAGCTGTCATGACATGGAGTTGCCTTCCCATTTGTCTGTTTGTATCATTACCATTTACATAGACCACGAGCGTACAGAAGCATTCCCATACACACAAACACATCAACACACAAGCAGATGAGATAAAGCTTTTGTGTGATAGATGGCTAGATTAGGTACATCCCTCAGGCAACACTCAGGATCAGTGAAGTGCTTCACACCACAGTTATCTCTGATAGGCATTACGCAGCATATACAGGGACATGCACATTATCAGCAGAAAGGCACTCATTCATTCATTAGTCCTTGTGCTATTCACATTTGCATAAAAGCAACGCTTTTCCAAATGTAGTCTGGATGACGTGAACATTTTCTGAAGTGAATCCATCACTAAATTATTATTTTTTTTCTGCAGAGGTGCAGAACTGAGTATGTTGGAATTCATAAAGTTTTGATCTTGTAGAAAGATTTTTATACTGCACAAAAGAAAACTTGGAGAATGATTGATGTACTACAGAGAAATGGGAGGAATATTATTGTACATGTAATAATGATGAGATAAACAGAAACACTTAAAATACAATAATAATAACAATGATTTTAAAATTAAAATTAAAAATAAAAAAAATCTTAATTTTTAAAGCAAGCAAAGTGACCTAAGTTCTAGAAATGTAGCTGACTTATGTACAAATTGATAAAGATGTGACCTAAAAGATGATCAGGAAGAAGTCAAAGATACATAGCACAGAATAATAATAATAATAGACCTATTTAAAAATTCACGGGGAAACAAGCAGAAAACAATTCTTTTTTTAAAGATTCCTTAAGCCTAGAAGAAGTTAATGAAAAGATGATGAAAATATAACTGAAGAAAGGCTCTCAACCTTTCATGAGCCATAAATTACAGTTTTCATTCATGTTGTAAATTATAGTGTATTGTTGGGTAATCATCAATAATGAGGAGGTTATAAAACAGCTAAAAAACTAAGGGGAAAAAAAAATCAGTATTAGTCATCAGCTCAACTAAATGTGTAGTTTTGGACCACTTTGGTTAGTCATGACTCAGATATAAATGCGTGCTTTCTAGAAAAGCAGGCAACAAATACTTACAAAGCTTTCTTCTGTAACATGTTTACTTTAGAAGACCAAGTTTAATTGTGACCATTGGTAATTTCCAAGAAATACATTTTTTTTTAAAGCATTGGCTACTTGCTACATCCCTTTAAACAGAATTTTCAGGATTTACCTTAAAAAACACAGACAGAGAACGAGAGAGAAAGTTACAGACAGAAAATTACACATACACAGAAATTTATAGGTATGTAGGTAGTGGTAGTTGGTGTTGGGCACTTACCAGGTATGCTGTGTCTTCTTGAGGCCATGGTATGCTCTGGTCCAGAGATATCCTTAGTTTTCCCATATGGTCCATCATCTAAAGAGAAAAGAGACACATAATTGAACTTTAGTATTTTTAAATTTATTTTGGAACAGTTAAAGCTTCAATATTTTGACTGTGACAAGGCAAAAATGATTAGTTTATATGAACCCGAGGATGAATTATCAGGTTTGCTTGGGGTGTACTGTACGTATGGCTATCTGACTCAACAGAAAGTCCTCAACACAAATAATGAAGGAAACCACAAATGAATAACTACATAAAAGACTAAAAAATGCCATTTATTAACAGTGCTTATATACTGTAAGCATACACCTAAAGACCTATTTAGCAAAGCAATCATGCTAACACTGTCGGCACCTTTTTAGCTCACTTTCAACACCGGAATCACATTTCATATCTTAACTGACTGTGGTGTCCTCCCAAACTTCTCGCATGTGATACTGAATATATGAAATTTGTAGCAACATAATAATACCCCTGCACAGTAGTTTATGATGACCATAAGATGATCATAAAGCTCTTTTGTTTTTGATTTGGACTTTGTTATTCGGATATATCATTTCATTCACACTCTCATTCACGCATGTACACAGCTTCCACAAATTGTATTGCTTGTCAGTGATGGTATTGTAGAGTAATGGTTTCTGCTCCCAGTTTCAGTTGACACTGGTCTGAGCATATCTGATGATGATTCTGAGAGGTACAACAAAAATTTCTGATAGCTAATCCATGACTGAGAATGTAAAGACAAGCCTGCAGCACTGCATCTGTTACTTCTATCAATCTTTTTTTCCTCAAGGATCAAAGGGGTTTCATGCCCCAACTGAACAGATGCAAACACAGTTGGCCTTCCTGCCTTTAGAGCTGCAAATGTTCTCTAAATGCTTCTTCGGGGGAATTTTCTCTCTTGTAAGAGTTTTTCTTTTTTTAAAGAAATGCTGTGTAAAATGTTGAAAAAAAAAAACACCCCACATTTGTAATCTCCTTACCACAACTGCAGTTGCATCAGTTTTGCACACTACTGTGTGAAGATTACACGTAAGGGAGATTTTCCAGTTACCTACACACTGTCACTTTAACTAACTTTAAGTAGGTTGACACATTGGCAAATACCCAGAAGAGCTGTTGAAGGAAGTCTCCTGCCAGGTTGGACAATGAAACAGAGGCCAACACTATATGTCACATTTGGGGGAACAGATGTCCTGCTTTATAGTCTGTGGCAGAGACTTTCTGGCAAATATCTAGAAGACATTTAATATTTTATTTTTTCTTCTTCTCAGATCACCACAGCTTTCTAAAGGTGTGCTTTTTTGTTGCTAAATTAAAAGCACAGGAGGGAATCTTGTATACAAACTTAAATTAAATGTCACAATGCCTGCCTGTCTACATACTTGCAGTAACCACTTTCCTTTAATTGGGAGGTTCTGCCAATAAAGAAAGTGCTTTTTGAATACAATATCAATGACGTGATCATGAAAATGAACCAGTTGCACAGCCGCAGTTTCCAGTTGTAATTCCTGTCTAGCTAACAAAGATAATAGTAATTCTGCCTGTAGGTGGTGTCAATGTGCTCTATCTACAAGTGAGCCACCCGCTGACAGCGTGACTGCAACTTTTCTTTTTTCTACATATCTGCAAAATTAATTTGGCTCTGCATGAATTGTTCAGGACTGTCTTTCTGCTTTTTATGAAGAAGAACAAAGAGGGGCAAAAAAACCCCAGATATTATTGCAGATATAACTAAATATCACTGAATATATGTATTTGATGAATCATAATGTCCTTTTGGCACTAGTATGACACAATAATGCAAATAAATCGAAGCTGCTCTTTTCTTTTCTACCATAGAACAAATATAGAGCTTTTGTGTAAGGAATCATTAATTTGTTTACTATAAATCTGCTTTTCCTTTTGAATCTATTATTGAGTACAATTATATTAATGCACATATTTTAAGGACTCATCTATGATATATTAAGGATATTAAGTATTTTGCTAACCCACACTCTTTAACTTAGTTTGACAGCAGCTGCGACAGCAGAGCTGAGCTTGTTGTTGTTGTTGTGACTCTGAAGGGAGAGGATGTGTCCTACTTTACAACCTCTGCTCCATCAGAGGGATGGGATAGGTTTAACAATTCATAAAGCACTTCCCAGTTACTCTAATTCAGAAGTTGCATTAAAACCAGGGACAATTATGCCACAGCTTAAACATAAATGTCTTAGCTAATCTTCCAAAATAAATGCATATTTGTAATGCTGTTCCAGAGCAACATTTTAAATCAGCTTACTACCATTAGCAGAGTAAGCAGTTAAAAAAGATTTGTAACAGTACCAAAGGAACTGCAAAAGTTAGCTGGCCGATTGTGTGACATATTACTTTAACAGCCAAAATTAACAAGGCATTTGCTTTCTATATTTTACTAATTTACTAACATATTTTACTAATATGTCAAGAAATCCCTGTATGTTGTCAGTCTTCACACTGGGCAGGTCTAATGCTAGGGGTCAGAGTAAGTGCTGTAAGTTTTATTTTAATCATCAGAGGCAAAAGTAACATCATGTTCAGACAGCTCAGAAGGTAATCTATATTCAATTCCACCAGGATCAACACATTTTTTCTTGTTTTTTTTGCTGTTGTCACTACATGTTCCTGAATTTATTGACATTCTATGATCTCTAGTTGCCACATTGCTGCATTGCTGCTAGTGTCTTCCTGTGTGGTAGCGAGTTTCCTGTGACATCTACCTTCCCTGATACTGACAGGACTAAAAATAGTGCCAAGTAGGAGCAGATACACATGTGAGGTAGAAGGATATAAGTACACATTTTTAATCACTACAAGTGTACGCCTGTGAGCGCAGAAACTCCATTCATATTTAAAAGAATTAAAATCTATACATTGGTCTGGTGCTTTGCACAGTTGACTAATGGCTCATTCAGTTTACACCATGAAAGAGCAGAAAGGTTAGGTCAGCATATGAGTTGATGTTTTTTTTAATGTGATTGTCTGTTTTTGAGCTTGCCTATCTATCCTTTTACTGTGTCTAAATATCATAATTAGTTACAATGTTTATGTTGTTTATTCAACATATGCATAACTCCTTCACTGTCAAGGTTTTGGCCTTTAAACAAATTGGTGAATTAAATTTTATTGCATAAAACTTCATTGTGTCTTTAACCTTAATTAATGTGTCACTTGCATTTATGTAAAGCACAATTACAAAAATCAATATTGCCACACAACATAAAAATATTTTAAAAATCCATGGTAGCATATTTAAAGTGAAGCTTATAGTTTTACCTTTATCGACCATTTGATGTCTTTACAAGAAACAGTTCAGCAATATGTAAAGTGATATCCTCTAACAATTTCCATACATGACACAATTTCCTGCCTTCTAACAATTTCAAATATGCAGTGCTGTCCCACTGGAAATGCTTAGAAATCAGTTCTCTTCCCAGCAGTAAAAGTTAAAAGGAGGCCATTGTTGTTGTGTCTCAGAGTCTAGAGATCTTCACAGAGGTGTAATAAGTTTAATAATTCATAAGTTGTGGATTCAATTTAGCTTTAAACTGCTTTCATAAGTTATATGGCTGGCTGTTCCTGCTGTGGGGCTGTCACAAGTATAATGGACCCTAAAGGCTGCTCATCAACACACACACACACACACACACACACACACACACACACACAGACATAAAAAATAGTCCTTCCACAAACTAACATGTGTGACCCTCTGCAGCAGAAAGTGATGCATACATAAAAAAAACAAATACAAAAATGATTCAGCCTCAAAATGTATATGGATATGCCTACATATGCACCTAAATATGTGCATGAAAACAAAAGTCAAGCATGCAAGAAAATACAAACGAACACTTGCAAAGACATCAGGAATGCTTTCAGCAACTTGGCCATCTCTGCCGCACTGACTGGATGTAAGACAAACTGATTTAGTCACAACTTAGCCCCTCGAGCACTATGAATCTGCAGCTCTCATCCTCCAAACCCACATATCTCCAGTGCCAGAGTTTGTGTGACTGAGGTATCAGTTCACTACAAACTTGTTTGTCATAACCGGCATTTGGAAGCATAGCACATCATCTGCTAGCAATACTAGTCTTTTTCAGTGGATATATCATCTTCACACTGACACTTTTTCTTTTTAAAACCTCTTTGCTGCCTCTCTTCTCGGTTCCCCAACACTTTCTGATAAATTAGTGTCTCCTAGTGAATAATTTGAATGTGATTAGGCTAATGACTGCCGGCACTGTCAGCTCACCGAACAGGTTGAGTTACAGAAGAGGCGTCAGGCCAGATTTCCTCCTGCAGCAGAAGCACTGGCATAATGCTTACAGCATGAGCATCTTTTCAAGCAGAGACAGTAATGACTTTAGCATGTGCTAGGCAGGTTTTACAGAACAAAGGATGGATGTCATTGGACAAATACAAAGTAATTTTTATACAACAGGTTTAAAGTTCAGATTCATTGCTCTGTAGCAATAATGGAACAACTGTTAAATGTATGTTTTGACATAAAAATGGAAAGGAATGAATTACTTTAAATGCTTATTATTTTCCAAACAAAACTAAACAGCTGAACAGAAACTGCAATATCTGTATGTTGTTACAGTTACAGTAGATGTAGTATGCCAACATTTCTTGTCAGCTAAATGTTCACTCAGAATTTACTGCACATGCAATATGCTACTGTATGTGACGTGTGCATGTGTGTGCCCCACAACAGATGTTACATGTTTAGCGTTGCTTTCATTTTGATTAACATAACTTTTTTTTAAAAACTAAAAGAAGTGAAAAACTCATAGTGATGCATTTTTAATGCATGTATTCACTCACTGTTGGCTGTGTGAGCTGATGAAAAAGTGAGTGACCAAAATAGTGACAATATAGCCTACAGCTCTGTGCTATTCAGAATGAAAACTGAACAAGACACTGATTTCTGTGCCACCCTAAATTAAATTCGAGCCTCAGCCTGGCCACCACCACAAAATTCTGGCATCTCCATTGCAAATAAATGAATGAATAAATTAAAGGAAACAGAAAAAAAGAATTAAAAATAGGATGCTGTTTAAATGTTAGCCTATGAGTTGTATGTCTGCTACTCAAAATTCCACTGTTGTGTAAGTGTGAACAAATAACAGACTATATGATACCTTGATACACAAATAATTGTACGTTTTGGTGCGCACACACAGACACAGACACAAAGTAGCACATTGCATGTATGCATGCATCTATGATATATTTTAAGTGTTTTATGGGGTTGTAGGTCAAAAAATTTACCTCTCAGCTTTAAAGCATCCTGCTTTATACAGAAACACCTTCTAGACTTTTGCAGGTATTTCTGTTTGTGAAGGTGTCTTTATATGTATGCATGCATTCATGAAAGGAATACAAACAGACACTTTTCTGGAGAACCTTGCACGATTCTTAAAATCAAAAATTCTAAAATTCACAGATCTGGTTCATTTTGTCACTGCACAAATTATGTATAAAGCAATGAATAACCTGCTTCCTGACAATATTCTAAAACTGTTTTCTAAAAGGGAACAGGGATACAATTTGAGGGGGGAATTAAATTTAAAACATCCTTGTATCCGTACAACATTAAAAAGTTTTTGCATCTCTGTGTGTGGAGTGAAGCTGTGGAACAGACTAAGTAAAGATATGAAGCAATGTCCGAGCATGGCGCAGTTTAAAAAGCGGTTTAAGGATATGGTTTTTACAGGGTACAGGGAGGAGGTAGAGATTTGATAGGGTATTCTTGTCCAATATTTTCATGTGTGCGGGTGCACGGGTATGTTGGTATGGGTATATATATCTGTAGGTTGTGTATCCTTTGAGGTGTTACTGGGGTTATTGAAAATGTGTATATGTGTGTATGTGTATATACGTATGTATGGATAGATAGAAACACACATATATATATATATATATATATATATATATATATATATATATATATATATATATATATATATATATATATATGTGTGTGTGTGTGTATATATATAAAAATTAATAAATAAATAAAAAAAAAATTACACATAACATATAATGTAATTGCAAGGAGGTATTCTGTAGTCTATTGATTACTACATAGTGGAAAATGGGTGGGATTAAATAAGCTTATGCTTCTTCCTGCTCCTTTTTGAACATGAAAGTTATTTGTAGTTGTGGTTGCTCGTTTTTCCTTTTGTTTTGCTTTGTTTATTTGTCTCTTTGAATTCTATGTTGTTGTACTTTTTCAACATGTTCAAAATAAAGATTCAATCAATCAATCAATCAATCAATCCCCTAAAGCTTTTACTCAGCCTCTCAGACTACTGCATATATGCAAATATTTATTCTTGATAAGGATCTTTTTTTTGTAATTTATACAACACTTTTTTCTGTTTTGTTGCATTTTGATGCTTATAACTTTTGAAAGTGATAAATTTAGCATTAAATCAAACTATTAGAATATTTCCTAAGATCAATTTTAAAAAAGAATTTAGAATAAAAATTGATTTTGTCCTACTAATGAAAATATGTTCATTTGAATTAATTTTACACTCCTAAATTTAACTGGAGTTCTTATGTAACAAATTATTGCATCAATGTGGCATGGGAGAAAGTTGCTCCAAAGGCATTTTTGAAGCCCAGGTTTCTTTGACAGCAGCATTCAGCTTATCTATACTATTCTTGACTCAAGGGTCAAGAGAACGGGAGAGAATGGATACAAATATATAAATATATATACGTAACGGATATATATCTGTTCTCTTCCAGTTACCCTTGTCAGTATCACGGGGGGGCTGGAGCCTATCCCAGCTATCATAGGGTGAGAGACTGGGTATACTCTGGGACAGACAAACATTCGCACTCACATTCACACCTATGGGCAATTTAGAATGACCAAATATAAATATACTCAGATCAGGAACATGGTAATAACATATAGTTTTTAACACTGAAGACAGGTACCAAGTCATGCTGAAAAAAGGGAATCGGAAACTTGTCAGAGGATGGAGGCATGAAGTGCTCTAAAATCAAACAACCACAGCAAGCACCTCAAATCATCATGTCTGTGGAAATTTCACACTAGACTTAAAACAACTTTGATTTTATACTTCTTCACTCTTCCTCCAGATTCTAAGATCTTGATTTCAAAATGAAATGTAAAATTTACTTTTATCTGTACAGAGGACTCTTGACAAGTAGGCAACAGTCCAGTTCTTATTCTCCAGTCTCTGGTTCAGGAGTGGCTTTCAGAGACTATAGTTTAACATATAGTTTGAACCAATATGGAAATATAGTTACTGCTGAAATGACCCAGATGCAGATAAAAGAGTTGCCCAGTTTTAAACTAGATGTATGAAAGTCTTTGATCTGCAAATTGTGGATATTTGCATTTCAAATGGTGACTCTTCCTAACAGTCGTGCAAGTCATCAGTGTCACATGAATCAAGTTTTGAATTAGCAGAAAACACTTGAGAATATGGTGTCAAGATAGCAATGCAAAAAGTTAATTGGAAAGTAGCAAAGGTTTTGAGCAAAACAATATTGGGGTATTTTTCATGTGTCAATACACCAAGCCGATATTTAGCTTACACAACTAATCCTCTACCTCTCAACTACAGATCAAATCAATGTTGAGCTTCTAATCTGAATTTGATAAGTTGATATTTACTGACAAGCATAGCACTAAAATGAATACATATCATGTCAAGAGTACCATAAACATTGCAGATAAGAAAGACCCATCAGAAAGAGGAAGAGACAGAGCCTGGGGTAGTGTAGAAAAATGTATTCATAGATTTGCACACACAGCCATCCCCCCGAATGATCATACTCTGACCTACAGTTTGAAAGCACATAATTAGGAAAACACCTTCTAACACACAATCTTAGTTTCTTACCATTTCTTTCTTTCTTTAACAGTCACACAAAAACACTCAGTGGTATATAACAGTACTTACTAGAGACACAACACCCCAACATCTTAATCATAGATATACATACAAACATACATGTGGACTCAAGTACACACAGAGTGATTTCTCCAAATGTGACAACAAAGTGGATGCATGGGTGAATCTACATGTTATCTCACTGTGCTTATTATTATACACATACATATACACAGCAGAGCCTCTTATTGGTGAGTTGATGTCACTCATTTAAAGGCAATTCTGTAGAGATCCATCACTGAATATAGAGAGACAAAGGGCTTTGTAACTGCAATAAACTAAGTGAACTTTGTATGTTTTCACCCCTGGCTTTCATTTGTAGTCATGAAAAAGTGAATCATTTCCATAACAAGAGCAAATTTGCATAGGCAAATATTTGTGACTAGTTGCAGTCTGACCGTAGAGATTTAAGAATTCATCAAAATCTGTAAGCTGAAATGAATGAAAATCTGTCACTGACAATATGTTTGGAAGAACACATCAATGTCAAGAATGTAGCAGCACTGTACACAATAGTAAATATTAACATAATAAGGTTTTATTTATGATGTTTTTCCTGGACTAATATGCATAATACACTTGAATGAGCTGAAACTACTGGAGTGCGCTGTGATTGCAGTGAGCAGCTGCCAGGTACAATGTTTGTATGAAAGTGGAAGAAGGCTTCATGTGAAAAGAATGCACCACTACTCAGCCAGGCTTCTCAGGGTTCATAAAAGAGAACACAAGATGCAATTGAAAAGAAGTGAACAGAGTAACTCAGCCTATTCATTTTGTTGAATAAGAAATTAAAGCAAGTACACTATTATAATCATCTGCTATTCACTAAACCACCAAGTAGGCGTCACAAAACAAATGAACGAGCGTGCTGCTGAAGTGTTCGGAAAAAGAGATACACCTGTTTGTTCAATGCAGGAAGACTGGAAGAATAAAAATGAGAAGAAAAAGACAGAAGAAAAACTCATGAGTATATGCATATTTTTAAGCAAACTTTCATAAACTAGCAATGACACTTTAACTTTATCTTAATTTTGATTTGCAAGAAAAGCAAAATGCAACGGAAATCCAGGAAATAGTCATTCACATCGTCTATATGTCTGCCATAATTATTTCTAGATTCCTTAGTGTGACCGACAGGTAATGGGAGACTAACTCAAGATAGCCATTATCCATGTATAAAGGCCCTGCCCTGACATTAACTGAACAGTGTCTTGCTGTGAGGGCGCAATGAGTCACTATACATCTATAGAATAATCTTAATATGATGGTGTAGTGTATGTGTGTAGTACCTGTATAACCAGAAACATACAGCTTAACCTTTAAAATTACCCAACAAAGATCTCTTTTAACCTTTCTTCAGACTTCTCAAATTCCAAGTCTGGAAGAGAGCTGTGCAGCCTTTAAATTGTGTTGTGTTACTCTAGACCATTAGTGGTAATGTTACTAAATATGTTTGCTTGTTTAGGTCACACAACCTTGAAATTGTTACTGCCCTTTAATGATCATAACAACAACAAATGACAGTGTATCTGAAGAAATAACATACATTTTTCCTCTGTTACATCAAGTTTCAGTGTCATACAAACACCATAAAAATCAATGACCCGGTCACTGGTATATCTTTGTTTCACATGCACTGTAGGGCTATTTTGATTTTTTTGTAGTGGACCCTGATTGAGTCATTATAAAGAATTGATATCTTCAATAGGAATGAATGGAGATGACAGGTAAGAAGAACACAGAGAAAGACTAAAACATCATTTGTTCTGGTCTTATCATGAAAATTGTTCACAATCTGCTTCTTAGGTCTGATGACATTATCCATTTCCGGGTCCAAACTCTTCTCGGTTACCAAATTAAACAAACACTGTGGTATCACTGAGAGTTAAAAATGGTCCAAATTCTGTCATCTCCAATGAATGGTCAGTGTGGCTGTTCTCCCAGGTGTTACAATGCAGCCCAACGCCCAACAATGTTGGTTGCTAGCTTCTATCTAAATACCATGTTCTCACTGAAGGATTTCTAAAATAAAACTCCCAGTGTTTGTAGGTTAGGCTAGCTGAAATATAATGTTGTGCTACCTGGTGGCTAGCTACAGAGGTATGGTTAGGGTACTATAAACGTATTAGCACAGTGAAGATGGGGAATTAGGGTTAACTTTTTAAGTTAACATGTGGATACCCAATGGGCAGAGACAAAAGCAATCAAATGGAAGGTAAAAGATGTTGAAAAAAAACCCCAAACGTCAGTTAAGAGAACATCTGAGATCCATCCACAATCTCAGCCATGTGAGGGTGATTCTTTGGTCAAATATTTGGTGCCACACCATTGGCTGCAGTTAAATCGTAACATTTTAAGAACTAAGCCTAAAGATCTATGTGTTTATATTACATTAAATTCCATTACATTTACTTCATTTAGAATTCCTTTTAGAGAATTTATAGAATAGAACTCTTTTTCCAGTATACTACACTATTAACATACATTTCCATTCACAATATATGTGTTAAAGTAGCTGATAGAAAATGGTATGGTAGCCAGTTTAGAACCACTACAAAGTGTGTGTGTGTGTGTGTGTGTGTGTGTGTGTGTGTGTGTGTGTGTGTGTGTGTGTGTAGGGTGTGCGTGTGTGTCTTTGTGACATGCATAGACACACACAGGCTCTGGGTTTTTGAATACTAACGCATCTGATTGCTGCCATTATGATGCTGAATGAAATTGAAGATGTGTAATTAGCTATTGTTCGTGACAAAGCTAGTACACAGATGGATAAAAAAGAGACAGAAAAAAAACAAAAACAAAAACTACAAAATACCGCACATATGAACAGTAACCCCCCCACCCACCCACTCACTCACTCAGTAAATATTAAACAGACGGGGGAAAAAATGGCAAAAATTGTGTGTTGTACATGTGCACACACAGTTATCCTGACCTGTACACATACAGGTTCTGTCACCTCTTGCACAATTTTTTACACCCACTCTCCAAACACACTCTCTCTCTCACACACACACAGTTGCACTGAGTAGATGTCTCACCCACACATACTGAGTGTCTATGGAAGGAACAAGCAGTAATTAGGGTGGTTAATAGCTTGTCTGTTGTGGTAATTGCTGCCTGTATGGATCTGGTTGGAGGGTAGAATAGGGGTGCAGCAGAGGGGTCTCATCAACACTTTAGTTCTAATGATCTCATGTCTCTCTCTCTGTGTGTCACCTCTTTATCTCTTTCTTGCCAAGCTAAACTCTTGCTAAAGTTTATCTGTGACAAACTTTCTAAAGCAGATGACACAGAATATTCATCAGTACAGCATCCATCTGAAATAGACAGTTAACCAAAAGATGTTCTTTTTTGGGTATTTATATTTATTATAATGACCGAAACTGCTATAACATAATTTGTTCCTATAATATTGTTTTACTCTCCCAGAGTAAAATGCTTCACTGCTCACAGCCTCTCTTTTTTTTGCCTCATCAGAAACAAAACATATTTTTAAGGACATCAAGAACAGTGCTATAAGGGCAAAAAAATGTTGTTTTTTAAAGATCTGTAATTGCAAAAAAAAAAGGACATTTCTTCAAGATATGAAGAAAATCAATTCAAAAAGTAGAGCTGATATAAGTTATGTAAAGGAAAAATGGCTGGCTTTCACTTCAAATATGCCACACAAAAATACTGAATATTGTGCTGAAATGTTACTTTATATCATGGCCTCACTGTTAAGCACAGGCACTGTGATACAGAAGTTTATCTCTGTGGGTTTTAGTCATAGTGAAATGATTAATAAACAGGTGTTTTACAAATTAAGTCCAGAACAACATTATCTGCCTGTCAGACAGTTCTGATACACATGTTGCAAATAAAGATGTATCAACATATTCTTAAAATCAAAACCAATATGTACAATATGTGCTCTGAATGATACAAGAGTGAAAGTTTAGCATTCTCATGACAGATAGCTTTACTGGTATTGTTATTTAACAATAAAGCTTAGAAAGGCAGGAGATATAAAAGACAGAAATAAGAAATTTGAAGTCAAATATTATGTAGTAAAAAACGGAGCCACTCAGATTCAGGTTGTACAAATAGGACTTTTTAACGATAAGAAACGCCAAAATTAAATTTACTGCTTATGATTTCCCAACCAAATTGTAAGATTTTAACATTAGTACCTCCAGCAATGTGGAGAATATTGGATATTGCAAAGAAAATATTAAGTTACTGAGTTAGGAGGATTTTGTACACCGTCATGAAAATGGCAAAAAGCAATTCCATGACTGAACTAAAGATTATTGTAGTTACTGAAATTACAAGCAGGCATCTCCTTACTTCTTGCTGTGTTGAGCTGCACACCGACACTGTGATAATGCCAGTGCATAGCTGATGTTAATTAATGTAGAATAAAGTCCAAGTATAGAAGTCTTCCCTCAAATGTTTGGTAACTTTCTGAGCTGATTATAGTAACAGGCTGTGTGGTCCATTCATTCAACAGTCATCCTGAACTGTTCAGAGGATGCAAGGAGTCTTTGATCTAATTGCTTTGTTTAGTTCCTTGGCGTGCCTGTTTTGTCCATGAACAGCGGGCATTTGCGACCCTGACAGGTTAACAAATCACTAAACCCACTGATGTCTACACATCCTTTAACCACCGAAACATTCACATCACATGCTTTGCTTCTTCACATAGCATGTACACTTACTTGCATTGGAATGAATGTGGGCACTGAAGGTAAACGGTGATAGGGGTTAAAGGCCTTGTGACATCATGAGAGAAAATTGCCAGAAACTATAAAACAGTGATGGCAAACTAATTTTACGTGCAGCCCACTTTGCTCTTAAGTGGGCTGAACCAGTGAAACTACCTGATAAATGTGGAAAATCAGAAAAAAGTTTGTACAAAATATACAGTTTTTGTTCATGTACAGAAAATGTTAGCTTTTTGTTGATGTTTGTTTTGTGAGGGGTGGGGGAGAGACAGGGCGGTGGTCTTTATCAACAGGAAAAGCTAACTGTAAAACACATGAAAATACAGTTTGAGATTCAAAATCTATATCCTTTGATATTTTCCAATGCCATCTGGTGGGCTGGACCAGAGTCTTTGCCAGGCCAATTCTGCCTTATATTTGACACTCCTGCTCTAAAAGCTTTATCACCACACACTCTGAAAAACACTGCTGAAAAAATGTACTCCACATCAAGTCAGGTCATCTGATTATTGCCATAAAAATACATTAAAAAAAAACTACATTGTTGCACGAGATTTGCACTTCAACTATAAGACACATTAAACGTCACCAAATCCACCATAATAGGAGGCAAACTTCCCTAAAAACATGACAAACAAAAGTACTGTTGGATTTCAACAAAGACAGAAAAATCTCACAGATGAAGAAAATCAGGCACAAGGAGAAATCAGCTTGGCAGTTGTAGGGCAGGAAAAAGATGTCAAAAACACCTTTGAAGTTACAGTTTTGTTTCTTGTGCCAACACATCTCTGTAGCAGATTCAAACTGATGTTCAGTTAACTAAGTTGAGTTGGTTTTATCAGAGGACCGGCAAAGGGAGAGAAAGAGAAGAGTGATGAAAATGAGAAATAACTGGGTGTTGTGATGAGAAAGACAGTCCCGTCATTAATTAGTCACATGGTTTGATCCCCCGCACACGCTGCCGTGATGCACCTGGAGTGCTTGTAAGCTGCTTGAGGTAAGAGCATTATCTAACTGTCTAAAAATGTAAATGACAGGGAAGAGAACGTAATGTGTTAAAGACACAGTAAGAAATGTGCTGTTCTGTCGCTGAAAATATTCAAAAGCAGTTTTCTATTTTCATAATTAGTGTTATTAATTACAAATGATCAGTCTGAACAATTATACATTCAGTAGTCCCTTTACTAAGTCTACCTTGTTAGTACCGGGTTGGGCCCTTTTTCCCTTCAAAACGGCCTTAATTCTTTGTCGCATAGATTTGACCAGGTGCTAAAAACATCCCAGAACCTTTTTCAGCATTATACTGGCAGGACTAACAAAAGATTTTGGTCTGTATTTACATTACACTGCCATTCCACCACATCCCAAAAATGCTCAGTTTGACCGTGGAGACCATTACGAGACACACTGTGTCCATAAAGATGGTCAATAGTACTCAGGTAAGCTTAAACAATCCACAAATGGTACTAAAGGAGCCAATGTTTACCAAGAAAATATCCCCCATATTATCTGAATGTTTTAGCAGAAAGCTGGAAACTGTGTTTCCAGTCTTCTGTTGTCCAATATCAGTGAGACTGCTGGAACAGTTGCCTTAGTTTCCTGTTCTTGGATGACAGGAGTGGCAGTTGGTGTGGTCTTGTGCTGCTGTAATGCATCTACTTCAAGGTTCCCATCTTGTACATACAGAGATGCTTTTCTGCATGCGTCGGTTTTTCCCCATTTTGATTCTTGGTTTGAACTTAAGCAAGTCATCCTGACCATGTTGACATGTCTAAATGTGTTAATTCCATGTCATATGCAGACTTGATATTTGCATTATCTAATGCAAATGTCTAATCGTGCTCTTTATAGTTGCACAGGTGTACTTATTAACAGAGGCCAGTGAGTGCAGATTGCCACTGAGCACTCATGTCTGCATTCTGTTTAGCTGCATTATCGTCATGCTTGTAATCACAGAACAGATGTCCTGCCAGAGGAGTACAGTTACAACTTGCTGAGGAAAATGCAGTTTGTAGGAAACAACAGAGAAATATGAATGCAACATGCAAAGCTGATAATAATGTCTGACATACTCACTGCCTCACAACTGTCACTATTAACAGAGGTGGGAAGTAACAAAGTACACATATATTTTCATTGTACTTAAATAGAATTTTCAGGTAACTTGTGCATTTTTTTTTTACTTTTATATCCCACGTTTTCATATATGGGTTGTTAAGTTTAACGCATTTGAGGAGACTTATTATTTTATGTCACTGAATACCTTCTGGATATCAACTCGATTTGAATCTAAATGGAGGGAACAATAAAACTTAGAAGACAACCTTGGTGATCCTTATTGCAGACTAAAGGCAAAAACATATAATTATGGACCAGAATGAATAAAATTTCTGGTGCTACAAAAGAGGAGCAAGCACAAAGGGAATCATCCTTTGTCCAAGTTGGACTGCCTAAAACATAAGTCTGATCCTTTCCATGTTCAGTCTGAAGGTGCAGGCATGAATTAAAATTTGTCTCCACAGCACACAAATGCCTATGAGTCCTCCTCTCCTCCCCTACATAAAACATGATTAGGAAAAATGGGACTATCCATCTCAGCCACTATATTAAAGCTGGTGGGGCCTTTGTAATATTTAATGGATTAATTCAAAGTGCATGAAAATGCATCAATTTGTTGGAAGACGTACTTACATAATAATCACCATATATTTATGAGGACGATATTCTTTTTTTCCCAATAAATAAACTCAAAAAATGAATGACTGGACCTTTAACATGATGATGCTGATTAAATTCACTCACTTAATTCTACCTACAAAATGCTTTATACTGCTTAGAGGTTGAAAATACCAAAGAGCAGTGAATTTCAGAGCAGCAGCACAAGTTGGCTCATCACAGCCTGCATACAAAATCCACACAATGGAAATTATTATGACTTATTTTTAAGGGACTTTTTCCCCACACTCCACTACTACAGCTGATTTTGGGGTTCCTCACCAAATCCTGACTATACATATTTTCATTTTTAGATGTGGAGGCAAACTTACCCACTTGCAATGTAGGCAACAACCTGTGCTCTTTTTTTTTAGCTTTACTTGAATAAAGAAGTTGAAAGAGTACTTTAACTTTCACCAATGTATTTTTAAGACAAGTATCTTTACCTCCCCTGAACTGAAGAATGTTTGTACCTTTGCCAACTCTGAATATTAAATTATCAGTGTGGTCAAAGCTGTCGCCAGAAAGCCAATGTGGTGATAAAGCTCTCATCATACATTTATTGTCTATTTCTGCTTTATATCCTTATCCCTTCAGCAATGATGAGATTAAATCAGCCCCACAAAACAGTGCAAACAGCATAAAGAAGTGAAAAACTGTCTATTTGGTAATATTCTAAGAGACATATGAGAACTACAGTATCAAACTACTTAAAAAAAATAAATTAAAATGTTTTTTTTGTCACAGTCTTTTAAAATATGCAGTGTTAGGGAACTTAACTTTTCCGTTTTAATCTTCTGTAATAATGAATCTAAATTACAGTAATAGCTCAAAGCATGCAGTGAAATACGGAACCTCTACTGTGTCTGTATCTACATAAAACTAAAAGAAATAAAAGCACCTTTGTGAGTCTCACTGCATTGTTATCATCTTGGTTAGTCTCTGAGGCCATTTCACAGAATATATCTCCCACTATGTTCATTCGTGCATGAAATAGGATGGTGCTCACCTTATTAATACTCCTGATGCATCTCGTTAACTTTACTACGCTAATGTACTGTATGTTGTAGAGGAACAGAATCAGAAATGTGTTATGCTGATATCATGGTTGCTAGTTTTGTTTCTTGGCTATGACACCATGTGGAATACTTCAGATTGAATCAATAGCACATAATGTTATAAAACAATATGATACTTTTTCCAAAAGCATTTATACCACTTTGTCATGTAGCACCAGTAATCTGCAAAAGTGTTCTATTGCTGATTAAGTGGTGATCAATTGGTGACTGTAGGTATGAATATGGGCATAAATAGTTGTCTGATGTGTTCGTCCTGCAGTAGACTCATGACCTGTTCAGGATGTATCCTGCCTCTTGCTCATGACAACTGTGATAGGATCCAGCAACCCTATGACCATGAATTGGAGAAATGGTTTAAAAAATCTGCATCGATGCATTCGCTTTATTGTTGTTGTTGTTGTTTTTTTTCCTGAGCAGGAACCTGACCTCATACAATAGATGTTGATGCATCTTCACTTATCCAAACGTTTTCCACTTTAAAGGGCAAAAAAGTGCACATACAGTATATAAACAGGATGGATTGGCAGACAGCAGTTTGAGTCACACATCTTATTGGGATCTTTTATTTATCTATTTATTTATTTTATTGAAACTACTTAAGTTTAAGCAATAAAACCTACTTAGTTTGGTTTAGGTAATACAAAATACTTGGATTGGTTAAGTCAATTTAGTTGAAATATGTTAGTTTAAAAATTGATAATATATCAGTTTCAAAGTCATGCTAACTCCAAAAAAACTTCATATTTTGGGTCTATGTACACTGATTGTTTTTAGGGATACCTTAACAAAGGGGCTCAGTTGCACCTGTTCAAATTGTTTTTTGGGGGTTTTTTTGTTCCAAGCTTATTTTTCACTATAAGCATCCCATTGGATTAATTCAATATGGCAGAGAGTTATGGACTAGACTATGGACCCTACCAATCAAGCTAATTAACCAGTGGTAGTGTTCACCGATACCTTCCTGGCTCTAACCTCTTCTCCAAATGTGGTCAAATCAGATTCAATAAGTGCTATACATAAGACTTTAAAATGATACTTCACAAAACAGCTACAGCCATCTTATTATACAGTCTATGGTTAACACATATTAACCATGATGAAGAACCAAATCTTATCTTTGCTCTGCATCATACAATTAGTATATGTGAACATGATCGTTTAAGGTATACATGAATTCACAAAGTAGTCCTGATAATAACAATCATGGTTTTTCTTCCATTCATGGTGAGAATACCACAACACCTAATACAAAAGCATAAATCTGAGACAAGAAAACGGTGACCAAAGATAATAAGAAAAGAAAAAAAAGAAACACTCCCATCAAATGTGACAAGCATTGTTGTTTGAAATGAGAATAAATAAATAGAAAAAAAACACATACAAAAAACTATATCAATAGAAAACATGAACAAAGCTGAACATAGAAAAGAGCGCCACCTACAGAAAACTGTTTTTATTATACGAATTCCCAAACAACAGGATGCATCATGGAATTATTGAATGGGAGGCAATTCCTGGGAAATGTAGTTCAATCAGCACAACAATGCCACCGATAAATAAATAACAAAGAATACAAATTGCAAAACTGTTGAACACTCAATAAAATAATTTCCCTCTTGGGCTCCACACTCACCGACACTGTTTGCCCCAACGTCCCTTCTCAAGCCACAAAACATGACGGCAGACATTGAGTTTTCCTTATTAGTGTACCATCCACAGAAAAGGCAGAAAGAGACAAACAGAAGCGAAAAGATAAGAGGACAGAGAAAAGAAGAGACAGAGGGAGAGATGTGGACTGCCGCGCGCTCAGGGAACACAGAGGCGATGATAAGAGATGACTGGCGCTTACGTTACGACCACTCAAGCCCCAAGAGGGAGGGGGTGGGGGAGAGAGAGGTACACAATGTGAAGGGTGGAAGAGAGAGAGAGAGAGAGAGTAGGATGAGCTTAGGGAAAAAGTGAGCGAGTATTAAGGCGCAAAAAAAGGAGAAGGAGATTTTGAGAGCCTGTGTGGGAGAGTGAGCAACAAAGAGATAAAATAAGGTGAGAAGGAAAGAGAGTGAAAAACAATTCATTCTATTATAGAAAAGCCAGGAGAGAGTATGAGTTTAGTGACTCTGCCTATTCATCCACATATATTTCAAAGGTGGGTGAAATAAAATAAAACCCTGTTTTAGATTTAGAGTTCTTTCTCTGAGTTAGCTTGGTTCCTGTAATTGCCTAATTTTATAGACCATGTCATATTTTTGACACAGTTTAGGACAGTAATACATTGTTTAGTAACACATTTAAGATTAGTTATGGCTTTTCTGAGACACTCAATAAGATCTTTGTGAACCTGTAAAAAAGCTCTAGGTGATCAGGCAATAATTTAGGAGTGGGGTACTGGTGCAAGGATACAAGCTATTTGTTCTTTGATAATTTGTTGCTGGTCTATTTGTTACTGCAGCTTGTCTCAGTCATCCTTCAGGTCTTTGACAGGTTACATTCCACCAGAGAGGAATCAGATACCTGGAGAGCCATTTAATATTCATGATCTCAGCACGACTTTATATTTTGAATTATTTTTGAAACACAACTACTAGAAAACTTAATTTTACTAATGAAGTGTTTCAGTGTTTGACATTATATTGCCTCCCAAAAGGAAGAGAAGCTTCCCCAGCCTTTAAATAGCACCCCTATCAACTTACATCTCTAAATGTTAATGCCTGGGGTGCGTCTCAGCAAATCAAGTTAGCTGGGTAATTCTTCCAACAGAAGAATTAAGAATTAAGTATCTTGGGGTCTTGCTCACAAGTGATGGGAAAAAGGAGCGGGAGAACGAGAGATGCAATGATGCGGACGCTGTACCGGTCCCTTACCTATGGCCACGAGCTGTGGAAAGTGGCCCAAAGAACGAGACTGCAGATACGAGCGGCGGAAATGAGCTTCCTCCGAAGGGTGACTGGCCTCTCTCTTAGAGATAGGGTGATAAGTTCAGCCATCCGGGAGGGGCTCAGAGTAGAGTCACTGCTCCTCCACATCGAAAGGAGCCAGTTGAGGTGGTTCAGGCATCTGATAAGGATGCCCCTGGGTGAGGTGATCTGGGCATATCCCACCAAGAGGAGGCCCCGGGGCAGACCCGGGACATGCTGGAGAGAGCTTGTATCTCTTGGCTGGCCTGGGAACGCCTCGGTGTTCCCCTGGATAAGCTGGAGGAGGTGGCTTGGGAGAGGGAGGTCTGGGTTTCTCTGCTTAGGCCGCTGCCCCCGCGACTGGGCCGCGGAACAAGATGGATGGATTCTTCCAACAGTCTATCATGCACTCTTAACTTACTTTTTTTTCTGAGTGAGTTTTACCACACATGATCTTCCCGCAGAAGAAAGAAAATTATGTCAACTAATGTCAACTGATTTTAAAGGCATTAATAAAGCAAAATCAAATTATTTTGTTATTTTATCTACAATGTCATGTTGAGGAGAGACAGTTGTATCGTGAATATTTGTTTTGTGGACATAGATATAAAAACATATGTGGATGTAACAAAGCCAGGTAAAGAGAAAGAACATACAATAGTTTAAACAGGTAGGGATATTCTTCTAATGAAAAGTGCTGAGTATAACACAGCAAATAAAGTAACATGCTACTGTAGTCACATTACATTTTTCTGTAACTCACAATTGTAGTGCTGTACTTTGTAATCTCATGACAGTTACCTATCAGACAACCAATGCTGTTAATTGTGTTACAAAGGTTCTTCAATTATCCACTGAGAGGAAAAACAGTCAATTAAGGTTATTTTTTTTCCCCTGAACTACAATCAGATGACTTCAGTTCCTCTGGAGGTAGAATGAAAGTAGCAAAGTAGTCTACAATGTTTAGGATTGAAGACATTAATATTACTTTCATTAAAGGACAGCTGGCAGATGGTAGCACAGCATGGGCCAAAAAGAACTATCCTCCACCCTACGACTCAACCTCTGCCAAACAGCCAAAGCTTGATTTTCAACAGGTACCAAAAGCAGTGATATGCAGTGAGACATGTGGCACTGAACCCTTCATTTCTAACTATGCCTGTTTCCACAGCAGAATCACTGTGGCCACAACATACTAGAGATGGCACGATACCACTTTTTTATGTCCGATACCGATATCATAAATTTGGATATCTGCCGATACCGATATGAATCCGATATAGTGTGTTTTTTAATCAATAAAACTGTTTTTTTAATATCTTGCTGCATTTTGTATAAGTTCATACTCAAGTTGAAATAAACAACAACACTAAAGCTATTCTGTTATACCTGTATGTAAAAAATACATTGCACCCAAAATATTTCATAGTTCAGCAACACTGATCAATCTAATAAACTTAAACCTACTCCATCCTCCCTATTCTGGTATTTTAAAGAGTACTTAGCAGAAATATTAAGCAACCTAACTAATAGGGTTGCAAACTCCCAGCAAAAAAAATAGGGAACCACCCCCCACCCTCCACCTCATGATGCTTAATCGACATAATCAACTTTAATTTGATGCAGTGTGAAAAAAATGCACAGAAATAAATTATTTTTCAAGAATAATTAAATAGATTCAACATCTTTCTTCTACAGAATTGCAGACTGCACAGATGGTACCTTCCCAAAGGAAAAAGTACTATAGCTTACTAGGGTATATTAGACTTAACAGTTACTATATACAGTAATGGACTTCTATACATTTTACATCAGATTAAAACTTTGGGTGTAAGATTCAGATAATTATTTATTAAAAGTTAGACATTTTAAATGAGAATAAGAAAGAAAAGTCTTTGTGCCCCTTTTCCTGTTAATGCCCCTATCGGCCCCCTGGCTAAACTTTGCTAGATCCGCCCCTGCACAGTTACCAGCCGTCAGCTACGTAGAAAAGGATCCTGGTCTAGGAAGTAATATTAAATACATTCTAACAACAGCTTATCAAGGTTAAACGTGCTGCTGTTGTTCAGCCGCTGGTTTCCTCTTTCTGGTGCAAAGTGGGCCAAAAACAAAGAAGAGAGACGGACTTGCGACAGAAAAGCCGATCAGCTGATCATTGAGGAGTTTCATGAAGTAGCGGCAGGAGAGGGAGAGAGAGAGAGGCAGACGCTCCATATATCGGTGGTTAAGCTTAACGCAGGTACGCTTTACAAACATTCAGAGATGAACTTACACACTTGCTTTACTTCTCTCTGGGATAACTTCCTCGGAGATGAATTGCTGGATTGCTAGCGAGGCTACAAATACACACAGCCGCTCTATCATGTGAGCACACTGCTCTGACTGCTACGGTTATGAGCCGAGTTACGCCGTGTCGCAAGTTTTGTGAGGTGCTTTTTTGATATTTAATGGATCGGATTACATTTTTTATTTTTCGCCGATATCCGATCCAGTAATTTACGTCAGTATCGGACCGATACCGATACCTAATATCGGATCGGTCCATCTCTACAACATACTATGTAATATTTGAAGAATTTAAGAAACATCTTGTGGTTTTCCTCACCAAGAAAGAGCATTGACTCAGTGTGTGGGACTACGCCTTAAGCTTTATATTTTTAACTGGTAAATATGTGGCATTGTGCAAACAGGGATGACAACAAGCAGTGTGTAGTGTTAATATGCAAGAAAGTGTGGACTAAAAGTCAGAGTTACATACAGGGAGGTAAAAATATTTGAGAGCAGTGAGTTTGTGTGGAGGTATAAAAGAGGTGAGCAGTGATTAGAGTGAAACAGCAAGAAAGGACTCCTTCCAGACATCCCACTTCTCCTTCCTCTCTTTTACACTCATATTTTTGTGATACTTCCAAAAAGTCAAAACACTCAACAAGATTAACTTGCTAAATAACTCAAATTATAAACTATCAAAAATCTAACTGAGAAAAACATGCCCAAAATTTGTTGTTTAGGATTACGTGTTAGTTACTGCATTCATGTTTGGTTCAGTTTGTAGAAAGACAGGCACCAAACAATTAGAAAAAAATGTGCAGATATGTTAAATTTCCTCAGGCTTTTTCTAACTTCTGAGTTAATGAAAAGAAAAACTTTATCAAATAGAAATACGAGTGCTTAGGCAATGAGTTATTTACTGAGAGAATCTAAGCTAAATAATAGTGAATAATTAATAAATGAAATATAAAGGGTCCCATATCAGTTTATTGTTACCTCGTATGTATGTTTTTACATACGAGGTTATGTATAGTTGTATATGTTATAGTCCCTTTTCTCAGATCATTTATCTATCTCCTTTTTTCCCTTCCAATCGTCTCATTTTCCTTCTCCTTTCTCCAGCTCTCCAGCTATCTGCCTGAAGGTTATTTTCTTTTCCTGCTGTCTACAGTCATCAAAGCAATGCAGGGAAACACACACACATACAGTAAATACAAGCATATTTGGAATGGTTTTACATACATGCATTCACAAATGCTCTGAATGCACAAAAAACATGGATGAATTTGCTGGCTGAGTGAGGGGGGTAGACACTAATAACTGTAGTTATTGCTCTCTCTCTCTCTCTCTCCCTCATGGCTAGTTAGTTGTGAAGGTTGCACGCCCTGAACAGCGTGACCTAGATTCATCCAAAACAGCTCAACCACACATCTTTACATCAGCAGAGGTTCTGAGTCACATTGCTCAGTCTAGTCTAGCTACAAATCACTCAGCACTCGATGCCAGCAAGACACACAACTGTGCACATTTTGTTCCTAGAACAGTTAACCTGGTGGATTATATAACATGCTAACTTCACCATATATACTTTGAGCTTGCTGCTTTGACATCTCCAGCAATGTTGGAACAATACAGAGCTGTTCCAGGTTTGGTTCCATGACCATAAACTGAAATTGCATGGCTCCTCCTGGTTCTAAGTTTTAGCAACGAATTTCCAAATCTGTCACACTAAGAGGCACACAGGATCCTACAATGTGTAGAGCTTTCAGCATCTCAAGGCAGCTTTCATCTTGCGACTGTGGAGCTTCTTAACTTTTAACTACCTCAGAAAACATCGCCATCTATATATGGCAGATTAGGCCTTCCCTGAATTTTTGCACTCTGTCGTCTCCAGAGACGAAGAGCTGCATAGAGCCCCAGTCAAACCTTGCCAACCCTGCTTTTGGTTACCACTGACACTCCAGTTGTTCTAAACTGCATTGCTCCTCCTCAACATAAAAAAAATAAAAATAAACAAAAAACACTGGGCTCAAACGCCTGCCTTGTTCTGCTCATCATCCACTCCAGTGTTGCCCACCAGTGGTTTCAGCCCTTTTACACATTCTTAAGTAATTGCATACACTTTCAAGTAACAATTTTGTCTTTAGCTCTACATCTATAGAAACTTCATTTGTACTTCTGAAGCTTCATCCATGTACAATACATTTCTAGAAACATGGCTTGAGATTAACCCTCTAATCTTAACTGCAAGATTTTGAAGTCATAACTACTCTGTAATACTGTGCTTGTCACAACACACAAGACTGAATGTTAAGACTTGTTTTCCACTCTATGTTTCATTTTGATGAGCCATTACGTCATGTGTTTTTTTTATGTAAAAATGTTTGTGCCAAAAGTCAGAAGTAGAAACTTTGGTGAAGAACCTTACCCTTGTATTCTGTAACAGATAAGCAAGTCCCATCTTTTTCTATTTGTTTGAAGAAACTCATAAAACCATACCATGAAGTATGGTTGCACACAAGCTGTCAGACAAGGTTGAAGTCACAGGGATAACATGATTGTGTTCTTTTTTCAGAGTAGCTGTTTAGTTGAGCAAGTGCTGTGAGGCTCTAAAAGTTTTGAAACTGGTATGAGTCAGTGTTTTGAAGATTACTTTTGGCACTTTTACAATTATTAGAGAACTCAGAGACTGGATTGACATAAAATAAAAGTCCTGGAGTATAACTGAACTCATACAAACACACACACATAAATGAACACACACTGCTCTGCTGACAGGGCAACATAAAAGTGTAGCAGCTGTCACAAAAAAAGAAAAGTCATTGAGAGTTTTGTTGCGACAGAAAACCGCAATACTGTGTGCCGAGAGACATTAACTTGTGTAGTTATTTGTGCCATATTTACGCTATATTTACATGTTTGTTTACCCCAGAATGAAGTCAATCTACATGAGAAAAGCAAACAGCTAAGTAAACTGCTGTCAACCAACAAGCAGTCATATTAATGTAATTTCATATATATATATAATCATAAGTGAGTCAAGTGGGAGTTTTGATGCAAACAACATAATACACCAGGAGTGCACGATGTTTGTTTGTAGCTGTCTTGTAGTCAGCTTTTATTGGCCTAACCTGTTTAAGCATTCCTTAGCTGCCATGCTATCATTGTTGAGAGCAAAAATCACACTGCATTTGTCAAAGTGTGAAGTTTGATAAGGATTTTCCTTTTTAAACTCCTTCAAAAATATCTCCATTTGTAAACAGGTGACAGCAAATTCTTAACCAAGACAGCTACTGGCTCTTCAGGAACGCCAGTGACTAACAGATAGATCCCAGACTAATTTAACTAAAACACACTAAACTAAGTTGCCTCGTACTGTGCTTAAACTCAACTGTGTGTACTCCCCTGCTGGCCTGAACCCATGTTGCCCTCAATGAACGCATCAGTTTGTCTCAGCACCTCAAGTCTTTCCTTCCTGCTCTCTTTCTCTTTCACGGAAACGTGCTTTTTTAAAAGCACTCATAATCAGTATGAATGACTGTTTGTATTTTACCGCCTAATTGTAGAAGTGATGACACAGTCCTTTCACGTATTTGTTAATTACTTAACAAAGCCAGTTTTACAGATGTACCTGCCACTGAGGAAGCATTTAAGATCTGTGTTGGGACACACACAGCGATCACACTACGTGATCTGTGTCCGAGTCCAGCTGTATTGCAGCAGGCAGCAATCACACTAGTTGAACAAATTGCACTCTTGGGGCGAACACGCTTGGGCATCATAGCCTGAGGGTGTGACATTAAGCTGTGATGGCTAGACAGACACTTAAAAACCATGAGATAACATCATACACACCACAAATCATTTTTTCCTGCCCATATATAACACAAGCAGGCTACGTTACTAAATAGCTACTAGAGGAAGGTTTCCAAAAGGTTTGACCTAAATGTAACCAAATATGGACAAAAGTAAAACACATTTAAAAAAAAACTACATTTAAAAAAAATTGTGCATCAATTTGTGATGAATAGTACAATCTGTTAGTTAGTTTCCCATGCATGAATGAATCCCAACAGGGCATCCCTGTAAGAGCTTTCCTCAAAATTCCTCCAAAAATTAAAAAAAACATGAAGGGAAGATGAACATACACGCTATAGTAAAGAGAGAGAGAGGTGGAGATGGAAGGAGCCAAAATTGTCAAGAATATGACTCATGTAATCTTGCTCCTCCAGACACACACAATCCAGATACTCTTGAGAGCACATTTTATGTTGCACATGGTCAGAGTTTTTCCTCAGCTTGCGTTGCACTCGCTCTCCTCTCCTGGTCTGCTTTTCCCTCCTTCTCTCTCTCACTCTCAATCTGTGGGTTTCAAGTGCAAATGAATCCACACAGGATTATGCATAAGTACTTTGAAGTGGCAAATGATGGCCTCCTGTGGCTCAGTGCAGGAAACACGCAAATTGACAGACACACGTAACATTGACTCTCACACCCGTGTGTGTGCCTGTACACGCATGTACTTTTATAGATGGAATGGTCACTTCATATCCACTCATTCACACATACAATAATAGTATTTGGTTAAGAAAACACATTTATATCTGTATCTAAAGGAGGACAGAGCATGGAAAAATAAACATATATGCAATGGTCAGCTATCTCATCTGCATTCTTGGACAGAAGTACCACATGCTAGTTAATAATTTGAGTTTACGGAAATGGTAGACTCAAATAACTAAGGTTAACTACTTTTGCCAGCATGCCCGTTTGCTTGTGTAATAGAGATGGTCAAGTGTGAAAAGTTCCTGGTTGAAAACCTTTTTATTCTATTAAGGTATTCGTTGTCCTACTATAAAGCCGCTTGTTGCTTGTTTCAAATATATGTTGCCACAAAAAGCAGGGCAGGTAATTGAACATACACCCACCTAAACTTCTAATTTGACCAAAAAGTTAGACTATGGCCTGTAAATGGCCTGTATTTTTGTATAGCGCTTTACTAGTCCCTAAGGACCCCAAAGCGCTTTACACATTCAGTCATCCACCCATTCACACACACATTCACACACTGGTGATGGCAAGCTACATTGTAGCCACAGCCACCCTGGGGCGCACTGGCAGACTAAACGTTAAAGTAATTCCATTTATGCTGGAGAGCATGTTGCTTAATGTTACATGTTTTTGGTGGGGTTTTTTTTTAATAACACAATTTAAAGCTCAGCTATTTGATTTGTCCTGCTGAAATGTACTTTGGGAATCATAATTTCGATATCTAAGGTTTCTTACCATGGTTCTTGGTAAAGGAATAGTTTTTAGTGGTGTAGTGCAAGCTCATAGAATAACCTTCAGGATGCATTGTAAGTTTCGTTATTTTCTCTTTTTCAGTGTAGTTTCAAGATAATGTTGTTTTTGTGTTTGCTATGAGCATCAAATGTATCTGTCTGCTTAACATTTGCTCTTATTTGAAGCCCTGTACCTCCATTTCACTCTCTTTAATTCCAGTTTTCTTTCTCTCTGAGTCTATATCTCCCCCTGCTGTGCATCTCAATTCTATCACTCTAATAGCTCCCTACGCTGCAGGACACAAATGAGGACAGATGGAGACTAAAAATCTGTCTAAGAGCAACACCAGAGATGGAAAATGGAGAAAATAGGAACACAGAAGATTAATACAGGAGTAGAGAAAGCAAGACGGCAAGAGGTAGCAATTTGAAAAATGGGAAGAAGCTTGTGATGGAGAGAAAAAAGATATGACAAAAATAATAAAATGTCACAAAAACATGGAAAATGTTAAGATATATATTGTAATGCCTTAAAGTATATTTTTTTGCACCACTTTCAATGAAATTTTAGAAATCACTTTACTGACTTATCACTTCATTTGCAGTTCATGATGTTTTCTCCTTCTTGACTTCCTCATCTGTTTTGTGCACTACCAATAAGCGTGGTTAAAAAGGAAGCCCCATGTATAAAAAAAATTCCCCACTTGCCCCCGCGCACGGTCTTTATCCTTCAAATTCGGGTCCTCTACCAGAGGCCTGGAAGCTTGAGGGTTTTGCAAAGTACCTCTGCTGTTCTTAGGAATGCTGTCTTCTGAACAAAGATCTAAAAATGTTATCCAGAATGCTCCGATTACCACTGGGACCACTGTTGCCTTCATCCTCTTCACATCTTCTTTAGCTCCTCTCTCAGCCTCTGTATTTCTCAAGCTTCTCATGTTCTTCCTTCCTGATGTTGCTATCAATTGGTATAGCTACACCTATCGCTACATCCATCTTCCTTTGCTTGCCCACCACTACTATGTCCAGTTGGTTAGCCATCACCAGGCTTTCTGTCTGTATCTGGAAGTCCCACAGGATTTTAGCTTGGTCATATTCAGTGTTGGGTAAGTTACTTTAAATTAGTAACTTAGTTACATTACTAGTTACTTCTCTAAAAAAGTAACTCAGTTACTTCAAGTTACTCGTTACTTTCAAAGTAACTAGTTACTAGGGAAAGTAACTTTGGTTTTACTCAGAATTCTCTTGTTAATGTGTTGCTTCCGTAACTGGATACCCAGCCAGACTGCCAGTCTTCTAGCTTGCTTACTTGCCACAAGTGCACTGTGCCACCTACCAACAGAAAGGAAAAATAATGTGCACATTTCCACGAGAGAAATCACGCCTGGACCGTCGTTGACCGCCGCATGATTCTAGCCTGCTTTTACATCCAACACAAAAACTGCAGTCGTGGTGCTTTTGATTGTACTCAGAACTTGGAAATTCTGTCTTCTGAATAGGAAGATGTAGGTAACACCAGACTGCAGATGAGCTGCATACAGAGCTGGACTGGGACAAAAAAATCGTCCCGGGCATTTTGACTAGAGACCAGCCCACCATTATAGGAAAAATCATAAAGCCTTTGAATGAAAATAAACGCTGTTGTGACAGTGATGTACACTGTTCTGATGGTATATATGTATCAATCTATCAATTGTTTGTTGTAAGACTCAGATAATTATTTTTTTAAAAGCGAGACATTTTAAATGAGAATAATAAAGAAAAGTATTTTCTTGTCCCCCCCTTTCCCTGTTAATGCCCTACCTGGCCCCCTGCTAGACCCGCCCCTGCACAGTTACCAGCTGTCAGCTACATAGAAAAGGATCCTGGTGTTATTGGTCTCTCAGAAACAGTTCATAACTTCAACTCATTCATGTGGCCTAAAAGGTAAACCTGTTTCTACATCACCTGTTCAGCGCTGATGATTCAGTAAGGACATCTCCTGGTTTCATCTGCATGTTTCCCTCTCACCAGATAACCAAACCGATATCATGACCAGCAGCTTTACAGCTGTGGCTCCAGCAAACATCAGCTGATACTAGAAATTAATATTAAATAAATTCTAATAACAGCTGATCAAGCTTAAACGTGCTGCTGTTGTTTAACGCGACTGGTTTCCTCTTTCTGGCGCAAAGTGGGCGATAAATAAACAAGAGAGAAAAGCCGATCAGCTGATCATTGATCAGTTTCGTGATTGAAGTAGAAACGGGAGAGGGAGAGGAGAGAATGAGAGAAGAATAGTCAGCTGTGCAGCTTCAGCTTTGTGTCTTTTTCATTGTAGCTGAAGTCCGGGACAAACTGTGTTCCTTTTCACCTCAGTACGAAACGCGTAATATTTTCTCTGAATACCAGACGATTCTGTTTTTTACGGGACGGTTGGCAACTCTAATAATTAACCGTATGAACAAAATAAAGTTCAACATCAGTAATAGCACCCACCCAGCTGTATAGAAACTCCGTCATGCTAGCTAGCACGCAGTACGAAAATGTCAGCATACCGAAAATAAACTCCACCTAAACTTGGTTTATATCTGACTCAGATAGACTGCAGGTCATAACTTCTTACCTGAAGTTCAGTTCACCTGACACGCGGACCGGCGGCCGCTTCGGGTCTCTCCTCTTGCCTCCCTTTTCCTTCATCCACCTGCTGGCCTCCACCACTTGCTAATGTTATTGAATCTGTGGAAGCTCCGCGATATCCACCACACGAGCCTATCTAAATCCCAGTAACGAGTAACGCGTTCCTGGTTTTGGCATAATAACTAGTTACCGTGCTCATTACCACAATAATAACGTAGTTACTGTAACGCGTTACTTAATAACGCGTTAGTCCCAACACTGGTCATATTCAACCACCCTAGGGGGCATATCCCATTTTGACCTTGGGACTTCCAGGCCATTCTCTGGACAGATGCTCCTCAGTACGATGCCAGACACTGGTGGTTGCAACTTTTCTAGCGGCCTCTTCATGGTTTTCCATTGCCTGTAGGATTCCCACGTAGCTGTCATCGAAGTCTGCAATGTTGCCTTCTAGTAGTCCAATACCCTCAATCCTGACTACCTTCCCTCTCTTTGTTACCATCCGACTATACTTCCCTAGTTCAAATGACATTCTAACGTCACTGCTGTAGATCCTAGTGGTGTGAATCAGTGAATCAATGTCTCATTCACTCCTGGCATACAGCTTGATGTCATCCATGTATAGTAGTTGGCTGATGATTGCTCCATTTCATAGTCAGTATACATAGCCAGTCTTGTTAATGATCTGACTGAGGGGATTCAGGTCTATGTAGAACAGCAGTGGGGACAGAGCATCTCCTTGGCAAATCCCCCAATTGATGAGGACTTTTGCAACTGGCTTAAAGGTGGTTCACCACATTCCTACTGAATTCCTGGTCAAGGCTCTTAGGGTCCTGTTGATCTTGTACAGTTCTAGGCATTCCAGGATCCATGTGTGTTGCATTGAGTTGTAGGCTTTCTTGTAGTCAATCCAGGTGTTGCACAGGTTGGTCAGTCTGGTCTTACAGTCTCAAGCAACTGTTCTATCTACCAGTAGATGGTGTCCAGTGTTTCTGTCTATTCCTTTCTGTGTCCCAACTTATGTATTGAACAATGTACCTGTTCATCTTAGCTGCTATGATTCCTGACAGGCAGGTTATTGGTCAGTAGTTCGATGGGACCAGTCCCTTCTGGGGATCGTTGGTGATCTGGACTGTCTGGCCTTCAGTTAGCCATTTTGGGTGTGTCTCATCCATTAGCAACTGGTTCACCAGCTGGAAACCTGCAGTCAGCTGAGACTGAAGAAGTCACTTAGATGAGTGACGAAACATTTCTCCCACTTAAAACGCTACGTCCAGATAAACAGAATCAACCTTTTGGGATTTACTTACCTGGATGAGTGAGCATGCATCAAGAGATTTATCGAGTAATTAGTTTGATTAGATTTAAAAAATTCTCTACACAAATTCTTTGCTTCGATGTATAATGCACATCTCTGTAGTGCAATGATGTGTGAAATGGTGTAAATGCGAGAATTTCACCTGGATTTGCAACTAACAGACCTGCAACACAAACGTATTCACAAGCGGCCTATGAATAAAAATTTTGAAAAAATTAAGCCCATGCAGCCCCCAGTTTTAAACAAAAATATTGATAACACAACGGCAACAGTGATGATGATGCTGGCACAGTTAAACACAGATGTGAAGAAAAGCTAACTTTTTAGCTCCTCCATCCACTGCTGTTTCTTTTACACAGCAAAAAAATCTGCAGGAAGCCTCCAGAAGTTGTATTAAAATATGCAGATAACGTGTTAACCTAGGCTGATACCAAGTTTAAATTATACTACTTACTGAAGGCTGACAGCAGCCGTCCAATTTTGCATGGAAGCAATACCTGCAGCAAACAGGGGTGAGTCTAAAGGGGGACATCAGGTGTATTAGACCATATTAACTTCAAGACTTTCATACTATTTTTCAGATTAAAAGTGAGATGATATAAACTATTTTATGAATTAAGTTGCATTAATATTTAAAAATATAAAAATTAAAGCTTTTTTCACAAGCCAGTAAAAATGTACATGGGCCATTAAACTGACCTGAGGGTTGTTAAGTTGGACACTGCATTATTATTAATATTAATTCATGTCTGCACCATCATAACATCTGTTTTTAGCAGCACAAAAACTTACCTCCTATTAATGTAAGAAAGCTTTCCAAGAAGACAAAAAGATCTTTTTTTATGCTTTAGTTTAGATTGCGTATATATCTTATTTTATTTGACTTTGACCTTTGACTGTATTAGATATTATTTATATATTTTTTGTGTTTAAGAAATTGTTTTCTTTAAAAATGTAATTTCAATATGGGATGTACATACAATCAGAGGGTTTAGTTTGGGGTTATTTTGACAGATTTTGTATGAAACAGACAGAGGCAGACCTGGTTGATGCTGTCCCTCAACCTCCAAGATTCAGACCAAAAAGAACTTCCAATGTTCAACCTCCACTCATTGCTGCACAATAATCAGGTGAAATCTTCTCAAATTTATTTGACGACAACGTCCTAAAACACTTGTGTGCAAACACAAATGTCCAGTGTCTTCGGGACATTCCAGTAACCAATTGCTTTATTATTCACAAAAAAATTGGTTATCAGCAGGCAGCAGAAAGACAAGACTCGCCAGGCCTTCCAGGAGGAGCTCAACGCACACCTCCTAGGTGTTCATTTTGTGCCAGGCCTGAGTCCATAAGTCAAGGACACTTTCCTGTCCCCACAAGCACAGAAGATGAGAGAAAAAAGGAATAGAGCAAGCATGGGAGGAAGGAGTACACTGTCTGCAAGAGAAGCACTCCTTAAAAGTGCCAGCAGTGCAATGTAGGCCTCTGCCTACAACTTGAAAGGAACTGCTTTCTGGTGTACCACTAGGGGCCAAAAACGCCTGGTCTTATTTAGAAAAAGAGACCCCCAAAAGCAAATTATTGGGACAGAGTTTGTATACTCGGTGTTGTTAAGTGTTTTATAGTTCAAACTTAAAATTGTAATTCTAAAGCTTTTTTTAATGTACATTTTGAATGCCTTATTTATTAAAAACCTGTCAAATTTCAATTTTGTTTGTTGTATTTTTCTGTTATTAATCCCCAATTACACACTTATAGTATACAGAAAGGCAAAACAACTACCAGATGTTGAAAGAAGTAGTCCTGAAAAAAGGGGCCAAAGCACATACTCGCAGCATACTTTATGAGACTTCTACAGCTAAAACAACAAAATAATTCCAGGCGGCATGCTTAAGATTATAGGGGTTAAAGGGTTAAACTTAAAAACACTGCAATTTTTAATTAAGAAACCAATGAGCAGTTCATTCTGAAAGACCTGCGTTTTTTTTTTTTCTCTGGTGAATATTTATCATTGCTCATTAATAAGACAAAAGTATTTTCTTTAATCCGATTACTCGATTAATCAATGTAATCGATAGATTGCTCAATTACTAAAATAATGAATAGCTGCAGCTCTAATATATTTATAAATATATATATGCTAGCCACTAGTTGGACTATTTGAATGAAGAATGGGAAACCCTTAAAACTGCATCTGCATTCACCACACATATGCATTGTTGTCCTCCAGCAGTGAGAGAGAGGTGGGAAAACAAGTCGTATCATAGTCTGAACTATAAACGAGCTGAAGGGGACAATAGTGATTCAGTACAGTGAGTTCACTTTAGCAGTCCATTAATAAAGATATTTTTCCTTCAGGTATTGAATAACGCATTAAGTGGTAATCACTTTAAATTAGGCAACTGGATTTTCAACAAATTTCATTACACTCACAGGCTCATATTAATCAAAAGAATCAGCTATTACAGCTTGTGACATAAGTGACAGTAAATCAAGAAAATAGTGAAAATTGAGATAGAGATAAAAATGAGACAGAGAGATAGAAGAGAGGAGGAGAGTGCAAATCAGCAGATTTCTGGCATTGCAGCCTAGGAGTCAGGCGAGTCTGAAATGCAAATTAACCCCAAATCTGTTTTCTGCTCTTCCTCTATGGAATCACAGCTTTCTGCCGTGCCAGCTACCTTACCTGTCAGTCCTCTCATAATTCACTCTTCATTCCTCCCTCTGATCATCCTTTTTTATTGTGCCTCTTTTCCTCTCTCTCCTTTTGCAGTCCTCATGTTTCCAATTTGGGTTAAACCCAGAAGTAGCAATGTTTTTTCTAGGTGGATATTTTATGCAGAGAGCAATAATAACTTGAAGAAAGTTGTGTTTTAAATTAATCAGAAGTATCTTTAAGTCTATTTTTACACTAATGCTAGCTGGCATATTTATTATCTCAGTATTATATTTGTATAGTATTTGTCACGGTTTGCGGGTGCAAGCCGTGTGGGAATTAATTAGGACCGGGCAGCGGCAGCTCAAGTGCAGGTGAGGATTTATTAACAATAAGGCAAATAAACAGAAATGGCGAGTGACACTAACAGGTAAACCTAAACTGGGAAAACTAACAAAGCAAACCAGAAACGAAGATGCAGGGAGGTCCGAGGAAACACACATGGAGAGACGCAGGGACATCGAGGGGAAACAACACAGACGAACCAGCAACTAACAGAGGCAGACACGAGGTTTAAATACACAGAAGGATAACGAGGGAATGAGACACAAAAGGAGGGCACAGCTGGGAGTAATCAGACCTGACGAGACAGGGGAAGAGTAAACTGAACACACTGAGATAAGACAGAGACTTTTAAAGTAAAACAGGAAACACATGCACGTAATGACACCGACTCAAAACGCAGACTAAACACAGGGATACACTGGTAGGAAAGAATGAACACTAACCGAGGAAGAACCAGAACCAAAATTACAATAATAGAAAACACAAAACGCTGGGTCAAAAGGACCCAGGATCATGACAGTATTCATATATTACTATTCTAAACTGCTCAAAATAACTTGAGGAACACTTAAATCTCACATGCAATCTTAATGAAGGAAACATTCATGATGAAAATCTTAACTATATTACACAATTTGTTCAGTGTAAAATCAAGTGCATGTAGCAAAGGTCAGTGGAAACCAAGATCATTAGCAGTCAACCACATTCTTTTCTACTGCCCAGATACTCAGTTCCCAAGATCTTTCAGCCTTTGTGTTCTATGCCTTCCAATCATTGTGGAAAAATGGCAGGAATGCATCATTAGAAAACATATATAGTGACTATGTGTTGCTTGTTGACTTGCGTGGAAGAAATAGTCATATTAGTCATATAATAGTCATATAGTCCTGTATTACTTAAAGGACTCTACAAGAGCGACCCCAAATAGCAGATGAAAGCTTTTTTATTTCTTTAAACAGCCAAAACATGTTCCCATTTAACTTCTATGAAAATCACTGTCTTCTTGCAAAAAAATGACAGATGAAAAAAAATAATAATATGTAATCTAATATATATAAAGGCAACACTAATTACATAAAAATGTATATATTGATATGAGCTTACTCTACAAATCTACCTATGAAGCTTTTTTTTCATCCTCCAAGGTCTCCAAGGTAAACTTGGTGTTAACCGTTGATGTTAACCATGAGCGAAATCTCTAAATATGTTCAAAACATCAACTGTCTTACTCATGAGCAGTAATAAAAATGCCCCTGTCATTCATTCTCTCTTTTTCTACGTTCTTTTGAAATATTTCTGCCCATGGTCTCTTGGAACCATGCCTTGAAATAATGAGGCCATAGTATCAAAAGTGTGAAACCTCTGTCTTTGTTTCTCTTTGTCTCGCCCTCTTGCTGTCTCTTCCTCATTTTTGCTTTGTTTGTAGGCTGTACTTTTTTTTTTATTATTCTGTGGTGTTATTGTTGTCACTGGCAGCCAACTCAGGGAGCTGAGAAAGGCCAAACAATGGTTTTGAAAAGGTTTCTGAAAGTGCTTCTTGAAAACGTCAGCCTAGGCTCTTATCTGCCTTATACCACCAAACAACACTGGTGCTTGTCAGTGCTTCATTCTTTACCCTAACATGCAACACAACCTGCCATTGGTTCCTGTAATACTCTCTCTCTGTCTATCTGTCTTTCGCCTCTACCTTTCATTTCTGTCTTATTTTGTTTTCCTTCCCTCTTGCTTGCTCTTTTTATCTTGCTCATGTCCTCCAGACTACCCCCCCTTTAATTTTTCTGACACTTATTGCTGTTGCCCCTCCGTTTGTCCCTCTGGTATTTCAGACCCTTTTTTTTCCCGGCGTCACCCATTCGCTTCTATTTTACCCTCTATTCTATTGTCTTGCTATTGCTATTGCTGTTTTTCTATTCTTTTTTTATCACCTTTATTTCCTTTTTTGGTTCTCCCATCTCTCTTTTCTGGTCTCAGTTTTATTACCTTAATGTCTGCCATGTATCATGTTTTACTTTTTTGTTTCTTAGCACTTGTGTCCTGGTATCATACACAAAACAGGCAACACTACTGATGTTATAGAATAGAATAGAATAGAATAGAATAGAATAGAATAGAATAACCCTGTATTGTCATTGTACACGTACAACAAAATTGTGGAATCATGTATACATCAGAAATAGATACAGCTTTGTTTGTTTGTCCCTGAAGTGCAACCTGAAACTACTTCTCATCAAGTCTGCCAAGATTTGGGAACTGGCAGTCCTTACACAGCTTGTTCCTGACAGATGGGTGGCATTTTGAAGTGGGAAAGCCATAGGATCCCTTAGTCAACTCTACTAATCATCAATAAAACATATTTTGGTGCGGGGAAAAAGAGTGAGAGTTCAGTAACCATTAGACATGTATTGTGTGTGTGCCTTAAATGAAAACAGGCTAATCTAACAGTTTATTTCATTCCTAATTGTAACCAGTGTGAAATTAAGCTGACCACAGTCAGTGTCTTTTGCACATATTCTAACTTATGCTGGGGTTTAAAAGATTGACTTTAGTAATCGGACCATGTTTCTTTGGATTTCAATTAATAAACCTTTTAATATTTTGCTCACAAAAATACCATTTAGTTAATTTCACCTGATTACTTTCTTTCTGTACATATCCACCACCTTTAATGGAATACAAAAGAGAAAAATAAAGAGATCACAGTTTTTGACCTGCAGTGGTCAATGTGAGCAGTTTAGTTTGTAATATAAAATCCTAAGGAGTTTTGAAAAAAACAGATATCCATCTTCAAGGCACTGATCAGGCATGTGCCTGAGATTGCATTAAATCACATTCAGTGTAAATATTTGGCCTGAAATTTGTATTCAAATAAATAAAAATCAAATCAAATGACAAAAAAAAAAAAATTGCATGTATGTGGATGGATGTCACTGACTATTTATCTTAGATTCAACCTTCCAGTTACACCTGAATGGGATCTCCAGCTCCCACGACCAGCATGGTGCCACTGTGAGTGCACTGAACAGCAGGTGAGTGCTCAGTGGAGGGTTGCGTTACTTCAGCTGCTTTTCAACAGACTTTCAACAATTTCTGAGTATGACATTACTGAGCATATTCAATTTTTAGAACAACAAGACAATTTTAACAATTTCTCTGTCTGTCTCAATAACATGTGATGTGGTATGATGTGACCCTAAGCCTGTATGACATTGTCGTCAAGCCTGCATGTGTTAAAGACTTTCAGCTCTTTTTGGAAAAACGAGTAAAAAAGTAATATGAAAATCAGAGATTATCTGCTGCTTGGATAGTATACATTGGACGCATGTTCCTAAATTTTATTTATTAACAAAAGCCTATTAAAAGTTTCACTTGTTTGTCAGTTTTACTTAATGCCTTGTAGTTTAGAAGCATTTGCTGCAGAGAGAGGTTTGAGCGTCAGAGAAGCCTAATTGTGACAAGAATGTGCTCATTTTGCAGTCTCACAAATACATCTTTTATATTTTTTTCTGTGCTTGCTATAGTGAAATATCATTTTGCACTAAACATCACTCATTGCTCCCTTTCACTCTCTACTTATCACCTTGTTCTGCATCTCCCCATGGGCTTTGTACCATTCTCTTAATCTTTTCTCATTGCACCAATGCCCTTCTTGCTCGACATCATAGCCTTTTTTCCCACCCATCTCCCCGTCTCCCACCTCTATGTCTGTCCCTTTCTCACTTTGCTCTTTGGATGCTTTACTTACATGATGAATTATCACTTGTCACTTTCCCGTCTCATTTCTATTTCATTCCCTTCTGTGTCTCCAACGTTCTTTTACAATCATTCCTTAATCTCACTCTCTTTTCTCACCTTATACCCTTTTTCCTCTGTCCTAGACTCAACAGAAAATTGATTGCTTGTTCTAATACCCACATAAATCTACCAACCACAGGTTGTGGCCACACAGCTCATTTTGTAGGAAGCCATACTGTCTGGATTATATTTGTGGCAACATTTTTCTACTGTAAGAAGTGACTCATTTCAGTGAGACAGCGGAGGTGGGGTTTACATCCTGAGCCCTATGTGTGACTAATGACCTATTTAGTTCGAAGGACTCGTTCTTGCTGTCTTTTATTGTGTCTTCCTTGTACCTTTCTGGGGTGTTTTATGTCTCATTTCTCTTTTTATTGTTACACAGTCTCTTTTTGTGGCGTCTTCGACTGTTTCCACTTCTGCACTTGCCTTTTTCTCACCGTCTCCATTTTTTACTGCATGTTTTCTCATCTTTCCCCTTCGCTCCTTCTCTGTTTCACTTACTGCCAGCTTCTTTCTCCATTTCCATCTTTTCTGCTATCTCACCAAATTTGTCTTTTCCCGACTCATCTCTGCCTCTGTTGCTTCACTCCCATTTCTCCTTCTCTCTTCTTCTCCTCATCTCTCGCTCTCTCATGCTTTTCTCTCCCTGCTGGAGGTATAAATAGGACTCCTAATAAAGTGCTAATTAATCTCTGGTGACAAAATCAAAGAAAGCACATCTGCATTGCTGAGAGGCGCGACGGAGGGAGAGAGGGGGAAAGGAAAGGGGATAGACAGGAAGGAGGGGCAAGGCAGGAGAAAGGAGAGAAAACATGCTAATGAGAAATTAGATGTGGAAAGAATTAGAATACAAGGTGAGAGATCGAGAAACAGACTTAGGCTTTCAAGGTTTAGAACATCTTTTGGGAAGTTATAATTTAATCATGTAAATATAATATACAGCCTTGAGAATTTGAACTTCTGTATTCTTTGAAACAGGAAAAACCAGCATGTGTGTTTCTTTGTGTTTCTCAAATCAGGTTGGTATACCCAACTTTATGCAGAATCATTTTTGTTGACTGTTTAAGTGATAATCTAACTAAATCCTAAACTTTACCCTAAATTTTTTTGACTGCGTTAAGTCTATATGGCAAATGTCAACACATCACAGTCAGCAGGATGAAATATATAGAAATATAACTGCTGACAAAATAAATGATGATAGCATTGGCAGTGAGAGACAGAATGAGGTAATATGTTAGAGCACAGGGGGTGCAATTATTTTAAAAGAGATGCAAATGGTGAGAAGATACTTCCCAGACCAGTCACTGAACGATATGTTGGAAGTGACAGAGAACATTCAGAGCCGTCACAAGGATTTTTAAAAGGATGCAAAACGTGCAGCATAATTTGGAGACACATGACTCATCTATAGTTCAACTTTCATTTAGATTCAGCAAGCTAGCAACTCAGTATGGTCGTCAATCAGACAATTCTTGTAACTGTGCAATTTAAGTTCACATCCTAACCATGTCTAGTCATCATATTTCTATTGTCCTTTCATTGCCTTAATGCATTCTAGTACTTGGCACAACATATTGTATTACTCATATTATATCAGAGCAATGAAAAAATGTCTATCACCAAGGGCTAAAAAAATTCATATCTTATACACCTCATGTACTTGCAAAAAAAACCCTCCAATGACTTTAACTTAAAAAATACATTATTGCAGCTCTTATAAATATATATATGTATATGTTTGTATTACTACCAAAACTCACTAACAGTCAACCACCTATGTCATTGTCATGTGTATTGACATATTAAAGGAAAAAAAAGTGTCAGCCACCACAAACCACCAGGACATGTTCAACACTGTTCTTGAAAAGATTTGGATATTTGGGTTAGGGTTTTGCTGTGACAGTCTGTTTCATTAAAAAGAAAGGTAACTACAGATAATACAAAGATAAACTTCATCATATAGTGAAATATACTGAGATATACTGAGAGGAGTATCCTCTTCCAGGATGATTTAGCATCACGTGATCTCAACTCAAACAATTAGCTTTTGGAGATTTTTAATCTATTTCACTATATGATGAAGTTTAACTTTGTATTATCTGTAGTTACCTTTCTTTTTAATGAAACAGACTGTCACAGCAAAATGACGTTAAAATAATAACAGAGCCAAAGTTTGCATTGAACCCTTTCAACTCTTTTAACTAGCAAATTTCCTGTGAAAAAACAAATAAAACCAATAAAACTTTTAACTAAAGCAGTTCACATAAGATAAGATGGCCTTTATTAGTCCCACAGGTGGGAAATTTGACCCAATTTTACAGTGTAGGTTGACATTGCCTGTCCAGCTCTTGTGATTTGTAAACTTAAATAACACTATGTGCATATAATCATAAAATAATCATAATGCAAATAGTATACATCAACCAATATACACTAAGAACACGTTCATCCGAGTGTGCAAAACTTTGCAGCTTTCGTTTTTGCTTGTTTTAAAGGCTCTCTAAGCATGAAACTGACTTTTCTCCTTCAGGATGAAGTCATGTACAATCAGTTGGTCTGTCCTTAAAAAAGGGTGAATGGGCAAAGTGAATAATTGAGACATTTCTAGGGAGCTTATATATTTTGCTGCACAACTCTGTCACTTTCTGATGTTAGAAAAACAAAAACCTACCGTAACTCAGCCACCGCCGGGCTTTTGCGCAGGCCTGATAAATGTGGAGGCTTAAGTCAGGCTGGACAAATATAAGAAAAAAGACTATTTAAAACCTCATTTAAAGATTGAAACAGATGACCCACTGTGATGACACTACAAGGACAAAAAGGCAAAAAGAAAAAATGGCCTAATGTACTCATTTTATTTCTGTTCTTTCTACATATTATAAAAGAAAAATATAAATCCTGTAATTGTTTTGACTAAGGATATAAAAAAAATGATTATTGTTTATTTGCAAAACGGACTATTTGAGAATAGATTTAGTAGGGAATTAGTAGAGAATAACACATGGCACTTTTATATATTCAAAAAATCAAGTGGACATATTCTTGGACATTTTTTGTTTCATTATTTAAAAATTGAAGATTTCTTTAAACACTGTTTCCCATTTCTCTTATATATAAAGAATAGAAGGTCTTTAAAAGTGTGATATATTTCCCTTTGGAACTTGCAGATATCCTGAGCAAACTTGGAGAAAAGTCAGGCGCGCTTGAAGTTCCCAGCCGACAGGCAACTTATCAGCAAAATAACCATTAGCTATCTGAAGAAATGATAATCAGTTTTCAAAGCTACAATTGTCCTTAGTTAGTTAGTCCCCGAAGATCATTGTGTAATGGGCGTGATGTGACTTCACAGGCAAACCTGAATTACGAGTCAGCAGTGAGACATTCTGGAGGAAAGAAATAACAGACAACCTGTAGCCCCTGCAGCACTACAACGCTGAGCTACATTGTGGACAAACACCAGATTTTGCATCAACAACTAGAGGGTCTTGGTTTTTTGAGAGTGAACAAAGGAACAGTTCTTACTTGGAGCAATATAGAAAGTGCCAGAGAAATAGGTTCCATGTTTTGGCAGAGATGCATCTTGCTAACCCACGACAACACAGAGGAGATGATAATCTGATTTTTTTTTTTAATCCTGCCAGACAGGACAGCTCTGAATGCACTGTTGTGCCAAACCTGTCTATAATAATAATGATCTGATTTTAATTCAGATCTCTGAGCTACAAACAGGAAAAAAAAATATAAATGTTAATGGTTTTATATGTTTAAACTATTGTATTATACTTATTGATGTTTTATTAAAGAACATATGTAAGTTAAAGTGTCCTGTAAACAGCAGATGCTTGAGTCCTATAGAGCATATGTTACAAAGCATACTTTTTCAACAAGATTTTTTTAGTGTTTTCTTTTATGGTTCAGTTAAAAAAATAAGTAAATAAATAAAAACAAACAAATTATAGCCAATTAGGAACAAAAACACGCAGTGGTACTTTGCTCATATTCTTGCTGTACTATTGTGAAAAAAATAAATAAGAATATTATGTCAGTTTTCAAACAATGAAAAAGCCTTTGGCAGTGCTGGTAATGAAACACTGTTTCATTAGAATGTAGCTGAATAAAATCTTTAATGGGGGAGACTTTAAAACAGGAGGAGTTGTTTACCAACTAATGAGGCAACTGAACAATTTAAACTTTATGATACCCTTTTTTCAAATACTGATTATTGGCCCATTATGTTACTCTAGAAATTCTAGTTAAAGTAATATCCAATTTAAACTTTCAGCTGTTGTCCAGTTTAAATCTTGCATGGGGCACAGATCTTATGTAAGGTTTAGCAGACGGAATTTAATTTTACATGCCTGCCTAGCTTTGAACAATGGCATGCGTCACTGATCTTTATTACTGATTTTTTCCAAACTGCTGGAGAGCATCTATCTAATTTAGTCATAGTGTATCTAACTTCACAATATTAATATGTGCAATCCTAATCTGTTAAATCTGGAGTATTTCATTTATTGTACTCTTTAAACTGTAGATATTGTGAGTGTGGAAGGCAGTTTAGACTGCTGACTGAGGAAACCGCTGCAGTAAAATATCAGATTTGTTTGCTATAAGTGTCACAGGCTAAACTCTGTTTTAGTTTAGATTAAAAAATAGGGAATATGATAATTTATATTTAAAATTGCGGTGCAGTAAAGCAACTTCGTCTTTCACTTCCGCTGGGTATTCAGATTGTTATTATTGTCATAATAACCCCAGGGTGAGGTGCAGTGCGCCCTGACAGACCAATAGGCGGCGTTTTGTCCCCATTTGCTTCCCTTTCCACTGCGTTTTCAGACTTCACTTCAAAGCATTAGATTTCCAAATTCATAAATAAATCAGCAGTAGAGGGAGAAAAAAGAAGGGAAAAAAACTGCATATCCCTCTCCTACCAACACAGACAGAAACGACTGGAGGAGCGTCACATGCACACGACTGAACCAACGATAGAAATCCCTGACAGACGTAATAATATTGCTGCATCGGTGCAAAAACTGAAAAAAGGAGCACTAGAAAACATCCCAGGAGGCCACTTTAAAACGAACTTTCAGTGCCACGCTGCATGAGGTGACCAATGAAGATCAAAGAAATATTATCCAAGCTTCAAACCCATCAAGTTAAAGTCCCTTGAAACTCAACACCGACTTACAGAATCTTAGAAATACTGCATTAGATCGATGAGAGCAAAATAAATAAATTAAAAAGGCTATAATAAGTGTATTATCATATCATCATATCTCAAAATTGATAACTATATCTATCGTAATGCTCCATCTGTTAGCGAGAAGTGACACGATGAATAAATAACTAACTTTAAATTAATTTTGTTTCTATCTTTCTATGATCGATACAAATAGGCTACAAAAAATACACAGCGAACCATTTACTATCACGAAGATCGAGATACCAAACTGTAAATTTATCGGTATGCTCAACAATTAAAGTCGGGTCACTTATTTGCTCATGTTTGTGGGAGGTGGAGGGTTGTTTTTAGATGTGATGACTTAATCTAACCAGTAACCCACAAGGCTTTCTCTCGGATTTAAAAATATTAATAATGACTGAATTCTATATGTTTCCTGTCTATGATAGCCGATAAAGGAACCACTAACGCCCATATAAAGTGAGAAATATGTGCCCAGTAGGGGGAATATTGTGCTACTTGCATCAAGCAGCCTACAAGTCAGAGCAATCAAAATGTGATCGATGGCAACGGACGTGCGACGACAAAGTAGCCCCGGGCGGTCTGGGTTCTTCAAGTTTGCAGAATGCGCAGAAGAGTGAACAAAAAGTCAAGCAATGAAGAGAAATGAAATAAATATATATATCATTTTTTACCTTTTTGCAGCAGCCTTCTCTTTAATATAGCCTGAAGAAAAAGCATTTTTCCCCACACCGGTTCCAGACTGGATGGGTAATTCTCTCCTCATGGAAGAGCGGAGGAGGAAGAGGAAGAGGGAGGCAGAACTTCAGTCTGCATGCACTCCCTCCTGCTCGCTCTCTTTTTCTTATCCTCCCCCTCTATCTCAAAGGGACCCCCCTCCCTGTTGACACCAGCTGAACTGTAGGCAGTGCGCGTGTTTTTAAATACTCCGCAGAAGAGAGGGGGGAATTAAGAAGCCCTATCAATAATCGACTTTAATCAGGAGTGTTCTCACTCTGGTGCTTCTACCCTGGTTCTGTTCTGACAGAGCTCATCCGTGTTTTCCCATGTTCTCCTCCTCGTTTTCTTTATGCACTAATTTAATTACAGCATTCTCTCTATCTTCTCCTCTCCCTCTCTCAGTTTCTTTCCTGATTATGCAAAAAAATCGTAGCTCAAAGCCTTCGGGACTTTTGATGTCCTAGTTTTTTTTTTCTTCTTCTTCTTCTTCTTCTTCTTCTTTTTTCCACCCAAAGTGTGTGTCTAGTGGACTTGTATGTATAGCGAGTTTCTGTGTGTGTGTGTGTGTGTGTGTGTGTGTGTGTGTGTGTGCAAGAGAGAGGTGCCATGAAAAGTGTGGCCAAAAGATGAAAGCTTCTGCCACTGGAACCCACCACATCATGACTTATTTCTCGGCTCCCCTGTCGTCGGTGATCACAAGTTGGCCAGTGTCGCCTGAAGTGAAATGAAACCGAGAAACACTCTGTCCCTCTATACACAAATCTGCCCTATGTGTCCTTCTATATCATCGTGTTCAGCTTTTCACTTAGAGCAGAACAACATCCTGCGTGGAACCAGTACAGCAGGACCGCAGCCAAGTTTTGTGTACACTTGCCATCGAAATCACACCTGAAAGTACAAATTTGAGTATTGTGAACAGGTTGTTTTAGCTGAGGATGAATATATTTTCAAAATCGAGTTCTAAATCTGAATTAGAACAATATTCAGTGAATGAAAACATAAATGCTTGAGTGTAAACCTGTAGCTTAATTGTGAAGATATTTTATCCACCTTTATTTCATGTATAGAAGCTGCAACACCCCTTTTACAAAATCTTAAGGGTGTAACAGGTTTAAAGACCTGCAAACATTTGAACACTTCCTCACTATCCTAAATGTGAGAGTCAGCAATTTATCTTACCCTCTGTGTCCATGTGTTTTAAAACACATACTGTATTGCCCCAAATGCTTATATTTCACACAACAGTGGAGTTTTCAAGATAACTTGCAATGAGGGATCGCAGGGATAGCTCAGTAGTAGGTGTTCGCCCCATGACTGGAAGGTCGGAGGTTCAAATCCACCAAATGGCTACCCCGAGGTACCCTTGAGCAAGGTACTGTCTCTACACACTGCTCCCTGGGCACTGGATTGGTAGCTGCCCACTGCTTCACTGAGTGAATGGATTAATTACATAATCCGTAATCTATACATTATTATGTATAGTTTACTGAGATTATGGTTCTAATGTGCACTGTATCCCCTTATGTATACACAGAAAAAAATAAAATACATGTATATTTTATGGTTTTAGACTCACACCTGCAGAGGAGACAACAGAACCTACAACAACTTGCACAGCTGCGTTCAATCTCTGAGCCAGTCTTTCTGTGAGGCACAAGTTGATCTAGCTTTGACACACAAAGTGACAGTTAAAACATGGGCTGACAAACAGTTTGTGCATCTAGTTTACACCAATCTGCTGTTTCTGCGAGCAAACCACAGAGAAGTATATTAATATGCGAAATGAGACACTGTGCCACCAAAAAATGTTAGCAGCTTGGAAAAGTCTGGGATTTGAGAACAAAGAAACAAAGTCAGCTGAATAGATTAGACATACGCTTAAAACTTGGTACTGTTTGTCTACAGTCAGAAGGTGACATCAGCTTTTTTTTTTCACTTTGGTGTCACAAAGGGCTGAAACCTTTATATTCCAACACATACTGTACATTTAGCAGAAGGTAATAAGACAATAAGTCCTCACACACAATAGACCCACTGTGTCTCTTTTTAAATTTCTTTACTCAAAAGTTAAAAAGTCTTGAGTCCACAAGAGCTTACAGTGGTGAACCTGGACAATCAGTAAGTACTGTATAGCTCTGTTGTAATTTCTGTGTACAATTCTGTCATTGAGCTCACAATAAAGCACATTTATTAAATGCAGTTAAGCAGAACTCTAGAAAAAAGGAAAATCCTCCAAGCAGTTAGATAACAAAAATCTACTGTGCCACCACAATGCTGCCAAACAGGACATTGATTAACCAAGCAAATATTAAGCAAGTCAAATGAAAGCGCATAAATAAAACTATAGTCGACAGGCTTCTGCATCTCATACATGGAGGCACAGTCACACTTGTCCAAAAACTGTCACAAAGAAAAGTTTTACAAGTTTCCGTCTTAGGAAGGAATCCTTTCATCTTTTCATATGTCAAGAGGATTCGTCAGATTGTTTTGATGAGATATACAGAAATGCATGAGTGACCGTCTATAAAAAAATAAGATGTGTTAAAGGAATATAGATCCTTGGCTGCAAAATGGTAAAAGGCTTCAGATCCTCTGCAAAATGTTAAACAGTATTTCTACAACAATGAGCCGAGAGAAGCACAGATGTTGTTATACTGCCACTGGTTCTAACTGGTTCCAAATACTAGAACAATGAATGCAGCCTACTGTTATATCATTCAGGTGTGAGAAGTGAAAGTGGAAATTTGTGGAAAATTCTTTCTTTGTGCCACAGAAATAATGAAGAGCAGATACAGAAAGTGCCATCCATCCATCCATTCGCTTCCGCTTATCCTTTCCAGGGTCGCGGGGGGCGCTGGAGCCTATCCCAGCTGTCATAGGGCGAGAGGCAGGGTACACCCTGGACAGGTCGCCAGTCTGTCGCAGGGCCAACACACAGGGACAGACAACCATTCACGCTCACATTCACTCACACATTCACACCTAGTGACAATTTGGATTATCCAATTAACCTATCCCCTCAAACTGCATGTCTTTGGACGGTGGGAGGAAGCCGGAGTACCCGGAGGGAACCCACGCAAACACAGGGAGAACATGCAAACTCCACACAGAAAGACCCCGGCCTGATGGTGGAATTGAACTCAGGACCTTCTTGCTGTGCGGCAACAGTGCTAACCACCGTGCCACCATGCTGCTATTATGGCACAGAAAGTGCCATAATATCAAAATGGCACAGACAGAAGTGAGAGCGTGGAGGCTGGTAAGCAACAAGGTTCTTAGAAGAGACCCCAGTCAGTAGTTGATTGAAATAACATTTAAACTGCTACCAAACACATGAATAAGGACATCTAAACAATACAGTAAGTTTTAACAAAACATTTATATGCTTCACATAGTTGCAGTGATGTTGCATTAAGTTACATTAGACTGCCAGCATAACAACAGACATTAATGTTGCTGTGTCCATCCCCTGCAGTCTGAGCATATTTTTGGCAGATTGACTAAATGGGAGAATTTTAAAAATCATCACTTATTCATCCAGTATGATGCAATAATTTCATTTAGTCATCAGTGTATAGATAGCTCTTGGTTTTTTTTCCATTTCAGTTTTTTTTTTTTTTTTTTTTTTTTTTAACTTGCAGTGACACTGTACCCAGGAAAGGAGTCAGAAAAGGTTTTGCTGTCTGAGGGGGAAAGTCTTTTCATCTTTTCCTTGGTTAACAGTGAATCATCTGACATGAGAGGTCCTTCGAGAGACAAAGAAAAGATGTAAAAGTCTCCTGGTGCTTGCACTTGCTGTACTTTTTTTTTATATCTCTCATCCACAAGCACAGTGCATGACCTAAAACTTCATACTAAAAACTATCAGTTTTTACAGAAACCCAGCATATTTTAGCAATGGTTTAATCCAAGATTTGACCAGAAGAACTGTGATCTAAACTTACTTTTATAAGGCATGTACTACCAAGTGAGGACTTTAATGGCTTAAAGAGGTATGGTGAACATAAAGCCAGTATTCAGTGTCAAAAGGTGGCTCTCTTTTTACCTGGTTAGCTCACAATAGGAATTTATGCTTAACACATAATGTGGTCTGGACCAAGTTACGTTAAGAGTTTTGGATTAATATTAATATAATTTATCCTCTGAAGGAATGTGTTTTATACATGCAGCCTACAGAGACACACTGTATCTTACTAATACCAACCAAGAAAGCTATACAGTAAAGGTATATTCACAGAAATATGTATGCATTGGTTATGTAGGAAACTGATTTCACTTTTATCTGGACATAAGCTTAACTGATCATTAGGCTTTGGTTGCGTGTCAGACAAACACACATATTTTATAATGTATCAGTTTTAAGGTTTCGGGGTACTAATATGCAGCTGTCTCCAGTACTGAGGGATAAACTAAATATATTTACTTGTGAACTGAAAATGTTCTCCCAGCATCTTGCCTTATTTACAGCACAAAAAAATACAATTTGCCAAACATTTTTTATAGCCTACTTTTTCACCATTTCTTTAATAGTTCTTACTACGTACTTCACTTTCTGACTAACATAGGCAGAGACAAAGTTCACTCACACATACCTATTATTTCTGTCTGGGGGTTTTCAGTTTTGTTAAGCTGTTTTAACTTGTGTTCCCCATAAAGGCTGTGCAGACCACATGAACTTATGCTAAAACATGGGCACTTCTCCTACTTCTCATATTAGGGAAATACAGATGAGCAGAAAAACACATGTACATACAAAAAACAACAATACAAAATATCCATATCTCTAATAATTTTTAAAAAACTGTCATATTTTATTTTTTCACTCCCCATGGGCTCTCTTTTTGCATTCAGACATCACTGTTCAGTCAGATAACTCACATTTGAAACGATTTATTACAAGAGAATATATTTAGAACCTGGCATCTAGTTTCTGAGCTCATCCTTCCACACATATATGTTACATATAGAAGTTGGGGAATGATGGGTAAGGATTCCTCCCTGGAGCCTAGAGATGGAGTGGTGGAAATGGTTGAGGAATAGAAACAACAGGAAGCGATGCAACAGCAGTGACACTGACATGCCAGAGGGAGAGATGGGAAATTTTGCAGCATAAATAGACCATAAAATTGTTAGGGTGTGTTTGATACAAGGAGAAATGCATATTACACATGTAGGATAGAGTAGGTTACATTTAGGTAGCTAGTTCACAGGACTGACTGTATTTGTGAAGTAGTATAGCACAAAATCAATAACGCTGTCCAAATATATGCATGTCGATCTGCTCATTCATCCTTGTCAAAACATTTAGTCTACAGCACCCACAATGCAACTCAAAGCTTGACAAATTAAAGATTTTGCTGTGTATTATTTTTAGCATTCAAACATATTTTAGTAGAATAAACTCAAGGTGACATAACTTCATCAGCTCCCCTTAGACGTATAGAAAAGGCAGCGTGAGTTAGCGTGTTTCTGTAACAACTATATCAAAATGTGTAATTAGATACAAACCCATACAGATCAAATGTCCTGTTTTGCATTTTAGACTATACCTTAGTTTCAGTGACAAGGCTCATTTACTCTTTTGGATTAATTTCCCACATCTTTGGATGGTTGAAACACAAACTCATGCACACACCTTCTGTCTTTCTCCATTATAATCAGCCTTTAGACTAGAGAAGACTAAGAGGCCAGCTAAACTGTCAAGATGCAGCATCAGCCATGCCCAGAATATTATTTCCAATATATTCTATCATCATGGCAATCATCAACACACATCATACATTGTGAATAAGAAAAATATAGCAGATAAGATTATAAATAAATAATGCTACAATATGACAGCATTATTATTATTTTATTTATTTTTTGACCGTCGAGTCATTACCATTGAAACAGTCACTGATTAAAGCCAGTTTTTAAACTTTTAACAATCTGTCAAAGTTTCCGTTTGTGTCATGGCAACATTTTCTGCCACACAGGGATATTTTTTTAGGCTATCATACCACTGACCCAATTTTCTGAGACAAGGCTCTAACTCAGTTTGATATGGCTAAAACATCAGATCCAAGATGATATATAAAACAAGTGCTCCTCATGTTTATTTCATCCAGTCGAACACTTTTGTCTTTCCTCAAGGTTTTTCACACCAAGACAAAGTGAATAAGCCTTATGTAAATGCAAACATTTGCAAAGAAACACAGGCTGCTGTGAGAGTTGGTCTAAAATTGTTTCCTATAGTTTACTTTTTACATTACATGCAATTGATGTTACAGAAAATATGCATTAAAAATTGATGCAAAAGGACAAAAGATGTGAGATATGTGGCTTTTTAGCTGTTGTATGTTCTACAGTAGCTTGCATCAGCCAGTCTATAAAGTCTTCCGTTTCTGCTTTTTGGGGTCAGTCAGGCTTTGATATAATATATAATTCTTGCTGAGGATGAAAGTTATGCATGTCTTTCTTATGTGAGCAGGAGCTGAATCAGATAAAGTTACAGCTGTAAACCAATGGCATATAAGTTACTAACCTTTAGTCTGCATGAACCACTGCTCTTAGATTTACTAATTCTGCAATTTGACTTTAGTGACACTTGGATTTATCCTCTTCACCTAATGGATTCTTAACCTTTACAGGATTGCATAAAGGCTTTGGTCTTTACAGTGTCAGTGAACTTCGTGTTGGCTGCCTTTACCTTTGATGGTGAACAAGTGCTGAACTCTTACTGTTAACTGAACTGTTACTGTTTTTGTACCGATTGAATCACACAGGACCATGAGTCATAACATGATTCAGAATAAGTGAGCAGCTGATGTGGAGGCAGTATTTTCTTTTCTTTTACACTTGCAAAGGTGCAAAGTTAACCTATTAGAACATCCTCTGGACTTTCAGTATCTGTAGTATTTCTGCACAATGTAATCCAGTATGTCTTCATATGGTTTTATATCACCTCGCATACCCTGTCATTTTTCCCCATCAACCTTAGAGGTTTTTATAGCATGATGAATTCAAACTGAATCTAGCCACAGAACAGCTTCTTTTCCTCAAGCTTGAGCTAGATTGATTAACTCTGTCCCACCTGGTATGTCGGGTTGATTAAATCGAATGGCAGCTTCTATTGGAGATAGCAGTTGACAGGAGCAAAGTGTTTATCACGCACACGCACACACACACACACACACACACACACACACACAAAGAGTTAAGGTAAATAGAACTAACTTATACTGACAGGTCCCAGCTACTGACAACTTCCTGTACAGCCACTCAGTCTGGCAGGAGTTTAATTTTATTCGACAATCAAGAACCCCTGGTGTAATCTAACAGGACAAGTGGGACTAAAGTCATAATCTAATTGGGCAGCTTCTCCTGATAGGCTGGAATGGCATTTCTGAAACATGCTGGAGGGATGTTTTTTAAACACTTATTCTATAGGTCAAATAATAATAATAACTTTTGCTTATTACACACTGCTCAGAAAAAAAGAAAAAAAAGGCATACTTTTTATTCAAAGTATAGCTTCAAATCAGTTACATTTCTGGGATATTGATCTGGTCAGTTAAGTAGCAGAGGGGTTAGTTGATCAGTTTCAGCTGCTTTAGTGTTGATTTTTTCACTAGTTTTGCATTTGGCTGGAGTCAGTGTCACTACTGGTAGCCTGTAGTGATACTTAGGACAGTAGTCCAGATCCTCCAGGATCAAAGATCAAAACATGCAAGGATGTTTGCCATGTCTCCCAGCACAATCTCAAGAAATGTGTTTTCAAAGTGATCCTTTGAGCAGTGTATAATATTATACTTCAGTATATTTCTAACTAATTAGACTGCTCATTCTTGTATACTTTCGGTAAAGGTATCATTTGTTTTGGACTCAACTTAAAAGAAAGGCAGATGTGAAATGGAAAAGTGAGATCAGAGGTCAAGTGTGACATGGTATTTAGATGCAAACTATAATGCGATGTTTAGAGTCCTTATATACCAGTGTTGTTTCCTAAATGTTGGCAATAAAAACAAAGGGTGTAGAATTTTAAGCATAGTTTTAAAGATAAAAGACATTTTATGAAAGTTTAACCTTATTTTAACTTTAAAGATGAAGTCAGAGGTACAAAGTACATGATATTTAAAATCCCCATATATATTTCCATATATGCCTGTATGTTGTGAATACAAACAGTGGCAATGAAAAACAGTTTTAAATAGTTCTGTATAGCTTTATTGTCACTTTTTGCCAATTTTCAACTGATAAATCATTAAATTGACCTTAAAGGCCTTGTTGGATGTAAAGCAAATTTTAATGGATTTTTAACATGACCCAGTTATACACCCCTGCAAAGTTTTTTTTATTTCAGAATGCTATCGTGTTCACATACAAAATAGCATGCAAGCACACAAATGCTTCCAAAAACATGACCTCCTTGGCAGAGGTAATGATAATGTATGTTCCTTCTTTTCCCTTTTGCAATCATGAGCCTTTAAACAGCTTTTGTAAACAACTTTGATTTTGCATGCATCCCATATGGTAGGCAGTATTGGCTGATTGTATGGTTTTCACATACGTTAAAAATTTTTATTTATCAATTTTCCACATTTTCTTGATGACGATGGAGGATGAACTCTCTGTGGAAGCAAACAGTCCTCCACAATTGCAATGTAACTGCAAATAACAAGTGGTTTAAGCAAGAGGTTTACCACCAGTGTGGATGATTGTATAAATTATTTTCTTTAAAAACCAACAATTTTAAGATTTTTCCTTCTGCACTATGTAGAAGGGGACAGTTTATGAAATATTCCTTTTGCTATAGACAAGGCAATCTATGTCCTTACTGGCACTCAGTTTGAAACTGGATGTGAAGTGGGAAATCATCCAATATGAAAGTAATTTCGATATTTAGTTAGCTCCAACTTTAAGCAATACTTTGACTCTGGAGTATTATCTATTCTACAGATATTAACCTGACCAGAAGTGAAGCATTGTGTTTTGGCTGTGTATGACAGGGATGCTCAACGCCAATGTTTTGTGAATTAAATTTGTTTCATTTACAAAAATGTAACATACCTCTGAAATAATATCTTTATGCCAATTCTGGATGTAGGTCAGATGTCCTCCTTTACCCCTTCACTCACAGCTTTATACATATTCTAACCAATTTCTATTCCAGCTAAAGAGTTGTATATTAGCAAGTCCCAGTGACGGCACATCATACTGAAAATCTCAAAGACACTGATGGACAGATTGGGTGATACAAAGTTCGTCTTCGCTTCAACATCAGCCCTCAAAGGCTCTAAAGACCACATGCTGCCTTTAAACAGCTACTGTAACATCTAAAAGATGTTAGAGCTGCAGCAAAAACTTCAGAAGACTGTGATTAACTCACAGAGTACATAAAAGATTAAAGACGTTAAATTATTCTTTCCTTGACTATTTTTTTATGTTCTTTGTGTTTCTCTTTCTCCATTTTTCTCCGACCATTATCTTTTTCCTTTTTTGATTGGTTTTGAGCTGGACATAATCCCCCACGCTATTCAAAATGGGCAAAATTACATCAATTTTGCCGGGAAATCTGTATTTTAGAGAAATTAGAATTGTTATTGTCTGTTAACTAGAAAGGATTCCAGTGACATGTGTCTAAAAAGTCAAAGTTTAACAAAAAAAAAAAGTTACATGTTGAGAGATTTCCGCTGTCTACCCATGTGAATAATGGATTAAAGATTTGCTGACTTAAAGGTGTGCTGCTGAAGAGATGAGTACTCTGAATCCAGTTATTCTGCAGCATATCAAATCTCCTATCAGGCCATGGCAGGGACACATGAATAATTTGAATAATTTTTCTTCGCCTGTTCTGATTTTAATCTACTTTTTCTTCTGCCCATTTCTTGCCTCTGTTTCAAGATACAAATACATACACGTGTCAAATTTAATCATAAAATGTTAAAAAATACAAAATAATAAAGATGGTAAATAAAATAATAATTCAAAAACAATAATAAAAGTAATAATAAGATGTACTTATTCCAGATTATTTTGTTATGTTAAAAGAAGTCAGTAAGTATTAATGAAGTATCATCAGAAGTTATAGCACAGTGTACGAAAGATTTCTGTTTATATACACAGAAAATAAAAGAGTTGTATCATTTCCCTGGATTCTTGATTATGTCTTGATATTGGTGTGTGTATAAAAAGTGACTTTATTTCTCCTGCTATGCATATGTATACATTTTCTGCTATTCATATGTTTAATGAAAAATTAATACTTGCATGCATGCAGGAAAAGTTCTGCCACAGTTAATAATGATACCATAGATGAAGGCACACACACCAATTTGCCTACACATAAACATAAAAAATTCATAGTGAGTTCTGTTAGACCTAATTAGCATCATGGACACGCACTCAATAGATATTCCACAGTTAATGAAGCATTCTGGATGTGGTACATGGGGCTCTTAATTTGAGATTTTATTTGAATAAAAAGCAAACAAAAAGTGTTATAAAATATAATAACCTGCAAAATGATTTTGTTTCACTGTTGATTTATATTTTTTTAGAAAAATTCTGGCTGACATGCTGCATTACATGCACCTTCAGGTTTTTCTTTTCCTTTTATCTGGTGTCCACAGCATCAAAGAATCTATTCTCCTGTTGTTGTTGAGAAACTCCAGTTTAATGCCTCTGTGCTGTCCTTCAGTCCAGCATTGCCCAACTTTCCCAGTGGCCTGTGGGATCCCCAGGTAGTTGTAGCTGTCCTCAATGTCTGCAATGTTGCCTTTTGGTAGTGCAATTCCCTCAGTTTCGACTATCTTCCTCCTCTTTGTTACCATCCGAAAACACTTCTCCAGTTCGAATGACATTCCGATGTTATTGCTGTAGATCCTTGTGGTGTGGATCAGTGAATCGATGTCTTGTTCACACTTGGCATACAGCTTGATGTCATCCATGTAGAGGAGGTGGCTGACGATTGCTCTATTCCTTGGCTGACACCCAGAAATCCTACAGTGGCTGGACAAAGCTGGACTGAAAGACAGCACAGAGGCACTAACCATGGCAGCACAGGAACAAGCTCCAAGCACAATATCATAGAGACAGTTGTCTGCTACACCATGCTAGATCCCAAGTGCAAACTGTGCAAAGATGCCCCAGTCCAACACATAACAGCAAGGTGCAAGATGCTAGCAGGCAGGGCATACATGTAAGTGGCCAGCATTGTATACAATAACCTCTGTGCCAAGAATGGCCTGGAAGTCCCAAGGTCAAAATGGGACACGTCCCTGAGGGTGGTTGAGAATGACCGAGCCAATATCTTGTGGGACTTCCAGATACAGACAGACAGTCTGTCTATCTGATGATGGCTAACCAGCTGGATATAGTAGTGGTGGACAAGCAAAGGAAGATGGATGTAGCGATAGGTGTAGCTATACCAATTGATAGCGACATCAGGAAGAAAGAACATGAGAAGCTTGAGAAATACCAAGGGCTGAGAGAAGAACTTGAGAAGATGTGAAGAGGATGCAGGCAACACTGGTCCCAGTGGTAATTGAAGCATTCTGGATAACATTTTTAGATCTTTGTTCAGAATAGCACAGTCCTAAGAACAGCAAAGGTACTGTGCAGAACCCTCAAGCTCCCAGGCCTCTGGTAGAGCAGCGGTCCCCAACCTTTTTTGCGCTACGGACCGGTTTATGCCCGACAATATTTTCACGGACCGGCCTTTAAGGTGTCGCGGATAAATACAACAAAATAAAACTAGTACCGGTACCGAAAAAAAGAAGATTTATTCATAACACACGTGAAAAGACCCAGGAAAACCGAGTTAACGATAAAAACGATAACAAAATAACGCTGAAAACCGATAAAAACCCTGAAAACTATACATTTCACACCTGAGCCTCAACTCTTGCGGCCCGGTACCAAACGACTCACGGACCGGTACCGGTCCGAGGCCCGGGGGTTGGGTACCGCTGTGGTAGAGGACCCGAGCTTGAAGGATACATACCGCCTGCCTGGGCGAGAAGGGATTTTTTTTAATATATCCATCCATCCATTCTCTTCTGCTTATCCTTGTCAGGATCATGGGGGGGGGGCTATCCCAGCTGTCTTAGGGTGAGAGGCTGGGTATACCCTGGACAGGTTGCTGTCACAGAGCTAACACATAGAGAAAGACTACCATTCGCACTCACATCCACACCTTTTTTCATATATATATATATTTTTTACTTTCAACAAACAAAGAAGTAAAAATTGCGTTTTGTAATCAAAAAAATCATGCTCTTAATAAGTGGATAAGTTCACTTAAATATGTGATCAGTTACTACCTTTAAACAAGTTGCACTTTTGCAAATTCCCTACTGGGATAAAAGGGATCTAGAAAGATGTAGGGAAAAGAGTAGCCTGACTACCACTCTAAATAAATATAAAAATAGTTATAAAAATAAAACATTCTTAATTAAACTGGTCTGCATTATTTGTATCCACATGCAGTGAAAGCCTTTAGAGAACATTTCCTTAAAACGTACAGTCACATGAAGTCTAAGTGGATATTTAAAACCTGATATACTGGTCTATAAAACAACAAAAAAAAAGAAGACAACGTCAATAAACATTAAAATTAAAAATGAATTTAGAGCATATATACATGAATAAAGCATAAATTGAATATGAATTAGTTGAAAACAATGGATCTGGCATGTCTGCAAAAAATGTAGTAAAAGACAATATTATTTATTTGGCAAGGTTAATTGTTTCTTTGTCTCGCAATATTCCTGTAATTAATCTTTAAAAACCTAGATGACCTTCTTCTTATTGACACTGTAAACGCCATTAAACTACATTAAACTAATGTGGAGTTGCAAATTACAATAGTCTGCATTGCACTTTATGCAACACAGAATGCATCAGCTCGAGAAATCCTGTGAACTGAAACAAACAGGGGTTTTCCACAGTGTTAACAGCTTCATCCATAATAAGCCATGAAGGGAAGCCATGCATGGTTCACTGTAGATGGTAGACACATCTATTTATTAAGCTAATATGGGGTGAGAGCATTCACTCGCATGAGTCTGTAAAAGACTAAAGCTAACACTGTTTTTATCCTCAACATCACAGTTGCCTTTGTCTCCTCTAAGCAATATTTTGAGATAGCAACAGTTCTCTCTATTCTAAAATGTCATTTTTTGACCTTCACATGATGAAGTGGAGCTCGGTATGAAAAGACCAAAGGGGGAAGTACGGAAATATTGATGCATTATTCTTACAGCTGCAACGAGAAGAGGTCAAAATGAATGGATTGGTCAACGAAACAGTTGAAACAGTTGAAACAGACTCTTGTTTTTGTGATCTAAAACTATGAGTCAGCATTATTTTGTCATCATTATGTCCATGAAACCATGAAAACAAAAGTCCTCATATTTCAATGAAGTACCAAATGTATCATCTTCCCTCACATTTTGAAATTATATCTAATAGCAAAAAGTTCTGAGAGGCTAAACATTAAGTAGCAAAGCTATTAAAATGACAGTAAATTCTTATTGTTATGTTCTGAACAACACTGTATGATTAAATTAAAATGTGCCATTTAAGAGTAAAGAACGTTCTCACTCACCCTGTCAAAGTAAAAAATGTGATTTTTAAAGTGGAAGCTATTCATATGAAATTTCTTTTTCAGTAAAGTGTGAAAAGTGCACTTACTCAAGTTGAATGATTAAATAGCTAAGGAAGGTTTGCTGATTTAAGGACATCCTTTGTCAAAATGACATTTTTAGAAGAACAGATTGTAGGCTGGCTTATTTGCCTAGATTTAGATCTACTTGGATATACATAATATAGTTTTTTCAGTATTTTAAGAGTTGATTATCCACTTTTACATTCTTGTAGAAAATGCTTCTTATGTGACTGGTCATATTTAATGCACTAAACAAAAATCTTATTCAAGAAAGAAAAAATATCCATGAAAAATTACAATAACTGATGGATTTAGCATTTTTTTTAAATAAAGTTCTCTGTCTAAACCAGTCTATATACCTATTTATCTGTCTGTCTGTACATAATACATACAATGTGTGTGTGTGATGCCTAAAATGGACAACTATGGATAAAGTATGCAAGTTGTGTGTTGCTAACAGTGAAATTCTTCAATTCTTTATAGCCACTTTAGAAATAATGCAACATGCCTGGCTGGATAAGGTCATGTTCATAGTCAACTGTCTCGGTTCAGAAGAGAATGTCTACTTAGTAAAGATGTAAAGCTGCTTTGGGAAGCAAATTAGAACTCCTGAAATATCAAACAAGTCTTTCATAGCTTCTTAGTGCTGAATAAGTAAAGTGTCCACACAGAGAAATTGGATCTGCTGGAGTATGTTTGAAGTTTTGAAGTCACAGCGTGGCCCCCATGATCTTCCTCTCCCGATACAAAGAAGCAGGCTCACTGTTGGCTCAGCTCCATTCATGAGCCACAGAATTTGCAAATGAACGCTTGTGACTCATAGCCGCTTCCCCCTAAAATACACCATGCATCTTTAAGGAAGGAGGGTATGAAACATTTTGTGAAATTCGCTGAATTTATGGCTGCTCTGTTGTTTCTTCTGGCTGTTTTCCAAAATCGTTTCAAAGCAGCAGGTCCATAATTTCCAAATTATCATAATTATACCAGTTGGAATTACTGTAATTATAGAATTATTGTAATAATTATTAGATTGAACATTTCCCCCCTTTACATAATGATTGTGTTAGTACTTGATTCAAAGACTGACAGCAACTTAATTGCTGCTGCTTGTCTCTCTCCTCTCTTGTCTTTTATTCTGACTTTCGTCATCCACTTTCATATGCAAGAATATCCATAACTCCTTAATTATCTTTCTTTCCCAACCCCTTTTCTCATACTTAACGATCACCCCTTCGCTCCTTCTCTATCTTTAGGTTTTAGAGCTTATCATCTTCTCTGTGGTGTTTCTTTCATTGTTATTTTATTGTAATTATTTCTTGTCAAAACTATCTATCCATCCATCCATGTGTCCTCCCCCTCACTCTCTCGTTGCTCATCCATCTCTCACCTTCCTTTTCCCCTAATGAGCAAAATGTCGTCTGTTTCTGCTCCAGATATGTCAGAAATCTCCCCTGACAGAATCAAACATTCATCACACACACATATATACACACACAGCAGACTGTGCTTCCCCTCAACTCTGAAGCTTCTGAGAATAGTTTGATCATCTGATCAGGACTAACATAGGATTTTTTTCTGGTTTCCTTGTCTACTCCCTTTTTTGTCTGTATACACAGGTAATGGTATGTTTAAAATAACATATCGACCTTATGTTCTCTGAGGCAGTGTAGCCGTTTCCACTGCAATTCAAACAAATGACAATTTTGATCCCTTTCATGCAAAACAATATGTGACAACGCTAGGAAAAAACTCGCTTATATCATCTAATGTATAAAAGAAACAAAAAGCTAGGGAGTACAAAGTCAATCAATGCAGACATATATATAAAATGCAAGACATGGGACACAGTTTGTAGTTTGCCAACTGTCAACGCTTTCCCAACACTAGATGAATGAATACTACATACCAAGGCAATATTATTACATCATACATTCATTTAGTTTGTTTTGACTGTAATGGTGGGCTATGCATGGACTTACAAGTAACTTTTTTTTATTTCATCTTACTGAAAAGAAAGCACTGGATGTAAACCTTGTGTTCTTTCTGTCACATCAATAGAGAGGGAAGGTCAGAGTAAGCTAAAGGCTTGCATGAAGCTAGATGTGCTTTGAAAAAGGTGAAGATGCTGAATCTTTGCTCAATTCCTGCTCTAAAATCAACATCATTAACCTGTATTGGAAAATACATACTGTCTAAGCTGATCAGTCACCCTTCCTGTGGTCCTCAGCTGATTTCTCCATATGCTCTGTAGCCTTAATTTGTAATTACATTTTTGAGCCACCCACAGTCAGAATCCATATTCCTTCTAATCACAGCTGGATTTCTGCCCATGGGATGAGTTGAGTTATTTGCTCAGCAGTAAGACCCTAGTCTTTGTGAGCCATACAAAAGGATTACAAAGCAATTCACAGTCTTAGTAGCAACATGTGAGACTACAGTGTTTAGTTTGTCTTTCTTTGTGGTCTTTTTAGCAGTTTGGTTCTAAAGACTTCTTGATTAAGGATTTAATGTCTGAAGAATAAATTAATCACATATATAGCAGTGTATGATTTAGGTCAAGGGCATTCAAAATGTTGATGATTACTTAAGGGAGAAGACAGCAAAGAAAAAAAAAAGCACACAGTAAAGACTTTGTGGCAGTCTGTTCCCAGAATTATGATGTTGTTTTTGTTTTGTTTTTTATAATTACATTATTGCAGTTTTTTTCCTTTGTTCTTTTTTTTTTTTTAGTCAGTTGTAGCTTTCAGTGTTTAGTCCAGAAAGTTTAGTCTGGTATACTCGTTTGAGCAAAAGTTAAAATGAAAGAAAAATGTCTTATTCCTGATCTGCACCGTTGTATCACAGTATAAAGTGTGACATCTACAACAATTCATTCTTTTCCTGTCACGCTCATTAGCTTTACATAATAATACAAAAGGATAGCAAAGCATTAAGTGACTTTGGCATGACATGCTCATGTATTAGATAATGTATTGATATACTTGATGATGCATGTAACAGCTGATACATTAACTGCCTTTTTGTTTCTCACTAATGGCAATTCCACAGATGGCTGCACAATGATGTGATGAACCTTGAATTAATATTTAATGGTTTAGAAACTTCACACTACCATGTGACAGTTTCACTTGGAAAAGTTTTTTTTTCCTCATTGGGCTTGAAATTGTTTCACCGATTATAGAATTGCAAGGTGAAAATAATCACTTAAAAATACATTAGGAAGGAGTAAACATGGCACATATAGTCAAATCTGACAGATCACAAAAGTGCAATAAATGAAATGGAATTAATCCGAAATGGAAAAATGCACAAGGAAAAATGGGTATTTTCCACTCAGACATGAAGGAGAAGTAGAGCTAGTCCACCTCAGCAAGGCCACTGACTAGCATCCCCAGTGGAAATGAAGACTTTGCTAAAAGGCACCTGCTGAAAAGTTACACAAAGGTGTTGTAACAGAATGTGTTTCTTCTCTGGTGTGAAGCTGCCACCAATCAGCAGAGGGCACTGATGGCAAAGAAAGTGGAAGAAGAAGGAGACAAAAAAAAGCATCTGCAGGGAATATTAGATGGATGAAACAGAAAGGAAAAGGAGAAAATTACATTTAAAGAAAGGAGAAGAAATCTAGAACTGAAGATGGGGGTGGAAAGGAGTTGAGGTGGAAGAAAATGTTATACAGTAGGGAGGAAATAAGAGGGGTGGATAGAACAGTTAATGAGAACAGTAGGTGAGAAGATGCAAAGAAGGACAAGAACTGTAATGGAGTTAGAATATATTACACAGGAAGAATATAAAGAAAAGTGGGGTGATAAAACAAGGAGCATAAGGAAAGTGAAAGACTGTAGAAGAGGAGAGGATGGAGAGACGAGACATAGCAACGAATGTTAAAATCTACATACTATCTGTTTACAATGGCAGTGTTAACATGCTGATGTTAAGCAGGTAATGCTTATCACATTAACCGCATAGATTTAAGTAATCTAGATGGCGGTTGCTTTCACCAAGGTTAGTAACTGTGTTTATTAAAAAAAACCACACAACTCTACAAAGCACAACTGAAGGTAATGCTGGTTTTAAATTTGATCATAAACGTCACAACATTGGTCAAAATAATGTTCTCATAGTTGCTAGGTGACAATGCAGTGCAATACTAAATTATAATTCACTCAAAAGATGAACAAAATATGCCAAAGCTTGCCTTGAACAAAGGCACAGACACACAGACAGAATAATAATTTTTCTATTCACAGGGTCATGCCCTAAGTGTGACTCTGAAAAGAAAGAAAAGTACGATGAAAAGCATTTAATCACAGTTCATTAGCTGTGGAGATTTCCATTCAGTTGCATCTCATCTCATGGTCTTTACACAACAAACTTTGTCATGTCAGCTCTTCACACTTCAAGACTCTTGTTTCAAGTCTAACATGTCCTTAAGCTACATGGCTACATAGGTCAGTTGTCTATATGACCTAAATGAATGTTTGCACTTTTTTACTCAGACAACTGACAGTTCAAATGATTTAGTGCAAATTTATCGCTCCCACAGATATGTTACATATAGAAATTGGGGAGTAACGAGTAATTTCTTTCTTCTGAGAGCCTGCAAATGAACATGGAGATGGTGGATGGATTGAGACAGTGATACAGGGTAGCAGTAGCGCTGACATCCGAGAGGGAAAGATGGAACATTTTGTGGAATAAACAGATCACAGACCACCACACAGGCCATCAGTAGAGTATGCTAGATATATGATATAAGAAGTAATGTTCAGTAGGGACACACATCATTTAATGTCATTGCTGTGATGGGATGGCATGGTGGAAAGTAAGGTGAAAGGTTTTGCAGTATTTAATAGATTACCAGACTGAGGAGGGTGGGGGCAATTACACATGCATATGAAACAGTCAGGCTTGAGTTGACTGAACTACTTTGTAGGCACTTCCTCCACATATCGATGTTTTACTGCTCAACTATTATAGTAGAGCTGATGGAAAATGTCATTCTGCAACATTACGTATGATTTACAGTTCAAAATAACCATCATTTATCCTGCACTGTGCTTTGGTGCAGCCTCAGTTCATTCACTGTCAGAAACAAACTGCTTTAGTTCCTCTCCCTTTGAGGACACACTCTGTTTAAGACAACCTGATTGGCTCCCCATTGCAAACATGAGGTGTGAACAGTAGGTGGTAGGGGATGATGTGTTTTCACATAGACAAAGCTGTGTGCTTGAGAAGACCATGTCAAATAGTTCACCTCTAAATAAACGGCATAGCATCTGAAAACTGAGCTTTAAATTCATAGGGGTTAATTGTAAGCATGCACGAGCATCCAGTATATTAACAGAAAATAAGGAAAACAATATTAGGTTCGTTTTAACTTGGACATATTATGATTCTCTGCTTCTCCATTCAACATGTTAAAGTGACCACTGACCACTTAAGATACTGGACATAAAATTAACCCCTGTTGTCAAACAAAAATTTAGCTGCCAGTAGGACTGTGAATGTCTGTGTGAACATCTGAATCACAGGCAAATCATAAAGGACTCTGTCCACTGTGAAAACACTTTACCTCTAGTATAATGGAAACGAATTCAAGCTGACAGCTGCTATTCTCTACTCAGAAGTCAAGCCTGCAAGTGGTATAAGATCCACCAAATTGCTTAAAATATAAAAAAAGACGACAAAAAAAAATAATAGTGACCCTCCAAAGATAGCTATTTTTACCATTAGAAAAGCAAACAGATTAACTGTGTAATTATGTAAAAAAAAAAAACACCAGGAAGAAATTGCTCATTGCTCTCCTCAGTTCACAGTGGTATTATACCCCCCACCCACCCCCACCTCGAGCGAGTAAATAAAAAATTTACAATACAAATTATAAATGGTGATTATGCAAACAGACACAGACACAATATGAAGATGGCTTCTTTCACTTGTTTCACTGTCTGTCTAATGCTCCAATCAAGTCACATAATGACTGAGTAAAATTAACTGTCTCTGACTCTCTACAGTGAAATAAAAGCTATGCATAGAAATAATATATCATCATAATGTGAAATATACAAATAATATGTTTAAAATGGCTGTATGAATGGCACAGAGTAAAATGTTGTTTTTATATTACAAACAATGCAAGTTAAAAATGGAAGCTGTTAATGTGCTGATCAAAGCTGAGTGTACACCATATACATCCTACAAAATAAAATTAAGCGTGAATATGTTGCACAGCAACAATTAGCTAATCTGAGAACACAAATTAATTAACATGTTGTCTTGAGGTGTACATGCAGACTGTTTTTTACATAACCCATATGAGAACTGCCAAAACACATTATAGCAAACATGCTTCATTTGTGACTGTGACAGGAAAGAGAAGTGCTAGTGAGTAAAGACTGATTTTACTTCAATTCAGTTTTATTCATATAGTGGCAAATTACAACAACAGTTTGTTTAAGATACCCTGAATAAAGACGCTATAATAATCCAGAGAAAACTGAGAAAACCCAACCAAGCAGATGACCCCCTATGAGCAAGCATTTCAGTGAAAGTGTTTTTTTCTATTTTGATTTTTCTAATATATCTCAAATTCACCTTTTCTTCCTGTCCTTTGTGCTGCTGTAACAAGGGGATTTCCCCTGTGTGGGATTAAATAAAGTCTATGTCTATGTCTATCTGCCCCAACCAGTTGGGGCTGAGAAGAGGAAGACAGGACAAAAGGCACACTGTGGAAGAGAGTCAGAGATTAATAATAACTAATTATTAAATGGAGAGAGGTTTATAAACACAAGGTGAGCGAAAAACTTGTGTGAAGAAGAAACACTCGGTGAATCACGGGAAGCTCAGAGCAGCTACGGCCTATTGCAGCATAAATAGGGGAGGTTTCAGGCTCACCTGATCCAGCCCTAACTATATGCTTTTATTTTTAACAAACAGGATTTAGGATATTTTAAAATTACTTTTGTACATCTTTTAGATGAATAAGGATACATCTATCTTTAACAGATCTAAAGGATACAGAGAGATTGGGGGTAACACAGAATAAAGTTTTGTTTCCATGGCACCCTGAAGTCACAGGCGCCCAGACAAGAGCTGACACTGTTCCCATGCATTTATTGTTTATTGCGCATTATTCCTTCAGAAAAGCAAAGCTCTAACAGTGGTTTGGGGCTCCATCCAAAGTGTGAGCAGCTGTAACTGCTTTGTCTGGCTGTGTCTGTGGATATGCCTATTTCTGGCTCTACAGTGACAGTTGTTGCTATTTCTATGGTGCTTTGGCTGCAGTGGTTGTGTGCGGGTACTCTTTACTGCTCCTATTAGCATTAGATGAGAGAGCAGTGTAAAGCCAGACACTTAACCAGGTGTTTTCTGGCAGATATGACAGATGTGTTATCATTCCCTCTGAGGAGTTCACCATAATGCTCAGTCAGCATAACCCACAGGACAGACATCCTACTCAAACTGCATGTAGTCAGTGTTAAAGCCTTTAACAACGACTGTGACACTGATCATCACTAAAATCGAAGCCACTCTCATGGCTACAGTCACAATTGAGAGGACAGAGCAGCAAAACTTCAGCTGACAGGACATACTGGGTATGCTGGATTCTTCCTCTGGGAAGAATCAGAATGTTAAATATCAGAGAAGACTATGGTACTTGTATTTGCAAGTAATATTTGTAAGATCTTAAGATGACACTGTAATCATAAAAACAACAGCTGATGATTGTTTTGTTTTAGGTAATATAGTTACTACACCACTAAAACTTCAGACCTATGCAATTGTTTCTTGATTTTATCTTTGGCAGTAGGTTTCTTTGACTGTGTTTTGTAAAGCAACTGATGAACATTTGACACATGCACCTAAAACGCAGAAAGCACAGCCACTGTTGCAGACAGCTCTCTAAATATATCTGCTATGAATGGACCCTGTTAGCCATTATTCCAGTACAAACTCATGTACCATTCAGGCATATTTGCCCTAATATCTGTCACATTGGATATGGCCTGATCCTCAATGCATGTACATTTATCACATATTATAATGACATTCTAAATCAGTGTGAGTGTGTGTGTGTGTGTGTGTGTGTGTGTGTGTGTGTGTGTGTGTGTGTGTGTGTGTGTGTGAGACAGAGAGAGAGAGCCAGATGTCATAATACTATGAATAATATACGATAGGACTTTCACACTGCAGTGACACTATAAATAATATATCTTGTGAATTGCTCAGGGTGTGCGTGTGTTTGTGTATGTGTATGTGCACACACACACACACGCGTGTGTGTGTGTGTGTGTGTGTGTGGGTGTGTGCGCCAGCTGCTGATGTTAGGATCTTGCTGAGCAGAAGTAGCAACAGTGAGAAGTCTCAAGAGCAGACTTAATACATTATGTTCTCACTGTTTAATAAGGATGAGCTTTGCTGACATTGTGTGGGCTAGCACCTCCATATTAAAACAAAAAGCATAGTCAGATATTAAAGACAATCGGACCCTCAGTCTTCCATTTCATGCTGAAATCTCATCTACTCACCAAAACTAAAACCAGTCTAAAATTGTCCTAATAGTCATCGTTCCTGTCTACCTACTTTAATCTGCTTTTGTTTTCTTTTTAAAAAAATCAAAATGTGAACTTATGATAGATGCTAATTCAGAGGTCACCGATGGGCCTCGTATTGTTGTGGTAGCTTTCACCTGTCTGTGAGTGTCAAAATACATTAAACAAGAAAAAATACACATTTAAGTAATGAAATACAAAAACACCAGAACTGCAACAAAACCAATCAGAGAGCGCAATTCCTCCTGAAGGACAAGCGCTAAAACTAAACTTTCACTAAAAACGTCATGTTTTGTTTTTATTACAACATGCTGATGTCAGATTTTTATGGCATCATTATGATATCTTAGGATGTAGTAAAATTTTAAAATGTGTGTTGTACAGCTCTCTGGATGAATTTTTTTTCCAAGGTCAACGTTTACCTTTGACGCAAACAGTTAAGGTCAAGGTCATGTCCACCAAGGTCTAGTACGTTGTTTTAAAGTTTGAAGATGATCCATCAAAAATTGTGAGTAATGTAATTTTTTTTTTTACTGACTACACATTTGGTGTGACTTTAACCTTGACTCAATTTTCACCGAAATTAAATCAGCTTGAGCTGATATTACTATTGTCAAGGTTCAGAATATTGAGGGGAAATCCAAAAATAACCACAGATCCAGCCGGGTGCAAATTAGACGGCATTTTAATGAACACATGTGTGAGTTCAAACGCTGTGCAGATTTCAGCGTCGAACTAACTACAATAGTCAGAACAAAGACTTTATAGGGTTGGCAGTCTTCCTGTTACCAGGCAGACTCAAACAAAGCATACGTCACTCCAAAACCACAATGACTTTTAACATAGTTAAAACAGAACATCTTCTTCGGGTCGAAGCCAGGTGCTTCCTCTCAGCTGTCTTCGCTGTCGCTTATCTTCTGGGACATCTGGTGTACTTCCTGGAACAGACTACCACGTACGCACCCAAACTTTGCAGTTATAAACTCTTACCTAAATGAGTCTATCTAATATGTGTGTGCGTGCACGTGCGGGGGCGCGTGCGTGCTGTGTACTGCGTACGTGTCATGACCTCTCTCACTATATGGGTCTGTATGTGTGTCTCGCCCTTAAATGCTCTCACATCTCACCCGCTGCACTTCTGACCTTTCACCAGAACAGAGGCTCATCCTTACATATAATAACCTAACTGGAACTATATATGTAATCTACTGAATAAATGTTTTAATCAAAAGCCTCTACTAAAAGCTTCATACAGTTTCATATCCTACTCACAGTACTTGCATTCAGAGTCTGCTTTCAGTTTCACTTCTGCAAAAGCATGCCTTGCAGACGTGTTTCCTGTCCCTGCTCTTTGAGTGCTTCACCCACTGAAGACTTCAGTATAAGAATATAAAAACATTCAAAAGCCTTTAAAATTATAGATTCAACTCAACAATTTAAAGTGATTCTTCTTGGACCTGCAATAAAGACTAATATAATACCCATATATTTGAACATCTGAATGCAATATCAATACCTCTTGTATCAATACTCCTTGTATACATATGCTTGCTATATGATTATGATGCAACAGTAATGACAGTAATAACAGTAATAACAAAATAATAAAAATAGAATTAATAAAAATAAAATAATAAATGGACATAGTAAAAATGACAAAAAACAACACTTCGTTCCCAACACTATCTACCATCACACACAATTTGAAAATGATGTACATAAAAACGGGACTGCAAACAAACAGACAGATTAAAAAAAACAAATGCAACCGATTTCATACTCTGACCCTTCAAAACCAAACAACATCATCATCATTATCCAGTTCTCCTGGGTGACACCATGTCCTTCCAGACATCCCTGTTAAGCTTGGCAAATAGGAGGCCGCTGTTTTGCAGTCCAACATCATCTACGATCAGATTCTTGAGGACCAGAAATGGTCGACCATACCTCCTTTTAGCATCTGGCCCCCCCACAGCAAGACCTTTGCACCTATCTCATCTTGATGCTTACATAACCAGCAGGATCGAGACGGGGATTGTGGATGACGCTTAAAACCTTTGGTAGGCTACTTTAGATCTGCATGTTGTTGATGTGGCTCCTCTGGGAAACATTTAGTGTAGCAGGAAGCATGCCAGCTTTTCTATTCAGTTTCTTGCTCAGACCCATACCGCAGGATTGCCTCAACACATGACTTCAACAAGCTTGTTTAACTTTTAAGTCAAAGCCTTCCACATCTTGACAAGGGCATGAGAAGCTCCCCAAGCTTGGTCCATTCTGCAGCTGATGTTGTAAGCCATGTTCATGTAACTGCTGAAAGTGTTTTAAATCTTCTACATGTTCACTGTTTAGGACTTGCACTGTGAGCAGAACTTGGCCTCCTCAGATTGAGGCCATGAGTACTGCTGACCACCTTACAAGGTGAGTGATGATATTACAGATCCTTTGGATAATCAGTTGTGAAAAATTTGTATTACCTTACAATAATTTTTTCATCATTGATGTATAATTTGTGTTGTAACAGTGCCTCACTGAGATAAAACAACCCAGTTTAGTGCCCACTTTTGGGTAGCACTATGCCCATTTCTAGTACTACAGTCAGAATTGTTGGTAACAGTGCTGTAGACATGGATAGAGCTGCTTCTTTTAATATTACATGAGAAAGCACTGTAATGCCAGACACTTACAGCATGGCTCATCTGTCAGAATATGACAGATGTGCTATCACATACCATATGAATTCACCAAAATGCTCAGCCAGCACAACCCACAGGACAGATTGACACCGTTCAGTGTTATATCGTTAAAACACCTTCAGGATCATACCGTCTTGCTTGTTGAAGTTAGATCAAGATGTGTGAGAAATCACACATGTATTAATTAGCCATAAAAACTGAAAAATTATCATTAGGAAACAAACGTCAAATGAGGACAACACTTAAAAAGACAATGTCAGAAACCTCAGGTGAATTGTGGAGAAAAATCGAAATATGGCCCCTCTATTTTTCTGCTGACATTAGTATCACAACGTACGCATGACAGTGTCAGCAGTTCTGAAGTTTAGCATGTTTCCCAAGTGTCAGGTAATAAGTGTGAGTGAGAAAGAAAAAGACAGATGTGAGAAAAGCTCAGGGCCACTTTCCTTTTTGTCAGAGTGAAGAAACTGCACTGTGAGGCTCTGTCAGGAGGCTTTTTCTGTTTCGTGACTACAGCAGAGTAAATACTGCAACCTTCACTCGAGTCCATTTAAAGCTGATAAGACTTTCCCCTGGTCAAAAATAATCTAATTCTATACCAAATTTGCATGTCATAATTTCTCTCATAAAATTGCTGGTCTGGAAACGTTTTCCCCACAACTAATCTATTGAAGAGGCTTTTATAAATGTCTTTACAGACCTAAAAAGTTCCTAACTTTAACAGAAGAAATCCAATTCCAAAAAACAGAACACACTGTAAAACACATTCTTCTTTTTTCTTCCTGTTTTTTTGTTTTTAAAACAGGACTGTTCTGCTTTAGTCAATTAAGCTTCCCCTTTGCTTTTTTAACATCAAATATGACAAGTTTAGTAATATACTTTGACTACATTAGGTTGTTAAGAAGTGGGCAATAAAACAGCCTCCGTACATAATTTCTAATAGTTCTAATAGTGACCAACCACCACACTCACACTGAAAACATGGTACACAAGGTTTTTTTCATTTTGAAGCAGACTAGTGGCTGAAGACTTCGTTCTGGCCTGCAATCCAAGGCCCAAAGCCACCACGGTCAGAATTATTAGCCTGGTTACAAACAGGAAAAAGTGGTCACTCAGAAGATTCGGAAACCAGTATATATTAATCTTGCATCTTCCTGAGAAAGGCTTTTGCCTACCTTGATAGGCCTTGCAGTGATAGGGAGTGGGTTTACACACCAGATCCTGAAAATTCAACTCTCAAGCGCTTCCTCTCCAGGTCTTGAGCAATTTCTTCTTGTTGGTTACCTCCTAATTACAGAGGAGGCTTTTCCTCCTTAAACTCCTGCAGTTTTTATAGTTGTTATTTATTTGTTTACCTTATGTCTTTATTTTGTTGTACTAATGTAAGGTGAATGTAAGGTGTAAGACTAAATAAAATGTATTATCATTATTATTCTTATTATTATTCTTATTATACACAGGTCCAGTGGACCAGCTGTTTCCAATCCAGTCTTTTATCACATCAAATCCACATAAATCCTAATTAACATGAATCCTCCTTCCGGTGTTATTTAAGTATGTTAAAAAAACAAAACCATCCAGGCCAGGTTAAAACTATTTTCCTTTAAAATGTCCTCTTGTCTCACCGGAGTTTCCAATGTCAATCAGCTTCCCCTACTAACTGTGTCCTACAAAATAAACCCCCTTCCTTCCCACTTTCTCTCCCCTTTATAAAGAAGGACTGAAATCATCACCAATCAACTACTCCCTGCACTCAACTCCAAATAGCTGGGAGCTAGACTAGAGTGAAATCTCCACTCCCACATGGGTGTGGCCTATATCTCACACAAAACACAAAAGGATGCAATAATTGAAATGAAAACGCAAATAATGCCAGCCCAATGTTCAGTGGGATTTTGTCTCAATTATTCCACCATGCCACATTCTACAACAAGGTCTTCATGTGAGACTAAATGATTGGATTGTAAGCATGCAGCAGGATTCTAATGGAGAGAATTGATTAACAAAAGCCAAATGAGGTTAATGAAGTTATGGGCCTAAATATCAAGTCCAGTAAACTGATGGAGAAACTGAAGAATTAATAAGAATAATACTAAGTGATTTTACCAAAAGGAAACCCAGGAAGTCATCGAATTCACCAGAGTTCCCGTTGTACTGAAAATGAATATCTGCAGTCAATTTCAATCCATCCAAGTCGTGATGAGAAATTTCACTTCACCCAAAAACCTTAAATGTCAACCTAATGGTAATGGAAGAAGTCTGGGGGAGTTGCCAAAAGTTACAGAAAACAAGAGTCTGGATAGAAGTCATATGAAATATGAGGACCCATAAGTGTCTGCAGACAGTGCCAGATAAATCCTTGGATTGAGGTTTAACAATATTCCTCAGTTTTTAAAACTTAATTCCTGAGTCTTTCATATTTACAGCATCAGTTTAAAATATATGCTGCTTTTGATATTGACATGACAGCATCATGGAGTTGCTGCAGATTTGTCAGCTGTTTATCCATGTTGTAAATCTCCCATCCCAAAGGTGCTGTATTGGATTGAGATTTGATGACTTTGGACCTCATTTGAGCTTAAACTACATCTTAAACTACTTTAAGATGATCTGATTAGAAGTTGGGTACATTGGGCTCATAAATGAATCGACTTGGTTGTAACACGTGGCTATTTGAGTTACTGTTATCTTCCAATCAGCTCGAAGAAGTCTGACTGTTCTCCTTTGATCTCTGACATCTACAAGGCATTTTTGCCCCGGGAGCTGTCACTCACTGAATATTTTATCTTCTGGGAATAATCTCTGTAAACCCTAGGGATAGATATGCTGGAAGCTCCCAGCAGATCAGCAGTTTCTAAAAAATTCAGACCAGCTTGTCTGGCACTGTGGTTTGAGTTGCTGCCATGTGGTAAATGGTAAATGGACTAGTTCTAATATAGCACTTTTCTACTCTACTTTAGCACTCAAAGCACTTTATACAACATGTCTCATTCCCAGTCATTCATGGAAGCACTTTTTATATGTTTCTAACATTCACACACATTCACACTCCGATGAACACCTCAGGGTTCAGCATCTTCCTAAGGGCATTTTGACATGCAGACTGGAGCAGCCAGAGATCATACATCCAGAGCCACAGCTACCTAATTGGCTGAGTATACATTTGAGGTAACAGGCAGCCACTTGATTAGGTACAGGTTTGCCTAATCAAGTGATTTGGTACTGGTGTACCTAATCACTTGAGTGGCAATATGTACAGAAGGAAGTTTCTGGAGTGTAATATTTTGGAGTAATTACAAGAACCAAAGTAGGATTAAAAAGTAATCTAGTTGTACACAAGATGAATTGGAGCAATAGGTAATAATGCAATTTATATTTGAAGGCTTTGCTAGTGTTGATTCTAAAGATCTGACCACATTGACCTTATTTCAGATGCACTCCATCCAGTTTCTTATTGAATACAGTGCATCTGAATTTCTGCAGTAGTGGGAAGAGATAGAAAATATATACACATGAAATCTTGATGATATCGAAAGTGAGCACATATATTATAAATGAGCCAGACGGTGCCTCAGTCACAAATCAAATCGAAGTCAGCTGCAGCTTAAGTGATCTTACAGACAGTTATGTATTGGAATTTTTCTTTAATATTTTAGAGTTTAGTTTCAAAGTGATTTATCTGCTATTTGAAAATTAGGCCACTTAGACTGACAAAATGACTGCTGACATCAAAGTAAAACATACTACAGATTAAAGTCATTTGATATATTTCAGATGATGAACTGCTTAGCTGTATTATATTTTGCAGTAAAAGGTACAAATCCCCCCCCCCCCCACACACACACACACACACACACACACACACACACACGACTCTCACCACCAATGATGCTGAAATCTAGATTTGGCAGGATTAATCAAAAGTCATTATTGGATGTTTGAATGGTCTATAGATTTACTATTTCTTGTTCTTCTACTACTACTACTAATAATAACAATTAAATCAATGTTATTTACATAGTTTAAAATCACACCGGTTAACTTAAGGCACTTTATACTGTACAATAATACAGACAAAACCCCATCAATCAGACGACCTCCTAGGTGCCAGCACATGGCAACAGTGGAAAGGAAAAACTCCCTTTTAACACCAAGAAACCTGGCTCAGGAAGAGCTTGGGGTGAGGGAAGGGAGATAGGACAAAACAAAAGTCAAACTAATGATGATAATGAGCATTTTGACTTTTTGTGGAACATACCATTATGTTTTTGTATGCAATTCACATATATTTTTGCAGACTAAAATAGTGGAGTTTGTATATACAGTAATATGGCTTGCCTGTCATGGGCGTGGGTCTGGGGACCCAGTCCTCATGCAGTATTCTTGGGCTTAATTAATATTATAAGTTCTATTTGACTATCTGGATTGTTTATTGTTGTTTGTTGGCGTGATCTGCTCCTGGCCCTCTTTTCCCTGTGTACACATTTGAGTGGGTGTGTGTGCCGTGGTGTGTGAGTTTTGCTACCACACCAGGCCTGGGGAGTCTTCCCTTCTTTTAGCCAGTCACACCTGGGAGTAATCACTCAGCTGTTACCGATCAGCCTGACTCTCTTAAGCCCTACTTAAGAGAGTAGTGGAGCGGCATTCAGTGCGGGATCATTAAACTAGAAACACAAAGGATTGTGGAAATGTGTGGAGGGACCAGAACACTGACGTACATAGGACTGAGGAGGACACAACACTTACCACAAATCATGGTGGCTAATCACTGCATAGGAATTGGAAACGAGCGCACGGAGGACTCACACACTGTGGATTGTTGGCACTGTTTTATGGTTTTTTCATTGTAAATGCTTCTTCATTCTGAAAGTCCTGCGTATGAGTCCTACTTCAACCAACCCTGACATTGCAGCGTTGTGTCAGTTCATTGAATACTATGTAAAGTACCTGAAAGGTCCCTGTTAATGTATTAGTGTTACTGTTCTCTAATATAGAAACATAATACAATACACCTGTGGCAATAGTTTATTACAAGCGAACAATTCCCTGCACACAGTGAGTACTGAATATAACATCATTTGGGGTCCTCGGCAAGATTTTACCGGGAGGCCCTTTAACCAAAGCTCCTCACCTTTAAGTTATAAATAATCTGACACCGAAAAAACAAACAAGCAAGCAAACAAACAAAAAAACTGTACACTTAACTGAGTCACGTCACAGCCAGCAGAACTCACTTTACATCGGAAAATAATCAAAATAAATAATGTAATGCTAGTGGAAGTTATTTTATTCAAGTCTTGCTCTCTCTCTTTGTCACACAGTTGAGGCTAGTCACTGGGCTAGACATTTAGCAACATTTAGTCATTAAGTGTTACATTATTATCTGTTCCACTCAGCACTATCATGTTTTTTTTCTGCTTATCCTCTTTTTTTTCTTCTTTCTTTTTTTCAATCCCATAAGGATAACTTGTGTTTCTCCTAAACTTATGCAAACTGCACAATGCCACATTATAAAAAGATAAAAGTTTATCTATTTTTCTTTTTTTTGCATACACAGTAGGGTCTTTACAGGTTCATCAAAGATAGAAAATTATTCTCAATAGAAAGACTGAGTAGCTTTTAACCCTTTTTATATGCACTAATATGATACTTGTGGAAACAGAAGTAAAAAACTGAATGCTCCAGAGGCTTCATGTTGTGACATCTGAAAAGGCTTGAGGATGGAATCAAAATGAGCCATGACAAATTAAATTAGCCGAGTAAGAGAAAGCAATACAGCGTCCTTTAGGCAAACCCAGAGACACGAAATTAATTGAAATTCAAATTAACACTGAGAAACTATAATATACAGAAAATAAATTACATATAAATTCAGAATTTTTAAAAGTAAAACAAAAGAAAAAAATCAGAGTACTAAACCCACTGGAGTTCCCATCATCAGTCTCAGTGCACTACAGCAACTATATACTACTATATTATGGTTTAGTCAGTGCTGGAGTGAAGAGCGAGTGATCCAACTTCAATCCCACTAAAACTGGTGACAACTTGTGATGTGCGCTAACTTTGATTTCTTCCCCATTAAAGCTAAATTAATAAAGAGACCTGAAACTTATTTTCTCTAATCAAATAATTGTTAATCCACAGAGACTTGTTAAACTGAAAGAGAGCAATGAGATGAATAGCTGAACACACTGAAGATGTACCCAGTGGCAAATAATGAGCTTACTGATCTCTCCCCAAACCTTTATGTCACTATATACTGGTTTTGCATCATAAACAGGTAAGTCTGAGACCAGAAGTCTCAAAAGAAATGCATGCTATGAAATTCTACAGAGCTTTTCCAAAGACACAGAGATGAGTTACAGCTTACTGATGAAATTCTCTCGAATCAGAGAGAGCAAGCAGACAGAAAATGTAATGATGAAGCAGCTTTATTAGAGTCGCAACGGTAATCCTGCAGAGCAACTACACAAGATACCCTCTGGGCTCTGCTTCACAGAGCATGACTCTGTGGTTCCTGTGCACCTCAGTGGGTGGAACAAAGGGCTAACACTGAAAGGGTTAGGGGTTGAGCTGTCTTTAGAGGTAGCTGAGATAAACAAAGGCTGAGGACAAATGCACTCACACTAATGTTAAATAAAACTGATTTCTTTCTATTAACAATCAATAAGACATATTCAGTAGATGTGTCAGGCATGTTCTGAATGTGTTCTTTGTGGGAGTGACAAGTCACTCCCCTTAAGCAACAATATGTCTCCTTTATTTATCGTCTGTTTTTACCTCAATTATAAAAATGTTTGAAAGGATCTGTCATACCCACACTGCTCTAAGCAAATATTCATTAGAACTACTGAATTTTCTTCAATTGACAATTTCAAAGTATCAAATATCCACTTAGGATTCATTCAGAATTCATTGTTCCTTTTACTCTTTTTCTTTCTTTGGCCCATCTTTCTTTGCTACTTAGTTCAAATCCTGCTCATGGCTACCAATCACCAATGCTTTAGACAATATCTAATGCCAGTACTACTTTAAAACACCAGCAGCACAAGTAATTCATCATCTACTACTGATATACATAGTTTCAGTCTGTAGAAATCTTGCATTAAAAGCTATAACATCTATTCTTAAAAACTGGTCCATGGGTGACAGTAGTGTGAGAGACAGCAGCATAGAAAATAAAGCAATAGCAGAGTTTTTTTTTTTTCTTTAAGGTTACAGCTCCTTCAGGACTGACTGATTATCTCAGCCTCAAGTTAGATGACAGTTTACTATAATGAGTGAGACACACTCTGAAAGAGGAGAAAAGGGGGTTTTGTGCTCCCAAAGGCTATCACTAAGGGGTTTTGCATCAGGATACTCTTCAATAGAGGTTGTTTCCTTTACAGGTGAGCACAAAAAGTATGCGTCTGATCTTTCCTTTCCTCTGTGTTTTAAATATGAAAAATACCGTTTGTTTTTTGATTAGTTCAGAAGTCAAGGTTGGAAACTTGCACTGAGTGCAAGCACTCTCATGCAAATTACCACCACAGTGTGCATTTTCAGTGCATCACACCCATTTTCTTGTTCACTCTCACCTCATTTAACCTCTTGCTAATGTGCTCCAGAGGGAGCAGACGGCGGTGATGCATCAGGATGTCACTTGTACAGTCTGTTCAAGTGAAAGACTGGGGCTTGTGTATCTAATGCCTTTTCTCCATTAAGTAGCTCTTTTTGGAGCCTCAGGGCTTGCTGAGGGGTGCTAACGAATGGCAGAATTTGAGAAGTGCATTATGTGCACCTTAGATTAGAATGCACTTTGAACACAGAACTGAGGCAACAATGAAGATACCAACGTCAGTATGAGTCAGATACATCTTGGAAGAAAAAAAAAAAATAGATATATTCGAGAAAAAAAAGGAATATTCATGAGTCTTTTCTGCCCATTCAACAATACACAGATGTCACGGCAGCTTTTTTCTGCTAAACCAGAAAGCACTGCATTGTGAAGCATTTCTGTTGGAAGTGGGGCATATTAGGCATGCAAACACACTCTCTTTTCAGGCTCACATGTTCTCCAGACACAAAGTAAGTGCCAAAGGATGCTGTGAAAGAAACTCAAACATGTTTTTCCAGTAAGTTTCAGGAGATTCTGAAGCCTTTTATCTGTCAACTGACTCTGTTTGCTTGAAATGTTATTTATGTTAAGTTAGGGGCTTTTCCAGATAATTTAAAAATAGCCAACCTATTATAAAGTAGACGAGATCATTGTTTGGTATAAAATTACATTTTTAAATTATTAGTTTAGTTTAGGGGACAATTGGGTATACAGAAGTCTTCTTTGGATATTTTACCTTCATTAAACATAAATAGCGAATAAAATATACATTAAAAATGAGCTATGCACAGTTCTGTATTAGAAATGCAGTCAGTTCTATTTTGACTGTTTAGCCACAGCAAAAGCTAAGCAAATGTACAGCAAATGTTTCTCACAGAAATGATGTGAAAGTATAACGAATAACCTTGCAGAGCAATAGATATAGTATAAATATCAGTATAAATTTACAAACCGGTGTCATTGTCAATTATTTCCTATATTTCTTTAATAGGACATGTCATAGTCATTTTATAGGCATCAACATCTTATTGCAGTTATTAATATATACCAAATTATTTGCTTTTTTTCTGTTTTTTTACATGACATCCTGGCTAAGGTGAATGCAACTGCACTGAATATGGTGGTCTAGTGTATCAAATGTTTTAGTGACTTCCCTTTGGCTAAATTGATGAAACACCTGAAAATATAGGTCAACTTCTTTAATAGGGCAAGCTAGTTTACATTTAGCTTTTTTATATATGTAGATAAGTCAAATTAGTGGTGAGATTCAAAAATAAAAACAAAAATTAAAATACAAAAAAACATTACTTTGACAAGTTGAAGTTTGTTGTTTTTTTCAGTTTTGAAAAGTAACCTACTTTTTGTAGCATTTTCAGACTCCAGACTGAATCCAGCTGGACTTATTCCAGCACAGCTGTTCCTGGGGTTCATTAATCAGCAGAATGACTGAAATCTGTCCAATCAGGCCAGTTTGCACATTTGAACTGGTAAGGCTCCTCTCAGCAGGTCTTCTTCCATCGAACTACACAAATCGCTCTTGATGACTAAACAGGCTTTAGTGATGCCAGTTGTTCTAGTTCATTAAACTGACCTAAAGTGAAATGTTCATTCAAAAATAAACCGGTATTTAAAACCCCCTCAGCAAGCCTATTGGAGGTGTTTTTGCTTTTAATCAAAGAAGTTAGAGAAATACTGTGTTTCTTAGTGAGAGTAAGCCAGGCAAATGGAAAAATCTGTGGATGCCCCTTTTAGGAAAAGAAGCACTCCTGCTTGGTTCTTTACCAGGTTCTTAAGCCTTTGATGGTTCCTCTGCCATCACCGCTTATACCTGTTGTTAAACCCTCTGATACAGCTAGGAATAGACAGTGGTGGATTAAATGTATGGCGATTTGACAAAATCATCGGAAACCTTTGATGCTCCCTCTGCTACATTTCACAGCTCTCACACAAAAGGACACTATGATGTGTGAGCTGCCAGGGGATACACTGTCATGCCTGAGGACATTTTGTCAGCTGTTGTTTTGGTCAGTTTAACTTAGAGGCCAATCTGTTGCCACTTCTGTTTATACACACAGTGTCAACTATAACAAATGGTGTTGCGTAACAAACGCAGTGAGCTAGCACCCAAGAGTATGGGTTATTTCAGCCCAACTACAGCAGCTGTTTTCTTTCAGATTGGCTCTGATTTTTGCTGTGGGATGAAGGTCAGAAAATAGTTCAAATAATGTATCATTGTGTATTTAAACAACTTGTGTTGTGTACCTAGTTGTCTACTACTTCTTTGTAAAGAAATACATCTACTCTTTGATGACTCTAAAAGCTAAATATAATTTGGTTTGCAATTATCTTAAATTCTGCTGAAGACCATCGGGGTGAAGCTGATTTGCAGTTCATTCTAGCTACAGAAATGATGCTCCATCTCATATTCTCTGTTCTAACTTTCCTTGATGGGGAAATGAAAAAGCACTTGTGTAGAAGGATCCATAAGGGATCACATTATCTGTACAGTAAGGTATAAACATACCCACAGCCAGACTTTACTAGAATGAAAGAACAATTCTGATATCTTGTCTTATGATGTGCTTGTTGTTTTGTTGAACCTCACAAACTTCGTCATAGCCAAAGTATTTAAAAACAAAGAAACTGACTACAAATTGCATGTTACCTAGCAACTATGAAGCAGAGCTGTTGGGCTGTGAATGCATATCCCTCATTCACCAGAAAGCACGGAGGAGTTCACACTTGATAAACACAGGACCCATGAGGGCATCTGATATGTGACCTTTCTATTTCTTTCTATACTCTTAATTCAGCTAAAAAGGCAAGAATAAGAATAGAAACAATAATTTTGTTTCACATTATTAGATATGAAAAAAAAAAATGTCAGACATTATTAATACATGCTATTATGAATAAATCTCTGTCAAAATACATCGTGAAAATAGTAAGGTTATGTTTCAGACCACTACAGAATGTGTTAACCAAATGTACATGTAAAATAACAAGTTCAGCACCACGGAGAGCGTCTGGAGGCCAGAGATCAGCACAAGGGACAGCACCATAGGCAGAAGACTAAGTCAAGTGTGACAGAAAATCTATTTTCCAGTCCAGGTGCACCAGCCTATTGCATTAAGGACCTGGAGACAAAACTGACCACTCAGTAATCAGCAGTAAAACCTTTTTTATCCAGCCATGCTTACAGGGGAAGCCTCTGTTCAGAGAAGGAATTACAGCTAAACAGCAGATGAGTCTGGGGCTAACCCTTTCTTTTTAATTCAGCAGGATTGAAGCACAATCATATTCTGAACTTTCAAATGTTGACACATCCATTTCAACTAAAATTTCTAGAAAACCCTAAAATTATCCTTGACTTGATTAGACACTTCATAATTAACTGACATGACATCTATGCAGTACAGTCATCTATTGGTATACTCTTACTGTTTGGTACTCAGAAAATTCAGATCTGTATATACATCAGTTTTAATGTTACTGCTCTGCCAAGTTAAGATGGAAGGTGTAGAAATGTTTTCAGCGCTGTATCTTTGTTGGTCTTTCTGTGAGTGAGATTATGCAAAATCTACCAAGGGGATTTTCATGAAACCTGGTGGACAGGTTGCTTGGATCCAAACCTTTGAATCCCTCCACTCCACCGAGTTGACTGAGTCATCTAGCACTAACGATTAGCCATGCTTCGTCGTTTCTTACCAGGCTTGCTTTTTTCTTCCAGCACCCTCAAGGCATGAGTACTGAACTACAGATGCACGGATATAGTGAAATGTTTTTACTTCACTGGACTGCACTCTTAAAAGGCCAGCAAATCCTGTATGTTGGCATGACTACACATCAGCGTGGACATAAAATGAAGTTAGATTCAGGCAAGCACTTTACTCCCAAGTGAAGATGGATGATAGAAGATGGAAAATGGAACAATTTGAACATTTTATTTGAAATCGGGCAAGTGGAGAAGTGGAATATGTGCAATATATTATTATATTATAGCTGTATGTTTGACTGCCATCCATACTGGCATTTCTGGTGTGTTTCAAAGAACACAGTGTGGCCAGTAGCTCAAAAACAATCAAACAAACAGGTTGGATAAGAATATAACATATGCTGGATATCAAATACTAAAGATTTCTCCTAATGTCTTGAGGTTATTGCTCATTATGCACATAGAATGAATGACTCCTCATCTCTGAGAAGAGTTTGAATATTCATGGTTACAGGTTTAATCTGCATAATAACCACATTTTGTGAGGGAATCCACCATCTGATTAGGCTGAACTCCAGCAATACAACAGATGGTGATACTGAACTTGCAGTTTCGATTGTGATCACCAGTGGGAAACCTCCACCTTCACAGAGTGACGAATCACTTAAGAATCCAATAAATTGTTTCATCCTAACAAAAACAGCTGAGCAATACTTTTATGACAACGGTGCTAAAGACATCTTATACCCACTCAAGCCACTACCAGCCAACATCAAATCCAAAGTTTATATTTAATGATGTCTTTCGAAGTTTAAAAAGTCTTACAGTTTAATATATGTCTCCCAGGGGACGTGAAAATTGTTCTCCCTCTCTCTAAGGTTTGCTGATTCGGAGGAATCTTTTAAAATTCACCTACAGACAAATCTTTTTACTCGAGCATTTCAGTAGCATCTTTTGTACCACCGTGTACAGTGTACTTTTGTCTTTGACTCTTGCACTGCTTCTAAACACATGTCCTTTGTGACCTTTATCTGCCTTTTTTAAATGTTGTAGCATCTCAGAGAATATTTTCTCTAAAGCACTGTGTGACTCCTGTCTGTGAAAAGCACTTTATAAATAGTTATTGCTTGGCTGCTCTTTCTGTACAGTATATTTAAGGCGTGGTGTCCTAAATAAAACTAGCAGCTAACACAAGCAGCATATAAAATCAAAGATTCCTGTGAATGTGAACTGATCATAGATGACACAGAAGTGTGAAGAAGTAATAAGCTGATTAGGATTCTCATTTAGATACAGTAGGGAGTTTGATTTCTCTGAACTGTGCAAACCACTTATCTAACACAACCAGGGACTCCTCTGCTCTATTGATTTTTGCACCTACTACTAAGTGATGAATCCTTTATATGGGAGTTTTTCCACACAAGTCATATCTGCCTGGAGCTGGAAGATGTTGCTCTGACAATAAAGCTTTTTTCCATACAACAAGTACTGTGTTTTGGCCGCTTTAGACACCCTCAGCCCCATCCACACCCCACCTCCAATTGCAAGTACTAGATTTTAAATTGTGCCCCCAGTCTGCTTTACCCAGAAAAAAAAATGAGTTTGCTGAGTACACCATTCTCTTTTTCAGTGACCTCCTTTAGATTCACACATACTTGGCCCTGAGAGGAAAGCAACACTTTTTAAAGCACACCAGTCAATATGCTGCAATGCTAAATGGGTAAAACACCTGTGACTCTCTCGCACATTTTATAATAGCATTTTCAGGAGAAAATGGAACCTTAGCACAACCTTATACAAGTGCTTCAAATAATAGATTACATGGGAACAATTAGGCTGAACATTAACAGTGAAACGGCAATAACTGAAAAGAATGTGCTGGCACAAAGTTGAAATTCCCAAAGAATGAAGAAGGAAAAAACAAAAAAACAATGATAGCAAGTATTGCAGCCGAGAATTAGATACCTATAGAGAGAGGCACAAGTCTTTGTGATAAGCTAAGTTAGCTTTGGCTCTGCTCAGCTTTAATTTTGGTCTTTTCCACCCTTATTTGCAAATATACTTAATTTTGAAAAAATGCTCATCTTTTCCTCATTTCAAAGAAAACACTGGTAAAATACAAGTTAATATTTGGAGCAGTCATTTCAGTAACAGTAATTTGTCCGTTAGGTTTTGTAATTGGATTTGAGGAAAAACGCTAAGTAGTAGCGGTTCCGTGAAATGCTGAACAGTGAATAGTGAGATGACTAATGAGCTGTATTAGGGCACATCCTCTGTTGCACACTTTTCTCTCCATTTAGAATAAACATCACTCATCAAAACACACAAAAGCACAGTGTTTCATGATACATGCCACACACACACACACACACACACACACACACACACACACACACACACACACACACACACACACAAACAAAAAATATATATATATATATATATATATATATATATATATATATATATGCACATTGTTCACAGACCAAAGATCTCACTTTATGTGCTCGATCCACACAAACACACCTCATACTGGGAGCAGTGGCCTCATTTATAATGAAAGTCAGCAAGCACAGACAGAGAGAAAGAGAGAGAAGGAGGGAAAGGGATAGAGAGACTTTAGTGGTCCCAGCAGCTCACAGAGATTTGGAGATCAATCTTCACCACACAAAACAAACTGGCCCCAAGCTTCAACAGCAACTAAACCATGTATGTCTCTCTCACACACACAGGAGCTCATGGGCATAACACAGGACAACATTCAGTTCTAATATATGACATACATGAAACATCCAACAGGACACACACACAGGTATTGCTGCTGTAGTAATTACATGTTGTAAGACAACTATATTTGCTGCATTACAAACCCATCAATCAAAATCAACTCAGATATAGAGACAAATTAGTTACAAAACCTACAGCTCAGCGATATCAACTTTTCCCCTCTGGTAAACAGTAAACACAAGTTAAATAAGTCACTATTTATAGTACAGGGAAATGGCAAAGATATCAGTAAGACAACGTTAAGAAATGGTGAGAGGTGTGAGAGAGATCCGAGCAACAAGACCTGGAGTCAGTCAGAAAAAACTGGAGGAGGGACCTTGACAAGAATCTTTTAGCACTACAAATTGTACTATTACATGTTCTGACTCTCAGCAGCAGTGGAAGAATATTTGGTTTGACTTGGTTTAGTCAGCTGTAGTGCTCCAATAATAACATTAAGTGGTGTACGGATAGCTTATTTAAATGTTCACTGGCTGCACTGAGACTGGAAGGCTGCTGGTTCGAAACCTAAAAATGGGAAACTCTATGCAGGAAGTGTTTACGCAAATACAAATAGAAATTTTGAGTGCAGATTACGTGATGTAGCTGTCTTTCATGCTTCTGTGCACATTTTCATCTAGAGTAGTAAATTATACAATTTGATGTGCCTTTTTAGTTTAATGGTTTAGTCATGCATAATGCACAAAAAACAGTCTCATAGAAGGAGAGATACAGTGTACGAGATTCAGATACCAACAAATTTTCATCTTCAGACACCAGGCAGATAGAAATTATAGTAAAAGGCATATCCAGGATGTGCCATTGGTAGAAGAAAAAGCAACATATGCACACACACAATCTAATGACCGCACACCCCCACATCCATCCCGCAAACAGACACACCATAAAACCTACATACTCGCTCATTCGGTTCCCACATTATTGTGGAAATTGTGATAAATAATAAAAACTCTAAACTGAGGGAGTTAGTTGAATTTAAACAAGACTCATGATCTTCATATAGTTCAGTCATAAAAGTTTATGACCTGGCACTCATCCAGCAGTCTCACTCTCTTTCCTCTCTCTTTCTCTCCCACTCAAATACTGTAACCATTATGTCTATCATTTTCCATCATACACTGTAGAACATGTCTATGTATGCGAGATGTGTTTGGTAACAGTTGATATTACACCAATAACGCTCTAAAGGCGAGAAGCACAAGCACAGCATATGAATTTATCGCAAACAAAAATACACCAGTATGCTGAAATGTTAACAATAGCTAGTTTCGATAACAATCTGCTATCTTTTAGACAATTAGTTTGAACAAATCTAAATAATAAAAGTGAAATTGTATTCACATTTAAACTGAAATCGAACACTAAACAAGCTAATCCTGGTCAATTTATTTAATTTAAGCAGACTTCTCAAACAAAGAAACATTATTCCCAGTTGGCATGAGATGGTCCCAACTACCTAATGTACTATTTCTGTGCTAAAGACAGCTACATGAAGCTCACACTCCTGTCAATTAGTCCAAACACAGAAAAGCAACCTGTTGAAAAGCTGGTTAGCAGGACTTGGTGTAAGGAAGTAAACTGGTTGAATTATTCCTAGCACCAGCAAAGAAAATTAGCACAGTTAGAACTTATTAACTCAGTTTAAATAAAAAAGCTTATTCAGAATTTCAGTGCTTTCCTGCAAACAGCATTTAAAGCAAAGTCCAGAAGTAAAAAAATGGAGGCTAAAAAGTGAAGTTGCGAAAAGAGAAGAAGAAGAAGAAGAAAAGGAAGGAAAGTGGGACAGGTAGGAAAATAACACGAATCAGCAGGAGGGGAGCGTCATACTTTCCTTTTAAGAAACACACAGACACACGTCCTGACATGCAAATTTACTAGACTCGCACATGCATCCACCTGCAAGAACTCAAACACAAACAACTGTTAAACACACACAAAAAATGAGAGTCCAGTCCCACATCACCACATATCAACTGCACATACTTGCAAATGAATCCATTAAAGATGACACAGATCAAAGATATGATCAAACAAGCATCAAAACCACTTACACACAGAGAGCAGCGTACAGCTGGCACACACAGTGGTAACATGTTTGGCAGTAGTCTACTCTTTGCCACACACACACACCGTACCCTTTGTTCGGCGTCTGATGACCCCTAAGCGGCACTTAAGCGATACAGAGAACATCCTCTCTCTCTTTTTTGTTTTCCTTCTTCCTGCCTTCTTCCTCTATTCCCTCCTCCTCTTCCTCTTCCTCCTCAGTCAGACATAGTGTGAGCCGAGCGAAGGATGGAAAGAGAGAGAGAGAGAGAGAGTAACAGAGTGGAGAGAGAGCAGTATCGGAGCTCCGGCCGGTCACATGGCAAAGAGAGGATAGAGAGAGGGAGTAGCGAGTCCCCCAGTCATTTACCTCTGTCTCTCACTCTGCTATTCTCTCTCTCTCTCTCTCTCTTTCTGTGTGGGAAGTAGTGTGAAATTAAGCTGCCTCCTTGCCTCTCTCCTCCCTCTCTCAATCACCCTCATATTCAAACTCGGTGCAGCCCATGTTACTTCTTTCCTTCTCTCCTTCCTCTCTTTTCCTTTCCACGCTATCTTATCTCTGTCTTTTGTGTTTTGAGTCTGTTCTTCTGGCTTTCTATTTGAAATTAGCAAAAATGTTGAATACTGCAACATTCCTGTAACTGTAAAAGGAGCAGAGAAACCGCAACAATGCTGTTATATATTTGTGAAAATGCACTTTACTCTAATTTAACATGACAATGCATTACAGTACCACCATCTATTGATCTAGCTAGTTGGATAGATACATAGATCCCTAATCTATCCCTTTTGGTTGAATCCGAAAGGGCATCCAGCATAAAGAAATCTGGCAAATCAAACATGTGGAGCTACCTGCTGTGTGACCCCTTGTGAATAAGACAGCAGCTGAAAGTAGTTTTATATTTCAGTTTTATATTGTTGAGGTTGATTTCACTGAAATTAAATCAGTGAAATCAACATTTCTATTTATATCACTCACATTTTACTCCTCAGTCTCGTTCTTTCTGTTAACGCAAATAATGTTCTCAATTGCACTTTCTTTGTTTAACATTTATTGCTGTAAATCATCATCTGTGGGACTCACATTCTTATGATCCATCACTTCCTCTCTCATTACCTTTTCTGCACTACATAAACAATTCTCTACCTTTCTCTGTCATGGTAACGTGGGGTGGGGGGGCAAAATGATGGCGAGATCAAAGCTGCAAATGCCTGGGATCAGCAGAGGAAGAGAAGAATAGAGAGAGAAAGACAGGAAGGAGGAGGATGAGAAGGTGGATGAGGTATTAGAAGAGAAGTGGAGCCAAAGGATGATGGCAAGAGGCTGAAACCGAGGGCACAGTTGAGGCATTAGGAGGAAAAGGGAGGTCAGGAAGTGAACATGCGAGAAGTGACGAGGCAGGAAGTAGAGAAGACAAAGAAAAATGCGAACAGATGAACAGAGGATGAAAGAGGAATGGAGAGAAAAGCAGATGGAATAAAGAGAGAAGGAAAGTGAGCAAAGAGTAAAGCAGTTTAGTTGCGGTGTCATGCAAGAGGAGAGAGCGATTACAGCCCACAGAAAAGAGGAGGATGAAAAGGGGAGACATGAGAGGTGGCTTAGAGAGAGGTGGAACAGAAGATGTGACAGGTAATGTCTAACAAATGGGTGAAGAGGATGAGTGGGCAAGGAGGAAGAAAGAAGAGGAAGGAGAGGGGTGTTTGTTAACCTATACTTTCATTACACTCTGCAAATAAGGACTGGCTGGCTGCTCAGACATTTTCTCAATTCTGATGAAGTTTTGAAAGGAGGAAGCAGAGTTTGGGTTTATAGTCTAAAAGCTGCAATCTGAAGGATTCAGCTCACTCTCACAGTGATATACTGAGAGGATCTACAATCACATAGCAACAGTCTATTTTAGGTACACTATGTTGATTTTCTGGTCTGGATATTTTATATATAGATAGCTACAAAACAAGAAATTTCTATTTCAGTGTCTCTTCTTACTTTGCCTTTGTAGTTGAAGCCTTTTTAATTAGAGTTGATGCTTTCAGACTGTAGACTTTGTTTTGTTTTTATTTCAAATACTCAAGGATCGATAGAACTGTTTGTTTGTTTTTTAAATTTGTTTCATAGATTTTATTTTGTAATCCTCTATAAATCCTGACTAACCAGACCCAGGATTGTTGATTTAGCAGGAAAAAAACACATGTTCCTGATATTTTCTTCTATTTTATAAGGATGAATAACTGCATTTCTCTGACCCCTATTTTGTTTATTTAATGTTGTTATTATAGGCAACAGTAAATAATTATAATATAATGGCACCAAAACTGAAGACTGCAATCTTTATGAAAGTAGGATTATTATAGTATTAACCTCTATTAACATTATGAATAGACACCGGTATATTCTACAAGTAAACTGAGCCATCTCAAAAGCTGGATACAAGATGTTCCTGTTCAGAGGCATCATCTTTTTGAATAAATGGAATACTGCATGTACTGCAGTATATGCAGGGTGGTTAGTGTGAAAAGCACAAGGCTCTGACCTCTAGTGGTGTTCACATGGTGAACTATATCTGGGACTATAAAATGCATTGAAAAACACTTGGTTCAAGGTTAGGGAAAGAATATTGCATTTGATTTCACATTAATAAACAGCATAAACAGTGTATCATATCACTGTGGACTAAATGTGTAGCCTTTAATTACCTTAATTAAATGCTGTGACTGTTTGAATCTAGCAATAACAAGTTTAATTAGGTTCATATTGTATTGCTTGTATGCTTTTAGAATATATTTAGAGTCACAGTATCAGCAGCATGTCACCAAATATTGGTAACATTTCATTAATATGTTAATGAAAACCCCAATGTTCCTTCAAAATGCATTTACAAATGAGTGCTATATGACCATAATTCCTTAGAGACAACCTTGTAAAAAATTATTGTGTCATTGCTCATTGCTATGGTGATCAGCTTCCTAGAAAGGCATAAAAACAGTAATGGATGTAGGCGATGAAATTATATTGCTATATTCATAAACTGCATCATAAGTCTGGTGACAGAAAAAAACAGGACAAAACATGTCAAATAACAGACTAAACATCAAACATGAATGATAAGAAACTTTATCAATTTACATAGCAAATGTTTTAATAAGAATATTAAAAAATAGAAACATTTAAATAGAAATATTAAAAAATAAAATTATTGGTCATGGAGGAATGGTAAGCTGTTTCATTTTATCTTTTATATCTGTTATACCGTGTTAGCGTACTGAACACACACACACACATGCACAAAGTCAAAAAAATTTAAGATTTTTTGAGACCATAATGAAGAAAACAAATAATGCTGCTTGAGAAGTGACTCATTTTCTGTTGGTTCCTCACAGAGACAGATGCAGCATTGTTTGGTAGCAGTGGGCCTTAACTCCCTTCTCCATTTGTTTGAATATTAGCAGCTGTTTGGCAATCCACCACCCATCCAATTCAGCATAACACACAGAACAGAAAACATCAAAAATGTGACCTGCAGGACATCCCTCCTATACCCTGACATAAAGTTGAGTGCGTTACCTTTTAACAAGAAGCATTCGGAGAGCTCCACCATAGCAGTTCACTCTCTCAACAGTATTGACTTTTAAAAGAATAGTATTGTATTTGGATATATTCATTTTGATTTCTTTGTTCTTTTTAGAAATAATTTAGGTACTTTGTAGTCAAAACAAGCACAATGTGCAGACTTTTTATTTGCCCCACTGAAATCAATTTCAATATTAATGACATCATTTTGAAAAAAGGAAACAGTTTTAAATAGCTCTATATAGCATAAAAGATTTTGTTAATTTTCCATAATAAATCATAAAGTTGACATTAAGGACCTTGGTGGATGTAAGCATAATTATAATAGATTGTTAACATGACCCCAATCTACACCTCTACAAAGTTTTTCCAGAATTCATTAACAAACTTTTCAAGATATCGGGATGATATGCATGCATGTAAATGCTACAAAGAAAAACATAACCTCCTCGGTGGAAGTAATCAATCATAGGTAGAGAAAACCATTATTCATGATTGTCCATCCTTTTCACATTTCAGTGACATTATCCTTCCTTCATTTTTTCACACATTTGTAAAGAGCATACTATTTTTGACTGTCTCTACTTCTTATTTGTCAGAGACACAAACCAAAATGATCTACCAGTTGTATGCACATCTTTGGAAAATTGCAGGCAAAGAAGACACCCACACATCTGCCTACATAATGTGAACACACACTGAATATTATATTTGGCTAAACACACAAAAAAGAAAAGAAAAAGATTTGATGAGTAGGAGATACAAGTAAAACAGAACAGACAAACTTCATTCAGTTTATTTTATTTGAAATAAATAAAAAATAAATAAGCAAATAATTGATTCCCTATTTATAGTTACAGTAGGTTATACTTTTTTACGTAACTAAAAGTGATAGTTGAGTGTCGTAGAAAGATCATGTCATAAATAAATAAATTACAAAATAAATAAAGAATAAAAATCTGTGGTCTCTACAATGAGTCAACAATGTTATGGCGTCTAAACTCCAGTCAGTGCTGGAGACAACCAGCACTGACTGGATTTGACCAGATCTTTTTGGACTATTCCAGATAGTCCAAACAATACCCATTGACATTTTAATGTCTTTCATGCCTTGTATGTTCCAATATTTATTTTTCTCGATATATTCTGTAATCCCCTCGATGCTGTTTGCTGATCATGTAGGAGAATACAAATCACATGTACGTTTGTTTCTGGAGTAGTTTGTGAAATACTGCTGAAACAGGCATAAGCACAGACCCCATCATTTTACATTATACCATTTCCGTTACCACAGATAAGATTTTGACCCCAATCTGCAAAAACAGAAGTCATGAGAAATTTCTTGAAGAAGTTGCTAATTTTCAACTAATTTTCACAATTGTAAGTTACATTAAGCAAAACGGATATGAGCATTACGTTTAGAGGTTTTTTTCATGTTACAAATTATTAGATTACATAATGTCATTACAGAAGACAATATATTTTAGAACTTTCTAGTTAACAACACAAGAGTACAATTCCAAATAGATCTAAATCATGTAAATATTGTAGAATAAGAGCTTTATGACAAAGTTGAACTCTGGATAAAGTGCTTATGCTAAAATAAAGGCAATTATAAAACAGACGGCTCACTGTGGTTGAAGTGGTCAATGCCTGCATTTTAAAACTGACCTTACAGCTGGTTACAACAAAATAAGAAACATTTTAATAAAAAAATTGCAAAAGTTTATCATCTTGTTCACATCTGCCTGCAGCATCTCTCTCATCCACGATTCACACTGCTGGTCTTCACATCTTTAGCTCTGAAATTCAGGCCTGAAACCCATCTTATTCTGCTGCTCCAGGTTTCACTGTTTAATTGCTCAGATTACTTCTCCATATTCTGGATTCAATCACTGTAATCAGCTCTGCCACAGCTTAAATCCACTAGCAGCTACATAAATAATAGTAGTAGGCTAATGTGGCTATTGCATAATTGCTAATAGTTATGTGGCTAACGTACACCATGTGCACCTGCCAGGTTAACATTAATGTAAACACTTTAATACTTCAGTGTTGTTGAAACAGGAGCTTTACTGACCTCTTTAAATTCCTCCTAAACTGTTGTTCAGCCTTATGAACATTAATTACTTTCAGTGAGAAGCTAGGTGCCTGTCTGCCTGCAGCAGAGCTGTGTGAAGTTACGCGTTGGCACTCCAACATGGCACTGTGTGTATTGATACTGAGTATCATAATTCAATATAAATCTTAGTACATATTAATATTTAGCTATCATTTTTAATATATAAAGAATATTGTCATAAATTGCTTGTCTGTCAGATTCTAACAGATAGGTATGTCAGTTACAGACTGTAAAAAAAAGGACATAACTACTGTGCACGTAGCGGTGGTTTTCTTAAGTCCCATTTTGAAGCCTCAAAATAAGTGTTCCCGCCATTGACATCTTGGTTGAAAAAACCTGGATGTGACGAGGACAGGTGGGTTTGACAGTGAAAATAACGAGGGTTTACTAAACAGACTCAATGTTTTGTTCAGTATAACTAAAAACAAGTGACTCAGGCCGGGAAATCAGCAGGAAGAATCAAGGGAGATCAAGTCAGAACGCTGTTTTCACATAGGCTTCTATAGGACCAGATGTTATCTTGCAACCTACAGCAATCTGGTAGAATGCAAATTTTTAGCCATTTGTTTTTGTCTTTTGTTTTTAGACATTGCCTTCCGTTTTTTACCCTAAAGCTGTTTTATATTGTCTGTGATATCAGTATACAGTAAACCCCCTTATGTCTACCTAATAACATTAAGCAGTTAGCCAAATAACCAATTCAACAATCTCCATATCTAAGTTCCCCCCAATATTTCAAAGATTTGGTTTAAATTTGCACAAACGTGTTAGTGCAACATATAACTGGTAACAGCAATGAATGTGTTTAGGCTACGTTCACACTGCAGGTCTTAATGCTCAATTCCGATTTTTTGATCAAATCCGATTTTTTTTCACACTACACATAAAATGCGACATCAAACGCGCTCTAGGGTGAACGCTCAAAGCGGCCCGCATGCGCAAAAGAAGATGTCACACACAACGCGCTGTGTTTAGACCCAGAGCAAACAATATTGTTTGACTGATGGCCCTTAATATAAAGACTTCGGACTTTATGTTTCCAAATTTTTGCTTTAAGTTATTTTGTTATTTACATAATAATGCAAATAACCTAATAATGATCCTTTTTGCTGTTTTAGAGGAGCGGTGCTTCAAAGGATAGTTGCAGATTTCTGTCAGAATCTGCAGAAAATACAGTACAAATAAAATGTTCACATTTCTCCAACGTTGTCTTCCCAACAGTTTCACCGGATGGTAGGAAATCGTTCGCGATGTCCTATCGGGCGCTTCTCCGGCGCTGATAATTGGCGTCTGTCTTGTGTCAGTGACGTAAAAGACGGATTTAATGCGACTTGACCGTTCACACAGCAGTCGCTTTCTAAAACATCGGATATGTATCGGATTCAGTACCACATACCAAAGTGACCCAGATCGGATTTGAACATATCGGATTTGTGCTGTTCACACTGTCATACCATGATCGGATATGGGTCGCATAGGGGCGAAAAAATCGGATTTGATGCGCTTTCGCCTGCAGTGTGAACGTAGCCTAAGTAAGAAAAACATACTGCATAAAGGCATAAAAACAAAATCCAACATTTTTTGGTTCTTATTAAAGTCTCTTCTGTTTGTGTGTGTTCAGCAGTGTTATTAATCACAGCACTGCTGCATAGCTAGTGCACTTTATCACCTCTCAGCAGACTAGGAGTGCAGATGTGCAAACAGCAAGATACTGTAACAACACACTTGTTCAATTAATTGGACCATACTGAAAAAAAATGTTTTGCACATCAGCTAAATGGGCACTATGGCTTTACCTTTTCTTTTCAGAAATGCAAAGGTAAAGCAAATGTAATTTTATCTTTAAATACTGAGTCAATGCAGTGAGATCAATCTTTGAGAACTGAAGAACAGTTTGAATTGGCGTACACAATCCAATGAGAAAAGCAGGAACTAACAGTCTGAAGCTAGTTTAATAAATCAGTACAACAGCACAGTCCTCAGAGTAAACCAAAGAGCCAATGTAGCTTCTCAGTGCAGCACATAAATGGTTTCAGCGCAAAAAGTATTGATATGTGCAAGGATGCCAGTTTAAATTCAAGCTAACACAATGATAAAGGATAATTACAGTGCACTACAAGTACTAAGTGGCATCGGCATAACTTTGTGCTGAACATTGGGGGGGGTCAAGATCTCTGTCAAAATAAATAAATAAATCTGGGTAAAATCCCAGATGATTAAACATGCAACTATTTTGCTGGTAATACCTGAAATGAGTAAAGAAAATTATTATAAATGGGTTGGGTCTGATTATTGGTTATTGATTATAACCCCCCCTGGAAATTACGCCCCTGCTAAGTGGCAAATGACCTGTGGTTCAATGGTCAAAACAATGCATTTGTATTACAACTTGTATATTCCTGATTAAAAAAAACACCTCTTCTGTACTCCTTTTTCTGTTTAAGGCAACAAAAAGCAAGGTAGTTACTTTCTCATGCTTCTATAATTGAGTTTGGGGTTACTCTGTTAATTCTCTCAAATAAGCATAGAGGAGGGAAAAGGCTATTGATCTAATCTATTGTGGCCTCAAGTCCACAGCATGTTTTATGCAACAGAATGAGAAAGAAAAAAAATATGTATTGATTTTTACAGGTTTAAAAATGTCCTCCTACAAGCAACCAAATGCTGGATAATTCTGACAGTTAAATTGCGTAAGCAGCGTTCTGGCAGCTAAACACTGAGGGTTCCTGTTCTATACTTAACATAAAAATCAAAAACGTTTGCAGCTTGTGAATTTTCAAATCAAATACCCAGTGGATGGAAATTTTGGCTGAAAGTGTAAATAAAACAGCATGCTCTTGAAGTCCAAATGCCGGCAAGACAGTAAGAAATATGTTTTTAAAAAAGGTGTTAATAGGTGTTTTTCCACCTCCTAACATCTGTTAATGACCACAGAAAAAATATTGAAAAGTGTGAAACTTTAGTAATAGTAATAAAACACTATAAAAATGTGTAACAATATGTTTTACATTTTAAATTTTTAAAGTATGTTGTGTTCTTATGGATTATTGTGTGTATGTGTGTTTGTTGCACAACTGTTCAGAGAGGGAGCTCTTTTTTTCCTTTCTCTCAGTCATCTGGTACCACTGCACGTTCCATTTCATACCCAGCAAACACACACACACACAAACCATTGTGTGAGGTCTGCATAAAGCATCGGGGGTTGAATGCTGCAGCTGGATTAACTCTGCTCTGCTCTCATTAGCTTAATCTTCTACATGAAACACTCACACACAGGGATATAGGGATGCAGTATCTTCATAGTGTAAGCAGGATCCTGGATGTATTTTTGTGTGTCTATCTCCAGAAGCACTAAAAACACATGCATATTTCCATGTGTTTGAGCCACACAATAGAAAGATGGGAAGTTCGAATTAGATCATTATTCGTATACAAACTCAGGTATATTGAGTGATAGTTTTCTTTACAATATTTTTTATGTTATTCAGTGTTGCTGCTCAGTACTGGCTTTGTTGTGCAGTAAAGGCCACCTTGACTTTTTCAGCTAATGTGCATTTATTTCTGCTAGGAGCTATATCATAACTCCTATAGGTGATAGTTTACATCATCCCTATTTGTTGCAACTTTTCTTTCTCAACCGCTTCTTTTTTAGTTTTGGCAGAAATGCAAATCAGTGCTAATCTCAGAGCACAAATTCACAGAAATCCATGCTAATTCCAGAGAGGCGTGTGTTGTCTGTTCCTAGGCACAAACATAATGCATGCAGAAAAGATGTATGTTTCCACACACCTTGTCTACACGTTTTACCTATGACTTTATTTTGTATGTGACTCTTTGTGTTCAGTCAGAAATGCGTAGCTGTCATTATCTTTGTTTTGGGTTTGGGTATCTGTGTCTTGAATCATGCACATTTTTGTACTTTATTTTTGCTGTCAGATATTTGGGGGGTATTCATCTGTGGTTATGTACATGCAAGTATGCTCTATAATTGTGAATTTATGTGTGATTGAGTGTGTGTGTGTGTGTGTGTGTGTGTGTGTGTGTGTGTGTGTGTGTGTGTGTGTGTGTGTGTGTGTTGAAACTAGGTCACATCTTCAAATCTTAACACTAGCTCCACATTAGTGTTGCATATTTGGAATCTTAAAGCAGTTGAACAGCCAATAGGGAACAGTGATGAAATAAGCCCAACATGAACCTTCACTCAAATATCACAGCTGCAATGAAATTGAATTTGGAGCATATAGAGAATAAAGTTCACTGACTCATGTGAACAGAAAAAAATGTGAAGGAAAAAGTTTGCACCCTCTATTTTTGTCCCTCAATATTATACAAACATTAAATGCACATTCTTGCTTTTACAGATGATGCTTTTCCGGGGTTGCAAGCATCTGCCATTACTCATTCAAAGTAAAAAGCATGACTTTCAAATTGTTGCTAGTCATAGTTTAATCCTGCTGAGAAGTTTAATGTTGATGCTGTGTCATGCTCATTTACTGACACATCCCTATCTACGCATTAAGGATTTCTTCCTAAGCCAAAGCTGGAGGCTCATATATTAAGTGCAAAACAGTAATGGAGACACAAGAATGGGCTTTAACCCTAAATGTACCAGGACTCAGAATTACAAAAACAAATGTGTAGCACTGGCAAAAAGGCAGAGTTGGTGTTTATCCATTTTACAGCTCATCTGGTGATTGAAATGGATAGTTATCATTTCATTAATCAAGATGATGATTATGGCACATCCCACCTACTTGTTAGCCTAGTTGGCTGTGATTACATAAGGAGGTACTCTGCACTTAAATATGTTAAACTTTACTGGTGACTGTGAGCAAACACATTGATGATGGAGCGGATCATGACATTTCAACCAAAATTATAAAAAATGAGATTGTATGGAATGAAAATAGCTCAACTTTGCATATGCAAAATAGTGATGCAAACTATTCTACATCATGAACTTCATACCTTGAATTGGATAAGCAGAGGAAATGGACGGATGAACTTGATATAGGAAAAGCATACTCCTTGTGAATGTCTTGGCTCTTCAGCATACAAACCTCATGAGAACCTGGAAGGGGAAAATTTCTCTGCCTACTGTATGAGAAACTCTCTGTGGCAGAGGTGAGTTAGTATTAAATATTGTTTCCCATATTTTGGTGGTTTGAGGCAATTCCTGCCTTACACTTTTCGAAACATGTTCTTTCTTAAGCTGCTGGGACATCAGGTGTTTCAACTTTAGTCTAAAGGTCCAACACAAAAAATTCTACACCTTTTTTTTGGGGAGGTTGTTTGGGGTTTTTTTAACTATGATTTTCTACTGAACGTTCTGACTGGAAATAGTGGTTTGTATCTCCCCAACATTGTCTAGTTACTCTTCTGGTTACAAATGTGTCACAAATGTGTGGCTTTGGTTACATTTATGATGAACAGACACATTTGGACAGCACTGTTAAATGGAATTTGAAAGTTCCATTGCTTCTAATCAACCTTCCAACATGCAGGGCAGCCAGTTGTTACATAATTTTAGGATGTTACAATCTTCAGGACTCCTAAAAACAAGTAAAAGATGTAAATGTGCTAAGAATTTCTGTAAACCAACACAGAACAACAAAACTGCTCACATCATACAGGCAGAAAAACAAAACAAAACAAAGACAAATACAGAAGGAAAAACATTGCACAAACTCATATGCGTGCTATACTAGTACACAAACATTTAGACAAAGTGACAAAGAGACAGATATACTTGCAAGCAGATATTAGCCATAAAAGATGTAATTAAATATGCAAAATTATATAAAAACAACAGCAAGATAGATAGATGGATAGATGGATAGATTGATAGATAGTATTGAGAAAATCAAATGTCTTCCTTCATCTTCTTCTAGACAGAAAATTGATTTCTTTCTCTTTGTCCTCCATTATCTTCCTCTCCTTCAATCAATTGTTTCCTCCTGTTGCTTCTGTGCATCTCATCTGTCATCTAAATGCCAGACATTTCTTCACCTCCTTCTTTCTCCCCCATGTCCCTCTTCCTCATTGTCTCATTATGAATGTTCTCCTTTTTTCTTCTAAGACTTTCTTTTCTCAGTCTCTCCTTTTCCTTTTTGTCTCTTTTCCCTTATAGTTTCCGAGTTTTCCCTTTGAGTAATTTACCTGGCATCATTTTTCCTGTCATTTTATGTCATGTTGAAATGCTTCTGTCCTTCTTCATCCTTTTTTTCCAAAAGTTTCTCCCCTCTAAATATTTTTACCCATTTTTCTTCCTTTCCCGCCTACACCTCTATTCTCCAAACATGTCTTAGCTGTTTAAGGATCTGATGCAACAGAAAGCAACAGCACCCACTGCTGCTTCAATCCTACAATACAACAACAAACCATACTCCCTTGACATCTAATGTCATGCAAAGAGGAATGCAGCTGCTGCGCTGTTCCCTCAGTGGTACGTGCATAATAACGATTGCATAATATCTGATTTAACTATCCTGATGAGTCTGAACGTGTTTTTCTCCGAGCATAAATCTGCATAAAAAGTTCACCTGGGAAGCTGCAGTCATTTTTTTTCTAATGTCCAGCTGAATATGAAAAATTCGCTAAATAAAGCTAATATATTTTACTCAAATAGTATCAAATGATTTAAACATTTAGACATTTTAAATTTTTAAATTAAAATTATGTTTTTTTTGTTTGTTTGTTTGCTTTTGAGTTGGTGAAAGATAGCATACTTTATCAATATTCTGATGCTAGTTTAATTTGAAACGATTGTTTAAAATGTGCTTAAGGTTTACAGGTTAAATGATCAAAGTTTGTATTCTAAAATGCACAGTGTTTCAGGTATGAAAAAGCACAACTTCATCTGTACAGAGAAAAACACAAAAAATGCAAGACTATTAGCACTTGGAGAAGAATACAAAGTATTACATCACAGCCTATCTTAAACTAGACTAGCTTAAAAGTCAAAAGAGAAATACAGTGGACAAACCACTCTTTTTACACCATTAGCATTGGTAGTGTGCCACGTCACTCTCATGACTGAACGGAAATGTTTTCTGATGCTGTAGATTAAACAACTAACAGCTATCAGGGCTATACTGAAATGTACAACTTTATAATTGAGCTGTCAGTAACTGTACTTTTAAAAAGAGTAATATACAAAAGGTACTGTAGCCCAAACAACTATTTGCCAAAAAAAGATCCCTCCATCTACCTGTCCATTATTTTTCCAGCTGGCTCCTGTTGAGCGGGTCGATGTAGACTTGGACACATGTCAATACAAAATTTTCCATATACAAACTATTTTCATTTAAATGTAATTCCTATAAATTTCTACCAGCAGTGATAGTATAATGTTGAAATGAATCCTAATGAAACGTGCTACTGCTATTATAATTATGACAACTAACAATATCATAAATGACAAAGAGTTGAAAAAAAAATCGATATTTTAAATCGCAAAAGGGAAGAATGTGGTATAGAATGAAGCCTTTTCTAGAATTTTCAAATGATCTCATCTAATGAAATGATAAATACAAACTGTTTCTGCAACTGTTTCTGTGCCAGCAGGGTTGCTGTAAGCTTCAGAATATTGAAATGAAACCAAGTGAAATCAACAGCTGGTGCAGGAGTACCTGTCTGGAATCATCAAGTGGGAAATCAAACACTTACAAATCATCACCGTTTTGTGTCATCACTTTAAGTTCTTGAGCTGTATAACATAGATTTCTGTATCTGTAAAATAGATGTGAGTTCATGTACAGTATGCAGTATTGTTATTAAACATGGGAACATGGGAACTGAACTCCTTAGTAGATAAAAGCACACTTGTCATACAAAAAGTTGTATTTAATATGAGATAGACAGGAATGTTTGACTTGTCATATTGCTATACTGTGCTGTTTATTAAAGTGGCTCAGTATTACACAGTTAAAGTTTGACCGTTTTGTTATAGCTGAAAATCGAACGATCAACCTTAAGTCAACCTCTACACCCATGAACAACATTTACTGTAACAATGTGTCTTTTCTACTGAAAGGAATGAAATCAAATCAGATCAAGGATGTGAAAGAGAGACTCCCAGTGGACGCCCAGTCTGTAACAGCAGGCTTCCACATAAAAGGAACCGCCACAGGGTAATTCCCCTGTTTGATGGTACACTTGGTGAGCTAGCCAACCAACAGTGGGAAAATAAATACATGCGACAATCTGTGCTATTTCTACCACCTTCTTTGCATTCAGATCATTAGTGATTTTCTTTTTTGCATTTCTGCCCCTTCAACTAATTTCAAATGTAGAAATTATCCTTTATTGTTCTGACCACTTTCTTCTCCTCTATTTCACACTTACTGCTCTTTTTTCTTATATTTTTGTCATTTTTAAACAAAATATCTAGTTTACATCTTGTGGACAAACAGTATCGAAATTAATTAAATCTTATGTCACTGTTCTTTGTTTTTCTCTTAGTATATTGCATGAGTTGGAAATTAATTTTGAAAAATCCCAAAGAAGTAGTCAGTTGATGCTCAGAGATAAAACCTAAACCTAATAAAATAAAAAATTAATCTTCAATAATATTATTAAATAATTTAAAATTAACAAACCAATAAACCAGCATATGGTTCATCTAAAAAGAAGCAAATTTGATTGAGACATGTTAGAGCACAATACCCCTTGTTAAACCCTCTTGTTAAGGTTTTTGTTCCTCGTCAGGCAACTATCGGTTTTCAAAGAACTGCTGACCATGAACATCCCTACAGATATTTGCATTTTGGAGCACCTCTGGCCTATTCCTTTGATCACTTTACATTTTTCCATCATTCAGCACACTGACTTGTCTGCTGTCACACATCGGCTCTTCCCTTAGACTTACATTAATCATTGTTAGGGAATGATCAGCAGTATTCAAATAGTAAGTCTCTACTTATTTTACTACAAAGGAACAGCTAACTAGTGAAACCTAAATCTACTTATCCTATGAGGTCGTGCATGTTCTCCACACAGAGAGGCCCCAGCCTAATGGGGGAACTTAACTCAGGACCTTCTTGCTGTGAGGCAACAGTGCTAAATGCCACTGTGCTGCCCCTTCATAGACAGCCTTCTAAAATAAAAAAATGTTATTTCAAAAAAAGTCAGGACCTGTCTGATGATTTTATCAGTGAATATCAAATGCTTGCTGTTCAGATTTGATTGAGGGCTAATGTGGTTGAGGGCACTAATGGTGCATTTTATTTATGGAAATGATAAGAAATGAATGGAAACTGGGACAAAAAAAAAATCAGATTCTATAATTACATGATAGGAAGAACCACCATAACCTCTTTAAACAGCTGGGGTTTATTTAAACAAGACTCACAGTGTCTAAAGAATGAGTTAAAACACTCTATGGTTGCTTTACCCAAATTTTTTGTGTAGTATTTAGTGCGGTTCTTGAAATGTCTAACATACGTTATAAATTCAGACTTCTCATTATAAATTCCTTGTGCAGTGCTTGCTCATATTCCTCACCTTGATCACTGAGTGGCAGTTAGAGTTTACTTGCATCTTCCAGTCACATAATATGCAGCACTCTTTAGAACACTTTTCTCAATCCTTGCAAAAAATGTCACAACATAATATATTACTCATGAGCAGTGTCCCTAACTTTCAGCCCTATGTATGAGACATTAAACATTGATTACAATGCTGACAAAACAGATACTTATATTTAGTAGTTTACTGAGACATTACTAATATTATTGTTATCATCATTATTATTATTATTATTATTATTATTATTATTATTGTTGTTGTTGTTGTTACATTATTAGCATTACCATATATAAATGGATATCGATATACCTATGCTACCTCATAAACAAGATTAGAAATTAGATTAAAAGAATTTCTTTTTTTTTTCTTTTTTCAATAAAAGGTAAGACTTTTCTAAAGTGCATGGTTTCAGTTTTTTGTCATTCCACTACTTTTAGGGATTCCTGCATTGATTTTTAGCTCATAAAAAAATTAAATTTTGTTCCAACCTGACCCTAAGCCTTAAAAATTATATGCCCACTTGGAAAAGGCACCTTGTGCATTCTCTTATTTCAGTTCTTATATAGGTTGCATGTAAAGATCATGAATTTGTGAATATAACAGGCAATGATAAGTTTGCTAACTTATTTATAGAGACTGACACTGAGAGCAAGGCTTAACTTTCACAAAAGCTGCAAAAAACCTCAAAATGTTGCAACTTTTACAACAAAAAAATTAATAGATGCCAAAAAAAAACCCGAAAAATAAAATAATAAATTATGGATTCCAATCCATTCGAGGAAGTTAAAAGTAAATCAGACAGCACAAGTTTCTTGTCAATGACAGTATGTGCAGATGTGAAAGCTCTAACAGAACACATGATGTTCCTCATGCTCCAAATAGCATCAAGCAGAAAGACAGTTAGAAGGAGAGAGGGATTTTTTTTTCTCCTCGCAGCAATGGCAGAAAACTCTTGAATGCTGTTCTTCCCCCGTGGTAGATCAAAGTTGGAACAGAAAAGAGACAGTTCCCTTTTCTTCTGCCATGCTGCTGATCTCTCTCTGACTCTGTACATTTGGATGGCTTCCTGTGCTTGTGTTGTGTGTTGTGCATTAAAACTATGCAAGTCAATGTCAGTTACATAGTTGTAAGTGAATCTAGCTGTCATGTTTTTAATAGTCAGCTAAATTTAAGGGTGGACAGGGTGGCATGTACTGTAGGCCCTGGCTCTAAAAACTTGTGGGCATTTGTGTGTAACTGTAGCTTATATGTACTTCTGGAAGAGGAAGATAGAGATTGAACTGGAGGGTTTAGGAGGATATAATAAGATACTGCTGATGCAGAAATTTTATTCTACCTTGCCCTTTTGTCCTCTAAACAACTTGCTCTGCTTCAGGTTTAAAGTGAAATATTTATACTTCTGTAGTGCACATTCCACAGCATCACTGTGTCTAAATGCTGTCTGTGCACTGTTTATTTAGTTTGGCATATCAAGAACCTTAATCCAATGACAACTTAAAAAGTTATTTTGAAATAGCATTACAACCTTATTTTTGACATGTAAGCAAATACATAAATAGATATTTAGAATGGTATTTATGCTTTATGTTCATGTCAAAATCCTCCAGTTCCTTAACCTCCTAGGACCTGGCGTCCACATATGTGGACATCGCATTTTGGGTTATTTAGACCAAAATACTGAATTTTGCTCTACAAGGGCCTGATATCCACTTATGAGGACATTATACTGCTACTGTTCTATCAAAATTTTAAATGAATATGCTCATATGTGGCTCTCATTTTTCTTAAAAACAAAAATAAGGCAAAAAAAAAAAATCTGGTAATTCTTTGTTTTTACATTCATCGGGCCCCAATATGTCCAAATATCAAAGAGAAATTAAAAAGGCATGCAGTGGAAGAGTTCGGGTCTTAGGAGGTTAAATGACTTGTCTTGTCCAATCTTTCCAGTTGTCATGAAGCTCAAACCTAGGATGGAGAATTCATCAAGGTGACTAACAGGTTGTGAACAAGCCCAGATACAGTGAGGAAGGAATTTAACATGAAAAGATCTACAAAAAGTTTAAGATCACTTACTGAAAGGATGCTATAGAAATAGACTAGAAGTAGAGCACCAGGATGACTGACAAACAGGCAAGGTACTAATTAGAGATGGCACGATACCACTTTTTTATGTCCGATACCGATATCATAAATTTGGATATCTGCCGATACCGATATGAATCCGATATAGTGTGTTTTTTAATCAATAAAACTGTTTTTTTAATATCTTGCTGCATTTTGTATAAGTTCATACTCAAGTTTAAATAAACAACAACACTAAAGCTATTCTGTTATACCTGTATGTAAAAAATACACTGCACCCAAAATATTTTATATTTCAGCAAAACTGATCAATCTAATAAACTTAAACCTACTCCATCCTTCCTCTTCTGGTATTTTAAAGAGTACTTAGCAGAAATATTAAGCAACCTAACTAATAGGGTTGCAAACTCCCAGCAAAAAAAAAAAAATAGGAACCACCCCCACCCTCCACCTCATGATGCTTAATCGATGTAATCAACTTTAATTTGATGCAGGGTGAAAAAAAATGCACAGAATTAAATTATTTTTCAAGAATAATTAAATAGATTCAACATCTTTCTTCAACAGAATTGCAGACTGCACAGATGGTACTTTCCCAAAGGAAAAAGTACTATAGCTTACTAGGGTATATTAGACTTAACAGTTACTATATACAGTAATGGACTTCTATACATTTTACATCAGATTAAAACTTTGGGTGTAAGATTCAGATAATTATTTATTAAAAGCGAGACATTTTAAATGAGAATAAGAAAGAAAAGTATGTCTTTGTGCCCCCTTTTCCCTGTTCATGCCCTATCGGCCCCCCTGGCTAAACTTTGCTAGATCCGCCCCTGCACAGTTACCAGCCGTCAGCTACGTAGAAAAGGATCCTGGTGTAGAAAGTAATATTAAATACATTCTAACAGCAGCTTATCAAGGTTAAACGTGCTGCTGTTGTTCAGCCGCTGGTTTCCTCTTTCTGGTGCAAAGTGGGCCAAAAACAAAGAAGAGAGACGGACTCGGGACAGAAAAGCCGATCAGCTGATCATTAAGCAGTTTCACGATTGAAGTAGCAGCAGGAAGGTGAGGGAGAGAGAGAGGCAGCCGCTCCATATATCGGTTGTTAAGCTTAACATGGGAACGCTTTACAAACATTCAGAGATGAACTTACACACTTGCTTTACTTCTCTCTGGGATAACTTCCTCGGAGATGAAATGCTGGTTTGGTAGCGAGGCTACAAATACACACAGCCGCTCTATCACATGAGGCATACTGCTGCAACGTGCTACGGTTATGAGCCGAGTTACGCCGTGTCGCAAGTTTTGTGAGGTGTTTTTTTTTTTTATATTTAATGTATCGGATTACATTTTTAATTTCTCACCGATATCCGATCCAGTAATTTATGTCAGTATCGGACCGATACCGATACGTAATATCGGATCGGTCCATCTCTAGTACTAATTCCAATAGCAAATAGCATTTTAAACTAATAGAAGAGGAACTGTGTTAAATGCTGGTTTCATTTCAGGGTTTTTTTCATGTACAATTTTGTTCCTTTCACATTTTAAATCATCCAACATTTTTCCTGTAAATGACTTTTTACATAGATTGTCACTACCAGAGGGTGCAGGTCCTCTTGTGGTCTGGCTAGAAATAATCTACATTCTGAAACTATAAAAAAAATAGAATATAGGATTTTAGTGTTTAATTTTATGATATACCTAATATTTTCAGTGGATGACTGATCTACATGGGGATCAGGCCACTTTAGCCCCAAGGTCTGTTTCTTTAGTACCCTACAATGGAAATCAATACAGACTGTATCTTTGGTTGAAATCTTCCCTTCATTTAATATTATTATTCTTAGTTCCTGCACAGATATTACATTAAACTGGCCTCTCCAGTCTGACGCTTCAAACACAAAGCAAACAGGCATTTTTTTTTTTCTTCCAATCAGATAAGAACTGTTTTTTTTAAGAAATGGGAATACAGGTCTTCAATCTACCTAATAAATTTCAGTAGTGAAATGTTATGAACGCCCAAAATGTGGTATTAAAACAGTTAGGTTTAATCATAGGCACTAGACCCAGTCCTGAATGTTTCATAATCTGGTTATTCCATCTGGGCACAGGTCATTGGTTAGTGATGCTTGGAATGTTTATCCCAGTTCTGTCATGGGTGTCTACCAGCCAATCAACCTCCTGACCCAGAGAATTCAGAGTGGAAGCAAATTACCAATTTTGTTTTCAGAGCGCGCTGAGTCAACTGGCTGCGTTATAAAAAAAAGTACCTCTTTTGTCCCCTATTTCTCTTTTCTTGTGAGCTGCCCTGTTCGGATCAGCCTCCTCAAGTAACAATCCTGGCAAGTGGCCTTTTCTGTAGTCAGCTATGAGTTATGGAGAGGGTTTAAAAGAAGCAGAAATAACATTCACTGGTGATGCTGATTATATAGGGTCAAATTGGAATTCCAATGCTACTTTAATTTCTTGAAGATTGGTGAAAATTATATGCATTACTAGGCAATAGTAGAGCTTGGCTCAAAGTCCTGTCATGCATTAACACTGACTGGTGTGGAATATTGGGATTTTTGGCAAACCTAAATAACTATAGGTCTACTCCTAGGACGTCCACAAAAACTGGGTCAACATATTTCATTCATTTGGAATATATTAGACGAGAAGCAGACTTTAAATACTTAAACTGTGACTAGTTAACTTTAACAAATCAAAAAGAACCAATTTCAGTTTGTTTCAGATGTTAATTTTCCAGAAAGGGATGCTTTTAGGAACACCACATATAACTGAAACTAACTGATAGTGGCCTAATTACATTATTTTAATCTATGTATTCATTCACAAACATAGATTAAAAATAGTAAATTAATTATGTTATCATTATTACATTATCACATAATGTTCACTTTTTCTTTTGGCTGCTCCATTTAGAGGTCAGCACACCGAATCACCTGCATCCATCTTGCCCCATCATAGTCACACCGCTCCTCTGTATAACCTTCTTCACTACATCCACAAATCTTCTCTGTGGCCTCCCTCTCATCCTTCAGCCTGGCAGCTCCATCTTAAACTGTATATCCAGTAGCTCCAGTATATCCACAGTCCCTCCTCTTCACTTGTTCAAAACATCTAGGCCTTGCCTCTTTAACTTTGTCTCCAAACCATGCAAACTATACTAATTTCTAATCGTGTCCTTCCAGTCACTCCCAGTGAAAAACTCAGCATCTTTCACTGTGCCACTTCCAGTTATGCCTCCTTTTTTAATCAGCACCACTATCTCCAAGCCATACATAAGCAGGTCTTACACAATGTTCATACTTTTCATAAAACACATGGTTTCATAATCAGTTTTAAAATTAAAGCAAAACAAAGCAGCAGAAAGAAGCAGAAAAAATTACACATGGATATCCAGTCAGTGATACAAGGTTAGAAAGATCTGGGGGAAGAGAGAGGAAGGAATTAAATATCCACCCACACACGGCTGTAGTATCAGTGACTGAAACAGAAAGAGAGATTGAGGGCAAAGTATATGAAACGGGAAACAAGCGACGAGAGAAAACCAAAGGAATGAGAAAAAGGAGTGCTGAGGGTAGAGAGATGGGAGAGAAAAAAGAAAATAGAGATTTAACACCTAAGTTTAGCTGCTAAATGTATCTTGTGAGTTCAGACAAAGACATGGCAGTCATAATATCTGATATAATGGGTGGTTAAAATGGGTTAAAATATTGCTTCCAGTAGTATATCTTTATGGCTGGCAGCGAATAAATAAAAGAAAAAGGGAAAGAAAAAAGAAAGTAAGAAAGAGATGACACACACACATTATCAAAATAAACCCACCAACCCCAAACCCCCCAAAAACTTAAAAACACATTCTGAGATCATCAGTAATTATAGTATAAATTGCTCCAAAGTACACGCCCAATAGGCCGCCACATTATTCCTAAACTCACACATTCCTAAACTGTGCATACTCCACCTTCAGATGGGCATATCCCGTTCCTTAAACATGGAAACAACATCCAACAGGACACCCAACTCTCAGCTTATTCTTGATGGTTAGCCAGCTGGGCAACTTAGACTGAGCAAAAAGAAAACTAACCAAGACTGCAAGTGTCTTCCTTATATAAACTGGTCCAAAAACAAATATATCAAAAGAAAAAAAACCTCTCCAAACTTACCACACAGAAACTGAAGTTCTAAAACAGTCTTCTGTCTGGAACATTACAACCTGAATCTGGATAAGTTCTAGAAAATGGAAAATGGATGGGGACCAAAAAGCCAACCAAAACAGTGCTTGCTCATAGGGACTTGTTTGATTGTTGGGCTTTTCTCTGTATTCCTTACAATATAAAATGTCTTTAGGTGACTGCTGTTGTGATTTGGTGCTATATAAATAAAACTGAATTGAATTAATGTTATTATTCATTCCTCTGTTTCTAGTGCTCGGTGTTTTCATGTTTGCATCGCTCAGTCTTGTCTTTTTGTTAGTGCCTTTGTTCGTTTTGTTCCCCTGTCTCTGTCAACTTGTTAACTGCTCTTTGGTGATTTAACTTTGGATTCTTTTGTTTGTTTGATTGTTTGTTTGTTTTCAGTCAATAAAAACTCTTTTTTTCCATTCATTTTGGGTAGAGTAATTAATAGAATTGTATTAAGATGTTTTAAAATACTAGGAACCAACATTTGCACATAAGACAATTTAAATCATGTAGTATATCACATAAAAATGACAGCATTATGTCTATAATTTTAAAGGTTAAATAAAATGACATGTCCCAATAAATCCAGCAGCTATTAGTCACATCAGACAACAGGCTGATGTTAAATTATTTATTTTTCAGGGATAACCAATTTGGATGCACCTTTATAATCACTGTCACATCACTTGGTAAGCACTCTCACGTTAAACTGTGCTGTTTTCTCTCTGGTAAGATGATATGATAACACTGCTATCAGTCTCGCTGTAGCCAGAGATAAGTAAGATGGTATGATGAGCCTTGTTGATCCCTTCGGCAAAAGTGGGTCACTTCAGCTGCAAATATAGCCCCTCAAAATAAATGCAATGACATGTTTAAGAATGCTGCACCCTGGATTCAAAGAGGCCTGTTTCTTTTTAATGATAATTTGCATTGATTTTTAGAGATTTTTTTTTTACTTCTACACTGTAAATCCAACTTAAAAAACTTACTGATTATAGCACTAACAATGTAGACAAGCCACAACTTCACCTACTTGCACGGTGCATGGAGAAGAGCATATGTCTGGAAAAAAAAAAGTTTTCCCAGATCTATATGGAGTCCTGTGAGAGCAGGAGAGGGTGTAGGATCACCTTTAGCAGCAATAACCTGAAGCAATAAGTTGTTGTACAACTTTATTAGTCTCTGTTGTGGAGAAATTTTACCTCAGTTCACTGAGGATTGAGGACATACATTTATGTAGCTCTTAAGGTCTGCTACAGCCTTTCAATTGGGTTGAAATCTGGTCCAGATCTTGGACTGATTTGCTTTTTAGCCAATCAGTTGTAGATTTGCTGTGTACTTTAGATCCTGTTGCCTTGTTGAACCTGTTACCAGTTTCAGCCAAGCTTTAGATGCCAGACATATGGGCTCAGATTTGAATCTTTGTTATACAGAGGAGTCCATGCTCAGGTCAATGACTCCAAAGTGTAAATGACTGTAAAACAAGTTCAATTCCTCACCCCCACACCACAGTGCTCGACAATTAGCATGAAATATTGATGCTGATGTGCTGTGTTTGGTTTCATCAAACGTGGCACTGTGCACTATTGCCAGAGATCTCTACATCTATCCAAAGGACATTGTTCTAGATGTCTTATGGTTTGTTCAGAAGCCACTTTACAAACATAAACCATTATATGCTGTCTTTTTAGTGAGAGGAGACTTTCCCTTGGCACCCCTTCCAAATAAGCCATACATGTTTTAGTCCTATTAGTCTAATTTTATTGTCATGAACTTTTAACATGCTAGCAGAGGCCTTTGGAGTCTGACTTTGGGTTTTTTGCAATTTCTCTGAGCATTGCATGGTCTGACCTAGTGGTAAATATGCCTCGACCTCCATTTCTTTGAAATGTGTCATTGTTCACCTGAATTCTGAAGAAGCAATGCAAAGAAGCAAACAGCCCAAACTTCTGCTTTTATAGACATTGTTGAATTGGCTAATGATCAGTTAATCCAGTGTATTTGACTAGCAGCACTGTTCTGCTACTTACCCTCACTAAGGGTAAGGGAAAGAGTAAGAGTGCAGTTAGTTTTTACAGGACTACATAGAGTCCTGTGAAAACTTTCTTTTCACATGTCTGTTATTTCATTAACAAATACCAAAGCTAGCAATAATTACAACAGAAATTACAATAGTAGCACCATAGAAAAATCTATATATTTCAAAAATATATTTTAGTCCAGCTATTTTAGTTTGTTTATATCAAATAGGTCCTTAAACTGACTGTGAAAGAAATGAGTTCTAAAAGAAATAAAATATGAACTAAGTCAGTCATTTATTTTTAACACCAAAAATACCCTATGTAAGCACTGCTAAAACAACATAAAAACATTATAATTCCTTACTGTTGGTTTAAAAAGAGATTTCTTTACTATGTAAAACATAATTAGGATGCTTAAATATAGACTCCTACAAAAGCCAAACCATATTTTACACATACTTAAAACAGCTCTAGCTTTTTTTTTTTAAGTTCTACTGAACTTCAAAAAGTACCTATACTTTATAATAAAATGTCATTAGCCGTTGACACCATGTCCTGACTGAGGCATTTCTGAAAATTACAAAATAAAGATACAGCTCTGCTATCACTTCGGACATAAATGAAGGCAGAAAACTAAAAAGCAGCAATGTTTGTAAGATTACTGAAGTTGGGCTAGCTGGCATATAATGGTGTGCTACGTGGTGGCTAGCTACAGAGCTATGGTTAGGATAATATAAAAACATGAGCACAGTGAAGCTGGAGGATGAACGCTAACTTTTTTCCAGTCGATAAAAGTTAACATGAGGGTTCCCGATAATTAGGGACAAATGCAATCGCATGGCAAAGATGCTGTAAATGGACCAAACTTTAGTCAGCAGAACAACTGAGGTTATCTATCCACATCTACGATCAATAATATGCCGCTGCATGTTTTGCATTGCAATCTCTGATTTTTAGCTTCATGTACCCATTTCAAATCTTTGTTAGCCTCAGAGTGATTCTTTTCTGACCCGATCAAATATTTTGTGCCTGGCAAACTGACCTCTAATACATGCTGCAGATGCATAGTGCTATTAAAAACCCAGAGAGGCTGACAGTGATCACTGACTATTTTTAGGGGCTTGTTCTGATTAAACAGTGCAAGATACAAAGCATTAAAACACATTAAAAAGACAACAGCCTTAATAAATGCAGAGTAGTTTGGACGCGGAAGCAGGGTTTATATAGGTGAAGGTTTTTATGTCAGGTATCATCAACTGCACTGTTAGATAAATCCTGTGTTTGCTGTGATCTGTTATTTCTGTACAGGCACATTAGATTATAACCCCTCTCTTTAAAGGCTAACGTAGCTCATTCTTCATGCTATTTAACCTGTTCTTCTTTTGAGATCAGCTTTAAACAGACTGATTTTCCTCTCCATGTGCATTCCTTTTGATATGCATTCAGTCTTTTTTTCCCTAGTTAACAGGCCTTTCAGTCACATGAGTAGTTGTAAATGACCTAGGGATCCAATATCTGATCACAACTTTATCCCCACATTCACCTGCCAGATTCAGTATTTTTTTAACAGAAATATGATGGTAAGAATGAAAAGGGGCCTTCTAAAGTGACAGTTATTTACTGCCAACTTGACTCTTAATGAAGGACAGCACTAATTTATCTAGTAAAATACCCTAAAAGTGAAGTTTTTTTCTTTATCAAAAACCTTCACAGTTTAAGTTAAACTGGAATCGATAAAATGCTTTGATAGATATTTTTAACATTACAAATCCAGCACTTCATAATATAATTAAAATTCACACAGTCACACAAAATTATAGAGAGATTTATTCTACGCACTTAACGCTTCCCAGTGACGGATGCCTCGAAGGCAATTTTGCCTTCAGGAATCCCAAGGACACTTTGACATGTAACAGCTCTACCTTCTACACATACAGAAAAGTACACCCCATGCTAGAAATCAGCAACAGCTTTCCTAACACTGGTTACACTGATGTGCACTTCTAAACTGTTTTCAAATCCTAATGTACAGTATAAATATAATGAGTTGATTTATTCATGTATTGGACTGAATTCAGTTGATTTCACAATTTTCTGGCAATTGTATAAGTATTGTGTTTTCACCAAGCCTAACAAATTTTACCAAAGTACTTTGCTTTCTTTTTTTTCCCCAAACAACTTGATCATAGTAGTACTGTGGAGGTAATAACATGCTTTACAAAGAAACAATAAAGCAAGATATGGTTTGTATACTACTTAGTCCAACCAGCTCTGAGATGGCTTTTTGAAAAAAAGAAAACGTATTTGTTGTGTGGAGGGATAAAATAATAGTCCACTGTAGTCTGAATTTGGGATTTTGTTAATGCAGGGACATTTTATGCTCCTTCAGTCTCTTTTTAGCAAATTGAAATGGTCACAGAGTCATGCTAAAATGTGTTCTTGTAGTGTGCGAAGATGCCCACCCTCCGAAATGTGCAGGAGGATTATTTTATCTACATATCCAGCAAACCTGATGGTTTGATAGATGATTGGTTTGAGTTCGAGTGGGATATGTCTGCAAGCTAATGGCAATTTCCCACCACAGTAACACATCTAGTTTGCAGTGTATATGTCGACAGCTGCAGGAGTTCAGCGAGAGTTTCACTGTGGAACTGATAATTTCACTGCATCAGGCACAATTATAATATGCAGATTAGAGATGAAAATGTCCTCGCGTGAAAATAATACAGAGGCTCAGCAGCTCGGGAGTATATTTAGGTTCCAGAACACACACAAGCACCAACCAAGAGTTTTAGAATAAAAGTAGGTGGGAGGATGGATTACAGTTTCACACTATCTCAATTTAACACATCTGATTCTTTTAAATATCCCAGTAAGATCTAGTTTTAGCAAACTGTTCTGGTTCTGAAACAAAGACTTTGATTATGCTTTGTTTACATTTTTTTTAAAAGCAAAATCCGTCAAAATACATACTAATAGTTGAAGATTCTTAAGGTTAATTTTCATGATCATATCTATACTATAACTATATATTTATCCATGTGCTTAACCCTAACTAACATAAGTTGGATTATTTTTAATTAAAAACTCTTTCTAAAAACTTGACTTCAAATGTATTTGAAAACTGTGTAACAACCTGTATTTTGTTAAAGATCCCTTTTTAAATATCAACAACAGTAAGTTTACCTCAGATTTAAAAGATTGATAGGAAGAGATTTTTACCGCATTTCTGTCTTTTGCTGCTTTACTCTATAAAGCTGTATAATAACTACTCGTTTTGTGACAGATGAACACACGTCAGGCATATGATTCGCACGTATTTTTTTAATATACCTTCATGATGCTGTTTCTTCTTAGATTAATAGTGTATATATCATTTATTAATGCAATGTGCACTACTCTCTTATTTGTCAGTCTTATTTTTGCTTAGTTTTTTCTTTTCTTTGTTGTTTTTGTATTACTGTTGTATACATACATTTTCTCCCAGTATAATGCCTGTGGCACTTTAACTTTGTTAATTATTTGTTGTTTATTTACTGTATACTATTTTTATTTTGTATTACCATTAACACACCTTGTAGGATCAATATCCCAAGTATCTATCTTTTTGTCTATATAGACCAACTTACTGAGCTTATTTGAACAGATTGTGTGTAAAACTTCCTTTCACAAGCTTTAATGGACCTTTTAACCAATCTTTTTGTTCACATTTTTTTCAGGGTATTTTTTAGTGGTTGGCAACCAGCCAGTGTGGTTTACAAGCAGTAATAAACAGCTGGACAATTTCTTGGTCTGTGGACTGAGGACGGGTGCAACAGGGATTGAAGAACACTCAGTGGGATTGAAAGCACACAAGGGAATTTAAATGCAAAAAAGGGCACATACCAATTTCTCGTTGGAGGACGGATTTCTGTTATACATCATTATTATTGGTGAAGCAATCCCTTGATCAGTCCCACTTGTTTGCAATTCATACTAGGCATACTAAACATTTCATTGTTCTCCTGTTGCTGTAAGATGTGATGAAAGTATTCAGCAAATGGAGTATGCTGTCTGAAAGAAGAAGAAAACATAATCTACTGAGCTAGAACAGAGGGGGATGTTTGCCTTGATATTCCCGAGTTCCCTCTTGTTTTGAAAGTGACCTTTCTCAGCCTGCAGTGTAATGTTTGGTTCTCTGATGGTCGTTTGATGGCGTTTGAAGTCAGGCTGCTGTAGTATCTGCTGAGTGATTAGACAGATTGTTTTGAGAAGGGATATGTGAGGCTCAAGAAGAAAATATGCACACTCATATTTTTCTCTCTCACACATCTTAAACCGCTTATGCTTTTTCTCTATATTGTCTTTTGCCTACCGTACTCATTTTCCCTCTTGTTAATGTTTGTTTACAATCAAAGCAAGAAAAAAACACCTCCTAAAATTGCATTAAAAAGAGAACCCTCTCTGCAAAGTCTTTGAAGAACATGAGGTAGACAACAAGCTGTAGCATCACTACTAGCCAGCTCAGAGCTAATTAAACAGTAGCAGTAACTCATTAACTGAATGGAGCAGCAGAGAACACTGGAAAACAGAGTCACAAAAACAAGACGCAGCGTCCAGCATCTCTGGAGAAGAAAAATAACTCAAACATTTCAGCACTTTCTTTCAGTTATAGAGGAAGTACTGATCCAACACTATATTAGAAGAAAGGGTTTCCAACTGCGGATACAGAATCAATTTTACTGTTCAAATGTAATGCACAGGTCAAACTTGTGAAAGGGAAATTGTTTGCCTTTAAAACATATCCTTTTACTGCTGAAATGTCTTTTGCTTACCATGACTAAAGGTAGTATTACAACTAAGTCCAACAAAACAAGAAAACACGGTCAGAAAACGTTCTTTTCTTTGTTGTTAACATGTTGCTATCAGAGTTTTAACCTCTGCATCACTAAAATACACTGTTACAGTAATTATTCAGACGAGTGCAGAAACCAATTAAGGTAATCTGACCATTTTTTTCCTTCTAGTACAGACGCTGCTTTTCATTTTTTACTCAGAAATGAAAACATCTCTGCTTTACCAAACACCTCAGACCGACACATAGATACACACACTGGTGTCTGCAAATCACTATGTTTCAAATCAGTGTTGCAATCTGCCAGCCACAGCAGCTGCATCGAGGAAACACTTGATATTATATATATTCTGACATGCCAGCCAGAGAGCTCACAAATATGCTCTGCCGTTATCTAATAAGAGAGGCAGCCAACCCATACCTTGTAAACAAAGCCACTAGTACAGAGAGAAACAATGCAGACATTTCTCTGAAACACACTAGCATAATATCACTCACATCACTCTTCAACAACATCAAACTTTGCGCGTATGCGTACACACACACACACACACACACACACACACACACACAACTTTGAGATGCAGCCCCTCACCGCTAATGCAGAGGCTGAAACGACAGAGTTCATCACACAGGGTATCTGGGCTCTCCAGCTCTCCTGGTCCTCCTGCCCTTCCTCCCCCTCCTTCCCTCCTCTTCTTCCTTGGTGACATCCTCTTCACCATCTTCATCACTCGCTCTACTTTGTCCATCCTGGATAGCCGAGTTTCACCTGTCAGCTGCGGATGCAATCTTCCCTCTTCTCTGTTTTTGCTTCTTTCTTTTTTTTTAACTTCTTCTTTGTAACTGTTTATCCGGAATGCTTATAAGTTTCAGCACTCTATGTACTAGTTTCTTCTTTCTCCCCTCCCTTGCCTCTCTACAACACTGTTACTCCTTTGCTTTTCTGAAATTACCTCCTCTTCTTCCGCCCTCTTCTACCAACCTCAATTTTTTTTCTCCCTTTCCAGCGTAGCACCTAATTACCCAGGTTTAGTTTTAGAAACACCTCAGCCAGCCTGTCTTTCCTCGTCTTTCTTGCCCCTGTCTTCCTTTTTCCTGCTCTTTCTTCCCCCTTGTTCAGCTCACGGAAAATCTGCACGAAACGGCGAGAGAAGTGAGACACTGAGGGAAAAGAGAGTAGAGGGAGAAAGGGAGAGGCTGCACCCCCACCCTGCTTTCTTATACACTCACTCTCCATCTATCTCCACCCCAGCCCACCTCCCTACCGCACCACCCCCACATCCAACCTCCAAAACTCTCAGCTGGTGCTTTGCTTTGCCTATCTTTTCCCAAAAGGGGAAAAAAAAGCAACATGAAAAAGACCCAGCATGGTGCTAGTTTTTTGTCTTTCTGCAGTTTTATGCTTTGTTATCTCTCTCTCTTGCTTGCTCTCTCTCTCTCTCTCTCTCTTTCTCTCACACCCACTTTTTCATTCTGTCAGTAAGCACGTACACAATCACACAAACACAGGAATTATTGTTAACTTCTTCAATCAAATGATGTCTCTGCCGCATGATTTCCTTCCTTCTCCTCTCGTATACATTTATCCCATCCTTCCTTTTTTGGTTTATCCCTTTATGGCCTTATCTGTACCGCCATCTTTGATTCTGTCTTTCATATCCTCCTATCCATCCATACCTCCCACTCCACCAGCCTCCTTGACAACACATTTCCTCTCATTTTCCTCTCTAAACACCTACATCTAATCTGACCCTCTTAGTTTCTATATGTCCGTCTCTTACCATTCTTGTCTTTCTCCCTGTCATCACCCAGCCACTTCTTTTTTCCCCTTCTGTCCCTCCGTCCCTCTGCCTCTTCTCATCTACTCTTTAATCTCTGTTTCGTGTCCTTCCATAATAAGCTCATTATCTCCTCTGGAGAAGAGGTCAAACGCACATACAGTATGCACACTCTGGTAGAATTGTTTTATTAGGCAGGAAAACATTGTGGACACTTCTGCTTAGCTGCTGAATACACAAAATTACTCATGGCCACATACAAAAAAGTATATAACCTATACTATACACATTCAGCCTTGGAGCCTCACTCACACACACAGAGACATATTGCAGAAGTCAGAGAGTGAACTCCACGTAGTTTTAATGAAAACTCACTCCGGGGGTTTAGGACATGCTTTTTGATCACTAGCCCAAGACCATCTGTACATGCGGTTTGATCCTGCAGTAAAGTTTGCACTCTTTGAAAAAATGTGACACCTGATGAAATTGATTGTTTCCAGGAAATTAAAAAGTCACTCAGTGAAGATTATTCAAGGTTCTGAATGTCATGAACCAGCTGCTTCTGCAAGAGCGGCACTTCAGAGTACATTTTCATTTGTGGAGTTTAACTGAAGGAAATCAATCAGGAGGTTATTGATAGAGTAACTTTAATGGTAGGTTATAAGAAGCCATATTTTTTTTCTGTTATCCTATGTCAAAGTAGTCATCTGTTGACCTGCTAGATTAATTCCATAACTTCCTGGGGAATCCCAATCTCATATTTGGAACTGGGGGATTAAACTGTAGACAAGACCTGCGAGAGACAGTGTAAACTCTGTTTATTCTTTTTGGTTTTATTGAAACCCTCTTAAAGGAATATCTTATTTTACAGCCATTTAAGAGGATTGTACTGTGAAAAGTACCACACACTCTCTATAATAGGATGCTTCTGTGGTGTAAACAGAGTGACAGCGTGTGAACAAACTCATTAGGTAAGGATCATTTGGAAGAATTGAAAATGATTTATTGAGATAGAGAATTCATTTAAGCTATTTAATGATTATACTCCAATGACCAATCATAGCAGAACAGAATCCCAGCAGTGATATAAATTAGCATGAAGATGAAGATGGAGGCTTGGATGGGGTGAGGTTGAGATGGGGATGAGGCCTCAATCTCGCTAAATGCGAGTGTGGCAAGGCAACAGTCACGTACCTAGGTAAGCAGGTTGGTTTCGGACAGGTCCGCCCGGTGGAGGCAAAGATTGCTGCAATCCTAAACTATCCGACTCCAACCACCAGGCGGCAACTGAAGCGGTTCCTAGGTATGACTGGATATTACCGGTGTTTCTGTAAAAACTTCTCCGTGATCGTGACTCCTTTAACCAGGCTATGTAGGTACCAAAGGTACCCTTTGAATGGTCGGTAGAGTGCCAGCATGCGATTGAGTCAGCAAAATCAGAAAAGAGACTCTGAAAGGCAGAATGACAGAAGAGCACTCAGATTTAAAGCATGCAAAACCAAGGCTAATTGGGTCAAACAAGGCAGACAAGAAAATGACTGGAGTAGAGCAATGATCTCAACATTGAGTTTGACAGCATGGGGAAGTGGAAGAGATGTAACGAATAGACTAGCAGCTGAATACCCAGGAAAGCAGCTGAGTGATTACAACTCTTACTTATTGATCTTAGACATGAGCTTCATAATTAAGGGTAGATACCTAAAATGCTAAGCGCTATTGACCTATTGTCATATACAGTGTTACAACTGTGTCCGAGAGGATGATATACGATGAGCTTTGAGACAAGACTTGGATGTGACTAAGCCTTTAACCATTGTCAAAGTGGTGAGTTTATTATTTCAAGTCCCAGAATAGACCATTTACTGCTGTCCATACGGCAACTAGTTCTCATCACCAGTGATGATCTAGTCAACATTTTGCCCATATCACAGTAACGTTATAGAAACAGGTGGTAAAGATGATAACAATCCCCAGTGTGATCTATGAAAATACATACACATTTTGATAAACAATGTTGCATTATTTCGATTAAATTTATATTCAGATGATCTCATTATGTGACATGTAATCTGAATAGGATAGATGGAAACATTAAATCACTGAATGTTGAGAATAAATTTACTGTATGGTTAGTCTGAGCTTGTTCATTTTATTGACTTCAGCTGGTATCAGTCAGCTCTTCCTTTAAGTCCAGTCTCTTATCAAAAAAAGAGCTTTAATATGTTTTAAGTTCTTAAAATAAACTGAAGGAAAGCGGAAGTCCAGCAGAGTCTGAAAAAGGAGGTCATTTGCAGACTGGAAGCCATTCTGTGCAGTGAAAGGACTGACTTCAGAGCTCACATTAACAACTTTTAAAGTATTATAGACTCTACAGGAGACAGAAATAGCCTCAGTTCAGTATTTGGCTTTCTCACCGGGTTCCAGGACCTAAGTTGATTCTTTTTGACTACTGCAGTACATTAGGAGAAAATTAAGGTGGAAATGAAGCACTTTGGATGTCAGTGGGGCATTTCACGTGTTATTCATCGTTTTGTTGTTTCTTTTTTTTTGAGTTATATTAACTAGAGAGTAATCTGTTTCATTGCCAATAAACATTAAACATTAAATGTGGAACAGTACTGCGCAATGCATTTAAAATCATTTTAAATATCATTCAGTTGCCAACAGTTTTAATCAATTATATCAACAGTAGCTGTGCATTATTTATTTATTTTTTTTAACACAACTGACCAAATTGACCATACCTGTCCCCTTAACTCCAGACATTTTTTTCCAGCTTTGTGTTGAGCACTTTCCTTCATAAGTAACCCACTGAATGATTTCATTCACTTGAACTTAAATAGCCAATGTAAGATCTACAGATATAGAATGCGGATAGCTAAATCCCCAAACTGCAGAAAATCTGAGAACCACAGCAGCAGCACAGACCAGCTGATCTCTTAGCTGATCCATAAAGAAAACAAGACCATCAGAGCTCATAGTACAAAACCATTTTTGGAGGGATTTTGAGGTGAGTCATTTTTCCAGGCTGCAACACCATGCTGGATCATAGGGTTCCACCACCTGCCAAATCAAGCTGTTTGTCACCGGAAAATATTAACATACAGTTTAACCTCGGGTACAGCATCTTCATTGGATTGCAGTAGGTTCATTTAATACAAAGATTCTTAAGTTCTACACCCATCCAAATTATTTTAGATTAGTAAATTTAAAAAATTCTCTCTGCACTTTAAATAAAGGGCTAATGAATAAAAAAATAATTATGATTTAACTGATTTTTCATGCAGAAACTTATCAAAGTCTGTGACCTTTGAAACGACATACCGTATGAAACGTCAGTAACTAAATTGACAGAACAATGCAGGTATAATGGATTTTCTTACTCATCTCTTTCAGTTGGTCCTCACAAGAGGAGGAGGACCACAAAAAGACATCCTCAGTGCTCACGTACAAACACTCACAGGCTATACAAACTTTCTCTTGTGAATTTGCTGAGAGTGGTTTAAAGGGATGCTTTTCTCGTGCTAGGAGAGTGTTTGAAGTTTCATAACAAAGCATATGCAGTTTGTGAGTATGTGTGTGTGAGAGAGGTTGTGTGGTTGTGTGGGTGTGGTAATGTACCGTCATTGGTACTCCACATGAACTGGTTATGAAACTATCTCATCATGTGGGGGTGTGAATTAATCACTTCAGCTTGCAGTGACACACACATATACATGGTCATACAGCCCATAATGTACACTTTATGTACACAGTGTACAGGAATACCTAATGGTGTACAGATACTAGCTGGTGGTATTAATAAAAAAAAACTTGCAAACTAAAATTACCAGTATAGTTCTATGATCACATTTATGAATAAAAGTAATGACGCGAACAGTAATAAAAAAAAGAAAGAAAGAAAAGAAAGCAACACATAATGTGACACACAAAAAATAAAGAGAAAATCTGATTTCAGGCTCACCAAAAATTCAGCCAAATCCCTAGAGATGATGTTTGACGGTTACAGAGTGTTCAGACACATCTCTCTGACTCATCTCTGAAAAAGTCAGGTCACATTTTGAGGATAATGTAAAGCTTTTGTTCTAACTAGTGCAGTCACTTTTTTATGTATTAGGAATTCATAGCATCTGTAACTTAAAAAACAAAAAACAAAATATTCACAAGTGTACTGATTTCTGATGGGACACCTGATTAACTGTGATTCTTAACATTTCATATTTTCGATTGCATATTCACTTTGCATTTGGTGCAGAGCACTTGGGTGTGACACCCAGGGAACAAGTCATCAAAACAGCCTTGTGTCATGTTGGCAAACCAGAAAAAAAGCTCATGACCCATTTTCTAGTTCAACTCTGCTCTAAATTCACTAAAACTTTTTCAGTCTTTTCCTTGGATGGTGGATTGACTGACTGGATGATTAAACACTGACAGGCTATTTGGCCAGCTGAGAACAATGCCAACTGGTCTTGCCTACTTGTCTCACAACATAAGGACACTCAAAAAATCCAAGAGTCAGTCCTCCAAGAGTTGAATTAGGTCAGAAAAAGTAACTTCAACCAATTGTAGCAACTCAGATATCTAATATGCAAGCATTTGGGGGTATAAAGAGATAAATTAGGACAACTAATAGCCAGCAGTTTCTTCACGTTTAAGCAGCTAAGCAGAAGTAACTGAGGCACAGCTCAAATGAAGTGAAATTAAAAAGGATTCCACACTCATAAATATGCTGAGGAGTAAATTTTAGTTAATCCTGGGAAATATAACAAAACCAGTCATCAAAATGTTAAAAACGATTTTCAATACCAATGGAGCAAACAACTTCCCCACTAATACCATAATATATAAGATAGTTTAAATATCTACTAAGTTACAGTAAGCTGAGTGTAATGCTTATTGCTTAATACACTTTTCTAATTCAAGTAGCCACAATAGTCACTGTGATGTAATTGTTCTTTTTGTGATGGTAATGTCTTTGTGAGAGTCACTGCATTATGACTGCCGTGAATGTTTTCAGCTTTGGCTGAGAATCAGCGAGAATTAAGTAATTGATGCTGGGGATATGGCCTCCATGGAGGCTGATATATGTTGATGTGTTTTTTTCTGTGAATGTTTCCTGGCTGCCTACTGAGCTGATGTGTAAAATGGACAAAGAAGCCAATCATAAACCTCTCCTTAAATTCTGGCAAGCGGACTGTCAACAGTAGCTTAATCAGATATCGTCTTGTTGGTGTTGTTCCTGGATCAATAAAACTAATGTTGGTCCAGATTCAACATTGCAAGTGACCAATGACATTGTAGAGATGGCATAGTTTTGTAAGGTGGAAACACACCACACTCGAAACCGTAACCCTGACTCCCCCTTTTTGCTACTTTTTTATTGAATGGACATCAGCGGGTTTTTCCTGACTCACAAAGTTATGACATCATAACAATGTGACTGGTCAGATGCAATGTTGGTCCTGGACAAACATTATGTTGATCCAGGAGCATCACCAACATGAGGATATCAGATAGCATGTCAACAGTATATGGGTGTAAAAAATACTGATGGCTATGTGACAAACGCTGAATGGTAGCCTTCTGAAACACCTTTAAAACAAAGAAAAATAAATTAAATAAATACATGCGTAAGCAGGGCAGGAATCCATCGTCACAGAAGGAGCAGGTGTGGAGGCAGTGACACAGACACGTTACACCCAAAATCAATGATGTTGTTACAAATAGTGTGGCCCATTGGTCCAGAACTAATCTACCCTTTATGTCAGTGCCAGGGGCAAGGGCATGCTAGTATAAGACAATGTGGATTCAGACATTTGGATTTTAGAGGAACAGCTGGAGCATATGTGGGTAGAGCTGATGTATGCCCTTTGGGTTGTGATGTGATTTGGGCTGTGATGATTGATTCTTCCCTTCAGGAGGGGAAAGAAGAGCAGAAGACATTTATGTAGAGGGAAGAAGCGTAAGCAAATTCCAGTGGAGTAAGCTCTTAAGACTGAGGTATATCTGAGGATAACACCTTTTTGGGTGTTAGTCTCTCCTGGTGGCACAGGCTACTTAAGAGGGGGAGAATAAGATTTGCCAAGTGTGTATATTTACTAGTCATTATTTGTTTCTGGGGTTGTGCTGAGGCTGGAGATGTTTTTGGAAATAGTGCACTAGGTGATGGAATTGTTGTAGGTAGGGAGAATTCAGCAGGGTTTGACTGAAGAGTGGGTTTGATGACAGAGAGAATGAGGGCCTGAGCTGTTAGTTGTGGCCGCACATTGCTGGAAGCTGCCATGAAAGATGGAGAAAAAGGGTTTCAGTTAGTGGCATTTACAACTCGGTGCAACCCGGTGCTGCCGATAGGAGCAGGAGGAGAAATGCTGTGAGCTGGAGGGCCCAGCAGCAACTGAAGTTTGCTGAAGAAAAAAAGTAATACAATGAGAAGGAATACTGAGAGATCCTGGAAGCATCTGGTAGCTGGTGTTTAAAATGTGTGAAAGCTGGAATGAGGAAAGGTAGTGCACATCCTGCTGCCAGGAATGTTAGAGGCAGAATGCCGATACAGGGGGACAGAGGACAGAGAACGTGACACCCCATGCCAGGAAAATTTGAAGAAGAAAAATGAAAGGAGGAATAGAGGGCAGAGAAGCTGGGATGGTAGTGCCAGGGATGTTTGACAAAGAGAGCTGGAAAAGGATGAAGGGCAGAGAAACTGCCATCTCCGTGCCATTTATGGGACTACTGGTAAGATGGGATGAAGGATAAATATATATATATAGATATATATATATATAGATATATATATCTATATATATATAGATATATATATATCTCGAGAGAGAGAGGTAGTTAGGTAATATTATTATGTCAAACATCTTCAGCTGTTTTCTTTTCTTAAAAAGACATCACTACATAAGTGCCAACAAAAGGCTTACTTTTGTCTCATTAAGGTTCATTGTATCCAAATTACTGTCTCTTGTCTATCAGTCTCTCCCACTCCCTTCCATGACTTGTGTTTTCCTGGCACATTGTCAAACAATATTGTAAGCCTAACAAGTAGGATCGAGCGAAGGTGCTTAATTATAATCTACTTCAAATGGATTTAAAAGATGGAGTGACAGGCTAACGTGTTTCTTGACACCTTGGACAAATGTGCATGACATTTCCCAAGGCAGATTTACACATGATACAAAAAGGAAAGTCTGTGGAACTAATTAATGTCAAACATCTTATTTTCTGTGATTATTTTGACATTGGCTTTGTGAATAGAACTGTTAGCTTGAGTTCTTTCTAGTTCTTTCTTTGTCAAACAGTACTTGGATGGTGGCATAAATTTACAAAGCTAGGCAGACTTTGCTTGTCCCAAGTGAAAGAAACCAATGTTGTTGCCTTACCTTAATGTATGCTTTTCTTCAATAGGAAAGGGTATAACTGCAAGTTTGTGCAATAAAATTGTGGAGATTTAGACTTAAATATTCTTGTTTTTTATATTTTTTTAAGATTGAAAATGTTAGTTCAATTTTATTAATAATCTCATTTGGTCAAACATTCCTTAGTGATGAACCTAATATATCTGTGTATATGTATTTATCATGGAAACTTTCTGATCCACTGTGACACTTGTGCATTTTCTCTGAGCAATATATTTTGCCTTTGTCTCAGTTGTCCTTGGTTAGAAAGGAAGTCATTGGTTGAATACGCCATAAATTGTTTTATATCAAATCTCCAGTATAGATTGAAGTAAAACTTCTGAGACTCCTGACAAATACATAGAGTTGTAATTCTACACGTGTCTGTTATATAGCATTTGCAGGACTGATAAGTCAAGTCAGAGCTGAGGTGACTTGTGCAAGAGTCTACCTCTGCACTGCATCACGATTAGTCACAGATACACATGACCACACATTTCACTACAGGTATTTTTTCACAAAGAGAGGAACTGAGTCAAAGAGAGAGATGGTGGGAATGTAAAATGAGTTGGAAGAGGAATAGGAAAGTAAAGAAGAAAGGTAGAACGAGGCAGGGAAAAAACAGGGAACGAGAACAAATTATCGAGAACTGCAGTGCAAACACTTTCTCTCCATTGCACATTTAAGTCTTCGGGGTTTACATGCACAAACACATACAGCATGGGGAATATTTCCTTGGAAATTTTTTGAAGATCTTCTGGCTCCTTCTCTAAGTAACATACAAGAAAATGAACATACTCACAAACCTAAGCACACACACACACACACACACACAAGTTCACACGCACACAGACTGTAAAACATTCAGAACATACAAACACGGCCATGTTCCAGAAATGTCTGTTTGCTCCTGTTTTCAGTTTGACTGACAAACTTCTTTTTTAGGGATTAGATTTAAAAAAAGAAGAAGATGGAAAACAGATTTTAAGAAACAAAGTTGAAAAATAGATGATGAGGAGAAGGTCGGGGTAATACATTTTCGTATACAGTTTTAATATGGCATGCAAAAACCCTTTGGTACTGTATTGAAGCAATATGAAAAAGCTGTACAAACATGTCTGAAGGAGACCATATCCTGCTATGTGCTTCATGAGAAAAGTTCTAGTGTGTTGCGACAGAGAACAAGCATGCACCCTAACAAGACCAGGACTTGATCATCCTAATCTAATTTCAGTTTCTGTTAAAGTTTTTAATTTTCATTTTGTAGCCTTACCCAGACTAATAAAGTTTGCAACTTTGAAAAATAACCTAACATTCTTATCATCCTCTTAAGGAGACCTTAGTAGTCATAGTTAGTGCCACACTTTTATAGCAATTTCAAACATGTATAGCTATGTTATTTACTGATATCACTGAGGTTTTTTCATTGGTTGTTTTGTCAATGTATTATCCAGCTATCAGTTGCCACATTGTGGTATCTTTCATAACTAAATAGACAACCAGCTTCTTACTCGGTCTAAAAAAAAAGACATGATTGTCATTCTCTTACACCATTAAACCAACTGTACCAGTAAAGTCACTGTCCTACTGCAACATTGCTCCATTAAAATGCAAACCAGAGGGTATCACAAGAATGGAGTGCTCCTTCTCCTTCACTTGCTCAAAGTAGCATTTTAAAGTGTTTCGAGAGTCATGCACTACCCACTTAGACCTTGAGTTTAGACCTTCACTCTAGCTATAATTTGATGCTGAGAGTCCCTCTTTGCTTAGAATAACAATTTGACTTCTGACACTTTCACATTCTTCAGATGTCATGTTTCTAACTTTGAAAGTGCTGCTTAGAAAGCAATGTTCTACTGGAAACTTCAGCCACAGTCATATTTATAACTAGTGAATCATGGCAGCTTGTTGCTTTACTTGAACAAGTCTCCAAAGCCAGAGTTCTCAAAGAACAACCTTCAGGCTGTCATTGGCCTGAATGTTACATTTTCTGCTGCCTCAAAGTAAAGGAAAGAATGCACTATTGTACATTTCATCTGTCCACAATTTATGTCACACTATGTTATTGTGTGAGACCAAGGGAACGTTTCCATTAAATTTTTGCCCTTCTTTTCAAACCATCACATCACACAAAACTTTTTAAACATTAATAAATACAGCTGGTGTAAAGAAAACTACTTCCTCCTTCCAATTATGGACCAGTACAAAAATGAAAATTGCCACCCGGAAATGGACATTCTCTGAACAGACACATTAAAAAAAAATATTAAAATGTGTCTGACGTGTGTATTATATCTGCGAGGCCCTCACTGATCTGCTAGCTCTGTAAACTGGCACTCAGTCATCAAAACTTTGAGAACACTTGTAAAGTGTAGATCAAAGCCACCTATTAGATTTCATCTGATCAATTATAGGGCTTCGTTCTAATATTAAAACTCAAAGAAGTTAAGCCTTTTACACAAAGAGGTTGACATGATTACAATTGCTTACTGTGTCATTTACATTTAATTAAATTCAATTTCATTTTGTATCACATCAAATCACCAAAACTGTCACCTCAACACACTTTATATTGTAGAGCAAAGACCCTACAAGAGAAAATTCTAACAATCAGATGACTCTCTATGAGCATCACTTGATGACAATAGGAAGGAAAAACTCCCTTTTAACAGGAAGGAAAGTCTGCCAGAACCAGGCTCAGGGAGGGGCAGCAATCAGCTCAAAGCTCAAGCTCTGCCTCCCATTCTCCTTTAAGAAATACCACAAGCAAGCATGCAGTCTGAGAGCGAAGAACTCTCCTGGAACAATGCGGTACTATCTTTATGATATGATGTGGCTTGATTATTCAAGACCTTGAATGTGACGATACAGACAACAAGTTGAATTCTGTAACAGGTAGCGAGTGAAAAGAAATGAATACAAGAGAAATATGGTCTGTCCTTCTAGCCCTGTCAGTTCTCTCGCTGCAGCATTTATTGCATAATTTCTAGACATACCCTTAACATGGGCAGCAAGATGGCAAGGTGGCTAGCACTGTTGCCTCATCGCAAGAAGGTCCTGAGTTCAATACCACCACCAGGCCAGGGTCTTTCTGTGTGGAGTTTGCATGGTCTCCCTGTGTTGGCGTGGGTACTCCAGCTTCCTCCCACAGTCCAAAGACATGCAGTTAGTGGGGTTAAGTTAAGAGAACATTCTTGAATAGTCATATTTTATAACTAGTGAATCATGGCAGTGAATACTAGTGAATAATCTTCTATATGTGACTCGTCTGTATGCATGTTGGATCTTGTGGGTTTCTGTTGTTCTGCTGCACATGTTGGGAGACATAAATATTTTACACATATGCATTTTTGAGCTTATCCTTGAGTCAAAAACAAGCTAACAAACTTAAGTGAATACATTTGCTTTCTTGTTCATACAAACATCTCATTCAGGAACAGATATTTCAATGCTCAACTGGGAACATATTAAATAAGTATGAAAATACCTCTCAAAACACATTATTTTACTTTACTGAAAGTACACACACTAACTCTTTGTGTGACACATGTTTTTGAGCCATGTGTTGTCATGGATAACAGGAGTGTGTAACTAGTATAAAATGGGTCACAAAATGAGCAGAGTGGTGTGTGCAGCAGAGATAATGTTAAGTTGCCTGTCACATACCGGAGATACGCGCACACGCACATACATGCACACACTCACTGAATACCCAAAGGGTGAGTCATATAGTCAAGAAATGCAAATGGGTGGATTAACTCTACTGAATGGATAGCTCAGTCTTGTGAATGGCATGCAGTGCACAAGCAACGTATTTCTGCATGTGTATATATGTATATGTATATGTGTATGTGTCTGTGTATGAGAGCGAGAGAAAGAGAGAGAGTATTTATTATAACATACTAAACCATCATATTGCAAAAACAGCACAGGAATGTCTTAAGGAACACAAAGAACCAAGGAACTGACCCATGCAACATTAACTCCCATATCCAAATCTGATGTGACAACAACAAGCTGCAGCAGAACAAGGAAGGAAACCACATGTGGTGCCAGAAACTTTAAGACTCGTATTCCATATGAAAACCGAAAACCCATATAAGTCAAAAGGGAAAAGGCTGTCTTTCTTGACCTCTGTAAACACATTGCTGCTGAGTTCATTTTTATAGGCATTCCCAAAAGGTTTTCAATGGGAGAAATGTTTTGTCACTGATCCAAGTGACTTCTTCAGTCTCAGCTGACTGCAGGTTTCCCCAATCTTATAAACAGTACATTTGTACAATAACTGAAACCAGCCCACTGAATGAACAATGGGCTGTGAGGTGAATGACCATTGATCAACAACCACTGATCAAAGCCCATTGATCAAGGACCATTGATTATTGATCAAAGACCACTGATCTATAGCCATGAGTCCCATTCACAGAGAGTTGGGGAATGGCTGCAATCACAGCATTGTAAGATGGTGAAAGATATACCCTTAGACCCCCTCCTCGATTCAGAGATGGTCTTTCCCTTTTCATTTAAATGGCTTCCTTGACTCCCCGTTCAAACCACCGTTCCTCCCTGTCCAGGATGTGTACATCGTCATCATTGAAAGAATATCCCCTGGCCTGTAGGTGTAAATAGACTGCGAAGTCCTGGCCTGACGAGGTAGCTCTTCTGTGTTGTGCCATCCACTTAGCCAGAGGTTGTTTGGTTTCCCTGATGTATAAGTCCTGGCAATCCTCCTGGCACTTAACAGCATACACTATGTTACTCTGTTTGTGTGCCATAATTGTGATCCTTGGGGTGGACCAATTTTTGGTGAAGCGTGTTTTGGGGTTTAAAAGCCACAGAGACGCGGTGTTTAGAAAAAATGTCTCAACTGTTCCGATACACCTGACACATATGGGATCACTAAGGGTCTTTGCTTAGGTGTTATAGACATTCATTTTGTGTCATACTGAATAAAAAAAATATCTATTTTGTAAGTCTTGGTACCATGCCATGTTTCAAAAATGAGGATTAGCCATGTTAACTTCTGCTTGCTCACTGGCTATTGGCTCGCCAATCACAAGTCACAATCAGCAAGTGATTTAAAGGTCAGACATCACCCTTCACTTCACAGTCAGATGGTGGCAGCAGAAACGCCCCTCTCCAGGCTTCAAAACATGAGCTTAGAAATCAGTGGGTAATGTTTTATACTATCTATGGCAGGGGTGGGCAATTCCAGGCCCCGAGGGCCGGTGTCCCTGCAGGTTTTAGAGCTCACCTTGGGTCAACACACCTGAATCACATGATTAGTTCGTTACCAGGCCTCTGGAGAACATCAGGACGTGTTGAGGAGATAATTTAGCCATTTAAATCAGCTGTGTTGGTTCAAGGACACATGTAAAACCTGCAGGGACACCGGCCCTCGGTGCCCACCCCTGATCTATGGTTTGCATCCATCTTTTACATTACTGGTACTTGTGGATGCACTTGAGGCAGGATTAATTCTGCTTGCCTCCAATTTCACTGGAATCTGTAGCTCATCTCAATTTCATGGGCATGTCCATGTCCTGTTCTGTGTATAGTTTTGTATACGTACAGTATACTGTGTGTATGTATGTAAGTATACCTTTGTATTGTTAATGGCCAGTCCAATAATCTTTTATTCACCAACAACAAAATAAAATGACTAGTTGGTTAAAATTTGACAGAGAGTCATAAAGACATGCTGTGACAGGACATACTCAAACCTGACCTTTATCCAGGGAGGTAAAATGTAAACTAGGCTGGTGTCGCAGAAATAAGTAAAAACAACAGCCTCTTAATACAGCATTATACAGTGAGGAAGACAAGTATTTGAACACCCTGCGATTTTGCAACTTCTCCCACTTAGAAATCACGGAGGGGTCTGATATTCACATTGTAGGTGCATTCCCTCTGTGAGATACGGTACAGCATCTAAAAAACAATTCAGGAAATCACATTGTATGATTTTTAAAGAATTTATTTGTATTGCACTGCTGCACATAAGTATTTGAACACCTGAAAATCAGTGTTAATATTTGGTACAGAAGCCTTTGTTTGCAATTACAGAGGTTCAAACATTTCCTGTAGTTTTTATATTGCACTGCCGCACATAAGTATATGAACACCTGGCCATCAGCAAGAATTCTTGCTCTCAAAGACCTGTTACTATGCCTTTTAAAAAGTCCACCTCTACTCCACTTATTAATCTAAATTAGTAGCACCTGTCTGAGCTCTTTAAAGACATCTGTCCACCCCACAGTCAGTCAGACTCCAACTACTACCATGGGCAAGACCACAGAGCTGTCAAAAGACATCAGAGACAAAATTGTGGACCTCCACAAGGCTGGAAAGGGCTACGGGGCAATTGCCAAGCAGCTTGGTGAAAATAGATCAGCTGTTGGAGCAATTGTTAGAAAATGGAAGAGGCTAAAGACGACTGTCAGTCTCCCTCGGACTGGGGCTCCATGCAAGATCTCACCTCATGGGGTATCACTGATGATAAGAAAGGTGAGGAATCAGCCCAAAACTACACGGGAGGAGCTGGTCAATGACAAGAAGAGAGCTGGGACCACAGTTTTAAAGGTCACTGTCAGTAGAGCACTATGCCGTCATGGTCTCAAATCATGCATCACACGGAGGGTTCCCCTGCTCAAGTCATCACATGTCCAGGCCCGTCTGAAGTTTGCCAGTGACCATCTGGATGATCCAGAGGAGGTGTGGGAGAAAGTCATGTGGTCAGATGAGATCAAAATAGAACTTTTTGGTCTAAACTTTACTTGCCCTGTTTGGAGGAAAAAGAAGGATGAGTTGCATCCCAAGAACACCATCCCTACTGTGAAGCATGGGGGTGGAAACATCAAGACATAATTGGTCCTAAGATATTATTGTCATTTCAAGAACATTTTTACTGACAGTAATAATGTCATATATAGTTGTGTTGGCTTGAAGACTTATTACATTATTACATAATTACATACATAAGGTATTCTAATTTATACTGTGAAAACATATGAATAGCAAGTAGGCTTAATCACTGACTGTATGATAATAATGTGCAGTATATACTGAAGAGTAAACCACAACTGACAAAAAGAAATTATATCCAACTATAATTATATCATGTCTCTTAATATACCATGTCTTAATGACTATAAAATAACATGAATATTTTAATCCATTCATTTCAGGGTGGCTCAACTTTGGACATTTTTCAGGGGGTTTTTGCCAGTAAAACACTCTCACTTCCACATGAATTAGAATTTAGAATCACATATTAACATAATATCCAAGCTGTGGTTGGAAACCTGGGCATCTTATGCTTTATAATGTAATTTGTTAGATTTTTTTTTTTTTTTTAAAGATGAGCAATAAAGCTAGGTCAATTTGACAAAGGTGAAAGACGATTTTGACTATATTCACATCAGACACATCAAGCCTGAGATGAAAATTTGCTGTTTGACTAAAATCCTACAGGCCAAGAATGACTTCTCAAATTCATTTTAGTGTGATTATGACAAAGTGCAAAACATCAGGATTTTTGTAAGTGCATGTGTGATTCATGACTGTGTTTGTACTGTGGAGGCGCCTCAGGAGACGAGTGTGAAATAGTACCAAAATGAACCATTTAATGCTAGTTTAATTTTAACTTGATTCAGGGCAAAATTACTTGTGATTCCATTAAAAGTTCAAAGCAAACAATTAAAAATATTTTTAACCAAAACTTATACAACTGCATTCCATCTAACTGGTTTCAGGTTTTGAGGTTACATATTTGTAACCCAATACAGAATGACTCAGGAACTTTCCAAACTCACAAAAGAAAAACATCATAGAAAAGCAGCTTTGAACTGTTTGGGAAGCCTAAGGCTGTAGCCTGATTGACTGAAAGTTTGAAAAGACTTGAAGTTGTTGTCATACAAAAAGTTAATTGTAGATTTTTGTTTGGAAAATACAAAGGCAGCCTCTAACTTCAGGCTTTTCCAAACCAAATATCCACCTTACCTTATGAGATTAGGAATGAATGATTGCAGCAATGGGTAATGCCTGTATAAAATGCAAATTTAAAACCAAAAACCAAGTAATTCTTTTTCCAATTCACTGGGAAATTGAAATTGAATTTTTCCTTTTTTGGTTTGTTTAATTTTACTGGACCAGGTTTACAAGTTTATATTTTCCTTAAGAGTGAGCAGAATGAAAACATCTGTATGTGTGTGCGTGTGTGTGTGTGTCTGTGTGTGTGGGGGGGGGGGGGCAATATCTGCAAAGCTTGCAGGAGGTGACAGGCTTTCCAATTAACTCTGTGCTGCGTTGTTGTACAGGCTAATTACTTAACACAATGACCTAAGGACTTTTAGTGTGTAAGTGTGCGCCTGTGTGCGTCTCTTACACAGGAGCATGTCTACTTTTTGTTGTGTGTTCTTGGTGTGAGGCCAGTCAACTGCTTACTTTGGGGGAAATAACTATTTTCTCCCCTGCTGAATTTTTAAGTTTGCCAATTTGAAAAGAAATGAACAGTTGGTAACTTTTATGGTAGTTTATTTACAGAATATCATGAAAAATAGCCCTTTATTGTCATATTACAGCACATGGATATAAAAGATGATTTGCATATGAAATATGTATTTGATAAAGTAATTTTGTAGTTGGTTACCAGGTATGCACACATCTCGGAGGGATGATGTCCCCCTCCTCTAAACCCTTTAGGTTCCTTGGCTGCTGCTTGGCAAATCCAAGGCTCAGCTCCCTCCAGAGACTTTCTATAGGACCGATGTCTGGAGACTCGCTGGGTCACTCCATCCTTGTCACCTACATCCTTGTCCTCCTTCTTTAGCCACTCCTTTGTTGCTTTGGTGGTAAATTTTGTGTCACTGCTATGCTGGTAGACCTATCTTCAGTGTTCTGGCTGAGGGAAGGAGGTTGTCTGAGATTTTAATGGTACAAGGAACTGTTAATTAGTCCTTCGATGTGATGAAGCCTTCCTGTACCCTCAACAAGAAAACAGCGTGAAAGCATAATGTTTCCACCTCTGCACCTGAATTTGGGAATGGTGTTCTTTTCTTCATACTTAGCACTTCTCTTGGTCCAAGCATGGCTGGTTTAGTTGATGCCAAAGAACTTGATTTTGGTTTCAGCTGATCACAGCACTTTCTCCTGAATCTCTGAATTATTTATGTTCACTGGGAAAACATCCTCCTCCCATGAGACAAGGTCTTTCATGGAACGATTGATGGTCATTCTATATTTCTTCCATTTCCAAAAAAATGACACCAACAGTTGTCACCTTCTCACTCAGCTTTTTACTGATGGTCTTGTAGCCCATTCCGGCCTTGTGATACAATCTTATCCATGACATCCTTTGAAAGCTTTATGGTCTTGCCCACAGTGGCGGAGAGATTGGAATGGGAGAAATTGACTCATTGGTCAGGTGTGCTTTATACACATAATGAGGTGGGCTGAGGAGTATCTGTAATTGACTGATTAATTACAATTTGTGTGCCACAGGGCCACACATCCAACCTGTGAGAGCCAGAATTCTAGTTGGGTTGTAGGGGATCAAATGACATACAAATTAATTTATAACCTTTATGTAATTTATTTTTCTTCATTTTCGGTTGATATTTTGTCTCTCCTCACAAAAATGACACTACAATAAATATTGGAAACTGTTCATTGCTATGAAAGTGAGCAACCTTACAAATCTAGCAGGGGATCAAGTAATTATTTACTGTCTTTGAGAAGCAACATACAGTATGTATTTGTGTAAGATTAGGTCATTTTTAAGGTAATATCATATACTCTGATATCTACATCACACCGGATTAGACATCTTGGACAAATATATCTCAGAAATTGCTGATTTCTATTTGGACATATGCACAATTTTACAATTGTTATTGATTTCTTTTCCCCTTTCAGGGATCATTGCCAGCACTTGTTTTTTCCTCTTTATCTTACAGTATTTCTTTCCACGTCAGTATCCCTCTCTCATTCACTCTCTCCACTCATAACTGCTTTGAGGAACTTCCAGCTGGCACTGTGATCGACTCTCCCTCCTGTGGGGATCCCATTAATAAGCTGTGCACTCTTTTTGCTGTCCCGTGGTGATGATGATCACACACCAGGTCTTGGCTCACTTCACCCGCCCCCTTGAAAACTCAACTACTTTTATGCACATGCAATCATACGCTCACAAGAATATAGATTATCACTTTAGCACCTTCCATTCAACCTCACCATTGTGACTGTGAGTTTTTGCCATTTAACTACAGCCTTGTTCCTTCACTTGAATTGAACTCCTGCCGTGTGGTGATTGCTCTGCATCAAGTGGGACGGCATCCAGATTTCCTCTGGTCAGGAATTTTTTGGAACACCATGAAATTTAGAGTGGAGAAAAAAAATCTTATTGAATTATGTCCAGGATATGTGTGTATATGTGTGTGTGTGTGTGTGTGTGTGTGTGTGTGTGTGTGTGTGTGTGTGTGTGTGTGTGTGTGTGTGTTTAATGCAAACTATGAATGAGTCTTCAGGCAGGACCCTTTGTTCCTCCATACTGCTTCTAACGATATATGCTCTGCTCTGAAACAACATGACAGAACATTTATCTGTGTAAGAATGATATATATTCTTATATTGCACACTCTTGACCAATGTTATTTACCAGAGTCCCACACATAAATAGATCTTCTAATTCCCAAAGTTTGGTATGAGAAGGTATGTTATCATCTTCTTTTCCTGTCATACCACAACTTTGCTTGCTAAGTATATGATCGAAAAGGATAATGTAAGCACTTTACTTTCTTTTTATGGCAGCACACTCTGGTGGTCAAATTTGGGAATTTTTATGTGTTTTGTTAACATGGGGCTCCATGTACCAAATTTAGATTTAGTGGATCAGGGTGCTACTGAGATATTTTGACTGTTGCATACAAATGCTTCAAATGTAAAACTGAGGAGTCCATACCTTAATTTTACCACAGGCTTGGCCTAAAGATTATCTGCACGAATTTTGGTTAACAGTGGAACAAAAAGAAAATTTCAAAATTGTGCATATGGTTCAGCACCCTTTGACCCTGTGCTGCAAACCAAAAATACTTGCACAGGAAGCATAGTTAAATATTATGTTAGATGGAATTTAGTTGCAAATGTACCTCAAAATCCATCGGGGTACCAGCCAACAGTGACAGCTGATGGAATATGGTGTCTTTGTATGAATACACAAAACACCCAATGGACTTGTTCTGGTTACACGGGGAAAAACAGAGAATAACAAAAACAGGTGAAAAAATAATAATGGAACTTGGCAGAGGAGGTAGAGAAGCTTCAAGAATGGCATAATGAAAATATGATGAATGTCTTTTTTTGAGGACAAAGCAGAAAGTGGAAGATAAAGAGTGACACACATGAAGAGAGATGGCAAAATCGAGCAAAAGGAAATGTTATAGACTCTGTCATGCCACACATATACAACCATGCAAAAAAGTTCAGTATACTGCTAATTTTATTGTCTGACCATTTATTTCTATTTCATTCATTTACAGTGCACTGGGCACATTTGAATTCATTACAGTGCCCAATTCAGGTTCTGTATGCACTCTCCGAGTCCTCCCAGCTCTATGAGAACCAATTTAAGTTTCATTATTCACTATTCAAGTGTAAGGATTTCATAAAGTGGGGACATTTGAGGAAATAAAAGACAATGTTTCAACGTGGTGGGATTTTTCAAAAAGTGAATACATTTGTTCAGGTGAGCACAAGTTTAGAGGAAGAATAAGCAAATCTGGCTAAATGGGGACATTTTAAGAAATGATCTTCTCTGCCAAGGTGAATTTTCTGAACAGCAATGACATAAGTGATTTATTCTCGAAGGATAATATTTTTCAAAGTGGTGGTACTTTGCACAACAAAGACAACTTTGATTTATCAAGTCCCTTTGTTTTGTTAAGTTTAAGAAATTTTAGGGTTTAAGTGAGAATCAGGTTAATGAATCACTTACTGTTCTCTAACTTTGCCTCTCAGCATCTCTTCCCATTGCCCCTAGTTTTGCTGTTTTCATTTTTCATCTTTCCTTGACTTAATCATTCTCATCTTAGAATCATTAACGTCCAAATTCCATCTATGTCTTTTCACTTGGAGTAACCAACTTCAGTTATGTAGCTGCCTAGTTACATAGTATATGATGGTGGTGCCCTCTTGTGGTAATGTACCTCATCTTCTCTCACCATTACAACAGTTACTACTGCCACAACTCTATATGTTGTTTACTTGTCTTTCTCAGAGGAAAATACAGAAAAAAGAGGTAAGAGACAAAAAAAGAACAGATAGTAAAACAACATTAAAACAATGTTTAAGCATTGCATAAAGTAAATGATAACACATTTTGTCGGAATGCAACTTGTTCAGAATCGACAACTCTCAGATTTTTCAAAAATATTCTGTACTAGCCTGTGTGAAGTGATATGACTTTGAAGTGCATTTGATTTTTATTCTGGTGCTTGTAAATATTGATTAAAGTAAGTGTGTGTGTTGTTGCCTAAAGTCAACACTCACCTTTGGCATTGGAGAAAAATAAAACAAGGTTAAAAGCATTAAAAAATACATTTTACAATTTTCTATATATTTTTAAGTTCAGCAAATCACATGGAAAATGTTTCTCAAAAATATTTCAAGGTTTCAGTCAGAGTCAGTAAGAGCTATACCCCTTTTTTCCTGTAGTTACTTGCAAAACTACTGTGACTATTTCTAGCTGCTCCTCTTTGGGTAATCAGGAATAAACAATTGTTCACTGTGTTTTGTCCAGTACCTTTTTTATCCATATTTCTCTTTGGTTTTTACCCTTTTTTGCTCTTTAGCCTCTTTGAGCTTGGTCCCATAAAAAACTGTTTCATCATCCCTTACTCATGTCTCCCCATTTATTAAATTATTAATGTTTGCCTATTATCCTTTTACACTTGTCTGACTCCACTCTCCAAACACTGCAGCAAAGGCGGTTGCACATTTCCTGCCCTGTTGTATGTTCAGCCCACAGGCCGCTGCTTCACGCAGTTCCCTTTCACTATTTGAATGACTCCCACCTTTTGAACCTGTTGCACTCTGAGCAGTCTTGGCCTCTGTCTCTTGAACCTTTTGTCTCAAGGTGCTATTCAGGGCCAAAACCAAAACACTTAATTATTTTTTCCCATTGCAAAAACAAAACTAGTTTTAACCTTTAAAATTTACTCATCAAACTTTGCACCTCATTATCATTTTTTTTCCAGAGTTGTGTATACTTGTTTCCTAAAATACATGGCATGCTTCAATTTGCTTGATTAAAAGTCGAGTAGAAACATTTTAATTAATGATACAAGTATGAAGGTATGAAAATAAAAGGTATGAAAATTACTACTTCAGAATTTTGTTACGGATAAACGGTGGCAAGGGTAACAGAATTACTCTTTTTTTGCATTTTCTTTTATGGGATTATCAAGTTGAGAAGTTGTCTGTTACATTTCACAAAAACTATTTCATGTTTAACAGTATAAGCCTTATCTACTGAATCCAGATTCTCACAACTGCACCTCACATTGCAACTGCCTTCAAATATCCTCTACTATGACAATACACTCCTCCAGCTAGTAATCTATGTGGACTGGTACATTCATAGCATGCTGAGAGATTTTTTTGTTTTCTTTCTTTCTTTTTGAAAACCCAGAGCATTGTTACCGTCCAGCCATGTTCAACGCTTGTTGCTTATGAACAGAAGCCCAATTAGCCACCCCATGAACCCTGACCGTGCTGAAAAAACAAAACAAAACAAAAAATAAAGCAAAAAAACTGTGTAAACAATCAGAACCACTGTGATAACTATACAGAAAAGCAAACATTTATAGAAAGCACACACTCATTCTCCAACCCACTTTCCACAGTATAAAGAAATGGGGCTCCCTGGGGATAGATGGAGAGCCTGGCAACCACTACTCAGTCCACCTGAGACCAAACGCACAGCTGTTTACGGCAGCTTTCACTGATGGTCGAGAGCTTTAAACACAAACATGCACATGGACGCTATAAATACAAAAATATCAAAGCAAAGTTGGAAGCAATTCAACAATGCCAACATATTTGACTACTGGATTAAACACATCACCATCATTCTGACATAATTATACCTCATTAGATAATAATAAGAAGATAATGTCTCCTCCAAATGTTGAACACAAATGTTAAGACATAGCGAGGAGTATGTCTGCAATGAAAAATACAACCCCCCCCCCCCAAAAAAAAAACAAATACAGATTTCCATATTTGCAATATTGTAAGTTATTCTTAACTTAAATTATCCTTATTTTAAGTGTAAGAGCACTTGACCAGCACAACCCAAAGAAAAGTGGAATAGCTTCAGCAGTAAAGTTTCTTTTCCTGTATCAGTAGAACACAGACTGTGATCGAAGAGATACTTGGGGAGTGGATTTGTGACTGAAATTCAATGAACTCAGCAGACCTGAAAAAATGTCTTTCAGTAGTCATTTGTTCTCTGCTGCAAGATAGCTTGCTGTTTTATCAGAACAGGCTTTGTATGGGGATACTGTGACATATTTCTGATTGAGCTTTGCCTGTATTTTGACTTTTAAAAATCTAAGAAACCAAATATTATTAATGTCAATATAATATCATTTACATTGAAACTAATTTGAAAATAAGCAAAAGCTTTGAAAACAGGTGGAATCCTTCAAGCAGATACCATTTTTCAGTAAGAATCACCTCATTATATCCAAGGATGAGATTATCTCACATCACATTTTTCAGTGAGCTAACTGAAAACGCATTCTTAAGACTGCAGTTTCAGTTCCTTGATTCCAAACCTGTGCTAATCAACTGAGTTAACATCGACCAGTCTAACATGATTAGTTTTTTAACCCAGCTTGGAGCCAGTTATCACAATTCAAATAATAAGAATATTTTGTAGTGTTTCCTGGACATTACAAAATAAAAACCTCTTTCTCATGTAAAGTAATTTTATATGTGTAGTCATTTGTAGTTTTCTTGTATTCAATTTCGATTAGGAATTTTCAGTAAACATCTCCAAATAATGTAATTCAGATGGTCTTGCTGAATATCTGCACCAGGCTTCAAGCTTGCTGCCTCACTCTACTTCCTTTTCTAGACTACTTAAAGAGGCCCTTCCTGACCACAGCTAGCACACTCGGTTGGTGTATTGAGTAGTACAAGGCTTTTTAATCATATGTTTGGATAATAGATACACAGGACAATACTAGACAAGACCTATGATGCACTGGTGCATCTTTTGTGTTTGTTTGTTTTGACTGAAAGACATGGATACAAGAATTTGGGACTGGCTTTTTTGAAAATGTGTAGGATTTTCCTTTTCGGGATCTAACATTTTTAGGTTTGACTTCTTGAGTGTGCAACATTTTTCACCACTAGATGTCAGTAGATTGCAGTCAGTTGAGTTCTGTTTTCTTATCCCTCCAAGTTCAAGTTTATAATTCTAGCTACTGTGGCTGCTATACGACAAACACACTTTAGTCACCCAAGAGAGATCAAAAACGTTAAATTTAGACTGTACTGAATAACAGGCCAGACACCACGTTTCTGTTTACAATTTTGACTGAATATGGATCGCTCTGGAGTTTTTTTTTCTTATCTGTGGAAGGCTGTAAGCTGTTAATGCTAGGTAAGAAGCATCCACCTTTATTTACTCCAGAAGATGCTGTAAGACCTTGTGAAAGGAGTGCGATATAGGTCAGTGAGTGTGGGAAACTCACTTCTGACTGATAATAGCCATACTGAGGTGAGTTGTTGAGGATATGCTTAACTGTGGTTAGCTCTGCTGTGTCTGTCACTGTTAGCTGCTGTTAGCCTCTGTTAGCTGCTGTTCGGTGTTGTTAGTGAAACTGTCTTTGAAATGGACTTAACTTTGTTGGACTCTAAGTCTTAGTGAATAAACTCTCATATGATATGATAATGTAATCACACTGTTTGTCAGAGGGGAAGTGTGATTTTTTTTTTTGGACAGTCGAGGTTAACGTTAGCTGGCATAATGCTAGCCGATAACCAGCTGTTGTCATTTAGCCAGCTTTGTTAGCTGTCCAGAGATGGGAGGGTCGCATATTTAATTGGCTGACAATAAGTAATTGCAAAAATATTGGTAAAAAAATTAGCATGTTTTTGGTCACATTTCTAGACAGGGGTCAGTACACAATAAAAACACTATGTCTTCTACGTGTCTTTTCTCAGTAGTCCAGACTCAAAAATTTTTTGAATTTTTCTAGAGAAACCTTTTGAATACAAGCATGCTCACGCACACAGGTGTGTACACGGGTGCTCACAGACACAAACTATATCTTTCTTGGCTGCTACCTCAAAGCACATTGTGCGCTGTCGGTCTTGGGTGCTGCACAATACCATTCAATATTTAGTATTTACTGTTACTTAAACTTATCTAGGTTATTGCTGTTGTGTTATGTTTATTGTGGTGGTCTATTTTTGCTTGTTTTCTTTTGTTTTTTCCTTTCAACAGGTGATCCAGCTGATTCTTTTAGTGTCTTCTCTCACTGTCCCTCTTCCTCTCTGTTTTTCTTTCCCTCCCTTTCTTTCTTTCTTTCTTTCTTTCTCTTTCTTTCTTTCTTTCTTTCTTTCTTTCTTTCTTTCTCCCTTTCCTATCCCTCAGTCATGTCTGTCCTGTCTGTATTAACTTAAAATAAAATAAAATAAAATAAATAATAATAACAAAGGTCAATCAAATGGACCAATACGGCAAAACTGTGATGATCCACTTGGTAAAGTAAATTCGTTGGGCATCTTTCTTGGCCTCCAGACAGTAATTCTGATTGCTAAAGAACCAAACAGGACAGGCAAAAAATAAATAAATAAATAAAAATTTTGAGATTATGCCCGCACTATAATTTGCCTAAGTTAGTAAATCTGACCTTCATTTGCATATGGCAGTTGGCATCAAGACTACAGTTTTAGCAAATAGCACATTAAAACCCTAGATAAAACTGCTCAAGCTGAATGATCAGCCAGAAATCCAACCAGTCATCTGGTACCAGACCATGGTTCAGGCTAGTGAGCATTTTTGACTCCCCTCTCTGAAATTAGTTAATGCAGGGTTATAATTAGGGTTTATCAACACAGTGACTGTTCAGGTTATTACACAGTATGCCTGGTACAGGGATGAGTGACACCAAGGAAATGCTGACATGATAAACTGATGGATACTTTATTCATAGCATACTTCATTAAGGCTTCTCTTTGTGATTTCTTACCCTAGGTCCATTGCTGCCCTCTTCCTACTCTACTGTCCTTTTGCTACCTCCTTGCAACAGCTAAAAACAGCAATAATGCACATAGCATAATGCATCCTTCTAAAACAACAGCCTGTTCTTATCTTAATTTATTCCCTGAGGATGGAAGAATTTAACTTGTTCTCTTGAACACACACACACACACACACACACACACACACACACCTCATTAACCTGGAGAGAAGCTCTTAGTGCACAGGAAGCTTTCCACTCCATTAGCCAGTGTCATTATTGCAGGTACTTGTACTGTAAATGGGAATATATCTGTGCTTTCTGCCACATAATGGAAACAGGTATGACCATTGACATAAGATATATGAATAGCTGAAAAATGTATAATAGATAATTGTGTACAGCAATAAATCTTTGTACAACAAATCTCCCAGCAGTTGATTCTGTCGCAGTCACTGCCTGTATGAAAAAAAACACAACCAGGAAAAAAACACTTGTATTTCCAGAGGACTGCAATAGACAATGGTAAATTCAACACCAAAGCAAATGCTCCAATTGAACAATCACATTGGTTGCTTGTTCCCACATCTCAAGTGATTCACATAAGAATTTGTTAAACAATTGAGGTGCACATTAGAATGCACTGAACCTGGGGGTTTGGCACAAATACAAAAAGCTCAATTCAATCAGGAGATTGGAGTTTAAACACTGTTTAAACAGTGCTAAAACTGCCAAAACAACCCTGACCCATAGATGCATGGTGTCCATTAGAATGCTGAAGGTGTGCTGTGGTTTCTGGCTCCAAGATGTAAGGGACAGATCCTTTAAGACCTGTAAGTTGTGAGGTGGACCTCCATGGATTGGACTTCCTTGTCCACCCAACAGATGCTGGATTGAATTGAGATCTGGGGAATTTGGAGGTCTTAAACTCATTGTTGTGCTTCTCAAACCATTCCTAACCAGTTTTACTCTGTGACAAAGAGTATTATCCTGGGCAAAAAGTCCACAGCCACAGGGGATCAGTGTTTCCATGAAAGAGCATACATGGTCTGCAACAGTGCTTATGTAGGTGGTATATGGTAACATCTACATGGCAGGCAGGACCCAAGGCAGATGCTCAAAGCATCAAACTGCCTAAGCCGGCTTGCCTTCTTCCCATAGTGTATCCTGGTGCCGAGTGTTCCTCGGGTAAGTGATCTACACAATCCTGGCCACCCATGTGATGTAAAAGAAAGCATGATTTGACAGACTGGGCCACCTTCTTCTATTGTTCCAGAGCTCAGTTCTCTTGCACTAATGCCCATTGTTGGCAATTTTGGTGGTGGACAGGTGTCAGCTTGGGTACCCTAACTGATCTATGTAGCCCCATACGCAACAAACTATGATGTGTATTCTGACACCTTTCTATCAGAATCAGCATTAATTTTTTCTGCAATTTAAAAAAGCTGTTCGATAAGACCACACGGCTCAGCCTTCATTCCCCAGGCACATGACTGAGCCATGGGCATTCATGACCCTGTCCCTGGTTCACAACTGTTTCCTTGGACCACTTTTGAAAGATGCTGACTGCTGGAGATCGGAAACACCTTGCAAGAGCTGCAATTTTGGAGCTGCTCTAACCCAGTCACTAGCCATTATAATTTGTCAAAATCACTCAAATCTTCACGCTTGTCCATTTTTCTTCTAACACATCAACTTTGAGGACAAACTGTTCCATCCATCCATCCATCCATCCTTTTCTGCTTATCCGTGCAGGGGCAGCAGCCTAAGCAGAGAAGCCCAGACCTCCCTCTCCACAGCCACCCTTCATAGGAAGCTCATTTCCGCCGCTTGTATCCGCAATGTTCTTCTTTCGGTCACTACCCACAGCTGGTGACCATAGGTGAGGGTAGGGACGTAGATCGACTGGTAAATTGAGAGCTTCGCTTTTACGCTCAGCTCTCTCTTTACCATGACGGACCAGTATAGTGTCCGCATCACTGCAGCCGCAGCGCCAATGCATCTGTCGATCTCCGGCTTCCTTCTCCCGTCACTCATGAACAACACCCTGAGATACTTAAACTCCTCCACTTGGGGCAGGAACTCTTCCCCGACCCGGAGGATGGCCGCAGATTTGGAGGTGTTGATCCTCAGTCCCACCACTTCACACTCGGGTGCAAACCGTTCCAGTGCGAGCTGGAGGCCACCACCCGATGAAGCCAACAGCACCACATCATCTGCGAAAAGCAGGGATGAGATTCTGAGACCACCTAAGTGAAAGCCTTCTGCCACTTGGCTATGCTAGAAATTCTGTCCATAAAAATTATGAACAGAATCAGTGACAAAAGGACAACCCCATCACCCACCGGGAAGGAGTCCGACTTATTGCCGGCTATGCGGACCAAGCTCTTGCAACGGTTGTATAGGGATCGAATGGCCCGTAGCAGTGGGCCAGACACCCCATACTCCCGCAGCACCTCCCACAGGACACCCCAAGGGACACGGTCAAATGCCTTCTCCAAGTCCACAAAACACATGTAGACTGGTTGGGCAAACTCCCATGCGCCCTCAAGTATCCTCGAGAGGATAAAGAGCTGGTCCACTGTTCCGTGACCAGGACGAAAACCAAAACCAAACTGTTCCCTTGACCCCTAATGAATGCCACCCACTAACAGATGCAATGGTGAAGAGGTAATCAGTGTTATTCACTTCAGCTGTTAGTTATGGTAATGTTGTTTGATTGGCGGATATATGTACATTTTATATTCTTTCTGTAGAAAAATAGAAGTGCTTTATAACAAATAAGGCATATTATTGTAGGCAGCCATTTTAACTTGTTTCATCAATTTAACAGCCAGTTCTGAAAAAAAAAAATCCATTGTTGTGTCGGTACTGTGTTTCCTTAAATGCTTTGACAATGTTTGATTAAACTATTACATTGTGTGGTTTTCAACCTGGTCATAAGATACTGGACAATCTCTTTATCCTCTTGATATTGGAGGATGAATGGCAGTTTGCCCAACTAGTGTACATGTGTTTAGTAGAGTTAGAGAAGGAATTCCACTATGTCTCTCAGGGTTTGTGGGGGGTATGCTTTGGGAGTATGGGGTATCAGCTCCATTCTAATGGACTTTTCAGTAGCTGTACAACAGTAGTAAGATTTTAGTTTGGATTTCCAGAAATATGTTAGACTAATTTCTGGTGCATGTTGGACTCCACCAGAGCTGCCCTTTGTCACTGATTCTGTTAATAATTTAAAGTTCTCAGAGTCTATAGTCCCTTTTTTTGCAGGTGATGTGGTTGACATGACAGACGCCAAATTACACTGCCGTTGTTTGCAGCTGAGTCTAAGAGGCCTGTAATGAAAGCTGTTGATCAGTAGAAGCTTTTGATTTATTGGTCTGTCCACATTACCATCCAAATCTATGGCAATTAATTCTGGGTACAGGGGTGAATTGTTGACCATTGCAGGAAATGTAATTTTTGTGCAAGAATCATCAATTTCATGTTTGAAGAAGAATCATTTTTCATATCAGCACAGCAACTCCATTTGTCAGTGCCCCCAAACTGTTTCAAGTCAGAGTTACACAATATGTGTATTTTGATCTGATAGCTTTGTTGTTATGGATGAAATTGAAGGACACACATACAAACAATTCATTGCTGGTTAGTCACAGGAAATTAAACGGTCTCCTGTGTCCACCAGTTTGCCCCAGCCTTCTCCCTCGGCTGGCTTTGAGGCTTCATAACAAATTATTACAGCAGCTGTTTACAAACAATCTGGACATTTCCACTAGATCTGTTGGGACACTATTCAAAATCATTCTACTTCAGATCTGACACAAACAAGGCAGAGAGGAAGAACAATTAATTCCAGAGACTAAGAACAGGTCAGTCCCAAAATAAAACAGGAAGTAACAACACAGAGAAAACACCTAACACAAGGACCTAACAATGATACTAAATTAACTCAAAATGCTTGATTACTATACATAATTAGACTCAGCCTCGAACAGATTACAAATGAAGAGTAACCTAAGAAAAAACATAGAATGCTGAATAGTGAACTGAGTTATAAAATCAACAATTCAAAAACTAGAGCTCAAAGACCAGATCAAGGCATGTCTTTGTTAATGATGAGTGGAAATTCACGTTATAAGATATATTATTGTAAAAGAAGTAGTATTATTTCTCTGTTTCTCGCTCCTTTATCCCTGCATTCATACATCTATATCTCTCCCACACAGAAATACAATGTGTCACACACGTTTTCTTATCATGGTTTTGTTGAAATGAACTTATTGGTTGGGCAAAATCAATAAGAGCTTTCTTTTACTCTCCCCAGCCTTCTTTCCTCTCAATTTCCTCACAATGTACATTTCCATAACCCGTCCTTCCAGCCCCCCCCCCACACACACTCTCTCTCAGAGAGTTCATTCACAAAAGCAGTCAGTGGGCTCATTCAGAGGCCAAAGCAATGTCCAGGTACTCAATCTCTGTCAGTGATAGCGACAGGGCTTGGAAACTGTTGAAGCAGTCTGGAGCCAGTAGAAATACACTGCTCAGACTGTCATTTGGAAGCTACATTGGAGACTGAAAAGACAAACAAAACTCTACAAAAGTCTTGTGCATATATTTAACAAAAATTAAATTCAAATCTGGTGGTTCATTCTAATTTCCCATTACCCTTCTCACTAGTCTCCATTTCAAAAATATTGCAATTGTTTTTCACGAGTTGTTTTAATGTGTCTTTAGGTGTCTCTTGTGGTCTGACTTTGGGTTTCTTTGTTAACACAAAACTGCAGTTATTGTTATTACTCTATTAATTTGCCCTAAAGGAACACAAATATGCAAACACATTACATAGTATTCAGAAGCTGACTACTGTCTTGTTTATTTCCTGATGTGTTGCATAATTTCCTTATGGTGTTATTTTGTGCCTTCAGTTCTCGGCTTCACTTCCAGATATGCCTGGGTTCATTCAGTTGATCCTGTTTTGTGTTCCTATTCTGTTTCTCCAGTCTTTTCTCTGTATTTGCCTTTTTTCTGTCTTATTGCCCGTTTTAGTTGTTTCAAGTTAATCTTGTCTCCCCATTCAATTGTGTCTCTCTTCTGTTTTATTTTACTGATGATTGTTCCCTTTTTTATGTGGAGTTTTTCTTCTCTCTTTGTGTTAGTTGTCTTCAGTTGTGTTCCCACATGTTACCGCTGCCCTCATTATCTTGTTTGTGTATATTTGGTCTTACTCTCCCCTTTTCCTTTGTCATGGCATCCCTCATTGCTGTGTGTCACCTTTCCCCATGTTTTATAAGATTTCTGGTATTCAGATTCCCTGCTCCAAAAAGGTTTTGGACTTTCTGTATTCTCTTTGAGCTGACAGTGTTAAAGCTGAATTTTTAGTCTATGTCCTTTCTACTGAGTCCTGGATTTATTTTCAAATCCACAAGATACACAACCAAACCATGACAGAACGCAATAAACCACTACACTAAGCTATGAGGAAAATCCAAGGAAGATCAGAACTCAGGAACTGTGTTTCTTTGTAGTTGATTGTATTCTTTGCATGTGATCACTGTTCAGATTTTCAAGCTCTTTAAACACAAGTAGGCTATATAACATCTATATAGCACAATATCCTAGAAATAATAATAATGATGATAAGAATATATAAGAAAAAGATAAATGTAGGGCATTTTGCCTCCAAATGTAGTCTACAGAAACAGGTTTTATTAAGTGGAAAACACAATAGCAGTATAATGGCAAAGAGTAACATGTTATGGGCCAAAATGATTGAAAACGTTTTGACTGCAGAAAAATAAAACAATAAAATGATGGATGGAACAAAAGAAAGTTCAACTTTTCAATTGCAAAATCCTTTGCCTTTGTATTTGCTACAGACTGAGCTGAGGGTATAGAAGCTCCTCTGCCTATTTTAGTTTGGGCCCCAGGGACGGAAAAAGTAAAAACAATTTCTTTGACCATGGAAAGCAATTTCATTTTTCGCCCCCCTCAGAAATAAAAGTGATGAATAATATGTAGCAGACCTGAAAATTACTTAAAAAAAAAAAATCTGTGTTTAAGATTTACAGTTAATACACATCACTTCACAGGGAAAAAAAAAGTTGTCAACCTTTTCATTACTGTGACTGTGCTGGATTGAACACAGCCCAGTGTAGGATATCTTATACAATGTCCTTTTAGGGTTTGGGTCACCAAGTACAGGTTTTGTACCGATTCATAGTGTATAACTCTCTCGTGCTCTCTTCCTGCCTAGACTAGTAAGAGGGTGAATGGTGGAATGGTGGTCCGGCAGAAAAATCACAGTTCACGTCTTTTATTTGTTTGTTTTTTCGCAGGATGATTTTTCTTTTGTTTATTTTAATGTCATGAAGATTAAAAACTATTTGTCTAAGTTGGGAAATAAATGAGTTGGTTAAATTTAGAGAAGATCATAGAATAAGTTAATATATGGTTCTTCAAAGCATTAAACCTGCTTTTTGAAAAATTATGCTTACCCATGCATTTAAATGTGGTGCCAGGAGGGTTGTTTAAAAGCATCCATATGTGATGAGTTTGGAATGAGAGCTATCTTGCTGTTGCCTAAACTCTGTGTGTCAAGGAATAGATGCCAAAGGACACTTTGTGCATATCTGTGAGCCTCAGCACCTTTGACAAAACAGCAATATGCCCTGGGAATGAGAACTGGTTGGTACAGCAAAGCAGAGCAGGTACAGCTGAGCTGTGGAGGTTAGCTCTCAGCAAGATGGGTACCATTTAATTTTGTTATAGTTCACTATTTAAAATAATTTCTTTGTCTTTAGAATTGTTGCCAATAAAGTATTGAAATGTAGCCCTGCATTGCGGATAAATGGGTAAAAGTTTGTTTTTAGCTGAATTAATAATGTATTTAAAAACAAAGAACCAGTACTAATTTGTGCAAGAAAGATAACAAACCCCATGGGACATTTTACAGACTCAGCACAAAAACAAACAGGAGGAATATACAACAAACAAACGACAAAACCTCAAGGTAAGGAGCAACTGAAGAAATAACAGAGGTTAACGCTGCTGCCTCATGAAAAGAAGTTTGGAGGTTTGGACCTGATTGGGGTGTTTCCGTGTGGGATTTCTTGGGGCAATAGGTTTTCCTCTGACAGTCCAAAGACATGAATTTTAGGTTAATTGATCCTAGTCATGACTGAGTACTTTGCTAGACCTGTGATAGACTAGTAACCTGCCAAGATGTAGGCCTCCACTTGTACAATTGATGGACGAATGAATTTGACACACAGTTGATGTACTTTATGTAATATGAAATGAAATATAGAAATACGACTATATACTGCAGTGGAAATATAAATTAAATGGAGCAGCTCTCATGGAAGAAAATAATTTGTAGATAGAATTGTACTATGGTGAGAGACACAGAAGATTTGTGGAGAACGTATCAGATAATGGACACCCTACACAGGGTCAATGGAAAAATGTTAATACCACTGAATGGTCATTGTCGCAAAATGACTTATGTTAATCTATTTCCTGTTTCCCGTGGCTTGTGCACATGTAGTGAAATTTATCTTGAACCTTGAGGACCTGAATGCTGAACTGAACTCAGGCAGGAAGTGCCAAAAACAACACTAGCCTGTCTCCCTGTTACTCGACTGATTGACAGAGCAGTGTGGCCTGGCTCACCCACTCCCCACATGTTGTTTCATACCTGATGAAGCAGAGACAGCCTTATCAATCACACTCTCTGGAGAAATGTGAATATAAATAACCCACTGTGGCTACTTCCCACCGCATATTTAATTACAGACCAGGCTTTAAATATAATTACCAAAAGTATTACTTTGCACACAGTATATTTGTGTTTGTGATACATTTGATAGCTGAAACGTGAGGGCACCGAAAACAGAGAAAACTGTTGGATGTCCGTGCTCTCTGCACACCTCTTTTTGAAATGTGTGTAAAATAAAAAAAATTAATTACACTATTTCAGTAATTAGCCATGAGAAGTGGTTTCCTTAGTTAGACCTCGTTAGTTAGTCAGAAGCCAATTCTCAGCATGACAAAATTCAGAGGGTATAACAGATTTTCAGCCATCAAACTAAAACCAATAACACAGTTAAAGCAACAGCAGCTTATCAGCTCAGTGACACATAAAAAGAAAGTTTTGCTCCACTGACTCCATTATGGCCTATATCTCACAAAGACACACTCAGCAAAAACCCAGAAACAAGGAGTAAAGTTAAAAATTACACCTCTTACAGTCACATAAGGGGATCAGTAACAAAAGCATATTTCATAAGTCATTTTAGAAATGAAATCTCTGCAGTGTTTTATCCACCAACACTTCAAGCTCATAACAACCTGGGTATGGCACAAACAAATTAAAATCCCTGCCAAGATAAAGTAGCAAGATGAGTTTTAAATGAGTTTTATATTACCTTTTTTTCCCCGTCCAATAATAGGGAAGATTTATTGTATATTACTGTGACTAAAATTTGAACATATGGATGGAATGAAAGTTGGAAATAATGAAATAAAACGGAAAATGTTCAGACATGTTGAATCCAATTCTTTTAATCAACAATCCACAATTTTATTTGTGTCACTAAAGTGGTAGCCCTCTAAACTGCCTGGCTTTCCAAAACGACATTGGCTGAAATATTCCCATATTTGGTTAAACTGTGTTGTTACTTGCGTTTTTAGATAGATAGATGAGGCTGAGAGTAAAGCGAAGCATGGGAACATACTACAATCCAAGTTTTTCTTCTAAAAAAGGTTAAAAAATTCTCATTTTCATATGTCAGCAAGGCTGTAAAGAACACGGGAGTGAGAGGCAGGCTGATCTGTGGGAGTAAGGCAGGGTGGTGGGCTTAGGGAGAGAGATAAAGAAAGGGTGGGAGTCGGTTTGAGAAAACAAGAGTAAAAAGAGGGAGAGTGAAGAAGGGAGTGTAGCATAAAAATCAATTTGTATAAGAAGCTCTATTTTTGCTGCAGTCTTAATCACTGTTTCATTCAGCACGGGCACACACACACAAAACACACCAGGGAATTTTAATTACATCCTGTTCTGTGAAGAAGCTCTCAGTCGTTGAACCATTTACCAAACCCACCAACAGTACTGAGCACCAGGGACCTATACTTATGACTCATGAATGTTAGTGTATATAGACGATGGGGGACAACTTCTTTGTGTATATGAGTAAAAGAGAAAACTGATTATACGCAATCATATATTTTACACATATACACATTTTTATACACAATTTTGAGTGTTTGTATGTATCAATATTGATATTGTTACAAAATTAATGTAATAATTGAATGTTTTATATTTTATATTATTATAAATAAATTACATAATTTAGGTGCCAGGTGCTTTAATTAAATTGCATACATATCTATTAAAAAAATCCATATCCATACAGACTTGATTAACTTTATTTTGATAAATCGCTTTGATTATTCATTTTCTGCCACTTGATTAATTTACTACTCATTTCAGCACTAATCTATATTAAACAGGCCCGTTAGCTGTAGAACTACTGTATACAAAATGCTTATGTGCTTTTAAATGTATGTGTGCATGTGTTTCTTGTGTATTTCCAGCAGCTATGCTTGAAGCAGATTGAATCAGAGCACTTAAAGATTCCCCAGAGACAAACAGACAACAGTTACACCGTGCTGCTCCATTCAGCTCAATGAACACTTCTGCTGCTGCTGCTGCTGCCACTTTCTTTCTGCTCATACTGTATCTCTATTCTCTCACTGTGATGTACGGTGCAGCCCTGGGTGCTGCCACAAACAGACAGTGCTTTATTGAAGGAGGTACCAGGCCAGGTTAAAAAGAGCACCACTCAAGTGCCTACAGCAGCCCTTGTTTCTAAGATTTCTTTTGCCTACGTGGTTCTGACTTTGCAGCAATTACATCTTTCACTCCCTTTCTCCATCCCTTCATCAAGCCTTCTGACTTCTCTGATCTCTTTTTTTCACAAGTATACAAGCATAGGCTGTTTTCATTTCCTTTCCCTTCACCCTTGTCCCCCCTCTGTTGCCCTTCATCTGCCCCCTTTATGTATTGTTCTTCTTTTCTCTTTACTTCTTCTCTCACCAGCTTCACTCTCTACTCTAATTTCCTCTACCGTGTTGTCACATTTTAATTTTCTGCTAACAAATCCTTCCTCCCTCTTTAGCTAAACAACTACTTACTTTTTCATTCATTTACTCACTTCATTTTCCCCCTTGTTCTTACAATTTTTCATCTCTAGTTCCAAATTCTTCATCCTCTCATCCTGGATAGCATTAACAGACAACACCAAACTTAATTTAACCTTAAATACAGTTGGTCCTTTTTCCACCCTCTGTGTTTGTAGCACTGTAACCCAGTATATCTGCATGCTTTCCTTACAACTTTTTACCTGTTTCCTTTTCCTTTCCTATCAGCAACAGTAAAACACTACAAAATGCTATTTAATAATTCAACAAACAGACAAGCTTACAGACTGACTGAAACAGTCTTGTGAGGACCTAACATCAAGGGAAACATCTGGATTTCCATTCTATAAATTATGCTTTAATAATGAAAAACAACGCTGACAATATGACTGGCTAGTCATAAAAAAAACATCAGGTAGCCTAACAACTGAAAGATAAGTCTCATCTATGGAACAGGATTGGCTTAAGACAACAGCTCCACAACTTCTTTTTTCCTATGCAGCCGTCCAAAAGGAAAGTTGTCTAAATTCAAAAACCTAAATCTTCTGTGTTAGCTGACAGTCAGTCTGACAGCTGAAAGACCAGGACTGATATCATAGTGCCCATGTTCTCACCCCTTCTTCTGTTTTAATCATCAGTACAAAACATAGTTGTGGCAGAAAACTTCTGGGAATTTAAATTAACTATAAATTCCAAGGAACATTTTTCATGAATGGTTAATCATTATAAGTATATCATTATAATAACAGCAGGGAAATTCAGCTTTTTGAATTGCATTACTCTCCAATACGCTAGTCTTAAAAACACTGCTAGCAAGAAAACAAATCTGCGATCTGTGACCTAACAGTAGAAACTGTCATAAGCGCAAATGTGCCTCGCATCAGTACAAAAACATGATTGGTTCCTATATTTAGATGACTTGGGTATTATAAAAAAAGATTACTGTCCAGGTATAGGACATCTTTGGTGCAGATATCTACTCAGAGTTCCTAAAGCCACAGATCTCTCTTTTGTAAGATCTCTATCGTGCCAAGCTGCATTTTACCATCTAGACAGTGCAAAATATTTTAGTAGATTCAAAAGCTCCTTTTAACACTGTAAGGCATGTAATTTATGTTCCATTTGTTGTTCTTTATCCAAAATATGAAACAGTGGGAACAAACTTCTAGCTGTGCTTCAGCCTTAACAACTGAAAAAACAAGAAACCACAATGAAACACAACAGGGACGATTGCTAACATCTATCATTAATTATTCATTGAATTTACATCAACGTGCAGATTGCCTGATGGGAACCAACACAAACTGTTACACCTTTGCGTCTTTCAAATATTGGCATTCATGAAGGCGATGGAGCGTACGGCTCATCGCTCAGAGTATCCATAATTTATGAAACAATTTCTATGTCTACATCAGACTCCTTATCCCTACTTGTTCATTCAACAAAAAGGTGGGAAACGTAAGATTACAAACATACTCTAATAGGATTTAATGTTCACGGAGATTGCAGTTTAAATATTTTTTTCAAATATGGTACATGAGAAAACGTAACACTACAGGTGTCAAGGAACACATCCTTTATTTAACAAATGTAAATCCATAAGTATAATGTAGTTAAATGCATTTACACAAATACTGTACTTAATTATATGTAATATAATAAACTTTCAAGTTAGGTTATACTTCTACTGTATTAAATTTCACAAATGAGCTGTTTTTAATGTTGATCTAATTTTTTCCAAATTCCAGAACTAATAAGCAGAACTTACTTTGTCAAACTTACCAACCTGTCCAAAACAAACAAACTGAGGTGTTAGTTAAACTGATCGAGCTTTAGGTAGAATGAAATAGCCATGTCTTCAATTTGATTTTCATCGGCAAGGTTTTTTTGGGTTTTTTGCATCTCGATAAGTTTTTGAGCTCCGGCATCCTCCTTTGCAGTGTTCAAAAGATTATTCGCCTTATGGGAATTTCACCATTTCTTTTTCTTCCTCTGAACCACTCTGGCTTTGACTCTGTTTTACCTTCTCCTGTACTGAGTTTGTTGCTTATTCAACCTGTTGTTGAAGATGTTAATGTATATTTAATGGTCTTCAATTTAAGTAGAGTCAACTTTTGTTCCTCGTTTTATTACTTTTATCACCCACTTTTTATTAATTTTTTTCTTACATGTTATTTAAAAAAATTCTTGATTTCAGAATTCATCCTAGCACAGAAACAGAAGGTTATGAACAATCTTATTATGACTTTATGACTCTTTATGACTCATTATGACTCATCTCTTTGCATACACTGTTAGAATTCAGTGCAGCATATGATACTGTTGACCACAATAATTCTATAGAAATTAGAACATTAAAGGTGTATTAAAGGTACTCTGCTGCAGTGATTTGAATCATATGTATGATTACCGCTAATAGACCTCAATTTGCTCATGTAAATGGATAGTCTGCACTCAGTCTAATTATAGAGTTCGACAGAATTCTGTGCTGGGACCAATTCTATTTACATTATACATGCTTCCCTTAGGCAGTATCATTGGAAGGCATAGGATACATTTTCATTGCTATGCAGATGACACCCAACTCTATCTATCCATGAAGCCAGGTAACACACACCAATTAGTTAAACTGCAGGAATGTCTTAAATACATAAAGACCTGGATGGCCTCTAACTTTTTGTTTGTAAATTCAGATAGAACCGAGGTTATTGTGTTCGCCTCTAAGAAGCTTAGAAACATGTTGTCAAACTTGATTCTTCCCCTGGATGGAAGTATCTTGGCCTGCAGTAACACTGTGAAGAATCTTAGAGTTAACTTAGCTTCTCTCCGTTGGCTCCCTGTCTAGTATCAAATTTAAAATCCTTTTCGTCACATACAAGGTCTTAAATAATCAGGCCTCATCTTATCTTAAAGAGATTATAGTACCATATTACCCCAATAGAGCACTTTGCTACTTGTGGTTCCTAGAGTATTTAAAAGCAGAAGGGACTCAGAGGTTTCAGCTTCAACTTTGTCTTCTGTAGAACTTATTCTTGCTGGGACCAATTCTTATTCTGTGCTCCCAGTTTGGACTTGGGAGGAAGACAGCTTTTCTGCTTTTAAGATTAGACATAAAACTTTCTTTTTTGATAAAACTTATGATAAAACTGCATCCTTTCTTAGTTTCATCGCAATAGGACTAGGCTGCTGGGTTTTTTTTTATGATGAACTGAGCATTTCTTCTTCACTCATCTCTTTTTCGTGTTTATACAATGCTTTGCATTTATTTATTAGTTGTCAATAAAATCTGGCTCTCTTCTACAATGTATCTTTTTGTTCCATCACCCTCCCACCCCCACATCCCCTCTCCTTGGAGGTTTTTTCCTGTTAAAAGGGAGTTTTTCCTTTTCACTATCACCAAGTGCTTGCTCATAGGGGACTCGTCTGATTGTTGGACCTTTCCTTGTGTTTTTGTGTCTTTGCCTTACAATATAAAGTGCCTTGAGGAGACTACTGTTGTGATTTGGCACTGTATAAATAAAACTGGATTGAACTGATTTAAATTATTCCTTCTGTTTCATGTCCTCCTCTCTTTCCGTTTATACTCTCATTGCAGCATTAAATTCTGCAGCCTTACTGAGTTGTATTTCATTTAGACTGAAGTGTTATTTCCTTTTTCTTCTTCAAAATCTGGAGTCTTGAGGTGTAAAATGTTGTCTCGTGGAAGTATGACAGGTGACTGTATGACTGGGCTTCATATCAAAATTCTGATAATTTGGCATAAAAAAATGCAAATTTTTCCATTTATTTCTCTATGGCATGAAGAGAAAGCAAATATCCCCAAGAAAGGACCAGTGCATATGCATCTGTATCAGTCAGTGTAAAGGAAAGCTTGGACCAAAGATCCCAAATTCTTATAGATTCTACAGATTCAGATCCAAATATTTATAGAGATTGTCTGTCAAGAAACCAGTGCTGCTTTCAAGAACATGTTTTACTTCAGACCAAGCAGGTTTAAGCTGTGATTCAAGAATTTAAACTCCAGTGTTTATCAGATGTGAATATCCATTTCAGATGTAATAAATTAAAATATTAGAACATGTTTCCTGAGTTATCACATAAAAAATTATTTGTTTACACATGTAGAACAAAGTGCTGCTTTAAACAGGCCTTCTCCACTAACTAAAGACATATTTAGCAAACATTTCACTTTGTAGAATTATGTTTTATCAGGATGAAAGGAAAATAGAACACACTGAGATGAAGCTCATCAGGATAACATGCTCACATCAAATGTAATGCCTTCTGAAGTAAGAGAGCAAACCACTGAGTCACTATGCTGCCATGACAATATTTCAGTCAGCCAGCTCAACTCCCTAGAGGATGACAAACTAAGAGCCTACAGGTAAATGCTGTGGCAGAGGGGGTGGCTATTAATATGCAGGGGCATAGCCTTGGGTGAGTGGTGTACACGGGTGCATAAACTAAAACGCATATGAAGAGTGGATATGGAGAAAAATTATCCAGTCGCAGTATTTGCATGTAAATTACGTGCTAAACACTACTCCCGAGTCATGAGAGGCCAATTACTTTCTATCTGTGGGAATTCACAGTTACAAAATTAATCTCTTACAATAACTGTTTCTCCTGTTTAAATTACTTTTCATCAACAAATTGACTCATTCAGTCATTTATCAACTTACATTTGCTTTAGTGGTTTTATATTTGATAAAGGAAAGTCAGAGTTCTCTAACAACCCCCCTCCCATCTTTCGGTGCACTGGGCAAAGAGTGATTTTCTGGGGGGAAAGTCTTCACGGTAAGTTTCCCTCAGAAGAGCTTTCCATTTCCCATGCCTTTGTTGAGATATTACTACAACTAATCCTAAAGGCACAGTTCTCTTTATTGCTGCATACTCTGTGTTTGTATGTATGTGTATGTGAGTAAAAGAGAGAAAGGTAGAGACAATCCTCACCTGCAGAGAGAGGCCCTCTGAGACAACTGGTTTAGGGACTCACACACAAGATGAGCCCAGAGAGAGAAACACCATTTGACTTCAACAAATTAAAACACACGGAAAAGAATGAGCCAAAACCAGAGCAAACTGGAATACTGTTGGTCCTAGACAAAAACTAAACAGATTACCTGACTAACATTTTTTTCTCTTTATTTTGTCAGCATGTGTGTGTGTGTGAATGTGAGTAAGAATCTGTGCATGTGCATGTGATAAGCTCTGGTTGACTGAATCCTATTCAGGAAAGTACTGGAGAAGGTTATCCCTCAACTGCAGAGACAAATCGTGCACACAGAAAAAACACAGTCGCACACAGGGATTTTTCCGTTCTGCTTTCTCTGACACACATTGTCTCTCTTTTTCCTAACTTAGTATTAAATGTTAGAGGGACAAAAATGTAATACTCTGCCTCTTCTCTTACACACACATGCAAGCATGTCCTTTTCTTTCTCTTTCATTTTTTTAACACTTTCGCTTGCTAAATTTGCTTTGTATCACTCACCCTGTGTCTCACACAGAAACACAGAAATCTGTGGCTTGGCAGGAATGTCTGCTGCAGTACCAGGGTGCTGAAGTCAGATTTGGTTGCAAGACAGACACGTGATTGCACACACACACACACACACACACACACACACACACACACACACACACACACACACACACACACACACAGAGCCAGGGAGGACCACTGCAGCACTTTGTGCAGTGGAGAAAGCTAACATTATGATTAGCTGAAGGTGATCCTGCTATTTCACCCTTCAATGGCCAATGGGCCAGTGGCAGCAGCCCAGAGAAAAGAGCATACCCCTGTCCTCATACACATTGTTTCTCAGACATATAGAGGCACGCAAAGATAAGCAATAACACAAACAAGACAAAAGCAGCCCACTCTAACTCACAGAAATCATAGGTATTAAACTTGTTTCCCAAATAAATTTAGCGCTAACTTAATTCTTTGCTACAGTACACTAAAATTCAGTGAATTAAATAGCACATTTATGAAGTATTATTCAGCAGTTTGTGGTTCGTGTGTATGGAATACACAGAATTCACTTTAGATAATCTTGGGAAGGATTAGGGTTTTTTGCATTGTATTTGAATCAACAACAATTCTAGCAAGAAGAAAACCAATGATAACACTACTTTCTGAAGATACTAAATGCATACACTTGTCACAGTAGTTCTTTGTTTCTCAAAATTTATTTGCTGCAACATTTGGTTATACAACAAATGCATTTCTGTGGTTAAATCCTATATTTTTTGCCAGTATTCTTACCTTAATTTCACATATTCTATGCATTTTATTGTAATGTATATTCCCAATATTTTTTAATGACTAAAAGTGAACATTTTACAGTGTGACGCTTGGTCAACTTTGAAGTGACAAACTTGTCATTTTTCAAATGATTCTTTACCCTTTCAAAAGTCTGCAAAATTGGAAATGTGACATATCTTCACAAACGCATATGAAAGTAACATAACTACCGTTGAGAGACATTAGGAGACATTGGGGAGGTTTTGGTGTCCACAAGAAAATATCACAAACCAATATGATCCAAATGTTGCTCTCCTGGAAGGTCTGTGATCCTAAATCCTGCAACTATGTATTAAAATAGAGGCACAGATCATGAGCTTGTTTACAGCTCGACTGCAGGATTTATTCTGCTTAAACAAGGAAACACAAACTCATCAATAACTTCCTCTTTGTAAAGTATGACATGATAGATGTTAATACATTGTCAGGACATGTGTGAATAACCTTAATGAGTATGATTACATGACAACTGAAGAAAAATAGAGTGAGTCTCATGAATGTTCTCCATGAATGTTCTTCAGTTGTACTACACAACTACACAGTGACCATTATACCAGTGTCTGAACATTTATTCACATTGACCAGGGTAAACCACTATGTGTTCAGGTTACCCAAACACATCACTTGCATCACCAAATACAATATACTATAACCTTATAGCAAGTGATTAGAAAATAAACATTATCGACTCATGTATAAATTCATTAGAGCATTTGCATCTCCTCTTATCTCAGCAACACAAATAGAAAACACATTAGAAACTGAAAATATTTATGAGCCTGCTTAACTTACTATTACAAATACTTATTTGTGCTTCATTAGCATAGCTACTGTACTTGAAGCTCAATATAGCCACTAGCAACAAGTCCGTTAACCTAGCATGACCACTTTGCAGTTACGATCTCACTATAAGCAAACATTACTGTTTCCAAAGTTACACTTTTGCAATTTCACAACCAGAGATGGGCAGTAATGCGTTAAAAGTAACGCATTATTGTAATCCGATTACTTTTTCAAGTAATGAGTAAAGTAAGGGATTGATATTGCAAAAAAGTAATTAGATTACTGTTACTTTCCCGTAAGCACCCTGCATTTGTGAGAGTGTCTCATGACAATGACGTACAAGCGTGCGACGTCCGTGGCAGCAACAGACGTGTGTAGATCAATAATGGATAATATGGAGTGTGGGAGAGAGTACGACCATGCAGCGTTTAAAGCTTTGAAGTACTGACATTACTTTGATTTTGATTCTGTGACAAAAACATTAGCATCCGCTGTACACTCTGCGTGGGAAGAAAACTTTCTACAGCAAAAAATTAAACTTCAAATCTGAGCAAGCACCTAGGACGCTGCCACAGTAATGTGAAATTCACAGAGATCCCTCGGATCCCCCCACTGACATGACAGCGGCACCAGGCAAATCAGGCAAAAGATTAAAACTAATAAAACAAGTTTTAAAAAGAGACTTTTTCATTTGATTCAATTTTATATGATGGATGATGCAGAAAAAATGGAATTTGGCTGAAAGGTCTATTGTTTTATAAAGTATTCAGGTTGTGCATCATGTTTTTAAAAAGTAAGTAATAAAGTAACTAATTACTTTTGAAAATAAGCAATCAGTAAAGTAGCAGGATTACTTCCTTGGAGAAGTAATCAGTAATTAGTAACTAATTGCTATTTTCAAGTAACTCTACCAAAACTGTTCACAACAGGCTAATTGTTTCTACTGTGTTGAATATGAGTCATTTTGAGGACTAATAACACACCTGTGTATTAAAAAAACAGATCATGACCTTGTTTACAGTTTTGACTGCAGGAATTATTCTGCAGTACTTGCTTCTAAGGGGGGTTTACGCCCTTCCTGAGCGCTATGCAACACCTAGTGACATCGTCCGGTAGTGATAAAACTCATGAATTAGTCATTTAAGATGTAATAAACACAAAAAAACTATTATTGGGGTGTCCATTTTTTAACTTGTTTAAAACCATAAAGTGAACTGTAATCTCCATGACTTATGCATTGAATGAATGTTTTTTTTTTAAATATGGATTAAATATGGATTATTTAATCCATATTTATGTCTTAAACACACAATTTTAACCCTAACCCAATTTTAACCCTAACACAAATTTTTAGTTTGAAAGAGGTTCATTTCTTTAATGATTTATTATCAGTTTTACAACATAGTCCTTCACAGAGTCTAGGAAACAGTACATGATAAGTCCACATCAATAAGAAATACAAAATTGCTCTCAAGAATTGAAGGTTCATGAAATGTAAAAAAAAAAAAAAACAACAACTTGCGAGTACCAAACCACTAAGAGTAGGTAGACTTGTAATCAACACAAAGTATTACCACTGAATGTTATTTTTAGTTTAACATGGTATTTTAATATGTTATGTTTAATGTGGTATTTTTTGTAATTTTGTTAACTGATAAGTTTCTACTTCTAATTCCAATTCTGTGAACTCATGTGGGTGGACTAGGAATCAGTTCAAGTCAACGTGGACTGTGTAAAGCTGCTGCCTGTTTTCAACTCTTTTATTCCAAATGCTGCAGTTGATTTTCAGAGCCAGACTGAGGCTTTTCTCAGAAGCTCATCCCTGTTTTTAAAACAATTCCAGGCTACACGATTACATCCGCTGGAGCTCACACTAAAATTGAAAGCCAGGTTGGAAATCATATTCACTGAGAGCATCAAAAGCTTCTAAAATGTACTTTACCATATTCCTCTGGGTAAAGCTGAGTGCCACTGAATGCATGCTCAGATAAAAGCTTGAATTATCTTACCTTTCATGAAAACAGTATTTATTAATGAAAAAATGTGTAAGTTAATTCTTGATAACAGACAGTAGAAATGGCAGCTGAATCTAAATTCTCTGAAAATTAAAGTCTACCTGCAGTACCAGTAAAACAGCTACATCCTTCTGAAGCTCAGTTAGTGACTACTAAGGGCCATCTTTTATCACTAATTTATCATTTTGAATTATGAACATCAAACCTCTAGCATGGGAAGTGACTATGACAAATTGCACATTGGGCTTTTTTTGTAAACATTTGAACAAAAAAATTACAAAAATTACCAAAAAACAAACAAACACTATATTATTGTTGGTTTAAGCACAAATACAGAATGTGCAAACCTATGAACACGGGATCTACAGTGATATTTCAGACACTCACTGTGACTGGAAGAGAGAAGTGTAGCACATTGGAATCGTGCAATTTTCTAAGTAATTGCAATCAAAAACATGTTTCATAAGCACGGGACTAGTTCCAGTTTAAAAAAAACTTCCCTACGCTCTAATGCTCAGCAATTATATTCAAAAGTGAAATGTTTATGTAATTAGCAACAGCCCCCAAAATGGCAGGAATAAGATCTGTCATGGTCATTGCTGTCCTCCAGCGCTGACCTGCCTTTTCTATCTTTCTCTCCCTCTTCTTCCTCTGTCGCTCTCTCTCTCTTTCCATCATGTCCTGTGTGTTTGTGTTTGTGCTTGTGTGTTTTCAGAGGAAAGGCCGCTCCTGAATCCCTGCATTTCCCTGCCGGAATACATACTCATTTGTTAATGACTCACCTGCTGCAATAAAACACCACTCCTTAGGTTCCTCTCATTGATTACCAGATTGTTCCACCAGTGTAAGCGGTAGCATTGCTACCACTTTCTATTTCTGTAGGATCTTTATCTTAAAATACTTTACAACCTTATGCTACAAAGCACCTTAAAGCAACTGTTGTTGTGAATAGGGGCTATATAAATATAGCTGAATTAAACTGAATCCTTGTAGTGTTCAACTGATTTAGCTTTTGCTCTCCTCCTCTGTGCAGATTACCGCTCATGTGACAGCTTCACATGGAAAAAAACTGGGAACTTGGAGGTACCTGGCTGACCTCTCATCCACTTCTCTCGCTCTATGGACCCATTTTGCAGTCTAAGTTTTGTTCTGTCTGCTTCATGTAAAATAATGAAATGTAGAGTGATATGTGACGGAATTAATGAAATAATGCCTTTATTGTCACTGCACAAAAATAAAAATGGCACTTCAATGTGTGTCTGAGGACATCCTGAAACCACAGCCCTGTGTGTGTGTGTGTGTGTGTGTGTGTGTGTGTGTGTGTGTGTGTGTGTGTGTGTGTGTGTGTGTGTGTGTGTGTGTGTGTGCGTACGTGCGTGCGTGTGTGTGTACGTGCGTGCGTGTGTGTGTGTGTGCACATATTTATGTCAAAGTATGTAATTGTTAGTGAGTGTTGATGTGTTGTGCTGTCAAAGTGAAGGTCTGTGGAAGTGTGTGTGGAAGTGAAATGATGTATGTCAGATTGTGGTGGAGTGTCAGAGTTTGTGTGCATGTGTGTGTATGTGTGTTTGTGTGAATGTCTGAGCTAAAGGCTCTAAGCCAGGGCATCGTTGCCAGAGTAAAGATACTAACAGAGACAGACAGCCTGCCATCTTCCTCAGCTGCTTGGCTATCACCCAGCGCACACACACACACACACACACACACACACACACACACACGCACACACATATACACACCACATGCACATTATAGATTGGCATTCATGGACACACAGAAATACCAAGAATTACAGACAATCACATCAGTTCTTGCCCTATCACACAAAGGAGAGTGCTCACATCAGCAAGAAGAAAATGCCCACTGACAGAGAAAAAGGAAAATCTTTGCTGACTCCTTCAAACCAAGTTAATTGTAAACAGAAAAGTTTGAGTGGCCATCTTATAATGTCTGAGCTTTAAAATGCATGTAGAGAAGAGAGATCAAATGAGAACAGAATGAAGAGGTCGAAGATATTTTTGAGAAAATTTGATATGTTTAATTTCACTTCTGTATTAGCATCTGGTAGCATTTGTTTAAGGTGATTACAGAGTGTGTTGCAAAAAGGTGACACAAAATTTTGTGTCGTGTAACATATATACACACTAAAAGTGATGAGTTTTGCAGAAAATTCATCCTAAAAAAAAGAAAAAAAAAAAAACACACACTGTGAAACAAATTAAGTCAACATCAAGTGATGACGAGCTGGTCCTGATGCTTCTGAACAAGAGAACCAAGAAACTTCTCCAAATCTCAAGACAGCAGCAGGGAGAAGTCCATGCTTTAATCTCGGAGTTGAAGCTGTATGAGCTGTTGTTTTCGTACATTATTCAGGATGACAGTGGAGTAGTTTGAGCTCTTGCTGGTAGACCCCATATGATGAGGGAGAGAAATAATTTCAGTATTTTACTATGTATTTACTATGTCCATATTGTTGTATATTCAGTACTGGTTCACATTTTGAGCTATGTGAGCACTTGGCAGTTTGATTGATGAGATCTGTTTTTTCGCATCCCAAAAACTGGAAAAATCAAGCTTGATTTGAAAAAATGCTGCAAATTTGTCCAGCGAAATTATGCAATCAGTGTGAATGCCTACATTAAGAATAGTCCAAAAAATTATTTAACGCATAAAATATTTGCACAGATTCTTCACGTATGGTGAGTAAAGGCCTTTAAAATAAATGATATCACTTGCTGCTAAGAGAGGAATGCAATCTTAAAAATAAAAAATAAATAAATAAAGCACCTTGAGACAACTGTTGTGATTTGGCACTATATAAATGAAGCTGAAGTGAATTGAATTTAGCCTCTCTCTCTTTTTTTGTAAATATTGACTATCACATGTGTTGCCAAATTATTGCAGCCAAAAACATAATGTTCCCCTAAAATGGAATATTTTACCTAAACCAAACCAAACCAGTATTACAGTATAGTTACATAATCAAAGGATAATTAAGCTACTTATGACAGGCTGCTTTTAAACAACCTCCATGTACAAGAACAATTGTTGAAAGTGTCTTCTTATAATATATTTCATTATATGTACGTGAACTCTGCAGAAAAATAACCTAAGTGAATGGCATTAAGCATGTGTGACACATAAAGAAGAATGAAGTCACATGTCCAAAGGGAGCAAGAGACAAAGTGTACAGTCTGATTGTGTGAGTGTGACTTCCTGCACAAACTCACATAGATGAGAGAAGGTACATGCTTATCTCAGCATGTGTGAACAAGATCAACGTTGGGTTCAAATTACTGATGGGAAAGTTAAAAGAACACGACTGTTAGAATGTGTGTGTGTGGGGGGGGTGGGTAAGAGAGTGAGACTGGTAATCAAAATCACCTCATGGCTATATTGACAAGGGCGACAAAATGAGAGAATATCGAGTCCGCCAAATGACGGCTCATTTTGTCCGCAAACCGCCATCATCTGTCATCTTCTCTTCAACTCTCCTTTCTGTCATTTTGCCCTTTCCTGCCTGAATTTTTCAGAATAATAGCACCATGACTATTGATGCAGAGCAGAGCAGAGCTGTGACAAGATTACTGTTATTAAAGAAGAATTACAAGCTGAGCGGTCTTCGCTCTACATGTAGAAAACACACACACACACACACACACACACACACACACACACGCACAAATGCATAAGCACTCGAACATTTAAATAAGTTCACATGTAAGCACAAAGTCAAACTAGGAAATACCAAAAAGTTCTGCCCAGTGATACTACTTATTTATATTTTAAGCAGTTTCTTAGTGTTGCTGTGTGTGTACATCATTAAAAGTCTTTTGCTAAATACTTTTAAATACAAAAAGCTCTCACTGTAAAATATATCCAGTTTTAATATTGTGGTCTTATCAGATAAAAAAAAAGGATATAAAGAATTTAACAGATATTACGTGTATGTGTATGTGTAATGGATCATACTTAATGGGTAAGTGTTGTCATGAGTAGTAAAGAAGCTATGTTACGTTTAAAATGGACATAAAATGGAATTGTTAAGATACAAAGTAAACATTTTATCAGCATTTTCTGTCACAGTCTGGCTGAGGCAGACTGTATGTGTTGTCAAGAGCGGACCCAAAATGCAGACACGAAGGAACTTGGACCAAAACTTGAGTGTCAACAAAAAGCGAGCAGTTTAATATGGCTGATAAAAAGTACAAAAACAAAAGGCAGATGCACACAAGAAAGAACCTAACTACAACTAAACTGGGAAAACTAGATGCTAAACACAAAAGGTAAAGAACAAAACCTTGAACATTGCAAAAAACCTAAACATGGAAAATCCTAGAAACATGACGTGGAACAACAGACGACCTGACAATGACACACTGAAAACAGAGGACTTAAATACACAGGAGGTGATTAGGGGAAGTGGGAACACATGGAGGAACAGCTGACTGACATGAGCCTAATGACAGGACAAGGGAAGTGAAACTATATACAATGAACAAAGAACACACGACTCCTTCAAAATAAAACAGGAAACATGAGACAGACACGATAATATAAACCTGATAACATAAGACACGCAGCATGAAACACAAAGGGTGAGGGAAACTTAAATACAGGGGAAGAAAACACAAGGAGTCTAATAACCAAATGAACTTCGCTAATCTAATGAACTTAAACATAAACAACATCCAAATAAACTAAAACTAAAAACGCTGGGTCAACAGACCCAGGAACGTGACATTTTCACCATTACCATTAAATTAGTTCAGGGAAAGAAAGACATAAGGAAAGAAAGAAGTAGCATAGTCAAATACTAGCACAATAAGGAAACATCAAGATCAGTAAACTCATACTCCAAGAAAAATATTTATTAAATATCTCTGTCTCTTCTTTATAGGATCTGTAAAATTGAATTTCTGTTTTTGTCTAGAAATAATATCCATAAGACTAGAACTGATACACATATAAACAGCAATTAACGTAACCGTGACTACAAAACAGAAAGAAAACAAAAACATGTTCAGTATGAGCTAAATGATGACAGCTGACTTGTACGTTTTTAGAAAGTTAAACGTAATGGGATAATTGTAGTCACTGGTAAATGAAACATGTAAATTGTTGGTAGGCTGTGGTGCTGTTCAGAATCATTACAACACTTTACAACAAAGCAAACAGTAACATTATAACAATCATGTCCTATAGGGTTTGTATGCATGCATACTATAGCTTCACACACAAATCCACAGTGAAAGCACATTTTTGTGTCCTGAGTTCTATTAGTGGGCACATCTGTGATACATTATTAGTGAAAGCTAAAGCATTCCGACCAACCTGCTGGCATCAGTCGTGTAAGTGTTGCAGACCATTTTATTGTCACAAACAGCAAAGATTATTGTCTTGCATAGTAATCAGAAGTAGGACTAATGAGATAGCAATTAAAATAATTTACATTTTACAAAGATTCTAACATTATTCCAGTTAGATTTAACATTATCTGAGTTTAATTAAAGCTGGCATCCTTATGTATCATTTGAAAACTTAATTTGCACACAGTGGAAGGAAAAACAACTAATGGCTTGGTTTTACTAATATGTCAGACTGATTAATCTGATCTTATTCTCTTGCAGGTAATCAGTAATCAGCACAATGACAGTTATTTAATTGTGTTTTACTGTCAATGAATATTAAATGAAGAACAAATATCTTTTTTTTTAACAAAGCTACACAGGTGATTGGAAATTCTTGACACTCGCCCAATGTATTATACAACAAAAAAAATAGTCTTGTGATTTCCTACATTAATGACAATAATATCACCGGCTGTAATAAGAAGCCAGCGGCTCCTAAGCTCCTTTATGACCCTCAAAACTTTAAAATGTTGCATCAACCTTCTGTGTATGAAAATGAATTCAAATGCACTCTGAACCTTAACCCCTAACTGTCCACATCTCCAGTATGCTGGTCTCACACTTATTAAAATGCTAATCAATTCATTACTGAGAACATGATTATGCTTTCATTGCAGCTCACTATAAATCATGTCAGCTCAAGCAAACATCCTTGATAGGGAGAGAAATTAGTTGAGTGAGGAAGGCAGAAAGAGAGGTTGGGTAAGAGAACAGAAGAGTAACATTAGTTTTTAAATGAAGTCTGATTGAATCCTCATTCTCAGTTTCATAATGAAAGTCTCCCAAGCTACACCCCCATACTTCTTGCCAGTCCCTTTTTCTATCTCGTACTATCCTCCCTCACCAGCTAAGTCAATCACTTCATGTAAGAAGAAGTGCATGCACACATACACGCATACTGGCACAAAGTCTCAGTGGTATACTCTCACACTGCTGATAAAACACACATACAGGAGTGTGGGAGAAATGAGCTCTCTGTTAACTCCTTCCCATTGTCTAAATGCATGGTAATTTCTTGGATAGGTGGGGTAGAGGGAGCGGTGCGTCGGAGAGCGAAACTTCAAAACCAACTGCAGTGTGGAGCCATATAGGAACAAACAGAGCATTACGGCACTTGCTTAATTATTATGCTAATCGAGCTGCCTGAGGGGCTCAGAGAAGTGATGTAACACAAAGAAATAAATATTTAAACGTACTTTAACACTGTTTCAGTCAATTTTGAATGTATTAGTATGTCATTTTTTCACTTTATTGGATTATTGTTTTCTTTTTGCTTATTACTCAGACAGCAGGGAGTTGAGCCAGGAAGGAGGAGATGAAACAGGCTACGAGGTGGGACTTCAGCTCGTTACTGAAGAGGGAATTATGGAAACTGTGTTTTATAAATTTCTTCAGTTCTACATATTTTGTTATAACAGCTACAGTAAAAATCGTTCTTTATACATCTGTCCTCGAGTTTGGCAATATCCAAGTAAAAGCCCACCTTCATGCTATGACCTAACAGATTTCTATGGCATTTAGCCGTGCACAGCAACATATATTAGTTTTCCTGCAAGATACTGTTTACTGTGCATCCTTCTGGTTAGGTATGTCTTCAAGGAAGTCATAGGTATGATTTTACTTTGAAAAGCTGGAATGTCCACCTTTTATGCTCACTGTATGATTCAGCAAACCCTACATATTCAGACCACTGTATTGCTCCTGAACCTTGACTTGACTTGGATAAAAGGCGGAAAAAGAATATTTAATGTGGATACCAAAACTGTTTACATCACACTTATAACACCTTGGAGGAATGAAACAAGGCTTTAATAAGTTGTTCGTATGCTCTAAATGTAATAGTTTCCAAGGCTTTTAGTTTGCATGCATGGACCTTTTCAGAATGTGTCGACCGTATTAACATTAGATATAGGTCACATTCAGAAATATCAATTAAGACGTGATCTTGAATGCAAAATGCAAAATTGACTGGAGATCTATAATGTTTAGAAGTGACAGAGCTAGTGGATTTTTTTTTTAATTCTAGGTAGCAGAATCACATTTCAGTGTCTGCTATGCACATACTGCCAATCATCCTCCTGTGGAGAAGAGCAAGGCAAAGGTGCATCGCCTCGGTGCTTCATGCAAATGAAATGGAGGCTGTTGTCAGCAATATAACACTCAGTGTCGATCAACAAGCTGTGTGTGTGTGTCCATTTCTGTCTGTGTTCATTTCTGGGCTGTAGTGTGGCTATGTTTGAATGTATGGCTACTTTTTGTGTGTCTTGTAACATATTTATGCAGAAATGTGTTTGCATTTATGCTCTGTGCAAATGGTGTATATCTCCATGTTTAATGTATACAGATATATATCTTTGCTGTTTCTATGACTGCACTCTTCTGGAGTATCTGCTGAAGACACTCTTCCAGTTTGGAGGTTAGAACTCCTATTACCATGAGGACCACTTTGGACTTTGCTTTCACATCTGTTCAAGTTGTTCTTTCAGCCCCTGATATTTTTCGTGATGCTTTTTGTCAACCATCATGATGTCTGCTAGTTTAACCAGCAGCTAACTGTCTGTCTGGAACTTGAAGTCTAATGAAGATCTATTCTGCTGACAATAAATCGAATCGAAGCCTCTGTGCTGTTCTTTAACTGCACATTTTTTGAAGTCAATCCAGGTGGTGCTCAGGTTTGTCTGCCTGGTTTTATGGTCCTGGTGTACTGCTATATCAACTAGAAACTGGTGCTTTGACCCTCTGGTGTTATTTCCAATGCCCTTCTGAATTTTGCTCATGTGTTGACTCATGTGCCTACTTAGCTTGGTTGCTATGATGCCTGAGAAGAGCGTTGCAGAGAGGCAGATAATTGGTTGGTATTTAGACAGCTGTGTGTTTGTGAGAATCCTTCATGATCAGGATTGCTCTGCCCTGTGTTAACCAGTCCAGATGATGCTCATGCTCTGCGACATTGTAGTCTGCTCTTAGGTCGACCAGCCACTTGGCACTTGTAATATGTAACCACTCTTTCCAGACCCACCCAGAGCTGAGATTGAGCATGGATGGGTTTTTGGAGAACAGGCCATTTATTTTCTTGGCTTCTGCTTCCTTTGTGTATGATTTTAGCCTAGTGACCAGAGCTGTCAGTGTAATTCCATATGAGCAATATTTGACTTTAGCTTAGAGTAACTTAATACACCGATTTCAACAGCAGTAAAATGACAAAGTCAAATTAAAGTCTTGCTGAAAGCATCACTGATTTCTTTCCCCTTCAAGGGTTTTCAGCCATTTTGCAAAAGACTTCTCATAGCTTCCTTAGTGTGTAGATGTGATACAAACATGATGTTTATCTTGGTAATGATGGTCTGTGTAATCTCATCTTTCCAACAACAGTTGAAACATGATTTTTTTTTAGATGATAATGTTTGATGCACTGTAAAATCTAATTAGTTCCCAGAACTCAAAAAAATTATGGAAACTCGTTGCCTCAAAAAAATTGAGTAAAGCTTAGCTAAAAATGACTAAGTTAGGACAACTTATTTACTTTGAGTACTCTGTACAAGCTCATTTGTTCCCAGAACTCAAAAAAATTGGATCAAGTTTACGTAAGATGACCAAGTTAGGGCAACTTACTCATTTTGAGTACACTGTACAGCTTTGTTAGTTCCCAGAACTCAAAAAATTATGGAAACTTGTTGCCTCAAAAAACTAAGTAAAGCTTACTTAAGATGACTGTTAGGACAACTAATGTATAAGTTGTCCTAACAGTCATCTTAAGTAAGCTTTACTTAGTTTTTTTGAGGCAACGAGTTTCCATAATTTTTACTACTTAATACTGCAAGTCTGCAGTATTAACAATAACTTGATATTTCTGACTGTACAATACTAATTGTTTACCTACCGACAAACATGTTAAGTTCAACTAAATGAAAAAACAATTTGTGGTACCATGAATATTTTTAAAAATAATTAACAACAATTTTTGTAATGATGTTAAAATCAGCCCAACTTTTATTTTCAAACACAACAAAGTATAACAGCCAACATACTGGACACTGTTCTGCTGAACAACAAACAATTATATTGCCATCACTGTTATAATCTTACAATGAAACAAAGTCTCAGATTTAATTATTCTGAAAATAAGTTTTAAGTTTGTTTTGTACTTACATTACTTATATAATCAAAATAAAATATTTGTTGTTCTGTCACAAGTGCAGTCTCTAATTTAAACAACACATTTGTTTTCCATTCCAACACAGGAGCTGGAATGTTGTATTATTTTAAGGATGCTTGTTTCCAGTCCAGGCATTACTGCCTGAATGACTGTCATGGATCGAGGTGATCCAAATGTAGGTGCAGAAGAAAGTCTTTAACTTCCCTTAAGTACACTGGCAGTGGATGTGGGTTGGAGATGCAATGAGCTTGAACCTGCAGGCGACCATCTTCACTGACCACACCATCTGTGACGGAGGACTCATCTCTCCTGGTGTCCTGCAAGCAAACAATCATATTTTTGGAACATGAACTTAATTGCTTTCTTAAAACATTTTTTTTCTGCATTTGGTATAAAACAGACTCCAATTTAGACGATCTCAGGCTCCCTCCCCACCGGAGAGGTGACATTCAATGTCCCAAATTGTCAGTCTGGATAACCCTGACCACCACCCAACACACAATAATGTCATGAAAGCATCATTTTAAAAAGGGCTATGGAAACATGGCCTCCCCTCTGTCAGTGCGCCCCAGGGTGGCTGTGGCTACAACGTAGCTTGCCATCACCAGTGTGTGAATGTGTGTATGAATGGGTGAATGACTGGATATGTAAAAGCGCTTTGGGGTCCTTAGGGACCAGAAAAGCGCTATATAAATACAGGCCATTTACCAATAACTTTCATTCTAATGATGTGCAAAATGATTTTGGGCACAAAACAGATTTTGCTGTTAGAAAACTTGCAGACTTCACTATATACAGTGTAGACCCTCTAAACTAAGTTTGGGGATGTGATCTTTCAAGAAATGCAGACCAAACTGTTGTTGTTTGTTCACTTACACAGCATGTCTTGTAGAATTAACTGTGGTCACCAGCAACAGCATAGTGCAGTCACATCTCAAGTCTAATAACAGAAGACAGGAAAAGATCAGTAAAGAAACAACTTCCCCAAACCAAACCACAAATAAAACAACAAGTAAAACAGGCTGATCTAAAGTATGATTAAAGTTCAGCCTGATTAATATAAATGTCACTGACAGTTGCTAATATATTGGAAAACCAAAATACTTACCACTGAGTTGATGTCTTTCTGTCCAACAACAGGAGTGCTGGTCCCGAGCCTCAAAGACAGTAAGAAGCAAGCAGAGGAGAAAAAACAGAACATTTTTCAGAAACTGATTTGATCCTTAATGGCTGTGCAATCATTGTAACATAGAGTTTGCTTATGTTGTTAAATAAAGGCTAGATTTGACATTAATAGATGCCACAGATGTTGTAAAAGCTGCCACAAAGCATGAAAAAAAAAATAGACATCTCCGAAAACGTCGAGACATTTTTGCAAATATGTGATGTCTTGATAAATCGAGCAGATATTTGAGCATTACATAGCTACATTGTCGCCTGAAAATATCTTAAAAGTTTATTTTGTGACCCAGAAAAAGTAATAAGTTTTTCAGCAGCGCTCCTCCGCCATTGCCGCGCTTACAAGTACGCACAGGCTCCGACAACCGTGGCGATGCGATCCTCCTTTTCCCCAGACTACCCTTTCTGGGTCACAAAATAACCTTTTAAGATATTTTCAGGCGACAATGTAGCTATGTAATGCTCAAATATCTACTTAATTTATCAAAATATCACATATTTGCAAAAAGTGCTTCCACGTTTTCGGAGAGCTCTGTTATCCACCCCACACCCCCCACACCTACCCCACCCCTAACGGCTGCACCTCCCGAAGAATTTTGTCTGGGCTCTTATCTCACTTATTTATTTCAAACAATCAACAGAAAATTTCACCACATAGTTTTATGTAAGGTTTTTAAGGCTGTGGTGTTAATTTTTAAGTAAGACGAGCCCAGCGGCAGCAGCAACGCTAGGCTAACACTAACTAGCTAGCAAGATTTTAAACCTGGTGCTAAACTAAGAGAAGCCACAAAATCAGTTTGAATAAGAGTAAACATTTACTCACCAAGTCAGTGTATCAGGTAAAGATCCACAGCAATGACAACAATAATATCTTGAGCTGACGCTTCTCCAGGTTTGCTCAACATAGTCCATAAAAAATGCACCGTGAACATGCGGACTGATCCGAGAGGGAGGAGGACGGTAGTCACGTGGCATTTTCAAAACACATCTTTCATCCTTCCGCACTGAGAAGCAAAACTTCCAGCTTACTTAGTTTTTTCTAAGTTAAGACAAATCAAATAAATGGAGTTTATCAGCGTTTTGCATAAAAAGTACTGGTAACTTATTTAAATTGAGTTCTAATAACAAATTGATAAAAATTGAGTTCAGCCTATTTAATATTTTTAATTAAACACAATATTACATTTTACAGTGTGGGTATAAATAGAATGGGCAATAAACCAATACTGCATATTGTTCAAGACTGAAAATTCACTTTAAGCTGAGAGAATCCTGGGCTAATGATTCTATATGCTAATGGATTCATCTGACACCAACAGGGAGGCAGATGATGAAACATATGGGGTCTGAGACAGACGCCCTGAAGGGACAATTTACAGTATAACACAATCTGCATATATAAATAGGCTGCAGTCTAATCCTCCAGATTAATCATTCGTGTTAATATGCCCTAAGGAAAGTCCTGCAAAGCTGACACTTTGAGTGGCAAAAAAGAAGTTGGTCCCTTTATGAAAGCTTTTAATAAATCACTGTCCAAACATACTAAATAATAATAAACCTGAAATGCTGCCATGCCGACAAGCTTAATTAGATTTTCTTTAAACTTCTATGGTAGTGTTGAACATGCTAAATAGGGACTTGAATTAATTTCAGCAAACAGTGCAAATCATCAGATGAAGTGTCAAAATAAGTGCAAAATAAAACAAAGTTATGAGTTTTAGTTTTGAATATCTGTAGCTACTTCTTTGATCATCCTCTCTCCTCCTCTCCTCTTACCATTTGAGATACAAACCAGTATTTATAAAGCACTTTAACCTGTTAGTTTCACCCCAAAGTGCCTTTGAAACTTTGAATTACAGAATAGAAGAGAACCAAGTGAAAAAAGTGAATAAAGCAGTGACAAAAGCCTCACATACTCCCTCATAAGTCAAGCACAAACCTTGACCTCCACATTCAGAGATGACAACAATGACACAAACAGAAACCCTTAGAGAAAATACAGTCTTGTTTACTGATGACAGTTTTGGCAGTTTAATGACTAACTGTCCACACTTGATACGGACTAAACTGCCCTCTGTGACACTGAAGAGGAATGAAAAATGATGTTTAAATTTGAGATGACCACTGCAGCCAAAAAGCTAGTGTCTATTTCTAATGTCCCAAATTGAGTGAGTAATGCTTCACAGCTGTGGAGTAAAAAGGAAAAACCTTGGGCACTATAGAAACAATTAGAAGAATTTCTGCAATATAAAAACTTTGTCTCCATCACCAGGCCAATGTGAAATACTGAAAAACTCAAAAAAATGCACATTTTCAGTCCCCCTGAAAACATAAATTATAGTGTGAATTAGATCTCTACAAAGAGTCGGTGACACTGAAGCTATTTGCCTGATTACCTAGAAATCCTCTGCTCCTCACAACAAAAATGATGCACAAAAACAGTGCAATGATTTTAGTTACAGTAGCACTAGGAAGCTCCCATGCTCAGCAGGCTTCTAAAAATAGTGGTGAGCTATGTTTTTGGATTTGGACTAGTTACAAGGACCTGTAAGAAACAGTTCCAAACATGAATGAGAAGACCAGTTAATCTTGTTTCATTATCACCTGCTGTAAAATTCTTTACCTTTGATGGAAAGAAGAATGGTGCCACAAGTTGAGGATCTCACTTTGTAATTTACTAGTTTAAGTGTGATCTCCGGATGTGCTTTATTTGATGGGGCTTTAATCACAACATATGGACTCTGCAGTTGTGGTTGAAGTGCCAGTAAATTGCCCAGGCATGTGATTTGGAAGAGGGCGCCAATAAAATGATGCCTTAGCAAGCACAAAACAGGCCAATCATTGCTTCTTAATTACCTGTCTGAAACACAGCCTGTGTGTGCGTGCCTGTGTGTGTCAAACAGCAAAAGAGAGACAGAGTTATGGCGAGGCTGCTTCTCTCCTGGCTGCTATGTTTATAAGGGATCAGTCATATCACATCTTTACATTTACATGAAATTCATGTTAGAGAACACAAACATCGTTACTGTGTTTCTGTTTTCAGTTCCACAGAACACTCACAAAATCTATACACCTCATAGTTTTGTAATCTGTTTCTAACTTGCTTGCATGCACAATTTCCTTGTTTGCAATTAAAAGGTTTCCTTCAAAATTTAAGATATCCAGTAGCTGAAAATTGCTGCAGAGTCCGACTAAATAAATTCTGGCATCAAAGTAAAACTATCAGGAGGCTGTTAATCAAGTTTTTCCCTCCTATTTTCTCCCCTGTCCTTCCTTATGGGAAGTGATTTTTGGACCATCCTGTTCTATATTCACAGATCTTGCAACAATCTTCTACACATTAGTTCCAGCGGAACAACTATGCTATTACGTTGCCACGTGCATGTTTTATCAATACTGCTGGTCACGTGATCATCCTTTCTAGGTGTCCTAAGTAAGCTATTCACCTTTCAAAACTCTTTTGTTTGTGGATTCTTCTGAAATAACCTGTCTCCTCTTCTTTCTCTCTCACTTCATCATTGCTCCCCTGCTCATCTGATCCTCATCTTATGTTTCCTGTCTGACTCTTGCCATCTATCTGTTGCGGTCCTGTCAATCCACCCCTTGGCCTCTGCCTCTGTTCTCTTGCTCTCATTTGCAAGCCAAGTCCAATTTATTCCTCAAGTGCTTTTATCAAACAAGTTTGTCAGAAAGTGCTTTACACAGAAACACAAATACAGATAAAAGAAAAAAGATAAGAGGAAGGAAGGACAAGCAAATCACAAATAAAAAGATAAGGCCAGATGGGTCCTCTGTGTGTGTGTGTGTGTATGTGCATGTGTGTGTCTTCTACACCTGCCTATAGAGGCCTATAGAGCCATAACTGCCACATAATCTCAGACCCGTCAAAATGTAAAATAATACTATAACCCTGCACTTTTTGCAACTGTGAAGTTTAAAAATGTCCTGTTTCTACTTAAATGATCTTAAACATTACAACTTTCAGTAGACTTGCTCCACATGGCAAATTAGCATGATTATTGGGAGTTTCTTTGCCTTTTACTGAGATTTTCCCTGAGATGAACTCACACTGGAATCAACCTCAATGTGGTAGAGTTCTTTTAATACATGCAGGGTTTATTGTCTGTGCTTAAGACATTCTAGTGAATTTCAGGCTTAACTTCTTGTAAAGTTGAGCTCTGCATTATCAGACTTTGATATACGTATACTACATTCTTTAAATGTAAGTGCTCTTGTAGTTATCAAGTGCACAAAGATACAGATACACAAACATTTAACAGTACAGATATAGCTAGTAGCAGTCAGGACTGAAAATCTGGCAGGTTTTAAATGTATAACCGGACATTTTTCTATAGTGCACCAGCTGGTCTGACAACTACACTTATCAGAAACGTCTCTTGTTTTTTTAATCCCCATTTTGTTTTGATGTCCCCCCGCCCCTTTTCATGTTTGTGATGTGTTAATTTTTTTCAGTTACAGACATTTTTTTTCCAATTCACTTTTCCCTTTCCTTCTCAGTCCACCTCTCTATCCTTAAAAAACATAAAACATGTGTGTGTCAGCCCCAGTATTGGTATGCATGTGTGTGCTTGTGCATCCGAACCGTTATGTGGTTTTATGTATATTCTTCTTTGTGACCGTGTATTTGTGTATGTTAAAGTTACAAGGGCAAATCATCAGTATGCATCACTCTTGTCACTCAATCTGTTTACCAATATCTATCTATCTATCTATCTATCTATCTATCTATCTATCTATCTATCTATCTATATATATATATATATATATATATATATATATATATATATGTGTGTGTGTGTGTGTGTGTGTGTGTGTGTGTGTGTGTGTGTGTGTGTGTGTGTGTGTGTGTGTGTGTGAGACCTCCCTGCAGCTGTGTACTCATGCATGGCTGCCACTGGAATCCCTGCTGCTGCCATTGAAGGCTGCTGCCTGCTGCTATTCAGGACAAAGACACAGATTAACACACACACAAACAAATTTCTGTCATTTAAGATTACTTCCATGGTACTATGTCTTGTGATTAAACTGACTAGTCAATCAACAATATATTCTTAATCACCCTTTCCTAAGAATGAGACATGATGAAAATAACCATTTAAAATACAGGTACACCAGGCCACTTGACTTTTTTTCACCCTGTAAACTGATATAAACTTGTGTTGTGACAAAAGACAAAGCAGCCTGATGAAAACATCATGTGTAAATGTGTGCATGTGTGTGGATGTGTGTCTGGTTGTCTGCTTTTCCTGGTTCAGAAAAAACAAACGATAACAAGGAATCATAGCATCCAAAGCACACCTGAGAAAACACATCTAAGAAACTTGGAGAAACAAGAGCACAGAAACATGTACATGACAAAGGACGATGGGAGACTTCTACAAATTATACAGAAGATAAGAAGGGGAGCAGTAACAGATCAGAAGCACAGCTGACACTAATCAGAGACAACGAGGTAAGGGAAGTAAGAATAAATACAGGGAGTAACAAAATAAAACAGGAAGTAACTAACCAAAGAATCAGTAACAGAGATACAGACTCTACAAGCTGCAGAGTGATACAGAAAAGGCTAGATTACAAAACCCAGGACCATGACAAATTGCATTTGCTTATATATCTATACAATGTTACAGTCAAGTTCCAAAACATTTTGCATTGCCCTTAGCTCAGCAGACTTTTACTGTAGAAACAGGAAATGTTCTGTCATCACTATGAGTGTAATTAACAAAATAAAAGCAATATGAAAAGGGTCAGTGACACCTTCCCAAAACTGTGGTCTTCTCTAGCTCTATAGCACATTAATCAAAAAAGAAAAACATCCTTACTACAGTGCTGAAGTGATGAATTAGGTTTTTTTTTTTTAGATTTTGCAATGGTACTCACTTTTTGTTAATTAAATAATACAACAGTCTAACACAGATCAGGCTAGTGAGCAGATTTTTAAGGGGGGGGGGGGATAAAAACAGCAATGAAAGAAGACAAGGGCACAATGATATTTAGGATGTAAAGTCAGAACCTAAAAAGGAAAAAAAGAAGGACAGAAATGTTCATTGACAAGTTCTAACAGAAACAATTAAACATGAAAAATGGAAAATACTGAAAAAGATAAGGCTGGTTGGGGGTAAATAATTGCTTTTTATCAATCTTGTCTTTGAGAGTGACTGCAGGGGGACTTCATGGTAACTGAGGCTGTTTCATCTGAAATCATACCATGGCATCGTGTGTCACAATGGGCTGCAACTGTGCAGGTACAGTTATCTCAGTAGATCTTTACAGAACTTTTACCCACGGCATCCACATGGTGCCCAGCAATTTCTATAATCAATGCCTTCATGTTTCAAAGCTGTGTCTGTTAAAATCTAATAAAATGGTGAAGAAAGAAATGCTTTTCTATTAAGAAAAATGCAATACCTAAGCATCCTTAAAACCTTGCAAACACCCAGTCATGGGTATGGTAACAATTAACAGTGTGACACAGATATGGATTAAACTTTACATACAAGCATACAGTTATTTTCACTTTCTTGCATTTACATTTTTAAAACCTTAATATGCATTTAAACTAAATATTAAGGCAACTCATCCTTTTACTCACTTCCAGTCACAAAGAAATAATATTTGTGTATACAGAATGCCTGAAGACACTGAAGGGAAGAACTTACCCTTCAGTGTTTTTAGAAACTTTTATTAAATCAGAGTTGTCCCTAAGTGATACTGAGCTGGGAATACAAAGATGTCACAGAGCTCTAGGCCCGAACTCACCGCAGAATGCCAGGAAAAAGAAAGGGAATGAGGTTCCTCTGAATGGAGTGGGAATTTACTTTCTTATGGCTTAAAGAAAAAGAAATTTGCTTCCACCAGCGAAACTCTGTGTCTTCCTCAGAGACAGCATCATAACTTATAACAGTGCAGCGGTGGCTACCGAGGCCCTGAAGAAGATGAAGGTCCTGAGCTTCACAGCAGAAGAGACTCGATCCACAGAATCAACATGGGAAACGCTGAAGAACTTTGCCAGGTAGACCCCGGATACGTGACGCACAACAAGAGAGAGCCCAGATGATGCTCCCGGGATTTCGTCATGAACCTGGAGACACAGCCTGATCTTGTTTTAGATCGAAATCTTCATGTTATCCAGGTAACTTCAGGGTTAACTCTGGGGTTTTCTGTACTATTAAGGTGGTTCACTTCTTACTGGGGTAAATCAACATGTTAACTTGTGCTGTGAACCTAACCTGCTCCAGTTTATGTTTTCCTCTCTCACACACTCACACTCTGCTAAGTAGCTGTGTTGCTTTCAGTCTGTATTATGTGTTCATATTTTTCTAATATTATAGTTTTACCTTTCTTAGTAAATCCACTTGCTGTTTCCAGTATACTTATCCATAACTGTGATTGGTCACATGTTGGCACTGCCACTCCTTTTAACTGAACATGCAGCGGAATGCCAGGATTAACTTGATAAATAGCTTTGCGTGACTCCTTATCCTGATTGCTGATGTTAGGTAAGTGATTAAGTTAACAGTAAGATACCCTGTGTATGTTGAATTCACTTCACAGTACAGGCCTTGGGCTGTTTATTTTATGCCTCTACCCCCAAGACAGCCTTTAAAGTTACATTAGTAAAAATAGTGATATATCCAGTAGTACACATTAGCATGTTATCATTAGCATTTGGGATAAAGATTTTCATAAGCAAACAAACAAAAATGAAAATATAAAAACACATCCCTTGCTCAGTAAAAACATTAAAAAAATCTGCATATCATCGTGAAAACCAATTTATAGAACTATCAATAATCTGTGGTCTTTGTTTAGTTCTTTTTTTCATGAGCTTTATAACAAAGGATGAATAATCCAATCAGGAAAAGATTCTTAGATGGTGTCAAGCCAGTAAAGCATGCTCACCTTTTCTTGTATTTACAGCTCTCTCATTGCTGAGAAAGGCTCACGATGGCATGTGCTTCAGATGAGGCATCTTGAACAGAGAAATAGAAGCAGATAGACACAGGGAAATCTTCTTGTTGTATGATAAACAGCATCAATGCTAATGTGAAAGCTGGAAAAAGCTTCTGGTTTCAACCCAGCATCATCAGAATGTGAAGCTGAATGTTTAAAGGTTAGAGCTGATCAGAGAACTTAAAAGATGGTGCTTATGATACATAAGCTGCTTGGAGTGGAATTGTCAATTGCTGATATGATCCTTAATTTAAAATCCAAAACGCACTGGTAAAAACAAAATGCATTCATTTTTCAGCTTTCATGGGTTTTTGTTTGTTTGTTTGTTTGCTTCTTTTGTTTTTATTTTTCAGTTTGCAGCTTTAGTTTTTCTATTTGGCTATAATTCCATATGGAAAAGAGCCAGAGAGGAGGAGAAGAACAAGAGAGAAATATGAGCTATGCAGGTATATCAAACACACTCTGGGGGACTTATTAAGCATCGCACTTTGAAAAACAAAGCATGAAATCAAATGATGAGACTGAGTGACATGCTGTTTAAAACTCCCAGCTCCACAGAACTCACAGGAGAGTTTAACTTTGTGTACATTACAAAAGTTGTTTCAATAAAGCAAGAACAAATTTTTAGCATTACTTTTTTTGGTACAGATTTGACTTATCAAAGATTAGTATTTAAAAAAAGAAGCACAGTTAAAGACATTTTATCACTTACCAAGTTTGAAAAATGCTCATAAGGACAACACTGACAAGCAACAACCAAACCCATGTAATTATTTGATCATACTTCCAATTGTAGCAGCAAAGCAGCTTTGATTTATTTCAAAGGCAGCAGTCCCTGGTGTGGCTAATAGCTGAAGAGGAGACTGGCGGTAAGTCACTGTGGATAAAAGCTGCAGCTAAAATGACTATAATGCACAAGAGTAGCCTACAGTGGCAGGTTCAGGTGGAGGTGACCATCGCCTTTCAGCTGAAGTCCGATTCCCTGCTGCTCTGGCTCTTTGAAGTCCACATGAAATGGGATTGTATGATGTTTATCTGACACACTGTGGCAATATTCCCACTCTAACAACCTTCCTTTACGCCTCTCAACCTTGTTCTTCCTACTTTTCCTTCCTCTAAAACTGCTCAACTGACTTTTTTTCTTCTGAGATTTTTAATTTAGTCTTGGCTGCTCCTGTATTTTTTTCCTTGATCTGTATTACATCTTAATTTTTTTTCTTCGTGGCCATGTTCATGTCTACCATACATTTCATGATAGTAGAAAATATCACTCTAGTTATAGGTAAAACACAATAAAATAAATGTTTGAATCAACAACCTGCTTTATCATTTTAAAAAGCAAAATATTTACGCTCTGCCAGGTAACAGGAAGCCTCTTTCTGCACTTATGTAATAATAAAAAGAAAGTAAGAAAGAAAACGCTAACAAGAGGAGCCTATAGAGAGTTTATAGAGCTAGTTATTGAGCTTGTCTTGGAAAAGCACAACACTGAATTAAGATCATGATTCTGATTCTAAAAGTTGTCAGACAAAATGGGGTAAAATAAATTAATTAATTAAAAAAGGAGCATAATCTACAAAATCAGCTACTGCATATATTTTATACTTCGTCCATTTACACACAGCTAATATTATGGACAAGCGTAGTGCCCAATGAGTATGGACTAGGTAAAGCATTAGTTTTGGTGCACTGTGTGCTAACCTACTGACTTCTTTGCCCACAGAGGTGCACATAAAAAAAAATAAAGGAGTACAGGGTTTGATTTTCAACAATTGCTTGTTCAATAAAGTGCTGCAGTGAGTTTCTCGGTGACTTACCATTGCAGGTAAGTCTGTCCTTTTTCATTCTCACAACAGCTACAGCTATTACTTTGGGTGGAGGACTGGTTTTCTTTGCCCTGCTATAAGTAGTCAGTTCTGTCTCTGTAACTTCTGCCATCTCCTATCAGTAATTTACCTTCTCCTCCTCAGTTCATTTCTCTTGTACGTGTATATGTAATGATCTGTAAATACACAGATTTCCTGATTTCTGTCAAAAAGCTATAGTAAAACCAGATAGAGCTGAACTGGCACAAAGGCACTGCATACACACACATGCACACACATTAAAGAAGGGTGGCTATTAGCTAAGACAATGCAGTCCAGCAGAAATTCAGTAACTATTAATTGTTAGGATAAATAGTGAGTTATTATATTCAAGTCATTTATGATTCAAAATGCTATTGTTGACATTCTCACAGCTCCATAGTGCAAAGTTGCACCATTTCTGCAACAGCATGTGTTATCAACAAATTACTGTTTTGGTAAATCAGATCTTTGTGATTAAGATATAAAAGTCCATCATGAAATGCCTGGCCATTAGCTAAGTACCCATAAAAATAGTAAGCACCACTGTAGCATATTGCACTACACAGCATGATAGCAAAGGGACAACAAAATGAAACAAATCATCAGAATGATGTAATAATGGTATCAAATTATTATTATATTGCCTGATTTGAGTCCGACCCATGGCCTTTGCTGTGTGTCTTCCCCAACTTTCTTTCCGGCCCGCTCTACACACCTGAACTCTCAAATCTTTAAACAGTGTAGAGCACAGGTGTCGAACTCCAGGCCTCGAGGGCCGGTGTCCTGCAGGTTTTACATGTGTCCTTTATCCAACACAGCTGATTCAAATGGCTAAATTACCTCCTCAACGTGTCTTGCAGTTATCCAGAAGCCTGGTAATGAACTAATCATTTGATTCAGGTGTGTTGACCCAGGGTGTTATCTAAAACCTGCAGGACACCGGCCCTCGAGGCCTGGAGTTCGACACCCCTGGTGTAGAGGTAATTAATATAGTAAAGAAGCATTTTAAAATGATGAAGTGCAATCAAAACTATTGCTCTCGTGATCTTATGAAGGCAGTGACAAATAATAGCGCTATGGATCAAATGGGAAATGATGAAGGAAATGGGCTTTCAAAAAGGCCAAGCAACAGCCCAGTTGGTCACTGGTGGTCTTACTAGAGCCTTTACTTTCCTTTTATTTAAACTGCTTCCCTAAGTGCAGGTAGCCTGAATATGTTTTAAAACCTTCTCTGTATCTTCCTATAAGGGATTCTGACCCCATTACACTGCTTGCCTAATTAAAAAGCTGCAAACTTATTTTTATTTTTGTGTGTAATGAAGTATTACAACGCTTTTATTTTTGACTGGAATTATTTAAACATGTTATCTCAGTGAGAATTTGAGCATTTCAACATATCAACTTTTCGGTGTATAAATTGTGTTTTTAAAGGGGAAGGTCATGATGTAAGTTTCTTTTATAAGACTTGTTTTTGGCCCTTTTGGCTAGGCTACCTCTGTCAAGCTAGAAAGCAGGCGATAGGTTAGTCACATACACTGAACAACATTAGAGAGGCCCCGATAAGAACCTTTTCAGGAACCTTTTTAGGAACCAGCCATCCTGTATCCTGTGTCACATGTAATCTTGACACGTCAATGCTATCAGTCAGTGTCCTTGACAAACACAATGTATAAGTAAACTACTACAAAAATGGTAACTGAAAAATCAAAGTTTACGACTTACAGCTAATGTTTTGGATATTCTGTCGTTTGTGTCCTGAAGCTGGAGGATATGACAGAGAAGTGATCTATCTGACAAAGATGTGAGGTGCAAAGGGATAAAGCTGACAGTGTGACAACAGGGTGGACCTTGCAGCTGCATAAATAGCAATACACACGCACACAAACTTTCAAAGACAAAATAGTATAACCCACCAGCTGGAAAAGGTGTGAACATCAGTCACCCAGTTGCTTTTTCTGTAGTGGTTCAGTACTACACAGACTAGTACCTTCAGCAAGGATGACGACAAGTGTTTTGCTTACTTCTTCACACTCACACATCACATCATAGAACAGCTGATCATATCAGGAAAAAGTATTTCAAGTTCACATGAAAAGACAGACTAGAAAGCAAAGAACACAATATCTGTGTGGAAAAAAATATCAAAGCTGTTAGAAGCTACACACAAACCAACTGTTTCTTGAATTTGTCATTAAACAAAAATGTTTTCAGGAAATTGCTAATGTCTGCATTGCAACATAGTGGGGGGAGTTCTATGGGTGACTTATAGCCTGATCAGTTTCTTGTTTTACTATCTTAGCATATTACTTTTCTATTTCTCAGACATTCATGGAGACAACACACTTAATGCTCAAGTTCAGGAAGAGAGCACATGAATAATTCAGTATTTCCTAAACTTTGTCAGACACTCAAGGCCAAACCAGTAGCATATTAGCTAGTCTGTTAACTTAGCATGTCTAGTTAATTGTCAGTTTTTTCTGGGATTCTGGTGCAGCCACCCAATACTTTCAGCTTCAAGTGGCAGTCATTGTTAAAAAATATATCATTAAAAGCTAAATTGCTGTGTGACAATAGCCAGTGGTTATGGCACGGCATTCAGGCAGTTGGTATCCTTCTTGTTATACACCTAAAGCCTCAGACATAATTAACATAACCGGAGCTACAAGCAGAAACCAGTTCCCAAAATATTGGCCCACGCCTATGGATTCCGAATTGGCCAGATATCTATATATGAAAATTAAAACAAGAGAGAACAGATAACTTTTTCAACATTCTTTGAACATAAATGAAATATGAAGTTAGTAATAATAAACACAATGACATCATCAGTTGTGTTGATATACTGCAGTAGTTAAATTTTAGAGCTTAAAGTTACAAAAAAAACATTCAGTCAAGAATTCAACATTAACAATCAAACAAACTTCATAGAGATGAACTTTTTCCATACCACACTTATCCAGATACATCAGACTATCCCTTTGTCTGTCCTCTCATCTTAAGTAATTAGCCCAGCCATGTCTGCTGCCTGGAACATAATACACTAATCTGTGAATTTTAATTTAATGTTTTTTTTGTTTTTTTTTAGCTTCCACTGTAGATTAAAATCTAGACAAACAGACATGAAATCTGCCTGTAGGAGGGTGAATAAAAACACCCCCTTTTTTCTGTTTTATTATCCTTGTAAAATCATAGACCAAGCCCTGGAGAACGACGTGAACTACAGATAATATCTAGCCTAAAGCAGATAAAACACTTGCACATAATAATGAATGTGCTAAAAACTCTATATACACAGTTGCATGCATTATGATAGGATAAAGAATCAGGAGGTCATGTGGAGTTCAGTGCAGAGTCACCTAAGGTTCATGTGAGGATACCTTGAAAAATGACACACTTGGCCAAATTGTAATCATTTTAAATCAAAGTGAAAGTGTTTCCCTGTAAAGATGCCAACTATCTGACTCTGATAGCTTTTTTTTTTAAATCTAATGTCACATATCTTGACAAATTTCTCTCAGTAACTATTTCTTTAGCAAAAATCTGCTATCCATCCAAGAAAGACACAATTTTACTTCAGATCCTCCCACTGCAAATATATTTATATGTCAATAGACATTTGGGAGTTTGATTTTTCATCGCTCACATATATCTTTACATTTGTAGAAAGATAGGGGAAAGAGAGTTTATAAATATTTTGTTTTCTATAAATAAATCCTCCAACAAACTACAGCTGTCTGATGAAGGCAATGAAGTGTTCCAAAGTGCCAACAAACAACAATGACAAGAGCAACCAGATGAGTGATTTGCAGTCTTTTGTTAATATGATTAATATTTGATGAGTATCAGAAATGAAAACTACTTGAGTAAGATTAGAGGAAGGCTGTGTACCAACAATGATTGTTGGAAGAAGAGTGAGTATAAGCCACAGATGACCTAGTCAAACTCAAGCTATTTTTGACCACCTTGTCCACCCTGCTCCCCTCAAAAATAAACATAAAAATCAATAACATTGTTACAACAGTGCTGTAACAATGTAACAATACATCACCTTTGCTCATCAGCAAAGAAACAAAACAAAGAACATTTATTATTCCCCCAAAACATCAAACAACAATTGATGCCAAGCTTAAAAAGTTTGTCTACATTTCTGTTATTGTTCTTTGTAACATTGTATCACACACTGTGTCAAAACAAACACATTTAAAAGAAAACAAAGAAAACAAACAAAGGAAACCAAAACAATCATTATGCACACACACTGTTTTAACACAAAAAAATATAAAGAAACACAACCTCATTTTATATTCATTGCTGTGAAAATTGTTAGGTTGGCAGCGTGGATGACAGTCGAAGAGAGGCAGGCACTGAGACATGCTGGGGGGTGGTAGTGATGTGCCTACTAAAGTGTATGTGTTATTCCTTTTCATAGCCCACGATCAGTTTAGCCTATAATTGACTTATAAGCTGCATGTGGGTGTGCAATTAACTGAAACCTAATTAAGGAACTGCCTGAATTCTGCATAAGCAGTTAAGCCAACTCAACAACAGCCAGGCATCCACAATGGAAGCTTCCGTTTATAGATTTTGATGAAACACACACGCTGACATTTGAATAAATAACGCTCTTTGATCAGCCTGCCATTGATAAACTGTATTTGTGAGTAGCTATACCCTTTTCTTATAGACCTTGAATTGTACTTCAAATATTTAACATTCAGAAAGTCTCTGGGATTTGTCTAAAAGCAGGAAACATTCGTATGACATAAGGCAGTGCATTACAAGTGAATCATACTGAGTTTGTTGGTTTAAAATATTATCTGAACATTGAAAGATTATTTTTTTATATCATTTCAATAGGGATCTGTCAGGATCCTGGGTCTCTCGACCCAGCGTTTTGAGTTCCTTGTGTCTTTTGTATTATGTTTGATGTTTAGGGTTCTCTTTGTATCTTAGTTTATTTCATAGTGTCCAGTGTTCTAGTTTAGGTTTCCTGTATTCTGTTTAGTTCCCTGTGTATTTAGTAATTTCCTCTCGTATAGTTGACCTCTGTGTCTCCCTCTGTGTGTTTGTGTTTATATTGTGGTGTTAGTTCTGGTGCTGTGTTCCCACTCCTTGTGTTCTGTGTTTCCTCATCCCGTCATGTGCTCCTCCATGTTCTCTTTCTCCCTCCAGGCTGTCTTTGTGTACTTCCTGTTTTACTTTGAAGGCCTGTGTCTTACGTTAGTGTATTCTGCTTTGCTTCCTTGTCTCGTCAGTTCTGATCTCTCCCAGCTGTGTTTCCCTCCTGTTTCCCGTTCCCTGATTGCCCCTATGAATATATTAGCCCTGTGTTTTCTCTTGCTGGTTGCTGGTTTGTCTGTGATGTCTTCCCCGAGTCTCCCTGTGTTTTCTCCTTGGTCCTTCTTTTGTTCCTTTGCATGTCACTCTGTGAGTTTTGGTTTCAGTTTCATGTATTTAGGTTTCCCAGTTTGGTTATTTCTTAGTTCCTGTCCTTGCCATCTCCACCTTAAATAAACTCACTCCTCATGCCTGCACTTGGGTCCTCACTTTACCTTTACACGGCCTGCCTCACCAGCCGTGACAGTATCACCAGTAGGCAGCATCTTACACCAAGTAATACATTGCATATCTTCATTTTCACTTCACTTTACAGTTTCAGAAAAATATGAATCTTATGTTATATGATGCTGCAACTGGACAATGGCATTAGTTAGGAATCTAAAAGAAACAAAGGCCTATATCAATAAGGCCACAAGCATCTGATGAATGACAGCACAAGTTTTACTCACTTCAGAGCAGTGTTTCATATTTAGTTTATTTGTGGAATTAAATCAGTGTGACATTTCTCTATAAAATGCAAAGCACAGCAGGTAATTGAGAGTGTAGGATAAGAAGGTAGTATCTACGGCCAACAGGGTAGAACAATCAGAACTCAAAGTGCAGATACTGTCAGTTTAAGTGACTTCAATGCTGATCTTGTCAATGGGCATTTGGGCAGAGAATGCCAAATGAGGAAACCAACTATGCATGGTTTGATTCTATTTAAACATGCAGATGGTGCTACCAAATGTTATTCAGATATTATTATATCTTAGAATAACGCACACTTTTTTTTTTTTTTTCTTTTTTTTTTTTTTTTTAGCAGAGTAGTACTGGAAATAGGCATTGTATTGGAAATGAGACCCAAAGCTAAACATAAATACCAAAATATACGTTACCTTTTAAAGCTAATAAAAACACACGCGCACACACACACACGCAGTGACTGAGTCTCACACATTTTATACTTAATCATGCATATACAGTAACTCACAAAGCAACATGAACAAATCTGTCACCAACAACAAAGTCACATGCATGGACTGCACGTTCAGCAACTGACAAACATCCGCTTTGTACTAAATAAACACGGGCGCAAATATACACACATGCACAGTGCTGCAGAAAAGGCCAAAAGGCACAACTCTCTGTGGAGCTGCCCTGTCTGTCTGTAGGTCAGTCAGCTAAAAGTGGAGAGCAGACGGGGCCACGCACAAACATACACAAATAATCACACATGCTTACACACACATCTCACACTTTCTCTTCCAAAGAGAGGAACAGCCACACACATGCAGAAACGCACAGTGCAGAGGGTACTTTGCAGCTACTAGGATAGAGGCTGAATGGAGTTTAAGGACATTTAAGGATGCAAAAAGCAAAACCATGTGTCTGGCTGGAGACTGTGGAAAAAATCAACGCTTAAACATATATTTAAAAAAACAAGATTTATTCACTATGAAAGCAGTTTCAGTGACAAAATATCTGTCTATCTAGGTTCGCTTAAAATAAACCATGTATAAAACTGTGAAATGGATTCAATAAATAGTGGTTTGTTGAACTACATCTCCCTTGTGGTTGTATGGCCATTACCTCAACAAAATATCATAATAACTTGGAAATGTTTTTTTTTTTCTTCTCACACAAAACTTGTGAGTTATTGCCGACATTATTTAAAAACAAATTCATTGTATTCAGGAAATAATAAATTCAACTGTGGCTTCCCCATTTATCTTGTGGATGCATGTTTATACAAGTCAGGAAAATGGCTCATTCTCAACCTCCATCTGTCCTATTTCAATCTGTGATAGAAAGTTTACAAAGTTTACTTGACAGTTGAATTGAAAATGCAATTCTTCCCCCCGTCTTTTTCCCTCTTTATTGTCCCTTGTGGTGTTTTTTCAGTTGTTTTTTTTTATTTACTTGTTTTTTTTATCAGACGAAACAGACTGATGTAATTCTTACAAGCTTTCCTGATCCACACAACTTTAACTGAGTTCACTGGACCTTCACAAATATAGGACAAAAGGCTGAGGTCTGCTTTTTTGTTAAGAATGTGACACATTTCATAGCAGGTATTGATGTCCATTTTTTTATGTTGCTTGTTTTGTACTGTTTAAAATATGGAGTTAACGCGGATTCTTTGAAAACCACAAGAAATTGACTATTGCTATTTTACACAATGTAAAATAGCAATAGTCACTTCAGAATGACAACAACAGGAAATATTACAAGCTAGTGCATCATTGGGACACTGCTATGTAGGGCTCATGGCGCTGTGTTAACCTGCGTGGATCTTTTGTTATGCAGGATGGATTGTGATAATTCATCCAAAGCAGACAATTCAGAGATATCCTTGTATGCAGTCCTCTAAGAAAAGCATATAGAGTGATGGTCATTATGTTATACATAGTTGGGGACACATGTACATATATACAGTTTACCAGGAAGAGGTAAAATCATATAAATTTAAATATATTAAAAGATGCTATATGTGAAGATAGTGAGCTCTTACATGTGAAGTAATGGCTTCTTGTTTTTAACATTTGGTTACACTTCTGTACAAAGAAGTTGTTGTGTATAACTCCTGTCTTCTCTGTAGCAGGGGCTAAGCTGAAACACCAACAGCAGCACAAACTATAAGAGAAACCCAAAGGACAGGCTATTCCACACAGTCATTCGAAAAGGGATGTTTTCAAAGCACTCTGTGCAGTGCTGACACATTTCAATCAGGTTTAGGCCACTGCAACACCTTAATTCTTTTTCAGCCTTTAAGTTCTTACTGGATCATTTGCCCCATTAACTAAGAGTGCATATGCACAAATTGTGTTTACGATCATATCATGCACAAATCAGTGATTGCTCAAGTTTGTTGGCTCAGAATGATGCACATTTACTAATGTATGCATGGGGAGAAGACCAAAATAGGCCAGTATACACATATACTAATGGAATACTTATTTCCATCCATTCATCCATCAATCCATCTTCTGCCACTAATCTAGGTTCCAGTCACAAGGACAGCCGTCTAAAAAGAGAAGCCCAGATTTCCCTCGCCTCAGCCACCTCTTCCAGGTCATCCGACGGGACAATGAATCAAACCCAAGCCAGCCAAGAGATGAAATCTCTCCAGTGAGTCCTGGGTCGGCTCTGGAGCCTCATGTCCAGAGCACATTCCCCAGAAGATGTCTAGCAGGCATGCTAATCTATTTCATTCTTTCAGTCACTACTCAAAGCTCATGAAGACAGGTGAGGGTATAAACTCTATGACCTTGGGGTTAATTTGCAGGGATGTACACTTCTGGGATGATTGCAGCATTGTTTTAACACACACCTAAATACTCCATAGTAGCAAACTGATCACTTATTCTATTGCATTTGATTACTTTCACTCTTAATTGCTTTTGAATCATGGGATGTACTTAATTTCTCACATAACTATATATAGATAGACTACTAGCCAAGTGAAATATTTCTGTATTTTGACATAACCCCTAAGGGCATATTGCTACAATATGAGGACGTGTGGGTCTACAAAACATTATGTAACACCTATGAACTATCAAAATGCTAAAGCTCTCTGAAACTGTCTGAAGCCGCTGCCCAAAATCACGTCATTAGAAAGTTACAGAGGTGGGGGATTTCACAAGTACAACTACGTAACAACTACTACTTTCAGACGATGTCTCAGCAATCAAAAATTGTGTTTACAATAACAAGCTGACCACTGACATTTAAATAACTGTCTTCTCATGATGGTATTAGCACCTCAAATTGGGATTTGGGGTTGAATTCCGTGCTTGTTCACATTCCCTGCAGCTGCTAAGGGGGATTGAGCACTAATTCCCTCAATCCCTGTTCTCCAAGCTTTTGATATTTTTCTCTCTCCCTGTGTTTTGCTTCATTTCAGTTTTGTTTACTCATCTTTATCAAGAGAGAGAAACGCTGATGCAATTTTGCTTTTTGATGCAATGAAATGCAGCTTTATGATTCTGCTACTGGATCAATAAAAGGGCATTTTAAAACTCAATTATCTTTTTTTTTTCCCCCTTTCCCCTCTCACACTCACTCATGACTTTGTATCTATCTGGAGCTCATTGCTTTTCCCATCTCTCTGGCTCTGAGCTCGCCCCCACTTTTACTCCACCACTACCACTACACACACAATTCTCTTATCCTCTGTGATAGTGCTGAGCTCTGGCTTATGTAGTGGAACTTGCAGCAGGATTTTGGATGTAATGGAGAGGATAGTCCAGATGAAAGGTGGGGAAATGTAGCACTATATAGGCCTTTGCAATTTCTCATTAACCAGACGTTTATATGAAAAGCTGTTTTCATGGTATTCCAAACACTCAAAGGTTTGACGTGGGCAATGCACCCACAAGTCCAAAAATGGTATAATGGATAATGTTTTGATAAACTGTTGTCTTTAATGATTTTTCAGCATAACAGCTGTCATCCTTTAAAAAAACATTAAAATAACTTGTTAAACAAGTTATTTTTGTTAAACCTATCGCCGAATGGAAGCTTTAAACATCATTAAAGACTCCATTCACGTATAGGGATTTGATAAAATGGTGGGTTGATATTTTGTGGTTCAATAGAGAAGTTGAGAAGTTTCAGCAGATTACAGTGGAACAATCTAAAATCTTCAAAGAATAGAAGATTTATCAGGTAACTGCAGGGCTTAAAAGAAAGACATGCAGAAAAGCAATGTGGATATACTTGGATGTTGCAATAAAACAGAGGGGTATATCAGGCCAGTGACTGGCAGTGAAGCAGGGGTTGCGGCAATTTACATTTAGAATGCAGTAAGGACAAATGAACAGGAATGCGAATGAAGCACCCAGCTCAAGACAAATGATTGCCTCTGCTTGTAAATAGCAACAGCAGAGATGCAGATAGACATAAAATAGCACATAAACTTATAGCGTATTAGAGAGCAGTACACTACATGCAAAAGACGGAAATGAGGAAAAAGCATTGGGTTTTTGATGAGCATATACAGTAGAAATAAGGAAAAAGACAGTTTGTGTCTGTAACGCAAAGACAAATAAGGTGGAAGGAGATGAGCCAAGGTAGAGAGGTACGGCTACAATGACAATGGGGAGAAAAGATAAGACCGTGTGATTAATAGAGGTGTCTTGGTGGTCTGGCAGTTTTACCGTGTGACAATTAAATTCAGTCAAGAACTTATGTTGCACATCAACCTTATTTTTCTGTTGCTCTCAAACACCTCACCATCAAAGAGTGATCAATTAAATAAAACTAAATCATAATAGTATTTAGAAATGAGGTCAAATGCACATAATGGCAACGAAGGGGAAACAGTCCAGATTACAGCAAAGCCCTTTACCATATTATGGTAGAGGGAGAACACCAGCAAGCTGCAGTGTTCACCATCTTGACTAAGAAGACTTAAACCAAGAAATCATCTGTTTCAGGAGTCTTATCATTCAGGTCCCTTTTTGAGAAACAACCATTTTTTGGTGCTTGTAGAATTAGTAATGTGGCTCAAAATTTCATATTGCTGACCATGACTCCCTTCTTCAGCTGGCAAAAGAAAGTACATGCCTCAGTAAGAAGTTTTCTTTCTTTCTCCCAAAATTATCACTTTTTTTGGTCAAATTCATTAACACGACTTAAATAGATTTAAATGACCAAAGGATAATGAAACTAATCAAGAAAATTGTAGTTGTTCTTACTACAAGAGACTTTCATGTGGGCAACTAAGCCAGACATACTAGTGCTTCAATAAGCAATCAGATCAGGACAAACAAAACAGACCCCATGTCATATTTTGCTGAATTTTGGCAAACACAACTTTAATAGATTTGCTGAGTCGATCACTGATAATAATAAATAAAACAACATCTGGATTATCAAAATGAGCTTGGTTGGTAGAAGATATAACTATCTATGCAGGGAAGGAAATAATTCTATGGTTGCAAACTGCAGAGGGAAAAGAGCACAAGATTAAATATGATTGGGGCCAAAAAGGAGGAGGGGAAAAAAACAAAGGAAAAAAGAAAGAAGAAAACATAAATAGTCTTCAGAGAAGGATCAAAAATAGTAGAGAAAATAAAATTTGATGAAAAACATTCTTCCATCAGGGGTGAAACACAAAAAATATTGTGGGAAACAGTGGAAAAAAGAAAGCAGGAAATATAAAAGAAGAGAAGAAGGAGAAAAGCAAAACAAAATAAAACAACGACAGGCAAACAGATATGATGCACGTGGGAATAATGCATGACAAGATTTTTAAAAAAGAGATGAGGAGGTGGAAAGACGATAAAAGAGAGAAGACAGAATAAGAAAAGAAAGAATCAAGGGATGCTGGGGAAAGAGACAAGAAAAATCAGACCGAGATGAGAAGAGGAAGAGAAGATAAGAGGAGGGAAGAGAGGAGCATTTGTTGTTTTCGCTGTGCATGAGTCATCGTCAGATCCTATTATGACTGAAGCAGCATTACTGCTCTCACCCACTGCTAACCTACGGCTACATGCCTTCTACCCCCCACTCCCCCAACCCACCCTACACACACACACACAAACTCACACAAAGAGACACACACAGGTTGTCTCTGCTATTTATGTGAGGACATCGAAAAATGCCAAGGTAACAGCATATCTTCTGGGGTCCACAAAAATACATTAACAAGATTACAATTTACAGATACACTGACTGTAAATACGATTAGGACTCATAATACATTGTATTGTTTCACATTTGACACTAAAGTATTTCCCATTACTTGCAATTTGTTTTTGTCAGCCTTGAACCTTACAATTCTATCAGTGCCCTAACCTACACAGTAAAACAATAAAAAACACTATAATATCAAACAGAATTGAGTTGGTGAAAACTATTACCGGTGCAAAAATTTCAGCATTACAATGAATATAATGCCAGCTCAATGTCCTGTACAGTAGCATTAATTAGACTGTAATGTAATGTGCACAGAATTCCCAGAGAAGGAACCTATAGTCTGTATCTTTCTATAGCATTACTGTAAAGAAACAATGGAAAGCCAACGGAAGGTGACATGTTTTCAAAGCACGGTCCACACATGAAGGTGAGTGTACTCATCATAGGCAAACATTCTAAAGTATCTCAATGTAATCTGGCTGTTAGGGTTGCTTCAGCTTTGGCTTGGACACCACAATTTTAGAGAGACAAAGCCTGTCTTGGACCAGGAAGTGAAGTGCCTTTCCATAAAAGATGGAACAAAAGTAGCTTCTGTGGAAGCAAAGGATCCAAAGCTGCATCAAATCAAACTTTGTTTTTATTTTTTTGTTTTTTTTTTTGTTTGTTTTAGCTTCTGCAATATCTAACTTCAAATAACCTATGTTTATATTTTCCCAAAAAGAGTCGTCCTGTGGGTGTGAGTGGGGAAAAAAAGACAGTTTTTTTCTGATCATAAAAGAAGTAGGTAGTGTGACCTTGTTATAACTTAAAATTATTTTCTATCTTTTATAATTAACTAAATACTTTCTGTTTGTAAAACTTAACTGCATTATAACCATAATAGTGACAAATCAGATAACCATTTAAGAGTCACAATAGTCAAAAGAATATGTGCTACTCAAATATGTAAATAAATAAAAAGATGGACTTGGGTTAAAGGATTGATAATTTCAGTTTCAAATGACCATTTTGTCCTCAAAAAATTACAGAAGGTATATCAGCAAGACTTTCAAATTTTATATTTTATTCATCAAGATTTGATATGTGAGCCTTTTTCTGAAGGAGATTTTTTCCTGTTAAAAGAAAATTTTACCTTCGCACTATAGCCAGGTGCTTACTCATCGGGGGTCATCTTATTCTAGGGGGTTATGTAGTGTCTTTACCTTACAATATAAAGCACACTGAGGTAAATGTTGTTGTGACTTGGCACTATATGAATCAAACTGAACTGAAAAATTGCACTGAACTGATTTAAGTGTTCCTTTTTTATCAGTATAATTATTCCCATCTGCACACATTTAGAATTAGAAGCATGACTCCATTCAAGGACCTCCGCGGACCTTTGCATGCAAGACACGGGTTTGGAAAGCACCGTAAACCCCCCCAGAACAAAGCAGACATCAGTGTCAACACACATTATACTTGTTTGCTCTGACAATGCATGAAAAGCATGATCTGGAGCAGATGTGGGTTGCAAAGTGGCCTGCAGATGACCTGCAACTATTGACAGGCTAAATAGTTTAAATACTGTGTCATATATTAACAGTAGGTCATTTATTTCTGAGCCATTAGTTGATGTGGTTTGGCACTAACATCAGTTGTTTCATGCGGATTAAATGATTTAGTTTCACTTTGTGACATGACCAAACTAACACTAAGTTTGATTTCTAATTGTGCTTAAGCAGTCATTTTAAAGGGAGTTTAAAAAACAGCCTATTTAAAGATTATTTCAAGTGGTGGAACTTTGGCACTGAAAGGGTAAATTGATTTACCATCCATCCATCCATCCATCCCAAACTAACAAAACATTCTAACCTTCTGCTATTTTACCATGAATGAAATGTACCATCTTTCAAGGACTGATAGCTAACTAAACATATGAACACGACGCACCAGAAAATGCTGCCTCATCAAGGAAACACTACAGGGCAAGGATAAACATAATGAAATCGTGTTCCTGAGGCCACTGCCACAAGACAAACATTGTGTACTATACTCTCTCTACTCTCTGGGGCAGAGTCAGTGCAGAACTCAGCTCAGAGCCATTATATCATAGTATAACTTGATCAAAAAAACAAAAATTATATGCCTACTGATGAAAGCCAATAGTATAAATGGGGAAAAAAAAAATAAATAAATAAATATATATATATATATATATATATATATATATATATATATATATATATATATTTCATAGAATACATACTATCACTATCAGTCAAACATGGTTTGCACTTTTCTGTATACCCAACACACACTTCAAAGAATAACCAGCATATTTTTCAAAGAATTCTTTGTTTAAAAGGCATTCCTCTAACAAGAGCAACACTTGTCCCCACAGCAGTAGATCTTAATAGATTTTATTGTTGCAAGAGTGTGATTAGTATTGATTATTGGTGAAAGAGTTAATACAGTTTAATTCTATACATTCTTCAAATGTATAGAACAGGGGTGGGGAACTCCAGGCCTCAAGGGCCAGTGTCCTGCAGGTTTTAGATGTGTCCTTGATCCAACACAGCTGATTTAAATGGCTAAACGACCTCCTCAACATGTCTTGAAGTTCTGCAGAGGCTGGTAATGAACTAATCATTTGATTCAGGTGTGTTGACCCACGGTGATATCTAAAACCTGCAGGGCACCGGCCCTTGAGGCCTGGAGTTCCCCCATCCCTGGTATAGAAGAATGCCAGTCTGTAATCTTTAACAACCATGATAAACAAACAACTCCAACATATCTTCCTTTTTATTCTCAAATGCACTTTTCTGTTGTCTTGTGTTGTATTTTGTGTCAGTTATAGTACGTGATTTTAAAGAACAAGCACAATCATTTTTTGAAATTTTCATCTATATCTTTGACATAATGTACAGATGAAACAGGTTCCTTCCTTTGTCTGCATGCTATCCTGTCACTGAGCACTTGTTACAATGAGTGAATACTTATAAGGTCTTAATAAGGTTAAGGTTCAGTGATGGACATATAGCATGTATGTATGTCAATTACTGAAGGTACCACAGCTGCGCAAATGCAGAATTACGGTTTCTATTCAGTTCAAACCTACAAAGGTGAATTTATATAGGCCTGGATGAGAATCAATGTCTCCATTTAACACAATGGAAAACAGGCAAAATGAAAATGTGGAATAATAAAAGGTAAAAGAAAGAGTCAAATTGCATATCACAAGTAAAGATTCAGTAACAAGCATGTGACCAATAAAGCACCATGTTGACCATGACCTCAGGAACTCAGTAGCTGTTAGTGATTGCAAAAACACACCATGACTTATGACATACACTGTATCTCAGAACATGAAATTCAGTGTAGTATTTTGCCCATAGTGCTAGTAAGCGACACATAGGAACACTTTCCTATTTACTTTGGCTAGCAGTTCAGCAACAAGTAGCTACTGATGTTGATAATTAAATTTCTATCAGCAAACAGATGAATTCTCTTATGAAGCAAAACAGTCGAATCACAAATCATGTGACATTAGCCATCTACAATTTCCAGTTAGCAATTAAGTAGTTACCCTATTATCAAATGTTCAGCTGTTTGAAGCTTCATGCAGTATTAAGTGCCGTTACATCTGTCAAAACTAACTAACTAAATAAATAAAGGTTAAAATTAAATGCAAAAAATAAAGCAAAAAAACTTAAGCCTTACTCTGAACCATTAGATTTGTGGTGGGTACTACTTTTTTTCCAATCTATAGTTTCATTTGGTAATTTCTACCAATACCTATAAATAAACATGCATGTCCATAATGCTAAGTGTTACTAGCACTTTCAGTGTCCATGGTGTACCGTCTGACACATGCCAGTCTTTTTTTCCCTTATCTATCTCCTCCTCTTACATCCTGAGCTTCTTCTTTGCATGCCCCCTCAACTCCCCACCCATCAGTGATAACACAACTTAGCCTTATTAAAAGGCTTTTTTGGGGGTTGGAGCTCAATCACCAGCTCACAGTTTATTACACATTCACACACACAGTGGCAGGCTTGCTCTCCACTAACCAGCACATTATTTGATCTTTTAGTCTCCTGATGAATGGGATCTCTTCCTTCAAACGATAAGCACTAGAAACCAGCCCTCTATCTTTCTCCTTGATGCTCTCCTCTGTTTTTATCCATTTCTTTCTTACGACTTTCTCTGTCAGGTCTCTCTCTCTCTCTCTCTCTCCTTCTCTCTCTCTCTCTGACTCTCCTTTCATTTGGCTCTTTGTACCTTTCATTCTCTTTGAGTCCTTCCCTCCATCTTTCATGCAGATCACAATCGCCATTATTATTTGAACCCTTAAATTTCTCCCCATCTCTAGCATGATGGATGGGTGTTGCATGCACAAACACTGCCCCCCTCTTTTCTCTCTCCGGCACACACAAAAACTCATACATGCTGACAGGCTTGCTTATCCATAATCTGTCCTTCTGCAGGGGAATGAGATGTTTTGATCAAACAGTTGTTACATGGTGGTGGCGAAGCTACTTATAAATGCATTACACAGCGGTCATTTCCTTTTAACTGCACAAAACACATGCACTCACACTCTTAAACCCACACAATGCAACACAATGGTTTATCCGAAAAAAGAAGTTACTGACTCCTTTCTATTTTTCCAACAACGCTTCTTGAATGTGAGGGGACTTATTTTAGTATAAATAAGTATAAATGCCTGTGAGAGTTGTAATAGTTTTTATGCAGCCTGCTGATTTGAAATGATCATTAGTGAAACTGAAATATACATAAAACCATAAATGTGGCTGACAGCGGAAAATGACCTGACTGCTGAACCCTTTTGGATATGCCAGTTAATGTGAGCAAATGGTGATTTCTATGCATTCTAGCCCATGTTATTGATTCAGAAATTGCATACAGATTGTTCATGTACTGGAAAATACTACCATAGCAACATTTTCTGTCATCAGTCTCAGTAATGTTGCTACTTTGAGACTGTTTTTTATTTTAAAGAACACATACAAAAACAATTGTTTATGAATATTTTTTGCAGTATATTTGATACATGGGATATTAATGGGACAACACTGGTCACAACAGTGTTGTCCCATTAAGGACATTAAGAGTTTTTCCCTTCCAGTCACCTTTCTCACTCACTATGTGTTAATAGACCTCCCTGCATCGAATCATATCTGTTATTAATCTCTGTCTCTCTTCCACAGCATGTCTTTCATCCTGTTTTCCTTCTCTCACCCCAACCGGTCACAGCAGATGGCCCCGCCCCTCCCTGAGCCTGGTTCTGCCGGAGGTTTCTTCCTGTTAAAAGGGAGTTTTTCCTTCCCACTGTCGCCAAAGTGCTTGCTCATAGGGGTCATATGATTGTTGGGTTTTCTCTGTATTTATTATTGTGCTATCTACTGTACAATATAAAGCACCTTGAGGCGACTTTTGTTGTGATTTGGCGCTATATAAATAAAATTGAATTGAAAATTGAATTGAACAGTGTTTACTGCAGAAACAAAAACATTTTTTTTGTTGCTTTGGAACATGTGGAAAATATCAAATGACTTAGGTTATCATTTTCTGAATCACTAATATAAGCGTATTTGGTAAACCTTTCTAGTACTGGGTTGGACTCCTTATTTGTCCTTACTGAAGTAAAAGCATCACACATTTGATGATTTGTTAGCTCTAAGTCCACGATGCATATCTCCTATTTCACCACATCCCAATGATGCTCTATTGGACTGAGATTTGTAGACTATGGAGGCTATTTGAGCAAAGTAAACTCTCTCTCATGTTCAAAAACCAGCTTCAGATGATGTGAGCTTTGCACTATGGCACATTGTTCTTCTGGAAACATTCATCGGAAAATGGGTATACTGTAGTCATAAAAGGGTGGAGATGGTCATCAACAATGTTCAGGTAGGCTGTATGGGTTAAACAATGCTAAGGGGTCCAAAGTGTGCAAAAAAAAAAAAATCCCCTACACCATTAGACCACCTCCACCAGCCTGTACCATTGATACATGAAAAGGTGGATTCATACTTTTATGTTTATGTTTTATGTTTATGTCAAATTCTGACCCAACCAGTCACAATGTCACACCAGAAATTAAACCCATGCAAGTTGTAATCTCAGTTTCCTGTTCAGGAGTGGCACCTGGTGTGGTCTTCTACTATTGCAGCCCTTCTGCTTTAAGGTTCAACAAGTCATTCATTCAGAGATGCTCTTCTGCATACCTTGATCGTAACAAGGTGGGGATTTTTTTTTTTTCTTGGTTAGCGTTACCTTCTTTTCTTTGCTCAAAGTTGTCTGGCCATTCTCCTCTGACCTCTCTCATCAACAAAGCATTTTTGTCTAGAGAACCGCAGCTCAAAAATACTTTCTCTTTTTCAGATGATTCTCTGTAAACCCTAGAGATGGTTGTGTGGGAAAATCCCAACAGATCAGCAGTTTCTGAAATACTCAGACCAGCTCCGTCCGACACCCTCAATGTCACTTAAATTCCCTTTCTTCCCCCATTCTGTTTGAACTTCAGCACATCTTCTTGTCTGTTCAGGCCTACAGCTTTGTATGCACGTCTGCAAGACGACCTGATTGTGCCATATTTTACTTATGTCCTGTTTGGACTATATCTTTGAAAGTGTTAATGTTATTTTGACTTTTTGATACCTGCCCTTTATCAAGTAGATTTTTACCTGGCACATTTTGTCAACCCCCATATCTCATTCCCTCCCTTTAATATAACAAAATAAAATAAAACATTGGAGCCTGGTGCAATAAGGGGCCTCAAACAGCCATTCATAGATCCATAAGGCACTTATCAATGAACAACAGTGTCACCAGCATACTAATGTAAAAGCTGCATCCTGCCCACTAAACACTAAGAGCACACAGCATTCTTCCACTATCTCCCTCCATCCCTTGCACTTCTCTTTCACACACATCATAAACAAACACCGTCTTGCTCTGTGTTGCCCCATATTTCTCTTTCATCACACTCACACTGATCTTGAAAAATCCCCACCTTTTTTCACTTGGTCTCTGTCTCACACCCATACAGTAAATAAAACCTTACACCCAACACAAACATATGCACATACACACAAACTCTGGCATCTGTCCTGCCCATAAATTCTCACTTTGCTGTCCACTACCGCTCTTTCTAGCACTCACAAGCATGGATTAAGTAAACAAGTAGAGGAGTCTCAAAAAAGCAAAAACAAAAAACATGTGTGCGAGGTTAGATGATACATGGTCTGCCAGCACTGCAACGGTGATAGAATACATTAACTTCACTATTCCATTAAGGGGATCAGACACAAACATGTCTTCTGTGATCACTAAACATGTAATCCTGAAAAAACAAGAGCTAAGTACTGTAGACCACTACAAGAGCCTTAACTTTTTGTAAACTGGTTTTCAAAAAGACCCTATTAATGAAGTTGGCTTACAGTTTTTGAATTCACCCCAAAGGTGTTGGATGTTTTCCATTTGTTTATGAACCTGGCTTCAGGCAAGGGGGGATTTCTCATGATGACACAAGAAACAGCCTGTTGAAAGTTGGTAGCTCCCTGGTGCTTAAAATTGCATTTTATGGTGTAGATTACTTTTCACTGGGAAAGATAAGGTCACACACATACAACTGACCATCCTGTTATGCACACACACCAGCATACGTGCACACACACACACACACACACACACACACACACAGGGTAATATTGTGCCAATTAATTATTTTAAATAACACACATATTTGACTTGGATTTAAATTCAGTGTTACATACCATTATATTGTGTGTGTGTGTGTGTGTGTGTGTGTGTGTGTGTGTGTGTGTGTGTGTGTGTGTGTGTGTGTGTGTGTGTGTAAACACAAAAATGCCCAGAAAAGGGATCCAGAACATCTTTCTCTCTCATTCCACTGTCAGCACCATTCTGTCTCTATGTCACATGCAACATAGACTTTCTCATCTGCGCGCATTCACTTCTTAGCTACATCACGCACGCACGTGCACATTCTAGCTGACCAACATCATCACTGTCTGCCTTCTCCTGTGTTCATGCTGCAGGACCAGCACGCTGCCTCTGTGTGTGTGTGCGTGTCTGTGGGTCTCTCTCACTCGATTTCCCTCTATCTCTCTCTCACACACACACATAAATGCGCACTAACACGCGCCCTGACCTGCCAGCATCAGTAGCCTCGCGCAATGTCTGCTGAAACGGCGGAACAAACCCGTGGTGACACGTGTGCGCACAGCGCGCAGCTCCAGCAGCCCGAGCGTATCCATGCACACACACACGCGCACACACGCGCACACACAGTTAGTGAAGCTGCAGGTGCTTCTCAATCAACCCACAAAACGCAAACAACGCAACACACACAAACACACACACACACTTCCAGTGATCCAGAAAACTCAGAGCACATGAAGCAGAAATCATAAAGATTCAAAGTGTCTCCAGAACCCAACTGCTCATATTTCAGCCCCAATTTAAACAGCAGGAAATCGTGCTGCCTGTGCGCAAACACACACACACGCGCGCGCACTTGCTAGTGCAAACACACGCACACAGCAATTTGTTTTGTCTTCCTACCTTCCTCGTGCATCCGCTGCAGACAGAAAGTAAGGTTCCGCCGCCAACCCGGCATGGTGATGAGGAAGAGAGGTCTGGATAATGAAGAGGATGATGGTGATAATAATGAAGAGGAATGATGATGAGGGGCAGTAGATCCTGTCCGGTGGAGGTGAGGGCAAGCAGTTAAGAGCAGCCACTGGCAATATAGCGCTTTCCTCTTCCTTCTTGTTCTCTTCCCCCTTTCCTCTTCTCCTACTTTCTCCTCTTATGTTTTCCCTCTTGTCTGACTGCCTGTAAACGGCGAGCAGCTGCAGCTCTCCCCGCAACGACCCCTCTGACAGTCCGTGTGACAGTCGGTCCCGCTGCGGCACCAGTGGTCTTTCTCTCTCTCTTTCTCTCATTCACTCTCACTCGGTTAATAGACTCCATTCACTCCTCTGGCTTTAGTTCTTTCCTTATCTACTCCAAATGTGTCCTTGCTGTCTCTCCCTTTCTTTAATTTCACTGCCATCCTCTTTCTCTTTCTTGTTTCTTTCTTACTTGTTACTTTTCATATCAAAGGTTTGTTTTTTCCCTCTTTGTTCACAAAGGAAAGGAAAAAAAAACATTTCCCCCTAGCAATTTACATAAAATAAATAAATGAAATAACAAAATAGAAAAGTGGCTTTGATCACCATTTACCAAGTACTTTTTCAATTTACATATACCAAAGCTGTACACTTTTATCTATATTGAGACTTTATGTACGTAAATACACATCTAAGCTCACACTGACCCTTAAAAGGAGCAGATGCCTGTAGTTCAATCATTAACTCATTCTGTGACTCCAAATTTTAAACGTTATACCCATGTAAATGAAGAAATTCAGGAATAAGGAACATCATATAAGTGAATATAAAAGGCAGAGTTGAATTTCACACTGTATGCTGACGCAGTTGGTTTAAGTTGTTGTAAATAGACTTATAGCTGAAATGGGGTGGAGCTACAGTATGCTGATAATTATGTGGATCTTCTGAGTTATTGTAAGGTTTTTTGGCAACCATGGAGAGAAGTTGTGCTTCTCCTCTGCATCTGAATTTAAATCCCCTTCTCTACATGAAACAAGTATGTTCCATTTGCAAGACCATATGAATAAAACAAATCAGCAGCAGTCTGACTCAGCAACTGCATTAATGTGGAAAAACAGTAACAGAACACAAATGCCTTTTCCACATTACTGCACTTAATTCGCTTCTCCTTTTAGTGACAACGTCAAACTGCTGTTTACCGACTCCTGCCATTTATGAAGTTCAAAAACATATAAATTGTAGAGAAAAACATTTTTGAAAACAAAATGAATTTGGTAGTGATGAAATATGAAAACCATACATAGAAGAACAAATGCCTGATAAAAATCAAACTAAGACCAAACTGTATGAGTTACAAATTAGCATGACATTAATTCCAACATAACACATAACTACAGCTGATATTGTCTGCAAGTCATTGTGTAAAAGTGCCATCACGAGAAATAGCCAGGACAGTGGGTTATTATGTTAAATGGCTGTGAACTCTGGGGTGTGGATTACATAAAGGGAACACTAAGTAAAGAAAAAACTGTCATCTGCATTAAATGGGTTCAGTTTAAATGGGCTGTACTCATCATTCCCAAATGAGCTAAACAGCAAATGTTTGACAATACTGTTTCAAAAGTTTTGCACTTTCAAAGTTATAATACATTAGCTTAATAACCCAAGTTAACACCACCACGTTGGTAGGAAAGATAGTATAATTTCTAAAACCAGGAAAGCATCAGTTTTGTTTTTCTAATAAAACAAATTAGGACTATTTAGAGCTTTATTGGATTAGGTCATGTTTTCTAATTTTGCTTTTGTTTTTTTCGGTTTTCATGTTTTCTTCCTTTTGTTTTTATGTAATGTCGATGTGTTTATCACATATTCTACTTTAGGAGATGCTGGTAGCCTTTGAGCAATGTAGCACAGCTTCTAAAACTTCCACAAAATCCCAACTCAAAAGCACGAGAGTTGTACTTCAGAATTTTATGAAATCTACAAACTGGCAAGCATCACTACTCAGCTACATCCCATTGTGACTGACCAGGCATGATGAGGTCAAAAAGTAAGCTCCATTTGATCTTCTTACTCAAGCTCTGTCACACGTCTATGTCTGTCAACTTTCACATATACAAGCTAATGCGAATGCCTTTGATAGCTGTACTCTATTGGGAATTCTACGGTGGCCCTGAGAGGCCAAACGGACTGCAACTTAAGAAAACACCAGCAATAAGAAAACGTTGCAAAAGCACATGAAACACAACGGAAATAGGGAAAAACGACAACGGAAATAGGAAAAAAACGATCTCCAAAAGCACAAGGGAAGTGTTTCTGGGGAGGCAATAACCCGACGGACCAGTTGCAGGAAGCAAAAACATGGTAGGCGTGTTTTATCATGATTCATATAACACTTAAAAGAAGTGGAGGATCTATCGGTTTTGTGAGGAAAGAAAAGATGAGAGGTAAGTGTGTTAGCCTAACTATTAGCCTAAAAATCCGTATTATATGAATCATGATAAAACACGCCTACCATGTTTTGGGTTCCTGCAAGTGGTCCGTCGGGTTATTGTCTCCCCAGAAACACTTCCCTTGTGTTTTTTCCTGTTTCTGTTTTCGGTTTTCCTATTTCCATTGTCGTTTTCCTTATTTCCATTGTGTTTTGTGTGCTTTTGCAGCGTTTTTCTTATTGCGGGTGTTTTCTTAAGTTGCAGTCCATTTGGCCTCTCAGGGCCACCTTAGAATTCACGTATTTTGCATCTTATACTAAGTGATTCTGAGAGACAAAGATATTGGTCACAAATTCAGGCTGACTCTACAAAAGTGCACACCACGCTTTTAGAGCAGCATTTGAAGGAGCATTTAGCATCAGCTGTTTGTTAATTGTCTTGAGATATTACCACTTGGTGGCACTGTAACCACACAACGAGCCAACAAATACAGAAATCAATATAAGTAACACAACAAAGCAACATCTGGTGAACTCCATGCAAGCAGACATTCCTTTGAGGTTTCTATTTAACCTGCTGCAAAGTCAGTGACTTATTTTTCACAGTATTTGCTAAATTATGATGTTAGTCATGTTGTCCCAGTGGGACTTCAGTGTACATCAGTTTGACCATACACAAAAAGGGTAGAACATTCATTTCTCACTTTTTTTGATGAAGGTGTTCACCATTACAAACTGAACAACGAGCAAAACTGAATATGTGCTTTCCTTTCAGTAGTTAAAATTGTGGTTTTATGGAATTTATTCTAAAATGTTAAATGACACACATTGTCAAGCACAATATCAACCCCATACATTGCATTTGTCCTTGAATGTATCACAGTGTCTCAAAGAAAAAGACATCACAACTCACTTCTGATATGACATCATGTACTTAATAATTACAAAGAGCTGCAAGGTTGAGCTGGCAGTTTTGTTCCTGACTCTTTTTTTAATTTAATAAAAAAAACATTTACTTGCAAGAAGGACTTAGATATACAAACAGAATAACTTACCTTTCACCCTACGACACCTGGGATAGGCTCCATTGAAAATGATGTTACTTCTCTGCTTCTGTAAGGCAAGGATGAACAGGATTATCAATCCACAAAATCTGACAGATGAAAGATAAAAAGATCAAACTCAAATTGGCAAGAATTTACAAACCATGAGAGATTATGGGTCAAAAGTCAATTAATAGAGTTTTATTCACATTCAAGTTCATGTAAGTAAGTAAGTAAGAAAGACTGACCAGATTTGATGGACTTTTGCCAGCAATGTCTATAGATGCTGCCTCAGAACTTTGGTTTGGTTTTCCTATGGATCACTTACATGTAGGCCTATGTATGAAACTATTTTTAATTACCACTCTAGCAGAAGTAATGTTAAACAAATGTCATATTTCGACCTGTCACTCTTGCTAAACCTTCGTTATCTCTTTCTTCATCTTTTTTCACCTATTCTGACAGCAAGGCTTGCTTTCTTTCAGCAAGGAGAGTTTCCACAGTTTCACAGTCCAGCAGCGTGTAACTCAGACTACACTTGTTACGGCCTGAAGAGGCCACTACTTACTGACTGGGATAAATTGTTGTACAATCAATGTGTCTGAAGAATGAGGTGATTTTTGAGTGCGCCTGAAACACAACGCTCAAAGTGAAAAGGACACTGTGGATTAAGCTGAGGGTTGTTTGGTAGAAGAGTGCGACCTCTTGTGGTTAGTCAGTAGTGATGCAGTGCAATTTGTCTATCTGCAATACTGTGTAATGTAAGTGAAGTCACTGATCCATGTATTACCTGCTACACAAAGTGCTGACTTAATCAAATTAACAGAATGCACATGCGCACTCTCTAAAACAACTTCTCCTTGCCGCAGTGTTGACTCTTAACACATTTCCTATACATTCTCACCTACAGCTCAATCTCTCTCTGTTTCTCTAACTCTTAGATAACAATAGCCCAGCAGAGGATATGCCTTCACTTCCCTAATGACAGACTTTACAGAAAGGGCAGTTTTAAAGTGGGCACCTTTGCTGAGCAGTGCTTAAATGCCAACACACTCCCTGCTTTCACTAACATACATAGATGATGTTATCTATATTTAAAAGGAAAATTGAATAGGTAGGAATGTAAAACCAATAAGAACAGCAATTTGTCTAATAATCCAATGTGTACAAAGAAATAACCTGCTGACATAATATAGAAAATAAGGCATATAACAACAGTGAAGTTGATAATGTGCAGGTCAGCAGAACTTTTGACATTAACACAACTGCAGCAGATATGCAGTGTGGGCAAAATGTACAAAGCAGGATTAGGTTGGTTTGGTTGGTTTGTGCAAATCACAGCTGCCATACTGTGATAAGATGGAATAGTCCCGAAATGAAAACAATAAAAATATTCTTTATTTTGGCAAAGCCTATCTACATGGATTGCAGGTTCTGAAAGTACTTTAAATCAGATTCTCAAACTCTATCTATCATTATGGAAATCTAAAATAAATTGATTTACACATAAGCAGGTTTTCTTTCCAGGGTTTTAATTTGCCTTTGCAAAGGGATCAAACTACAATTTAGAGTGCCGCAGCAGTCTGCGTGGGTTTAGACAAAGAATAATAACATGCACAGAATAATTTATTGACACAAGTTATCTACCTGGCGTGGTCACAGAGCAGAGTCAGAACATTCTGTGCTAACGATAACTTGTACAGTTGAGCATATATTGTATTAAAAGATTATATGGAGACAAAACATGATACTATGGAAGTTTCTTTTCAGTTAGGTCACCTTGGCACAGAGAAGAGCATAATCTTACCATTTTCCATTACACTTTTTTGATCATTCATTGATCACACAAGTGCATTTACACATATGGCACAAACAACAGGCATAAAAATCTAGACAGGTTCATTCTAGTTCATTGCTGTGTGTCATACAGAAAGCATGTTGCTGTTTTTATGTGGAATAGGCACCGTAAGAATGTAACAATGGTTATGAGAAACAAAGTAGAGACAAAACATCATAGGAGTACTCTACTCCTTACTGGATTATAAGTAGGGACCCAGTCAGGAGTAGAGTACAATTCAGGCTATCACTCGGAATCAGGTGTGACTCACTGGAACCAACCGAGCTAAGAGAGAACCATCAATCAAGCTCAGATGAGATCCTCATTCTGCATCTTGTCTTTCATAGTTAGTGGTGTCTGCTTTTTGCCAGACTTAGGTATGCATATATAAGACATATCAGGACATTAATCATTTAGTTCATCCATAATGCACACAGGTAAATCAGTCTATCACACCTTGCTGCTCTGCCGCGATAAAGTCGTACCTAAACACAGGTCACTTCTCACACACAACGACCAGATTTTGATACATCAAAAATGTTAAAGTGTGTGTGTGTTAGCTGCACATTTATGTTCTCGTTCAAACAAACTTGTTATAGTAAAGCAAAGAGTTTGTAGTACTGTTTCTCAAAGGCCCCATCTTCTCCCATAGAGATATAAGAATAAGGGTACAATTGCTCTCAATGTGTGTGTGTGCATTTTGTAATTAGTTTGTCTAGCTATTTCTGCTTTAACTTTGTTTTCAGTTAGTCTGTAAATGCTTCGTTTTTGCGGTTTTTTTTAATGATTATGCTAGGGAGGGCACACACAGGCAAAATTTAAAGAAACTCAGTATAGGTATGTGGCACAGGTGTGGTCTCTGGCCCGCTGCAGAGGAGGGGTGGCACGGTGAGCTCCCGGGGCGGTGCGGAGGCGGGGTGACTGATTGTGACTCTTCTTATGTTTCAGTGTTGAGACAGTCGAGGAAGGAGAGCGGAGTGACCACTGAGCGGGAGTGTCTGTGTCCCGTGCGTTTAGGCTGAAAGCACAGCTATAATAAAATAAGTGTGTGTCACCATACCCACGGTGTGTGTGTGTGTGTGCGTGTGTTGGGGTCCGACGTCACAAGGTATTACAATTAAAATACAGAACCTTTGGAAAGCAGCTGTCTCATAGTCTTGTAGACATCCAAACTCTCAGTAAACATGTGCATCAAACTCTGATCATGTAAGCTGTGATAACAGATTTTTTTTTTTTTACCAAACAAACATATATTAAAACTATGAATATATCCTCTTTAAATTATTTAGTTTAGTTCTAGTAAAATCTAACTACCCTAGTGTGTGTGGTGGACCTTTTTTTTGCCTCCAAAATAGGTCACTTATCTTTTCAGCTGTGAGTCTACATTGATAAGGTAATAATAGCTGACTGAGAGAGAGAGAGAGGCTCAAACCCTTCAGGTTTAACTACATTGAGGTCCTCAGGGGTCAAAATAATCTGATACCCCAGCACAATAAATCATAGCTTATTAAAAATGCCTGACAGCAGGTAAAAGGCAAAGTGCATATTTAAATTTAGATTTCCTCTAATTCATTATTACATGCAAGAGATAAAGTAAAATTTTCTCATACTGTGTGTCCTGACGGCCGGACAGAGTGAAAACTGACCTGTGGAGGAGTTAGAGAGACCGAATTTGTCTTTCAGGTAGGGAATAGCTTATGTTGCAGGTGTGAACATAGGCTGTATGCTATCATCTGTGTGTGCCCTGGGTGTGGTGCTATCAACTTCTAGAGTCACCTGAGGCAGAGTAGGTTTGCGTTTGTCCTGTGCGTCCCCCCAGCTTTGCCATCCTTGTAATCAGCAGTGTTGTCTGTGTTGGAGCAGTCTTTAGCTCAGATGTTTGGGTCAAATCTTTCTGTTTTCTAGCCGCCTCTTCCCCAGTCAGGAGCTTGATGCTTGGTTAGGGCTGCCATGTGGAGTTCTTTTTTTGTTTTGTTTTCATTTTCTCCTTTTCCTTCTGCTAGACTTTGAGGTTAATCTTAACATGAACGACATGATGCCTGACCTCCTCTAGTTGGCCTCTTTCCAAGAAATACAACTAATCTTTGTGGCCATCTCCCCTCAGAGATTATGAAAAACTGTTTCTCACGTGGGTTTCTGAGGTAGTAATCTCATTGCTCAGGTCTACAGGGTGGTCAGTCATAATGTCTGTAGTGAACACTGCACTCAGTTGAGTATAACATTTTTGAAGAGACTCATCATCCATTTTTTGCATGGAGTCAATTGGAGTCCTCCACTTCAACCATATGAGGGACAGCTGAAGGGTCTCCACATCGCTGTTGGGTGTGGTGGGCTATGGTACAAAAGGCGAAGGTAGGTCAGGGAGGTTTCTGATAAATCAGCTTGTTGATGTAAAACTCCCTGCGGTGGATTATCAGTCAGTAGAAGAATCTACCAGTGTGGCCTTGCTATCTCTGCTGGTAGTGGTGGAGGTCAAGCAGGTGTAGCCACTGGAAGGGTTTGACACACTGAGGCTCTAAGGATAAAAACAAGAATTGTTGTGAGTGGATTTATCTGTTTTATCATTTTCCTTTTATTATTATTATTATTTATTTTTATTATCATGTTATTATTATTATTTTTCACCTCGTCAGGCCAGGACTCCACAGTATATTTAAACCTACAGGCCAGTGGACACTCTTTCAAGGATGAGGATGTACACATTCTGAACAGGAAGGAATGGTGGTTTGAGCGCAGAGTCAAGGAGGCCATTTACGCGAAAAGGGAAAGACTATCTTTGAATCGAGGAGGGGGCCTAAGGGTACATCTTTCGCCATCTTACAATGCTGTGATTGCAGCCATTCCCCAACTCTCTGTGAATGGTACTCATGAGCTTTGATCAGTGGTTGTTGATCAATGGTCATGCGAATTTGCATATTAATGATCAAGGAACTGACCTCACAGCCCATTGTTCCTTCTGTGGGCTGGTTTCAGTCATTATGCAAATGTACTGTTTATAAGATTGGGGAAACCTGCAGTCAGCTGAGACTGAAGAAGTCACTTGGATGAGTGACGAAACGTTTCTCCCACTGAAAACGCTACGTCCAGATTAACAGAATCGAACTTTGGGGATATTCATGGGTGACTTTGCATTTAATTATAATCATCTCTGTTATTCTGCAATCTATTTGGTCTTAGCTGACTCATGCATGCTCAGCGTTTCTCCTTGTTAAAACCCCCACGCCCAGTATTTAACTGTACCTGTGTAGAGGAGGAGTCTGACGGTACCGTCTGATCGCGCTATCTCTGTCTTTTTAATGGGAAGGCGTCAGAAAGGAGGAGGCTACTCGGGATGACGTTGCTCTTTGCAGGCGAGTGCCACACGTGACTGACTTGATAGTCGGAACACCTCAGAATACAGACCAAGGAAAGTGGGAGGACTGCGAGGACGACCTCCTGGAGCACAGCATCAGCACCCGGAGGAAAGCATCATTTCTGGGATTGCTTCTTTGTAATTTTGCTCATTTTAATGAACGCTTTAGCCTTTTTGTCAGCTGTTTGTTATTTTAACAGGCAAAACAGCAACAAACTTTTGTAATCTTTCATTTCCAGCTTGCAATCCAGCTGAGATCCATTGCCCCCTCCAGCGGTTTTGTGTTAGGAATTGTGCGCGGTGTTTTGAATGCCTCGAACAGCTGCAGCAGTGTTCGCGGTGCTGATCGCCTGCCTCTGGTGCTCACCCGCTCTGTGTGCTGTAGGAAGAACCCGCCAGCAGCTCAATTACCGACCAATTATCGGTAAGATTTGGTCACATGAACGGTAGTATTTAGTATGTACTGATCCCCGTAGAAGTCGGCTATACACGTGGATAGTTGAAGGCTCTTATGTAATTCTCGTCTGGAACGTTCGAGAAAAGGTGTGTTACACGGATTGGGGGGTGAGTGAGGAATGTCTTCCCTGTGGATTGGTTTACGCGCTGTTATATTGAGATATTATTATGTTTTCGATCATAGACTTTTGGTTGTCTTCTCAAGATGTCTGCTTTGTGTTTATTGCCATGGTACAATATTTGGGCAAAAATCAGTCCAAGTCACATTTTCATTATATGTTGCTCATTCTTAAGTTTAATGGTGTTGATGCTATCAATAACCATAAGAAAATTGATTATATTTAACCAATTGCTTTTAACCCCACTTGGGACGTATTTTTGACCTGTCCTTTAATTGAGGCTATGTTTCGGATCAACAAGTTTTAATATTGCACTTTGCCAGACAACCTAATTTTGTTGTAATGCACCCAACCTGTTTCATTGCTAAATTCAATTCAACTCAGATTTCAATTTGAGGAAGTAGCTGGTTAGACACAAGATTTTTAGTCTAACAATAACTTCAGCTTTGGCTACATTTGAAAGAATAAAATCATATCACGATTCACAGATAAATTTGAGCGATGTTCAGATAAAGAAGATAAACAACAACTGGCGTTCACAGGGGCATTTGAATATCTGTGCCCTTAGAAACAAAAATAAATGAATTTGAGGTCTCAACGAAATGTCGACTGCTGCTTCCACTGCTTTCACTTCCACCCCTTAGCTTCTCTCTTTTCTTCTTTTAATTTATAGTTTAATAGTATTGTTGTGCTTACTCATTAGATTATCTCACTTCATTAGTAATTGAAGTGAATGTTTTTGATGAAGGCCTTATTAATCTAATTTTACAATACTCGGTGTGTTCTTTTAAAAAGGATAGCCCAAAATAAAACATCATATTATACAAAATTTGTTACTTTGTTCACTTTCAACTATGTACACAGAAAAGAAATTAGGATAAGTGACTCCTTGGTGGGTTGTATTATTTTAATTTTTTAGGCATTTTTAGTATGACAGTCCTGTCTAAATCCATCCTTTTAGTGAACTTTTTAACTTTAACCATGGTTAAACAACATTTTCACTTTTGTTTCTGCTTAACTGTTTGTGTTCTGCTTCCTCATTATATCTGCTATATCATGTGTCTTATGTTCTTGCTAGGCGTGTTGGCACAGGAAAACCTTCCATGGGACCAGTTTGCTCGTGGGTCTTCTTACATAGCTGCCTCCTATGTCAAATACCTAGAGGCTGCTGGGGCCAGGGTTGTACCTATTCGGTAAGAAAGTTAGATGAGTTCAAGGAAATTATCCTTAATAATACTTGTTTGCACCAAGACCAACCTGTGGTCATCAGGTCCCTCCATGACCTCTCTGTGTTTGCTGTGTATTTCTTATATGCATTTACTGTGTCTCTTTCAGCACCCCTTGAAGCACTCTTACAATTCACATATGATTTGCATACAAAACGAAAATTCATTACTTGACCACACAGCTTCTTGTTTTACACAGTAGTCATTTAATTGTATATGTTTTCTAATAAGTGCTTTTTTTTGACTAATTGTCTGTACAAAACAAATGTTTTGGGTATTTAAGAAATTGGCTCTGACTCAATTCATTGCAATAATCTCAGTACTGTTTGAGCCACATGCCACCTAGTGCACATTATATGCTTAGTAATTCATCATACTTCTTTTCTTTTTACTGATTTACTGATAATGATATTCCACCTTGTTTGGATTATAACACATCATGAAAGTTCATGATTTAGCTGTTAATCAAAATTTAAATGGTGGTATCTTTGGAATGCAAATGACATTATGCCAAAAGACAAGATTCCTTTAAATGGCCTGGTAGAAGTAATACAAAATAGTAATTCTTGTGTCTATGGTATTAAGTCGCACGTGTGCTAGCAGGCAATGCAAAATACACACACACACACACACACACACACACACACACACACACACACACACACACACACACACACACACACACACATATATATATATATGATATAAATATTTTATTTATTTTTAACTAAATATTGGCAGTTACGCTTTCATTTCTTTCTCTTTGTAGCATTTAAGGTTTTAGGCACATTGTTATAATAAAACAATAGTATCAGTATGCTCCATCCTGACGTCATCTAATTGTAGCTGCTTTCAGTTGTTGCTTGTTTGTGGCTCTCTCTGCCTTGAGTTTGTCTGCAGTAACTTAAAGGTATGCTCTGTTGGGCTGACAGGTGACTGGCCAGGTCATTGAAGAGTATCCCAGTTTTTTTGCCTCATGATACATCTGGGTTGCTTTCGCAGTATCTTGCATATCTGTTTAAAGAATTGTATTGCAGAACATGGCCAAACTTCTTTAGATGTTTTCTCACCTGGCCTTTTTGTTCTTCAGTGTAACCAGTGGTTTGCACCATGTTTTAAACACTCTGTACTTACATTTATGAAAGCATCTCTTGGTTGTAGACTATACACCAATCAGACATAACATTATGACCACTAACATAAGTAAATAACACTGATTATCTCTTCATTATGGCACCTGCTAGGGCAGTGATTCCCGAAGTGGGGGGGGCGTGGTATGGATTAAAAAAAAAAGAAAAAAGAATGCTTGGACACTGCTAGCGTAATGCACAGGTGAAGCACCGCCAAATATGCTTCCAAACCAACAACAAGCCAAAGACTAGAAAATATGATGAAGCATATCTTGCCTTTGGCTTCACCTGCACAACGGTGGTGCCAAGGTAGGTATCCCCAACAGAATTTGTTTCACGGACAAACAGTATCCCACATTCTTGATTTTTAGTTCACAAACACATCTTATAATGACTAACTACTCCTGAAATATTGGAGATGTTAGCTCTTTATACAGTAAAGTTACAGTGGGATACAAATAATATCAGGCTGATCCTGCAACAAATTGTTCCCCATGTACAAATCACGGACAAACAGTCTCCCACAGTTGTTTATGTTTTTAAACCCATTTTGCACAGAGAGGCACGTTGAATATTCTTACACAGTTAAAAAAAAACAAAAAAAACAAATACATGTAAAATAATTACACCATAAAGACGGTTTTGTTTTCTGTTATTTAAGGGTGCGTCCACACGTACATGGGTATTTTTGAAGACAGAGATTTTCCATTTTAGTAAAAAAAAAATAAAAAAATCCCGTCCACACGTGCAGTTTCGAAAAAATATTTCCGTCCACATGTAAATGCAAAAAACGAAGTCAAATGCTGTCAAGAACATGCCAAATCCTAACCATGAAGAAATGTTGGCCAATCGGAAGTCTAGAAGCCTGGGAGAGAAAGCGTAAACAGGGTTTTGTACTTCTGAAAAGTTTTTGTGTTTTTTCTGGAAAGGCAGCTAATTTTGTGTTACTTTTCAAGTGCCTTTATCATTTCAAATGTCAATAACTAAAGACAGTATTTTGGATTTTGTCTCACTGGCTCTCTTGGCCAGAGTTTATTCAATAAAGAAATAAACTGAAAACTTTACATTAGTCTGATTCGTAATCATAACTCTCAGCGCTCTGAGATATGGCTTGTGTAGACTCACAACTTAGGAATAGAAAAAATGCATACATCATACATAAATTTATTTTTAAAATTTTTTATTCAAAACCGACGATGACATCGGGATTTGGGTTGTGAGAGCGTCTGTGTTGAATGTAGAAGCCATGTCCGAAGTTCACTCTGACAGCTCTGTCTTTCTGAATGGAGGGACAGTAACTGCGTGCGTATATGCAAGCGTGTAAAAACTACAGATAGTAACAGCAACAGTATTTTTGTCTTTATCTGCCATTGTAGAAATTCATCTCACGTAAACAATAATGTGGTGCGCAGCGTGACGTCAAAAAAAGGCGCACACCTTTGACGTTGCGTGACTAAATCTCTGTTTTCCTCGTCCACAGATAAATGCAAAAACTGACTTTTTGAAAACTGCACCCTGGCAGGAGTTTTTAAGAATCTCAGTTTTCAGTGATCCAAAATGCCGTTTACGTGTCGCTGAAAGGCCCAAAAGCATATAAAACAAGCTGGCAGAGGCAGTGTGATGCTTTGGGTGATATTCTTGGGTCCATGTGGATGCTACTTGGGCACATACCAACTACCTAAGCATTGTTAACATTGCATTGTTTAAGTTATTTACTGTACAGCACTTTGGTCCTGTGCTGGGTATTTTAAAGTGCTTTATAAATAAATTTGGATTGTTACAGACCATGTAGACCCTTTGATGGAAACTGTATTCCCTGGTAGCTAGTAACTTTTTCACCAAGACAATGCGCACTGTCACGAAACAAAAATGGTTCAGGAATGGTTTGAGGAGCACAACAATGACTTTGAGATACTGACCAGGTCTTCAAATTCCCCGCATCTAAATTCAATAAAGCAGCTGTGGGACAAACTAGACAAATCCAATCCAGGGAGCCCCAACCTCCAACTTACAGGACTTAACAGGACTTGTTACTAACATCTTGGTGCCAGATATCATAACACACCTTCAGGAGTTGAGTCCATGCTTTGTTGAGTCTTGGCTCTTTTGACAGCAAAAGGGGGGAAGGGGGGGGGCGTTAACACAACTACACAGGTGGTCTTAACTTTATGCCTGATCAGGATATATAAATATAGCTGTAATTCCTAAGCAATTAATGCCTTACTTTTTGTTAACATCTTAAATAAAAGCCAAAAGTCTGTGCTGTGTTTTTATCTTGAGTATTTAATTTAAAATCTATCATCATGGTATGTACAGGCAAAATTCTAGAAAACAAAATATGTAATTCTTCTAATGTTTATGGAGTGAATTGGGATTGGAGATTCTTCTGTAAGGTTTCTTTATTTTTCAGGTTTGCTTTTTATTTGTATTTATTTGTTTTGTTTTTTTTATCTATAATTTTAAACCTGACTAAATGAATTGTCTGATAAGAGTAGTGTTCCTCAAATGTGATTAATAACTAATTTGATTTTCCTTCATAGGCAAGGAGTTTACTTCTTACATTTGCTTGTTTTTTTTGTTTTTTAACAGAATCAATCGCACAGAAGAAGAGTACGCCAAGATATTTAACTCAATAAATGGGTAAGTTGACTGTTGTCTTTCATACTGAATGCATTTTGTTGTAGTTCGAATAAGGTGTAATCGTAGGTCTTAAACAGATATTATCTTTATTTACACTTAATTTGTACTGCAAGCTTTCTTTATGTTATATTGCAGCAACATAGGTTATTGGATTGGCTCATAAGCGTCAGAGGGTGGTCAAGGCTTAGGTTGTAGACTGGTTGATTACCTTGTAACCAAGGTTCTCTGAGTGGAGAGAATATCTTTCTGACTCCAGGCCATTTAGAAAGATATTCCACTCAAGGTTAACCAAAGAAGCTACAGGCACATAGTGCTTTAATAGCTACAGTGTCAATTCATGTTATTAGACCACTACCTGTGCTGTGCCTTAACAAGTAGCCACATCAGCTGCGCTGTGGGGATCATTCCCTTGTTACACACATCATATGTAGGGTGGAGAGTCTAAGCATGATAGAGAACAGGTTGTTGGCAAACCTGACAGTCACTGAACCTCATGTTAGTTTTCATGATAATGACTCATTTCCTATTGGCATGTGATTTGGTGAATGAAAGGTATATTCTAATGAAACAGACAGAAATATGAAGCTTAGCTGTATGTTCAAAAGGCATGATTTAACTGCACACAATTTAAGTGTTAAAAAATTTTCCTCACTGCTGCACATCAGTTGCATCCATCCAGTTTTGTTAGAAGTTATTCAGACCTTTGTTCTAGTATCTATGATGTCTGGCTTTAACATTTCTATATGCTCACTGGTATTTGGTTGTAATTTTACACATGAGATATTAAGAGTTACATTTGAAGGCATTGTACTTATTGCTTTTACACAAATTTGAAAAGGTAGTCACAATTCCATTGAAGGACCTCCTAGCTTATTTGTCTAAATTGTGGCTCCTCAGGTTGTTGTTGCCAGGTGGAGATGTAGATCTTCAGACGTCACAGTTCAGTCGAGCTGCCAAGATCTTTTACAACTTGGCTCTGAAGGTATGGGTTTTGATTTGTTTAACTGTCTATCGGGACTGACTACCCTGATATTTTTTTTATATGCCTAAATCTTTAGAGCTATCTAAAGATTTAGGCTTAAAAATAATGGCCATTGCCTTCATTTATTGGTACCTTGTCTTTATTCACACCTTGGTCCTGCAGGCCAATGATGCTGGAGACTACTTTCCTATTTGGGGAACCTGCCAGGGCTTCCAGCAGCTCACTGTCCTGACTGCCAACAAAAACCTCCTCACGCTTACTGATACCAAGGCTGTGGCTCTACCTCTGACACTCACATCAGGTTTTTCTGTTACTTTCTGTTATTCCATTTGGTTATTTTGTCAGATTAGATACAAGTTGGCTTACATTCTTTCAGAGTCATTCAAATTAGCACATTTTTATATATTTATTCCATGAAAATATACTCCATGTCATTCTCTGTGACACAAATCTGTATCCATCCGCTAGTGGCCCCATCTAGCCGATTATTCCGGAATTTTCCCAAAGATTTGCTGCGGTCTTTGGCTAATGAAAACATCACTGCAAACTTCCACAGTTGGAGTCTCTCCATGCAGGTATTTTCTGCTTCTTTTTTTTTTTTTTTTTTCTTCCCGTCATAGGTGAAGTTTTTTGTTTTATTGTTTTTTTTCTGAAACTTTTAAAATGTTTATTATATACTAATCTGTTAATGGAAGTAGAACAGGTTGCAAGGGATCTGTTTTTGTTTTTTTGTTTGTTTGTTTTTTAAATACAGTCTCATAAGTACCATCGTACTTAAACCAAGAAACACCTGAAACACCTTTGAAAACTGTTCAAACTGTCCAAAAGCATACCATCTTACATGAATTAACCGGGGAAATTGGATATTACTACAAGTTTCTGGTCAAGTACTTATGGGTGGAAAATAAACATAAGCATAAACTATGTTGAGTTTTCTACTTTAGCATACTAACATGACAGTGCACCTCAGCAACAAAGGAGCTGAAATTTAAGCTTTTTTTCCATGAATGTGTGGCGATAAGAAATCATCATCTTCCGCATAGTACATATAATTTATATAAATGGAGACTGAACATGTGCTCTAATTGCTCTTCTTTTGACCAAATAAATTATTGGCTTGAATCTCAAATTTTGGTGATGTTAGAAATAAATTGCAAACACGCACATGAAACGTCTGCAGAAGGTCCAGAATGAGGCTCCACATTTGTCTTTCAACAAGTCTAAAAGTGGACAGATATTGTTGCTCCCATCAGCCACCACACGGACAAGTTCTTGTTTACAGATGATTTATTCAGCGTTCAGTGACAGGATCACTCAGCGTCGTCATCATCGTGAGAACTAACCAAACAAAAGCAATTACATTCAGCAACATCACCGTTTCTTAAACATAAAAGATAATACTACTTAGATTTTAACACATATTTAGTGCTATTAAATAACTTAACTCTATTATTGTAAACATGTTGCATGATGGTTATCACAGTAAACCCAAACAAAACAAAGGTGCAGAAACAAATGCCTGTTTATGGCAGTTTCATCGAAAGACAAATTGACAAAGACACCCTGAACACACCTCATTGCCTGCTGTAGCCAAACTGGAGAAAGTAAGTTCCTCCTCTCAAAGGTAAGTAAACAAACTGGGTCTAACTTAACCCCATAACTTAGATGAGTTCCTTAAACCTTAAGTCCAGCTTGAAGGCAGTACGTGCTACAGCTGCAGAACCTGCTCTTGTGTCACCACAACTCAGTCCATGCTGTGCATTACTTCCGCTACTCTGAATTTCAAAACAAAATCCCACGATTAAAGGAAAATTACAAATATATCTAATAAACACAAGGAAGAACATTAAAATACTTCACTGTCAGTTACAGATATAAATGTAGACTTTAGTAAGACCACACTGGTGGAAATTCACATGTTACATCAGCACAAGGGTCAGGAAGAAAATTGATTTAGAGATTTATAAGAAAGATAAGTAAGAAAGAAGTGAGCCAATTTAAAATAAAAAAAAAAAAATACTATACAAGAGGAATTTGTACTACGGACAAATGGTTGCTGTATACAGTAAAATACACTAGAAGACAAATCAGTTTTTTTACATGTTCAAACAGTAGATTGCAAATAATAAAATACAAAAAAAAATATTTTATTTTATTATGAAATGCATCTATTATATCTAATTAAATATATAATTGGTGTTTTTGAACCACTTAGGGTGGCTGTACCTCAGGTGGTAGAGCAGGTCACCTACTACTAACCTCCACGTATGCTCCAGTTTGCATGCCAAATATCCTTGGGCAAGATACTAACCCCAAGTTGCTCTCTGATGCATTCACTTAAGTGTGAATGCATGTGAATGTTAGATAGAAAGCACTTGCATACAAAGAGTATTTTAAAAAAATGCTTGTGTGAATGGGTGAATGAGGCAAGTTGCGTACAGCGCCTTGAGTGCTCAGAGTAGAAAAGCACTATATAAGAACCAGTCCATTTATCATTTACCATTCCATTTACAGAATTACAGTCGAAATGCCAAACTCAGGAGGTTTTACAAGATCCTGTCCACTAACAGTGATGGAAAGAAAGAATTCATCTCTACCATGGAAGGTAACATTTATTAACTACCCTGTAGTTTCCATGCCATACATTACATAATGGATTCTATTCTGCTGTTTTAAACACACATACACACACAAAAAATTATCTGAGGTCAGCATGAAATTTGGCATAACTATCCACCAGATGGCAGCACCACTGTACAACTAGAGACCTTGGATCAGTCCAACAGGAAAAACTCTCTGATGACAGTCACTCATATTTTTCTTGTTTTTAATATAATTGATCACTCCATAATTCAGTGGTTTCCAAAGTGGGGGGCGCAGAGCTGCGGGGTGGGGGTGGGGGGGGGCAAGACATTCTTGTAAAACAAAGGGGGGCCTAGCTAGCAAAAAAAAGTTGGGGAACCACTGCCGTAATTGTTTTTAGGGAAGCAACACTGGAATTAGATTTGCTGTGACATATTTTTGTACTGATGAACCTATTTTTTAAAAGTTTGTGCTGATGACAATGATTTGAAATAACAATATTAATAATGTCTCTTGTTTTCAGCCAACCATTACCCATTTTATGCTGTGCAATGGCATCCAGAGAAAAGTCCTTTTGAGTGGGTCGATAAGCCAGGAATGGTTCATTCTGTCTCTGCTGTAAGGGCCAGCTTCTACACTGCCAGCTTCTTTGTTTCTGAAGGTAACACAAAGTCTGTCCAATCCAAGTCAAGTCTATAGATATTAAGACAATCACGTATTTTGTTTTTAATCATTTGGCCTCTACACATCACTATAGTAGAATTTAAATGAAATAATCAGGATTTGATTCAATTCAATTTTATTTAAAGTATACAGCACAAAATTACAACAAGAGTTTCCTCAAGGAACTTGCTGTAATATTGTAAGGTAAAGACAATAATGGAGAGAAACCCAACAATCAGACAACTCCCCTATGAGCAAGCACTTTGGCAACAGCGGGAAGGAAAAACTCCCCTTTTAACAGGAAGAAACCACTGGCAGAAATAGGCTCAGTCATCTGCCACAACAATGGGGGTGAGGGGAGGGAGACAAGACAAAAAAACATGCTTTGGAAGAAAGCCAGAGAATAATAATAATAACTAATAAATAAATGCAGAGTGGTGTATAAACACGTGGTGAATGAAAAGGGGGTGAGAGAAGGAGAAATGCTCAGTGCATCATGGGAAGCCTAGGTCTTATTGCAGCACAACTAAGGGTAGCTTCAGGGTCACCTCATCCAGCGCTAACTATAAGCTTTGTCAAAAAATAAAGTTTTAACCCTAATCTTAAAAGTAAAAATTCAAGCTGGGAGCTGGTTGAGACAGAAGAGGGGCCTGAAAGCTGAAGGCTGTACCTCCCATTCTGCTTTTAAATATCCTAGGAACCATAAGTAAACCTGCAGACTGAGAGGGACGTGCTTTACTGGGGGGATATTGTACTTTAAGGTCTTTACGATAAGAAGGGGCATGATTATACAAGACCTTGTATGTGAGAAGAAGGATTTTAAATGCAATTCTTGGTTTAACAGGGAGCCAGTGAAGAGAAGCCAATATAAGAGAAATATGTTCTCTTTCTAGTCCCTGTCAGTACTCTCGCTGCAGCATTTTGATTAACTGAAGGCTTTTCAGGGAGTTTCCAGGACATCCTGATAATAAAGAATTACAGTAGTATTGCGCAAATGGAAGAAAGCAGTCCTACATATTTTATAATGTTTGCATTGAAGGACGTATCCTGTTTAAAAATGACTCCAAAATTCCTCACAGTGTTACTGGAGGCCAAGGTAATCCCAAGATAACACTGAAGCACAGACGTTTGGCTTTAATTTGAGAGGATCCCCAAACATGTTTACGATTTACGGCCACTTTTATGCACTGCTCAAAAAAAATTAAAGAAACTTTGAAAACATGTCAGATCTCAATAGGGAAAAAAATATGTTTGATATCTATACTGATATGGATTGGGTAGTGTATTAGGAATTAAAGGATCTCACATTGTTTGATGGAAATTAAAATTATCAACTTATAAACTGCTGAATTCAAATACAGAAAATCAAAGTGAAAAATAAGGGTATGCTAGTCCGAAATTTCATTGCAGCAACTCAAAATGGTAGTCGGTAGTTTGATGCTGATTTTAAAAAGTGTTCCTTTAAAAAAATTTTGAGCAGTATATTTTGTTTTATACCTCTCAAAATTAGAACTTTTAATCATTTGTTTTTCTAGATTCCTTCACTGAAATTGGATTTGATCATATTGTATGTATAAAAATATATTTTTAAGAAAGTACATTCAACAAACACCGTTATTGCCTAGAAACAGAAGTAGTTCTGATGCAGAGCAAAACACTGAAATTTTAAACTTGGTGATTAAATTTGAGGTGTTTGTTGTGGTAAGACATTTTGGAATTGGTGAATTAATGCAGCAAATGGTTAATTTATGTTTAAGTCATTGCTGATGCATAACAGTCATTCAGCACTTCTTTTAAAGAGAGTAACCTTGTTGCTGTATTATTAAACTACTCCACTACTTTGTGTTGTCTTTTCTTTCCTCCTTTTTCTCCTCCAGCTATGAAAAACCACCATCATTACCCCAGTCCTGATGAGGAGGACAAAGCTCTCATTTACAACTTTTCTCCTGTTTACAGAGGCTTTGATGCTGTCTTTGTGCAGAATTATTACTTTGATTGATGACCAGTGCTGAAGATGACCCATACCTGGTCACAGCCTAGTCCAAGTTTGTCAAATCTTGGTTCATTTTCTGGTTTAAACTTGATAGAGTTTCAACGTACAGTGGCCTAAGAAATCAAGTCACAGATAAAACGCAGAAATAGTGATTAACATGTAGTGATAAATGTTAGCAGAAAATATGTCAGAATGCAAATAAAGTCCCAAATAATTAATTTAATATGGAAAATTGCTAAGAGAAAACAGAAAAACAGAAAAATAAAAAGGAAAGGCTCAACAAGTGTATTTTTTTTTTTTTCTCCTGCAGTATTTTCAAGACATGTTGTTAGCACTGGTTTTAATCCAAATAAACCTTGCAGTTTTTTGGCAGAGGGATGAGTTACTAGTCGGATCATTTTTATTCCAGAATGTGTTTAAGCCACCCGTAGGATCCTTAACGTATACTGTTAACCTTTTTTTTGTTTGATTTTCATTTATTTACTACTTTTACCTTATTTTTTGACAGCATTGCTTGGGGGTTAGGGTATATTAAAATTACTTCTGCAGTTTAAGAGACCATTTTTGGTATATAGGTAATTGTCTTATCTGAATCATTTGCATAAACCAAGTCTGGGACCAGTAAATTCCTAACGTCCAATGTATTTTTCTTTCTTTCCAATGTATTTCTTTGAGCTTAAAGCACTTAAAAACAAGTAGATACCTTAACAGAGCAAGTGATGCAAATTTCTTTACTCAAGAGATTTTGGACCAACTTTAAGTATATATTTAAGTATATATTTTATAACCAAAGACTAAAGAGATGAAATGGGCATGATCAATAAACACTGACTCACCAATTTGTCATGTTGATGTTTATTATTAGCACAGTATTATTGACAGTTATGAACAAACTGTTGTTACAATAATACTTTTGACTTTTTTTTTTGTAGAAATGAGAACATTTATTACCTGTACTCGCTTATATTTTAGCGGCTTTAATTTACAGCAACCCAATGTGTAGTTCATATTTTTATTCATGTCATCCAGCATTAAATATGTCATCAAAATTATATTTTAATTACCATCTCATTTTGAAGTACAGTGGTCCCTCGTTTATCGCGGGAGTTATGTTCTAAAAATAACCCGCAATAGGTGAAATCCACGAAGTAGCTAACTTTATTTTTTACAATTATTATAGATGTTTTAAGGCTGTGAAACCCCTGACTACACACTTTATACACTTTTCTCAGACAGGCATGAACATTTTCACACTTTTCTCAAAGTTCAAACCTTCGTAGAAAAATGAGTCCAGTATTATAGAATGAAACCAAAGGCACCCGCGGTTGACTTTGACGGTACCAAACGTTTCGTCAACAGTGTTGTGTTTGTTGGGGAGAAAACTTACAAACATACTGTACAGCACTTCAGAGTCACACTGCTAGCGATCGAAGATTTGTGTACATTTGACAAGCTGAACGCATTCTGTACTGTACAGGAAACACGGGACCAGATTGATTGACAATGGTCTACAGCCAGGATGCAGTACACAATGTGCTGTAAAAAAAAAAAAAGAAGCATGCACCGCGAAAGGTGAACCGCGTTATAGCGAGGGACCACTGTATTCAGTTTTTTTAAGAGCGTCTTTATTCTTAAAAAAAAAACAAAAAAACATGGTATCAGTATCTGTTGTACGTTCACCTCTACTTGATTGTATTCTTTTGGACACAGGTGTGCATCCAAGTGTTTTATTTTTTTACTAAGAAATGGTATATTTTGTAAAACATATTGACTGAGAATGATGCTTCTCTGATGATTTGCAGGTTGTTTTTGTCAGGTTTAATATTTCTATTGACATTAACTGGGGTTAAATTATGCTAGTAGGATACACAATCAAAGTATAATCAAAGAGATGGTACATGAATTTTGGATTTTAAAATTGATGAACTCTTAAAAGTTATAGTATGATTTCATAACTTTCCCATCAAATTTCCTAAAACTAGTATATGAAATTAAAAAGGCTCATTCTTGTCCAAATTTTGTTTACTATTTAGCTAGTCATCTCAGTTCCTTTTGATACATGTATTGAATGTATGATTGGTGGAGGTTGCTGTCTTGTTTGTATGTTGTACCATGTGTCAGATGATTAGACAATAAAGGGAGTTAAATAAACTTCAGTCTATCCAAGAGTCATTGTTTCTCACCCCTTTCTTTCATGAGAAAACAATGTTTAAAAACCAGTACTGTAATGTGATTTTTTTTTTTTTTTTTTTTCCACCCATATGCATTCACAGAACACTGTATCAGGTAGGTGGGTCAACAAAGAAGCCTGTCGCTGGAAACCTTCCTCAGAAATTTTGATTCATGTCGAGCAGTTGCTCTAGATTTGTTGTCTGGATATTCATGATGCCAGTCTTCCATCCCACTGTCAGAAAAGGGGTATACCATTGTCATAAAGGGAAGGATGTGGCCAACAACAATGCTCACGTAGGTTGTGACATTTAAACAATTCTCAAATAGTACTAAGGGGCTGAAGTCTTGTAAGAAAATATTCCCCACATTCAGACCACCATAACAGCAAAATGTACACAATACAAGGCAGAATGAATCTATGCTAATATGTTGTGCACACCAAAATTGGACCTTACGTTTCAAATTTCACAGTTCAAACCCAGACTTATTAGACCAGGTAATGATTTCTAATCTTACTCCAGCTTTGGATGAACCAGTTCAAATTGTTTCTGTTCTTTGCTGACAGGAGTGGAACCTGATGTAGTCTGCTGCTCCTGTAGCTCATCCACTTCAATGTACTTTTTCGTGTTTGTGGGGCAGTATTTCCTCACTGGATCAAGATATTCACATTGTGTTGTTGCAGAGAATCCACCTGGCCACTGTCACACTCAATGAACACATTTCCTAAATATGATGTTTGCTGAAGAGATTATGTCTTTATTTTAATCGAAAACCCTTCATAAATCCTGTTGGCAACAGCCAGTATAAACAAAAATATTAGACATGTTTAAAAAAAAAAAAGCATAAAACCATGGGCAATCACTTTTTGGCAGACAATCTTTTTTTTGGACTCATAACTGAGCTGTGTAAAGGAATGAGATTTAAAAAGAGGAGGCTACCTTAATACCTTAATAATTTCAATTAAAACACTTTATGTGGTGCTTAATTTAAAGGCAATACAAGGCTGTTCATTCTCAATCTAAAAACAAATTCCTAGCATTTCTGTTTATATAATTCTATTCAGTGTTTTGAATTTGTTGATGGACCATTGCAGTGTTTATGGTGCGTATCGGTCTCTGGTGCATTGCAGACAACATCATTTATTGGATATTGGATGTGTGTATATACCTCTTACTGTAGAAATGAGTAATACATCTTATTGTTTTTATAATGTAATATAACCAAGTAATATAATGTTCAAGAAAAGGTGCAATGGGTTCAAGGTGGGGACAGAATTACATCAGGGATCTGCTCTGATACATTTTTTTTCTGTCTTATGTATAGTTATCTCTTATGTATATTTCCCTCATGTAAAAACCCTTCACAATTTCATTGTTAAAGCATTGCACAGTTTTGCACATTATTAATGTTGCCTGATGAAGTCATAGTATTGGTTTGAGGCATACTGCGTTCCTAAATGCATGGCGTAACAAAAAAGCAATCTTGACAGGACAAGATTCAGCTGTACATCTCCACCTAAAGGATAAAGGTCAGTCTTTCAGTGATGCCAACCTTCCCATTCTGGACCGAAGAGACTGATCGTTTGAAAAAGGAGTAAACAAGACCATCTATGCCCACTGTGAACAACCAACTTTGAACAGAGGGCATGGCCTACAACAACAACTGTCTGCCACATGCAATGCAGACCCCTTCCCAGCTGCCTCAACCTCCTCTCACATCTTGTATCAGGTGACCTCAATAATTTGTCAATCGCTAGCCAGTGAGCATCTGTGATTCATTCCCCCCTTTGACTCTAATGTTCCTCTTGTCCTCCTGTACCAACCTACTGTTTTCTATCTATTTGTCTTCTGCAGGAGGCCCCGCCCTCCTGACTTACACACTTGGAAGCTGTTAGCAGTTGACTCATCTATGTGCAATTGGCATTTCCTGTCTGTTGTTTAACACTGAAGGAATATCTCATATAATGCCAGACGACTGAACTGTGATAGTGTGGTTAGCCTCTTCTTGCTCTGTGGTTTTGCCTTGTTGTTTGGATCAGTATTAGAACTTGTACCCACCTTTTTCCCCTCTGTGCAGATGCTTCTAGTCTAGTGAAGAAAAATGTCTGGAAAAAAGATCTGTAGATTTCTCATCCTGCCCCTCATTCCCAAACACTCCACACCCGTTTAATCAACATGTTTTCCTTCATTTCCTACAGTAAACCTGTTGAACTTTTAATGTGTGTCCAGCATTTGAGCCCAGCCTTGAGTCTTTGCCTTGGCATAATGGGAAACATAGTTTTAAAAAATTACAGTCATGTTATTTTCAATAAAACTTAAAATTAGTGACAGTAGATTATTGTTTTTTGAAGTAAGGAGGATTTCAATATATGCAGCAGTGGACTTCAAGAAATCTCTAAGCAAGGGCAAGCCTAAATTAAATATAGATTAAATGTCATTGGTGAATGGTGATTGTCCTAGTGCAAATTTCCTAAGATTGCAGCCAAAAATGCTACTTTAAACTCTGTCATGAAAGAAACAAACAAATAAAATATTGATATAGGTTGTGGATGTGTGCATAAAGTTTAGGTTCTTTAAATACAATATGTTTCTAATTAATTAAAGTTGAATTTTGTTTTCAGATCTACATGCTTTTTTTTTTTAAATATTTGCCATCTTCATTTATTCTCTGGTGTTATCAGTGTTGTTTCTGTTTGGCATCCTGTATGACTAAGTCTCCACTAGATGGCATTACAAGACCATTAAATACAGGCTTCTTTTCATGCATGAACAGTGGAGAAGCAACAATCTATGAGTGCAGAGTTGATATTCAGTATGTTGAATATTCTGGTAAAAATTAGACCTACATTAAACTTTAGAATGTTTTAGGACAAGAGTAATACTGAAGGACGGATCAAAAACAACAGGTCACCAAACCTGGGTGAAAGGTTCAGAAAGTGTAATCTGGAATATAATCTAATACACTAGAAAAACAACTAAATAGACATTGTGTTACAATTTTTGGCATTTTTGTCCTACAATCCAACAGACAACAAACCAAAAGATGTTTCTATTATTAAATGTAGCTTAATTACATGAACAGATATGAACATGGACACCACATGAAAGACAGGTGTAATAATCTCTATATCTTCTCACAAGGTAATGATCATGATCTCCATGACTGCAGAGCAACTCTCTTCTATATTCTGTTGGGTTGCCTGAAATTGTCCTTTGTTAACTGCTGTTTTATATATTATACATACAGTAGCCTTGGCCATTGATCCTTTGATACAGTCTGTGCATTTGTGAGTGTCTGCACATCTAGAGATCTGTCTGGGCATAAAAACTGCCTACTGTCTAGGCCAAGTCTATATACTTACATATCTGAATAGTAAGCAATCACTCTCAGAAATATACACACACGCACACACATACACACAGATTGTTTGTTAGATTTTCATGGGATCATTTTCTTTAATCTTATGCACTGAAACTTTCAAGGCCTTCTGAGAAATAAGCAGATATTTTTTTCTAAGATGTCTTGTGCAGAGAGTGGAGTTAGTGGAAAGTAGGATGGATTAGAGAGGCAAGGAAACAAAGAGGAGCAAAATAGAATTCAAAGAGAGGGTTAGCAAGGGGAAAGGGAAAAGAGGTGCAGGAAAGGAAAGTTGGAAGAGGTAATAAAAGAAGAATTAGGCACCCAGCTAACTGGTCGATGTCAGATACACATGAGGGTTTTTTTTTTTTTTGGCTGTATTTGTGTATTACTATTGCCTTCAAATGTATACTGTACTCTTGTGTGTTAAATATTTAAGTCATTTAAATCATTTTGATGAATATTCCACATTTCTAAACGCACTTAAGGCAAAAGATGGATTGGGTCATTTGCACTGAATGTTTCATTCATTATGGTTTTGGACTCAGAAATGATCTTTGAGAATTAATTATTCTGTTAACTAAATAACAAGACATTACATCAGCATAGAGCATAAAACCTAAAGGTTGTCTCACCAAAAGTTTTCTCCTCTGGAAAGTCATGTGCCAGGTTGTGTGCGTAATGTAAATAATAGCACCCCAGTGGTTCCATATTTCATTTTACTATAATGATTGGGTGGGGCAATTTGAAGGAAAGTTACATGGCACCATCACACATACTTTATTATTATTAACATCCATCCATCCATTCATTCGTGGAGCCTATCCCAGCTGTCTTAGGGTGAGAGGCAGGGTACATCCATAGACACAGACAGACAACAGCACTCACATTCACTCCCACATTTACACCTATGGGCAATTTAGAGTTTCCAATTAGGAAACAGTGCTAATCACTGTGCCTCTGTATTAAAAAAAAATATTATAAATCCAAGTTATCTTTGCTTTTCCTATATATTATGTTCATTTCATCATCACCCAGGAAATGTGATGCTATGAATGTGTGATGTTCAATGAATGTACCCATATGTAACTTAAGGGTCCCCAACATTTATATCTAGGATGGAATTTTGTTTGAATCATCACTAAATATCCAATAAAGCATTTGAAAAAGTGCCCCAAGCCTGGGGTGAGATAACAACAACAACAACAACAACAATAATAATAATAATAATAATAACAATAATAATAATACATCATCTTTTTCTGCTTATCCGGGGCTGGGTCGCAGGGGCAGCAGCCTAAGCAGAGTAGCCCAGACCTCTCTCTCCCTGCCCACCTCCTCCAGCTTGTCTGGGGGAACACCAAGGCGTTCCCAGGCCAGCCAAGAGATATAATCTCTCGGCATGTCCTGGGTATGCCCTGGGGCCTCCTCCTGGTGGGACTTGTCCGGAACACCTCGCCCAGGAGGCATCCTTGTCAGATGGCCGAACCACCTCAACTGACTCCTTTCGATGTGGAGGAGCAGCAGCTCTACTCTGAGCCCCTCCCGGATGGCTGAACTTCCCACCCTCTCTCTAAGAGAGAGGACATCCACCCTTTTAAGGAAGCTCATTTCTGCCGCTTGTATCCGCGATCTTGTTTTTTCGGTCATTACCCACAGCTCATGACCATTGGTGAGGGTAGGGACGTAGATCGATGGGTAAATTGAGAGCTTCGCCTTTACACTCAGCTCTCTCTTCACCACGACAGAGCGGTACAGTGTCCGTATCACTGCAGCCGCAGCACCAATCCGTCTCTCAATCTCCCTTCTCCCGTCACTTGTGAACAAGACCCCGAGATACTTAAACTCCTCCACTTGGGGCAGGAACTTGTCCTGACCCTGGGTGGGCACTCCACCCTTAATAATAATTATAATAATTATAATTATAATAGTGAACATAAAGATGCCACTCTTATACTGGTATGTTTTAACTTAGTTCATATGTTGTGTTTCTGTAGCTGCTCACCAGGTAAACTTCTTGCTGCATTTCAGCCACAGTGACGACCAGATTACCTTTGTAATATACCATCTGTGTTCATGCGTTTTCAAGTAGCTCTTAGTGCTTTAACACACAAAGATGGCACTTTTTGTGTCATTTTTACTTTAACATATTTAAAAAACCTGGCTTTGTTTTGGGAGTGAGCACCCTTCTTTGTGCATATGTAAAGACTGAAGCTATGAGAGAAATAGCAAGGCGATAAATGAAAGGATGTACTGGGTAAAAGGTTAGTTGTAACGCATCTTGTGGATGCATAGCAAATGTTGGCAGGCTAAAAATGTGCCCTATACGAGATTTACCAGTTGGATGTGCATCAGCTGAGTCATCATCTCATGCTTCCTAGCATTTAGATCACCTAATCTCTGAGGATTGCGAACTGATCTTGAATTGGCCTGAACTAATGTTTAACTTTGTCTCTGTGCTGAGAAGAAGAAAAAAAACAACATATTTTGTGATTGCCTATGAACTTGGGAAATCATTTTCAGTGCTGAATATAAATGAATGCGTAAACAGAAGCTTCTATTTTTTATGCATTGATTTGTTTACACTGGAATATGTGATGTTACTCCTAAAAAGGTTGGGTTCTTATTCTTTTTTCCAGTCATCCACACTCTGACTGATAACAAACAAAGACAAGTACAATATATACTACTTCCAGATAGGAAAGTTCAAAATGTAAATGCACATAGAATTTTGATTATAATTTAGATGTGTGATCATGATATTTGGATGTCTGGCTTACATTGTATTTGGATCTCAGCTAGGTGAAAGAAACAGACACAAAGAGGAGAGTTTTCACCTTGCATTCACCTTTTCATGAAGAAATTCACTTTACTCACATCCAAACAGATTACATACATACTTAACAATGCAGAAAGTCTATCACTGGCTTATCTGATATTAGCTTGTGTTATCTTATCTTGTTAACCCTTCTGTCATATTTAGTCTTTGCATGTTTTGTCTAAGGTCACTGATCTGTTTGGCTTCTAGGAACTGCTATGGAATGTTTAGATTCAGTTTCCTGCATTAGCTCATTCATCCCCAGTGAAATTTCATGATTAAATTTGTATATATAATCACATTGCCTCTAGAGCTTTGTTCATACTCATTTCTCACCAAACCAATCAATGCCTTTTTTTTCCTGTCTGCAGTTGGATGTTATAGAGGTATTTACAAGGTAATAAATATTTAAATGATCTGGGGGAGGGGGGCACATGGCAAAAGAGTTAATCCTCAAAGGCTAATGATGCAAAGTCTAATTTGAGGATGAGTGTTTTCTACCTCCCTTCCTCTGCTATTTCATCAAATACACACGCTTTCCACACAAACGCAATACTATTGTGTCAGATGAATGATGCTGAGGGCTTTTAATTAAATAGTGGATTGGAGTAAGGACTGCAACCATTTTCACATGTTGTTCAATGGGACTAATTAATTACGCAAATCTTTTCTCTAATCAGTTCCTAAAATTACTGAGTTGCTCTCTGCATTGCTATAGAACAAGGGCACACTCAGAGGTTGGGGAGTTTATAAAATGTTTCAGAGAGTGTGTTGTGATGCTACTACTGAAGATAAGCAGGGGAATATTCTTTAGATGTGCTTTATGATTTGCTATGTATCTTCACTTAGCCCCAAACTTAACTCTTAAATCAACAACATAAACAGTGCATACATAAAAAGAGTAATGCCTATCATCATCAATCATGGCAGCATTTCAAGATCAACAACATTCATTCATTTTCAACCTTCATTTAGCAGGAGACAAGAATGTCAGATTTGTCTGAATGCACACAAGCTTGCACACACACACACACACACACACACACACACACACACACACACACACACACACACCCCAGATCCTTCACAAAGACACCTGCAGTGAAAAGCTGCAATAGTTTGGATTCCTACCTTGTAATTATCTATGCAACATGTCATCTTTTCAAGTTGGCCTTTATTATACACCCTCCGCATCCCATCAGTTATCTTCGTACATTTATGGAATGCTTACTTTGCACCTTAAAATTATATTAATAGGTATATTAAAAGTATTTCTTTTATTGTTATATGATCTGAATGTACACCATTTAGACATGCCGCACACTAAAATGAATTAGAATATCCATTTAGTGATGTAAAACTATTGTGCTAACTTTTGGGGTGGTGTTATAGTTTGTTCTTGCCCTCTTCAGTTAACTCTATATTTCGTAGAGTTTTAGGCAATCTACTTCAGGCAGTGAACTTCCTTACAGACACTTTTGCATTACACATAAATTATACACAAGAGGGTTCCCATAACTAACTAGCAGGAGTGAGGCAGATTGAACAACTGCTGTACTTTAAGTTACTTGATGTAGCTCTTATTAAGGTTGCAAAAGACCAATATACATCTTGTGCAAATTCTTGAACCAACCCTTATTTCTTTATTTTTTGGTAGGTAAATGGGAAATTAAATTGTGGTCAGAACGTGACATACACTCATCACGGGCATGAATGTTAAGGTAATTAATGGCTTTTAATTTGAACTCTAAATACATCACTGTGGAATGTACTGGTATCACTGACCAGCCTCACAGCATGATGCTACTACTACCACAATGCTTGACAGTTGGCACAGTGCTCCTAGGTTTGAAAGCCTCACCTTTACTCTTCCAAACATGCCTTTTGTCATTGTGGCTAGTCTCAGTTTGAAGGTGTCAGAAACTTCTGTAGGACATGGTAATGTGAAACTCCCTTCGCTGTTGACAGTGACACTGGTGTTCCAGCAGTTTCCCTTAGTCTTTGTGGGTCCTGGGTTGTTCCTCAAAATCCTAACCAATTTCCTCTCATGTGAGGGTGAGTTTGGGTCTTCTTCTAGATATTGTAAAAGTTATGATACAGCAAAATAACTTTAAGTTAGAAAGAAATAAGTTTTCTTGTGAGTTCTTTAAGAAGTCTGCAGTAATACTTCTTTAGATGTCTTTAAGATATTCCAAAGTTTTTCTTTAAATGTTGGCTTTTTTTCCCAAAGTACCTCAATAATGTTAAGGTCTGAGCTCTGGGTAGACCAATCCATGACTGATAGCGTTTCATTGTGTATTTTTCTATCCACATATGCTTTGATTTTATCGGTAGTGTGTTTGAGATAACTGGCATGGTGAAACATGAATCAATTGCTAATTAGATGCTTTCCAAGCATTAGCCTTTTATTGTGCATCAAAATCTAACTTCACCTTTTAGCATTCGTTATTCCATCAATTTTGTTCCTTAACACCACCTGTTCCCAATGAATTTCAATATCCTTAGGTTTAGGCAATATTGCTCTGTTTCCATTCCTTAAGAATGACTTCTTGACACCCCTCTACACTGAAATCATTTGTCATGATTTTTTGGTGAATGCACTGTTCTGGACGGGCTTGACCTGGGAGATGTGGAACGTGTGCATGGATGCTGGAAGCTTGATTCTGACTGCTGAATGGCTGATGACAGCCTCAACCTTGTAAGGGCAGATGAAATGGGGAGCTAGCTTACAAGAGAGGGCCTTTCAGAGGAATGTCCTTAGCTGCTAGCCATGCATTTTGTCCAGGTTCAAAGTTGGGAGCAGCTGTTCAGAAGGCAATCTGCATAGTGGCGCTGCTAATCAATGGTCCAGAGGAGGATGTTGCGGTTCTCCTCATTCCAGGGTGGCAGATGAACTTGGCGGTGTGAGCCCAGTGAATGACGGCAGAGTGAGCAGAGATAGGAACGTATTTAGTGGGTCGGTATCTGGGTCTGGCACGTTCTATAATTAATTAAGCCTCTTGGTGGTTCTCAGGTAGGTTAAATTTTTGTGATGTGTCCAAATGACAAAAGGATGCTCAGCTCCTTCTAACCAGTGATGCCACTCTTCTAAGGCTAGTTTTACTGCTAATAGTTCTTGATTTCCAATATCATAATTTTGTTCAGCAGGAGTGAGGCAGCAAAAGAAGAAAGCAGTCCTACCAAGTAGAAGAGTTTGGTGACATTGTCGGGGAAAGAGCAAGGTGAGCAACTGAACTCAAGAGACAGAAACATACCAGACACTCACTTGGATCATAACAGTATGTTTGTTGTGTGGTACACTACAAGAAAAAAGTCTGTCTGTAAGTCAGTTTAATCTAAAAAAGATGCAGACAGTTGAAGATAAAAGATATCAGCTGGAGAAACCAGAGGCCTTTGGTGAGAGAGGGTTGGGAAAGGTAAGGAAATGAATAGTTCATTTGCAAAAAATGGAGAAGGTATGGCAGAATTAAAAAATATAAAGTGATATGGATACGGAAAGACTTTGAAAGACAAACGAAAAGAGGAAGGCACGGTGAGAGAAAACAAAAGGACGTTTATTAAATTGGATCGCTACGTGAAAGCACCCAAAGGTTTACTGACCACACAATGTGCTCTTATCCCAGGGCATAGCACAGTTCAGTTTTGTCAGATGCCACCTGTGTCTCCCCATTACACAAAATAGTGCTTTCATGCATCAGCCATGGCAGTATGGAAATTTTACTCAGCATAAACGCTTCTGAAGGTCTCTAAGGTCTTATTGTATTTTTACCATCAAGCTGTTTATGGTCTTTACAAATCATTCATCATTAGGGCAAATATCATCAATATTATTGATGATATTTTCATCAGTATTTTGTGTCAATATGAAAATACAGAAATATCAGAAATTATACATAACCAAAGACAAAACTCACTTTAAACTTTCCCGCTCACAGAATAATATTAGTCATCTGACAGAGACTTTACTGCTGAAAACAAAAAGGTTAAGCATTTAAAAGTTGTATCAACAGACTTTTACATTTTTAGTCTAATAAATCTTGAAAATTGCTTCACCACTTATAGTAGCACCACATGAATTTGTGGTTTACTTGAGAGAAATAAATAATGAATCTGTCCACTGAATGGAAAACGATGTTCCCCCTGTTTGGCTTTGCTTTGATTGTATGCTTTCAAAGTTTATTTTGTAAAACTGCAGGAATAAACATCCCAATGATTATATTTTTAGAATAACTCTAAGTAATGGTCTAGTGTGGAGTCTGAAGTTATTTTTTAATGGTTGCTTGTCATATTTCCAAAAGCAGTACAAAAAGAGAGAAAAAAAATTCAGGTGCATAATGTTTATGTGGTAGATCATTATCCATTCAATGTAAAACAGATTAACAGCTAAAGTATGAAGTAAGCCATGAGTTATAAAATAGCTTGGTCACGTACAAGTACTTAGTCTTATCAAGTACAAGATCAAAGAACAGTGTGAAACACTGAAGAACTGGATTTGAACAGAGAAATTAACCCCACAAAAAGCAGCTTTAGAGTCACTGAAACACAGGGAGGTTGAAACTTTAAAACTGATTGAAAATGAACTAGTAAATGACTCAAAGAGGGGAGAGAAGTTGGTGTTTAAAATTACAAAAGCAAATAAGCAAGAGGTAGAACACTGCAGATTTCTTATGAGGTGTTATTGAGGCGAATCACGTATACACTACACAGACTGGCACGTCCAATCAGTACAACAGGCAATGAATTTGTTTGCAGTATCTTCTTGATTCTTTGGAAAAGTGTCACTTAACTTCTCATATTTCAATACTGACTGGAGAACCAAACAAACAAACAAACAAAAATGGGAAGGGTAAGTGACGAGAGGGATCACTGGTAATTGAAAGATAAAATGTAGTCATGCATAAGGCGAAGAACATAGAAGCTCTCCTTTTTCGTTTAGGTGATCAGCACATGGGAGCAATAGAGATGGTGAAAAAGACTAAGAAAAGAGAGCTTAGTAGAAGAGAGAAATAAAGAAAGAGAAGGAAGAGGAAATGGAGAAAAGTGTGAGAGACAAGTGGATAGGAAAAGAAAAGAGTGATTTGCTCAAATTCCACTTTTCTACTGCTCATCTTTCTTCATAATAGAACTGTCAAATCAAAGTAGCGCTTAACGACAACCTGCTTCCATGCCTCTTGCTTTTAACTCTTCTTTCTGCTACTCTCACTTCTCTCTCATATTCTGATTCTGCTTTTTCTGTTCTTTTTAAAATCAAAACATTTATTTGTTCAACTAAGTCTCTGAGCACTTTATTTTAAAGAAAATATCGCTAAAAAAATCTGTCTTACACTTCACATTATCTCATCTTGTTGCCTTTTCATCTACAGCTCTTCTTTTTTGCTGAATCCCTACTCTCGTTCTGGCTTCCTGTTTTGCTCTCTGTATATTATTGTTGAATTCCTTTCTTCCTCCTCTGCTCATTTATTTTTATCTGTTCCACCTCCCCTTACTCTGTAATCCCGCTTAATTTACACCCTCTTTAGTGCATGGAAATTTTTCTTAAAGCGTTTGTACTTAAACAGCAGTGGCTGCCTGGACTATGAATATTTGATATAGGCTATATCCTACTTTCATGCTGAAAATGAACTTAAACAGACTTCAACCTGCATATAAAATAAACATTTTAGTAAAGTAATGTTTAGAAAGTAATAACATTACAATAGTCAACTGTCATAAACAAGATGTGACAAGTGATAATAATAACAACTGTACTGCATTAAAACATTCACAGCAGGTGGGATATCCGGTCTTTAAGTGATGACGTATGAATCCTGCTTCCGGGTTAAAACTACTCTGCGTTTATCAAGGCTGTTGTGTTTTTAACATGTTTTAATGCTTTGTATCTTGTTCTATTTAACATGAACAAGCCCCTAAAAAAGGCAGTGATCACTGTCGGCCTCTCTCGGTTTGTATTACCACCGTTTATTTTAAAGCTCAGTTTTTAAAACCTTACGATGTAACTACAGACCATCCCATGCAGCAGTATATTAATTACTAACCTCATATTGTTCATGGATTATCTCAATAGTTCTCCTGATTGAAGTTTGGTCTGTTTACATCATCCCAACATGCGATTGCATTTGTCCCTAACCATCGGGAACCCTTGCGTTAACTTTTGAGTAGAAAAAAGTTTTAATCGTACAGCTTCACTGTGCTATTGTGTTTATATTATGCTAACCTTAGTTGTGTAGTTAGCTACAGCTAGCCACCACGTAGCACATCATTATATACCAGCTAGCCCAACTAACCCTACAAACTAGTGGTGGGCGGATCGATCCAAATATCGATAGTATCAATCCCAAGTCGGCATCGGTATCGGATCGATACTAGCCTGGTGAGATCGATTCTTTACTTTGCATTCTGTTTGTTCGCTATGCTGTGCTTTCGGCAAAAACAAAACAACCAGGTCGCTGGACTCACCGCTCCTGTGTCAGCGGAGAGCAGGCACACTTTGCTCCCTCTCCCCCCCTCTTGTGTTTCGGTGTTGCACTGACACATCACGTGACTTAGACACTTTGGGGGTTGTTAAGTTGTTTACATATTAATTATATTTTTTTGTTTTTGTTGTTGAGAATTTTAATTGTAATTTTTGTATTATAGTATATCAACAGTATTTGTTTTTTTATTTGTTTACTGGTTTGCGTGCACTTAAGATTTAAAAAAAAAAAAAAAAAAAAAAAAAAAAAAAGATCGCCACCACGGCAGACCCGATGGCATTTTCATGCTTCACACGGTTGCTGTAACGGTACATTCAACAGCTTCAGCTCTCCCGCTGGCAGCCGTATGTCATATACTGGGTTGCCTGTGTTGAGCGGGTGGGCGTTGCGGCTTTACGCCACCATGACATGCTTTGCGGCAGGGCTGTCTATGTGCAGTTCTACTCCTAGCTGCCGCACCCGTAGTTGTGCTGTTATAACCCATGCTGGATATATGTCCAATAAAGCAGCGTCATAAGAAAGCTACCGAGTGGTCATTCTACATGGTGTCAGAAGCGACCCGGACCATCGCCGGAATAACGCCATAAGGGAGGAAACAACAAAATGGCTAAGTTTAATCCCCCGACAAGCTTCCCCTTCGATAAGCCGACGGAATGGCCCGACTGGAAACAGCGTTTCGAGCGCTACAGGATCGCAACGAAACTCCACAAAGACGAAGGACAAGTACAGGTGAGCTGCCTAATCTACGCGATGGGCAATGAAGCAGAGAACATTTACAAGTCACTCACCTTTGCCGCCGATGAAAGTCGTGACGACTTCGCCGTCGTAATGAGGAAGTTCGACGAGTATTTTTTCCCGCAGAGGAACATTATACATGAGAGAGCATGTTTTCACCAGCGTGTCCAGCGGCCAGGCGAAACGGCGGAGAGTTTTATCCGAGCCCTGTATGACCTCTCAGAGCACTGTGAGTTTGGTGCATGTAAAGAGGAAAATATCCGCGACCGTATTGTGGTCGGGATACGAGACAAGGACCTCTCCCGCAGGCTACAGCTGATGAAGGACCTCACGTTGGCGCAAACGACTCAGATCGTCAGACAGTCAGAGGAGGTCGCAGCGCAGGTCTGCTTGCAGGGAGATGTGGGAGGCTCAGTACAGGAGGTACGGGATAAACGGAAAAGCATGGACTGGAAATCACAACAACAACAGCGAGGCAGGCCGCCCGCGGAAAAAAATGGGCGGGGCGTGACAAGAAATGCGGTAAATGTGGGAAGACACCGCATGCCCGGGATGAAAGGTGCCCGGCAGCAAAATCTGTTTGCCATGGCTGCCGAAAAATGGGACACTGGGCCAGGGTGTGTCGTAACACCAGATCAGTGAATGAGGTGACTGAGACAGAGAAAAGCGAGCAGACCTCATACTTTCTAGGCTCAGTGTGTAATGCAAAAGGAAATAGTGAAGCATGGACTGTGCAGTTACTGCTAGACTCTGCCCCAATAGAATTTAAGATTGACACAGGAGCAGATGTCACTATCATAAACGAAGACACGTTCCACACACTTGCTCATAAGAGAACACTAGAGCCTTCTAATCTCCCTCTAGATAGCCCCGGAGGGGAGCTGTTATGTCTCGGCTACTTAAAGGCCACAATAAGTTATAAAGGCAAAGACTACCTATCCAAGGTGTATGTGGTTCGTGGACGCAGGGTTAACAACCTTCTCAGCCGCTCCTTGTCAGTGCAGATGAACCTGGTGGGAAGAATTGATGAAGCAACGTTCACTGCCACCAGGAACCAACCACTTTACGGTGAACACGGAACACTAAAAACTGAGCCAGTCAAAATTCAGTTAAGGGACGATGTTGTGCCATACGCGGTGCATACGGCACGCCGTGTGCCTTTCCCCATGCTGCAGAAAGTGAAGGAGGAACTACAAAGAATGGAGAACCATGGTGTCATTGAGAGGGTGACCCAACCTACCGAATGGTGCGCCCCAATGGTGCCTGTCTTGAAGAAGAACACAGCAAGGGCCAGGATCTGCGTCGATCTGACAAAACTGAATAAGTCTGTCAAAAGAGAGCGCTATATCTTGCCTACCCCTGAGGAAACCATGTCCAGGTTGAGTGGGGCCACAGTCTTCTCCTCACTGGATGCAGCCAGTGGATTTTGGCAGATCCCATTGCATCACGAGAGTTGCAAACTAACGACATTCATCACGCCATTTGGCAGGTATTGCTTTAAGAGGCTGCCCTTTGGGATAACAAGTGCACCAGAGATCTTTCAGCGAAAGATGCTGGAGACCTTAGAGGGGCTCGAAGGTGTGGAGGTCTTTATGGATGACATCTTGGTCTATGGGGCCACCGTGGAACAACACGACACCCGACTTGAGAAGGTGCTGCAGCGCATTGAGTTAGCCGGATTGAAGCTCAACTGAGAGAAGTGCTCCTTCAGACAGAGCCAGCTTCGCTTCCTAGGGCACCTGATCGACTGTTCTGGGGTCAGGCCAGACCCTGAGAAAGTGAACGCCATTCTTCAGCTGCCGTCACCAGAAAACGTGCAAGAGCTTAAACGGTTCGTAAGAATGGTTAATTACCTAGGCAGATATATTCCGGCTCTTGCCACAGTATGCCAGCCGTTGTACGAGTTGCTTAAAAGCAAAAACAGTTGGATCTGGGGCCACCCACAGCAGGCAGCCTTCGAGAACATTAAGAGAGCGCTTACATCAGCACCTGTTCTCGCCTTCTATGACGTCAACAGACTCACAGCCGTATCTGCTGACGCCAGTAGCTACGGGCTTGGGGCTGTGCTGCTTCAGCTTCATGGCGCAGAATGGAAACCTGTTGCCTACTGCTCTAGACGCCTCACGGAGGCTGAAACACACTATGCACAAATCGAAAAGGAGTGTTTGGCGAGTGTTTGGGCCTGCGAGAAGTTTGATAAGTATCTATGTGGCTTAGATCGCTTCAGGCTTGAGACCAACCATAGACCTTTGGTGCCCCTGGTCAACAGCCGGGATCTTGACAATGTTCCATTGAGGTGTCAACGCCTCCTGATGTGGCTCATGAGGTACAAGCCGGAGGCCGTCTATGTCCCTGGCAAAACGCTTGTCATCGCCGATACGTTGTCACGGAGTCCACAGACTCGGGCTGAGGATGACACTAGCACTCACAGTGAAGTGGACTGCTACATAGCCACCGTGTTACAGGGCATCCCAGCGTCCCCAAGCCGAATGGAAAGCATTAAAGCAGCCACTGCAACTGATGTTGAACTACAGACTGTCATCACGTACATACACAGGGGTTGGCCTGCATATGGAGCTAGTGTGCCACTGAACATCAAAGCGTACATGAAAGTGAAGAACGAGCTATCAGAGGCTGAAGGCTTGGTCATACGAGGCTGCAGGATTGTCATTCCAAAGTCACAGAGAACAACCATTCTACACAAACTACATGAAGGGCACCAAGGCCTCACCAAGTGCAGGGATAGGGCTAATTCATCTGTGTAGTGGCCGGGGCTCTCCACTGAGCTAAAGAATGCAGTGCTGCAGTGCCACACCTGTCTGGCACAGAGGCCAACGCAGACAAGGGAGCCGCTCATCTCCACACCCTTGCCGGATCGTCCATGGCAAAGGATAGCCCTGGATCTCTGTGAACACAACCGGAATAATTACCTTGTTGTGTCGGACTACTACTCACGTTTTCTGGAAATACTGCACCTACCATCCACAACCAGTGGCCAGGTTGTTCAGAAACTGAAGTCGACCTTTGCTAGGTTTGGAATCCCTGACGAGGTGGTGAGTGACAATGGCCGTCAGTTCTCCAGCTCTGAGTTCCAGGCCTTCGCGAGGGAGATGGATTTCGCCCACATAACGTCTAGTCCCCACCACCCACAGGGAAATGGTCACGCGGAGAGGGCAGTACAGACTGCAAAGAAAATCCTCCGGCATGATGACCCACTAATAGCACTAATGTGCTATAGGTCTACTCCCTGTGCCACTACAGGCTTCAGCCCAGCGGAACTTATTATGGGGAGGAAGATCAAGACAACCCTGCCCACCTTGGAGAAGAATCTTCAACCTAAATGGCCCACCAAAAGAGAGGTTAAACGAAGGTACGCTAGTCAGAAGGCCAAGCAGGCGTTCTACTACGACCACCGCCATGGTACTAAGCCCCTACCTCCACTCCATCCAGGGGATGCTGTCCTAACTAAGCTGGTCCAAGAGAAGGCCTGGGCAACAGCGGCCATTGTCTCCAAGGAGAGCGTCACCCCAAGGTCCTACCTCATCGCCACACCCCAAGGTGCGGTACTGCGACGGAACCGCCGCCATCTCCGCCTCGAACCATCTTCATGGGCTACGACACGACCCCTTCCACCGCCCACTGTGGACACTGAGGAGCTGCCATCTCTGTGCGCTGGTGTCTCCACTCCAGAGACCCCACCTTTGGCCCCTAGTCTGACCCCAACGCTTGCACCCACTCACGCCGACGTACCGGATCAGGTACGCACGAGGTGCGGCCGGATACGCAAGCCAGTCAAGAGGCTGGATCTGTAGACACTGGGGTAATGGGAGGGAAAGAAGGACTGGGGAGTGGGAATGTTGTATTGTTGCTGTTTTGCACTTGTGTTTTGAGCTGTTACCTGGTTGAGTTAATTACCTTAAAGGTTTAACATGTTTAATAAGTGCTGTTTGTGGACACTGCCCTTCAGGCCGACAGTAAGCCAACTGTGCCCGGTCCTTAAGAGAACCGCCCAGAGGCTATTATAGTGTCACATGTTATCATTGTGTCGTTGCTGCTCTATTTGGGGTTTGTTATTGGAAATAACATGAAAAGGGGGGGAGATGTCATATACTGGGTTGCCTGTGTTGAGCGGGTGGGCGTTGCGGCTTTACGCCACCATGACATGCTTTGCGGCAGGGCTGTCTATGTGCAGTTCTACTCCTAACTGCCGCACCCGTAGTTGTGCTGTTATAACCCATGCTGGATATATATCCAATAAAGCAGCGTCATAAGAAAGCTACCGAGTGGTCATTCTACACCGTACACATCACCACCACCAAACCTGCAGCGACATCACAGAACACGCCACATACTCCCCTCGCCCGCTTCACCCCACCCTGCAAGCAGGCGAGGGAATCGGCCCGGACCATCGGCGCCCCATGCCCCAGCCCAGCGATGGGGAAGGTCCACTCTGGCGGTTGTCCGCACCTCCAGCGGAAGCCCCAGAGCTGGCCTGATAGCCACCCATATGGCAAGCAGCGGCGGCGCAGCAGGCGTGGAAGTGAGCTGGGGCTCACAGGCAGCTGGGCAGACGGCCAGCACGCAGGACCATGCAGCCAGCATGCCGAAGTGGACAGCATGCCGCCCTCAAGCGTGGCAGGACCCCCGCGCACCTCGCCATCCGTCTCTAGCTTGGCAGGTCCCGCTGGCGCGCCAGCCTCCGGCTCACCCCGAGCCGCGCGCTGTCCACCCTTACAGTGATCACATGGTTGCTGTAACAGTAGTCTACATTCAACGGTTGCAGCCCTCCTGCTGCCAGCTGTACACATCAACACCAAAAACAACAACAGCACAAGCAGCGCACAGGTAAGCCGGTGAATCATCATTGTAGATGCCATGAAGGTGAGTCCATCTCACCTGCAGCGGCATCGCAGACCGCGACCCGCCACAATAATGAAACATTTTTTTATTTAATTGTAAATAAATTATTTATCCTAATTATGTCCTGGGTTTTAACTAATTGATAATACCAAAGTAAACATCACAAAAAACACGTAAGGTCATGAAAATTAATAGCAATTTAGCAATTCAATGAGGCATCCACCTTATTTATTGAAAAGTATCGTATCGGTATTGGTATCGGCGGTACTGGCCCGTATTTACTTGGTATCGGATCGATACCCAAATATGCAGTATCGCACACCACTACTACAAACGTCACTGTTGTTTAGTTTCCTGTCTTCATTTATGTTGGAAGTGATAACAGAGCTGTACGTTTTAATTTTTCAGAAATCCCTCAATCAGAACATGGTATAGTTTATCTTAAAAAAAAATTTGGAGACTTCCCGCGTACCACTAGAGGGAGCCCATGTACCGCAGTTTGAGAACCACTGGTCTAGAACACACTACAGTTTGAAATTAAAGGTCAGTTTGAAGTTTGATTTCAACTTTTGAGGTCAGCAAAACCTAAACATATATCCTGTACTTAAACCATGAACAGATCATAGTGCCATGTTTTTCCAAAACTGACAACACACCCAGCACTAACATGTTAGGTGTTCAGTTTTTGTACACTTGTACACTCTCACACTGGTTGTTCAAAGGATTTAAACTATGACTTGTCAGTTTTTTTCTTTTTTAACTGCCCTAATGGTCCTGCCAAGATAATGAGAGTAGGAGGAATTGCATCTTCCTATCAACGTTCCCCGCTCCTGGTTTTCTATTCCTCCCTTTGAGAGTGTATGGATAAAAACATTATGAATAATAGTCTCTCTGAATCATTCTTTCGGTTGCTTGCTCTCTCCAATACACTTTGCTGCAGGTTCTTGCAGGGAGAATGATTCGTTTCAGTTTCTTTCTCCATTTGTCTTCACTGTGGGCTGGCAAAAGAAAAATGTTGTAAAGGAATGTTCTCAATTTTTCTCCTCTTGCTGTCTTCCATGCTTGTCCTTTATTTCTTTTTTTCATTCATACATGTCTCGAGGAATCCTTAAGAAGACAAATAGTATTTGTTTGTTTGGTCAAATTTCCATCCTCCACATTTTGTAAGGTCTTTGGTAAAAGTCATTACCATAAAGACTTGAAGATACCACCCGTGCATTTTTTGCTGCTTATCCAGGTTTGTGTCATGGTTCTTGAACACTGAAACCGCTTGAAGATGATACACTAAAATCCTAAAAGGCATCCCATAAAATTTCATATCTCAAATGTAATACAATCCACACTATTTTGCCTCATTAGCAAGTAGCCGATATATAATAATTCAGCCCTAAATCAACCTGCCAGAAGTTAGCCTACGTGTTTGGTTCCACTGGTCCTATAACCTTTTAAACTTCTATTTCAGTCCCCTCGTTTGCAGGGCTAGTGACTCACTTGAGTGCTTACTGTCTCAGTTTCTTTCCACAATAATAATGCACAAAAAAAATGAGGAAAAGGAATATTTTTTTCTGCATTCGGGGCACCTCTCTGTGCATGATATTGTGTTGGAACTGCAAAATCAAAAGCTGCGGTGTGCATACTCAGCTGCTGTATTTATGTGTGTGCTCCAGTTTTGACATATAAATACCATCCCAGAGAGTAGCCTGAGGATGAGAACTGAATCCAGGTTACTCATTCATATTGGAGGATTGTGAAATTGTGGGGAAGAAAAAAAAAAGAGCAGAGAGAGGAATGTGCTGAAAACAGGAAGAAGGTGAACAGGAGGAAAAGCAGTCAACAAGGTGGTTTAGAGGAAAAGAAGGCCAAGAAGAAAGAAAATTTGATATGGGGATACAGAATGAAAAATCAAAGGGAAGTGGAAAGCTGGAGAGAAATTTTTAGATGCAGAGATGAGGTTATGGAAAATTTTCAAGGAAGGAGCAGGACTAATGTGTGATAATGTGAGGAATCAGTTTTGCATTTATTCACAATGTCTAAAACACTTCCATTATGTTAAGTCTCCCCCCCCCCCCCTTGTTATAATTTGAACAGGATTCAGACGCATGATTCATACTTTATATTTGCTGACTGTCGGAGACAGATTGTCTTTTCATTAGAATTACATGGTTATGCATAATGGAGAATATGCAAATATCATGATGAAGTAAAAATTGCATTTTAATCTGGACAGGTGTTTGTACTAATGAAGCAGAAAGGGCAAAATAAGCTTTTTTGAAGTGTTTTTTTCATACAAGTGATGCATTCATTACATGTCTTTTATGCAAAACATTAAGAGTTCCTTTCACTGAAACTAAGAGGGCGAGTCCAACTCCTGAAAAACACTCCCTTACGATAATCCCCCCTCCACCAAACTCTGCACTTGTTACAATGTAATCAGACAAGTACCATAGTACCATTCCACTGGCAACTGCCAACCCAAACCCTTCCCCCCAAACCCCCCTAACCCTTCCATCAGATTGCCAGACTGAAAAGCGTGATTCGTCAAGCCAGAGATCACATCTCCACTGCTCCAGTGGCGGCTTGCATCCAACACGTTACATTGTGCTTGGGAAGCAGTCATAGAAATCCATTCCATGACGCTCCCTACACACTGTTATTGAGCTAATCTGAAGGCCACATGAAGTTTAGAGTTCTTTAGTGATTGACTCTGCAGTTGGCTACCTCTGCACATAATGCACCTCAGCATCCAGTGACTCCTCTCTGTGTAGTACCCAATTGCTTCTGCTTTGTTGTAATGCCACTAACAGTTGAATGCTGAATATTTTGCAATGAGAAAATTTCATGACTGAACTTGGTGCACAGGTGGGATCATATCACAGACCATGCTGGACCATACTGAGCATGCTTAGGTGTTGGCATTTATACACCTGTAGCCATGGAAATGACTGGAACACCTGAATTCAATGATTTCTATGGTGAGTGAATACATTTTTTATTTGAAGAGTCTACATGTTGTCTATGGATGGCAAAGTAATCCTATCCACAGTAACTATCTACTTAGACAGCATGTTTAAGTAGATGTTTCTAAGGTGTTTACACACACACACACACACACACACACACACACACACACACACACACACACACACACACACACACACACACACACATATATATGCACAGAGAGAGAGAGAGAGACAGCGAGAGAGAGAGAGAGAGAGAGAATTAAATATCAGTTGTTATCAAAGTTGCTGTAATGGTAGGTCTGTCTTGTAAATATTTTTCTCACCAGCTAATTACATTAAGCAATGTAATTACTAAATGTAGTTGCATTAGGTAATTACATTAATTAATGTAATGTTAATAACTAACCTTAATGTACTCAAATTACATTAAGTGATTACTAGTCTCTAATCTAATCTGGGCAGCACGGTGGCACGGTGGTTAGCACTGTTGCCGCACAGCAAGAAGGTCCTGAGTTCAATTCCAACATCAGGCCGGGGTCTTTCTGTGTGGAGTTTGCATGTTCTCCCCGTGTTTGCGTGGGTTCTCTCCGGGTACTCCAGCTTCCTCCCACCGTCCAAAGACATGCAACTTGTGGGGATAGGTTAATTGGAAAATCCAAATTGCCACTAGGTGTGAATGTGCGAGTGAATGATTGTTTGTCCCTGTGTGTTGGCCCTGCGACAGACTGGCGGCCTGTCCAGGGTGTACCCCGCCTCTCGCCCTATGACAGCTGGGATAGGCTCCAGCGCCCCCCGCGACCCTGAAAAGGATAAGCGGAAGCGAATGGATGGATGGATGGATAGTCTCTAATCTAATGGAATGCAGGGGTCAACAGAGCTCTGACTCTTTGTTAGCCTGGCTGCAGTGCTTAAAAGAGTGGTTTTTTATTTTACCACATCAATAACAAATTGTAAGGTGTGAGATGGCTTTTGAAGGCCTATATTAGGAAAAATATCATTATGTCACCAGTCTCCTAGTTGTAAATTAGCTGCACCAGGGTATCAAACTTCTCTGAAGTTGTCGCTGTCTTTTTCAGAGGAAAGGTATCAAGCATCATACACAGTGAGACTGCAGTACTGTTTATTAGGTAGCTGCTCTGCATTCTCCTGGCACACGGCATTGAAAAAAGTAACACATGAAGAATCCATCCATTTTCTTTTTCTTATTGGAGGGGCTAGAGCCTACACCAGCTATTCCAGGCAGGGTACACTTGAACAGATCACCTGGACAGGTCTTGGAGCACACACAGTCTCTCTGGGGTTGAAGCTGCAGGGAAGGTACAGAGAGACATGTAAGAAAAGAAGACTGCAACCCTGCTACATTTAACTTTGGTTGCTGAAGCCTTAATATCACATTTTAATGCAATGCTGGAGTTTTTTTTCTCCTTTGTAGGTGTGTTGTTGAATGGGGAAGACTGATTTGAAACGTGAACAGGTTGATGGCCTACAAATAGCATCTCTCTGTCCCTGCTTTAATTTCATTAATTTCATTTCATGCAATTTGTGCTTTATTGGGCTTCTGTCTTGTTGTAAGTTTATTTGTCCTGCAGTATTTTCATACTGATTCCTTCTTCTGGCACCTGTGTCTTTTAGCACATTTCCCTGTCTGCGTTTTTCATGTTAACGTGACATCTTGTTTTTGTGGGGTTTTTTTTCATGTTTTATTTTAAGGTTAGTTTCTTTCATCCCCTGTGTTTGTTGTACTTCCTGTCTGCATTCCCCTGATTACCCAATTGTTTTCACCTGTTCTTAATTAATTAAATCCACATTTTGTTCCACACCTACTTGTCTTCTGTAGTCAGTTCCAAAAGCTTTTATAGTCTTGTCTCCCATGTCTCAAGCTATCTGTTGATGTTCCCTGATGTGTGGCCCTGATTTCATTTTGTGTTCTTCTTGTTTGGTTTCTTTGTTTTATTTTGGAACAAATTATCCTTTTGATTTGATTCCACTGTTTCTGCATCATGCATTTAGTCCTCTCAACTCCGTACCAAGTGACAGTAGTTTACTGTACATTTACCTCTGCATGTACCAATTTAACCGCATTGCATAGCAGGTTGATTTTGGTAGCATCTTATCCAACCTTGTTCATCTTCTTTGGAGTGAAAGCTTTAGTGTGGCTAAAAGTGAGCCATAGCATCTATCCCCTCCTCAGCAGGCCATAAGTGCTATAGATTTGGATGTTGCCTGCATGTGCTTCTTCCGAATATAAAGTGCAGCTCCTTAGTAGCAGACAGACAGTTTTTAACAATCGCCCTAGTACAAAGTAAGGGTTAGAGTATAAATCTTCTTATCTGAAAAGTAACTAAATAACATTATCTGTTACAACAACAACAACAAAAAAACGGAGTACTCAAATGCATTAATTGGGTTTAATATAAAAACAAACAACAAAAACACACAAACTGTCACAATCAGCAGGGATGACTGTGTGTAGAGTGAAAAGTGGACCCAAATGCAGACGAAACAAAACGTGAAACGTGACTTGAATAACCAAAAACGAGCCGTTTATTGAGGCTGGCAAAATAACTGCAAATAAAAGGCAAAAGGCAAGACTAACAATAAACTAAACTGGGTGAGCTAAATTAAATAAAAACCTACAACAGAAACATGGACCTGACATGAGAAAACTTGACACAAACTCTTGGCCTGGAAACAAAGCAGACGATCTGACAATGACACACTGAAAACAGTGGACTTAAATACACAGGAGGTGATTAGGGAAAGTGGGAACACATGGGGGAACAGCTGACTGACATGAGCCTAATGACAGGACAGGGGAAGTGAAACTAAATACAATGAACAAAGAACACACAACTCCTTCAAAATAAAACAGGAAACACTGAAACTAGACATGACAACACAAGCTTAACAGACCTAACACGTGATGAACGATACAAGAACCCAAACACAGAAACAATAAATAATGACTGCCTTTAACCTCAACTAAAAGCTAAATAGGAATGACACATGAACTAATCACAAATCTAAAATGAGACAAATACAAAATGTACCCAGAGCGCTGGGTCAGAGACCCAGCCTGTGATACAAACTGTTAGAAATTTTTTTAGATTAGAATTTTGTAGTCTGTAAGGTTTGATGTCTTCACTATAACTAAATCTGCAACAACAACAGGACATTAGTAACTGGACAGCATATAGAATAAAGTGTACCATGCACATATGTTCCATCCATCCTCATCCGCTTTATCCGAAGTCGGGTCGCGGGGGCAGCAGCCTAAGCAGAGAAGCCCAGACCTCCCTCTCCCCAGCCACCTCCTCCAGCTCATCCGGGGGAACACCAAGGCGTTCCCAGGCCAGCCGAGAGATATAATCTCTCCAGCGTCCTGGGTCTGCCCCTGGGCCTCTCCCGGTGGGACATGCCCGAACACCTCACCCAGGAGGCGCCCAGGGGCATCCTTGTCAGATGCCCGAACCACCTCAACTGGCTCCTTTCGATGTGGAGGAGCAGCGGCTCTACTCTGAGCCCCTCCCGGATGGCCGAACTTCTCACCCTATCTCTAAGGGAGAGGCCAGCCACCCTTCGGAGGAAGCTCATTTCTGCCGCTTGTACCCGCGATCTCGTTCTTTCGGTCACTACCCACAGCTCGTGGCCATAGGTGAGGGTCGGGACGTAGATCGACCGGTAAATTGAGAGCTTCGCTTTTACACTCAGCTCCCTCTTCACCACGACGGACCGGTGCAGCGTCCGCATCACTGCAGCCGCAGCACCTATGTTAGACAACAAAAAGGAAAGTGGGAAAGAAACCATAAAAATGAAAAAAAAAAACATAAATAGTGAGATAGTAACAGACAAGAATACAAAATAATACATTCACTGCACAATCTCAAACACAGCAGGAATCATTTTATCCAGCATTCCTTATTTACCCTGCTGTCTAAACTGATTCCACAGCTCTGTTATTTGTCAACTATTTAACAGTCCTGATACTCAGCATGTGTTTGTGCGAAATAAAGATGGATTGAAATGTAAATTATATCAGTGGCTTATTCAGCCAAACTGTCTGATGACACATGGCTAATGACTTGTAAACTTCTTAGTTTTGATAGCTTAAGAGTATGCATGTGTACTGCGCCGCCATTTTATGCATGCAAGCGCGCACACACACACACGCACGTGCGCACGCGCACACACACACACACACACACACACATGCCCAAACATTAAAATTAAGCTTAACGTATCTATGAATCAAATATTTAAATAAATTACATTAATAAAGAAGTTATACAAAGTCATAAAAAGTGGTATCACTGCATACAGCTACAGAGATCAACAGCACACTGTTAATGATGACATTAACCTTGTCACTAAACCTGCCTTTCCATAATGCAGCATTGCTGGTAATGACCTGTTAATTACCCTTTTCTGTGTATGTGTCATAGATCTATCTAGCTCTTTCATCTGTCAGCTTTTTAAGTTTGAGGTACCGCAAGAGAATAATTCCATTGTCGAAAAAGTTGATTCTACTGTATTTTGCCTAAATGTTTTATTTTATAGAGAATTTAGAGACAAACTGAAGACATTATTCTTCACCGCCTACACCAAGCCCATTTACACATTTTACAAGATACAGAGTGATTAAAATTGAGTTTAGTAAAAGCATCAATCCATATAAGAGATTTCTTTTAATACTGAAAGTGGAGTTTGAATTTATTTTTAAATTTTATTATTATTATTATTTTTTTAAAAAAGGTTATTTTGCGGGACTTTTAAGGAATGAGCCCCTTAATAGGGGTTATCATCTAAATCAACCTTCCTTTTTTTTCCTTTCTCTTCCCCTCCTCCTGACAATCCTTGTCTTCACAGATCATTAAAGGAATGGATGGGCTGTGTCCTGATTCGAGATATTGAGAACCAAACCAAAATACCAGAGGCCCAGAAGGATGCAATCAAACAGATGAGTTTATTGAACACACGCGTGGGAAGAAGCACACAGCATCACATCTGCGGGGTTCTTCTCCCAAAATACACAGAGAAAGGTTTTTATAACGTCGGGGTTTGACGCCCCCTCTTGCGTTCTATAACATATTTTTGTATTTCTAAGAACATCATTTGCATCTTGTACAGACAATAATCAATTTTTAGAGCTAAAGTCAGACACAGAAGTTCCTCTTTCTAGCATCTTCTTTCCAAATATGGTGGTGATCTCAGACCCTGGAGATCCCCGTAGACTTGTCCTCCTGTTGACCCATCTCCTATCATCTGTTGCTAAGCAAACTCGAATGCAACAGGTTGCACAAGAAGCTGAATATGTTCGGGCCTTCACTCAAGCCTATTTCTAGATTATATGTACTATATGTGTTTTGTAAGTGTGTATGCAGTTTTAACCGCATGCAATGTGTGTATACAATTATTATGGCTGCTCCTGTAATAAAAGGTTAATGTGAGGCCAACGGGTTTTAATGAACATCTTAATGCAGTATCAGTGCTGTAGATTATATAACATAGACTGGGCTATGTATTTGACTTTCCAGTAGAATGATAGGTCGATTGACCAAACAATGTAATAATAGTGGAAGACTGGAGTTGGATTTCAAGTCCTAAATTGACTGAAAAAAGTCGCTTTCCAGATGCAGAACTTTCATGTCATCAGATTAATATCTATGTAGATAGTAAATTACAGACGATAAGTTTCAGTAAAAGGACTAGACGTTACAATCCCTGATAATGCATTGCTTTAAATGGAGAAAATCTTGAGGGATGGCTGTTATGAGGAAAGGCAGCCCACAAACTTTACCAGCAGCACGCATCGTTGTGTGCCTCAACTTTCGGTCTTTTACCCAAGCTAATCTGCCATTATTTCTTCCTTGATTAGGTTTAGGAATTAGAGATCTGATCTCATATTAAAATTTGGGACACATCGTCAGTAGTGGACCTTGGATTCATTGGGTGTTTTGGCCATTATCACTAGACACCCTCATCCAAGGAGGCCCTGCCAGGGTTGATCAGGCCAAGGAGTGTGTCACTGGTTTATGGTAAATTGTTATTTCCCTTCTTTTTTCTTCTGTTTAGTTTTCTACAGTTTATTTTCTTCTATCTATTCACTGCAACTGAGAAATAATATTTAACTCTTTAACATTTATGGAGCCTCACTTCTTCAAAGGGATAGAAAAGATGATAGAGAGAAGTAAGACAAAAGGGACAAGATAGGAGAGAGCAGAGAAGGGGGGCGCCCGATCTGGCTTCCTACACCTCCCCACCGGATCGGGCTGTATGCTCTACCTCCCCACTACCTCCCAGAAAAGGGAAGAAGAGCAGAGGGGAGAAGAGCTGAACATTTTTCTTTTCTTTTCTTTCATTCCTCCTTTTGGTTTCACTACCATGAGGTTAACTGCACAGTCCCCAGGAGGCCCTGAGACAGCTGTATCAGTCAACCAGCAAAATTTCTAATGTTATGTTTTACCATTTTGACGCCCCCTGCTGAGGCAGGCCCACAGCGGGTTGATCAATCCTGGGCGTGTGTCTCGCGGTTAGCTGACTGCCTTAGCTGCCCAAGTGATGTCAGCCCTTTTTAGCCATAGCCAGTGACTGGTCCTCTCAGCAGTGTTACCTAATTCTCTTATAGCCTGCCGTTGTGCCCGTCCTCTGATCCCAATCTCTCTAATCAGTTTTACTGTTGTACTGGCAACAAAGCCCCTGCACCCCACTTCCACCAGGCGCACCTTGATCTTCCAGCCTCTGTCCTCTGCCTCAGCTGCCAAATTGGCATACCGCAGCTTCTTACGCTCAAATGCTTCCTCCATTGCTTCCTCCCATGGTACCGTCAGCTCAATGACATACGCAAGTTTTTGGGAGTTAGACCAAAGGACGAGGTCTGGTCGCAGAGTAGTTGTTACGATCTCTGTGGGGAAAATTTGCCCTTGATTCAAGTCCACTTGCATCTGCCAATCCCTGGCAACCTTCAGTGGGCCCAGGTCCTAGGTTGAGGGGCTTGTCCTTGGCTTGGGCCCAATATTGGGTGTGGCTGGCTAAATTCTAGACTGGGAACTGCTACCGGCTGGAACTGACTGAGTTCCAATCTGGAGACTATGCGAGGGTCTGTACAACAATGACCTTCAATCGGGGTGCTGATACCCCGAGGACTCAGGGGATTCTCCTGCCTCTGGGCTTCAATTGACTGATTTGACGTACGTCTTAAAAAGTCATTATATAAGACATTATATAAGGAAAATATGATTCTTCAGGCTATGCCAACCTCTTCCACTGCTCCGTGGTCTAGTTCTAATACTCACAGGCCCATTGTTGGTGCTTTTGGCGGTAGATAGGGGTCAGCATGGGCACCCTGACGATGACTATGCAGATAATCAGTATTATTCACATCACCTGGAATTATGCCTGATCAGTACCCCCTCCCTTAAACCTCCCTTAATTCTGTGTCTGCCCCCAATTAGTGCAGTTCCAATTCTTTTTGCAAAGCGAGCTAGGGCGTTGGTTTGGCTCAGTGGGATGAGCAGGTGAACATATGCCATATGGCCGGTGTACTGCCTGTCTTTCTCTCTCCCTCCACTTTTCTGTCTCTACACTGTCACTCTTGAAAAAAGGCCCCCCAAAAAGCAAGATATAGTGTCAATACCCCATCTATTTACAACGCACCAATATACTTCGACATTTGCCTAACGTGTGTATGCACTGTAGTATAGTACTAACAACGCAGGACACACCCCATCCAGTAGCGCAGTATGAAAGCTTTTGACATGTGGGTTCAAAACATGTTGGCTTCAAGCTGGGCATTTACATGACCTCACATATCCATTGTAACGCACACACATCCACACACACAATAAAAAGTTATTTTCTGTCTGACACAGCATGTTCTATTTACACAGATGCATGTATTCCCACACAGAGCTTTCATATAAAACATAAACACACAATTACTGACAGGCCTCCTGTTGTTGCTTAAATTTGTTATGTTTCCTCTCTGAACTGCAGGTCTAGAATGAACACACAAGCACACAGCAGTAGAGACAGCTTTTCATATTTGTCAGCAGTTAATACTTTGTAATTAGCTCAAGCAAAAACTGAGTTTAATTGTGTTATAATATAATAGAATGATGTTTGTGCTAGGTTTTTCATTTTGGGCATAGAGTGTGATCTCACATAAAACTGAAGCTGATATCAAGTACCCAAACATTATTGAGATATTTTAAAATGAAGTTTTTTAGTATTGTTTACATGGACAGAATCACTGAGTCACAGGTCAAACAATGATAGGTAAAGTTTATTAGGTTTGAAGCTTAATAGTTTTAAACAAGATAAGATGTATATATATCAGGAAGATGGCCACAACCGATCATGTGCTCAGCGAATAGCTCAGGCACCAGAAACCTGAGAAGGAAGAGGAGTAAGGATGGGAACCATCAGAGCCAGGAGCCAAATTCTACTAGTGGCTGAGGCTGGACAAAGCTGGATTGCAAGACAGCACAGAGACACTAATCGTGGCAGCACAGGAATAAGCTCGATTGTTACTGTAGACTGCACTGCATAGCAATAAGCTTATGGTCTTTTCCCTAGGAGTAACTACAACTAACAAATAACAGTAAGTACATTTGTAATGTTTTACAACTGTAATTACAATTAAAATCGTAAAATATATTAAAAACATGTTTGTTCTTGCAACATGCCTCAACAGTCTCGCTATGGATGAACACCTACCTCAGTTTCTTTGAAACAGCATGTGCTATAAAACTTCAAGGTAAATGACTGACTCAGCCTTGTGACCATGTCTGAAGGGAAATGTGTGTATCTCCATTAGTGTATATGTGTGTACCTTTTTGATGGACCTGAATGTAGTATGGCAGGTGTTCCTGCCAGAGGTGCTGGAAAAGAAGGGCAGATCAGAACAGCTTTCACAGAAACACCCTGAAACCTGCTTGGATATTGCAAGGCTTTGTAAGGTTTCGGGCACTTGTGTGTCTGTTGTGTCTGTTGTGTCATTCATGTGCATTATCTATGCTTAGGTGTGACAAGGACAAATTCTCTTTTTCACATTCTTTCAGAGAATCTTAATTCTATTTAGACAAGAGAATAACAAAAGTTTTTTTTTCTATAAATACAATTTTGCTTCCCATCAGCTTTGTTTTTAAACATATAGTTAATGCAAATAATATTCGTATTTAATTTGTAGGCGTGCATAATATCTACTAAAGATCCTCTGTCAGATTGTTTAAGGTTTTAAAATATTTAAGAAGTTTTAAATATAATTTCCCTTTGTTTTTCAGAAAGTGATTCCATGTGAATCCCACTCTTTTAGTCTGATTGGTTTGCATTTTTTTTTTTTTTTCAGGTAAAGACTGCTGTGTTAGTTCATTTCTAAAGAATTGGAGTACATACACAACACTATTACTGTTCCAATACTATACATTCTACTGTGTATTCACCCACTGATCAAAACACATGCCTGCTGCCACATTATCTTAGTTCCCTTTTCTAATCCTTCAAAACCTTGTCAGTTCTGGGCACTGAACCCAAATGTGATATTGTATGACCCTTTAATAACCTCAAAGTGTGATGTAGGTGTACCAAAAGGAATTATGTTACACCAAATATGAATGAGTAGGAGGTTAATTGTATATATCCTCTTCTGTGTGTCACAGTGTTAGGAATGACAGAGTTAGAGAATGAAACACACAAGGAGGTCCAGATTATGCTGGCTCCTTTAAGAGTGTACTGAAAAGAAAATGCATCTAGCATTAAATATGTAAAGCAAAGGAGCTGAGCTGAAATCTTTCAAGAGCTTTAGGGAGCTTGTAGACAGCCACCTATTTAAATTAGAAGAGGAAATGTACTTAGCACAAAAAAGTAGGAAAGATAAGGAAATTTATGTTTGGTCAATTATCTATTTGTTGTAACGATGCATCTTGGCAATAAATCTTATACTGTGGGAGAGACTGTTTATTTCTTCTTAAGTGGTGCCACATTTGTAATGAAAATGTATTCGTTGGTTGAGTAGCAAAGTTGAGCATGTAGGTTGCACTAATCTTCTCTGCCAAGGCCAAACAGCTTCTGCTGTTGACTCTTATTTTCAGCTTCTGCAGCTGATTACCAGCACCTGCACTGACATGGACAGACAATCTGGAACAGACTGGACACAGCCAATCTCAGTCTCATAGGGCTGAAAGGATGCCCATCATATCTGCCCTTCACTGGCAGGCCCACTTGCACTGGTGTTGGCAACATGTGCACTGGAACTTGAACATGTGGAGGAATGTTATGTGTTATATTTGTGTACTGAAAAGCCATGCGACAGGCAGGATTAGGACCCAGAATTCAGGACTTGGGAAGCAAAGCTGACCTTAAAATGAAGCTTTTGTCGCCGGCAACTTACAGGGTTAAGGAAAATAAACATTCCATACCTCACCAGCGGGGGTGAGAGGGAGATTTTTTTTAGCAAGCTGTATGCCAGGAGTGAGCGAGACATTGACTCACTGATCCACCAGGATCTATATTGAGGACACTGAGACACTGTCATTCGGACTAGATATGTGTGGTCAAAGATTTAAGCCATCAATACATATGCTCAACCGGCTGAAATAATAAGCCGTTTGTTGTAAAACAAAACTTGTTTCTAGTGCTTGTGTAATGTGTGTCTGGTGGAGTGACCACTGGAGATTATAGATGTTAATTAAATAAATAGTCCACTAACACCATTATACCACTGCTCTCTGACAAAAAAGTTAATGCATTAATAATGCATGATGTTCGATAATGTATCAATAAGGCCAAACAGGCTCTTGCAGTTCACACATGTGACTGTGTTTGTTGTGCTGCCCATCTGCTGTTCCATTTGAAATTCTGCTTGTTCTGAACCAAAGTCTTTCCATTGTCATGCAGACTGGTGTCACAATACACAAATGCATTGATTTAGTCCAGGGACACACATGCTACCACATTTGCCATTCATTTTGATACAAATTCACTCACTTTGTCACTATTTTGAGCTCATCTCATCTCAGAACACAGAGAGACAGAAGTAAATGTTTTTACAGAACTTACACGACACACACGGTGATTGTGTTCACGAGTATTGTGTTTTATTGACAGTTCTCCATTCAAGAGAAACAGTCCGTTCCAGTCCAGCTCTCTCTCTGCCCGCTCGACTCTGCCTTCACTATATAAAGAAACGGAAAGAGACATCGTCATCAGTCAATCGCAACCACCTGTGGCTCACCTGCCTCCCGGTACCGCCCCATTGAGCTCAGTGCACCACTCCTCCCCTGCAGCTGAGCCAGGGACCACACCTCCACCACATTTACCTTTACATGTGTCCCCAAGTTCAATATAACAACAACAAACACAATGGAAGCCCATTTTACAGAAGCCACTTCAGCTGCAGCCCAGAGGCCCATGTACAAAGGCCAAGCCTGACACACAACCCATTTAAAATTTATTTTGTAGAATTAAAGTATTAGAGTGAGACTTTTTGAGAAGAGCATGTGTACTTTTAAACAACCTTAATGATAATACTTTGTATTAATCAAGAAAAGAAAAAAAAGCAAAAGCAAAGCACCGTCCTTAATCACATATTACGATGTCACCATATTGCTTGGTAACCACCTAATAACAGGCTAAAATCACCAAGTGGTGTATTTACACACCTATAACACCTTAGAAAAATCATTGTAACATTTTATTTTATGACAGTAACATTTAATTTATAGTCACAAAATTTCCAAATATTATTTGAATTAATATGCTAAATGCTAAATAAAACTGGCTTTCAACATTTATGTAACAATATCTTGTAATTCACCATATAAGAGGGCTTTCTCAGGTCTAAAAATACTCCTCCTACTACTTTAATATGATCTAGATATCCCTTAATAATTTCTGTAAGATAATATGTTGCCATTTATGTTTAGTGATATAAATAACCTAAACATTGCTTATTAAGCCAAATTGTTTTGGCATAATAAGCCTCTGTCTTTTCACTTTTAGACAAATGGACTGACCATGAGCTCTTAAATAACATTACAAAATACAGGAAGGACTGAAGTCAGTCAGTAAATACAAATTTGGTGAAACTGTGTAAATATATGTCGATTACAACACCTATTTATCAAAAACAAACAGTGCTGTGGTCTGCACAACCAAAAATTTGGTGTTGGGGTTTCTTTTAGCAAAATGGGAAAAGTGAATAACCAGTGCATGATAATTATGTAGTGCTGTTAGGTAGTTAAGTACTACCTAGAATGCTTTTGTTCTCCAGTGACTATATATGGATGTATATGAAAAATTGTATTGGTCGAGTGACTCAGCCATTATAATATACAAACACAGCATTTCTTTAATTTCCTTCTTCTGTCATCATCCACCCATTTTCCAACCCAGTATCACAGCAAAGCATGTATTCCACTATTCCACTGTGTGCATTTAAGTTCATTACCAGCAGGGGGAGATAATATATTTAAAGCTACGAAGTCGGCAGTGAATAAAAAATGTATGAAGTATATGCCAGGGTCCTTAATTTTCGGAATCTATTAAGCTAGGTGGCTAATATGTATATACATGTAAATGTGTCCATAATGTCTGTTTAAATGCTTTTCTGTGATTATTTTCCTGCTGGCTTAAAATAAAATGTCTCCCTCTCCTGTAACTGCAACTTCTGCATGGTTGGAGCGCCGTGTCTAATACACGCTTTGCTGTGATATCGGGTTGCCTCCTCAGCTACTATAAACTCTCTTCAGTTATGTAATCAATTACCCCATTATATATTGTTTAAACTACCCTGCTTCCCTTTATTGCTTGCCACATTGTCTGTTTTGTTTTCTCGGTTTTCCCTTGTTTCCTCATTACATTCCTCCTCTGTGGCTTTTTGCCTGTTTTGAGATTTTTGCCTCCAGCTTCATTTCATTTCTTTCTTTTTTTTCCACAAAGACAGACTTCCAGTAAATAACCTCTCATCTTATGCTATAGTTTAGGGATTTGAATTTTTTACTGTCTGTATCCCATGTTCTTCCACGTAAACCCCTGTACATGTTGGTAGAGATGCTGTTACTTATATCTCTGTAGATTGTAGTAATTGTTTGCCTTTATCCACACACACACACACACACACACACACACACACACACACACACACACACACACACACACACACACACACACACACACACACACACACACAGACATGCACGTAAACTTTCACCAATAACACCTGTTAGAGCAGTTTAAGCTTTCCATCTGTGCCTTTTTCCTTCTTTTCCTCTTGTGCCTGAGTCTTGCAGTGTAGACATCATCCAGGCAGTCTGGAGGCTGCAAAGGTTGGTGCCCACCTGGCTCGGTGCCTTGTGACTATTTAATACATACATTGTCTGACAGAACCTTGGCTGGCAATGTGCATGTGTTTTTATGTCCATGCCAGCCTGAAAGCCTAACAGGCAGGTTGGAGAAAGACCTCTGACAGTGACTGGACACTTCTCATCAATTTGTACAATACACACACACTCATATGGCCTTGTGGGTTTCATGTTTTTGTTCGAGATTATGTATCTGAATTTCAGGAGCGGGACCACGCCTCCAAACACGCTCCTTCCGGTTGTCATAGGTTCCCCCCAGTTCTGCAAACTGTTCATTCTCGTTTACATGCCCCACCCTCCCTGCCTCCTTGTTCTCAGTTCTTTAACTTCTTCACTCCTATTTAGTACATGGGGATCTGCCAGGCCCGGGAGCCGTCACCAGTCCCCTTCGAGGCCTTCCCCAAACCGCAGCTCAATTCATGTCCAAACATTCACCTTTACCTACTAAAACGCTGTCAAACCTAAAATGAGGACGTGGACCCAGCTAGTGAATTACTCCTGCAAACACTTGTAAATTGTGCCAAATGCTTATTTTCCCACAAAGTCTAAGCTTATGTGGGTATTTGCGTGGTAGAAAGACAAATTTATGTCTATTATATTTGTGAGGCCTATGACCAGTGTACATGTGTGCTGATGCACATCCATTAACAATGGTGGATACAGGGCATAAAGCTGTGTTTCTGTTGAGAACTCAGCAAAAATAATTAATTACCATTTAGGGTCTGAGGGCCCAGAAATTTCTAATTAAAAAAACAAACATAGAATAATCACACTTTACAATATCTAGTTTAATGGAAACTGTCATTTTACAAGCCCATTAACAATACAATGAATACCATCTAATTTTCTACTTGAGTCTTTTTTTAATTTTCCCTTTCCAACTTGCTTTTATCTCTCAGCCCCTTTCAGCCGAAGGCTACAACAGTATGTAAGCAACCCTGATTGAATAACCAAAGGGTGGAAACTTTTACAAAATGCTATTTTTCATGTAAATTTGTTGTGTGTATGACTGAACATTAATGACCTATATCTGTAGACTCAACATGTTTGTCACTCAAACCCTGTGATGAGTCAAGAAACAAGTAAAAAAAAAGTTTATAGTTGGTTAATTTCCTTAGAGTCTTGAATATAATAGCAAATAGATTCCAATGACAAACTCTTCTGTTTCATTGTTCAGCAACATGTTTAAATCCTAAAGCAATAATGGACAGTGGTGCTTGTCTGTATATCTGTGTGTTTTAACAGTGGTTGTCGTTATGCTTACCAGCTATAATGTGTATGCTCAGTATCTTATTTTAGCATGTTTAGAGGTACATACTTGCAATTTACTGATATGTTTTCATAAGGACAAAGTGCAGTTTTGGCCTGAAAGTTAGAGTATTTCTAAAGTGACAGTGCATCCTTAGAAGGGCACTGAAGCTCACATATATTCCATCTGATATAAACTAATATTGAATGTTTAACAAAGCATGGGAGTTCTATTTATGGTTATGATAGCATCACAAAAAATATATGGAGTTTAAACCAGGATCCAACAATAGGTTGTCCCATTCTTCATCCTGGAGTGTGCTTACATGCAAAACAAGAGAGAGACAGAACAGGAAGACAAAGAAAGTAGCTATCAGTGATAACAATTGCAATGTGACACTCATAAGGAACTGGGGTGGGCATGGATTGCAAAGCAGATTGCAAATGTGGAGCAATTTCAGTCAATCTGAACAAATTAAAGTGCATATCCTATGTTACATTTGCCATATGTTGGCAGTGATACCAGCTCAGGATTTCAGGATTAGAGACTGACGTCAATTTTTGCTCGGAAAACATGGAAATAGGTAAATTCCAAAAATTGGAATTATAATAACCTTGAATGTCTGTATTTAGTATGACTGCCTTTATTCGTCAACAGCCTGAACTCTCTTAGGGAAGCTTTCTTCTTTCAATTTATTTAAGTAATCTTTGAGAATAGTTCTTCAAGCTTTTGAAGAACATTTAAAAGGTCTTCTTTGGACACTGGCTGCTGTTTATTCCATTATCTGTCAAGATAACTATTCAATGATGTTGAGACTATGACTAATAGTGTTCCATTTTATGTTTTTCTATCCAGATATACACTGGAAGTTTGTATAATCTGACTGTACTTTTCTGTTTTCATTAATTAGTTCATCAATTTAGACATGATCCCCAACACTGGTAAAACTAGCCCCCAACCATGACAGAGTCTGCACTGTGTTTTAGAGATGGTACTGATAATGAAAAGATAGAATTTACGGGGAGGTGGAGCTTGAGCATGTGCGATAGGACCCGAAAGATGGTGAACTATGCCTGGGCAGGGCGAAGCCAGAGGAAACTCTGGTGGAGGCCCGTAGCGGTCCTGACGTGCAAATCGGTCGTCCGACCTGGATACCCAGGTCTTTCGCCCCTATACCCAGGTCGGACGACCGATTTGCACATCAGGACTTTCGCCCCTGGGTATAGGGGCGAAAGACCGATTAGTCTTTCGCCCTATACCCTATACCCAGGCGATTGTTGCTCAAGAGTTGGGAGTTCGCCTTGTAATCGGAAGGTTGCCGGTTCGAGCCCCGGCTTGGACAGTCTCGGTCGTTGTGTCCTTGGGCAAGACACTTCACCCGTTGCCTACTGGTGGTGGTCAGAGGGCCCGGTGGCGCCAGTGTCCCGCAGCCTCGCCTCTGTCAGTGCGCCCCAGGGTGGCTGTGGCTACAATGTAGCTTGCCATCACCAGTGTGTGAATGGGTGGATGACTGGTTGTGTAAAGCGCTTTGGGGTCCTTAGGGACTAGTAAAAGCGCTATACAAATACAGGCCAATTACCATTTTACTTTTCTTTTGCTAAATTGCTTTACTCAAATATCCTGCATTTAAAAGTTCTTTGTGGAGATTCCCCTTTTAACCCTTTATAAAACCATGTGCATTATTATAAGATCATAGGTTACTCACAGGTTACTCTCAAAAAGTAACAGATCCTTGTAGCCTAGACAGACAGATTCAGACAGGAATACAAACTTAAAACCTAAATTATGAGCATGCTTTGAAATGTTTTCCAGAGAAAACATCATGCAACCTGGGACACTGCCCCTCAAAAGAACATATATAATCAACTTGTCAATATAAACATAAACATACAGAAAATGCAAATATCAACATACTTGAATTTTACAGCAACACACAAACACAGGCACACACATTGTGAGTGGTAGGGTGCCTCATTATTCCTGGTTATTAAAGTGTAAAAGATTTTCATTAGTGCTGACAAGCCAGCTGGCTGAGGACATAGCTGACTGACAAGAGGTCAGACAGGAAGAGGAGAATGGATGATACAGGGAGAAGGGGAGTAGAGGGAGAAGAACAAACACAAAGAGGTACGTTTGTTTATGAAGTACTTATAGAAGAACAAACATAGTATGTAAATCAGGGGACAATGAGTATAAAAGCAAGAAATTAGGAGAAAAAAACTTGGAAAAAAGTACTATGTTGTTAAGCAGACAAGGTGGAGAGGGGGTGGGGTGGCTGAACTATGAAGACATTTAATTTAAAAAGAGAGAGAATGAGGAGAAAGAGATTGTATTGAAAGGCATGTAATTTTGAAAAGGATGGGGATGCAGAGAAGGATACATCCATAAAAACTCATGAGATAGAGTGAATGATGAAAAGAGAGAGAAAAGGTGATAAAAGTGAGACAGAACAGAAAAAAATTCAAGCTTGCTTAAACTATAATTTACCGAAGAGTCTTTTAAAGTCTTTCAATAAGCCAGAATCCAAAAGTCATCACAAATTGAACACCATAGAAGTCTTGAACCATAATTTTGGCCATGTGCTAAGACCTGAAAGATTCAGTCAAACCACTTTTTGACTTTTTAAAAACCAATCTTTTTTTTAAAAAACAATAAGACATTAACAATATGAAATGACCCACTGCACTAAGTGAGAGACAAGGTATAAAACATTACATTAACACACAGAATGAATGAATGGTTGGACTGACTGATGACAGCACAGTATGTGTTTTTAAAACTCATTATTATATTGAGAATGAATAAAAAAAAATTTAAACCTTTTCTGTTATTGTCATTTTTCTCCATTTGTGGTACTTGGATATAGTGTGATGACAGCTCAATACAGACCGTGAGCTGCTCTTCATTTCTTCTTATTTAGTTAAATAATTTAAATAATTTCTATTCCCATTTCTTTTATCTAACAATCATTATCCAAAAAAGTGACATGGCAGTGCCTTATCACATTCTATTCAGTATTTTCAATACTTTCCATGCTGCACCACACAATGAATGTAATGAATTTAATGAGTTTATAAGAAATATATCAGTCCCAAAGTATTCAGAGATTACATTAATTATAATGGATGTAATTTACCTTGCAACAAATAAGTCACGCCTTGTCTAAAATTAATATTGACTCTGAGTTTTTCTTTCTGGTCGTCTAACATTAATGTATTAAGTATAGTACATTTAAAAATGAAATGAACAAAATGCGTCTTTGTTACTGGCATTCAGGGTTGACACTTTTCAGCTTGCCAAGACACACTAAGAGACAGTGTGTGTATACACATGTGTATCATTGGGTATGACAGTATGTCCTTCCAGATCCAGACAGAACAGTCAAACTAAAGTCACCTCCTCATCAGCTTTCAGACAGCCTTGTGCGTGTGTATGTGTGTGTGTTTGCTTGAACATTTGTAATAGGTTTTGTGTAAGTTTATGTGAGTATGCGTTTCCCGCATCATATACTGAATGACATTATGTGCACTGCAGTGCACAAGCTCACACATCTGAGGTTGCAGTGGGAGTTGCAAAAAGCTGCAATCAATGTTAAAGTGGAAAACATAATCAAGAAAAGGGAAAATTAAAGCAAATATTATAAACCCAGTTTGCAGCTGCTGTGGCATCCACACAAATATTGACTTGCAGAAATCTTTTCTGGGACTTTGAATCCAGGCAGAAGAGGGCATACCGTAATGTAAATTTAACCACGCAAGTTCTCAAGGGATTTGTCTCTCTCTCGTCTCCAATACAGTTTTTGGCCTAAGCTTGTTTCTCTGTTTTGATCTGTGGAATTACTTTATCTATATTTAACGGCCAGTGTTTCTCTGCTATGTTCTGGGTGCTCCAGCTTCCTCCTACAGTTCAAAGACATTTAGGTTAGGTTAACTGGTGTGAATATGAGTCTGAATGGTTATGCATGTTAGTTCTGTGAAAGACTGGTGACATATCCAGGGTGTGGGCTGTGTCTTGTCCCATGACAGCTGGGCTCCCACCATGACCATGTGTTATGTCTGATAAATTTTGTTGGTTTTCTGGTTAGTTTGCTTTTCACAGTTTTTATAATGGTCTAGTTTTAATTACTATTGTTAGACTAAGTTTTATTATTGTTTGTTTCTGTGATTATGCTAACATTCCGAGTTCTGTTTTCTGTTGAATTATAATTATGGGTTAGTTTTGGAGTTTGATTAAACCCAACATTGAAAGTCCACAATCCAGTGAGCTCCTTGTAGTGCTCTTAGTGCCAGTTCCAAACCCTGATAAATGGGGAGGGTTGCATCAGGGAGGGCATATTGCATTGAAAATTTTCCTAATCAAACATGCAGATAACCAGTAAGATTTCTCTAATAACTGGGTGAGGGCTCAGGTTAACATCAACATTGTCCAACAGGGTGGTAGTGGAAACTGTGCTACTGTTAGCCAAAGACAAAGGAAGAGGAGAGGGGGAAGTCGTGTTTAGAGACAGAAACAGAGAAGCAAAAGTAGGAGTGTGGAGGTGAGAGTATGGACTTATAGTGTAGGAACTATGACTGGTAAATTAAGAAAGATGACTGAAATGATGGAGAGAAGGAAAGTAGAAGACGAGGTGGAAGAGAAGCAAGTCTGGAGCTGGAAATTGAATGGGGTGATGTTTAATGTTGTCACTGCTTATACACCAGAAGTTGGATGTCAGAAGAGAAAGATGAATTATGGAGTAAGTTGGATGAAGAAGAGAATGGTGGAAGTTACAGAACTTAGAAGGCTAGGGCAGGGAAGGTAGGGAAGTTACTAGATGACTGAGAAAGTACAACTGAAGAAGTGAAGGAAACTATCAAGAAGGTATTTGGTGAATCCTTTGGAAAGAGGAATGAAGGCTAGGTCACTTGGTGGTGGAATGAGCAAGTACAGAAAAGTATTTAAAGGAAGATGGTGACAAAGAAAAATGCAATAGCAAGGGAGATGAAGACAGTAGACAGGACTACTGGAAAGTTAGGAAGGAACAGGAAGGAAGGAAAGTTACAAAGGAAGAGGAAAGAAAAGGGTTATGACGAGTTGTATTTGAGGCACTAAGGACTGACAAAAAGACTTGCTTTAATTGGCTAGACAGAGAGGTCAAGCTTGAAAGGCTGTGCAGCAGGTTATGGTGATTGTGGAGAAAGCGAACTATTAATAGAGAAAAATATAAACACAAGTGAAAACAACATGTTGAGAAGGTGGAAGCAGTACTTTGAAGAGCAGGTGAATAACAAAAATATGAGAGATCAGAATCAGAATACTTTATAATTACACATACTAGAACCCCCCCCCCCCACACACACACACACACACACACAGGTCCTTCACTTGTGCTCATCTATTATATAAAACAAATATCTCTCATTGAGCAGTGTAGAGGTATGGGGTAGAGACACTGAGACTGAACACTCTAATTAGCACAGTGAATGGTAAGCTTGTTTTTGGAAGAAGAAGGCAGTGGAACACTGAGAGTTTTGACATATTCAGCTGGGGGACAAAACAAAGACAGAAAAATTACTTGGAAGAAAAAAAAACGCAAGGAGAAACCAAAGTTCAGTTTATAATCTTTGGATGTTTTTCAATAATTGCTTCCAATATATTACAGACATTAGAGCATGGAATAGGCATTGAAGGTACTATGCTGCAGTGGTTTAAATCATATCTATCTACATGACAACAATTTATTATTACTGTGTGAATGTGGAGTATTCCTCATATTCTAATGTTAATTATGGAGTTCCACAGGGTTCTGTGCTAGAACTTATTCTGTTTACATTATATTTCCCTTTCCAACCAGACTGGATTCGGGAGATAGACACCCACTCTACTTTTAATATTATACATGGAGCTTCTTCACTCGTCTTTTTTCACTCACTATGTTATCATACACTACTAGGGGTGCAACGGATCACGGTTTATCCGAAATCCGAACCGATCCCACTCCACGGTTCGGTACGCACGTGATCCGAAGATTCGAAAAAGAAAAAAAAGTATGTGTATGGTGCGCGTCGTCAGTCTGTCAAGCGGTAGCGCTAGCGGTCCAAGCAGCGGAGCAGAGGAGTTTGCGGCATTTAAGCAGCCCTTTGCCTCCCAGTCCGACCGGGCTAAAGCTAAAAGCTAATGGGGTGTTTAGCTGCAGACGGGAGGCCGTCGTCTGTTGTGCAAAACAAGGTTTAAACTGTGATGAACGTGCTTGAGCCACGCTATGATATCTCGTTGCGCGTCCACTTCAGTGACAAGATCGTTCCAAGCATGTATGAGCAGGAGAAGTTTAAAGTTATGGCTGAACTGTCCCAGGCATCTTCTGTTGCTCCAACTACAAATGGGTGGAGCTCCAGGGCAACGGAAAGCCACGTGACCGTGACCGCCCGTTATATCACAGCGGAGAGGTAGATACAAAGCCCTGCACTGCCCTATAGATTACATTAGATTAGATGAAACTTTATTTATTTCTCGGGTGGGTTCCTCCGGGAAATTCAGTTTCCAGTAGCACAGCACCCACAGAAGTTGCAGAATGTGAGCAGAAATATACAATGTTTACACATATATAAATACAGAGTATACAAAAGGGATAAATAGAATAAATAGGAATAAGGATACAAGGGAACGGCACATTTCAAGTATTGTGAGTCTATTGCACCGTTGGATATTAACAAAAACTATTGCACAGTGAAAAGGCACTACAGCTTACTTGTTCCCCCCTCCTCTGTCCCCGTTTCCCCTCCAGCGAGTAGTTAAACAGTTTGATGGCATGTGGGACAAAGGACTTTTTAAGTCTGCTGGTCCTTGACTTTGGGAGAAGCAACCTGTCACTGAACAGACTCCTCTGGTTGTTTATGGCCATGTGCAGATGATGCAGAGGCTGCCCAGCATGGTCCATAATGTCCATATTGCACCTTAATTTGTTTTTATATAGGTGCGTGGAATGAGTCTTCAGTTGAATGTTTTTAATAGGCAAAAATACTTAAATAAGTAAACGGCAAGTAGTAGAATTTTTGTCTTTTTTTTTCTATTTTTGCTGATCCGAAAATTGATCCGATCCGTGACTTTAAAACCGTGATCCGATCCGAACCGTGAGATTTTTGATCCGTTGCACCCCTATACACTACTCTGCATTTAGTCATTTGTTATTTTTACTCTCCGGCTCTCTTCCACAGTGTGCTTTTTGTCCTGTCTTCCTCCCTTCTGCTGGAGGTTTCATCCTATTATAATTAAGTTTTTCGTTCCCACTGTCACCAAGTCCTTGCTTACAGGGGCTCGTTTGATTGCCGGGGTTTTCTGTATTATCCTAGGATCTATTTGTTACATATAAATATAAAGAACCTTGAAGTGGCTTTTGTTGTGTTTTGGCACTACATAAATAAACTGTACTAAAATTGAGTTGAATTGAAATCCTGTACTGTCAGATAGAAAAATCAGATAAAAGTTGAAACTTGGAAAAAAGTAAATAAACAATGAAAAAAGTGAAAATTCACAAAACTTAGATTTCTGAGGTGGACTGTACAATTTGTGTGAGTACGTGCTTCTCTGTGTGTAATTGTACAGCTTGTGGGAATTACATATAATGAATGGGGTCAGCTGTAAGTGTGTGCATGTAGTTCTCATAGTACGATGGCTGAGAGCTGTTATGATTTACAGAGAGACAGAGAGGTTAGAGGTCACAGTATACTGCTGCTCTGACCCTGAGAAACACTGCCAGCAAGAATTGCTGTTGGCACACACAGACACACAGATGAAGATGTGTGTTGTGTGAGTAACATCTGTAAAAACATGAGTAAAGAAAAACTTCTCCACCAGATTTGTTTCTATAACTCTGGAATTGCATGCCGGGTGGAAAAGATGTTAGGCTTCTGTGCACAAGTGTGTATGAGTATGTGTAATTTTGCTTACTGTGTATTTGTGTTATATGGACATTATTAGCTTAGTAAAAAGGCAGAAGACAGCAGAGGTTATGACCCTCACCTTTACCACTTTCAGCAATATAATTAATTCAGGATGAGAAGAGTTATTCCTATGTTTACTTGTGTTGCTGATGTTGTACGGCCATAATCACATTATGGCAACTTTTTTCCCTTTAAATAAATTTTGTTGTTTAGGGAAGGCATATGAAGCAATTTAATGTTGCATTTTAATTTAAGCTAAGGTCATTTGTATTTGCTCTTCATTTTACTCTCTCCAGAAGTATTTGCTAAGATGCTAAGGTAAATTTTCTTTGTCCTCCTGAAGCAACCGCAGAATGTTAAATGGACACTTAAATTTTAGGTGGGATCAACTGTTGTAAAAAAAAAAAAAAAAAAAAAAAAAATCTTGCAACTGTTTAAATATTGGTTCGGTAGACAATGTACACAAAATTGTTGTGCTGACTCAGTTATCAAAATGTGTCAGCACAACAATTTTGTGTACATTGAAAAGACTTTTTATTGCCTCAGCTTGACCTGACAAATATTTTGTGGAAACATTTGTCAGGTCAAGCTGAGGCAATAAAAAGTCTTTTCAGTTCAATGTCTAACAAAACTGTAAAAAAGAATTGATAGTTGCCTCAGCTGTCTCATTAAAAAGAAACCACTCCACCATTCTTACTAAACAGTACAAAATGAGCAAAAACATTTTACCCCGATTCAAATTCAAAGCGACCCTTTCTTTTGATATTCAACTTAAAAAGAAAATAATTAAGCTGCAATCAGCACATTCTAACAACGAATAAATAGACAGAAGAATATGATCGCATAACCGGTCCCACAGAACAAGTATAAAACTGCACAAGGGTGAGCGTGGCAAAGTGGGGTCTGTGGCTTGGCTGCAGGGGAGGGGTGGTGCAGTGGTTCAGGCAGTTGTGTCAGGGGGTTGGTTAACTCAGCTGGTGCTTGTTGTCTAATCATGCCTCCCCTATTTCAGTAGCACGCTGGGACCTGGAGTGCTATGGAATCAGAGCGGGTAGATATGATGGACTGAAAGAGTGAATATATGTGCGAACCCCATTCAACCCCGTGAATAAAGGGAAACTCACATTGTCAACAAAAACTTTGTGTGTGGGATATGTTGTGTCAGGTTCCTCGGAACAATCAGCATGTTACAGCGAGTTAATGTTTTGCAATGACACTTATCGCATTAACCAAATTAACCAAGAAATCACCAGAAAACACTGTCTATGTGTAGCTCAGGAAATTACAAGAAAATCAAAGTATGCTCAGCTTAACCCTCCACAACCTGATGTCATTTTTATAATCTTTTAGGGTATAATCCTTTAGTGTTTAATCTTTTAGGGTATCATTAGGGTATATAGCTTTACACACTTCTCATTCTGTTTAATTAACATAAACATAATTAGACATACAATATAGACTGTGTACTTTTATATTTTCTACTTGCCTGAGAATCTTTTTAAGCCTTTTTGGGACTCCATGATTAAGTGTGTGCAGTTGCCTCACCCACCAGTGAAAGCAATGGCTTTTTTTTAAATATTCCACACTGCAACAGCAGTAGTCTCTCTGCTGTTGTCTCAGTGTTAAAAGATGTAACACGGTTGTATGATGATGTTTTTTATATAACAGTTTAGGGACATAGAATAGTCTCTTGAGGTTAGTAAAGATTAAAACACTGTTCTTTTGCGGGAGGGGGCGGGTTTGCCCTGCTCTGCATGAGACGTTTGCCTGCTGTGTTTTAATTGGCTATTATAAATTTTTGTCATTTGTTTTTAACTTATCAAAACAAATAAGCATTTTTTTTTTTTTAATTCTTTGTATAGTTTCATCACTTGTATGGAAATGTTTTTCCAATAAAAGTTGTGTTTTGGTGTGTTTTACTCATTTTTGTTGCGATGTTACTAGGGTACACAGAAACATGTCATTACGTTCTCTTTATTAGCTTGCATGGTTGCATGGTTCCTCTTCTACCCCAATTTTTTCTTTTCTACCAATTTTTCATCCTCTTGCCAGGTTTTCAGCATGATTTTATATTGGTTGATTGATTTATCCCAGCTGTCTTATTTTAGCACTGTTGCCGCACAGCAAGAAGGTCCTGAGTTCAATTCCACCATCAGGCCGGGGTCTTTCTGTGTGGAGTTTGCATGTTCTCCCCGTGGTTGCGTGGGTTCCCTCTGGGTACTCCGGCTTCCTCCCACAGTCCAAAGACATGCAGTTTGTGGGGATAGGTTAATTGATTAATCCAAATTGCCCATAGGTGTGAATGCAGGAGTGAATGTGAGCACTAATGGTTGTCTGTCCCTGTGTGTTAGCCCTGTGACAGACTGGTGACCTGTCCAGGGTGCACCCCGCCTCTCGCCCTATGACAGCTGGGATAGGCTCCAGCGCCCCCCGCGACCCTGAAAAGGATAAGCGGAAGCGGATGGATGGATGGATGATTGATTTATTGATTCAGTTTTCACATTCCTTTGATTTACAAAAAAGAAAAAAGAAAATAAAATAGTCATCACGCCAGTCCACTAGTCTGCCAGCTGTGTCAGAACCTTTTTTTCCCTCAGCCGATCACATCACCACCAACTCAGCTTAATGCATAATATTTCTTTGTTGTTGGAATGACCATTTATAGATATTGTTAGCAATCTTAAAACAAGGCTTTTGTTAAAAGAACAATTGCTACAGTGTTCTGTTAATATCATAGAACTGCCTATAACACATTCTGGAAGACATGTCTATGCAGTTTCATATTTAATAATTTTTGCATCATATTTTATATTGTTATATCACACACGGCTACTCAAATAAGGAAGGCATGATTAGATGATGGAGGTCAGGTGTGTGGGTTAGCCTCACCTAACACCACACCCTGAACCCACTGCTCCCCTGCAGCTGAGCCGCAAATCACACCCCTTGCACCCGAGGAGAGGAAATCAGCCACAACCATCTGCACATCGGGCCTATGGAACACCTTGACCTTAAAAGGCTGGAGAGTCAGATATCAATGGGTGATCTAGGTGTTGGCATCCTTCATATGTTGGAGTCACTGCAGTGGGGCGTGATCTGAGAGTGAAAGGGTGGCCCTCGAGGTAATGGTTGGCCAAGCACTCCTTTTCCATAATACTTGCACTGCAAGATATTGTCTGAAAACCTGTTACTAGTGTTGATGCAAACCCTACCAGAAAAAGGCTGATGGGTGCTGACCCATCAAAACACCAAGACTTCTCAATAATGGTGCCAGGACTTTAGTGACTTAGCCACTTTTGCCTGTGCTTGTGCACACATGTACACGTGTATCTGTTTTCTTTATAGTTGATGTAGAAATTAGGCATTAGGTCGTCTTAAGGATTGTACTCCTCTCTTACTGTTCTGTCTGTTGTTGTTTTCTCTCTCTTGCTCTCTTTGCATGCACACATGCATGTGTGTATGTACTGCCACCAGTTAGTTGTTTCTGCACTCTGGGGGATCAGAATGAGACATGGGCATAAGGAGCTAACATTTTCCCACAGGGCTGCTCATGCCAACACTCCTTCATATGTATGAGATTTGCTCTAAGCCAAGTGTGTATTAGTGAGTGTTCATGCATGTGTATATCTGTGTAGAGTATATATTTCCACCTCTAGATTGCACTTTTTTTTAAAGTATGGCTTTATATGTCTCTTGATTAAAAATCTTATGGTAATTTATATGCATACTTACATAGATCTATCTGTCTAGGCTGGTGTTTTCAGTTGCTCTTACTGATTAATCCTCCTTCAAGTTGCAGCTGGGATAGGCTTAATTTGAATCAGCTGACAACAATAATATAACCAAAAATATAACATCTTGGTAAGTTAGCAGATTACAATTAACCCACTTTACCATGTCATTGTGTTTACAATCTGAATTCCCAAAAGGTAGGTAACCTTACAATAAAATATAGAAAGCATATCAAGTTTTTACCTTAAGGGAGTGTATCATTCATCCGTCAGTCTATCCTGTTTCCTTATCCAAGTGGCAGGGGTACACTCTGGACAGCTAGCCAGCCTGTTGCAGGGCTAACACAGAGATAAAGAAAATAATTCAGACTCACACTTACGGGCAATTTAGAATCATTAATTAATCCAGTGGTTCCCAAAGTGGGAGGCACAGAGCCATTGCAGGGGGAGTGCTGCATGAATGTGTAAATAAAAAAAAAAAAAAAAAAAAAAAAAAAAAAAAATGCTTGGACACTGCTAGCATAATGGACAGGTTTTTTTCATGGGGCTCCCACACAAACGCAAAGCAGAGGTTGAAGCATCGCCAAATATGTTTCCAAACCAACTTCCTTCCAAGCCAAAGACTAGAACATATGATGAAGCATATCTTGCCTTTGTCTTCACCTGCACAACAGCTGTCATACCAATTTTCCGTTGTAACCCACAAACTGAATGGAAATGTAACGACACTCATTTTTCACTTTTTCACAAAACTAAAACATCACTACTTCCACGTCTAATTGTCTGTAATGGAGGCGGAGTAAACTGGATCCGAACTCCACCGAATGCTCGCAACGCAGGGGGAACAAATTTTGTCGGGGATACCTATCTTGATACAACACTGATCCTGCCACAATTTGTTCCCCCGGTTCAAATCACGGACAAACAGTATCCCACAGTTGTTTATGTTTTTAAACCCATTATGCACAGAGAGACATTTTTGAAAAATGTATTGATAGCAGTGTTTAAAGATGGTTTGTTTTTCTGTCTTTTTTAAAGAGGTAGTGGTTTATTTAATTGCAACCTGTAATTTATTGCAGTTTTATTTGTTTAATTGTTTGCAAAAGGTTTGAGGTGTGGAAAAAACTGCAATGGAGTTTGAAAACAAAATATGGGTGTGTATGGTTGGAGGGTGTGTTTGTGCGGGAGGGGGTGCATGATTTTCTTGTAAAACAAAGGGGGGCCTAGCAAAAAAAGTTTGGGAACCACTGAATTAATCTTACCCCACTAACTGCATCTCTTTGGACTGAAGAAGCCAGAGTTCATGAAGAGAACCCACGTAGACTTGGGGAGAACATGTAAACACCACACAGAAAATTGAATAGATTCAAATCCATTCTTGCCGCTACCTTTTTGCTCTAAGGCAGCAGCACTAACCACCATATCACCGTGTTGGTCTGAATGTATTATTTTAAGAAAAAAAAACAGAACAAAGGTCATTTTGAATTTGATGGCAGCAGAAAAAAGTATCAAATAAAGTTGGGACAAGGCCATGTTTACCATTATGTAGCGTCCCTTTTTAACAACAGTTCAATAAGAAGAGCTCATTAGAAGGAAATGAAGGAGAGTAACATGGGAGAGGTGGAGATGGGGAGGAGGTGGGTTGCACAAAGGTGTCTGCAAGGGAGAATAATAGATGTGCTGTGAGATTTGAAGTGCACAAAGTTGAGACAGAAAAGCAGGCAGAAAAATGACTGGACTAGACAAGTGATGTCAGCAATGAGCTTGACAGTGTGGGAAAGTGGAAGTTACTGTAATGGACTAGATTAGCCACCTGGGAAGAAGGCAAATTTGTGATTACAGATTTTCCTTATTGAACTTACACATAAACTTCATTTTATAAATGTCTGGGGACGATCAGTTGCTGGACTTTTAGAAGAGAAATATCTTGTTTTTGTTTTATATAGGGTTCTAGCTCCACAACAGTCTTGGTTCTTTGTCATATTTTTAGTTTTATGATATGCCGAGTGTTTTGAATTAGTGAAAGGCTATACCATGGGCAAGCCAGTTCAGCACCCACTTTCATCTACTCTGAAGACATGCTGTTCTAATAGATGCAATATGTAGTTTAGCACTGTCTTGCTGACACGTGTGTATGAATGTTTTTTCCACTTTTTTTTTCTTTTACAAATTTAAACAAGAATATGCAATATATGTAGCTTTCAATTAATAGACTGTTTCACACAAGTGATAGTGTTCCTGCTGTCACTGTTGTCTACAGTGAGGATTAAAAATCTGCTGCAGAGAGAGAAAAAAATAGATGTCAGAGATGGGGGACTGATTCCAGCTGTGTAATTACAACAAATGAATTTGTAACATTTATCAACATGAGTATCAAGGGAGAGTGTTGCAGCTCAACAAAATCAGCTGAATCAAAAAATAATGTCTGCCAAAGATAAGCTGTCAAACAATAAGACTGAGAAAATTTTTTAGAGATTTTAGTACCTGTGTACAAGTAGCAAGAGGGATCTGTCTGCATCTTGGAAATGCTGCAACATGGAGGCACTTTATTTTTACATGACATACACTATCCATAGAGCTACATGTAAAGAGTATGCAGGTTGACCTTAATATAACATTAACACTCTTTGCAGTCCATTGTGAACATTTCTAAAACAATAAATTAAATAAATTTTGTGAATCTTCTGCTGCTTGCATATGTTGTTTTAGGGGGGTCCTTTTATTTATATTTGAATTAGTAAGTGCGAAGCACAACCCATATTGACACAGTAGCCACGCTTATGTGTTGTGCCAGACTGAAATAAACCAAAATTATCCTTAAGCTCATAATAACATTGAATTATAAGCTGAAATATACTCAATGTGTTTGTCTTCTTGGATTTCACAAGCAGTAATGGAAATGAGCTCTGCAAAAATCTGCTTTGCAGCTTTACAACATGAGGCAATTTGGCATTTTGAAATAAGTACCCGCCTGTACAACGTGCAACAGTTCCTGCTCCCAATTTAACTCTTATAATTACATGCCTTTGGAATTTGGATTGCACAGTGGCTGCATGGTGTGTGCTTTTGGAAGCAATATTGGATATGTTGTTGGTTTGGGGGCCAGAAAGAGTGCAGAAAATGTAGGCTGGTTCTGGCTGCGAGTGGAATCCACTGTGGTTTACCTCTATCTCCCCTCATGCAGGGCTCTGTCTTTCTCAGCCTCACTGTGTTTTGTTTTCTTTAGGGGATTTGGAGGTCTCTAACTCTGCCATCCAAATCCATTGTATTTGCCATACACTCTCCTTCAGTCCTCCTGTATCTCCTCTGCTTCTTCTCATGCCTCCCTACTCTTCCTTTCTCCTCAGACTTTCTCTATTTCCTTCTTCTTTTCTTCTCCCCAGATCTCATCTCTGCCAATTTTTCTTATCCTTTGTCTATCTTGTTTGTTTTTTTCTCCTACCCAGCATCACTATTCTTAATTTACCTGATCACATCTCCCACATGGTTATTCTTATCTCATTTTTTTTCCCCTTCTGATTTTCTCACTGTTTGTTTTTCTACTTTTTTTCCTCATCATTACCTCTTCTACCTGATCTTAACTTTTATTATCATCTCCTTATTTATTTAATTTTCTTTGTCTTAGCATTTTTTCATCTCAAAACGATCCTCCATAGTCAATGTTCTACTATTTTTCCATGTCCTCTGATTTATTGTCCAGTCTGCATTCATCATCCTACTAATATTTGCTTAATTTCTTGTTTCCTCTATCTTTTACACCCTCCCAATTTCAGCATTTTCTTGTGCCAGGGAATAAAATGGTGCTGTCAGAATAAGGATCGGAATTGATAAGAGTCTAATGATTCAGATTCCATGAGCAGTATCACTTATCAATTCAATTTCTTGTTAACTCTCATTGGGTCCGCTTTGAGAGCCACCGCCATCGCTAAGCAGCATATCAAAGACAACATGCGTTTAAATGAATTTACTCCGCTTTAACACCACTCTGGGTTCTTCGCTAACTTAGTGTTAGCATGTGTCATGGTTAAGTTAGCATGCATCACTATTACACAGATGTTATTTATGTTATCTCAAAAAAAAATTGATAACAATACCCACAAGAATCAAAGCAACACAATTTATAAGCAACACACACCTCATATCACCTGGTTTTGTTCAACAGAGTTAGAAGGTAAAGATTTTGAGGCATATTCACCACAGAGAGGGTGCGATATTTTAGTGAGGGGTGCTTGCCCTTTTCTTACTGCTCAGGGCTCACAAAGCTGTGTCAAGGTATGTTGCTGTTGATCTTCAATGTTTCTGGACATATTTACAATCATTGTTGAAACTCTCTAGAAAAGTGTGTCTCTCCATGTCAAAGTGTTATCATGACAGTCAGTAGAGGAAGAGAATTCAAACACAAGATACACATAAAAGACCATAATTCAGCCTTTGCTACTAAAAACTGGTGATAGTCATACACGGAGAACAGTGATGATAAACAGTTCCAATGAGAAGCAGGCCAAAGTCAAGGTCCATAAAACACCCCGATGGTCACATACAAAGAAATAAACATGCAAGGGATAAAAACAAGAAAAACATGAGCAAAACAAAGAAGACTAGAAATATAAGAAAGGCCTGGGTGACTTTACTGTCGGAGGAACAGTGCAACATGACAAGTGGAAGTGAACAAGTGGAGTCATTTTCACTGAGAGTGATGGTTTAAATGGAAACAAGTGACACTAATATTGGTGGAGCAATCATGAAGGAGAGAAAACTAATAAAGAAAAAGAAGTAAAAATGCCAACAGTGTAAACTAAAAAAAATAAAACAGGAAGAAAGATCTTGAATAATCAGGCCCCATCTTATCTTAAAGACCTCACAGTACTATAAGACCCTAATAGAGTACTTCACTCTCAGGCTTCCTTGTGGTTTCTAGGGTAGTTAAAATAGAATGGCCTTAAATAGAAAAGCCTTCAGCTTTCAGGGCCCTCTTCTGTGGAACCAGCTCCCAGTTTGGAGCCATCTCTACTTTTAAAATTGGGGCTAAAACTTTCCTTTTTGACCACCCTTATAGTTAGGACTGGATCAGGTGACCCTAAACCCTCCCTTAGTCACACTGCAATAGGCCTTGGCTGCTGGACGCTTCCCATGAGGACTCCCATGAGTGTTTCTTCTGCACTCACCTTTTTTCCATTCTCTGCACTCTCTCTTTAATCATTAGTTAATATTATTCTCTGACTCTGTGTCTTTTGTTCTGTCTTCTTCCCCTCTCCCCCAACCAGTAGCAGCAGATGGCCACCCCTCCCTGACCCTGGTTCTGCTGGAGCTTTCTTCCTGTTAAAATAGAGTTTTTCCTTCCCACTGTCACCAAGTGCCTGCTCACAGAGGTAGTGTAATTGTTGGGTTTTTCTTTGTACTGTTGTAGAGGCTTTACGTTACAATATAAGGTACTTTCAGTTGATTTTGTGATTTGGTGCTATATGTACTGAATTTAATTGAATTAAATTGAATTGACTTACTGGGAGCCCAACATCATGGCAGTCTTGGCTTCTCCATGAAGTAAAATTGTTGCAACCCTTTCTCATAAATGCTAATTCTTTATATTCTATGACAATTTTTCATCAGTCACTTTTGCTGGGCACAAATGTTCTGCTGTGATGCAATGATTAGGTTTAGAAACCAGAAAATTACTTGGTTAGTTTTTGGGTTAATTGTTAAATGGTTAGCCTATGGAAAATATAGCACTTTTGGTTTGAATATGCCGCTTGACAACATTAAATCAGCATGAGGAAAAGTACCCAGCAAATTTCACTGTGATACCAAAGAGTTCTCCACAAGCCATCATACATAATAATTAATCTCGTCTGCCAGCATTTCTCTTTATTTCCATCTCCAGAATCAGAGGCAGGTTTGGTCTCTTTAAGTAAACTTTTAATATTTCTTTTTAAGAGTGTTACATCCCTGAGCCTTGGGAGTGAGAATGCCTTTTTATATTTATGCAAATCCAAGTGTGCTAGGACTCGTTGGTGATTGGTTACTGGGAGACCCGTGCCAGCCCTCTTCTATGCAGATTGAAGTGTGCCAGCCCACGCAGACGACTGGCTGCCTGGAGATCCCATGACACTCCAAGAGGAAATGACTGGCTGATTGTGTGCACCTGTGGGTATAAAAGGCTGAAGATCCTTCACACTAAGGGGACTGCTGCTCAGAAGTGAACATCCAGTGGCCTCCTCGTCTGCCTCTCTTTTGAACTTTGTTTGCTAAACCTGTTTGCAGTGTTGCACTTTGTTAAACCTGGTTTACTCAGTTTTCTCGTGGGGGCTTATGTATGTTACTCCCCTCCTGTCACCTAGCAGAGGGGGTCATAACAAAGAGTTTATTAATACATGAAATTTAAGATAATCCAAAAATTGGACTTTGCTTTCTTTTGTCTGCTGCTGATAATTTTGTGAAGAAAATGGGGAAATTTGCAACTGGGCTGTTGCAGTTAAAATAGAAAAAGGGATCCTAAGATGATTGAGAAGAATGGGCAGCTAGAATTGGAAAGCATTATCTATTTATTATAAGTGTCCATTATAGCTCTTGGCTTGAGTTTTCTTCTCCAACCACTCGTTCCTATATGCTTGACATCACGAGGAGTGACTTTATCAAAATCAGTGGTCTACACTAAAACAGCTCTTCAAAAATGTAAAGCATTCAAAGAGTTTGTGTGTTTTTTCTTTTGTTTTGTTTTTATTTTATTTGTGCATTTAATGAGAAAGAAGTATGTAATCAAACAGTAGTGAAGAAAAAAGAAGAGATGCTGTGAGGTTGGTGGTTGTGTGTCGGTTTTGAGGAGGAGGCCTGCTGCTTCTTTCCTGCAATGCAAAACAGCTTTTTGGGATTAGCTCCTGTGGTCTCCCGTGGCAGAAAATCTGCAGAGGAAAGGGGATGGATTGGGATAAGAAGAAATGAGAGGAAGTATGGGAGGAAAAAAGGAAGCTAGAAAAGAGAACTAAAAATCAGGAAGGAATTTGAAAAGGCAGCGTCAGTGGGAGATGACGGGGTTGAGAAGAGAAAAATTTAAAGAAATGGAAGGAAAAGAACTGAAGGGTTGGAGAAGAAACTGAAAGGAAAGGCGATGCAGGAAGGTTGAAGAAACCTCTCCGGACCTCTTTAAAGATGTTAATAAAAACATTGCAATGATTGGGAAATTATTTAAAACCTATACATTAAAAAAATGTTTTACTTTTGTATCGGTTTGTCTTTTGTGCTTTGTATTTAGTTTTACTTTACTTGTCCCGTTTTCTGTGATTAGTTTCAGCTGTGTTCCTCTGGTGTTCTTTTCTGTGCTGTACCATCTGAAGTTGTCCCATCGTGTTCCTATTAAAGTCCCTGTCATATTTTCTGTTTAGATACTCGGACTTTGTGATCTGCTGCTGTTGGGGCAACTGCTGCACCTAAATAAAGTTTAACTTTTTCTACATCAATCCTGTACTCAGTCTGTGTTTGAGTATGCATCCACACACATTAAGACAACATTGTTGGATTATTTGTCCACCCTGTTATTCACAAAGTAAATAGCTTTGTGAATGACTATGTTTGTTTATAGACTTCAGCATCTACAGTAGATTATATATCATTAAAATAATTATTGCAAAATCTCTGCAGGGCAGGGACAAGGTTGAAAAATAAGACGAAATGGCCCAAGGATCACATCCATTCAAACTAGGGGTACGCAATAATAACAGACATCTAGTAAAAATCACAGCATGGGCTCAGGGACACTTTTTAACATCTGGAAATATGAGTGAACGCTCGACAACAAGAAATAAAACAACAAAGACTAAAGTCCAGATATTTCATCCATTGAAAAATCCTATACTTTATGAAACAAAAACTACAATAAAGAAGACAACATATTTTTGCACAGCTGAAAATGATCTCAAGTAATGAGTAATCTCAAGTAACTGGAAACTTTTGCTTTCTGAGCTATAGAAGCTGGGATTATCACTTCTAAACACTTATAGAGGGTTGGAAACTGCTATGTTATATCAGTATCTCCTTCATGTAATCATTTTGTTATATTATTCATTTTAAGAATAGTTAGTTAGCAATGCACTCCAAGATTGCAATCCTAGAGTTCGTCTACTAGTTTTCACATCACATCATTCAATGTGCTGTTTCTCACTGCTTTTCTTGTGCGTGGGTACATAATCCAAATTCAAAGTATGTCTGCTACTACATACAGGGACAAATTATTTTTTTGCTCAAAGTCCTGCCCATAATTGAATTCTTAGGGATTATAACATAAATCATATTTCACTGCTTAAAAAAGCAACTGCATGTGTGCTAAAGGTTTGGACATTCATAACTGAATCAAAATTAAAAAAATTTCTAACTACAGTACGTATTTCACCCCAAAAAAGTCTCTTCATTATATGCCAGTTTCTCCTTTGTTTTCTGGTGGCAGCAGTCTCAAAATTCTAATCATTTTGGATAGAATGCAGACACGTGGGAAAGGAGGTGTAAGAGCATTTCATTGCAAGGTGTAATTTTTTTTTTAATCTCTATTTCACATACCCACCGTCCTTACATGTCCCACTCTATCCAGTTCTGCATGCAGCTCTGCGATATGCTTCTGCCATCAGGTTTCTGATGAGATTAGGCACAGATTTCTAGTGAGGATGGAATCTTTGCAGATGACAAGTCTCCTGAGCAGAGGTACGCTTCACATCCCGAAAGACTGGTTAATGAGTTTGTGCATACACACACCACTGCAATGGCTGGCAGTGACACTGGATCAGATTCCAGCCATGGCATGTCTTAAAGACTCATGTAACTCAATATGTTTCATTTAGCATTCCATGTATGTTATGAATGGAGTATAATAATAAACAGATAAAATTTTAAGAGGAGAAGAAGGAGAAGGAGAAGAAGAAGAAACTTTTAAATAAATAGTAACAGTAGCTGGGAAAAAAGGTGGCTATATTATTGTAAACTAGGAATAACTTAAAACTATACAACAGCTGCGACTGATCCAGCCATCTTTAGCCGCATAAACATTGTTAGGTGTAATTTACAGCTGAATCTCGATGATTTCAGCACATCTCTGCTCTGGTTCTAGAATTAGGTCTATAACCTCGAAAATGTGGAACTGAGCATATGCATTAGAAGAAATTGTATGGGTGCCTGTGTCTGTGAGTGTGTATGAAGCTTTTCTGATTTTCTCCATTAAATATTAAATATCACAGTTAATATTTGATAGTGAGACCTACCTCTGGAGTTTCTGGATGAGTTCACAGTTGAAGTTCCCTTTTTTTTTTTTTTTCCACGTCTGTTCTTGTTTTCTTGTGATTAATACTATTAAAGTATTCTTCTTAATCAGCTTATTACATCTTGCTTTCCCTTTTACTAATATTTTCTCCATATTTTAAAAACTTTGTCGGAGCTATCTCAGTCTGACATTGAAGCATCTCTTCAAAATTCAGATTCAGGTTTGGAATAAAATTTGGTACAGACATCATTGGTTCTTAGACAATAATGACTGATTTAACCTAGCATTCCTACAGGGTTTCTTTATCTAACTATTTATGTGCTGCCATCCATCCATCCATCAATCCATCCATCTATCCTGCACAGACTGGAAAAGTCAGGGATCAAACCACAAACCTTCCAATTAGTAAATGGCCTGTTCTACCTCCTGAGCTACAGCTACCCCACTGACAAAGCAAAGTATGCCTAGAAAAGGACCCAGGATCCTTTTGCTGTAATGCAACATTGCTAACCAGTGCAATGCCATACAACCCTGGATGCAATTCCATTAATACAAACATTCATGACTCCGTTAGGAAGATTTAGAACTCTGGTGCTTGTGGCACTGTTAACAGGCCAAAATATTTTCTTTTTCTCTTACTCGTCCACTTTTGCTATTTTTCTTTTCTTTCTTTTATTCCTTGTTTCAATTATCTGATTTGCTTTTGTTTTTCCCTTCAATATTTAATCTTTATCTCCTCTTTCATCCATTTGTGCTTTTTCCAATTTTCTCCTTTTCTTTCATCATTACGCCACCGTTTACCTTTCTTTTTTGCTCCGTTTTTTGCAGGCAATTTCTATTATTCTCTTGCTTCTTCATTACATCCCTTTCATTTGTCAAATGTATTTCCTCTTTATTTTATTCCCTTCTTCTATGTATGTTTGTAATTTAGTCCATCTTCATGAATGTGTGCACTTTTTATTGGCTGTTGGTTTTCAGTGTAACAGTAACAATTTTTCTTATTTTTTTATGTTGCTGTGTATTAGCATTTAGTGATTCTGCTTTTATTTCCAATTATATGGACAACATGTCACTTATCTTCGAATGTGGTATATGTTGTTGTTTGTAAGGAGGTCGAGCTATCTAAGTATGTAATTAAAATTTAAGGCTTTATATCCACTTCAGGATTGTAACAGTGCAGGATGCAGAATGGAATAAGAAAATGATCATGAACATGAATAGATGTTCTTGGTTACAACTGCCACTTGCAGTTGATGCTAATATTTCTTTTCTAATCACCTTTGATAACCAGAATGCCAAAACTCCATTGGCATACTCAGAACAATAGCCAAGGCACATTCCAACTTTCTTTCTCTCCTCAACTTGATTCATGAAAATAGATTGCAAACACATGTACAGGGACAGGTACACAGGCAACTGCCTCTTCCCTTCTTACTACTTCTGTTTGTGTTCTGTTTATGAGTGGTAATAAGACGCATCAAGCTTCTGTGTCAGATGAGAGACATGACAGCTGACATGAGCAAGCTGGCATGACACAAAGGCAACAGGAGTTGCAGAAAGAAACATGCTACCTCTCCTCTATACTTCCCGATCCCCTCTCTCATGTGTGACCCAGTTGGAACTGATGTGTAAGGGCTTCACAACAATGAAAACCAAAGAGACAAGAGGAGAAGTAGGTGGAGGAGGTAGGGTTATCAAAGTAGGGAACAGGGGCATGTAGGTGGGGGTCACCAAAGTAATCAAAAGTCTAATCTTGCACTGTCTTGCTCTAGATTTTGATCTTTAATTCAGAGTTTTCTGTTCTTTTCATAACAAAAAACGTACACCTCAGGCTGCTTACTGCCTGCTTTTCCTTCTGTATCCGTATTGTTGTTTGTGCGGTGGTGGTGTTTTTTTGTTTTTGTTTTTTTCTATCAAAGCACACAAAGTGAGAAAGAATTTAAAAAGAAACCCTTGCAGAAGCGGCTTGTAATATTCGCCTCTGCCTCCTGGATTTCTCCTCTCCTCTCTCTGTTGTTTTATTGCAGTTTATTGCTTGTCTAATTTGTCTCCATATTTAGATGAAGTTAAAACATTTCACACAAAAACCTGCGCTGACAACCCATTATAGTAAAGCACCCCACTCCATTTGTAAATGGGTATGAACACCATCATCCAGGCTCAAAATTGTTGGACTCTTGGATTAAAAATATTTTTAATAAGATACCAAAATAGCTAGAATAAATTCCCTGAGGGGTGGACTGCAAAGCAAAACTAATGGATTTGGGAGGTATATCTAGGTGAAGGTCAAAGTTTTCAATGTCATAAAGGTACATCTCTTTTAGCAACTTATACAACATAGCAGCTTATGATGAATATACAACCTGGTTTGGACCTGTAGTTTTGGTTCAAAATTAGATGTCCTAAGTGCAATATAGATCATCTGCTGACGCAATACATTATATATTGATCAATACCACCAATTGCTGCTCCATGTAAAGTTACAGCCACACAAATGGTATAAGCCATTGTACAGACAATTTACATTTATACACCTGGTGCAGAATTGTAGAAAATGTTTTAATGCTTTTATTCCTGGTCCTAATCTGATACTAAACTGTGTTCTAAACAGATGTGCTCCTCAGAGAACATTTCAAACTGGACAAGGCTGGCTGACCCATTTCATGCCGAAAAAGAATCAAATGATGTATAAAATTCACCTTTTTAAACAGAAAGCCTTGGTTAACAAAGACATTTCTTAACCACCCATTATCTCTGAATGGGGTTTTAGGTTTTGCAAAACCAGCTGAAGCAAATGTATATTTTAAAAATTGTTTTAAATCATCACACATCACATCACATCAGAGCTACAATTTCTATTAAAAAAGAAAAAAAAATTAACAATGCTACAAACTGCTGAAAATGATGGCTCGTTCACAAAATAGCATCACAATTTCAGAAACGAATTAATAAACAACAACAAAAAGTTTGCTGCTGAAAAGGCAATACATAAAATAATTAAAACAAAGGAGCAACTCTCTCCTATAGGGTCTCTCTATTTTTGTAGGGTCTACCTCGCAATGTAAAGCGCCTTGATGCGACTGTTGCTGTGCTTTGGTGCTGTATAAATACAACTGAATTGAATTGAACTGAATAGTACTCAAAGACTGCTGATTAGAAATTTTTAAGAGAATTCTATAAAGCCAAAGATGGCGGCTGACCTTCCCTGGCACTCAAACACCTGGCCACATTGTTAGTTACATGTTTTTAGTACTGTTTCAGATCCCCTTTTGCCTTCAGAACTCTCTTAACAGTTTATTGAATAATTAAAACAAAGTTCTCTGGAATTTTGGTCTATATTGACTTGGTAGCATTACACAGTTGCTGTAGATTTGTCAGCTGTACATCCATGATGTGAATCTTCATTTCCACCACATATCAAAAGTGCTCAGGTTGGATCGAGTCCTATCGTGAAATCCTTTTCATCCCAAAGAAACAGGTTTGGGATGATTTGAGGTTCATGCCATTTATCCTGCTAGAAGCAGCCATCAAAAGATGAGTGCATTATAGTCATAAAGTGATAGGCATGGACAGTAAAAAGACTTAGGGTGTTGGATTTAAACATTTACTTATGGTAGTAAGATGCATAGTGTGCCAAGAACAATATCTCCCACCAGCAGCATGAAGCACTAACACAAGGCAGGATGAATCCATGTTTTCATGTTGCTTACGTCAACTTTTGACCCTGAGTGTGACGGCAGAAATTGAGACTCATCCAACTATGCAATGTTTTTTTTTAATCTTCTGTTGTCCTGGTTTCTGCTCTTTATCTCCAGTTTCTTGTTTTTAGCTAACAGGAGTGCTACCTGCTGCTGTAGCTCATCTGCTTCAAGGTTCAAGGTTAGTGCGTACAGAGATTGTCAAAGCCAGGAGACTGGTAAGTGGGAGTGGTACCAAGTGCAGACACAACACAGAGCTGCAATAAGATCTCACAAGTTTTTACAGAATAAACAATGGCAAGACATGAATACGTGGTGGGGGAATCTCTGACACGGGACACTGAAAACAGAGGGTGGGTAGAATCTGGTCAGGGAAGTGGGAGTGACACTGGTCTTAAGTACCATCCTGGTGATTGCCAGAGATGGAAAAACAGGTGGTGAGGTCTAGGTGTGGCACCAGGGCTCTGCCCCAATTGGGCGGATGCGGAGAAGCTGAGCCAGCATAGAAAAACACTGGATAGTCACCCAAATCATGACAGAGAGTGCATTGAGTTACACTATACTAGCTTTAAGCAGTCTGGCCATTCTCATCTGACCTTTGGCATCATCAAGGTATGTTCATGAGAGAACTGCTGCCCTTTTTTTTCCTTTGGTGTGCGAAAATCTCAGTAGATCTTTAGTAGATTCTGGATTATTCAGACCAGTCAGTCCAGCAACCATGACACATTCAAAGTCACTTAAATTACCCTTCTTCCACAACAAGTACGTTTATTTTCACCCTTGGTTAACTAAAGGGAAATGTGAATTAGCCCTTTTTTTTCTTTGTCATTTTTTTCATTTGTTTAGTGCTCAGGTGAAATACGCCGAAGGCAATGATTATGTTTGGATTTTGGAAATAACTGTTAATTAGGTAAGTAGAAGTACGTATATCATTCAAGGAAGAAACAGCTTTCTAAACCTTCCTTTTTTCTTTCTTTAGATTTAAATAGGCTTTTACTCTGGAAGCTGAAGCCAATGATTCTAGCAAGAAATGATCATATGAAAGACCAAATCCCAGAAAAGTAAGGTTCAATTAACTTACTTTTTATTTTATTTATTCTTTTATTTTTATGTATAATTATTTTTGATAAAAAGTCAAAACAAGTAGAAATGACTTGACAAGGAGACCAAATTCCTAAAAAATGAAAAGTCATCATTATAGTGCATCAGATTTACAATACTCTTCTTTGACTCAAAACACATCACAGAATTTCTTTCTCAGATTGATTTCCCTTTCACTTTTCTCTGTGTGCATACAGGTTGCTGTGTTTACCATTACCAATAGGGGCCAGCATTGTTACATCAAGCTATAAGTTTTCTCCGCTGGCATCTGCTAAGTGTTGAAAGCCAGCACAGAGCGGCTGGATGGCACACACTCAGCTACAGCTCAGACTGATAAGGGAATACACCAGACTCAGTCCGGTACTTTCTGTTGGAGTACACACAAACTGGTTTTGACTGGAGTGGATGGAGGAGAAGGTTGTGTGAAAGGAGGAAAGAGAGAGGGTTTAGGCATCTAATAGGGAAGAAAACTAGAGATGGGGGAGGAAAAACATTGGGAAGTGATGCTAAAGTGGAAATGATGAGAGGAAAGACATATATACATAGGGTAGGTGAAATTAAGAAATGGGGCAATACAATATAGGATAATGTTGGAGATGTAAGACAAAATAGGGATTCAGAGAAAGAGAAGAACTTAAAAACAGAAACTTTGAGAAATAATGAAGGAAAATTAGAGATCATAAATCTTTAAAGATGATGAGGTTAACCTTTTCTCCTTGTTTCTCTCCTCCCTCTGTTTTCAGCTCCATTTCTTCCCTTGCTTTCTCTTTTCCCACATTCCCTTTATCTCATCCTCTCCTCTTCCCCTTTTCTTCACACATTTTCATTGACTTTCTTCCTCTTTTTTCGTGCCTTTTCAATCTTCCTCTTTTCGCCTTCCTGCAAACCCACTCTCTCAGTGCGCTGGAGGTAGACAGTAATGAGAGGAGTGACAGATTGCAGCAAGTTATCTGCTTCCTAATGCTACTTACATGGGGACAGCTTGCCATGTTCCCTCGATGAAGAGATGGAAAAATAGGGAGACAGAGAGGAGGGAGAAGGAGAGCTTACATTCTTCCTCCAACTTCCTTGGATTTTGTTCTTTCTTTTCTGTTTGCATGTCTTTTTCCAAACTTTCTTCCTGGTCATTCTTCTTTTTTGTACCAGGAATTGAGAGACGCATTAAAAGATTGATAGGTATCATTTTGAGGAACCTAGAAAGTATCATACAAGTTGTATAGATTGAATTAATGCTGCTGTTCCATCATTCATCTTACTTAGTGGCACATAGAAATTGGTCAGTTTAAAACTTTGTTTGTTGTATATTTGCTACTATGACAATTCAATTTCCCTCTGGGATTAATAAAGTTTCTCTGATTCTGATTAAAAGTATTTCTGAACAGCTAACACTGGCACATGGCACTGGTGGAAAAGACACAGCTATGGCTGTTTTTTTTTTTTCTAAGAATACTGAGAAAAGCTGGCATCCCCTACAGGTGCTGCTGAACTATTCCTTCTGTACTAAAGAGAGAGTTTTAATATATTGTATTTATGTTTGGTATTTCAGCTGGACAGTAGCTAATCAGAAAACTCTACAGTGGGTTGTGTCAAGAGCCCAGAAGATCACTAGGTTGCAACTTTGAACCCTACAAGACGTTTATAGCAGTCACTGCCTCAGGAAAGCCTCCAACTGCAAGGACACTACATACCCATGCCACAATCTATTTGAACTTCTGCCATCCAGCAAATTCCACAGAGCTTTTCATGCACTGACTCAATCACTGGCTCAGAGATAGTTTCATCCCAAAACCCATAAACACATTTAATCCGTCCATCAAGCAGAACTTTTCAGACTCACAATTACCTCAAGACAAATTTAAACTACGATTGTAATTGGCTAACTTGAACTATTTGCTCGATGCACATCATGCTTTGTATTTATATTTTCCTTAGTGACTGTAGACAGCACAGATGTCTGTATGGGATGTTAGCATAGACCAAGGACTGAGAGTCAGACTTAACTATGGTAACTGGGCAACTCAAAATATGAGTTCAACACTTGAATTAAAGCAAAGAGCAGGCACTTCTGTTGTATTAAAAGGGTTTCATTTCCAATTTGTTGTGAGTTGACGTCAGTCCATTTAATTACGCTTATCCATTTCAGGGTCACAGGGGAGCTGGATCCTGTCCCAGCTATGGCACTGTTTGGACAAGTTGCCAGTCTGTCACACGGCTGACACTGAAACAGACAACCATGCTCACATTAACACCTACAGACAATTTAGAATCACCACTTAACCTATGTACCCTGCGGGATCAAGCCAGAGTACCCAGAATGAACCTATGTAGGCATGGGAAGAACATGCAAATTTCTTATAATGACATAATGAGCGAAAACTGGAATAAATGATGCTACCCAAACATTACTGGACTATCTCTATTTAAATATAGAGGAAAGGAAGGAAAATCACAATGATTTATCAAGCGAAATGTACATTAAGGCGTAACCTTTTATGGTGTGGATTTTCTGTAATGTGGAAATAAGAAATGATGACTTAGAGGTGGTGATTTTTCTTTCAAATCCAAAATGAATATATGGAACATTTTAAGTAAATATCTTCTCGGTTCTGTGAAGATCAGCTTATGCCTTCGCAATGCTTAATGTGCTGAATGTGTTATCTTTTAATTCCAAAACAGTTCATTCATTTCACATTTGAGAACTTATTTCCACTGCCTGAATCTGTTGCAGATGTAACAGAGTGTGGTGAATGTAGATTTACTCGGCTTACTATAAACATGCACTATATGATAATGCAGGCAGAAACTCCTGGTGGACTTTCTGCATCCCAAGAAGAACATCAGTAGAGAAGAAGGAAATTGTGGCAGTTTTTTTTTGTTTGTTTATTTGTTTTTTTTTATTGTTGAATGGATACGTATATAAAAGTCTTAATCTTTGAATTATATATATATATTATCAACTGATACTCTACCGTTCATCCTGTTCTCAAATCTCATGTGTGCCATGCTATTTAAGGTGCTTCAGCCCTCATACAGTGGCTGCTGCCTTTGCAAGCTGTTTTGCAAACCCACCTCCAACCAAGCTCTTCAATTCCATGCTTTTTCTGACTTACTCAATGCCATGTTCATTGTCAGTGGTGCCTACTCTGTTCTGCGAGGAGGTCCTGCTTCTGCACTTAGTGACTTCTGTCTTTCCACATACTGTATGTATATGTCAGCTCATACCACCACACCAAGGATTGTTGGTTACTTAACAATCCTGTAGTGATTTCAAGCAAACTGTTAGCCCATCCACTGTGTGTTTTCCTATGCTACATGAACACAATACTTCTCGCTTCTTTACTTTTGATTGTTATAATTTATGAATGTCGCGGACGTAAAATCAAGTAGTCAAAAACTCAACGTACATGTAATGTAAAGACCATTCGTTTGAAAAGCAAATAAGATGATATGGACTGAAACATGCTAGATATTAGCTGCTTGTTAGCTCTTGCATCCCATATAAATGAAGTCTTGTGTCTCAGCATGTTATCTTATTACACAAGAATTGGACTGATATAAAAAATAGAAAAGAAAGAAAAGCAGCAAGAGCCATAATTCAAAGTAAAGTTATAGGTTAACTGTACTACATGCAATCTTTGATTGACAGATGATTTCTGATAAATATATTACAATGAAACCAGAGTAAAACAGTAATGAGCACTTAGCAGCACACGTGGAAGCCAGAAAAAAACGCCTGCCCAACCCCCCCAAAGAGAAAGAAAGACAGGAATAAAAAGGATCATGAGGATTATCACTTTGAGGTTACCAGTGCAGGATCCAGATTTAGTCTCTCTCTGGAGCCAGGCTCATTAAAACATGCCAGTATTGCTGTCATATGAGAAAATACCTGATATAAAGCTCAGCCTGTGACCCATTTTGTTGTATAGCAGGAATATACACTAATGGACACAGTGTTTGACATTTTACACGCTGGCAGTTCTGCAATATTTTGTTTTTGCATTAATGCAAACACTGCCACTGGAAAACAACTTAATCTCACATGCTGTTTATAAGCGCAAACACAAAACATGTATTGTCACACAATTATTCTCATGCTCAGCCTTTCAGATGATGCACAGCCTTTCTCAGTCACACACACACACACACACACACACACACACACACACACACACACACACACACACACACACACACACACACACACACACACACACACACACACACACACACACACACACACACACACACACAAACGTCTTGCAGTCACCCTGCCTGTTTGGTACGGCACTGCACTGTGGTGGAAGCTGTCACCAACTCTCACTGGACAATTCATTGTCACACAAAAGTGTGACTGGTTGACAGATCGACAGACAGACTTATGAAAAGCCTGCAAGACATGCTGCAAGAAAGAGAAGGAGTGGCAGAGAGAGAGTGAGGCAGAGTGGGAGCCAGGGAGAGAAAAAGGAGAGAGACAGAAATGGAGACAGGAATGATTTAAAGTTATTAATAGAGAGGACAAAACAAAGGCAAGTGAAAAAAGTTCAAATGAGCATCGTTTGAGTAAAATTGCGCTATTTCTTCAGAAATACACCTGCTTGTGTTAATTACAGAAGTCATTAAAATCAGCCATTAAAAATACTCATTTTTGAGTGCATTGAAGAAGTAATTACATCAAATGGATGTTGACAACACTGGGACATTCATTAAGGTCTTCAAATGAATGATCCATAAAAATTAAAAATGATACCAGTCACTGTCACTATTAGCTTGACACTCTCTCCTTTCTCTTGTGCTTCAATCTTTTTTTTTTCCCAGAAAGCTTCTACAGTTATACACGGTGAATTTAAATGCTTTTTTGAATCCATTAGGCAGTGAAAACATACAGAGGACACGGGGTTATGGACACTTTGATTGCATACTGCTGCGTATATTGACAAAAATATTAATAATTACACAATTTCAAAACGTGTTTAACCATGTGTTAATAACGAAATGCTAATTAGGTATCATGCAGCCAAAATAAGGCACCCCAACTATCCAACAGAGGTCTTTCTGAGTCCAGAAAGTTTATTCTTTGAATGAAAAAATATCTAAATATCTCATTAAAGTTTTGGGGCACATTAAAGTTTTGTAACATATCTAATATAAGTGATTCAATGAAAATAAATGCCATTAAGTAGAAAACATGCCATGGCCCATTTAGGTCCTGGCTTGGTTCACTCTCCAGAAAAACTTGCAGACAAGATTCAATAACCAACTCCATTCGGTCATATTATTTTAATTTAGTAACTCCACTGCTGAATAAAATGAAAACAAACAAACAGACCAAAAAAACCATCATCAGAAGCATAAGAAGGACAAGTTCATGCTGGCCTCAAAACATTTACACACAAAATGTTATATGGACCTACATCCAAGAGAAAATAAAAGCTAAGGTCTGCACACATAAAAAAAGCCCGCTGTAACAAGCCCTGCCACAGTGGATGCTGCTGTTAAATCCATTTGTTTGGCACGAGCACATAACTTGAAAGGTGTTTGAAACTGGTTTTGTTTGGGGTTTTTTTAAAAAACATATTTTAACAAATATTCTCATGTAAATTTACCAGCAACTGGTTGTGTATCTCTAAGCGTCTGTTATGTGTTTGGTGGGGTGCAAAAACTATTAATGACACCCATACACACATGTTCCACAGCTTCTCTTTCTCTCTCTCTCTCTTTTACACACAGACACACACACACACACACATACACACATAAGATGCACAGCCACAGGGCATGAGTGGGTGTCTGGTTTAAATAAGCTGTCATAAATTTATCTGATTGAGCGACTGCCTGTCATACATGGCTGTGATTAGCTGACAGGTACTAGTTAGATATTCCTTGCTGTCCAGAGGGGGTAGTCCATCCCAGAATCATTACATGAATTCCAATCTGCTCAGCATACTGCTTATGTATGAAAGTTTGTGTATATTCCTTAAATGGAACTGGGGCATTTCACCAGTCACTGGAAACAAGTAATTTATAGCTTACACTGCATGCAGTAATACCAAATTGACCATCAGTGAGGTATCACAATGTTGACTCATCTATCATTAAGTTCAAATTGATCAGGAGAGACACAATCAATCACTGCCTAATCAGTTTAACTTTTAGTACTGCAACATGACAGGGTCAAATACCACCCCACACGGACGTGTGCACTCATACATACATGCGCTTAGCATAAAAGGGTCATCTGGGCATAGCTGAGTGACACATTACAGCTGAGACCACAGCAGTAGTAATATATTGGATGCCAGTGTCTGTGTGTGTGTGTCTGAATTATGATTAGTTAGTGCATGTGGTGAGAGCAAAATAGAGGTATGTGTGTGTGTTGGTCTGTCTCTGCATATTATAGATTGCTGTAGAGTGCAGGGAACTAAAATGTGCGCGTGTGTGTGTAATTACTAATGTGAATTTCTGACTTATGGTTCTCATGTGTGAGCACGTAATAACTAATGCTTGCAGGCTAGATGGGCGCAGAGCAGAGCAATGATTATGGAGTCATTCCTCAGCTCAAGGTTGGCAGAGTGGACATACACAAACACACATACACCAGAAAGAGATAAATGATTACTCGGCTGTGATTGTCCTGCCACACCCAAAAAATTCTCATCGTTTACTACAACTGAAAAACGTTGCAAATACCTGTTTGTATTCCTGAACTTGTGAAGTGGTTCAAAACAGTTTACTCATTGGTTTTGTTGTTATTTTCATCTAAAAGAAAAACTGATCCATCTGCACAATAGTGATATCTGTGCTGGATGTTCTTGTCAGTTTCGCGTCGGTATGTGGTTACAGTAAAGCAGGAGCTTCGTTAGCGGACAGAATTTGGGGAATTTCTTGGGTTTTCTGAAAAACAGATTTATCTGTTTTTCATACATTATAGGGCAAATATGTGTAGGCTATGTATATATACTATGTATTGAAAGCTAGGTTGTGATGTGAAGCATGCAGCCTGAAACTAGCTACTAACCTTAGTAGCTAGGTGTTGAAGTCTTTAAAAATGCATGTTTCTTAGTTTGACCCTTTTGATATAGTGAAATGTATATTTGATAGTCCTATAGGATGTGTCACTGCATGTACACTTATTTAATCATGACCTATATTTCCTGTGTACCTGTAATACACTACTAAGTTCTAAACAATAATAGTTACTACTTTCTTATTTGTTCTTCCTGTTCTTCTTTATTATTTCCTGTATGCTGTTTTGTGACATTTTATGTTTCTCACACACACACACACACACACACACACACACACACACACACACACACACACACACACACACACACACACACACACACACACACACACACACACTCGGCTCTGTAAAGTTAGTAAAGGTCATCAGGATCCTCTGAGGATTGTGGTTAAGTCTGTGTTTATCCTATTTGCACCCAAGCATAGAGGACAGTGGAGAAATAGTTTTTCTTCTAGTTCTCATTACCAAGGGTGTCTGTATGTTTGAGTGTGCATGTGAGTGCGTAATTAAAAATGAAAAACAAAATTTGACACTTTAAAAAAAAAAAAAAATCTGTACTTTCTTACTGTCAGTGCGCCCCAGGGTGGCTGTGGCTACAATGTAGCTTGCCATCACCAGTGTGTGAATGTGTGTGTGAATGGGTGGATGACTGGATATGTAAAGCGCTTTGGGGTCCTTAGGGACTAATAAAGCGCTATATAAATACAGGCCATTTACCATTTTACTTCATAATGAGCCTTTTAAAATCTACTGCATAATCTGAAAAAAGTAATTTTCAATGAAAGTGGTAAATATATTACTCATCCAAAGTTATATTTGTGATTTACTCCATATTTAAATTTGTGTCAGAAATTCCATCATCTGATTGTCCTGTGTATTTATTTTCCAGCATAATATCCATTAAATGAATATACGGTGATCCCAGTAAAATGAGTTGGATCATGAAATCTCTTGAACTTTGTTGAATTTCTTGAATGTTTTGTTGAATTCTGCACAATGACTATTTGTGGAATTCTGTGAGTTGTTCTTTTGTCAGCAGTTCATGTTCATCAAATATTAAGTACAACTGTGTGTTTGTATTTTTCTGGTCATCTGATGAAAAGATGACAGTGTAAGGCTTGGTTTTGTGTCTGTGTTTGTAGGTGTGTGTGTGTGTTACGGATATAGGCAGACAATTACTTTTGTCATTTTTCAGACTGCATATATCAAATCGTGTGCAGTGACCTTAGCTGTCACCTGTTCTCACACAGAAACAGACACACACATGCATGAGCACAGACACACATGCATGCATTATAAATTACTCACTATATTCAGGTTCTTGTTAGTGTAGTGACCTAAGTCAGTATCGATGTACCCTATCATTTGTGGGTGTGAGTAAGCAAGCGTAAATTATATTAGATGTTTAAATATTCATTGGTCTTTCCTCAAAGACTCACAGTTGGAACGGAGCTGGTCATCAAACTATAGCACACTGGGTCACACAAATAGTCTATGTGCACTCTAATCCACAAAATAATTTTAAACTATTCATGGAAAAATTCTGTGTGTTCCAGCACATTTTGTTCTATTAACTGTTGTATGTGTGAATGTCGTAACTGCAGCTTATTGGAAGAAGTACTGCACTAGAAATTAACAGGACATATACAGCTGATCATCATGTTGATCACAACAGCTGTTGTGAATAGAAGAGTGGGGGTGGCTGTAGCTCAGGAGGTAGATCTACTAATTGTTTGTGGTTTGATCCCTGGCTGCTCAAGTCTGCATTCCGAAAATCACTGGGCAAAAAACCCAACTCTAAATTGCTCTGTGATGCCTCCAGTCTGACATCACTTATAGTGACAAAAGTGTTTGGTGAATGAGGGCTCAGGTTGAGCTGAAAAGTGTTATATAAGAACCAGTCCATTTAGCATTTGCTAAGAGTAGCTTGATGTGCAGCAATTTCAAAATTTCAAGCTTAATGATTTCCTGTAGCAATTTTTCTTGTCTTCTTTGCAGCAGTGTTGCATATTAATGTTTGTTTTTTATGTCTTTTATAGATTTTATGATGATCATCACCTGATAACAATTCTGATGGAGTAGGCTGCACTCATAAGGATTATTTTGTGTGGAAGTAGACTCATCTGATGAAAGACTTTATGAGAGCGTGCACAGAGCCTGAAGTAGAAAGCCCGGCTGAACAGAGAAACTTGCTAACTGCCGTCATGCTTCAGTGATGTTATTTTTTTCGGTCACTACCCACAGCTTGTGACCATAGGTGAGGGTAGTAATGTAGATCAACCAGGAAATCGACAGCTATGCTTTCATGCTCAAATCTCTCTTCACCACAGCAGATCAATCAGCGTCTGCATCACTGCCAATGCTGCACCAATAAATCTGTCAATCTCTCACGTCACTGGTGAACAAAACTCCAAGATACTTGAATTCCTCCGCTTGGGGCAGTAACTCTTGCCCAAGCTGAAGTGGGCACTCTACCCCTTTATGGCCACGAAGCACGATTTCAGACTTGGAGATGCTCTAATCCCAGCCTGATATGGTCCCTTCTGTCCTTCAAAGCTGACCATTTTTATCTTTTTGTGCCCTGCTCATCTCTCTTTTTTACTCTTTCTGACTCCCCCTGTGTTTGTAAGTCCTTGGTGGCACACATACAGCCAATTAATTGATTACTCAACAGCTACTATAATATAAAGGGCTTTCGTCTCATTAAAAACCAGATCATCCCATCAATATTCTGGTAAGGTTGCTAGTGATTTTCAGGTATGATATTATGTGTGTTTTTGAAACACAATGTGCCATTTCACACTCGGTTTTAACCTGCCTCTCCAAGCTGTTGGCTTTATCCAACAGAACAGAACTGAACCCAGACCCCACTATCTCTTGGCCTCGGTGCCCACACCTAGAAATTCTGTTCATAACCATATTGATGGGGTAGATTAATTGAGAAAGGGCAGCCCTTGTAGATTCTGAATATCTGACCAGGAATTAATTTGACTTAATTTGAACCAAGCTCTCGCTAGAGTTGGACAGCTACTAGAACAAAGCACTATCTCAGGCTCAGAGAAGTGATACTCCATCTACATCTAACCAGTTGACTGCCCCTAGAGCCCATCATGCAGATGGTACGCTCATAGGAAGATTGACACATGAACTTTTTTTTAGGCTTGGCCCAGTTTTTTAAGACCCTGTCCTGGGCAGATTAACTTGTCCCCGAGTCCCTGAATCTTGTGCTCAAGATTCATCTGAATCATTCTTAGTCTGGAACATTTCCCAGGACCACTTGCCCTTGTGAGACCCTGTCAGGGGGTGAATTGCCCAGTTACATGGGTCACAAAACCCTTTCACCACTTTGAGGTGGTGATCCAAAAAGGGTCTTCATACATGGCACATACATAATGCTAGGATCCCAAGTATTGCCATCAATACTAGTTTTAACACAAACCAAGTTAAACGTAAATATATTATGTAAGTAGGTATATAATGTATTTTTCCCTGAGTGCCCCATATATGAATGTAGTGTCTTTAAAATGAAAACAAGAGATACTTTTAATCCCATTCTTTTTAAAATATGCATGAATAACTTTTCCCTTCAAACCTAATTGATTGCTTGAATCTGCCGAAAGCTTGTTTAAGGTCACATCTGTTTGCATGTTTCAGATGCACCGTTTGTCAAAATAAACCCAACCAAAGAGAAAAACGATAGTTATTAAGAGACAGCTATTATCACATCCAAGGCCCTAGAGAGATGCAACATGCCACTTAAAGGACAAAACAGAATAATTCTCCACAAATTATAGGCTGTAAGGCAGCACAATTACAACGTCTCCTGGAAGAAATGTGGTGCATTTACGTCTAGATAATGTTTGTGAAAGGAGCAGGTTTGGGTTTTTTCCTCAACTCTAGAGAGTATCACATGAGAAAGAAAGGAGACAAGTTTAAACTTATTCAGATTTAAGAGTTAAAACAAAGAGAAGTTGCTTGTCACATAGTGATGTAAAAATAAGATGACAAGAGATGAAGGAGAAACTAGAATGTCAACAGGGGTAATTCTTGTTTCCCTACTTAAGAAATAAGTTAAAACTTTCAGGGAGTTGTGTGAAGAACACTTACCACTGGACACTAACTTGATAATATGGAGATGTAGAATATTTGTGATTACATTCCCAGCAGGGTACCCACAGTGGGATCTGGCTGTGCTAATCAGCATAAATTTTTAAACAGAGAGCAGGTATACAAGGCAGATGAAAACAGTTTCATGAGTTTAGCTGCATCACTCCATATAGGCATGACTGATCATCTTAACAAGAGGTGAGATGACATAGCCGAAAGTTACAGAATTACACTTCTTTCAAGGCCTTTATAGATCTAAGCATCTCCTTCATTCATGCACTTTTTACTGATTTGGATTTATACATTAAATTATCTAAATCTCCCTGGCATTTATTTGGTTTTAACTACCGTCCACTGAATTGAATAACTGGTACTTTGGGTCTTATATATATATATATATATATATATATATATATATATATATATATATATATATATATATATATATGTACAATCCAAATCTAAATCCAAAATATAAGATATAAGATACTGCTGTTTGAATAGACAGCTGACACTGCAACACTTCTCCCAAGCTGTTAAAGCCTTTGTCAGTATGTTACATCCTTTGATGGCGCACACTGAGGGTCCAGGGGGTTCGTCAATGCGTTGTGCCACACCCCAGTGGCTTTCTTTAACAAACTTAAGTTTTTATTTTCATTCATTTACTTCAGTTTATTTATTTATATTTTAGCAGGGATTTGAGGAATTCTATTAACCTTTTGGAGCTTTGTACTTTCTTAAATGTGTTCTTAGAGCTGTTGACCAAAGTTTTGATAAGCTATTTTCAAGCCTTTTGAGCATTTATCAATATGTCAAGCCATTTTGAAGAATTTGCATGTTGATGAGGTCTTTGTGTTTTGATTTAAAAATCTTTTTTATCTTTGGGCTACAATTTGCATGAGACTTTGCCTTTTCTAAAGTGAACATCTGGAAATGTCACCTTAAATAGACATAAACACGGGGACCAAGATATGTCCTTCAGTGTGCATATTTAACAAATGTAGTACTGCTATCTTGGATTTGAACATATCTCTAGAATTAGAATGTCCTGCACCCAAGAATGTCCTGACTTAGATGAGATGCTGAAAAACTAGTTCATGCATTTAAAACTTCTAGACTGACTATTGTAATTAATCATTATCAGGCTGTCCTAAAAAACTCCCTGAAAAGCCTTTAGTTGATCTAAACTGCCACAGCAAAGGTATTGACAGGGACTAGAAAGAGAGAGTTTTATATTGACTTCTCTTCATTGGTTCCCTGTTAAATCAAGAATTTAATTTAAAATCCTTCTCCTCACATACCAACTCTTGAATAATGAGGACCCATCTTGTCTTAAAGACCTGAAAGTACCATATTACCCCAATGGAGTACTTCACTCTCAGACTGCAGGCTTATTTGTGGTTCCTAGGGTATCTAAAAGTAGAATGGGAGACAAAGTCTTCAGCTTTCAGGCCCCTCTTCAGCTCCCAATTTGGATTCGGGAGACAGACACACTCACTACTTTTAAGATTTGGCTTAAAGCTTTTTTTTTTTCTTTCTTTTTCTTTTTGATAAAGCATATAGTTAGGGCTGGATCAACCTTCAATCCTGCCTTAGTTACTCTGCAATAGATTTTGACTGCTGGGAGTTTTCTATGAGTATTTCAAGAGTATTTCTTTTTCACTCACCTCCTTTCAATCTCTGTGTGCTTATACACCACTCTGGATTTAATCAGTTATTATTAATCTCTACAGTGTGTCTTTTGTTCTGTCTTCTTCACATATGTACACATATGTACTAAACTGCTAGTAAGATATTGCAGGGTAATTTGGGATTTATATTGATTTTGACCCTTTTAGTCTTTTTGTTCCTGAAGATTATGTCAGTTTGTGACAAAAGGCTTGAGCAAACTCAACTAACCAGTACCACTAACTCACCATGTTATTGTCTACTGTTTTTGTTTGTGCTGGCTTGCATGTTTCAGAAGTAACTGACCTGGTTTACCATAGTAAAAATGTTCACCATAGTCTCATAGCTACCAGTCATCACCGGCACAGCACGAGCTCTTCCTGGTATACTTTGTTTCCTCCAATCCCATTGGAGCATTACAGCTGAATGCCTCCTGCTTTGCCTGTGTGGTTATCAAGCAAAAGCCATATTGACAAGGCAAATATCAAACAATGTTTTTCTCTTGGCCTATTTACTCACTGGCAACAATAGGGGGCTCTTTCAAAACTTTTTATCCTTGTGTCAAGTCCATCTGTCTTCCAAAGTTTATCTGTCAACACAGTGTAAATGTAAGCAACATCTCATCTCTCTTTTACATTTTGGAACGCTTTAAATGTGACTGATATGCTGGTAAGATTGTGATTGATGGCTGACTGGCATACATATGTAATGTAGCAGAGATATAATAATGATACAAATTTGAGCTGTTTAGGAGCACATTTTCCTGTAATGACTGAAAATTATTTCATGAACAGTACAAACTTTAAATAGTGGAGAGGTCAACCATCAATAGTTGCAGATGTCTGACAACTCTTACTTATCATTTATGGTAAAAAAGCAAAGTAAATAAATACATTGAATAACATGGATTCTGCAGTACTCGGAAGTACTGTATACACGGAGATCAAATTTATTGTGGTCACCTTACTTATTTAAATGCACATTTAATTCAAGTAAATGCCAAACCTTGTGGCTTTTGCCTACTTCTCCTTTAATTTAGTAGTGCTATTCTAGCTTCTGATTGGTTAAGTTAATCACATGTCTGATTAAATCCAGGAAATGGTATTGTAGAACTCATGAATATATGAACATCCATGTCTGTTCATGATCATCCTGTTCTTCTCCTTCTTCTTCAGAAAGGCCCAGCAATCTTACACTTTTCTACATAAAGTCTTTCCACCACTAGAGAAGCATCAGAGAGTCACTAAAAGCAACAAAAGAGGTCAGCTCGGCAGCAGGTAGGTAAGAAAATTGTTTGGGGCTTAAAGGTAATACACTAAAGTAGAGTTAGTTTCTGACCTGCAAGCAAGACTTAAATTAACCTCTTGTTTCAAAATGAAATTACTGCTTTCTGGTTTTCAAACTTTATAACTAATGACTGCTCTACGTTTTTGTAGCATATCATGAAATGGCTCAATAGTAAATTTGACCTTCGTTATGTTTTGATAAATTAGTTATAGGCAAAACAGAATCCAAATGAATTATTTCACTGTTAAGACATGTCATGTTATACACTGGTGAATTTGGATGATTTAGGAAAAGGATTCCAAATGAATCTAACTGGCTAGGACTGAATATTTGTTTATTGGTATCAACACTGTTTCATATTTAATGATCAATTCAAATGAGTGAGGTGGAGAGGCATGTGTTAATTTCTTTATTCCTCATCCTCTCTTAAATACACTGAGGGCTGTACTGAACAAATGCATATTTCCTACTAGAAAGTTGCTTGTGTCAGATTTTGTTGTTGTTCTCAGTTTCTCAGTACAGTTTATGGGGAAAAAGAAGCCGGTTATATTGCCCATTATTGCTAATTGCAGTAGTATATAAGGTCATTTATTTCAGCTATATTTCAAGTTTAGACATATGCTCTGTGGGGACTAGATTTTAACGTTAACTTGAGGAAAGCTTTAATTGGTCATCTCTTAATACTTGTTTTGATAAAGCTAATAAATAGGCATGTTTTGTTACTTATTTATCCTAGTAAAATAATATTGACCCCCCCTAATGTCACTTTTAAATCTTCTGAAGTCCAAGAGCTCCCCCCACCTTCTTTGAAAACTGGTCTTTTTGTTTAGTAGGTTTTCCTCAGTCACTTTTTTCCAGTATGCACCATTTCAGTTACCTCCATTAATTTCCCAGGAGATTTATCACCCAAGTGGCAGGCAAAATTGCCCAGTAAACAGTGAGCCATATAGTGGAACAATTTAAACACAATTTTGTGCAATTATATTTTGTCAAGCATAAGTTTAAGTTAATGTTCATTTTGCCAGTTTTACTGCCTTATAATGTTTCAAGTTGACTTAGTAAAGGAGTTGTTCCGGTAATTGTGACTTCTTTTATTCTTCAGGGTTAAATGGTTTGACCCTGGAGCTTATAACTTTGTGCAGTTGCCTAACCTTGTTTAAAAGGAATTCTAACACTAACAGTGATCTCCTGCATTACTATTAGTACATGTATTATTATTCTTATAATTATTATTGTTACATGCAATCAGATCATTTGCATTCTGAAGTGTCAGTAGATGGTTTCTATGTCATATATATAAAGCAAACGTAGATGTTTCACTTCATTTCTTATACTGAAGAGTGCATTTAGCAATAAATGTACATTTTATTACACTGACATTTTTAAAACTTGTTAAATAATGGCTGGGTCAGGACCACTGCCATATTGCTGATGTGCTTGTGTAGCCTCAGTAGTGCCCTGTAATGAGAGAGCTGGTCTGTTACTGTTGACTGATAGACTGCCAAATAGCATCTGTCTTTTCTATCACTCAATCAGTTACACTCTCTTAAATACGCACATACACACTAGGAAAGATTTAAACATAGACAGAGATATCTGTTGTTGACACAAGCAGAATTAAAGCCTCTGCAGCACTCATCAGCTTTGGAGAATTTGGGCCTGATGCCAGTGTGCCATCCTACCATCACTAGAAAATCAAAGATAAATATTTGATGTCTGAAAGACTTTTTTTTGTGTGTGTGTGTGTGTGTGTGTGTGTGTGTGTGTGTGTGTGTGTGTGTGTGTGTGTGTGTGTGTGTGTGTGTGTGTGTGTGTGAGTGAGTGAGTGAGTGAGTGAGTGAGTGAGTGAGTGAGTGAGTGAGTGAGTGAGTGAGTGAGTGAGTGAGTGAGTGAGTGAGTGAGTGAGTGAGTGAGTGAGTGAGTGAGTGAGTGAGTGAGTGAGTGAGTGAGTGAGTGAGTGAGTGAGTGAGTGAGTGAGGGTATTTGAGTCTTTTACTGTGTCTTTTTTTTCTCTCACTAAAATGCAAAACTTTGTATTGATCCACTCATCATTTTATGCAGCAGTGTGTTACTATACTGACAGTCTCCAAGGGTATGGCAGTGACAACTTCACAGTGTCACCTTGGTGATGGTTGCTTAATGATGAAGGAGGGTGGTAAGTGGAGTGGACGTGTGATACTGACACAGCAGGGAATAAAGCACAGGATGCCAGTGTCCTGCCAGCTGTTTTCCAACCTTCTAATCCCAGGTGAAAAACTCCTATCGCTTATAATTACATCCTGCAGAAGTCAAGTATAAGTATTTTTGCAGCAGTTAAATTTTATTAGTTTTTGGGGCAAAATGTTAAAAAAAGATGTTCAAACTAGCTAAAAGTTTTGTGTTCATATGTTTGTTTTGTATAACCGTCCTATAGTTTATGTGATCATTTGTTAAAGTGTTCCCATGGGATGAGCCTAGAGACTTTATTCATGTTAGTATAGTGGACTTAGAGTTATATGAACCTGTAATAACAAATTACAATAGGCAAAGTATAAATAAGACTAAGCTGAATTAAAAAAAGTAATCACACTAGACTAAACTGTAGTCTATTCTATACTAGCTTTTATGGCCAGAATCAAAGTCATGGCTGCCCATTCATGACAGGTATTTAAAATCTCTGCCAAGACATAAACATATGGATCCAATAATCTGACTTGCATCAACAATTCTAACTGAAAAACAGTTTAGTGTCATTTAAAAAAAATACATTTTTTAAACTTAGCCATAAGCCACTGAACTGTTCTTAAATAATTGTTAGTAAGCATCTGAGAGTTTCTTTTTTTCTTTTTTATGGGCTTGCTATACCAAATACTACCCATCTTTTTTTTTCCAATAAAATATGTGTTTTTAAGTGCAATCAATATTTTAACACATCCTTCAGTCTTCAGTAGTCCTTCAGAGGTTTTTATCAGTCCAGTTGCTTGGATAAGTCCCTCTGTCTGCCTTTCCAACTGTATTTTTCTTTCATCCATCCATCTCCTACCTGCAGTGACTTTTCTGTTGCAGTGCGCCGACTGTGTTGTTGCTAATCACTCTCTTTCAGCTTCGCCTCCAGCAACGATTAATGGGTTTCATTTTCGCTCATTTGGAGCCAACACCTGTGACCAATGAGAGAAAAGCAAGGAGTAATTATACCCATATTTGAAATGAATATGCGTGTTGTGTGTATGTGTACGAGAGGGGGAGAGAAAACACAGCAAAGTCATAATAAATCTAACTTTACTTGATCCCTGTTTGTGTGTGTGCTGTTTGTGTACGACTCCCACCTGAGGTTGAAGTCATTACACTGTTGCAGCAAGTGAACTTGGTGTGTGTGAAATACAGAGAGATGGCAAGCAAGGGATGTGGGATGAGAGGGGGGGAAAAAAGAATCATGCTCCTGTGCCCGGTGGTACACCTCATCACTCAGATGTATCATATGAGCTCTGCATGTGTGTGTGTAATTACTCTGATACATCACCTGAACTAGATGTGAACTCTGTCAGGAGCTACCTCTCAGCCCCAGCAGAACCTTTATGCTCTGCATGTGTGTGTCTCCATGTGTGCACATGCAAGTTGACTAACTTATGCAGGAGAGATATGCACATGCGTGTGCAAGACTGGGCCTGCACAAAACTATGGAGCATTTTGTGCATTTGTTTAAGCAGTATGCATACGTCCTCTGATGTAAGCTGTGTATCTGCTTTGTGAAGCGCTTTGTGTCTCTCGTTTGTAAAAACCACTATATAATTACATTTTGGTTGCCTGTTTGTATATTTTTCTGAATTTGTATTAACTTATGGTTCATGCCAATCCAAAATTCTATTTTGGCATTTTAAAAAAATGCTTTCAGGGTTTACTAAAAGGGTCAATTCTGAAAGATATCTACTAAAAACTAAAAGATATTTACAACGGTTCTGTACTTTTTTTGTTTTATGAGAATTGCTTTCAAAGCTTGAAATGTTGGGAGGAGAGTTTTAAAGTGAATCCTACAAATATCGTGCACTGAAGTTTGCAGCAGACAAATGACTGCAAATTGTGTCAAATTTAACACTGAAAAAAATATGATAGTTTCTGCTGGGAGCTTTTATTTATGTGGAATGCCAGTAGGAGATGTTATCAGAACTGGTGTGAAACTGGCATAGCTGGATGGCTCAAAGTTGTAAACTTAACACAAATTTCTAATGGCAAGGTCATCACATTTCTGGCTATCAGTAATACTTGTATTTAGATGACTCTCAACTAAGAACATACGAACACATTTTTTATGTATTGATTTAACAGGCATATGGCATTGTCTCAATAAATCTGTCCCATATCTGTCTCTGTAAGTACTCTTTAAACTCCAGCAATTACACTGGATTTACTCTGTCAGTGGTACATTTGTCTTTAACACTGTATTTGCTCCCACACCTTTAATTTCTTGGTGATGACCCACCATGTTATTTCTCTTTCCCCTTTTCTGTTTTTTTTTCTTGCTCCTTGGTGCTCTTTTTTCCTTTCTGGTTTTGGTCCATCTTTTCTGAACTAGTTTCTTTTGTGAAAAATATCTACATTATTAAAAAAATATTTATCTTCTCTTTTTTAACCTTTATCTGCCCTCTTTCCTTCTTGGCCTGTCTTCCTCTATCTCTTTGATCATTTGATTTTCTGGGCTTGGCTCTCAGTTCAGCTTTTTTTTTTTTTTTTTTTTGTACAACCTTGTAATAAATATTTCATTCATGTTCTTTGATCAGACTGGGTAGAATCTAATTGGCAGGTGGAATTCGGGCATCTTGTACGGAGGCTGTATTTACACTGCTGCTGTTTCCAAACAATTACCTTTAACAGGAACATGCTGATGTAAATGAAGTTCAGTATTTTATAGACCTAGAATCAATTCACTCGCTTTACAGTATCCAATTTAATTTATTCACCTTCATGTCACTGAACCATGTTGTCACATCAATGATCTTGCTTAGTGTTCAAGGCTACTTTTGATTTATGACTGTATTCTCATGAAGCTTATATAAGTTCAATAAGGAAGATCTATAATCACTCACCTGCCTGCTTTCCTGGGTGTTTAGCTATCTATTTTGTATATCGCTACCACCTTCCTCATCTTTACTCTAGCACAATCATCTTCTTGCCCGCCTTCTTTGAGTCAGTCAGCCTCCACCATGATTTGATTTAAATCTCAGTCCTCTGTATCATTCTTCCTTTCAGACTCTCATTCATGCAATGGTATCTTCATTCTTTGTTTCCCATGCTAACGCTTACCTGTGTGATCATGTCTGACACTGCATGTGACATGCTCAACGCTGTCCCCGTCCAAGTTCAGCGTTTGGCTCCTCTCCTGAGTGCCACTTTAAGAGACGGAGATTGCGCATCCCTTCCAATCAGACCTCCACTCTGCACCTTTCCTCTGTATCCAACATCAATCCAGCCCTGAGAACAGAGGAATTACAAGAGCTCGAAGCTGCATCAGACATGACTTAGTACAAGAGGCTAGTCTGTCCATCTCCTCGAAACCCCATTCTTGCCATTTCTGCGCATCCCAAAAAAAACATTCACAAGAACCAGGAAATCTGCCAACCAGAATTCCTCCCCTTGGAAAAGCGTAAAATCTCCATGGAATCTGGAATCCCAAGCCCATCTACCAGCAACAAAGATGTGAAAGTCTCTTGCCTGCAAGAGCTGGAAAATGCAAAACGCACGCAATTGACTGTTTTAGCCTACGCTCTAAGCTTCTTCAAGCTAAATACATTATTTTTAATTCATTTTCTGCTGCCTTCCCTAAAATGCAACAAGAAGGTCACTGCTAATGCCAGCTTAGCATGTCCTCAAGTACTCCGATCCATGCCTATTCAGAGACCTACCAAATGGTCAATTTCTGGTTGGCTTTGGCATTTTTTTGAGACATCATCTGCTCAGTTTACCCAGAGCAGAGCTAAAAGAGCACTGATATGGAATCTCAATCTCAAATACAGCAAAATTCTGTTTTATCAATATCACAAAGCTATCTCCAATAAATCTGTCCTCTACATTTCTCAGTTCAGCACTTGCATAAATTGGTCTGTTCTATAAAGCTAGAAGCCATTCATTTGGTTAGTAGGCAGACAGGAATTTATCTCTTGTTCCACCTGGAGCACCACTGGGCACCCTGCTTATTTATGCCCCAGACTTTGAATTTCAGGCTCAGTTCAGTCTGGGTGTTCTCCCTCTATAAATCTGATCAGGCTTATCACCATGGATGGCAGATATTTTTGTTATAACAATAAGCTGATTTGAAATAACTTAAATGAATGAATGCAAAGCTTCCTTCACATATGCAGCACATGCAGAGAGGCACATCCAAAGTCTGTTTGTCCTCAGTTTCGGCCCAGGCCATGTGCACAGGAGTGGAACCAAGCTGGTTCCAAAAACTCTTTCATCCTTCCAACACCACATTGGTAAATCTCAGTGATCTCCATCATTCTCGCTTTCAGACCACCACCTTAATTTTCAATTTAGTTCAGTTTTATTTATAGAGTGCCAAATCACAACAGCAGTTGCCTCAAGGTGGTTTATATTGTAAAGTAAAAACCCTACAATAATAAAAAGACACTACAATAATCCACCTAATCCAAGTCACTCAGGGCTCTATCCAAGCCTCAATCTTCATTTTTACCACTTTTATCTCCAACCCTAACACCACTAGGATTCTGTTCTGCCATGACAGGTCATCAGAGTCTAATCACCAAATACAGTGATTAATATATCGATCAATATATCAATAAATCGTGTTCATTTCTTCCAAATCATATCTCTTTTTTGAAATAAAGTAAGGACAACATGCTCATTCAAAAGTTAGGGGAAAAAAACTTCAATTATATTGTCTTGTTGAGATGTTGTGGCTCACTTTGGAATCAGGTATTAGTTAAGTAAGCAGCAAACCATCAAATATTCTCTGCCCTTACTATCTCAGGAATGATGTGCTAAAGTTTTCCGCAAAGTGAAAATACACCCTTTAGAAAATTTAGGTAAAATGTTATTTTGCAAAGTGTGACATCTTGGCCTTCATAATAATGATGTAAACAAATGTAACATGGAAATAATGATTATTCCTAGTCATAGTTTTAATAAACTGACATTTACAAAATAAACTGTTCAGATACATAGTATAAAAATTTAAATCAGGGCCAGAGAAGTATAACACAGAAATGGTCATCTTTAAGGTCAAAAATCTGTTAAATCTCTGGTTACCAAAACTTTGAACCCCCCCCCTGCATATATAATCTAATATATATGCATCCACAGCATACTACATATTGGTTTATTCACTCTAGTTCTTCCACAAGCTCTTTGCAGTGAAGTCTTTGTAGTGAAGACGAAGCCTTTCTGTTTCCAGCAGAGATGCAGGTAAGAATCTCTGAGGATTTAAATAAAGAGGAGTTGAATCAAAATCAGCTGTTGCCTCTGGGTTGTATAGCCGCAGGCTCAGTCCTGGGGGGATTTGGAGTGTGTGTTTCCTTCTGGAACCCGTCATGTTGGATGATTGAACTTGTATATGTGTGCTGTGTTGCTCTCATGAGACTGAATGTGCAAGTGTACAGCTCCACAGGTAAAGGTGTGGATGTTAGTGAGGCTGAGGAAATAACTAGGAAATTTACTTTAAAATAACAGCTGATGTTGTTTTAGCGGGTTTTTTTCAGTGAACCCAGTAAATGATAAACATCCGGTTAACATTTAACAATATTCAAATCACAGATCTTTTTCTTTTTTTTCTTTTTTTTTTAGCTTTATTAAAGTTTAATAAAGAAAGAAAACCTTAGGGACTTGCTGAGGAAACATAGGAGGAAACATTGGCCTGACTACTTGAACATGCTGGAGTGTAGCCCAGGATTTACATATATAAATATCAGAAAAAATGTGACTTGCTTCATTCCGTGTTGTTAGAAATATTTTTTTTAAATGGGCAAAAACGACACTTTTTATTACACTGTTTTTGTTGAAGACCATACAGGAGGTCACAGTAGAAGTTACGCCTCTTTTTTAAAAAGATATATTTTTAACAACAGTAATTATTCCATAAATTTTGTTGGCAAATATGTATTTGTATCTTTTTTAAAATAATTATTTTAGCATAGTTACCTGTGCTTTTGAAGAGTAAGAACTAAAAGTTCTTTTAAAATTGATGCGTACAGTGAAATTAAGAAATGGCCTGTGTCTTCAGTGTTGTATGTGTCATCTGTGTCATTTTGGGTCTCACAGATTATCACAGGATGAAGTAATGAAAAATGCAAAAATAACATTAATCAATTAATTTAAAAACACTATGAAATTCAATACAACTTTCTAATTTAAAAACTTTACCTGGAAAGTTTTAAAGTCCAGGGCTAAGTTTCAGTCTGTCAGCATAGACTATGAAAGTTTAAAAGGAGTGCATGTGTTGGTGTGGGGTGGAGTGTGTTTTTTGTGTGTGTAGAGACTCGAAAAGGATTTAAAGATAGATACTGAAGTTATGGATTGTCCCCTGCAGTGCAATATTCTATACCACACACACGCACGCACACACACGCGCGCACACACACACACACACACACACACACACACACACACACACACACACACACACACACACATTAGGTAGCAGCTATCCCCCACCGAGCTATATCTTCTTCTGTATCTGACATTCTATGGCTGGATGGGCAGAAAGCTACACACCCACCCACACACACACTACACTCACACACAGTTGACTTGGGTCTTTCGCAGTGTCATCATCTTCACTGTGAAAACGTGCAATCCTTCTCTCTCTCTTCTCTGTATCACACATTCGCCCCCAAAGATCAATTTCTGGAAATAAATGGTAAAACTAAATGGAAGGATGGCAATCTGGCAGAGAATCTGGACCAAATGCTGTAGTCAGAGAAAAAAGGTTCCCGGAAACTTTTGAAAACAGCACTTTCCTGCCCCTTTCCTTTGTGAGGAAATAGGTTGACTGCCACCATAGGGCCAATCTAATCCTAAGTGCTCTCTAAAATAGCTTTTTACAGGACCTGCTGTCTTGAATTTCCAAGTAGATGTGGAACAAATCCTCTAGCTTTGCCTGAAGGGCCTTTTCAGGGCTTTCACTGAAGGCAAAGATGACACTTTGTTCATTAAGTTTCACCTCAGCACAATTCGTATGAACTTTGCAGACATGCAGTTGTTGTTGTATTTGTACTATGTCATTGTAAAGTGAGTGATATTTTTGCATAGGTTCTGTTTTGAACTGTCAGTAGGAGTTTAAAGTAGTTTCTTTTGTTATTTGTTTCATAATAAATTAGTTCAAATCTTATACATACCAGATCCCATGCACATAGTTTCTAAAATTACAGAATTTTCTGCTGGATTTATAACCTTTTTTGTTTGTTCTCCCTCTTTCTTTTTCATCTTGTACCTCTTCTTCTTAGTCTTCCTTGTCTTCTCATTTTATAGAAAGCTTGGTAGCTAGTCTTATGAACTGCCCAATCCCCAATCCTGATGTTTTGATTCCCTAAAACTGCATTTTTCTGAGACCAGTTAACAAGACCTAACTGGCTGACAACATGACATGACTTTAAAAACTATTTAATACTTTAAGCTCACAAAAATGAAGTATTGTCTTGTGGAAATTTCAAGCTATGTGTAAAACTGACGTATATTACCTGGCCCTGCAGTCGGAAAACCAAGTAGTCACATTTCTTTCTAGAGTTCTTTCTATTACAGTTTTAATATACAATGCTGTCCTTGCCCATTAGCTATGATGAATGTCTTGGATTCCTAGTTATGGCAGAGAAAGAGAAGAAACGAGAGCATTCACCTCAAATTACTGTCATCCAGATAAATCGCTTACGGCACGCCAACGAAACTGGCGCAGTGCCCTTTTAACAAGCTTAAATCAATTAAGACAAAATGATCAATTTACCTCAGTAATTAGCCCATGCATTAGTGGTTATTACCAAGAAACACATTTATTCATCAGTTTTTCTGCTCTCCTTCTCAACCTCCATCACTTTCCTTATCAAGACCATACTTGACGCTAAACGGGAAGTGTGCAATCAGCTAAATTGAATTTAATTGATTAAATAATTAGACAGCTTTAAATGAGTCAATTAATGAGTCAATTATAGAAGAACAGGCAGGTGGGGGGGTTGGAGATATCCCATGGGTTTTGGGGGTTTATTAATAATAACTGGGATTTTAACATCTTGGCACCGGGGAAACGTAATCCCTCATTGTCTGTAACCCAGAAAAGCTTCACTCCAAGGAGACTCAGTCACTCAGAAAACTCAAACACACTTCAAAACTTCAAATACAGTAGTACAGTGGAAAAGTATGAATGGCTTTATTTCTGACTTTGCAAACATGCACAGTTTTGTGGAATATTTCTCATATTGCCAGCATAAACCTTTATAACCACAGCTCAGGGTTGTCTAATGTTTTTGGTGCCCTTTGGGGAGAGCCCTCAGATGCACGGGTAATTTTGCCATCAGAGATTTTGATCAACTCTAAGGTGAGTTGTAATTGACCTAGTTACAGCAGTTTTAAGAAAATCAAATGTGTTTTTTGTGTCTAGGATGAAGATCTAAACAGAGGAGACTTTTAGTAATATTAGAAGAAAAGAAAAATGTCGTCACCTGTGATGGAGTTCAGGACTCAAACATCAAGTCTTTGTCCAAGAGACGCCATGGTCATTTTCAAGAACTGACATGACCTTTAATGTTAGAAGTCTCTCATCCATCTTCTTGACTGTCTCAGATATTGGCAATATATCTTCTTGCTTTTTTACTCTAACTTTCAACCTAACTTTATAAAAAAAAACAGCCCTTATTTCTTTACTGCAATAGAAAAAGGTTAATAATACACTGACAAGAAATATTTAGGGTCCTTGAAGCTTTATTTCTGCCTTGGATAGCATGAGCTATGGTATGAATAAAAAGAAAACCACAAGATGTTCATAATATGAATATAGAAATGGTCTTTAATAAGAGCTGTTGGCAGCAAAGCATTGGCTGCTCCATACTTTTAAGTCTTACAAGACTGTAACCATTCAATGGAGCTGGTAACTGCATGCATTAAGTTTAGATTAATTCCAAATCATGTTCCAAAAGAGATGATTTATATATCTACCACTGATCTGACGTGACACAATGTATTCATCCCACTGTGTTATACCTTGATTTGTTCCAAAATTTTATAATTCAGGGCAGTAAAAGGGAACACGGGTAGATAAGAATCTATGCAGCTGTATTTAGCAACGCTGCCTGGACGAAACAGTTCTTTTAAAAACAAAACACACACACGAAAAAAACATGAACAACATGAAAAATTGGTTTCAAAACTTGTTTCCATCCCATTGATTCTTTGACTCTTTTTCCTCAGAAAACTCATACTCTTTCTGCTCTCAGATTGATTACAGTCTCCAGTAATGAGACAGCCGGGTTTAGAGATTTTCTCATCACAAAATGACAAGGTAAAAAATATGAAGGACACCCTCAATCAGTCACTCGTATGGACTGTGTCAGTTTGAATAACTGCTTAGCAATTGGGTAAATATGAGTGCCTGGCTATGGTAATGGTAACTGATTGATATTTGAAGTAGCAATGAAACAGTCCTGGTGCCATGCAAACTAATGTGTACAACTTGAGTCAAGTAAACAAAATAAAAAAATACTTTGTTATACAAAGGGTTTATCAGTGTGAATTACAGTTGGAGAACATAGTGAGTAATACATATGGCTCACATTAAAAGCCATATCAAATCCTAACGTGGCATTCTACGGGGACCCCATTATTTCAGGTACCAAAAACTGCTGCTTGAAAGCATGGCTAAAAATGTTATAGCATGCAAGCAATTCACATTTAGTCTTATTGGTCATATCCTCACAATAGAATAGAGGGAAACCCAACAAATGTTATAAGAAACTTCAGAAACCAGTCGTTTTATCTGCCATCCAGTGATTGTTTTTTCTCTCATTCTTATTAACCTGATCTCTCCTCTCCGATTAATCCCCGGTGCTGATGAATTGTAGAGGCTAACCTGCATGCAAATAAAGCTAGAGAAGGTGGAGTATGGTCCCTCATTCTCAGCGTCAGCATTCTCCCCCATCACCACCTTTTATTGTATCCTATTGTTGCATCAGTGAATGGCTAGATTTCTTATTTCATGTCTATTTGTAATAATTTTGGTGTGGCTGTTAGGAGACCTTATTAAAAACGTTTTTGTTTTAATAAGGTCCCTTTGTTCCTGTTAGGCAATTTTGTCTTCCCACTCTCATTAAGTGATCGTGCATAGGAGATCGTTTGATTGTTGGGGTTTTCTCTGTCTTATTGTACGGTTTTTAACTTACCGTATAAAGTGTCTTGAAGTTCTTATAATTTAAAATAAAAGTGTGGTCAGTATTTTACCACTTTTTGATTATCATAAGGCTACCGTAAAAAAAGTCTCTTAAAAAAAAAACATCTTAGGAACAAAAATTAATGGTAATAATTTTACATTAAAATGGTTTACGTGAACTGATCACAGCTAGCTACAGAATGCAAAAAACATTTTGATTTTATGTCCAAAAAATATTTCTAGTGTAGCCAGGTGGAAGGTCAATATTATGGGACATGCCACTGGAGGGCGCTGTTTCTTTTGGGGTACCTCTTGGAGCGCAAGGGATGACGGGGATCTACGGAGACGTTCACAGAAGTGCTAGCTGGCATTGGTGTTATGTCGGTGTGCAAGGCCGTTTTTCACTGCGTGATCTGTTTTAAATACAAAGTGTGGAACAGTTAAGGCACCAGGAGTTGCTGCAACCAACTTCACCGTTCATCTCAGAGGGATCTGTATTCCGTTTTCTGCTGGATTAGTGCACTCAGGAGAAGCCACTACAGTTATTTTTGCACTGCTAAGTTTGTTGTATTTCTGTATGGGTTTATATCAGTCACAAATTGACACTAGACATCCTTGAGTTCCAGACGCTGATAAAGTTGGGGAAATAACCTGCAGTAGCAGTAGGTTACCAGTGCACAAAGCTGTTACTGGATAAGAACTGTCTGTAACAATTTTATTTCTTTATTTTTACAACCTTTTTTTTTATTTTCTTCTGAGCGCTTACTTTATCATTCAGATTAAAAGAACCCCAAAGATAATCTGTGTTCTGGGCTGGTTAATTTAGCCAGGCTACACAATTTGGTAGCAGGAGTGGGGTATCTGCAAAAGTGGCAGCTCAGTGATTTTGTTTTTTTATGGGTTTCAGTTTAAGTAGGTTATTTTACGGTGCAAAAAAAATAACTGTAGTGGTGGTCACCCGCGGCGCGAGGGGTTGGAAAGGACCTGACGATTGGGGCCATACCAGAGGTGTGCAGAGGAGCAGTGGCCAGTCTGTCCAGAAGAAGGCGATTTCGATCGAGGGAAGGATTCTTTCCAGAGGAGAGGAGGACATTAGTGGCACCTAGCTGAATAGACTGCTAAGGCAATTTCTGCATCCTGACCAAAGACTAATCTGGACACAGACATTTCATTATGTCAGACACAAACAGTGACGATGACCAGGGTTTGGCAGGGGCCACCGGAAGGGACCCTGTCACTGAGCTTCAGGCAAAATTGTCAGAACTGAGTAACAAACATGACCAGGCTATGGCCAGGATAACTGCTTTGAGTGACGGGGCAAGTAGGTCGTATGTATATCTGCCGCGAGAGCGACCTATCCAACCCTTTAGTGGGGATGCAACCGTAGATGGACGTTCTGTAGAGGAGTTTATTGATGAAGTACAGAGGGGTATCAGAACTAGAGGCTTGGGTAATGACGATCAGGTTGACTTCATTTTTTCCCTCCTCAGGGGTTCTGCACTTGAAGAGATCAAGTTGTGTACTGGGGGAGAGCAGACTGAACCCGAAGACATTTTTTGTTTTCTCAGAGAAGCTTACGGTGAGAGGCGCAGTGTAGCACAATTACTGCAAACCTTTTTTAGCCGTTTCCAGCTAGAAGGTGAAGATTTCTTTGAGTACTCACACGCTCTGTCCCAGATCCTCCGCTTAGCCCTTAAACAAAGGCCTGATGCAGTACGAGACGCAAAGATGGCAGTTAGAGACCAGTTTGTGGAGGGAGTAAGGGACTCCACTCTGCGAAGGGAGCTTCGCAAGATGGTGAGGGAAAAGCCAGAGTCTACACTTTTTGATGTACGACAGGAAGCAATTGCTTGGTCTATGGAAGAAAAACCTAGTGGCACCAGAGTTGCCAAGAGCAGGCCCATATTAAGTGACAGTGCGGTTGCAGGGGATCAGAGTACCCGTGACGCTCGAGATAGGTCATCTGCAACTCTAGATGAAATCCTTAAGGTGGTGTCTGAGCAGGGGAAGGCTATTGGGGAGTTACTCAGTGTGGTTCGGGAGAGTGTTACATCTGGAGAAAGGGCCCCTAAACGTGGGATTCCCAGATCAAAGTTCCAGTTCACTGAAGATGGGAAGCCCATCTGTTTCAAGTGTAAGGGAGTTGGACACATTGCTAGAGAGTGCAAAACCCTTAAGCAAGGAGCTTCTCCAGTTTCTGTTCCTGCACCTGTTCAGGGAAACTAGCCACCTCGGTTGCCAAGAGCCGGGCAATTCGAGGGGAGACTACTGGCTCAAAGACCCTAACTCGTGAGAGATTTTTTGACAGAGCGGTTGGTAAATGTCCTGAAGTTGAAATTGAGGTGGGAGGGATTAAGGCTAGAACCCTTTTGGATACAGGGAGCCAGGTTAGCACCATCTCAGAGGCATTTTTCCGACAACACCTAATGGGTGAAGATGATGACGTAACCCCTACAGCTAAATGGCTTAAATTGACTGCAGCTAACTCATTGCCAATTCCTTATATAGGTTACATTGAGCTGGATGTGCAGGTCATGGGGTTAACAGTGCAGGAGTGTGGGTTTTTGGTAGTCAGGGACCCCGCCCCAGAACCGGGAGGGCCACAGGACCAAGAGCTAATGTCAGCTAAAGTTAAGGTGCAGGAAAATGATGCGGAACAGCAGGTTAAAAAAAATGCCAGCAGACTACAGGGATCCCCCCCTGTTCTCGTTGGAATGAACATAATAAAGAGATGTAAGGAGCTAGCCATTGCTAGTTTTGATTCAACTCTCGGAGGAGAGTTAGATGCCGCTTGGGGAGAAGCTTTTCAGAGGGTGCAAGCCTGCGAAGTATTAGAGAGGTCATCCACGGCCCGGTTAGCTGGTAAAAATACTATACACGTGCCAGCATCATCCGTGGCCACAGTATTTGCTCGGGGGCTTGGGAAAGTTTCAGATGACCAGACCCTAATGTTACTTGAGCCAACCAACACGCTCGTTCCCAGCGGTTTGGTTGTGGTTCCTACTCTTGTTGAAACTGACAGGCACGTGTTTCCAGTTCAAGTTGTGAACTTCTCTCAGGAAGATGTGTGGTTGGCTCCCCGGACCAGACTTGGTGTGCTTACTGTAGTGGAGTGTGTTGAAAATGCAGCTGAGGTGCAGTTTAATCGCATTTCTGCTGACCACGAGGAAGTGTCACTGAATAAGAAAGGGGCTACAGAATCTGATGGTGAACTGAAGTCGCTGATAGAGCAGCTGAGTATTGGTGGCTCCCAAGAGGAACAGACCAAATTAGCTGCACTTTTGGCTCAGTATGCAGATGTTTTTGCTTTCAAAGATGAAGATCTAGGTTATACAGAGAAGGTCAGTCATGAGATACACCTAGTCGATGATGTCCCTGTCACCCAGGCCTACCGACGGATACCTCCAACACAGTACAAAGAGGTGCGAGAACACATAACCCAGCTTCTGAAAAAGGGTGTGATCAAAGAAAGCACTAGTGCCTATGCGTCACCCATTGTGCTGGTGAGGAAGACAGACAACAGCTTGAGGTTATGTGTCGATTACAGGCGGCTAAATGCCAAGACCAGGCGTGATGCCTTTCCTTTGCCCCGTATAGATGAATCCTTTGATGCATTACATGGTGCAAGGTTTTTCTCGACTATCGACCTGGCAAGTGGCTATCATCAAGTGGCAGTTCACGAAAGGGACAGGCACAAGACAGCTTTTACAACTCCATTTGGGTTGTTTGAATATACCAGATTGCCCTTTGGTGTGTGTAATGGTCCAGCCACCTTCCAAAGACTCATGCAGGCCATTATGAGTGACTTAATCCTTCAGATTATGCTCGTGTACCTAGATGACATATTAGTCTACTCATCCACTTTTGAAGACCATCTGGCACGTCTCCAGACAGTGTTGCAGAGACTCAGGGAAACTGGGCTGAAGGTTAAGGTGGAGAAATGTCATTTTCTCCAATCTAGTGTACGCTTTTTGGGCCACCAGATCTCAGCTGAAGGGATAGGTACGGACCCAGACAAGATAGCTGCAGTGAGGCAGTGGCCAGTACCCACCACAGTTAAAGAGCTGAGATCCTTCCTGGGATTTTGCAGTTATTACAGGAGATTTCTCCATGGATTTTCGCAGCTGGCAGGTCCTTTGCATGATCTGATTAATGCATGGGGCAAGGATGACAGTCCAGCTAAATATAAAAACTTGCTTGAAAGTGTGTGGACGCCATCTTGTCAAGAGTCATTTGAACAGCTGAAAGAGAAGCTCACAAGTGCCCCCCTACTTGCTTATGCTGATTTCTCACTGCCATTTGTTGTTGAGACAGATGCCAGCAGTTTAGGACTAGGAGCAGTTCTTTATCAGGTGCAGGGTGGCAGGAAACGTGTTATAGCATACGCCAGCCGAAGGTTGAGAAATGCAGAGAGAAATGACAGAAATTATAGCAGCATGAAATTAGAGCTCCTCGCCCTTAAATGGGCTGTGTCTGAGAAGTTTAGGGGGTATCTCTTAGGCTCCAAATTCACAGTTGTGACAGATAACAACCCCCTGTGCCACCTGAACTCAGCAAAGCTGGGAGCCATCGAACAGCGCTGGGTTGCCCAGTTGGCACCATTTGATTTTGAGGTGCAGTATCGCCCTGGTCGGTGTAACACAGCAGCCGATACCCTCTCTAGGCAGCCATTAGCAGGGGAGCCCCAGCCTGCAGGAGATGAGGAGGAGTTTGATGAATGCATATCCATCTGTAACCTAGTCAGCAGAGGGACAACACTTGGGCTGGATTTAGTAAGTGCAGGTGTAAAATGTTGTCAGGTGAGGCAGGCCCGGGTCACAGCAGTTGAGCAAGACACTCATTTTACTGATTCCCAAGGGAATACACCCACTCTGCCAGGGTATTCTAAGGAAGAGTTGCGACAGTTTCAGGGCTCTGACCCTACTATCAAGTCCTTTAGGCAGTTTTGGGACAAAAAGAAGAAACCCACACACCAGCAGAGGAAAGGTTTGGCTAAATCTGTGATTTCTCTGCTCAGGCAGTGGTCACGTATTATAGAGATTGAGGGATTGTTGTATCGGGTCATTGAGGATGGACATTTGGGGAGGTGTCAGCAGCTCCTTTTGCCAGCTTGTTTAAAGGAAGCTGTACTGGGGAGTGTGCATGATCAGATGGGGCATCAGGGGGTGGAGCGGACCCAGAATCTGTTAAGGCAGAGATGTTTTTGGGTTGGTATGTATGAAGAAGTGGACCAGTGGATTAAGAAATGCTATAGATGTGTGCTCACTAAGTTGCCACAGCCCAAGATTCATGCCCCTGTGAAGCCTTTTCTGGCCACTAGACCTCTTGAAGTGGTGGCAGTAGATTTTAGTGTGTTGGAGCCAGCCTCAGATGGACGGGAAAATGTGTTGGTGGTTACAGATGTTTTCACCAAGTTCACACAAGCTTTCCCTACACGCGACCAGAAAGCTGATACAACTGCTAAGATTTTGCTCAGAGAGTGGTTCATGAGGTATGGTGTACCAGAGAGGTTACATTCTGATCAGGGCAGAAATTTTGAAAGTGAGGTGATTCAGGAACTGTGCAAGTTATATGGGGTTAAAAAAAGCCGTACTACACCACATCATCCCCAAGGTAACGCACAATGTGAACGTTTCAATAGGACACTTCATGACCTATTGCGTACCCTCCCACCGGACAAGAAACGCCGTTGGCCTGAGTATTTGCCAGAGTTGGTCTATGCATACAATGTGACTCCCCATGCCACCACAGGTCACTCGCCGTATTACCTCATGTTTGGAGTGCACCCCCACCTTCCTGTAGATGCTTTACTAGGTCAGGAGCAGGTGCTTGATAAGAAACATGACTGGCTGATTGTGCATCAGCAGCGCTTAAATGAAGCACATAACAGGGCAAGGCAGTACACTGAGCAGAAAGCAGCAGAAAGGCTTGAGTTGGACAAAACCCGGGTCTATTGCCCTCCTGTTGAAATAGGTCAGTTTGTGCATCTGCGACACTGGCCTCAAGGCAGGAACAAAATTCAAGACGCCTGGAGCCCTGTGGTTTATAGGGTTGTCGAAGTCCAGGGCAGCACACATGCGGTGGAGCCTGTGGAGGGTGGGCCAGTAAAACGGGTTCACAGAGCTAACCTTAGACCTTGTATTGGCCCCATTCCTGCACCCAGGAAAAAGAAAAATAATGGGTCCTCTGTGATAGCGGGTCCTATGACAGAAGAGAAAACAGGCTGTTCAGATTCAGATCCGGAGTATGTGTTGTTAGGAGAAACCTCATACCCAATTGCAGAACAGGGGTCTGTTGGAGACAGGGAAGCAGTTCAAAGCAGTGGCGTTTTAGAGTCTGTAAACACTGATGATGCTTGTGTTCCTGCACCGTCTGCCTCTGAGCAGGTGTCCACACCAGAGACAGTTGCTGCTGAAACCAACGGGGATATTGGGGTCATTACACCAACGCCAGTGCCCCGTCGGAGTAAGAGAGCTAATGCTGGAGTGCATTCAAACCCTTACAATGTCCCTGTATCAGCATGTCATGCCATCACTTTGAGCCCGGAGGTACTGTCTCAGTTGTTGACTAATATGGGTACTGCCCTCTTTAAAGAAGCAGTGCATGAGTTGAAATATACCAATTGAGTCACCGGGGACGTTGACTCTTAAGCAGGGGAGAATGTAGCCAGGTGGAAGGTCAATATTATGGGACATGCCACTGGAGGGCGCTGTTTCTTTTGGGGTACCTCTTGGAGCGCAAGGGATGACGGGGATCTACGGAGACGTTCACAGAAGTGCTAGCTGGCATTGGTGTTATGTCGGTGTGCAAGGCCGTTTTTCACTGCGTGATCTGTTTTAAATACAAAGTGTGGAACAGTTAAGGCACCAGGAGTTGCTGCAACCAACTTCACCGTTCATCTCAGAGGGATCTGTATTCCGTTTTCTGCTGGATTAGTGCACTCAGGAGAAGCCACTACAGTTATTTTTGCACTGCTAAGTTTGTTGTATTTCTGTATGGGTTTATATCAGTCACAAATTGACACTAGACATCCTTGAGTTCCAGACGCTGATAAAGTTGGGGAAATAACCTGCAGTAGCAGTAGGTTACCAGTGCACAAAGCTGTTACTGGATAAGAACTGTCTGTAACAATTTTATTTCTTTATTTTTACAACCTTTTTTTTTATTTTCTTCTGAGCGCTTACTTTATCATTCAGATTAAAAGAACCCCAAAGATAATCTGTGTTCTGGGCTGGTTAATTTAGCCAGGCTACACTAGCATTACATTAAATCGACTTAATGCAAAATAAATTAATGAAATATACAGATACATAAATCCCTAAGTGTGCAGAAGGGAATATGATGCAATATCAATTTGTACTAGAAGACAAAAAAATGTGGTATCTCATCTGCCCTTAGTCCAATAGAAGAAAACGTTTCCCATGTGCTAACATCCAGTGTTATCACGATCAATATAAATTCTGTTTTATATTTTATTGACACAGTTTTAAGGCAAACATATTCACTTAAAAGTAGTTCAGTCCATTTAAAAAACAAACATGACATACTTATTTTCACCCACAAATAGTTTATCTTTTTCAACTAAAACAGCTATTGATGAGCTTGTGCCATTTACATAATGTATTTAAAATGAAATGGAAAGCTTCTGGATCAGCAGTCAGACATCAATCTTAAAGACTGACTTGGGGAATAAATTATCTTTGTAATGCTTTCCCCATTTACAGTCATGTCATGCTTTCTTCTCTAATGGAAAAGTTGAATGGGGAAAATAGCATTGAGAGAGTTAAGTGAGACTTTTTGAAACCTTTTTCTATTATTAATAGAAAAAACATTGGGAATGAATTTATCAAAGGCAATTAGAGTAAAAATGGTGTAGAAAAGTTCCATGTTCAGGTATTTTAAAGTTCTGACAAACACAGGAAACAGCTTTGTCAGACAGTAAAGTGCAATTTGGAGTAAAAGTAAGCCTACAACATAAATTACAATGGCTTTTAGGCTGCAAAGATACAAAGGGAGACACAAATATTAACCCACAGATACATAGAGAAATTAAAAATCCATGTCATCAAAGAATTTTGACATTTTTTTAGGGTTAATATGTAGAGAATATATCTAAATGAGGAATAAAACAGACATCTTTTGAAGTGTAATCATCAATCTACAAAATGATCTATTCATCATTTCTGACTGTGCAGGGTCTGCTATGCTATCTGATTTTGTTAAGCTTCAGTGTATCAGTCAGTCGGTGTCGAGTTACCTGATTCAGATGAGACAAGGTATACTTTATTTATCCTTTATTTGAGAAATTGATTTGTTATACCAGTTAATATAATTTTATTAAAAACATTATCAGCATTATTGGTAATAATAATACAAAGAAGAAGATTTTGAAATCAACAAAGCAAGTTTAAAATGACAAAAAATAAGAGATGGCAATCTGCGGTGTTGCTGTTGATGTATTGTAGATAGATATCATATAATATCTATATCTATGATATCTAGATGTCAAAGATTTCCTGTATTTGTCCAAATGACATGTAGTTGAAAAAATCTTTTAAAGAACATTCTGTGGGCCTTCCATGCATTGATTTTTTTAAGACTTTCTTTTTCCTTCTTAACTATATGATGAAAACAAAAACAAAATTTTCATTAATCTTTAAGTTTTTTTTACTCTGTAATCCCAAAGTGAACTTTTAGTATTCACTGATTCCAAATTCAGACTTGTGGATAAATATGCAATGACATTCAAAAACCAGCTTATTTTAAAGCACACTGGTTGAACAGATGTTTGTTATATACTCCTTTGCATTTGGATGTTCTCACTAGGTGGGAATAATACACCACTTCACTGTCCATCTCCTTCTCAAGATACGGGCAAATATACCGGACGTCCTCCACCGTGGGATACCCTGTCTTTTTCTCTCCCGTCCCCTCAGCCACTCTCCCTCAAATGAAATTTGCTAGTTTATTTGGTCACAAACCAGAGTATCCTGCATCTCATGCTTAAGGGTGTGTGTGTCTGTGTGTGTATGTATGTGCGTACGCACAATTCTCATAACCTTGAACCTGCCCGTTGCCACAAGCACCTCTTGGGAAGTTCAAATTCTTGGCCCAGTCTAATGCAGACTGTCATTGGCTCAGCCAAGATTGCTGTGCAAATGAACAAACTCTGATTGGTTCACACAGTGTTGAGGGACACTGGAGGTGCCAGAGGAAATAAGAGGACAAGGAGAATGAAGGAGAAATAAAAAGAAAACATTACAAAAACAGAAGGGGAGATGGAGAGAAAAGGGCATGTGATTTAGAAAGTAATAAGCTCGAAAAAGATTTGAAGAGACAGGGAACTGTAGAAACGAGGGGAGCCAGAAATGAGAGGGATAAATGTGGACATTTAAAAAGTTGTAAGTTGAAGTATAATTCTTCAATCGAGATTAGAAGCCACCCATAGGAAAGTAGTTGTCCTTTTTTTTGTTTCTTTTTTTGTTTACCAAACAGCAAGGCCATTACACACCACTGGTTTGCTTTAACAAATTTTTCTTTTTCCCCCTTTTTTTTGTCCTGTCCTGTGTAGCTGCTTTTGCAATCAGAACTATGATCTGAATGGAGTGTTGTGCCAAACACTTTTTGCTTTTCCAAGATCAGCTCTATAAATTCTGTATAGGTTCCACTTGTACATGTGTTTTATCTGTTTATTTATTCATTTCTATTTGTGTTTTTTTTTCAGTTACACACTGCAGACATTATATGCAGTATAGTATGACAATGTCTAAGCTGTCAGGCAGGGAAAACGGGGATAGCAGAAAATATAATAAAAGGATAGAGCATAAATAGAAATGTGCAATGTATCACCAACTGCTGCACCTGTAGGAAAAACCAAACATACAGCACCTGGAACAATCTTACTGTGGTGTGTGTGTGTGTGTGTGTGTGTGTGTGTGTGAGAGAGAGAGAAAGAGTGAGTATCTGTGTATGTGTCTTTGTCACAACACGTACTTGATGATGGTGGGAAGCGCAATAACACCCCCCGGAGCCAAAGGCAGACCCAGATGGCCACCCAGGTGGCCATCTGCAGATACCCAAGAGTACTGAAGACCTAAGGCCACACATCTGAGTGACATCTGTGCATCCATCCCAGGAGGAGAACAAGGAAGGCCTCAGATGGGACACCCAAGGCCACAGGGCAGGATTCCTAGAGAACCAGAGGGAATGGGCAGCCATTCCAACTTCCACATATTTTTTTTTTTTTTGAAAATTTGTCTTCAAAAAAAACATCCTGTGAGGAAAAAATTAAGTTGATGTCAAGCAATGATGAGCTGGTTCTGATGGTTCCAAACAAGAAAAGGAAAAAAATTGAGACTTTAGGTTCATCCAATTCTCAAGAGAAGGCAGCAACAGGGAGAATTTTGTGGCTTGATCCAGAAGTTTTAAGCTGTATATCGACATATTTCGGGATTTGAGTAGTATAGTTTGAGCTCTTGTTGGCAGAGTTGGCAGAACATCCGAAGAGGCAGAGAAATCATTTCAGAAAGCTGAATGACCTGGAGGAGCGTCCAGCTATGTGTCCGGGGTAAAATACTATTATTTTACTTTTACCATATCCTTGTATATTCAGTACGGGTGCCTATTTTGTGCTACAAGCACACTTGTTGCCAAATGCAGTACTGTGATTGGTCATATCTGTTTATTTGGATCAGAAAAATCTAACTCGTTTATAAATAATAAATGCTGTAAATTCGTTCAGAGAAATTATGCGGTCGGTATGAATGACCGCATTAACAATAGGTGAATCGTAAAAATATTTTTAACACAGAAAATATTTGCATGGATTTTACGTGTCTGGTGTGTAAAGGGCTTTACTGTTAACTATCTAAATCAGCTTTATTGACTAAGTATGTGTACAGAAACAAGAAATTAGGCTTCAGCTAAGATCAGATGCATTGTCGGAGGTCCCAAAACATAATTTAACCATATCCACAATGTTTGCCCAACTTCTTATTTTCCTAAACAATAACCAAGACATCCTAATTAATTTTCATTGATATTTGTTAATGACAAAGTGGCAGTCTTGGGAGATAAGAGTTTCTTAGATTATTTTTTTTGTTTTCAAGTATAGTGAATCTAGTAATTTTGTGGCTGCCCACAAGATCAAACCTAGAGTTGACTCCTGGAACCCAACATGTGTGGCATAAACACGGATTTATTGGAAGAACGAGATAGTGTTCCATCCAGCTCATTTATTGAAGGCTGCTCACTAGGTGCATATTGGCAAGACAGAAAGATGGCATGGGGAAAAGTGTGGTTTAGGGTAGATGACAAGGACTGAGAAATGAAGTGAAGCACAGGTAAGAAAAGAGTTTAATTAGCCCTTACAATCCAACTCTCTTTCCTGACATTCTCCTCTCTTTCACTTTTAGTTCTTCCTTGTCTTTCAGTTTTGATCTATTCCATTTTCCTCCTTTGTGACTCCTGTTTCGCATTTACCTCATCTTACTATTTTGGTATTTCTCTGTCTCTTCACATCTCTTCCGCTCTATGAAAGTGAGCCTCAATAACAAAAACTGTCACCAAAGACTTCAACTCTGCAGTCTAACAGGGATGCCCCAAACACCCTCCGCACACACCCCTCGACCTTCACAGACACACATGCACCACATACAGAGAAAAAGCACATTTTTCCCATATTGGCTCCGCTTCATTTGAACCCTGTTAAATCCACAATGAAATCTGAAATCCTTCTCCTCATATACAAGGCCTTGAATAATTTGACATCATAGTATCAGAGCACTTCACTCTCAAGCTGGTGGTCTACTTATAGTTCCTGGGATATTTAAAAGTACAATGGATGGCAGGGCCTTCAGCTTTTAGGCCTAAAAACTTATAGTTAGGGCTGGATTAGGAGACCCTGAATCTTCCCTTAGTTGCGCAGAAAAAGGTCTAGGGTTCTGAGAGCTTCCCATGATGCACTCAGTGACATTTCTTTACACTGACTATGTATGTATTGTCCCGCTCTCTTCCACAGTGTGTATTTGTCCTGTCTTCCTCCTTTCACCCCCAGTCTATTGTAGCAGATAGCTGTCCCTCCCTGAGCCTGGTTCTGCTGAAGATTTCTTCTTGTTGTCTACTTCCACTTTTGCCAAGTACTTGCTTATAGAGGGTCATCTGAATGTTGGGGTTTTCTCTGTTTTATTGTAGGGTGTTTACCTTACAGTATAAAGCGCCATGAGGCATGTGTTCTTGTGTCCTCATGAATTAAACAGAATCTGTGGTCAGTATTTTACCACTTTGTGGTACAGTATAAAATGCCTCGAGCTCACTGTTGTGATATAAATAAAACTGAATTGATTTGAATATTCATTAAAAAAATCACAGAATCCACCACTTTTCAGCTGGCACATACAAAAAATGCTAAAAGTGATAACCTCAGTCAGTCATTTCAAATTCAGCTTTGAGAATGGAGAAAATACAAGGCACAATGAGACTGACAGAAAAAGAAAGCTAGGAGCTGATGGAGAAGAAACTGGAAAGGCAAATGACCACAGCGCCAAGGTAAGCATATGGAGTATGTCCCTGTGATCGTATCCAAACAATGTAAGTCTAATTGCAACAGACAGATATGTTCTTTACTGTTGATCCTATGAGCTCAGTTTTTAGGAACAACACTAGCAACTGTAGCATATTTATAGTGTCAAAATAGGTCTCGGATGAGTCAACTAATGGGGAGCATGAAATGAACAGGAAAAAATGCAATGTTAAAAGTTGAGAAATAAGGGGGGAATAGAGAGAAAGCAGGCTACAGAAAGTAAGAACAGAAAAATGATGGTTGTTGTAAAACATCAAAGGAGCCAAAAGAGAGAAGAATCCAACAAATCCTGAAATGTTTTTAGTCTCCGAAATGCAAAAATATTGAGGAAAAATGGAAAATAGAATAGATCTGATGTCTGCACTAACTTTGTTTTTAATCCCTGATCGATCTATCTATCTATCGATCGATTGATCTATCCATCTCCCTCCATTGTTACCTCTTTCTACTTCTGTCTAATTACAAACAGTCCATTTAGGCCACTGATTGTCCTTTCAGTGCCATGTTCCACCAGATTGTTTCTTACCATTGTTGTGTCCATTATTATCTACCCACAAGGCAACACTCCAGTGTGAGCAAGGGCCACTTAGCACCTTTTAATGCAAAGTGTTTACCAATGTGTAGGAATGAGCCTAGATCGATAGCACATTGCTGTTTCTCTAAACATCTTTTAACACCAGACTCCCTGCGCTGCTTTCAGGCCCATAATTGTTTCTCTCTGTTTTGTAAAAAAAAAAAAAAAAAAAAAATCAATCCAGCAATGATTGGATCCCCTTACCCACCTCAACCCAACTCTGTCCTTCCTTGAAGTCCCATTATGTTTTGGCTGATACATATCTTTTCCTTTTAGTTGTCTAGCGTATTTTTTTAAACTCACTTGTTCCTGAATTTGTCAATCAGTTGAGTTCACCAGTCAAAGGAAAGTTAACTCAGTCACTATAGTTTAGAAGGTATACAAGGTAAATACAAGATCCATTTTTTAACTTTTTTTTTAACTTAATAAATGGGGACTAAAAATAAGGACATCTTTAAGGTCCCAAATTGTTTCTGCAGCTTCAGAATTATCTTACCATTCAACATACTACAACAACTATTTTAAATTTCAAATGTATCTGACAATAAATTGCAATAAAAACAAATTTTAGTATGACTTTCTAGTAGGCCATGTTTAGCCTTGTGAAATATTGTCATCCTTTTTTCAGCTCAACAGTCACAGTTTTATGGATATGCCAAAACATAGTAGCCCAAATATACAGTAAAACACAGAATTGCTGTAAGAAATATAAATCAATCTAAATTATGTTGAGGGATCTTAGAACAAACCAATTTCAGTTTTTTTCTTAGTAAATCATGACCCTGAAGTGATGAGCACTTATTAAGTAAGGCCATAGTGCTAAACTAATACATCATTAGAAGTCCTCTACTTGGCAAATTGCAAACAAACAAACAAACAAGTAAAACACTTTCAATCACTGATGATTTTTACTGGCTTACTTTTTGTATGTATATGCATTTGACCATATTGGTCAAATGCATATACATCTGGGCATTTCCCTGCACAACCACTGTAAGAGCTTGGTCCACACTGCTGGCAATAAGTCACACTTATTCTTGGTGGATGTTGGACTCTGCCAGGGCTGCACTTTGTCACAAAGTCTTTCCATAATATTTATAGACAGAATTCCATACTACTTTCACCTACAAGCTTTGGATAGTGACCAAAAGAATGGGATACAAGCAGTGGAAATTTCTCTGTAGGGAGGCTGATCTGTCCTTCATATTGAAAGAAGCCATATTTATAGAAGCCAGTTAGGTGGTTTGACCATCTGACAAGGATGCCTCTTGGGTGAGGTTTTCTGGGCATTTCACACTGGGAAGAGGCTCTAGGGAAGATTCATGACACAATGGAGAGATTCCATCTCACGGCTGGCCTATACCTTGGTGTTCCCCTGGATAAGCTGGAGGAGGTGGCTGAGGAGAGGGCTGTCTGGGCTCCTCTGTGAGACTTCTACTGTTGCAAATCAGATAAGCAGACAAAAATGGATGGTTGGGTGGATTTTCTGAAAAAGGTCTTTGTTTTATATTATTTGCATTGCTCTAATGTTGCAACCTTTCTTGTACTTGTATGCTTAAGTATCTCTAATCGTTTCTCATACCAAGTGAACATGCACACAGCCACACTTCCTCAGTTTCTGTCCTCTGCTTATGCTGCCTCTTCTATAGTCTTCATTTCTCACTTCACACTTCTCAGCATTGTCCTCCAAGACTTCTCTTTGAATTCCTTAGATCAAATAAAGTCTTTGTAACATCTATCTAGCTCTGTATCTGTTTTTTGCTGCCTTCGTTCCAGCATCTAAGTAAGGGTCTTAGGATGTGTAAGGGGGTCATGATTTAGAGGAGTGATGAAAGAATCTGGCAGAAATCTAATGAATACAGAAACTGAATGTCTCTTCTCTTGTGATTATTAGGTCATTTTGGGTGTGAGAGGGGGAAGGTATAAAATCTTCAAATAAGTTTTGCTATGACTGAAATATGTATTTACTATCCTGATTCTAAAATGGTTCCCAAGGCAAGAAAAAAATAATAAGTACTACAACACTCTTGAAGCACATTAAGAATAATCCTTCATTATCTCACCAATTTCCTCTGTTCTTGGTTCAAAATTTAAAAATACTTCCTCACAGACTGTTGAATTATAGATACCAATATAATTTAACTGCAACTCCTTCATTTGTCATTTTGCGTGTGTGTGTGTTTTAACTCATTACTTCCTTTCTGAAGACAGAAAAATGATTGACAATATGCTCAGTTTCTCTTTTCCTCTCTCAACCCCAACTTCAGATTTCATTCCATGAGTCAGAAAACCAATTATTTATTTCCTCTCTCTAGTGTGGAGAATGTAGAGGATTTTCTGTCTTCCTACCAACATGACCTCCTTTCACTCCACGATTGTCTCTGCAAGCTCTGAACACAGCCATTGTGGGCCTTTCAGGGGAGTTTTAATACAAAGCTCTGGAATAATGCTTGTAAAATAAGTATTTTCTAGGTGTATGAATCATTTCTGAGGACGGAAGACCTAGGAGTGGACCAAGTACTGCAGTGTAATTGAAGGATACCCTTGAGGACTTTTATAAAAAATGAAAACCAAGGCTCCTTTGGCTGGTGGAATTGTGATTTCTCAGGACTTAGAGCATGTAATTTCTAGTTAATGCCATAAGCCCAGGCCTTACAAGGTGACAGGTCTGAATTTCCATTTTGCATGCTTTAATTTATTCATTAGTGTAAAAAAAAAGCTTACTCTTACGTACACAAAAAAAGGAAGTTCATGTGTTACGTAAACATGCTGACTTGAAATTTACAACGATTACATGAACTTTGGACTTTGATGCAAAAATTAGTAGGCTTTAAGGTTTCCCCATTATTTCAGTTTGCTGTGGAGCCAAACACTCCAAATTATGCTGGATCTGACCTAATTTATACAAGAATATATTAGATTATATTAAGAAAATATGTATCAATTTTAATATGCTTTTAAGGTTGTTATCTTTCATTTAAAAATGACAGCTATCAAAGCTAAAAGAGAAATAATCTGATTGTTTATTGCTTGCATATGTGAGAATTGTCTAGCCTCTCTTGCGATAAGCTTGTGCTACATAATTATGTCTGTGTAAGTTCTTGGTCATCCAGGTTATGGTGGTTTAAGGAGCTTGAAAAGAAAGTGACTGGAGTGACTTTAAGTTTTTTGAAGACGTCTCCCTATGACTGCTATGCTTTTGGGGGGTTTATTTCTTTTGGGGTTTTTTTTGTTGTTTTTTGTGGGGTGTGACAGAAGTGGTATATCAGGATGTAGGCTAAACAGAATGACTGGTACATAGGTGTGAATTTGGCTGGTCACCGTAAAAGGTGCTCACAATTTTCTCAGCTGTGAAGCTGTAAAGTCCCATTTGGAAACTTTGTGTTTTGCACGTTGTTTCCTTTTTTTTCACTCGCTCATTAATTTCACTTTCACTTGGTTTTTACCTTTGATTGAAGTTTGTACTTTTGATTGTAGATTGTGTTTTGGATTAAATTATACCCTTTCACAACATTATGACTTTTAAAACTACCAAAAATTTTCTGGGGTCTTTGATGTGAGAAAGATGAAGGCTCATATGCTGATGTGAGTGCAATGCACAAGTTAACTTTGTTTCCTTTTTCCCCCTCAGACGTAAAAGGCTGATGGGGTATGTCATCACTCCAACAAGCAGATCCAAGTTTATGAATGCAATAGCTTGAAATGAGGCAACGTAGGAGCTTCAAATTGACACCATAGGTGCAGCTACTAAAAATCTTAGAGTTCAAATTTTGGTTTACCTCGACCTGATGGTCAAGGTCAGAGGTCAAGTTTTCTGAATCACTTGTGAATCCGAGAATTTGAGGATGAACATAGCACTTTTAAAATGATACCATAGGTGCATCTACTACAAATTTCAGATGAGTTCAAATCTCAGTGACATTGACCTCAAGGTCAGAGGCCTTTTAAAAAAAAACAAAAAAACATTGTGAATTCGATAACTTGAGAACAAGGTGATGTTGGATTTTGAAAGTGATTGCCAGGATTTTTTTCTTCTTGTTGTTGATGTTTTTATTTTTACTAAAAGTATGAGGAAATATGTCTGTGAAGGTTCTCAGTCATCCAGGTCATCGTAGTTCCAAGCTCCTTAGACTATGAGGAAATAATAGTTTTGTACCATGTATGCAATATAAAAAATTCCTGTAAATCGTCTTCTCGCTGATCAGTTTGTTCCCCTATAGAACTCGTGTCTATCCCTTCCTTCCTCTCATTATTTGTTCACCCTCCCACCCTACTCCTCCTTCTGGCTGATTGCTGGGCATTAACAATTTAAATTGTTTGCCTTTTTAGTCACGCCAATTGTAATATTGCTCTCGGAGAGGGAGAGTAGTTAATGAGTTTCTACTTTGGGGTCCTCCCGCTGAGACAACACAGGAATAGATCTTTTCCCTTTTCCCTGTTACTTTCTCTTCTTTCCTCACTTGCTGCATGACAATTGCCCTTTCGTTCTTTTTATGTGCAAAAAAATATCACAATGTCAGTTTTCAGCATGTATGTGTATGCCTTTGTCTGAATTTCATTGTGGATGTTTGCCTTTGAATCCCCCTGTGAGCATGTGTAAAACCATTTTTCCCACTGTGTGCGTGTACGTATGTGTGTGTTTATATATGTGTGTGTGTAGGTGTGTGTGCTGTGTGCATGTCCACCCTGAGGACTTTTTGCAAGTGTGGAATGGGTTCTTAATGCTTAATGAGAAAGCAGTGAGGTAGAAAACTACATATGCTTACTAATATCTCTCTTTCTCTCTCTCTCTCTCTCTGTTTCTGTCTCTCAAATTCAAATATAAAGGTGCTTTACTGGCATGATCATTTCTAAAAACAATGTTGCCAAAGTAAGATTTAAGAAAATCAGTAAAGTTATTACAATAAATGCACAGAACTTTTTGAAATCAGTTGACTCACAGCCTTATAGAGTATTAATAAATATGTCAATCAAGGATTCATCAGGCAAGTTGTAATAAAGTTTTTACCAAACTGACAAACACTAAAAATAAGACCACTTCCTCTGTTTTCTAAAATCATTTTAATTAATTTGTTTTATTTTTATTTTACTTAACTAAAATATTTTTTTCATATCTAGTTTTAATTCTAAGTTTAGTTTTAGTTAACCATAATAACCTTGCCTAGGACTCATTTCAATTTTGAGATAATTTTTAGACCAATGAAATTTGGTATTGCAGAACTGAAACTTTCAAAATAAATGCATCTCCATTTCAGCTTCACCTGTCAACACTGATAACATCCCTGGCTCAGCTGCAGTGTGCTCAAGGGGCAGTGCCAGGGAGGTTGGTGGGACAGGTGCACAGAATTAACTAATGAGGTTTCTCCCTTATACATTGTGAAGTCGGAGCCCAGAGGGTGGTGTGTGTGCTGGAGTCCAGCTGAAAAGCTGCGGGACGCACGTGCCTAACCTGAAAGAACAGCAAACAGTTTTCACCAAATAAAAACTGACAAATAAACACGGAACAGTGTGTCGAATCGTCTTCCTTTTCTACAACACCATGGTTTTTATTGCTAGGACAACTATACTTGAAATAGTTGCCATTTCTGTTTTCTGTATGTAAATAAGACAACAATAGTGTTACAAATTATAATGTCGTTTAAAGAAAAAGGATGTGAAATTGACCGAATGGTGGAATGCGAACAAGAGACAAAAGATGAAGAGATATGAGGGTTTAAAAATGGTGAGAAAGTAGCAGGGAGAAAGAAGAGATTAAAAGAGACAGCCGAAAGAACAGCACAGATAATACAGGGAATATATCAGTCATAAAAGAACAGAGAGGATAAAAGACAAGATGAACATGTCTCAGTCGTCTTGTCAGTGATTTGCACTGTCAGTCAAAGTCGACTCAAAACCCAGACCTTTGAAAACGTTAGAAACAGATCAAGGTTCCTAACTAGCTAACACTCACCGCTTTTTATCCTGGATGTAATAGAATGTCCTTTTCAATTGTGTGTTGTTTTTTTTCCTATTTCTCTGTCAACTATAGTTATAGTTCTATTTAAGGTGACTGTCTGCAGAAAACAGCTTTAAAAAAGGAGGCATCCATATTGCAAACAAGGGCCTCATAAATATTTGGTTATCATTTGTCATAAGAGTTGTGTTTTAACCTTTTTGATTCTAATTTCACATTTCTAATTACAATTCCACTAGCTTTTAACAGTTACAAATGTGCTTTCCTATGTATCATCAAATGATTGTAATTTTAATTTAATTAATAAGGGAAATTTTATTTTTATCATCCATCCATTCGCTTCAGGGCGGCAGGGGGGCACTGGAGCCTATCCCAGCTGTCATAGGGCAAGAGGCAGGATACACCCTGGACAGGTCGCCAGTATGTCACAGGGATAACACATAGAGACACAGACAACCATTCGCTCTCACATTGACACCTATGGGCAATTTAGATTAATCAATTAACCTATCCCTACTAACTGCATGTCTCTGGACTGTGGAAGGAAGCCGGAGTGCCCAGGGAGAACCCACGCAAACGCATGGAGAACATGCAAACTCCACGCAGAAAGACCCCGGCCTGATGGTGGAATTGAACTCAGGACCTTCTTGCTGTGCGGCACCAGTGCTAACCACCGTGCCACAAGATTAATTTTGTGCAATAATAGCCAATTTGTTCAAGATGTATGCAGTGCCACAAAAAAAGCATAAGTCCTCTTCCTGATTTCTTAGGGGGGGGTTTTTTGTTTTGTTTTGTTTTTTACATACAGTATCTGTCACATTCACATGCATCCATGTCATAGACAAAGATAAGGGATGCCATTTTTGGCAAGTAATCATTTAAAAACTACATTTGACATGTTCACAAATTATCTTTATATAATATTAAAATTTGCTGAACATTCTTAAACACTTCTTCTCCTATTGATCTGTCTGAGTTAACTAATAATTACTTCTTCTAAACCATCAACATTTTTTTAGACCTCGTTCCTACAAGACTGCTCAAAGAAGTCCTACCATTAATGAATGATTCATTCTTAAATGTGACTAACCTATCTCCAGTAATCGGTTGCGTACCACAGGCCTTCAAGCTGGCAGCACTTAAACTATTACTTAAATAGCCATTCTTTGACCCAGCTTGTCTTGGCTAATTATAAGCCAATCTCCAACCTTCCTTTTGTCTCAGAAATTTTTGAAAGAGTAGTTGTACACCAGATAACTTCCCATCACAGTACAGAAACAGTTTTAGTAACAGTTATAAATGATTTTCTTATGGCCTCTGACAGTGGACTCATCTCTGTGCTTGTCTTGCTAGACCTAAGTGCAACATGCCATACCGTTGACCACAATATTTTATTACAGGAATTAGAGCATACCATAGGAATTGAAGGCACTTTGCTGGATTGGTTTGAATCATATCTATCTAGCAGAGTATAATTTGTTCATCTAAATGGAGAGTCCTCTTCATACACTAACGTTAATTGTGGAGTTCCACAGGGATCAGTGCTAGGACCAATTCTGTTTACATTATACATGCTTCCACTAGGCAGTATCATTAGAAGGCATAGCATACATTTTCACACTGCAAATGACACACAGCTTTATCTACCCATGAAGCCAATAACACACACCAATTAGATAAACTGCAGGAATGTCTTAAAGACTAATTTTCGGCTTCTAAATTCAGATAAAACTGAAACTATTTTTTCCAGCCCTAAAAATCTTAGAAATATGGTATCTAACTAGATGCTCCAGTAACACTTTGAGGAAATTTGAAGTCGTTTTTGACTAGGATATGTCCTTCAGTCTGCAAATTAAACAAATATCTAGGACTTCTTTTTTCCATTTGTGCAATATCTCTTAAATTAGAAACATCCTGTCTCAGAGTGATGCTGAAAAACTAGTTCATGCATTTATTACTTCTAGGCTGGACTACTGCAATTCACTATTGTCAGTATGTCCTGAAAAAGTCCCTGAAAAGCCTTCAGTTGAGCCACAATGCTGCAGCAAGAATACGGACAGGGACTAAAAAGAGAAAGCATATTTCTCTTATATTGGCTTCTCTTCATTGGCCTCACTTCCTGCTCAATCTAGAATAAAATTTAAAATCCTTCCCATTACATACAAGATCTTGACTAATCAGGCTCCATCCTATCTTAAAGACCTCATAGTAGCTTATCAGCCCAATAAAGCACTTCATTCTCGGACTGCAGGTTAACTTTTAGTTTCTAGAGTATTTAAAATTAGAATTAGAGGCAGAGCCTTCAGCTTTCAGGCCCCTCTTCTGTGGAACCAGCTTCCCGTATTTCTTCTTCTCTCGCTTTTTTCACTCATTATGTGTTTATACACCTCTCTCCATTTAATCATTTGTTATTTTGAATCTCTGGCTCTCTGCTACAGTGTGCTTTTGTCCTGTCTATCTCCCCTCATCCCCAACTGGTTGCAGCTGATGGCCACCCTTCCCTGAGCCTGCTTGTGCCAGAGGTTTTTTTCCTGTTAAAAGGGAGGGGTTTTTTCTTCCCATTTTTGCCAAAGCACTGGTTTGAAGGTGTTACGGTGCTGGGGTTTTCTTTGTTTTATTGTATTATTGTAGGGTTACTTTACAATATTAAGCGCTTTTAGGCAACTGTTGTTGTGATTTGGTGCTATATAAATAAATCTATTTTAACCGAAGCATGGTGGCAAGGTGGTTAGTACTGTTGCCGCACAGCAAGAAAGTCCTGAGTTCAATTCCACCATCAGGCTGGGGTCTTTCTATTCGGAGTTTGCACGTTCTCCCCGGGTACTCCGGCTTCCTCCCACCGTCCAAAGACATGCAGTTTGTGAGGATAGGTTAATTGATTAATCCAAATTGCCCATAAGTGTGAATGTGAGCACGAATTGTTGTCTGTCTCTGTGTGTTAGCCCTGCGACAGACTGGTGACCTGTCCAGGGTGTACCCTGCCTCTCACCCTATGACAGCTGGGATAGGCTCCAGTGCCCCCCTGCGACCCTGAGAAGGGGATGGATGGATATTTTAACTGAAGTAAACAATTAAAGGTAACAATGAGCAAAAAAAAAAACAAATCATGAAAGGAGCATTTATTTTCACACCACTATATTTTCAAAGCAGGTTACAAAATTTAAGTTTGGTCACTTTTCTGTAAGAGTCACTAAAGCCATGTTTCTACATCAAAACCTAGTAATTTACATTATGCTTTCCAAATGGACCAAATCTCAACTGTATGTACCCTAATTAACACCAGTAACATCTATGTAATATTTTATTTCACCATTTACACATTTAATTGCGTTACTACTTCCACTTAATAATTCCATCCCAATTACAAGGCATATGTGTGCGAATGGCAAGGGTAATGCTGTAAATGGCATGAGCTCTTTTCATCTTATTGGAAGTGGAGCACAACTACAAACTTTATTAGGAAGAAGAGGTACATATAGATATGTTTAATTTGCTTTTTCACATGTGTTTTTGGTATATATACCTAGGAACAGATGGGAACAGAGTGGTAAAACCTAGAGTTTATGCTGTTATTGTCTCCAAACCACCTAAATGAGGCAAAACGAAGAGATTCTGTGACTAAGAGAAATCGAGGTAAATATAAAGATAAATGGAGTTTGTGTATGAATTAGATAGTTAGAAAGAGATAAAGTGTGTGTGTGTGTGTGTGGGTGTGTGTGTGGTAAGTGAAAGATAGCTCACAGGGCAGATTTTCTGTGATTCGTCTCACTGATTGTTCACATCTGTCTGCATCTAATTGGTGGAACGTACATTTTTATCCTGACAAGAGAAGCTCGCCATTTTCTCTTTTCTTCCCTACATTCTGCGTTAGTCACACTATATTGAGTGGTTGTGTTCAACCTGAATGAAGGGGAGGCCTATTGGTAGATATGATCACACCTTCATACATATAAAGACTCTTAGATCACACACGAAAAATAATTTCAGATGGATATTCAGGTTTCTTCTAATTAATGCATTTCTTGTTTACACTGTATCCGTTTCATACAGATGCATCACAGCACACGTTAGTTTTGTTTTAAGAGGTAACAAAGCAAACAGGATTCTGTGAAATTGTTGTCACTTTATATCTTTGAGATTTCTGTAACAGAAAAAAGGGATTGATTGGTTGATCAGCTGTGAAGCCATCTGTTATTTCCTCTTTTCCATAGCTCTGCCAATCCATATTCTTGTCATCTCTCTTTTTAATATTATTTATAATAATTTTAACATTAGTTCTAGTTGGCTAAAGAAACTTAAGTAACACTTTTTGGCAGCTGAGAGATAACATCTCTCCAGTGAGTGCTTGGTCTACCCTGGGTAGGACAGTAGGACAGACCTGGAACACCTTACAGGAGGCACCCAGGAGCCATCGTTGTCAGATGTATGAACCACCTGTCAGTGTGAATTAACCGCTCTACTCTAAGCCCCTCTTGAATGACTGATCTCCTAACAATACCTCTAAGCCAGGAACCCTTCAAAGATAGCTGTTTTCTTTTGCTTTTATCCACAATCCTATCCTTTTGGTGACTACCTAAAGCTCATGACCATTGATGAGGTAAATTTATACTCCACTCTTTCTTCAGCACATCAGATCAATACAGTGTCCACATCACTGTAGTTGTGGGTCCAATATGTCTCCCACTTCCCTCTCTCCTCACTTATGAGCAAGACCTTGAGATACTTAAACTCCTCCACTCCGGGTAGCAGAGTGGGAACTCCATACTCTGGCTGAGGCCCATGACCTCAAAATTGGAGATGCTGATTCTCACAATGCACCCTCAACAGGCTCAGTGTCCCCAGCCTCTCTGGGAATGCTGTAGACGTTCTGCCAGAAGTGAGAGTCGAAGATCCCACCTACTGGGGCCTCTGCTAGGTATTCCCAGCACAGGCTCACAATACGTTTGGTATTGGTATGTAGGCATGCCAGGCCAGTCCAGCATCTTACCCCACACCACCTGATCCAAGTAACCACCAGGTGGTAATCAGTTGACAGCTCAGCTCCTCTCTTCGGCCCTAATGTCTAAGACAAATGGCCTCAGAATGATGAACTGATCATCGACCTGCGACCTAGAGTGTCCTAGTGCAACATGCACTTATGAACAAACTTGTGCTCAAACATGGTGTCCATTATGGACAAACTGTGATTTGCAAAGAAGTCCAATAACTAACATCTCTCAGGTTCAAATCAGGCAGGCCATTCCTCCCAATTGCGCCATTACAGATTTCACTGTTATTGATTATGTGAGCACTGAAGCTCCCCCTAGGACAAAGGAGTTGTCCCCCCTCAGCCAGCCACCTCTGACTGAGGGGCAGCTCCGGATTGGAGCAGAGTCCAGCTCCTCTCCAGGACAAAGATATACCATGGAAGGGAGCCAGAGATTAAAAATGTATCATTATTATTATTATTATTATAATAATAATAATAATAATAATAATAATAATAATAATAATAATAATAATAATAATAACAGTAACAATAATAACAGTAACAATAATAATAATAATAATAATAATTCAATGCGAAGTGGTCTATAAACTCACAGAGAATGGAAAAAGATGAATGAAGAGAGCTTTGAATGAGGTTGAAGTTTCTCTACGCATTAGTTATTAGAAAATTTGCATTGAATTAAAAAAAAAAAAAAACATTCTACAGATTGTGACCCCTGGAGTAAAATTATAGATTCGTTGCATTTTTGTGCATCTCTAACACACAGAGATCTTTTATCTGTCCCCTAGCCGTTATTCTGTGATCTTCTCCCATCCATTTTCTTGTCTTCTAATTCTTTTTTCAATTCAACTCCCAAGTTTTTCTTTTCTTTTTTTCTTCCTAAACCGTCTCTAATAGCATGCCCTTCACTGCCTGACCACAATGGTCTCAGCATTTGGATTACTGTAATGGGGGTTCGCCTCACCCTTATATGATCAGCCATCTGGGGCTTTCTGCCTTTTAGCATTGAGTTAGTATCTTCCCAATAGGATTGACTGAGAAAGCTAAGCTGCAAAAGCACTAATCTCCCAGCACTTGCTATTGTTAGTGTCCCCAATGGCATCTGCACTAAAAGGGGGCTAATTGATGTTGCCGCCTGCTTATTGTAGGCCTTGAGAGGAAGTGGGTGATTATTGACCACTCATATGTAGAGGGGAGTGGGGTGAAGTGAAACTGCTCTGAGCTGGAGGTCATTATTTTGGGCCTTCAAATCACTGGCACATGGTAGAAAGTACAGAATTGAGACTGCTTTGATTTAGACATTTGTTTCTGTGTGGTTTTAAAAGATTTACTGCATTATTCACCTGAATTTGTGAAGCCATTTTGGAAGGTCCAAACCATTATTGTACCAGACTTTTCCACCCTTACATTATGCTTCGCTGGAGTGATGGAAACTGGCAATTATGTTAATGATATTGGGATTAGTTGTTGACTTTTTTTTAAATCCCTACCGTGGGTCATTCCTCATAGTGTAAACATTTAAGTTACATGCTTTGGTGTCTGGTTATTAATGTGCGATTATTATAATCCAATTTTAATTTCAGTAATGATTTGTATTTGTAACAATTGTGAAAATTTAATTTGTATTTTATTTATTTAGATTAGACACTCAGAACAGGAGCTTAAACCCAACAGAGCCCTCATCAACCCAGCCCCTCCAACAGTAATGTTCAATCTGAGAGAGCCAAGCCTGAAAGAGATAGAGGACGTAATTAAGGCAACATGCTCAACCTCTGCTCTGCTCCGCTGGCACCTCTGGAAAAGATGACAGGGCCAAGGGGGGAAATTGCTGACCAGTGGAGGTGTGATGAGGGAGTGCGGATCCCAAAAGAAGAAAATTCAAAGATCACTTACCAGTCAAAGAAAAAAACAAACTGATCATTACCTCATGAAAACAGCTGAAATATGTTTGCCATTTTTATGACATAGTCTGTTGTTATTATGGTTCAACTATTTTTCAAGCAGGTTATCACCTACAAAATCCATTTTCACACCTATACAGGAGTAACAGCAGTGTGGAACAGCGAGTTTAAAAGCAAAGAGAATGAAGGAATGCTTTCTTATCTGTTAGCCTGCAGCACTGCCAGGCCAACTGATAACTCAACATGGACCTGCAAATAAACACATACCCGCAGACATTTTTGTACTTACAAACGCACACCCATGACTTTATACCAATTGCAGATCAATGGCTTTCAAACAGGCAATCTGATGGTACAATTATCAAAGAAACAAAATAATTATTTTCACCCTGCATCAGCCAATAATGTGTGTGAATCTTTATTCTGTGTGAGTGTATGCATTAGCCCGAGCCCCATTAACGAGGTTATTATTTTTTATTTTGCAAGGTGACTTTTATGTGGTCATTTTTAAAGCAGTGAAAAACCCAGAACTTAAACCAACAAATATAACAATATATTAACAACAAAAACTAGCTGAATAACAAGGCTTGGGCACTGTGTGGTATGAATACCTCTTAAAATATTAATGGGAACTGAAAAAAGAAGTCCTAAAAAATTTGTGAGATCTGCACCTGTTTGTTTGTTTGTAGGGGAGACTGGGGATAGTTGTAACATTTTTGACATTTCTGTCTGTAAGTTGGAGCTCTTTTAAGGTAGTGGATTCAAAATTTAATGCAAAGTATTTACATATCTATGCTATTAAATAGTGCAGCTATTTTCTCTGCTGCACAATTACCCATTGCATGGTATGGTCTCAAACACAAAGAGTGAAATGTTACAATTAACCCCATAGTCTGGGTTAGTTGTAACATATCCTGGGGTGAAATGTAACACAATGACATAAGGGTACTGACAAAACATTAACATGTAATCTTTTTTATTCAACACATGAATGCACTTAGAGCCATTAATGTAGCTGTGTGTGTGACAGAATGCAGAAATCTAGCTTTGATGGAATTTTCTGCAACTTAATATTTCATTAATTTTGGTTGGTCTTCCTTGAGTTTGGCCTCATTGGCTCAGTGGGCATTATAACCTACAACTCTTGCACCAACTTTTGAACATAACTTTTGAACATTGAACAACAATGAAGCTGAAAAAATGTAGTTGTGCACCAGCATCGCAATTCCATTACTTTTTATCATGGCTTACCTTGGTGTGGTTTGCAAAGTGCTTCAGAAAGATGAGGAAATCTGTTTCTTGCACCCATGCTGATTTATTTCCACTACCAATACTTCCTACTGGTCCATCTCTGACACAGTGGTCTGCATAATGTATGTGTGGGAACACAAACAGTGGTTGTGTTGCCAATGGCATTAACCGCATATACAAAGGCGACCAGTGAACCTCTCTCTGCTGTCGTTGCCCCAACTTGTTTAATATAAGTTAAAGTAATAGTGTGGTAAGTTGTAACATCTGCATTATTGTTACAACTAACCCAGACTCCTATAGCCATGAACTAGCCAACATTACAGCCAACGGCTAAAACATTAGCACTAAAGACCTACACAGAATATATCCCCATAGACATACAAATAACATAATTTAAGTTTGATGAGTTTAACTGCAAAGCACATAATGCTATTAGAAATTGAAATAAAGTAGAAAAACTTACTTTTTGGCATACAAATTACTTTTTTTCATGTTAAATTGTCTGTGTTTGACAAAATGTGCTGATTTTTCACATGTGATAGTAGAACTGAATTGGGCATGCACAGGATGAATCACATCATTTGAAACTTAGCTCTGATTGGAGAAATTGGAAATGTTACAACTGGCCCACATTACAACTATCCCCGGTCTCCCCTACTATTTTTGTTGATTATAAACCAGAGATTCTGACTTTATTACATACTATATATTATACAGAAAGTGAGATCAGAGATCAGAATAACAACTTAGTGTCAATTTCTACTTCATAAACAAATATATATATATATATATATATATATATATATATATATATATATATATATATATATATATATATGTAGCAAGTTGTTCCTGTCACATTATAGCATTGTGAAAATACCACCGAGATGATCAGGAGAGGGCAACCAAGAGTCACCTGCGCAATACATTTTGCATATGGATCTCTTGGTAAAAAGCAAAGAGTGTGACTAATGCTTTTGAGTTTGGGATTAACTTTTCCACCCAGAATATCATTCTCTTTAAACCTCCTGACACAATATGCTTTCTAGCACACAAACGCATACTCACATGCATGCAACCAGTATGCAAATAGCTGACTTCTAAAATAGCAAATGTTGACTGAGATGAAAGGTTTGGCTTTTCTCCCTCTAAGAGGATCCAAGCCAAAATGAATAAATGCCAACAATTTCTGTTTGAGTGTGCACGTATGTGTGTGAATGAAAATTGGGCTTCTTTGTACCTTCACTATTCCTTGGCATGTCTTCAAACATTAGTGTGTAATCTAGGTCTATGTCATTGGCATAACAAAGAAAAATGTGCACTGGTAACATGTATTATTCTTTAAATCTGCTTCTTTTTACCTGTTAATGAAGTGTACAGAAAATATACTTTTTACAGATATTTACCATCAGTTCTTCTCATTTCTGTCTTTTTGCAACCTAAGCCTTAATTTGTTTTCTTGCCTGGTGTTGAGTTTTAAGAATTAAGGCTAGTTTTTAAAGGGTTTGGCAAGATTTTGTTCTTCCTTTTCTCTATTAACAACCATTTACTAATTATTCATTTACTAAAATTTCATCTTTCTGGGCATATTCAAACTCATCAGAATTCCCAAGATTAACATTAATATGGTCGGATATGGTCTTTAAAGAAAAAAATCACACTGTGTGAAATCTTAGTCATCAGGTATGGCCGTCAGTCATTAAGGGACTACTTATTACATTCACTTGAGCATTGCACATACATTGCATCATGTCTGATTGAAGCATTAAAATAGAAAGGAAATGCTCAATGGTTTATGCATAGATCCCTCCTCAGTCTGCTCAGCTGGTGAGAAACAAAGTGTGTCTTTGTTGTACGCTTGTGCCTTACTTCCTAAAAGCTAATCCTTTGCGGTTTCTGAGTGACAGGATCACTTTCTTATGTCAGGCCTATAGGTTCTGTATAACACTTATCAGTTCACTTTTCTAACCATATTTAAAGATCTGGATAAACAGTGAGCAGAGGTCCTTGTTTTATGTCACAGCATCAGAAACTCTTGTGATTTCAGTCTGTTTGTGTGTCTTTTTAGAAGCACTGTGCATCTCAGCATTTGTTGGCCACTTACGAAACACATCTGTTGCTGTACCCATTTAGTTCCTAAATGTGTCCACTTTATGATACTACCACTTACAGTTAATTGTGGAATATCTACAGTAAAGATTTTTCAAGAACTCACGTGTTGCAATGGTGGCAATGTGTTAGAGTAGTACACTCGAATTCAGTGATTTCTTTAGAATTACACTTTCCTTCACAAATGTTTGTGCAGGCAGACTGCAGGTGGTTGATTTTATATACCTGTGGCCATGGGAATGAAAACACCAAATATTAACAGCTATAGCCCAATGCTTATGTCAATATGATGTAGAAAATGGGGTTCTGGGACCAACAATCACTGGGGAATTGAATAAAAGCTGCATCTTTAACAATGCTTGTTGGACAGGCGAGACCAAAATTTCTAGCCATAATGCACAGAGCCAGAAGTGAAAAACAAATACAAGAAATCTACACAAACAACTCATATCAACTATGAAACATGATAGTGGAGTGTTGATGATTTGGGTTCGATTTGAATAGTCTTCACAGGTTAGGTGACACCATTTTATAACCCTGTGCCCTTAGGTGGTTGCATGTCGGGTTATTAATCCAGCAAAACTTGTGCATTCTGCATATATTTTTATCCATTGCTGAATACAGTAAAATAATTATACTGTTAATGCCATGCTAGTACTGTTGCTTTTCTCCACTATCTTATTGACAACTTCAGTTGCTCCAATAAAACAAACACTCACTACTGCAAGTCCTCCCTCTCTTTCTGCCAGTCTACTTTATGTCTCTTTATCTTACCCAGCCCCCTCACTTGTTTTTCTTCCCTGATATCCCTCCTGTCTCACAAGAATAAAATGAGTAGAACCGAGGTGAAGAGAAAGAGCAATGGTATAATAAAATCAAAGGACACTCATTACTGAAGGTCTCCTGAAGGGGTGAGATAGGTATGTGTTTTTTCTACAAGCTATCCATTTCACTCAGGGTGTGATGTATTATGCTAAATTACAGCAAACCAGTAGTGTTTGCTAATGTCCCACTTTGCCCAAGAGATTAGGCCTATTTATTTTGGCAGACTTTAAAAGGCAGTTTTGCCCTGTCACTGGTGAACAAATTTGTCACTAAAGAATAATAATCATTATTGTATATGGAGGACAGTATTTAAATATATAGTTTAATTGAGGGCCATTTGGACTACACAGAATAATTAAGGGCCCTTAATGTCACACAGGTTCATTATAATATCTTTTTATTTATTTCTGTGTATATGCAGCATTGTTGCAGACCCCTCATAACTCTCCTATGTATTGTTTATTCCTCTCCTGTTCAGCACAGCAAGGCACTTTACATTCTTATAATGATGTATGCTATATACATTTTACATTTACATTGGGTTAGTTATCATTCTGTCTACTGTCTGTCAGCTACTGGTACTATTAAAGTATTATTGTACTATTGTAAAGTTTGTTTAAACTATATTGTGTTATGTCTATTGTAAATACAAACACTGAGTCTGTTTTTTTGCACTTCAGACTGTTAATTTTGCACTAAGGGTGTAACACAAAAACACTACGACAACCTGACTGCATGCTGCATCTCTGAATTTTGAATCTTCTGATATATGCAATAATGCTTGTTACGAAACACAAATGAGATGGTTTTAGTACTAAGCTACTCACACACAAATAAGGGAAATGAGCCACTCTGGATTTAAGAACCAGTATTAGAGTAAGTAAAAAGGTTCAGGGTCACACACATAAACAAAGCCACAGTCATAATCACAAATACTCTATTTGAAATATACTTCAATATCAAAGTAACTAAAAAGTTCTAAAAGAAAATTACAACAACTATGTTTAAAATAATCGGTATTAATGTGCATATGCAAATAAACTGATATGATATACTTTTTCTGCTTTTTTTTAAAGTAGAGAAATAAATGAAGCTAAATCTTTCAGAGTAGCTTAAAGACAACCACACAGTCCTGCTCATACATACATACACACACACACACACACACACACACACACACACACACACACACACACACACACACACACACACACACACACACACACACACACACAAACCCAACAGTACATAAATAATGATGCTTACTCCCGCCAGCCCCAACAGATGACTTTAAATACAGCTTAACACAAAAGGAATGTTTTTGGGTCAGATGTCCCTTAGAGTGGTGGACGGAGGCTTCAGTGACACAATATCCCTCTAACGACATCACAGAATGGATACTAGAAACACACTTTACAGCTTAGAGCGGCCTTTTTAACTGCTTAGACTAAGCTCCTTTGTGGCATTCCAAAGGAACAGTATGGAGAAAAGGAGGGGGAGATTACACCATCCTCTTTAGATGATAGCCAGACAATAGCCACACGCTTAAAAGATTAGATGGTCATAAGGTTTTTGACGCACTTTAAACAATGCTACGTGGAGGATTTTCACTTTCTCTATCTCTTTTTGCCCCCTTTTCTCTCCTCAGTTTACTCTTTCTTTGTTTGTATATTTATCCACTTTGCAGTTTACTTTGTCTTTCTCTTAATACTCAGTTGATCCCATGCCTGGGTTTTAAAGTGAATTCCAGTGCAATGAGCTCAGCTAAAATTATTCAGGAGGTTGTGGTTGTAAATGTCACTGCATACCCTTATGGGGATTCTGCTGGTGTTTTTTTGTTTTGTTTTGTTTTATTTAGTTTTTTTCAAATGACACACGAGACAATCCCTGCTATTGTTTACCCCACCCCCACCTACTCCCACATGTTGTGCTGAAAAGGCTTGAATACAAACTGTGCATAAGGAGATGAAGGTCAAGACTGAAGTGATGAGTCATCATGTTTTTAAGATACTTATTGTTGTTGACAGAGATGCCTCATGGCTCTTGTTTGTACATCATTTAAATGGAGATCATTGGACAGAATGAATGCAATCCAACTGTTTTTGTATTATTAAATATTAAATATTACATACACAGTATTTAAACGGCAAGCTAACGGTACTGTGAAATTCAACATACTGGGCTTGATCATATCTGGATTTCTTCACTAGAATGTAATTATGAGTGAAAATTATGATACCTGTATAGTAAATATATGTTATTCACTGAGAGAGAGTAGAATCAAAACAAAATGAATTGCCAACAGAATGCATCAACTTCTTCTAGTTTTCCGACTGGACATACTTTAAGGTTTTATCCATCTCTACTTGTTGTAATGTCTGTGAAGGTTCTCAGTAATCCAGGTCATCATAGTCTAAGGAGCTTGAAAAGAAAAGCGTCTGGACTTCTTTAAGTTGCTTGACGACGTTTCGCCTCTCATCCAAGAAGCTTCTTCAGTTCTAGGGTCAAATGGTGGAGAGTCCCAGATTTCAGCTCTGTGGGAGTGTCCCCCCAAGAGGGACAATGGACCCCCTAGTGAAGGTGTGAAGACGGGTGTAGGTCACAATCAGCCAAGGTTTTGGGTGAGCGCAGACACCAACTAGGGAGGAAAAGACAAACGCAACAACATTGTCATCTCCTATGTAGCTGGTGTATTGGAAAAACTCAGGAGAGTCTTCTCCAACATCCCAGTGTACTTCAGGCCCAGCAACACACTAGGACAGAAACTGGTTCATCCCAAAGACAAAATTCCTAAACACAAACTTAACAATGTAGTTTATGCTGTACAGTGTAGCGAGGAATGCCCAGACCTCTACATTGGAGAGACCAAACAGCCACTTCATAAACGCATGGCACAACATAGAAGAGCCACCTCCACGGGACAAGACTCGCCGCTCCATCTGCATCTCAAGGACTAAGGTCACTCTTTCAAGGATGCCAATGTTCACATTTTGGACAAAGAAGACAGATGGTTTGAAAGAGGAATGAAAGAAGCCATCAATGTCCACTGTGAATGAACATCTTTGAACAGTGGCGGTGGCTCACAACACCAACTGTCTGCCATCTATAATCCAGTACTGAGAATGCTTCCCAGATGCCTTAACGCCCACTCACATCCTGGGCCATCTGACCTCAGGAAATCACAATGAGCTCACCTGAAACCTTGGCTGATTGTGACCTACACACTTCTTCACAACTTGGCTCATGTGATTAGGTAGAGGATTATCAGGGGGCCCATTGTCCCTCTTGTGGGGACACTCCCACAGAGCTTAAATCTGGGACTCTCCACCATTTGACCCTAGAACTGAAGAAGCTTCTCGGATGAGAGGTGAAACATCTTCAAGCAACTTAAAGAAGTCCACACGCTTTTCTTTCCAAGCTCCTTAGACTACTTGTTGTAATGGCAATTCAGTATGAGAACACGTAGTGCCTGGATGTGCAGAAATTCTGCACATCCAGGTAAAACACAGATTGAGGATCACTGAATACATCGTGTTGTCAGTGCTATGCAGGTTGCTGCTTTTCTGCTAGATTTTCTGTGTCCTTGTTTGGCTTTTTAAAAGTGGTCGTTTGGGAAATGGTGTTTGTTGGTCTCATGTTACCTAGTAAGTAGTGCACTACACTACAAGTAATTTTTTTTTCACTTAAACTCTGCCTGGCTTTTGGAAAAGAGCCACAAATTGTAATTTTCATTGAAAAGAAGAAAACCAGGCCAGTGCTTTGAAGACAGGCTCCCAGTGGGCCTGTACCCACAAACACTTTGGTTAGCTGCCATGTTTATTTATGGCCATTTGCAAAGAAAATAGAGGGGTTTTTTCTCAGATCTTTATTTTTTTTAATCTTTTTAATTCTTTAAAACCTGCAGTGTCATGTCCTAAAAATCTACTGTGCCTTTACTCGTGATAGTATAAAGTGACTTTATGTAACACCAAACACTATACACTTTAGATTATTTAAATTCCCCCTAGAACTTAAATCAGATTTAATTTTAGATTTTGCCATCTTTAAATTTTGTGCTGTCAATAAGCAAGGCTTGCCTTCGTAGGCGCATCTTGGAGTTACAGTTCACATATAGTACATGAAAATGAAGCCCAGCCATTACTACTAGTGCCAGTCCCAAGCCCGTAAAAATTGGGAGGGTTGTTTCAGGAAGAGTATCCAGTGTAAAACGGTAAAGTCTTGGTCAAATCAAACATAGGGATCATAAAGAATGGGATTTCCATGTGGGAAGTCAAGTAATAACAATTACCTCCAGTGTTGCTGGCCAACAGGGTGCTAGTAGAAATTGTGCGACTCCTGCAACTTGCTGCCTATAGCATATAGTATATAGATTGCTAGAGATAGAGATAAATCATATTTATCTAGAGATAAAAGTGAAGGTAATAACCAGACCTGGATTAATGGCATGTCAAATGGGCACTTTGAGGGAGCTCGTCTGCCTTTGTTCTAATGGTGTCAATAGAGTAATGAAAGGAAACTAATAAAGAGCTTTTTCTTATAAGATAAACCAGTGTCCCAAAGGATAGCTCCACTGAGGTATTAATATGGCTAGTGACTATAAGTCTTTATGAAACATCTATACATATCCATCATTTAATTTTTCATGAATAGGCAGTGTTGGGAAGGTTACTTTTAAAATGTATTCCACTACAGATTACACAATACATGCCCCAAAATGTATTTTGTAACGTATTCCGTTACGTTACTCAATGAGAGTAACGTATTCTGAATACTTTGGATTACTTAATATATTATCATGCTTTTTACAACTACATAAATATTCTATTGCTGTGTGATTTATTACTATTACTGAAGGCGACTCATCACTCGCCTCTGTCAGTGCGCCCCAGGGCGGCTGTGGCTACAATGTAGCTTGCCATCACCAGTGTGTGAATGTGTGGAAGACTGAACATGTAAAGCACTTTGGGGTCCTTAGGGACTAAATAAAGCGCTATACAAATACAGGCCATTTACCATTTTACCATTTACCATACCAATACCAAGTAGACTGCCATACCATAACGGGTATGGCAGTCCATTCTTCCTGCAGCATGGACTACACTGCCCATGAGGCTACCTTCTTTAGGGCTATGCCTGTAACACTCTGCCTATTGCCTTCATATTCCATAATTTTTTGAAAAATAATTTTTAAAGATATTTCTTCACGTCATTATGTGAGCCGCAAGTAGAGGTGACATGGGCTGCGAGACTGAGAAACAGGCATTAGAGCCTCTTCATGCATGTTTTGTTTGGGTTGCCACTGGTGTGGAATTACCAAAAATAGAGAGGGGACAGCCTAACATATGAAACAGGAAAATGCTAATGGAATACAGTTACTCATATTTTGTATTTTAAATACGTAATGCCGGTGCATGTTTTCCGTTACTCCCCAACACTGTGAATAGGTTACAGTAAAAAAAAATAAATAAATAAATAATTTAATCACCACGAAGAAGAACGTACATTATTAAAAGAAAAGAAAATGCTTTGAACATTACTAGGTTCTTGCTTTAAAATACCAAGCAGTGGTATATGCACTCTTTCAGTTAAACAACTGAAAATGTAATGAAATCTTATTTGCTAAAAAGCTAGCAAATGCTTTTATCTAAAGTTGAAGCAATTCAATTCTATCTCAGAAAAATCTGTTAAAAGACCCACCCAGGCTTAAACAGTCTTACAGATTGTCAGTACAGAGTTTGTGACTCAACAGTGACTAAACAAAAACAAAAATTATACAAAAGCATTCTGAAGTAGTAAAAGAAGATTAAACTTCTACTTTTGTTTTCCTTTGTGTGCATTTGTATTTCAGTGCTTTCTCTAGTAAAAAAAAAAAAAAAAAAGGAAATTTCTCATTATGATATTGAATGTGTTTTTAATAAAGCAGACATTATTACAAAAGTTTTCAAAAGGTAAAAAATAATATAAACAAACAGATCATTGGTGTTGCATCTTTAAAAAAAATAAAAATGAAATCACTGAGCCTCATAAAAGCTCAATGGCATTTTATCCAAACATTCAAATTTCTTTCGACTAATTTGCTGTTTGCCGTAAAACCTCGTTCTTTTCGTAGTTAAACCTCAAACATTTTCTTTCTTATTTATTCTGACAGTCATATACATTTCAAAATTGCTATTTGTTCCACTTAAGTCTTTACTGACTTTGAGGCTGTACATGTATAAATATTTACCTTCTTGTTGTCAGTAGACAAGATGTTGACTGTGATTGGTTCTAAATTCTTCTCTTGTGGCAGGGATTATTGGTTTATTGTAACAGATACATTATAACAATTAACATTCTAACATTTTAACAACTGACAATTAATCTCACTTCTTTATCTGCGAAGTGTAATGTTAACCAGGGGTGTTTACAAACAGGATATTTGCTAATGTTGTCACACATTTAACATACTGGTGAAAATTAGTTCTCTGTATTGCATTAATCAAACAAGATAAGTGGAAACATGGAAATGTAGTTAGGTGGAGCAAGAATTAATGGAATGAAGGAGAGATTAATGGAATACTGTAATTTAAGGGTAAGAAGTGAAACGTAAAATAGTTTGATATAAACCAAAAAAGTAAATGATACATAAGATTGTTGAAATGGAAGGACAAAATGAGGTATGAGGTAATCATTACTGATGTGTAATATAGACACAATAGATGGTAAAAGATTTCATTCATTCATTTCTGAAAATATCAGTTTTAGAAATAAAATTATGGAATCTAAATACACGCAGATAAAAGTAATTTCCCTTCATGAAAGTCTCGTTTAATACAAACAGCTGTCCAAAATGCCTTTAGCGTCATTAGCGCTAGCGTTCTTTCTCGTCACAGTTACTGTTTTACTTCAAATATCTTCTTATTTCTTAATTTGTTTCTGGGTTTTTTGTGCTTTTATCTACTTTCTCGTGTTTGTCCCAGAATTACTTTTTTCAGTACATTAAATACATATTTTATTCAAAATATTTTTTCAGATTGCTGACAAATAAATTCACTAAAAAACTTTAGTAGAACTTGGACTTGTGGGTGTAGAATGTTTTTTTTTTTCTTTTTAATTGTTTTTATGTTAAAAACTCACACTAGGACACAAACTTAAAATGATTACATTTCATTATATAGCACATTTGAGGTTTGCCAGGTGGTGCAGCATCTCACAATTCCCTCTGTAAATGCAGCAGGTCTCATTCTGATTTCTCAAGCTCTGATCAATGGCAATATTGCTGACATACTCTGTAAGACAAAGAAATGAAGGATCTGATGATAAATAGGTCCCCAGAAGAAATGTTTTAGTAGATGATAAGCCAGGTGGGGATCGCAGAGAATGAATACAATTTAGAGTGAGAAATTAGGGAGGAAAGAGAAGGAAAGAAGCAATAACAAATCGGTAATTTCAAACAGCTGGTGGATGCTTGGTTTAAACACTGGGAACATTCATGTATAAGATGCACTCTGCATTCTCATACATGCACACAAAGAATAAACTGTATACATACTGCATATTGTAAAGAACGCTGTAGAAACAAAAGAATTATTTAAAAGATAAACCAATAATTTAAAGAAAATAGAAACTACAAACATACACACCTGCACAAAACGTGCTGTATGGATACATACACATTCCTACTAATGCACATACACACTCACTTGCCAGCGCATCCCTGCAGACTTCCTCTTCTCCTCTTCAGTTGAGTTGACAGCCTTTAGATAAATCACTCTTTAGAGCAGCGTGCGAGCGAGTTGGCTGTTCTACCAATTATTTTAATGAGAACATAAGCTCGCCCAATTCATCTGAGCTCTGTTCAAAGTACCCCCCTCAGGGAAGACAAAATCCTGCTGCTTAAAGAGTTTTGTTGGCTCTTTTGTTTTGCCTCCGAAAATCAGTTATGAAACAAAAAACGGTTTTGTTTACACGTCTGATTTACTGGGATGAAATTTGTGGTGTTGCTGCTTAAAGAAAAAGACATTCTGCATACACGAGCTGCTGCCACGCAGCTTGTTGGGTATATTAAGGAGCCATCATAAAAACTGTTATAGATGTTACGTAAAGATTCATGACTGAAAATTACGGTAGAATTTTAGGAAGCCTGGAATTTAAAAAGAAGACAGCACTGGACCTCATTTACCAACAGTGTGTACAAATGTTTGACACACAAATCAGTGTTTGATTAATATTTTCATACCTGATTTTATTTGTACTACTTTAAAACTGAATCTCAGACTATGAAAATCCAAGCTGAATACTACTACTTATTATTAGGTTAAAGCTAAAGTCTTTAACCCTTTTTATTTAAGCATATTGCTATAGACCTTATCTGAACTGATATTGTCTTGTCTTATTTTTATCATTCATGCTAAAAGGGCCTCCGTGCTTGCTGGATTTTGTCACTGCTTTCTTCTCTGTCTTCTTTCACATGAACTTTGATGTCCTAACTTCTCCAGACATTTTTTAAGGGTACCAAAGTAACTGGGAACACAATATTCAGGAAACCAGTAGCTTAGGCTCTAGCATTGCTTTCTCTACTTCACCTTGAGGTAAATGTTTTTCCTTTTTTAAAGAAATGGGGATACTGTATGCAAATTGCAGGCAGCAAACACAAGCTTGTGTAGTCTGATTCAATAACATGTAAACTGCAGTAAAAACAAAATTGGCTAGTATGCATGTGTCATTAATCTGACTTGTGATTTTATATGCAAACTAATGAGGCCCTGTGACTGTCTCTCCTATGAAGATTTTTGGATCAAGATATAATGCGGTTTAAATACTAGATTTCTCAGTTATCTGTCACTAGCTGTGGCTGCACACAATGCTAATGCTCCAATCAAAGCTAGACAGATCATATCTGGTGACACAGCTTAGAAGATGAAAATATGGTTGCATGCATGCTGTATTATATATAAAAGAGAGACATCACATTTGGAGCAGTGCTGCCCAGAAATCAATGCAAGAAAACAAAGCTACTTATGCTAGCACTGCTTACATTGCTCTCTTGTGATTCGTTAATAGTATAAAAGTACGTAAATATTTATGACTGAAATTTAATTAATAATAAGGGGTAAGAAGCAGATACTGGACGTGTGTTTAAATAAACCTTATTTTTATTTTTACCTTTTGTAAAATTTTACATTTGTTACTGATGGACAGTGTTAAAAAAGAAATATCTATTTAATTTCAAGGTAACATGGCCCAGTTCTAACACTGACATCTTAATATGAAATAAGCTTTTTATTTTGAGGTTATTAAAAATGAAATATTATATGGTATGCTAAAAACTTGGCACTTTTAAAGGAATACATCAATAAGCAACTTATTACCATTTTATTATTATTATTTTTTTACATGTTTCAACATAATATATTTGAAGTTCTTCCTTTTTAGCCAAAAGATCCTACAAAATTGGGTTTTACAAGCATTGACAACCCTAAAAAATCACCCTCACATGGGAATAGAGACAGGCATGTGCACAAAAAAGTCCTGCCTGTCTCCAAGTATCTTGAGGAGAAGCAAAGATCAAACCAAAGCAGAAGCAGAAGGGAGGAAAAGCTTACTATAAAACAGAGAAATAATGGATTCCTTGAATACCTCCTGCTTTCTGCTCCTCCCAGAAAAGAAATGAATCAATATGAAAAGAGGAAAAACAGAAGGGCCACAAAAGAAAGCATGGAAGCAATGATAGTGATACTCAGAAAAATAATTACAAAGGAACTCATGCAGGAAAGATGAGATATAAAAAAAAAAGACAGAAAAGAGCTGCCAAACAAACAAGATGAGAACAAGAATATTAGAAAGGAAAAGGAGCCTGTCTTGAGAAGAGGCAAAGACAAAGAAAGGGTGGAATAAAGTTTAAAAGATGGAGTTTTCTGTCCTGCTGCTCATGAAGAGAGAATCAAGAACAGGGGAACTAGTATCACATGGTTCATTAAATTCAAGATATTTTAAAGAGTATTAAGTAGTCTTTGACCTTTACGGGAACAGCAACAAAGGGAAGACCAAGAGGACCAAGAGAGCAAAACTCCTAACTCCTCTCATTATCTTTTCTCTGTTTATCTCCTTCCTTATGTCCCTTTTAGCTATCTTTTCTTCTGTTATTTCTCTCCACATCTCCCAACCTGTATAAATGTGTCTCCACCCTTGCCTCATCCTCATCTTCTCCCTAGTTTGTCTTTTTCTATTCTTCCCTTCTATTTTTCTTTGTTCCCTTCTTTCTTCATCCTCACCCTTTTGATCTCTTTTGTTATCCTTTGTTGTCATCCTTAGCCTCCCTCTTCTCTCCTCATTTCCTTTTCACCCTTTTGCTATGACATTAACCTTCTTTATCCTGTTCCCTTTTCATCTGCTTCTTTCCTTCCGCTTTCCCTCACACTCCTCCTCATTTGTCTCCTCTTTTTACTTCAGTCTTTCGAGTCTACCTCTTCTCTATTTATCCCCACCTTGCTTCACATTCTCTTTAGCTTTTATAATCTGGACTCTTACAATGACAGTATGCAGATTCCCAAGGCCTTGCAGGCTTCATGCTGAATTAGCCAGCTAACTACACACAAAGAAGCATGTATAAATTAATGAACACACGGACACACACACACACACACACACACACTTGTGCACTCAGATGTGATGCCAGCTAACTAGGGAAATGCATCTGCTGCTAACGAGGAGCAAAGCGCTGACAACACCTTGTAGTTTAATGAAGTCTGCTAATCGTAAATGAAGGCTAGAAATACTCATGCGCAGGTTTGGTTTTATTATGAATTCTTTTGATTAGTGATTGTAATTGAAGGGTCATGGTGGGTAACACTCAGTGTGATGGAGTGGGACAGAAAAAGAGGCAGAAGAGAATATGTATATATATATATATATATATATATATATACATATATATACAGTATATATCGGTGAACCCATGCAAATTGTATATAGCCTAGAGAGAACCCAGTGTGGTCTTCTGCATTCAGATGTGCTTTTCTTTATACCTTGGTTGATTTTTTTTTAATAACATTTTTTATTACTATCAGTGGCAGTTGTTACATTACATTGCTTTTCAGGAATCTCTGTTTCTATTGAAATTCTATCTGAACATCTGAACATTTTTCTTTGTATACACAGGTGTGTGTGTGCGCGTGTGTGTGTGTGTGTGTGTGTGTGTCCACATGTTTGAGAAAGAGAGAGATGCTATAGGTGGTTTAAAACCACTATCTCTTTACTGCAGCTGGATAGAACACAGATTGGACCAGACCTATAAATACTCTCTCTGAGACAGGCGTGCACACACACACACCATAAATACACTTTGTCGCTGAGCTTAAGCTCAGTCTGCTCTGCCAAACCTGATTAAACAGGAAATAAATCACAGCACGCGCGCGCGCGCACACACACACACACACACACTTTATAGTGCATGCATGTAAATATACAGATTTGTGTACCTGAAAGCATACACACAAATAGAAAATGATCACAGGAGCCAGGCCTTTGCCGTGGCTGTTAGATATTTGGTGGAAATAATTTGAACATTGGCAGCTGAACTTGACACATGAACTTATAGATCAAACTTATTTTTAAGTAAATGTCAGTGCTATTTAGAAAGCATGTACATCAATAATTCAGTAACTGAAAATTAACCTAATGATAGTAAATTGATATCAATGTGGCAAAAATGCCGTAATGATATATGAGTGAGATAACAATGTTTATAGAATTCATTTTCATTTATACCAAAAATTTAACAAACAAGTGTAAAATCCACAGTTTTTTAGGTAAACTAACAGCAGCACTAATTGTTTCCTTACTATTTTTAATCCTAATGCACAAAAACTGTGTAATAGGGATGCATGTCACCATCAGTTATGCTAGAATAGTACTCATTTAATGCAATTTTAATGCAGTAAGAAGGATTTATGAATATCATTGACTAATGCATTGGAAAATATGAGGGGTGTAGAACAGGAGATGAGTGCTAAAAGAATAAGTACTGAAAGGACACTGGAGTTGTATTTTCATTGAGTAAATATGAGATAAAATGAATAGATTCATAAAGACATTGTGAGAGAACAATGTTCCGTGATATAGTATTGAAAAAGTTTCTCAGTCATAAATGACAATGCATTTAGAGATAATTGTAATCACTTCCAGTTTGTTTCCATGAGTGACCTTTTTAACTTTCCAACTTATGAGAAATAAACAATGGGACTGAACTTAGATGACTCAGTTGTGGTTTGGGGTGTATGTTCTCTTAAATCAACACAGTGTTTACTGGTGGGACTGTCTTAACCTCATTAGCCGCTGCCTGGCTGATTAGCATTAGGCTCTAGGGTACAAGGAAACAGCAATTACTGATCATTATCACTATTTATTTAAATAATGAAGCAACAAGGGCTTTGTATTGGCAAACAAAAGGTCAGAAATTAGCAGAGAAGTGGCTGTATGTTTTGCTCTCTTTCTCCTGTGTGAGCACTGTTATATGTTTCCACTGAATCAAATATTTCATTGGTTAACCTCACAGTAAGAAATTGTTGTTGGAGATGTAATTTAATGGAAAGGCAGAGAGATGGAATATCATTTCAATTTTCAAATCATCAGTTAACTATATTTATTTGTACATGTGTACACATTTTTTCTTTCTGCTCCTGCTATTCCAGCTGGCATGAAAACAGTATAATTTGATAAGTTAAATTCAGTTTTATTTATATATTACTAATTCGCAACAACATTCACCTCACCACTCTCCTCATTGGCAAGAACCTCGGCAGTGATGGAAATGAAGAACTTTCTTTAAATGGCAAGAGACCTCTGACATAATCAGGCTCAAACTACTGTAACCAGTTGGAGAATGAGGAGAAGAGAAGATAAAAACAGCAAACATAGAGAGATGAAGGACAAAATGCAAACTATGCAAGACAGAAAACAAAAATACTGACATATAGCGGTATATGAACAGACAGGGGTAGAAAAGAAGCGCTCAGTGCATCATATGAAGTCCCTCAGCAGTCTGCTTATCTAGCCTGAACTATAAGCTTTATTACAAAAAAAGGACAATATTAGGCCTCATTTTAAAAGAGGGTGTCTGTTTCCTGAACCCACACTGGGAAATGGTTCTACAGGAAAGAAGCCTGATAGCTGAAGGCTATAAGGAGGCTTGCATTCTACACTATAGGAACAACAAGTAAGCCTGGCGACTGAGACTGAAGTGCTCTATTGAGATAATACAGTTAGTTCCACTGACAAATTTGGACAGTTACACCTTTTTTTGTGGTAATTCTGCATCTGTATATCAGTGGTGTATTTGAAATCAAACAAGATGCTATTGAAGTGCTGTTTCAGCTTTAATTTAAGGGGGTTAACAAAAGTACTGCATTGACTGTTTTGGAATTTCAGACATTTTTATAGATGATACCTCATCTGCAGAGACTCAAAAGTAATTGTATAAAGTAACCATTCTAAATATGAGGGCAATTTTTAATACAATGAAAAGGGTTTTAGTGAAAATCATTTGTCTGATGTCTTCATTCTCTTTGGGTTGAGACCAAAAAAATATAATAAAGAATATCCTATTTTCTTTTTCTTGAGAAAGTCATGGGTTGCTTCAGCACAATGGATCATTTTCCCTTAAGGTGTACTGTGAATTACAACAGGTGATATGGTATCTTTTGGATAATCAGCTGTTCCTTTCCTGCTCTATACTTTTCTGTTCTCATCATTCTGATAGAGAAATCTTAGTTCATATGTCTATTTTTTTTCTAAAACTGGGAAGACTTCTCACTGCCAAAGTCCATAATCAAGAGACGGCATAGCGGTTATACTTAACAAAAAGAAGGCCAGATTAAACAATTATATATTTATCTCTTTAAGAGTGATTTGAGCAGGTCAGATGTTGTAAAGGTGCTTTTCTTAAAAAGGGAATGAATTCTGTAGTCAACCACCTTGGTGTTGCTGAAGTAACCTATGCATTTATCCTATGTGAGAATGGGACAGATTGTTAACTTTGTGACTCCTAAAGTTCCCGTTATTTCTTGCTCTGGTCTTTTGGATCAGATGCAAGGTTTTCAGCTTTCAGACTTAAAGAAAATGTAGAATATTATTACTTCTATAGTTAAATATATCTACTATATTATCAAAATGTATTTGCTATAAGTTGAAAATGACAAGTGGTGGAGGAATTTTTCAAACCATTACTTTAGGAAAAGAAGCAATAAAATACCATGAAAACATCTCACTAGACATAAAGCTGTACAGGAATGATTGTTCTACAGAAAAAATATTCTCCATCAGTGTCAAACGGATTGTTATTACTGCTGCACATGTTTAAGACTGAGCCCATCTTAAATACTTTATATTCTATTTAATGTCGAGCATCATATTCGATAAACCCTATGTTTGCATTCGCTGAGGACCACATATTTCTTATCTCATGTCCTCTTGTTTCTAATATGAAAGCTAACATTTTAATCTATGTGTATTTTTAGATTTGACAGGGCAAGAACTGCTTGCTTTGCTTGTCCTAATGGAAAGCCACTATTGTATATCCAATCCAGCACTGCAAGGACTGCACAGATCTGTATGTAATGGACAAAAAAGAACAACTTCACTGGTACAAGGTCTTAAGAGAGTCAGCTCCTCAGGTCAAGAATCAACTATACAGCCACATCTAAAGGACAAGACACACTTCTTTGTGTGCATCAATATGATCCGATTTTGGACAGAGATGGCACTATAATGTTAAACAGTGTTGGCCATCTTTAAAACAGGAGAGATGGCCTAATAACGTACCACACGCAAAATTCAGTCTTGGCATTTATCCTGTATTACTACTATTATATGTTAATTCCTTGACAGAATAGGTGCACCAGATGTGTTCTTTTGCATATTGGATTATCACAAAACTACTCTAACAAGTAACTTTTTACAGTGTTGAAAACGATACTATTGTCACTGTATTATGTATTATTATTATGTATTATCTCTTTATCAGAAAAATATACTCAGACTCCCAGAAAAGGATAATGACTATATATGATATATGTTTTGATAGTAATCACTATAAGAAAACAGTGGTTGTAGAATTAATCCTTAGAAAAACAAAGTAAGCTCTAATTGACAAAATAATTGTAAAAAATAAATAAATAAATAAAACAAAATAAATAAACACATAAAACCCACTATTAGGAGCAGTAATTTCCATTAAAAAAATAAAACATACTAACTGTAAATTTGTCAGAATTAGTCCTGTAAACACATTAAACACATGCCAAATCCTCAGCTTAACGCATTTAGAATGGAGACATGTCTCTAATATTTTTCAGAGATGAAGCTTCACTTTTGTTTGCATGTGTCACTGACTGGTGCTTTAGTATACGATTGCTTCTGCTGGTGGTGTTGTGGGGAATCACAGTGTTTCAGTGTGATAAGGGAACAGCAGCAGCTGAATACTGAAAACAGAGTGATTGAAAATGGTGGTAATTACTGTCTTGTCTTTGGCTTGAAAAGATATCTGTTATCTGTCACGCACAATTGTCTTTATGTTATGTGTTAGTGTGAGAGCATCAGTGTAAAGCCACCAGGTGTGTTTGTCTCCATGTGTTCATGTAGATGAGTTCATCTGATGAGAATGAGTTTGCATACAGTATATGTGTATTTTTGTTGTGTGTTTAAAGCATATATGTACTGTGCACTCACATGAGATAGAAATTCAATCTTTGACGTGCGGATCTTTCTGTTTCTGTTTCATCTCAGACACAAACACTAATCTCTTTTAAAATTTAGACCAGATCATACACTTAGATATGTCAAGCAACTTGTTGCTATTGTGTACCAGTATTTAAATTAGTCAAGTCAAGTCATCTTTATTTATATAGCACATTTAAAAGACATCAAGTGTCGGCCAAAGTGCTGAACAGAGGGAAATTAAGTTCTGAATTTTGGTCTGTGCAGATATGAACCTAGGTCTGCATTCAAATATTCTGTTCTTGGGAAGCAGAAGACAATATATAGTCCTTACTCAAACTTTGCGCGGTAGCAGTCAGCATTAGTTTTCTTTCATCTTGTGATTTTATTTTTTATGTTTGAATCATTAATGACTTCAATTCCTGTCCATGGTTTAATGATAAACATACATCAACAAACGAGAGGAGAATTACCTAAAAACAGAATTGTTTGTAGCCATTAGGAAGAGGAACAATACTAAAAAAAAAAAAATTAAAAAAAAATTAGATAAAGAAAACACTTTTTTAAATTAAAGGAACAATAAACTGATGAGAAATATTTAGAATTCCATTTGATGATGACATTCATTATAAATATTAACAATTTAAGTTAAATATCTGTGTTCATATACAGACACACTGGTTACAGCAAAAATAGTATGGTCAATAGTTAAGCATAGAGTCCTGGAAGCTGACCTGGAAGAGAAGAAGAAAAATATCTGTGACTGAGAAAGCTAAGCATAAAAGATGAAGATGAGGAGAAGGACAGACACACTGTGCAGAGAAACACTGAAAAATGGAATCACGGACAGATTAATATAAACGTAGAATAAATTAAAAAGATGCCAACTGCTTTTAGCATCATATGGTGATGGTTTGGGAGTACTTTGGTGGGAGATCTGGACAAAAGAGACTTTTGAAAAAGGAATGTTATAGCTCCTTTTGTCAATGGCACCCCAGAGGTACTAAGTCAAGTGTAAGTACCATTAGTGTATTTGTTCCACTGGAACCTGTTTTTGTTCCTATTTGGTTTGTTGTATACATAGAAAGAGTCAGTATTGCCATCCAATATTGTACTGTTCATTTTGTGGAAAAATACAGTTTTTCGTTTCGGTTACAAAAAAGTCTGCTTTTGATACATGTTTAATCTTTCTCATCATATATTAGCATGTTTTTAATTATGGTAGAATCAAATGTAGTGTGTGCTGTATAACTGGTCACCTACTCATAGCCCAAACTTTCCATATCCTGATCTTTGATAGTTATAAAATTGAAATTAAAATCCAAAACCTTTTACTGAAGGTTAAAAAAAATCTGCAAAAGCAAATATTTTAGATAATTAAAGATAGTGCTTTCTGTGACTATTAACATAACTCTGTCAGAAGTTTTTTGTCCACTAGTTAGCACGGTATTTTAAATGGTCAATGAAATCCCAATAATTTTCCATTAAAACCTCTGACCTCAGCTATTACTGGCCTAACGTGGTTTGCACACAGGTGACATTGTTTAACTAATTACATGTCCCTGAAAACAACTGGCTCAGATGTGCCTTAATTCTACCTTCATTCTTTATAATATCTTTATAAATAAACCTAAAAAAAATATTAACTCATTTCTTTCCATTCTTTGGGGGAAAGAAAAAGGGAAAAAAATCCAATAGATCGGCACTATTTAAACCCATCTAACAAAATACGTTAATTAATAAAATCATTTAGTTACAATTAAGTGGACTTTATTGAATTATGTATGTAATCTAAGTATATATGTCCATTTGTTTCAAACATATATGTGTGTTTCAAAAATGCAGAAGTTAGCTTGTTTGGGTGCAAGTTCATATTATATCGAGGTTTCACAGTTACTGATTAATTTCTAGAATGTATTTATTTATTGAGGAATGTTGATAAAAACTCCCTCTCTCCAACTATTATAGCTTCTGATAATTATCCATCTGCCAAAGGCCATACCTCATTTTGATCATACAGCTACCGTTTCACTTAATTATTTGTGTATATTGATCACTGCAGTGTTTGGCCTTCCCAACACTGAGTGCCAGGAAAAACCTTACATTGTTTAAGCAATCAAGCAAATTACATGTTGTGTTATTCAAAACAAACAAACAAACTCATTAGAAAATAAAAACGTAAGAAGCTTCATCATTAAGTAAGAAGCCTAAAGTGCAATGACAGAGTATTTGGTTTAGTTAAAGAATATCAGATAAGGCCTTTGCGCATACTGAGAGCAAATGTCACATGCTAAGTGTTGTCATGGAAAAATAACAATACACAGTCTTTATTTTGTGAGATGACAATAACTATATTTAAATGCACAAAATACAGTCCCGATCAAAAGTTGAAGACCACTTGAAAAATGGCGAAAAAATCCCATTTTGCATGGTTGGATCTTACCAAGGTTCCAAGTAGAGCTTTAGCATACAACAAGAAGAAATGGGAGTGAGACAAAAGATTTCTATGAGCATGCAATTTATTGAAAAAATGCTTACATTGAAACAGGTTGCTTTATAGCTGATCAAAAGTTTAGGACCACACCTCCAAAAAAAAAACCGTAAACCCCACCAAAACAGAAATCAAAGTTTCGAACATGAACTCGGTAATGAAAAAGAGTGATGTTATTCTCCTGGAAGAAGTCCCTTGTCCTGTGGGTATTGTCCTGTTGAAAAACCCTGTCTTTACCACACAGACGAGGGCCCTCAGTCATGAGGGATGCACTCTGCAACATCTGGACATAGCCAGCGGGCGTTTGATGCCCCTGCACCTCCTAAAGCTCCATTGTTCCACTGAAGGAAAAAGCACCCCAGACCATTATGGCGCCCTCCACTGTGATGTGTAGAACACATCTCAGGTGGGATCTGCTTGTCATGCCAGTAACGTTGGAAACCATCAGGACCATCAATTTTACATTTTTTCTCAGCAGAGAATAAAACTTTCTTCCACCTTTCAGCGTCCCATGTTTGGTGCTCTCTTGCAAAGTCCAAACGGTCAGTTCTGTGGCGTTCAAGGACACGAGGCCTTTGAAGACGTTTTTTTGTTTTTGAAGCCCTTCAGTCTCAGATGCCGTCTTATTGTTATGGGGCTGCAGCAGGCACCAGTAACGGCCTTAATTTGGGTCGGGGATCGTCCAGTGTCTTGGCAGACAGCCAACTGGATCCTCCGGCTCAGTGCTGGTGAAATTTTTGGGGGTCTTCCACTTGACTGTTTTGTTCCATAACCCACAGGATCATTTAAGAAATTCCAAATGACTGTCTTACTGTGTCCCACCTCAGCAGCGATGGTGCGCTGCGAGGCACCCTGCTTATGCAGTTCAGCAACCTGACTACGTTCAAAAAGGGAAAGTTTTTTTGCTTTTGCTATCAGAATGTCAAGACTGTGTGACTACCTGATGGAAAATGACAATGAATCCACATTTTTGCACAGATTTGGCCTTCTAAAGCCATGTGATCCTAATCTGTTGATCAGCTGTAAAACAGCCTGTTTCAGTTTAATCGTTGTTTTCAATAAATTGCATGCTCTAAAAAATGTTTTGTCTCACTCCCATTTCTTTTTGTTGCAAGTTGAAGCTCTACTTGGAACCTTGTTAAGATCCAACCATGGGTTATGGTGTTGTTTTTTGGTTTTTTTGCCATTTTTCAAGTGGTCTTAAACTTTTGATCGGGACTGTATATTGTTTCTTATTATAAAAACAACAATTATCCTAACAAGCTTTAAGTTTTATAATATTCCACTTTACATGTAGTTTTTCATCTTCCTGCTTTTGACAAGGTTTGCACTGCTTGTGCCATTTTGTTTCTTTTAATCAAAGATGGGGTATTGGTTTTTTTTTGTTTTTTTAGTTTCCACTTGTGGTGGGTGTTTTCTAGACCTGTAAACAATCTGTCCCTTCCATTTCTTCGAGTCCTTTCTTGAAATGTTTGCATTTTGAGATTTACTCATCGTAAATGTGTTTTTACTCATAATAATAAAAACAGGCATTTTTTAGGCTTGTTCTCAAGTCCATGAGACCTTAAAACAGGGCCTTTCAAACCAAGTTCACAACTGTTCTGTCAAAGACATTTTGAACTCATTCCACTATGCATTTGAAGTCAGACAGACTATCTTAACAGACAGATCTAGTTAAAGGGGAATCTTAAAGTGCACTGGGATACTTTTAATAATCACATGCTTCAAAATTGTGAGGTGGCAGGTCATCACCAGATAAGGGCCTGTTTTTAATGTCATTTTTTGTGTCATTTTTAGTCCTTTAGATACTGAAAGATATTGTTTAATTTAGTCCCTCAACCCATCCTTCATAGCACTCACACAGGAGAGCTGAAGCTATACAGTAGGAGCAAATTAAAAAATATTTTTGAGCCTCAATACAATTGAAATGTGTGCGCAGAAGTGGAGTAGCCCCATATGAGAGTGGCGTTGGTAATGTTTTCTACATTGACTGTAAGTCTCCAGTGAGTGTAGTCTGCCCACATCAGAGCACAGAGTTTGGTTATGTGTTTACTCTGAAAATCTCATCTCCTCTGAATCAATACTCCATTTACCACAAGCTCACACTGTGCTCCTCTGTCCTTTCGCTCTCCCATTTCTCTACATTCCTTCTCACCTGCTTGAAAGTGCTGTTGTTTTTGTGTCTCTTCTTCCTCTTTTGCATCTGTTCACAGTTCTTCTTTTTCCTCTTTTCTTTTACCCCTCTTTTTCTCTTTTGCCTCCTATCTCCCTTTCTATCTATTCTATTTCTTTAAATCGTTAGTCCTTAGTTCCTATTCTACAGTGCTGGGTGATGTTATTTTTAAAAGTAACTTGAACTATTACAGTGATAACTACCATAAAAAGTTACTTGTTAGAGTACTTTTGTGATACCAAAAATTAAAGGTCCTTGCATTTCCTTGTCCAGATGGCATGTGGCCTACTGTAGCATCTCTTGGACTGCATAAGGAGCAACAATATCCATTCATTTTCTTTCACTTATCCCATTCAGGGTCACAGTTGGGCTAGAGCCAATCCCATCTGTCACAGGGCAAGAGGTGCGGTATGCCATGAACAGGCCAGCAATCTATTGCAGGGCTAACACAGAGAGATAGACAACCATTCAGACTCATAGCAAATTTAGAATCGCTAATAAACTGAAGGTGCCTGTCTTTGGGAGGAAGTCAGAGTACATGGAGAGAACCCACACAAACATGGGGAAAAGATGCAAACTCCAGACAGATTGACCCCCAGCCAGCAGATTTAAGCTAATGACCTTTCTGCTGTGACACAATGGTGCTGACTACGACACCACCATGCTGCCATTAATGACTTTAACGGAACTAAAGGCTAACTGTTGTGCAAAGTCACTTACCTTACCTTGACCAAAATCAGTGTAATAAAATTCATTACAATTCCAAGCAACAGTATCTCAGGGATGTTCATTCCATTGGTAAACACCTTACTGAGATCATAGGGAACTGTTGTATTTCATGTTTTTTATTTATTTTAACAGTCCAGAGGGGAAAAAAAAACCTCTGTTAACTGTAAAAAAAAAAAAAAAATTCAAAAATAAAAAAAGCTTCTACCAGGACTGGGGAGGATGATCAGTCGACAGAACATAACGGGTGAGAGAGAAGAAAAAGTTAATGATATGCATTATTGGCAAAAAAAAAAAAAAAAAATGGATTAAGAGTTAAAAGTATCTACTTTACACACCAATTAAATGCTCAAGCCAGAACCTGGTGTCTCAGGCCAGGAGTCTGATAGCTGAAGCCTCTGATTACCATTCTACTTTTGGAAACTCCAGAAACCACAAGTAAGCCAGGAGTCTGAAAGCAAAGTGCTTCTTACATTTCGAGATTACTGCCATTCTACTCCTCAATGGGCTTCATTGTCATTGTTGTGGAGTTGTTCATAGCTCGCAGGTACTTCTTCAAATCTGAAGTAGCTCTCGTTGCAGCTGAAAGACAATGATAATTACTATGATTATGATTATGTTCTTGTCCTTTTCAGCCACAAATTCAACATAATGTGAATACTTGCAGCATGTAAAGGCTGCCCTCTCTCGATTCTCTCTATGTGATCGGTACTTCCTAAAAAGATTATTATTCCTTCCCATTCTGCTTTTCTCTTTTCATATTTATTGTCTTCTATTGATCTTTTATTTCCTACTTTTTCCTTTTTCTTTTACTTATTATTCAATTTGTTATCAAATCAAATTAAAAAAATTTTATCTTGTTAAATTCAACACCCTTTTTTCATCCCTTTTTTCTCTTCATCTTTCATCTGCATTTCTCTACCTCTACTCTACTCTCCTTTCCTCTCCTTTCCTCTTCTCTCCTTTCCTCTTCTCTTCTCTCCTCCCCTCTCTAAAACCAATTTCCCAATAGGTCACATGGGGTCTCTTTGTGTGTGTGCATGTGTTTATGCAAGTAAAGCCGCAGCTGTATTAAACACTTAGCCCTTTTCCACTCCTGAGCTGAGACAATTTATCCATCGCTCAGGGCGAGAGGAGTGAAATGGCTAAATCACATTGTGCCATTAATTTAATTAGCTTGTAATTGACATTTTAAATGCTTCACATTTAAATTAGCTGGCCTGGCATCGCATGGAAGTCACAGCAACTGAGGAATTGATTAAATCTCTGCAAAGCAGCGCAGAAGAAAACCCCAGCTCTGGCAGGAAAAGAGATGACATACTATAAGAGAGAATACTGGAGTATGGGCTATAAGTAAGAAAAAAGACATCAAGGGAAAAATACACTTAGAAAATGAGATTATCAGGAATAATGTGCAGAAGAACTGTGACTGTAAGAGATATTGGAAGATAGGACTAAAAAAGAGAAGTCAGTGTATCAGATGGAGAAAAGCCTTTACCTACCAGAAATGACACCGGCCAAAGGTCTGTCGACAACTCATTCATCACAGTGACACCTGCCTCTTTTAACTGTTGTCGGTGTGTACACCAGCACATCAAAAACCAACTGGTTCTTAAGAAAGAAATTCACCTAAAAATGAGTTTTAAGTTGTTTCTAAGATGAAACATTGACTGAGAGAGTAATTTCCATCAAGGGTTAAACAATAATATATTGCATCCTGGGTTAACTGGAATTCTTTAGGTAATAAAAGTCCTCTTTTCTAACAGTAATGATAATGTTGCTGGAAAAGCAATTTATCAAGCTTACAACACATCCAAATACCTATCATATCGTGTTATTCAGCACATTCAGTACTAGGTGACTGTCTAGATATTTTATCTTGTGCATGGTATGTGTTATGCACATCAAACAGTGAATGTGTTGCTATTCCCAGTAAATATTGTGTCTGAAGCTTTTTGTGTGTGTGCTTGCATTAAAAATGACAAAATGAAATTTATCAATTATGAAAGCGTAGTATTAATTGTTTATTGTCTGTGCACGTGATCAGTCTGCTGCAGCTGATCCCTGTAGATGGTGAATATAGGCATACTTGTATAGCCTGTATAATTGTAAATTGCTGCTGTTGTTACATTTCTTGTCTGAGCTGACTGCCTGGAGTTGCTGATATGACAATATTGGTGATGTAACTCTGTTATTGAATAATATATGGCTTAGCAAGTGCTGTGCAACAAAGCTGAGCTATATTGAACTGTATCCATGACAGCTGCAAGTAATCTGAATAGAACAATTCCACACTTAAATCACTGTAACCAACACTATTCATTGCATTTTACACATTTACATGTCGTAAACAATGATGCAATTTATTGGCAAGTATAATCTTTTAGTTGGAAGAGTAAAAACAAAGCTTCCTTAGCATGCTAAAATAGTAGGCTAACTTTGAGCTTATTTTTTGATATGTGTTTGCAACATGTTATGACATTCGCTCATGTGCTTTGTTAGCATTAGCAGTATTCACATGGTAATTATGTGTAATAGTAAATAATGCACTTTGTGGGAGCTGTTAATTTTTTTCTAATGTTCTAATTCCACCAGGATACATATGAATCAGATCTATTCTATCAAGTCAGCAATTTTATCTGTAAGGCTAATTCATTACCAGCATTTGTTTGCTCTTTGTGTATAAAAACAGGTGTATGTGTTGAAATTATGAAATGTAATGTTCAATAATAGTTAACATTAGTGGCATTAGTACCTTTTTCCAAGTTTAAATGAGTACATTAAAAATAAATAAATAAATAACTGACACTTGTCTAATGCCCAGTAGTGAATACTGTGACTGAATAAACTTTGGTGGTATAAGATGATAAGCTCCTCTCTGTCTGTACCTCCTCAGAATATATTCAGTAAACCAGAAAAATGATTAGCACAGCTCTGATCAGATTCTAATCAATGTGTATTTGTGTGTGAGTGAGTGAGAGAAAGAGGAAAATATGCAAAAGTGTTGCATTAACAACATTCTCACCACTGTTTGTAATATTTGTGGGTGAGAACAAAAGTTTATAAAGTATGTGAATGATAGACAGGATTTCAATTAGGACACAGTGAGAGTCATGAACTGATATGACTGGACATCAAGCAACAATAGCTAGAAGATGGAGAGAGCAGTCCATGTGGCTGTGTGTCTGCATTGCATATTTAAGTGTGTGTAGAAGAGTGCAGAAAGCCAGAATGACTGGCAATGTCAGCACTTTTCATCTATTTTTTAAAGGAGCTCTTCACATCCCAGCACACACTCACACATACACACTCACACTTACAGGCAGGTATCTGGCTGGTGCCTGATCTCTCTTCCATGGTCTTTTAATATTCTTTCAGCTGCAGTTTTTCAAAGGGGTCCATCACAAAGACAATCTGTTTGATCTGCACACTGTCATCTGCAGACAGTAGAGGGACAGAGATCTAGACCAATCAGCCACAAGAATAAAACCAACTGCTTTGGTCCTGAGCCATCATGACTTGGTGTTTGGCACAGGCCGTGTTGGCGTCATTACTACAGAAAAGTACTGTATTACACATTACTCATTAATTTTCTTAAAAGTAATGCAAAATGTTGCATTACTTTTTCATAACTCTGCAAAATTACCTGAAACACACTGTCTCATAATGACCAGTTTATATAGACTAATAGGGTACAGCTATGCACAACACAAATCTTTATCCTAATTAGGACAGACATAGAATCTTTCTTTTAGTGTTTATGTATGAACACGAACCTAACAGCGAAATGCAAAGACGAAAAGCAGCCCAAAGAGATTTCAAAGCAATCACCACAGTCATTCTGTAGAAACATGAACATGTAGAATTTACCTACAGGTAGATTTGTAAGTTGGTTCAACATTTGGGCTCTTCCTCTTCCTCAAGCTGTTTTTCATATATGTGAAGGTATTTAAAATAATTTCTGAACTACAATAAAACATTACAGAAGAAGATAGGATAATATGTGATGTTATTTCATGTCATTATAAAGTGCAAGAAAGAAAAAGTCTTTTAACCAGTTATGTGACATGTCTTCAACAGTTATATGTACACTGGTCATTTTGGTCCACCTTTTGCTCCCAAAACAGCCATGACCCATCAAGGCATGGACTCCTCTAGACCCCTCAAGCTGAGCACCAAGCTGTTACCAACAGATCTTTTAAGTCCTGTAAGCTGTGAGGTGAGGCTTCCATTTTTCTACAACACATTCCACAAATGCTTGATTGGATTGAGCATCGCAAAGAACAACATGCTGAAATCAAAGAGTCAAAATGATTTTTGAACTTTTTAAATCAAACTTATTTATGTTTACATGTGTCGAGTGTGTGTGATTGACAATGTATTGGCTTCCCTTCATTGGCTTCTTATTAAATCCAGAATTGAATTCAAAATCCTGCTCCTCACATACATCTTATCTTAATGACCTTGTAGTACCATATCACCCTATTAGAACACTTCGCTCTCGCACTGCAGGCTTACTTGTTGTTCCTAGAGTGTTTAAAAGTAGAATGGGAGGGAGAGCCTTCAGTTTTTCCTCTTCTGTGGAACCAGCTTCCAGTTTGGATTCGGGAGACAGACACTATCTCTACTTTTAAGATTAGGCTTAAAACTTTCCTTTTTGCTAAAGCATATAGTTAGGGCTGGACCAGGTGACCCTGAATCCTCCCTTAGTTATGCTGCAATAGACATAGGCTGCCAGGGGATTCCCATGATGCATTGAGTTTTTCCTTTTCAGTCACCTTTCTCACTCACTATGTGTTAATAGACCTGTCTGCATTAAATCATACTTGTTATTAATCTCTGTCTCTCTTCACAGCATGTCTTTCATCCTGTCTTCCTTCTCTCACCCCAACCGGTTGCAGCAGATGGCCCCGCAGGGAGTTTTTCCTTCCCACTGTCGCCAAAGTGCTTGCTCATAGGGGGTCATATGATTGTTGGGTTGTTCTCTGTATCTATTATTATAGGATAGACTGTACAATATGAAGCGCCTTGAGGTGACTGCTGTTGTGATTTGGCGCTATATAAATGAAATTGAATTGAATTGAATTGAATTGAATTGAGATCTGGGAAGTTTGGAGGTCAAGTTAACACCTCAAATTCGTTGTTGTCCTCTTCAAACCATTCCTGAATAAGTTTTGCTTTGTGGCAGGACACATTATCCTGAAGAAAGAGGCCACAGACATCAGAATACAGTTTCCATGAAATTGTGTATGAGATGCTACATGTCAACATAACATCCACATGGATGTTACTTTGACAGGACCCAAAGTTTCCCAGCAGAACATTGCCCAAATTATTACACTGCCTATATTGGTGTGGCTTCTTCCTATAGTGCATACTGGTGTCGGTTACCCAGATAACCGACACCTATGTCCCCAGTCATCCATGTAGTGTAAAATAAAATGTGACTCATCAGGCAACAGTACCTCCTTTCACTGCTCCATGGACCATAGCCTCACCTGCGTATGTTGGCGCTTTCTTTTATCATCAGGGGTCAACATTAGCAGTCTGACTGGTACGGCTGTGCATCCCTATATGCAACAAACTGATGCAATGTGTACTCTGACACCTTTCTATCAAAACCAATATCAACATCTTTGGCAATTTGAGCTATAGGCACCATAGGGCAAGAGCTGGAGTACACCCTGGGCAGGTCACTGGTCTGTCACAGACCTAATGCAACCAATGACAGATTATTACACACACGCACACACGCACATATATATATATATGTATATATGTATATGTATATGTATATATATGTGTATGTATACATACATATGTATATAATGGAGGGAGAGGCAACCCATCTTTTACCTTCTTAAACTTTTGTTTTTACTCTAGAATTCATTTTATTTCTTTTTTCACATTTCTCCCTCTTGCTGTATTCATTTCCCCTTTGCCTCAGTGAAGATCTGAAAGGCCACTGACCCTCATCATCAAATGCATTACAATCGCGGACACACGGGTGTGTGTGTGTGGGTGTGTGTATTGCTAACCATGTCTTGCCCCTGAATCCATAGGCATTCATAGGATACTCCCTCCATTCCTGTACACCTGAAGTTATCAAGCTCATCTGTTTGTCATCTGCTGATCAACCCACCACTACTTATGCTGAGAGAGATCCTTCAGTCCACCTGAGCACTGAACAAACTGCATTAGTGAAACCAGCCTCATTTTGCAAGTTTGCCTCCGTTTTCCTTGGCAGCTCCTTACCTGTTCTTTCCTCTGTACAAAAGTCTGAATTTTTTCTGTTGTGAAAGATTATGTTTTGGACCCTTGAGTGATTGGGGCTTGGATCTCTTGGATTCACTAATGAAATTTCCCAGCCTCAAGATTTTGTAAATAGCTCCTTGTCTTACTTGCACTGTAAATAAACTCACAGAATTTGGTCCTACATTTGAGTCCTGCCTGTACTATTGGTTATGACACTTAGCCTTCAACCCAAAATCTGAAGCATATGCATTTCTTAGTAAAAACTTGTATATAAGATCAAATAAGATTAATAACAGTAATAATGTGGGGGAAACAGTGGTTAGGATTATCCATGATGGATAACAGTTTTTTTCAGTCATGACCTCTCAATCCCACCTTCAAAATTGTCCAGTTTGCAGCCAATCACAGGGCCTGTCTTCCTGTTCAGTTGATTCATTCTGGTGTCACCAGCTCTGATGCTGTTCCCCCAGTACACCACAGCAAAGTATACTACACTCGCAAAAACAGACTGATAGAAAATCTCCAGCATTTTGTGGCACACATTAAAGGAAACAGAGCCTACTCATCCCCTATATCTAGCCTGTTGTTCGTCCCTTTCAGCCTGTTATCAATCCACCTAAAACATCCTGTCCTAGGATCAATATGGGCACTGACTGTAGGTTGATTAATATTATTGCTATATATGCAGAACCACCTATGACCAGTAAATAAATAGTACATAAATAAAAAGAGCATGATGATCAAAGTTGGCAGAGACTGTTGCCTGTGGAAGTATTCTACAAAACAGGCTGTTTTTGGTGAGGTCTCTCTGTATCTGAGAGACCTCAGTATGTTCTCCTTGTAATGCTCTCTTGCAGATAACATATTTTTCCAGAAACTTACATTGTTATATTATTTGTTACTTTTGCTTAGTTTTTGTGAGCAAGATACTGACTACTCCTACAATACAGCTCAAGAAGTCATCCAACAAAAGGATAAAAAAAGTGTGTAATAATCTTGGTTATAATAACATTTTTAAATTTCCTTTTTAATGGAAAAGACAGATATTCCTGAATGAAGTATAACCTCACATCTCTAGTGTCCTTCACTAGGTCAGTACGTATTTAGACTGTATCTGGTTTTAACAGCTAGATTCACCAAATTGCTCGCTCATTTTCATAGTAGTCACACCGTCAAATGCCTGTGGATTACATTTCTGATGTGGCCATTTTTAGCTTTGACAGAAAGAACTAGAGTAAATGTTTTTACACAAAAATATAGGCAATCAGATAATCCATTAGTGCTGGTAAGGTGGCAGCATTTTTAGTCACAGTCACAGTAAATATGGAGTCAATAATCCCCCAACTGTCTCTAGAGACAAGGTTATTAAAGAGGCAACACATATAAACATGCTAAGTTTGCATTGCACACAATCTTCTGGAACTTATACCAAAAAAAGTGTTATTGTTTGGAAAACTGTTGAATGGAAATTTAACTATTAGGATAATTGCTGTTTCAATCATTCTGAAGTTAAAAAAATATATTCTAGGAAGCTAAAACAAATCGGTGTTTATTAGTTTGTATAACTGTACTTCCAAAATTATGCTTTTTTTTTTTGGCTCATAAGGATGTGACGCTAAATTTTTTAACAAGTCACAGTTAAATTGAAAGCCTGTACCAATCAATGCGGGAGCAGAAAACGGCTGTTGTTAAAAACTGAAAATATAATCATTTTTATATTAATTTAAACAACAACTGCTGAAATTAAACAAGTTCCTGAGAAAATTAGGGGGTTTTTTGCTACTACTGAGTCAGTTCATTGATCTACAAGTTCTTGCCAGTGCACCAGTATGTGCAAAAGATGTTTATGGGACGATATTTATACCTTACTTTAAAAAATCATAGTTTGTGTTTTTTAAAGTAACAAAGAGTGTTACTTTATAATAAATATTTTGTCTGTGCAATTTATATCACTATAAGTCAGTTACATAGAGCAAACACTGCATGCTTAAGTTACAATATGAAGATGTCTATATAGACATCGGATGAACTGTGTAAAAAGTCTAGTTCTGTAAAGACAAACTCAGAACAAATAGGTACACATCCTGCATTTTTAATAAGGATATTTTGGTTTGACAGCTTATCAGACTCCAGTAAACCATAAAAAAAAACAACTTTAGAATAATAAAAATGTGGGTTGCATAAAGTGTTCTGCTTGATTGTGCTTTTTCAAGAACTTGATTATATGATGATGATGTGTTGCAAAAAAAAGATCTTTTGGGTCCAAAAAACTTATGGACCTAACTATACATGTTTGTGTATTTGCATTTTACCTTTCCAGCGCATGCAGGCACAGGCTAGTGTACGTGCATCAGGTTTTGTATCTTGTTATATTTGTTGTTTCAGTTAAAACCTGTATCTGTGTGTGTATATGTGAATTTGTGTGGGTGCAAACTTGTCTGAGTGTTGGTTGATTGCAGTCAGATGGAAAAACAATTGGAAAGGCCTCCTTAACAGACTGAGCCATATAATCAGAGGTTACAAAGTGAGCTGTGTTCAGAATATCAATATTTTTTCAACACTGCTCGTTACCATATAGATAAGACCGACACTTAATGCCTCCATCACTATATTTTTGTCCAACATTAAAATGCAATCAGCAGCCCACACCCTCTTGACAGAAAGCTCTTCAGCTGAGCAGTTCCAGGTTATTGACTGGAAGCAGCATTTAAGAGGTTAAAAGTGTAATCAAAAGGCGAACAATTCTCGAAATATCACTTACACCAAGCAATACATTTCCTGCATGGGGCAGAGCTTCAACAAAAAGTGTTCCATCTCTGCAAAGCCCAACTTACCAAGCAGTGACAGTTGTAATGGCAGAAAATTGTTAAAATGCATAATTCTTAAGAGATTATCTATATTATTTTACAAAACTGAACAGTACTGAGCTGAGTACTCTGCTATCCTGGTTGTTAGGTTCTCTACAAAAAATGCTTTCCCACAGGATTTTTCACTTCGCCAACTCAGGGATCCAATATGCTTCTAGTGAGTCTTTACAGATGCAAATGCAATGGGTTTTTTGCATTTATTAACTTTTTTCTGTTTTTCTTATCCTGTGTCAGAATGCATCTTGTGCAAACATAAACTTTAAAAACATGAGACAACTGAGACAAAAACAATCGTGCACTGTCCTACTATCCTATCATTTCTTTCTAATTGGACCTGTATGTTTGAACTTCCCATTTGTTCATCATTATGTAGAAGTCAATTTTCAAAAACTCAAGCTTCCAAAATCCAAATAAAGTGGGCAATCTGGGTGATATCAGAAGTGTGATAAAAAGTCAGCACAACAGTATGCTGCTGCTAATTTTAAACCTTTCACACTTTGGAAATACCTGAGAACTTGCTAATCCTACGGGGTATTCAGCGGTCTATTCAGTGGTCTCATTTTTCTTTCAATGAGAGCTGTATAGACGAACCTCACCAAGGACAGCAGCGGTCTACCATATTGTCATTCCCCAGACATGTGTCTGAGAGTACTCACATCAGTATATGGAGGAACTAATGTGTGTAGTTCCATGCTGCAGGAAGAGAAAGTGTTGCACAAAAGAGCCAAATGTGAGGAAAAGACAATAACACTGCATCTGTGTATGGGCATGTGTGACCTACCACCAAGCAACTGAAGGGTGGCTAGCATCCGAAAATCAGCACAAAGTCAAAAGTAAATTCTGTGTGTGTGTGTGTGTGTGTGTGTGAGACAGAGCTCACCATTGTAGAACTGAGTTATCATTGGTGTAGTGACATATGTGCATATGTGCAGGGTTATACATATATTAGCATATTTGTGTACTCCTTGTGTGTTGTGATTCATGCAGTAGGATCAGGGGTCATGTTCCCACCCAGTGTGATGCTGCTGAGGAAATGTGTGTGGGTGTGTGTGCATTAGTATGGGCCACAAAGCACAAGGCAGGGGACCAGAAGGTGATAAGTCAGCCTTATACCTAGAATTATAATGATGCTGCTCTGCTCCAGTTCCCTGCTGGACACCCTCCATCCCTCTACAGCTGCATCTTTACTGTAAAACACAAAACCTTAATACACACACCCATAAAACTATTGTAGTTGGCCCATCCTCTTACTGAAGTTGTAGTTTTTTCTGGACTTCTACTAAATCTTTCATAGGAGGGATTTTATTCGAAAAGTTTTGCCACGTCAGCATTGACCACTTTCAAAAGGTAGTCATTGCTGACTGACACTGCAATGGTCACTTGGAAAGCCACTCAATAAAAGTGGACAGTGGTATGCCACTCCTGGATTGTAGTATTTGGCCAGCACTTTGTTTGTACAGAGGATCCAAGGTTATATGTGTATTTGTGTTATTCTGCAAGCCTGCTAATCTAATGGGGGGGTACTGAAAAATCTTCTTTTTAATAAATGTCAGTCATCGCCAGTTAAAGTTAACCTTCTTGTGTTAAAAATATATTTAAAGTTATGATTGCAACATTCTATTTTACTGAATGTGAAAAATGTTTTTAAATAACTTTAGTTTTCTTTTTTAAAGTAAATTTAAATTTTAACAAATTCAGCTAGATTCATTATAAAAGTAGCAGGAAATGATTGTAGTCGAGACACCGGTTTCAATCAGCATCTGTATCTTTGTGCACTGGTTGATTGGATCCCCATTAGCCGCTTTCTGAATAGACACTATTCTGAATACATCTCAGATCTTATGACTTTGTGGAAATTTTTAATAGTTTCTTTAATGAAATAGATGATTTAGATTAATGGTGTTATTGTCCTGTGCTTATCTATCTAAAGGTTAGCTGACTACTTAGATGGCAATGACAATAAATAAAAAGCAAAGGAACTATTTCATAGCTTTTTGAGTCTGTGTATGTTGAAGTAGTTGATGTTACATACAGCAGTTTTCCAGTGTTTTCCACCACCTAAAGTGCTTTACACTCCACTCCACTATACAAACACACATTCCTCACACAGGCCTAATGAAAGTTGCGGTTAAATTAGATCATGAGAGTTATACAAATAGGGCCATCTTTAACACTTGCAGGGCCCTAACTTCAAGGAAGTGCAATAAAGGGAGTCACCTTAGGTGGATTTATACTAAAAAGACTCCAATATTAGAAGGAAATCCCCAACAATTAGACGATCCTCTACGAGCAAGTACTTGGTGACAGTGGTGAGGAAGAACTTTATTTTAACAAAGAGAAGTCTCCAGCTGAACCAGCCTCAGGGAAAAACAGACATCTATCAATCAAGTTGGGGCTGAGGGAAAAGAGGAAAGACTAAAAAAAAGGAAAGCGTAGGGAGACAAGTAGTGCAGGAGTATGGATGGGTAGACAGCAGAAGGAATATTGAAGATCAGACTAAAACCTTATTCCTCCAAATTACACCTGTTTGGTAAAGACTTATTTCTTCTTTCTGCTCCTGAAACCACACCCCATTTCAAGCATCCACCATCTCTCTTTTCTCTCTTTCCTTTGTCTTATCTGTGCTTAAGTTTCTACTTCTGACTCTTGTCCTCTCACGCTCACTTGCCTCGTCCACTAAGGTCTACCTGGTTTTGTACCTCATGTTTACTTCAGACTTTTTTTTGCTTTTTTTTTTATCATTTCTTTCTTATCTTCTTTCCACAACACTCCTCTTTTCCTGCTTTTGTCACCTCTTTTCTCTTTTTTTCCCCATACTAACAACTTCTTTTCTACCTCTCCTGGCCGTCTACTTAAAAAAGAGAAATAATCTCCTTGGCATTTTGGTGAACTGATGCTTTCTGATGACCTAGCAGTGGCACCATGTTCCTCCCCAGGCAAAGAGCTAAATTACAGCAACCTTCACATGGAGCAAAGAGCATTGGAGAGAAAATTGTCTCTCTTTGAAAATTGTATCTCTATTTAGTCCTACAATAACACAGCAAGAAAGCCCAAGGGAAGAATCCCTCTATTCCACCTAAACATGGTTTTATAAAAGGGGGTCTTTTTGCGGTCCTATTGTTCCTCCTCGTGTACCTCCTCTACCCTCCTTCTTGGATTCATTTTCCTCTCCTTTGCTCTTGATTTTGTATAACTCTCTCTGCTCATTCTGTGAATATTCTATTTTTTTCTCACCTTGTTCATCACATCTATCATGCTATCTTTGACTGATGATGTCTCATTTGGTTGACTTTTTCTTTCCTCATCTAATCTCTGATGGATTTTTTTTTTTTTTTTTTTTTTACAAACGCTGTCTTGTCCTCCTTTCCTTCTCCTACATTTATGTACCATGAAATGTGATGCACTTTCTTTTTCTCCCATTTTGACTTTGGTAAACAAAAGTAAACTCCTGTTATTTAATACAGCTATTATAACAGCTATAACAGATCCCACCCATGGCTTCTCAAAAAGAAGCTGTAGGGCATCTGAAAAGATGGGATAATTATTCTGAAGCCAGATTGCTGTAGTCCTGGTATGCTTACACAGAGTACATTTCCTTTATCACTTACATGTAAAATATAATACTTCACAAGTACACAACAAATGAAATTATTACACTGACTAAAAGTTGCATGACTTCAAAAATGAAATGCATCCACATACAAACTAATTTACGAGCATACAAGATACATTGTGGATAATGCGACATAGAGAAAGACAGAATGAGGGCAGGCTGATCTGACTGGAGAGGGAATAATTTCACCATATACTCATCTCAGTCTTCATGATTATGGCCATCGGTAGAAATGGCAAATAATGGCGGCAATGTGCTGTGAAATGAACACCATTATGTGTGCGTATGTGCTTGTGTGAATGTGAGAAAGTGTTAGAGCAGGAGTGAGAGACACAGGGTTGCACTGGTCTGGGCAATAGAGAGTAAGACAGTCCACAGAAGTTAGAGAGAGAGAGAAACAAGAGATAGAAGATGATGAGCCCACTGAGACAGAACAGCATGTGTGAAAGCATTCGCGTTTGTGTGAGGGGGGCACAGAGGGAGAAAGTAAGCAGAGATATGATTGCTGGCAATCAGCCTCAACAATTTGATCAGGTCTTCCAAGTGTCAAGCTAACACATTACAGCCAGGAGACCCACATGTCGATTGATGCACAAACACTCATAGTGTTTTCATCACTTTCAATGGACATATCCTAACCTTAAACCAGCTCTTGATGATATCATTTCAGGTTTTAAGGGTTTATATCATGGAGACTTAGTTGCTACCACACACACATGCAGATTACACAGTCTACTTTAGTAAATGGACACACAGTACAATTAGAAAACAAAAGGGCTTTTGCGTTTTACAAATTCAGTAGCAGGTTTGGGTACAAGAAGAGTGGTGTTTTTACAATATTATGGGGATATTGAAAAACATTAATTTTCTCTTGGGAATGCAGTTTTTAAATGTGTTTATAAATCACAGACAAAATTAATTGCATTACATGTTGTTTTTCACATTGCTTAGCTTGTTTTTACTTTACTGGATACCTATAAATGACCAAGGATATTCATTAGCCGAAGCTCAGGGTTTACACAGTGCACTTACAATACCAAAAGTCAGCAAGAGTCAAGAGACCCCAAGATACAGTGTGCTGTATCGCAATCTATCGCTGCTCCAAAATTCCAGAGCAGTCTACTATTTTTGTCAGACAGTAACCCTGTGCAGTTTGGGATTGGGCTTCGTTAGATGGTACCTCTCTGTTAAAACTTTGTTTGTACTGACGACATAAGGTTATGTGACTGTTTGTGTCATTTTGAATGCACGCAAGTCTGCAGTAGAAGGCAATAAAAAAATCTTTTTGCATACTGCGTATGAGAAGTTGGGTCAGGAAAAGTTACATTAAGTTAAATAATAATTATATAGTTGCTTTATTTTGTTTTACTGAATGAGTTTCTTGACCAGTTATGACCACCATGACCAGTTAAGTCACATTAAGTTTATTTATTAAAAAAAACAGCGGTTGACCAAAATACTGTATAGCTAACCAAATAACATAAAACATAAGATAAAATGACAGTTTAAGAATGGAAACACACATTGGGAGAACCTGAGTAAAAACAAAACAAACAAGGAGTGCTCTGAACTCATTCTGATTTAAAGGTCATAGAGAAAGAAAATGGGTTTTCAAATGGGTTTTAAAAGTGTCTCTGTTGGGGAGGTCCTGATGTGAAGTGACAGTTTGTTCCACAGTTTCAAAGCAGCAATTGCAAAGGCCCAATCCCCTCTGTGCTTTAATCGGGACTTTGGGACAGCTAGGAGCATTTGCTCAACAGACCTGGGCAATCTATAGGGAACGTTCAAACATAAAAGATCAGAGGTAAGAAGGTCCCAACCCACACAATACCTTAAAAACAAACAACGTTTAAATTTTAAAGTCAATTCAAAAACTGAGTGGCAACCAGTATAGAGATGCTAATATAGGGGATATGTGGTTTTGTTCACATTTGCCAGTGAATAATTATACCTGAGCATATGGACCAGTTGCAGGCTAGGGAATGAACAAGGCGTGATCAAATGAAGCTTTCTCAACGTATCAACAGAGCAATGGCTTCACTTTTGCAGGAAGCTAGAGATAAACAAAGCTAGTTTTAATGACAGAATTAAACTGTTAAAGTTTAACTTCTTATGCACTAAAATCTAAAATAATGTATTTATATTAATTCATTAATATATGTTGTTTTAGTCGGTGTTAATAAAGAACGCATTATGTGCTTTATTTTTCTTAACATTAAAAATGCCACAGTGTTCTCATTGTCCTTCAGTAAGCAAGAAAAAAACCCTTAAAATTACCAAATGGGAAAGTCAACATTATTGTTATGCGAGTGTTATGATGTAATTTTCCAGTGTATTTTCTCTTCTCTTTTTTATTCTTCCTCCAAAACTGGTCAGTTGGGGTTCTCTGTGGTATTCCACATGTATTGTAAGGCCACCTTTCTGAAGTTTATATTAGTATCAGTTGCACTTATTTTGGCCTTGATCCCTTATTATGTATAATTATTTATGTAAATTATGTTCACTTAATGAGCCCTATCTGAATTTGTGTTTATCTCAACTGAATGAAGAATTTCTGCTGTCTTGCCCACGTCAGTCTTGAAAATATCATTTTTAGTTGTTTTTAAGCCTACTCTGTTATTGAATCAGTAGCTAATCGCTAAGTTAGCTTTTGCTAACATAGTTAGCCCAAAAGCCTACCAAGCCTGATTGATCAGATACCACAATTCAGAAGTAACATACCATTAGCCACTTTTACCAAGCAGTTTACCAAGTGCCTGACTGTTGCAGCATCTGCACTGACCACTTTTACCAAGTGGCTGACTGATGCAACACTGGCAAATACCACTATTTACAAATGGCTTACCATTGGTCACTTTGACTGAGGGGGTCACCAAGCGGTTTCCAGCTTGGCAATAGCAACAATTCTTGGAGCGGTTTATAATTGGCCACTTTTGGATCTTGGCAGTGCTCCAAAAGTATTGAGTCATCTCTCGTGGCTTTACATGTTTCTTCCAAGGAGTCTTGTTTTGTAATTTTTTTTAAAGTCGCCTTGAACAGTACTCCTCTAGGCTTCCTGAAGTCTTTCCAAGTTTTATTGGCTGTTGTTTCGTTCATCTTTAGCATTGTACTTGTACCTGAACAGTTTCAAAAGAATTTTTTTAGTTTGTTGGTTTGATAAGCCTCTTAACAATATTCAAATATATTCAAATTCAAACATAAAAAGGCACCTAATTCAAGGGATGAACCAGTGTTGTTTCCACAGACAAGTTAGCAAAGAATCCATTTTAAATTGTATCTTTAAGTGCTTTGTTATTAGCAGCCTGTTGCAAAAACACAAAAGTATTTTTGCACCAAGATGATTCCCAAACCGCTATTAACCAAAAATAGGAATTGCTTCCTTCGCTATTATCTTCTTAATAAATAAACACACAAAACAGTTTAAATAAAACCAAAACACAAAAAAATGAAAACAAAGGGAACAAAAAGGTAGTGACTTATCAAAAAAGTAACACCTTAAACATCCACATATTAAAAATTTAATTGATGCATTCTGGATTAAACTCATCTGAATTTGGAGATAAATATTGCAAAACTTCCTCCAGTCTCACCCATCTCCACTGGGAATTGCAAATTGTGTTTTATTAAACTGGCATATCTCTCAATCAGTTTGTCTATTTACGGTTGTAGACAAACTTGTTCTGTTCTGACAGTGAGAGCCCCTTTTTTCTTTGCCTTTCTGCATTGGTCCAGTCTCTAGTTTATTTTGTAATTGCCTCTCCCTGTCTGTCATTTGAAGAAAGGAGGTTGTTACACTGCAACCACTCAGTGTTTTCTACTTGTTTTCTGTCTTTTTTCATATCTTTGTCCCCAGCTAGCCTTCTGTGAAGGAAACTGTTTTTTGATGTTGTCAAATTGGCATCACTGCTCACACTTTTATCTCTCTCTTTTTGTCTAAAACGTCTTAAGTCCTTACGATTTATTCATATTTTTTGTCCAGAGAAAATTGTTGATTTTGGAAGCAAAATTAGCATCACCTGTTTTGATCAAGAAGGCTTGTTGCAGGCTATCGATACATGTATCTGTGTCTCCTATAAACTACATCAAACAACTATGTTTGGTATTTGCTTTTTCAATATCCTACAATTCATTAACATGACAACAATGACATTTGTTGCTGATTGTTTTTAATTGGAAACCAAAAGATTATTGACTTAAAAGTCTGCACATCAACTGTCTCTCCAGGTGAACTGGAGATTTTATATTTTTTAGAACTGAACAAGAACAACACAGTTCAAAAGTATGCTGGGATGCAGGAAGGTATTCATTAAGGGTGCAGCTTTGATGTAGGCAAAGTAGTTGCAGTTTGTGCTATGTATAGTCAACGGCCTGAGGCAAAAAACTTCTGTTCAAAACTGTGCATCCAAAAATATCCATACAGATTATTTTTTCTCAAAAACTGTATGGATATATGGTCCTATGTTCGAAATCTCAGTTATTTTGAAATCATATGTACATGTGCATTATTTCCCCTCCTAGCTTCAGTGATGAGTAGAGAGATAAGATCAAACTGTATGTAAAATGTTGTTGCATTATTCAACAAGCAATAAAAACAAAGAAAAAAGTTTTAAAAAGCTTAAATCTAAATGCACAGTTAGCTATTGCATATCCAAATTAACTCTTGATATGTTAATCATGTCAGAATCTACCTCTCTTGCAGCGTGTCATCCTGCCACGTATTCATTATTTTTACACACAGATCTCCATTAAATATGGAGGCACTCAGCCAAAGAAAATAAGCTTCTGCAAATTTCTTTTCTTTATTGTCTGTCTCATTCCCATGCCTCTCTCAAATCCAGCTTCATCAGAAAGAGTTGCTGTCTAGAGTGAAGATTTCAAACAAGTGCAGAGCATTAGATTAGGATTGTCTGATAAAAAATTCTCTCTAAAGTGATAGCAGCGCTGTGCATCTCTTTTCTCTTGCTGCTTTTGAAACAAGTCAGTGTCGTTTTGTCTGGCATTCTTCAAGTCGTTTAAGGAGACAAAATGCTCCGTGGTGCATTAACAGGCCCTCTGATGTTTGGTTCCCTATAAGGCACTCATTGCTCTACACTCAGTATACACTTTCTGCCTTCTTTTCTTTTGTGTGTGTGTGTTTATATGAGTGAGTGAAGTCATTTTTAATGAATTGCGATAGAACAGTTTATAGTATAGTTCATTTAGCACACAGGCAGAAATAGTCATTTCTGCTTGTGTGCTAAACGACAGTTCAGAGTAGTCAACCTTCTTGGAGGCACGGGGTGGAGTGCTGGAGAGTGCTCCATCTGGGGAGTCCATTAGGGACTTTAATACTCATGTGGGCAATGTCCCTGTAAAATGCGGCGGTTACAACCACGACAGGCACCAACCACCTTGAGCAATGGAGCTGCTGAACATGGTCCATTTGGACTCAATGTCCCCAGTCTCCCTTGGAATGCTGTTGACGCTCTGCCAGAGGTGTGTGTTGAAGATCTGGTGGACTGGGGCCTCTGCCCCATTAGGTGCACCAGGTCTGTTCAGCGTCCTCCCCCGCCACCTGAACCAACTCACCACCAGGTGGTGATCAGTTGACAGCTCAGCCCCTCTCTTTACGCTAGTGTCCAGAATTTATGGCTGCAGGTGTGGTGATGTAATTACAAAATTGATCATCGACCTGCGGCCTAGAGCGTCCTGTTGCCATGTGCACTTATGGACACTCTTATGTTCGAACATGGTGTTCGTTATGGCCAGACTGTGGTTTGCACAGAAGCCCAACAACAAAACACCTCTCATGTTCAGATCCAGGAGGCCGTTCCTCCCAGTCACGCCCCTCCAGGTCTCACTGTCGTTGTCCACATGAGCATTGAAGTCTCCCAGTAGGACAACAGTCCCCAGGCGGAGCACCCTCCAGCACCCCACCCAGGGACTCTAAGAAGGCTGGGTACTCTGAACCGCCACTCGGCACATAAGTGCAGACGACAGTCAGGACCTGTTCCCCAACCCACAGGCGCAGGGAACAAACCCTCTCATCCACTGGGAGAAACCCCAACGTACAGGCAGCAAGCCAAGGGGCTACTAGGATCCTAGTATCCTGGTATAATTAAAACCATTGGTCTCCTATATCTCTTAAGTGAATCATAAGTGACTAATGACATGCCCATCACTTCATGCAAACTTCTTTACACTATCAAACTGAAAGCACACTGTATGTCTATTAATGAAGATTTAGAGAAATAAGAAATGGAAATAAGCAACTGAGCTTTGACATCTTGAAGGACAGTTCTGTTCCCCTGAGCGAACTCCTGACAATAGTGCAGCAAATGAATAATTTGAAAGCTGTACTGTAAAGAAAATCTTTCATATAAGGGAATGATTCTGTTGTCCAGAAATATAGACAATTTTGCTGGTTAAGCCGGCATACTGTAGTGACAAAGAGTTTTGCTGCAAAACCATTTTCAGCCAGGCTGTATTTTACTTATCATATAAATGTTGTTTTAATCTGTCTTGTCTTAATGCAGTTTCTTTCTTTCCAATTGTTCTCTTTCTTTCATAACTTCTACCTACTCACAGACCCGTTCTGATGCTTGAAAACACACACAGATAGACACACATAGTCTTCCTAAGCCAAAATTACCACAGAAAGATTCCTCTATAGGCTAATATGCTCTGTTAAGCTTGGCAAGCCTAAGTAAGCACTCTGAAATTAGTGTTCAAGTCAGTCACACACATATACACCACACAATGGCTTCACTGTCAGTTCTCTGACACTGAATAACTCTGGCTCTATGTGCTCTGTGATACTGAGTGCCTTAATAGGAGTCAATGAACTCTGCCCAAAGCCCTGTCAGGGAGCTCCATTTTCAGACGTTTTGCCTGAATAATAATCATTATTGCTGTCAGACTCTAACAATGCAGATAACTAGAGACTAGATACAATTTGACTGATTTCAGTGAAAATGATAGCACAACCACTATTCACTACACCTGCAGTTACACTACAACTCAATTAGTGCTAGTATACTTACTATAGTTAATTCCTCAAACTCTGTAAATTCACATAAACTTTGTTTGTCTCAGTCAGCTTTGCTCATATTACACATATTAAGGTTTTTTTCTGAAGCCTGTTAAGTTTAATGTGATTCTTGAGGAGTCAAATAAAATCTACAAATTCAATTTATTAAATTATTAAATTTAATTATTATTATTATTATTATTATTATTATTATTATTATTATTATTATTATTATTGTATACCATGATTAAATGGCAAGTTAAAAATAAGAACGAAAAACTCTGTCATTGTATCATTTTTTTTCTTGTTTAAAAGTGCCATAAAAGAGAGATGCTAAAATTTGCAATCAAAATTGAGACAGTGTGGTCTCCTGAAATGAACTGTGTTTTGCATGGTGAATAACAAAAATTTAGCATGCAGCGCAGTCAGTCTGACGTGTGTTTTCATACTGAATCAAAATCTGCACTGTTTTTTTAATGCAAAACAGGATTAGGAGTTATCTTGCAGCTAAAGTGTGTTTATTTTACCAGGAGAAATATTCTAGATAAAGTATTATCACTAGAGCTACTTTATATGACCAGTTTTGTACATGCACGGCTCTCCTTAGCAGGGTTTCAAGAACTTTTACTGCATTTCAACACTTTCAATAAGAGCTCTAACGTAGACTGAGAGCAGAGTCAGGAAGTCAAAATCTACATAATGTGACTTTCAAAAAAGCAAAAGATCAAATACAAACATTCCTGAAAAAATTGTTGAAATCTGGTAAAAATGCATTTGAGAGCCCCTGTAGTAATAGCATTACCATGTTACTACACTAGTTGATGAATACTACAAATGAGTGAAACCCTGTTGATTAGCCTGTACTAGCCATTGTGCCTTAAGGCAACTATTGCTATGAACTTGCCCTATAGAAATTGAATTTAATGTTTACCCAAACCCAAAACTATAGGCCAATTGTATTTTATTTTCAGGTACTTCTACAATCCCTCTACAAAAATATGTAACCTGTGCAAAATATTTTTGTAGTTCTTTTCTTGTGCAAGGAAATATTTCTGTGGGCATGGTTTGGCCTATAACTTCGGGATAATGCTTAGAGATACAAATAACATAAATAACGTGAAATTGCAGTCCGTTGTAACTACTACTAAGAGTAGCCCCTGCATAGAGCATGCAGGACACAGGACACATGACACCCACTTGCTTGCTGTCCGTTTTCTATAAACAGTAATAGGAAATTGGTAGGGTGAAGACTGTCATATCATAATCATGTGAACTTTTGCATTTTCCTATGCAGTTTCCACATGTAATGTGTAAATCAGTTGTGCAGTCAATTTGTGAAAACTGCTTATGTATCCTTTTTCTATAGAAGCAACAATAAAAAAGGACAACTGTATTACCCTGGATACTTGTCTATCCCCCCTCCTTTTGCACTGTCTTTGTTTGCTCATTATAAAAAGTTTTCTTGCTTTTCTCTTATTCTGTTGTTTTAATTGTGCTATATAAAAAAAAATCACTTTGACCTTGACCTTTAGACTTGTCAACAGATACATTTTTCTATGAATTTACATTACAAAATATATGATCTTTCAACTAGTGACCTTTAAACCAATGTGCCATTGGCTTGAATTAGAACTAGGACTGTCCTTGTGTATTTAAGATTAAAGTATGTGAAACTATTAGTTGATGTGTGCATGTGCATTCATCGAACATAATTTTAAAGTGATGCATTCTGACAGATAAGAAAATGAAGAAAGAGTCTTAAGGAAATAATTGCAAAGAGGAGTGATCCTCTGGACCCTCATTCTCAAAGCAAGGATGGAGGAGGGCAATGAACCATTAGGTTGAGATTAGAAAATGATCACATTTAATTGATTATTTGCAGACTCACCTGCTGGCTCTTATTATATTTATGAAACTAGCTGAGCTGGGTGGCAGCAGTTATCCTCTTCTTTGTAAATGGTACTGGCACCTCATGCCTGATGCTCAAAAACTTGTTCAAGCATTTATTACTTCTAGGTTGAACTACTGTAATTCATTATTATCGGGTTATCCTAAAAACTCTTGGAAAGTTTTCATTTGATCCAGAATGCTGCAGGAAGAATACTAACAGGGACTTGAAAGTCAGACCATATCTCCCCCATATTTGCATCTCCTTATTGGCTCTTGTCCAGATGTCTACAGTAACACTAGACTAATAGATCTTTACGTAAATGTATATACAATTACTAACTGTAAAGTGTTTACTCCACTTTTTGCTATATATTTTGCTATATTTGTTACCAGTGTTGGTCAAGTTACTTGAAAATAGTAATTAGTTACTAATTACTGATTACTTCTCCAAGAAAGTAATCCCGTTACTTTACTGATTACTTATTTTCAAAAGTAATTAGTTGCTTATTACTTAGTTACTTTTTAAAAACATGATACACAACCTGAATACCTAATAAGCAATAGACCTTTCAGCCCATGTCAGAGGGGGGGTCCGGTGGTTTCTCTGTGAATTTCACATTCCTGTGGCAGCGTGCCAGGTGCTGGCCAAGATTTGAAATTAAATTTTTCACTGTCAAAAGAAGTTTTCTTCCTACGCAGAGTTAGCGGACGCTAATTGTTAGGTCTAATTGTTGAATGTTGCCATTGTGTTTCTTAAATTTGTACAGTCTTAGTTCAAGCAGTATTATCAAAGCCATTCCTTTGATCCTGAGCACCTCTAACCACTTTGTGTTGGGGGAGGTTTTATTGTAGATACATCGTATCTGAAAGATCTGTTTCTTGTGTTGTAAGCTTCCTGCTTTTATGACCCTTTTGGTCATCAGGAGGTCACACAAACGCACACACACACACACACACACACACACACACACACACACACACACACACACACACACACACACACACACACACACACACACACACACACACACACATACATTCTTACTTACATACAGAAGTTCACACATATACATACAAAGCCTTGTCTTAGAACCATGTGGGCGTTGCTTTGCTGTGTGAACTGTCTCTCAATAAAAGGCAGCAGGAGGAGGCCATCGTCGGGGTCATTTTCGTGCTGGACACAGACAGGCCTCCCTTGCGCAAGTAATCGATCGATCGCTGACTGTCTTGTTTTCTTTCATGATGAATAAGTCTCTAGAACTTGTGGGAACACCGACCCAACACTAATGTTTTTGTTACTTTTTACGGAATCAAACTCTATGTCAGTACTTCTAAGCTTTAAATGCTGCATGGTCGTACTCTCTCCCGCACTCCATAATATCTGTTGTTGATCTACACACATCTGTTGCTGCCACGGATGTCACACGCTCATGAGACACTCTCACAAACAAAATCACAGTTTAGTAACTCAGCAACTACGTGCTTAAGGGAAAGTAACATTAATCTAATTACTTTTTTGCAAAAGTAATCCCTTATTTTACAGTAACACGTTAATGTTACTGTAATCGGTACATGTAATTGTACATGTAATTGATTTTCATCTTGATTTTGATTGATTGCAAATAACAGAAATGCAACAGTCCCTTCTCCAGACAGCTGATTCCTTTTTAAAGAATCAAGTGGTGAGGTTTTACACACTGTAAGTCTTAATTACAGCCTGCATAAACATATGTTGTTTTATGGGGGAGAACCTTTTTGCACACATGTGAAGTACTTGAACATATATCATAACGTTGTAAGTGAAAATTCTCTGCAATGCTATTTTTTCAACAGGTTAATCAATGAGAATAATAGCATCTGCTTAAAAAAAACCTTGAAGGAACACTTTGTCAATATTATTGACATATTGATATTATTGTCTTGTGTGGGCTTACCAAAGAGAGACTACAGCATTTCAGAAATGTGCACGCATACACACACACACACACACACACACACACACACACAAAGCAAACCTGGAGGTCATTTTGAGTTCATTTCTGTTTTAATTAATTGGCATGATGGAGGGTACAAAAAGAGATACCCTTGACCACTATGTCTTTTTGTAAATTTTGTTCTTTTTTCAGTTCCAGTGTCATTAGAGTGTGTAGTCAAAGCATCAGACGCTGGTTTGCTATTTAATTATTGTTATTCCGTTAACAAGCTCATTGTTTTTTCTGGATGGCTAGTGGCAACAAAAAGGCAAAGCAAATTTAAAGTCGGATAAAAATGATTCACAAAGTACCTAAAACAGTCAGGTGCACTTTGCAAAAGAATATTATTAAACCCAATTTTATATCAAAATGTAAAAAGGAAGCTTTGTGTGTGTGTGTGTGTGTGTGTGTCTGTGTGTCTGTGTGTCTGTGTGTACATGTTTACACAACTTTGTGTAGAAAATTGGCATGCCACTATACTTGACCAACAGTCACTTAAGCGGCTAGGGGAAAGCATTATGTCACATGAATGTGTGTGTGTGTGTGTGGTGGGGGGGGGTGCGCAAGTGTTTAAACATATAATTACTGTTATTTACATATGATCATGATAAACAAAGTGTTTTTGCTTTGAAAAAGAAAAGGAATTAAATGACATCAGCATTTATATCATGGTCCCAGTATTTAGAGTTTTATTCTGGACTTGTTTATTTCTTGGAAAGCTATTAGATAATTTAGGTTGTAGTTCCCAAAGATGTTATGTTCTAGTGCTTCTGAGTTTCTTATTTATTGGTCTTGATTTCTTGTTTTATTTTAGTTCTTCTTTCGTGTCCAGTGTGTCGTCATCTCATCTCTTTGTTTCTGTCTTCAGTGCCTTTGTGTGTTTATCTTAGTTTCATCTCCGTGTGTCATCCTTTTCTGTCCCTGTCTCCGTGTCTGTTGTCCCCCAGTCCCAGTGTCAAGTTCACATGTCTTATTCTGTGTTGCAGTGTGTGTTACTTCCTGCTTTATTTTGTTATGATCAGTTTTGCTTCATCTGTCTTGTTAGTCAGATTTAGTTCACCTGTGTTTTGTACTGTGTTCCATCCCCCTGGTTACCTCATGTGTGTACTTAACCCCTTAGTTTCCTTCTTCCCTTGTTGTGATCTCCCCTCATGTTCTGTCAATGTTAATTTTTAGTCAGTTTGTTCCAGCTCTGCTCTGCCTTATATTTTGTTAAAATCTGCGTTTTGCCAGCCAATAAAATGGTGTTTTGCATTCATGTTTGTCTGTGGAGTCCCACATTGGAACTACTCCCTGCCTGCTACACAACTTTCCCATGACAATTGAAGTAAATGTTAGAAATGTGTTTTTTTTAAATGTGGGGTTCTTTTTTTACTCAAGTTCAGTTAATTTCCTTTCGCAATCAGTGTTATGGTAAACATGACTAAATAGAACTTATCTTAGTGAAGTAGTAATTTCCTGTATAATTTTACTATGTCTCTGTTCAATAATCAAGTACAGTGCTCTACTACTCTACTACATAATCCTCTCTAATCCCCCATTACTCTCTTTTCCATAGCTGCCCTTACCTCCTTTCTTTTTAACTGCATTTGTAATTTTTAGAGGCTAGTCAGCAGAAACGTTGCCTCCACTTCAAATTCATTACATCCAATTATGTGCTGTGTCCTTCATTAAATTTCAGAGGGGAACGGAACTCAACTGCTGTCTTGAGTAGCAAATAATTCTATTTTATTATATTATATTTCATTTTATTTGATCTTCTTCACAGATCATTTTTATTGTCCCTTGTTAATGTCTTGTTTTGGTAAATTTAAGTTTTGTTTGTTTGTTTTTTATTTGTCAAACATTACAAATGCATAAATTCAAACTTTTATTATTATTATCATTATTATTATTATTGTTGTTGTTGTTGTTGTTGTTGCTGTTGTTAATGACAGCAGATATAAAATAGACTATTCAGAATGACATCCATCCTCTACTATTTGCTTCTGTCCAAGCAAAACTGACAGCTAAGCAGAGCTGTTCAAATGTCCCTCTTCGCTGAAATATCTTCTAGCTCATCTTCCGAGGTCATTCACAAGCCAGATATCACACATGATCTCTGCAATGTGTGCTAAGTCTGATTTAGTTATGCTGTGGGCATAAGTAGCTGGTAATTCCTCGAACACCTCACCTGGTAGGTGACCAGAAGGCATCCCAGATGAATAAAACTTACTCTGTTTTCCTAAAAATCTAAACCTAAAATTTGAAAGTGAGTTCATATATCCGTCAAAGGAAGCTCATGGAATATACCCTAGATCTTATTCTTTTGATCAAAACCCACAGCTCATGACCTGAGGTGACAGTAGAAATACAGGGAGACCAGTAAATTGACAGTTTTGCCTTTAGGCTCAACTCCCTGTTCTTCATAACAGACTGGACTTCGACTATTGCAGATGCAGCCTTGAACTCCATCTCAGTCTACTGCGTCTGCCTCCTCGTAGTCATGACAAGACCCGGAGGCTTTAAGCCCATTTTTGAGGTAAGAACGATAGTAGCGAAGTTTTAGTTGCTAATCACTTCCAATTTGTTCTGGCTTCAAACCATCCCAGTATAAGATGGAAGTTACAAGGTTAAGGCGTTAGGATCATACACAACAGCAAAGACATGATCCTGAACCCACTGACCTAGAAACCCTCATTGTGCTAGTCACCCAAAAAGTTCAGTCAAATTACCTGTCCTCATTCACTGTAGCTGTCTTCTATGGTCTTTATGGCCTTTTGACATAACTGAGCTGGCCAGTGCATTCTTTCTTTATAAAGAATCAGATTGTGAATATGGACACTGCTAAGGTTTTTTGCTGTTGCTCTGATAAGGTTATCATTTATTTATTTATTCTTTTTTTTCAGCCTAATAATGGCTTATTTGGGCAGCATATTTAAAATAACAAAGAAAACAAAACACTTTACTTAAGCTTTGGTTATTGTGTATGCTTCATTTGGCATGAAATAACGTGGGTACAGGACTCGCACTGCCATGAAACTGCTTGCCAGTGTATCCTCTGTTTAGTTTTGAGTCTCTGAAAACGGTATTATGTATAAAGATGGCTCTAATTCATAAACACATATTTAACAATTTTTATAAAGACCTTGAATTCAAGATGAAAGTCAACTCATCAATCACATATTGACAGCATTACAATGTTGTAGGTACATAGTGTTACGGGTCCGAAATTGAGGACGAGAGTAAAACAATGATGGTCCAGAAGAGGTCGGTCAAACAATTGATTTTAATGAATACACGCAGCGTGGGGAGACGTACACTGGAAAACATCAGTTGTAAATCCCCGTCCAAAAATACACTTCAGATTGCTTTTATAACATCAGGGTATTATAACGCCCCCTCTTGCGTTTACAAGCACATAACTTGCATCTTAAGAACATTATTTGCCTCTTCTACAGATAATGTTCAATTCTAAGAGATGAATGCAGACACAGAAGTTCCCCTTTCTGGCATCCTCTTCCAAATATGATCTCAGGCCTTTGAGGTCCCCATGGACTTGTCCTCTTTCCGTCACCTGTTGCTAGGCAAACTCAAATGCAACAAGAAGCTGAATACATTCAGGCCTTTGCTCAGCTACTATTTTACTGTAACAATAGACTCAGCATATAAGCTTTTAAGATTATAGATTTAACTCAACGATTTAAAGTGGTTGTAACTGCACCTGTAATAAACATGTTAATATTTGATTATGATAACCCCTGTAATACAAATTATAACATAATGCCTGCAACTTCAATAAATGCTTGGATGAAATGATAATTAATGCAATAATAAAGATGATGGTTATGTAAAATAATCCCTGTAATTCTACAATAGTAACAATCCATGTGCAGTTCAGTCAGCAGCCTCGAAAATAAGAGGGTGTCTGTGAGGAGCATAAGATGAGAGGAGCTCAGTTTTAAATTTAAGATTAGGCGGTATGTTATGCTTTAAAATTCCATAAAAATATTGTTAAATGATGTATGAAAATAACACTCCCTGCAGCAAGCAATGTAGGAGGATACAGCGTGAAGAAAACACATGAAATTTAACCAATAGGTAATACACTAAGTAAACAGCATTACCCCTAAATATTTACCATAGTTTGCATTTGTGTGATGAATATTTAAAAAAATAATCAGTCTATTTGTAAATCTTGGGGCTGCATTAAAAGAAAAGTTACAAGCTATTTTAATATGAAGTGATTGTGCAAGCTGGTAGATAAAAATGATAAAAAATGCCTTCAATCTCAACATGTTTGAGAGTATTTTAAAAGCATGTACTTTTCCTTAAAACATGAGCCTACTTAGTAGATTTGAACAGTTAAATCAGTGTTTCAGCTTAACCTTTTCCCTTCATTTGTAAGCATACTCTGTCTGCCAAATGTAGTGATCAGCAGCATAATATAAATCTACAAATGAAAACCAGCATTTTAAAGGTTGAACCTTTACAGACGTATTGTGACAGTCTCAGAATTGACCTATTTTGTTTCACAGAAGAAAAAAAAAAGATTTCCCATACGTCTTGATTTTGGGTTGGGTTTCACAGAAATACAGAAATCCAGCAGAAGTGAATGAGAGTGGAGCTGATAGATTGCACCTTAAGTCACGCATGACTTAGCATCTCCTTAGCTTCCCACTAGCAAAGAGAATGGAACAATGGCTGGATTTATACAGAGGAAAAAAATGGTAAATGAGCCAACTGTTTGTGCTGGGATCACAGCTTTTGTGGAAAATGACACTTATACAAAAAGTACTAACACAGTGTAGCTACCCCACATTTTCTACAACAGTATGCCATATTGATAAGGTCACATGTTATAGTGGAGAGAAGTATGGTATGTGTGGTGCTGGAGATGTATGAAGACAGTGAGACAGTTGTGAAGTGTGCAGTAGGAGTGACATATGGGTTTACACTGGGGGTTTTATTACATCAGGGATAGGCTCTGAACTACTTCTTCTTTGCAATTGTGATGGACAGATTGACAGATGAGGTCGGACAGGTGTGTCAGTCCACTATCCGCAGACAACATTGTTATGTATAGATGTGGTGGAAGAGGATCTGAAGAGGTGGAGGTATGCACTGGAGACAAGGGGAAACTAAAATAAATGGAATCAAGACAGAATATGTCTACAGCTGGAAAGAAGGATAGCAGCAAGATTGTAAGAGAAGGTGGTGGTGAGACGTGCTATGATAGTTTGGAGAAAGAAATTCTAAAAATTAGTATATCAGAGGGACGGCTCAGGTTTTGGAGACACAGTTATAGAAGCAACTGGTATGGACATGTGCAGAGGACAGATAGTGGCTATATTGTACAAAGGATGTTGAATATGGAGCTACCTGCCAGGAAGAAAAGAGAAAGACCTCAGAGAAGGTTCATGGATGTAATGAAGTAGGGTGTACAGAGAGTTGGTGTGACAGATAAGCATACCAAGGAAAGGCTGAGATGGAGGCAAATGATCTGCTGTGGCGACCCCTATAGAAAGAAACACAAAAAGGAAAAAATTGAGAAGGTCAAATATTTGACTTTACCAAGTTCTTTGACATTTTGAGCAGTCAAGTTATGAGTAAGTAAATTCAGAATTGTCAAAACAAGGATTATTGTAGCTTTTAAATTTTATTTTGGACTGGACTCCACTACACTCTGAAGTTGTGATGTGGTATTTGACACCAAGATACAACAGACGTCATATCATGAGGCAACAGATCCTTTAAGTCCTGTAAGTTGAGAGGTGGGGCCTTCACGGATTGGACTTTCATCGCATCTGTGCGATATGTTTTGTTCATTCAGCACACCACTGGCTCTGTAGTGGCGGAAAAGTTGGAATGGAAGAAATTAATTCTGTGGACATGTTCAATTCTATACAATTTTATTTTATTTAAACAGCGCCAAATCACAACAACAGTCACCTCAAGGCACTTTATATTGCAAGGTTGACCCTACAATAATACATACAGAGAAAAACCCAACAATCATCTGTCCCCCTATGAACATGCACTTTGGCGACAGTGGGAAGGAAAAACTCCCTTTTAACAGGAAGAAACCTCCGGCAGAACCAGGCTCAAACATGTGTGTTTTATACACATGACAAGTTAAAATCAGGAGTATCTAAAACTAACTGATTGTAATCTGTGTGCCAAGCAGTCACAATTCTGGCTAAGTTGTAGAAGATCAATACTTATTTCACTCAGTGACATGTAAATCAATTTATAATATTTATGTAATGTGTTTTTCAGGATTTCTGATATGCTGTCTCTCATTAAAATTAACCACAATAAAAAATAGGGGAAAAAGGCATCAGGGCAAACCCAGGAATCACTGGAGAGATTATATTTCTTGGCTGGCTTAGGAAGGTCTCTTTGACCCCCAGGATGAGCTGAAGGAGGTGGCTGGGGTGAGGGAAGTCTGGGCTTCTCTGCTAAAACTGCTGTCCTCGCGACCTGTACCCAGATAAGGATGGATGGATGGAGGGATGGAGATGCGAGTGTCAAATTCCCAATTGGCTGTTCAGTCATGTAGTGTCTCTCGTTCACCAGTACACTTACTGGAGTAGAAAGACACATGTTTTGCATTTGTGCTTGAGCATAATGAGAAAAGGGAGGGAGCAGTATGCTACTTTGGAGTTTGTTGAGACATTTTACAAACTTTTTATTGGATGAGCTCCTGCCAGCATAGTTCTTGTGTCACTGCACTGTTTAAAAAAGAACAAAAGTTATGTTCAGAAAAATTGTCAAAGTGCTTGCCATGTGCCAAACAAGTCTAAACCTATCGAGGAAAAAATATTTGCACTGAAATCTGTGTTGGAATGAATAAGACTCTAGCATTCAACACAGAAATAATTTAAGCATGTTAAAAGCCTAAAGGGTATCTTACCACAGCTGTCACTAGTTGTATTACATACACAGAATAAATACAGCAGTGTTGACCATGGTAAACAAAGGGGATACATGCACGCACACACACACACACACACACACAGAATGGAAGAACAGTATATTACTGTACCAACATACTGTGCCAACAAGACCCCTCCTTCTTCCCCCAGATAATGACATTTCTGTGAGAGCAAATGAAATGGGCCAATTTTCAAACTCATTATGAAGTCTGTTCTGAAAAGGAGTTTAAAAAATATGAATCAGAAGAGAGACTAAGGGTGTAAGGAACATGAGATTAATAATAGACATTAACACTGATTATGTATCCATGTTTGTGTGTTTGTGAGAGACTGCATGTGCTTTGCCTCTCCCTTTAGGTGTGCATGTGCTTTGTGTTTGTTTCTGTTTGTGTTTGTTTCTCTTCCTGGGTGTGTGTAGATGCATGCAGACTTATGTGTGCGTTATGTATGCTTTGAGCGTACCTTTTTTATGTGTGTGTGTGCATACATCACCTCAGCCCAAAGCCAAGCTGACAGACAGCTTCCCTCTGAGGAGCCCCTTAGTGTTTCTGATTGATCGTCATAATGCCAAGGTACAGGCCCTGTCCTTGGTGCCTATGCTAATCGCAAGCTCATGCATATTTATGAGCTCCTTGGGAATCAACTAGCTAAATAAAGGATGAGGCTGTTGGCTTGGAGCTCCGTTCATCACTGAATCTGATTGATTAGAAAGAGGGGGGAAAAAAATCAGCCTGTAAAGACCTGTGGTTTTCCTTTCTTTTCCCTCAGCCTCAGTTCTGAGGTCACAGTGGGAGTTTGTGGCATGTATGAGATGAACAGTGGAGACCTCAAGGTCAGATCCTTTATACATGTTATAGGGTGACTTTTCCATTTACTCATATTTTATTTCTTGTTTTTTGCTCTTTTTTCTGTTTTGTCAATTACTCATAGGCAGGTTTTTGGGGGGGTTTGTCAAAAAAAGATTTAAACACAAATTTCTGACCTCAAGGTCTGCTTTTGATTATACACAAGGTTTTATGCATCCAGTCCGTTTGTGGATATTGGCTGTTTTATAATTTATTAGAAATAAGCATCACAATATGGACTTTAAAGGGAGCAATTTAAAAATTGGTATGATTAACATCCCTAATTCTTTTGACAGTTGTGAAACAGCTACTTGCCAAATTGACTGATGACCTAGGAAGAGAGAGAAAATGATCAAGTGAAGTGAAGTCCCTCAGACATTAAGAATGTCTCTGAATGCTTTACCGTAATTATTTCATACATCAAAATTAGAGGCTGTGAAGACAGAGACGACATCACATTCAACATTTTGGTCCCTTTATTTCATGTTAACCACATTTCAAACAACTAAACAACCAATGGTAATGGCATCACCAGATCTAAACAGCACTTTGCTAGACAAATAATCATCAGAATAATAATTATACAAAAGAAATGTACAAATTCAAGACAAAAATAATCTAAAAGAACATTAAAAAAAATATAATACATATGAAGGGCCATGAATCAAGTCAATAAAATAAAGCATCAGTGAACAAAAGGATCAAGATATCCAGCATTCACATTGTCTTCAAAACAGCACTCTTACTTTTTTGATAGGTCCATTAACGAGCCTGACTGGACTCCAGCGAAAAATAAGAATAAAAATAAATCAACGCAAGCACAGATTGAATAGTTTGCTACAACATTTAACTACAAGTATGTCAGCTCTTGCCATAAGCACTGAAATGTTTCCTAACAAAAGAAAAGTTCATCAGAAGCTGAACTTTATATGAAATCATTCTAAAATATCGAATGCATCTAAAAATGTTCGTACTTTCTCGCATGGGAAAAAAGTAAATCAGGTAATTGGTGACAATTATTTTATTTTTTTTTAATTATTTTTAATGCATTGGGATTTAAGATAATTCACTTCAGTAGTTGATTTTTTGAGTGTTTGAAAATTAAGCCATCAGTCTGGTCTTCTTTATTAGAATGACAGTGTTTTAGAGATAGGTAAAAACAGATCTGAAAATAGTATCACCTTTAGATTCAACACATTTCAGAGGCTGTCCATATAAATACAGGTTGTGTATCTATAACATGAGATTTTGGTTTAGTCTTTTGGGATAAGGGGAAAATGGGACAGCATAGAAGAGTCTGACCAGATGAGTAGGAGATAATGGGAAGCTGAGGTCAATGCCATGCATAATTCTCATTAATTTCCACACTCCCACACGTTCTTTAAGGTGCAGAGGCATCTAAACTATTAGCCATGTTAACTGCCTTTCAACCTGGGGTCAAACACTAACTGAAATCATTTCCTGTTAGTGATCTTCTCAAATGTATTTTTAATATCTGTATATTTCAGTGGGCTTGACGTAAAGCACTCGTTAATTATAAAAGAAATGCAAATGTGGCCTGTCTCTTTGTTTTGTGATGTTCTTTTTAAATCATAGGTTATGGGGGAAACATGGGCCCAATCCCTTAGCTTGGATATTTATTGTAGATAGAATTATACATAGAATTACTGAACTGTTTAACAGTCTGCTCTAAGTATCAAGGAATCTTAAATCCTTTCTTAATCTCAGCAGGTTTAACTAATTTCTTATCATTTGAATCATTATATTTTAGATCCAAATAGTGGCCCTATATCAATGACTACTCGCAACACTGTAGACCAGGTTAAAATCAAATCATCGACACTAAAGAGGATTAATTCGTCGGTAAGCTACACTCAGTTATTGAACAATTTCACATTAGAGCAAATTGCTCTAAAATGACCATATACTGATTTCAGTTAAGAACCGCAGGCTGTTCAGTGTCAGGAATTTCAAGTCTAAATGTTCCAAAATGGACAAACATGCAAAAGTGCAAGTTATAGTTTATGTAGTTTTTAGAGGGGAACATTTTTATTTCTTTTTGGGGAATTTGGGGACTCATTTTCGATAAATTATAGTAGTGCTGTTATCATATTAGAGACAAAGTATTATCTGGTTGTTTCATATTCTGTACCAAAAGTGTCACAATAAATAAATAATAAAAAAAGTGAAATTTTATAAAAGTTATTCTGAATGCGGTGGCATTAGCTAAATGTGCAATATGCGAACAATATGTCGACTTTTTTGACATTTCTGTGGAGACGGTCTGTGGTATGGTAACACAGTGACGTTAACTTAGCTTTTTAGAGTTATAGTGTTTTGAAATCACATTAATTTGTAATGTACCAGTTGCTGATGTTTGCCTGTTTGTTTGTTTGTTTGATTGTGGTTGTCTTATCCTATTTACAGTAAGGGTGGATGCACACTATAAGATTTCAATTTTGTCTTTTTTTTAATTCTCCAAAAGCATTTATGAAACCACCACTGTCCCAATGAAAAAAGCTGGAACAGAGACACGACTTGGCCTTAAAATCTAAGGCATGTTTCTTTTTTTCCTTTTTTCTGCTGTTATTTTTTTTCACAATGTCCCTGACTCCACTTATTGTAGGTTATATATTTTTTTGTTCTTGTGTTTTTCTGACATTTGAACTCAGTGAAAGTAAAACCATAAAAAAAGTTACAACCATGCTAACATATTTTCTTTCCAGGCCAATTACAGAATTACAAGTATAATAAAAATGAACTTTTACTTGGTAAAAGGGAATCAGCATGTATTTTGAAGAAAAAAAAGTTCACTAAGCTAAGTGAGTCATGGTCAAAAAAATGTACATTTCCATTCCCTTTGAGAGTTACCAAAAAAATCTTCCAGTGGGCATCCAGCCTTCAGAGGGAGACAACATTCAAGGCGTAGAATATATCTAAAAAGGAAATACTGTACAATAGTCACATCACAGCCCAGCAGAGAGGACAGAGAAATAGAGGAGGAAAAGTGGTGCGTCTTTTAAACATTTGTTTTTTGTTTTTTTACCATATTTTTTTTTCTTTGTACAAGCATATAAAGTCCCCAGTCTTGCTGAAGCAAACAGACATTAAAATCACCAGTGTGCATGTTTGTTGCCTTTTCCCTCTTCTGTACAGGTTGTTGTGTGTGTTGTTGCAGGCACGCATATAGATAAACACTTCCTCAAATATGCAAGCATGCCCTCTCTTCACACACAGCCACGTGCATATGCACTCAAATACAAACACACACACACGTGCGCGCACACACCCACACACACAGGCACGCTCAGTCAGTCGGATTCAGGTCAACACAAAGCAGTATTGCCCTCCGTGTTTCCCAGTGTTGCGTTGAGAATGACAGGCATCGACAAATGGCCGATCGGGAATAGAGATGTTTAGCCCACACCCAATCAGAAGGAGTTGAGCGCTTCCAGAGCCACTTCATAGCAGAATTTATACTGTTCCTGTGTAGAAATAAAACAACAAGCAAAGCTAAGTCAGAAAATTCTTGAAATTTGGCTTTGTTTCCCTCAAACTCTCAATATAAATGTATAGCTGCACTCTCAGCTTGGCTTCAAGCATTTAAACTTCAAACATGTATAATAAAACCAAATCAAACCAAACCAAACTATAATAAAAAACAAAAAATTATTTTTCTTGACATATAATTCACAACATAATATGCAACCGACGATGACGAGTATAGAACACAGTAACACAATTTCCATATATTTACCAATGAAAATGAGTCATAATTCATGAACTGAGAATCATAACATTATCAGCATAAGAATAGAATAGAATAGAATAGAATAGAATAGAATTCAACTTTATTGTCATTGCACATGCACAGGTACAGGGCAACGAAATGCAGTTTGCATCCATCCAGAAGTGCTTTAGTGATATAGATATATTACAATATATATTAGCAATAATATAGATATGCAAGTATATTACAGAAATGGGTCTATTGTGGTATGTTATAATGTACACAGTATGAAGTATGTTGTGAATATTCTATAACTATAGGTATGTACAGGCTGTAGTGAGTACAAGCTATGTACAGGATATGAACAGGATATAAATATGAAAAACTATACAGAATATGAAATAAATAACTTTACAGAAATATGAGATATACAGTTATACAGAAATGGGAACTATGCAAGTTGTAAACAGTTGTAAGGTAAAAAATTATTGTATGTACAGAATGATTATTTACACAGAGCTATACAGTAGTGCAGTTAAGATAAGTGAGGGTGTGGATAATTTCTACAGAGGCTGTCAGATGTCAGGAGGCAGAGTTCAGGAGTCTGACAGCTGTGGGGAAGAAGCTGTTCCGGTACCTGGTGGTCTTAGTCCGGAGGCTCCTGTAGCGCCTCCCAGAGGGCAGGAGGGTGAAGAGTCCATGTGATGGGTGACTGGGGTCTCTGATGATTTTCCCAGCCCTTTTCAGACACCGCTTCCTGTAGATGTCTTTTATGGCAGGAAGTGGTGCTCCGGCTATGCGCTGGGCAGTTTTCACGACCCTCTGCAACGCCTTCCGGTCCGAGGCAGAGCAGTTCCCGTACCAGACTGTTATACAGTTGGTCAGGATGCTCTCGATGGTGCAGCGATAGAAATTCACCAGGTAATATTGGCCTCAGCCAGACAGCAAAGGATTGGATTGGCTGGACTGCAGTATGTGGGTGAACTAATCCAATGCCACATCTTTATGAATAATTCTGTCATCATTCTCTAGCTGTGATGACAACTTTCAAATGTGAAAAAAAAAAAAAACTGTGCGAAGAAATGGTCCAGATGGTTTCATGCTTTAGGATGTTTGGCAAAGAATTAAGAACAGTGAAACACTTTTAATCTTTGTTTGACAAGAAACAGAGAGTCAAATTAATCTATACTTATTTGAATTCTTTACATTATTTGTTGTTATATTTCACTGAATGGTAAAGCACATTGTACAAAGCTGTTCTGCTTAGTACCAAGATTAAGTAGCTGTTGATAACAAACTAAAAACATTTGAACATTTTTGGTACTAAATACATAGATGCTATTTTTAAACAGTAATCCAAGGGAATAGATGGGGTAATCATAAGAAATCATAAAAACATTGCAAATTTCATAGCTCTAAATAAGACTTCTGTACAACTAAAGAAATGTTTTTTTCTTCCTGCTCAAGTTGTGCGACTGGTTCATTCTTCTCATACATTAGATATGTTTTGGGTAATCACATGATTGGAGGAGCTAGTTCATGTGTGTGCCATAGGCAACTCTCTGACATATCTCTGAATATTATGCTACTCCAGAACACCATGATAATGGTATCACCTCAAAGACATCTCAGTTTTACTTTTTTCTCCTTTAGGAATTTAAAGCCAGTTTTTAAAAAGTTTAGGGTCACCAGCACTTTTTACCCACATCTTTGTTTTATGGTGATGAAAAACACCCAAAAAACACCCAAAAAACACCCAAAAAACATAGCCAATCACAATTAAATCTTCACTTATACCACTAAAGGACTAAAGCTTTGGCAAATACTGAACATTGACTGTTATAATCCATTTACCTTGCATCTGTGAGCAGGTGTGCTTTAGTTCATGGGTGTGAGTAACAAATTGAGAAATTCTTTACAAAGGAGATGAGAAAAGCACTGAAACAGCTGTGACCTGTCTTTATGTGAATACAAATTTTTGGTAGTGTGGGAATACTTGCATGTTTGCTACCACAGAGACAAAAACAGAGTAAAGCTCTAATTCTAAATTAATTTATGTAAATCTGTTAATGCTATTTACTCGTTTCTGCCTTTTAATAACCTGTGTTTTTACCTTAGCTGAATTCCGCTCTAAACTAAAAATTTCAAGAAACTACATTTTGATCCAATATCATAAAAGCAAAACATTTCAGTGGCATCATCGCCCCATAAAATATTAAAAAAAATATGTATGTATTGTGATTTCTTACCATAGTCTCCACCATGTTGGTCTTGTTGTTCCTCAGGGTTTTAACAGTGTGGAAAACATCCACAATATTCTGCTGCTGGATCATCTCATTAATGCTGCAGATGGCACAGAAAGTTCCAGAACGTCCACCACCAGTTCTGCAAAGGAGGAGGAACAAAGGAGTAGGACCGGGAAATGAAGAGAGAAAGGGAGACAGAGGCTCTTCAGTATTAAACATCATCACCATTTTGGAAACATAGCTGGAGGTCAAGAAAATCATAGTGAGGTCAAAAAGAAAACAGAGATGAAGGAAAGATACAGGTGTAGAGAGAATATTAGAAAGGCTTTGTGTGGTTTCTAAATCCATCTGTCTATTCTCCTAACTGCTTATCCAACCAAGTTGCAGGACAGTCATTGGATAATGTCCTGAAATTGTATGAGCCCTAAACACTTGTTGGAAATTTAATAAAGCTTATAAAACAGGCTATAAAGGTTAAATTAGTTTGCTTGTTGTGATGCCATTTAAAGTGTGATGTATTTAACGAATGGTTTCTGTTTAGTAAACTGCAACATTTTAAGGGGATATAAGGAAAAATTATTAGGTTTGGTGATATATGGTGTTATATTCCTTCTTGTAGCCTGTATAGATGACAGAATGTGGAAAAAAAAACAAATTTACAAAGCTAAACAATATTTTAATTAGCTCTCAGAAAAACAAGTCACTGTAGAGAGTAAATAGGATCCTGAAAGCCAAATTGGAGATATTAGATGTCACTTTTAATGCTAAAGAAACAAGTATGACAATGTGAGTTGAGAAAAAAGGCTTTAAGGGACAGAGAGTGACAGCAATTGACAGAGCGAGAATTCAGTACAAAGAAACCTGCCACTGTATGCAGAAAGACATCTACTAATGGATTTTAGAAATTTGAATAAATGTGTTCAACCTTAAATCAAAATAATAATAAAAGCCTTTATGAACATTTTATACAGATGGCAAAGTGCCATCTGTATAAAGTGATCCAGCAACACAAACATATTTATGTATACTATATATATTGTGTGTTTACTGGCTATATGCCCCAATCAGCAGTCAAGTGCTCTGCCAGTGAAAAGTCAGACCACCCACCATGAAAACAGCTCCAGACTTTCCCATCTCACTTGGTTCCAGCTGAATTCCTTCAGTATTGAGACTGAATAAAACATTTAGGTACTGCGAGGTGGAGTGACAGCCATCAGAAAAATCATCCACTGTCTACCTATTCTGCATTAGGAATGCCAAGGCTGCTACAGCTTGCAGTCCACTTGGAATACCTTTGTTAGTGATAGTGACTGAATTTTTTATAGAAAGTCTATAATCTAAGCTTTTTAGAAGCACGTCAGAAGGTTAAAAATAATTATGGAAAGTTTTTGTTGCTCTCTCAGAACCACTTATACAATAATATCAGAGTGCAAGCTTGAAATTCTTGCTTTTCATACATACACCCATTGGTTTGAATTTCACTTCTTGATTTCATGTTAGATTATAATTTCAGACGGTTGCTTCAGTGTCAGAAACTAATTTCTAGGGTAATGGTGAAAAAATGAAAGCAAATACATTTTACATTAGTCCTGTCAAATACATCTTAGGGCTAAAATACATGAATATTATGAAGTACTGAACAACAACCAGAAATTAAAACTTTTCAGACTTGTCAGGACTCAAGTAGCAGTAACGGTCAGGGAAAGTGAGTAACCTTTACATCTTGCATAGAAACATACCAGATATGAAAAGTGCTTCATATCTGATGTCAAACAAAATTAAAAATTCAATTTAAAAGCCACTTCAACTGCAGTCACCTTATATTGTGTTAGCTAGATTACAGGAGCCTTGTGTGAATATAGTTGATTTAAAAAGAATATTTGCTGTAATTTGTTTCTAAACCCATGCTGGTGTTCAGATCAGTAAATGAATAAAACACTATTTTGGCTCATCACTCTTGGTGATACTGCACTAAATTTGATATGATAGATGAGAAGGGGGTGTCATAACAATAATAATAATAACAATAATAATAACAATAATAATAATAGTATTGACTATAACTGTGATGGTCCAACTCCCTAAGGTGTTAAGCCATCATCAGTGATGACCCTAACCACAACTCTAGCCCTAGGCAATTAGAAAATTTTACTTTTACTTTAATTAAATTGCCCAAAGTCTGGCCAATCAGGGGGCAAGGAAAATACTCATTTTGACTAACAAACATCAACAAGCATTAATTTTTCCCATAGATGTTCTAATTTTTCATATTTCCAAACTATAAGGTTAAAATTGTAGCGTCACAACAGGCAAACTATATCTTCATGAGGTTTAAAACAAACTGCCAGGTTGGCCCATCTATGTAAGTAAGTATTAATTGAAGGGATGAAAATATTAGGAAGAAAGTGACCTAGCTGTGCATCCAGTTTCTCTGAAGCGATGGGTTACTATAGTGGGTGGGTTGGCACTTCTTTTAAAGGTATTTAAAAATGGTTGATATTTGCTTGTTCGCCTTTGTGTATGGTATGTGATTTGAGCTTTGAACAAATCATTTTACTATATTGGAGTTCTATTTCAAATTGTTTGGATGCCATCTCCTGTTTATCAGTTAATTTTAGTGTTTACGTCATCCACAGTTTCAGGTGAAATATTTAAAGTGGCCAAAACCAAAATCCAAAACATTACAACTAAATCTACTGCGAAAAGGATCCGACAGTCAGTGGTTGATGGTTAAGTGGTTTGCAGGAGATAAATTCATATGTGATTTAAATGAATTGTGACATACTTGAAACCACATTACTCTAGACATGAACTGCTGCATGCTGAATATTAGTAATTTGTTAGAAAGAGGCACCTTATCTTTATTACTTTGCTTTATCTAAAATATATATCTATATAACTCGAGATAAATACAGCAAACGCAGATTGCTGAATTAAATGTGCTACTCCTCACTACTTTCTAAAAGCTCCTCCCAGTGTGACTTGTTGAAAATAAAACATGTGCTCAGCATTAAAGACGCATCAAATTCCAACTTTCAGGACAAGCGAAGAGCAGAAAAATAATCAATTCACCATCTACTGATGGAACCATCATGTTTCTACTTATCGCTAGTATTACTGAGTCTGTGAAATCAATAGCTGGGGTTGATTAGCCAGTGTAGCTGTCTTCAGCCAGAAGCAGAGACAGCTTACATCTCTGTCACTCACATTTACTGGGTTTGAGCATAACTAAAGAATTTAGCCCCAAAATGGTCTTGCTATCTTAATTTATCTGCTAGTGTTTTAATTTCACAGAAATTAAATGGATTGTAGATTTAAATAGAATGTGTTTTAAAATACCAGTTTGAGCTTTTAGTTTATACGGGGAGTGCAGAATTATTAGGCAAATGAGTATTTTGTCCACATCATCCTCTTCATGCATGTTGTCTTACTCCAAGCTGTATAGGCTCGAAAGCCCACTACCAATTAAGCATATTAGGTGATGTGCATCTCTGTAATGAGAAGGGGTGTGGTCTAATGACATCAACACCCTATATCAGGTGTGCATAATTATTAGGCAACTTCCTTTCCTTTGGCAAAATGGGTCAAAAGAAGGACTTGACAGGCTCAGAAAAGTCAAAAATAGTGAGATATCTTGCAGAGGGATGCAGCAGTCTTAAAATTGCAAAGCTTCTGAAGCGTGATCATCGAACAATCAAGCGTTTCATTCAAAATAGTCAACAGGGTCGCAAGAAGCGTGTGGAAAAACCAAGGCGCAAAATAACTGCCCATGAACTGAGAAAAGTCAAGCGTGCAGCTGCCAAGATGCCACTTGCCACCAGTTTGGCCATATTTCAGAGCTGCAACATCACTGGAGTGCCCAAAAGCACAAGGTGTGCAATACTCAGAGACATGGCCAAGGTAAGAAAGGCTGAAAGACGACCACCACTGAACAAGACACACAAGCTGAAACGTCAAGACTGGGCCAAGAAATATCTCAAGACTGATTTTTCTAAGGTTTTATGGACTGATGAAATGAGAGTGAGTCTTGATGGGCCAGATGGATGGGCCCGTGGCTGGATTGGTAAAGGGCAGAGAGCTCCAGTCCAACTCAGACGCCAGCAAGGTGGAGGTGGAGTACTGGTTTGGGCTGGTATCATCAAAGATGAGCTTGTGGGGCCTTTTCGGGTTGAGGATGGAGTCAAGCTCAACTCCCAGTCCTACTGCCAGTTTCTGGAAGACACCTTCAAGCAGTGGTACAGGAAGAAGTCTGCATCCTTCAAGAAAACATGATTTTCATGCAGGACAATGCTCCATCACACGCGTCCAAGTACTCCACAGCGTGGCTGGCAAGAAAGGGTATAAAAGAAGAAAACTAATGACATGGCCTCCTTGTTCACCTGATCTGAACCCCATTGAGAACCTGTGGTCCATCATCAAATGTGAGATTTACAAGGAGGGAAAACAGTACACCTCTCTGAACAGTGTCTGGGAGGCTGTGGTTGCTGCTGCACGCAATGTTGATGGTGAACAGATCAAAACACTGACAGAATCCATGGATGGCAGGCTTTTGAGTGTCCTTGCAAAGAAAGGTGGCTATATTGGTCGCTGATTTGTTTTTGTTTTGTTTTTGAATGTCAGAAATGTATATTTGTGAATGTGGAGATGTTATATTGGTTTCACTGGTAAAAATAAATAATTGACATGGGTATATATTTGTTTTTTGTTAAGTTGCCTAATAATTATGCACAGTAATAGTCACCTGCACACACAGATATCCCCCTAAAATAGCTAAAAATAAAAACAAACTAAAAACTACTTCCGAAAACATTCAGCTTTGATATTAATGAGTTTTTTGGGTTCATTGAGAACATGGTTGTTGTTCAATAATAAAATTATTCCTCAAAAATACAACTTGCCTAATAATTCTGCACTCCCTGTAGTGATTGACAGAGTTTACTCAAATAAATATCATATCTATATCTATAAGAGACAGGTTTATTTGAAATGAAGGTCAAAGCTTGTTAGGATAATACTAACATATATGACACCAGTTATTAAACTTTTATTCTCCATATAAGGCCTAATAGTTGAACTGCACATTGTTCTGTAGCAGTGTAGACTATTACAAGCTTCAGCCTTAAACCATTTAGGCTTTCAGGCAGAAAAAACATGACATTCATAGCCATGTACTGAGAGCTTTACAAAATATTTGACAGTGACAGATTATTTTACGATGGACATCTCTAAATTTAGTTCAGAACTAGGATATGAATGTTATTCTTTTTTACTTCTGCCTCTTTTTATGTTACATGAAGAAAGAAAAGGCTAATAAGCAAAAAACAGTTAAAAAAAAAAACGAAAACAAAAAACCCCAAATCAATACCTCATTGGTCCAATGAGCTGTTACACAGGGAGCTGATTGGATGAGCACCACAGATAGGCAGTGTTGGGAGTGTGTGTACACATGTTACTGTTAGCAGTTCTCTCTTCTATAGATTTTACAGCTTCTGTTTCCTTCCCTCATTATCAGCTTCATTTGCTCTGCTCAAATAGGGGGAATTCGTATCGAGCTGAGCTATGTTTTTATACTTGTATACCAACACACATTCATGCATGTAGTATAATAAACATTGTGTAGTGTTATTTAAAATATATTTGGTAAAAACAGAAGTAGTAGTAGCACCATACCAAACATTAAAGATAATAAACCTGAACATAGCATGCACAAGCAGGCGTGTGGGTGATCTATACTGCATCAGCACAGCCACACAACACAATAGAGATGAATGATGACCTCTTTAAAACTTGACACATTCCAGGCTTTTTAAGCCATGAGCCTCATTTATATTTAACGAAAATAATTCATAACAAGTCTCACAGCATTCATGAACTGACATTTCAGACGTTTTGACATCAGTAGTGAATATATATGGCTTTCCAGCACAAGATTAATGCTGAGTCTGAGGCATGTGTATATTTGACAGATAAGTGGAACAACATAAAGCATGAAATGGTACTCAACATGTACAAAAACTACAAAAAGTGTGTTTTTGTGTGTGAATATCTGTCTTAAAAGTGTGTATGTGTTCTTTTATAGAAGTGCACAGCTTACTTTATAATCATCTTCCCTCTCTGTCTGTCACAAACACACACTCTAAGGGAAGATTTGTCTTGCCATTTATGTTGATCTGTTATCTCACTGAGCAGTGACTGTTCCAGTCTACTGTTTCATCACGTTTTCTAGTATTTGTGTCTGCATGTGTCTCTGTGACTATACTTACAGGCAGTGTACCACAGTCCTCCCGTCTCCTCCGTCATATTGTTCCTGCCACTTAGCCAATCTCCTGACCAACTGCAGGATGGAGCGCTTGGAGAGAGGTGTGTCCCTGTAGGCTGGCCAGCCAATAAACTGGAAGTGCTGCACCAGGCGGTAACCATCTTGTGGCTAAGAAGAGAAACGTGAAGATTAGGGTTTTGATCACTGCTGACATAGCTGTTATCACAACAATCAACATCATGCTGTAATTCCATGGAGCCATTTCAATTTCATGCACAGCGATATTGCTAAAGCTACCGTTTTTCAGAATTAAGACCAAAATTGAACAATGAAACCCACTGGCTCCCTTTAGAAAATATATCTGCATCTAACAGGTCTGTTTGTGCTTAAATGATATGGAAAGTTGGATGAAAAGCTGGTCAACTATAACAAATACAGAGTTGGTTTTTCAGTTGTGGTCTCATTTGGTAATATTATCCATCCATCCATTTTCTTAGCCACTTTTTTGGTTACAGACTATGAGGAGGCTAGAGCCTATCCCACTGGGCAAAGGGCAAAAAGCAGCATACCCTGCACAGGTTGCCAGTCATAATACCAATACAGAGAGATGGACACAAAACGAGTCGTTGGATCCAAACCCAGGACCTTCTTCCAGTGAGACACTGCCATCATCATGCCACCCAAGTAAGTATTTTGCTAAACTGATACATAAAACACATTTTGTATGTAATCAGGCTTTTGTGCTCCAATTAGTTCCTGGTTTTGAACAAATGTCTTTTCAAAAGAAATAGGCTTGGATTCAACAAAGACCTTAGCTTGTTATGTTTAATTCAATTTCATGGCAGACATGGCATATTTTCAGTCGTCTAGCCCAAGGCAAGTGGCATGCACCAAGTAAAATACCAAAACCCACCATCACTGTCAGACTGATTTACTGCTGTTTGTCACAAATGCATATGCACATTGACATTTACACACAAACCAAACAAATTCAGCAGAATCATTTCTTATACCACTTTTCCTTCCTTGTCTTTTCAGTACACCTGCCATGTACTTTCTCCCCTTCCATCTCTCCTTTACTCTACACCCTTACCATCTTTCTCTAAATTACCCAGTCTCTTATACCAATTAACACTAATCTAAAATATTTTCTGTACTCTGCATTTATGTGTCTTCATTCTGTTTTCTGTTCCCCCTATTTCTTTGTATTGTCATGTATTTCTTGCAAACATTTTCCTCCTTCCACTTTTTCACTGTTCTCATTTGATGGCTAAGCGATTGGCGATAGAGACTCGGCTAGGCTGGAGCTGCTTTCGCAGTGTGAGATGTGCTGTTATGGCAATGATATGAGCCATTTCACACTAGACCGCTGATGTGTTTGAGAGAAAGAGAGAGAGAATATAGATAGCAGGGTAGCGGGGAGTTCTCCAAGTGCTATACATAGGAACATGCAGATGATAAGGCACCACTAGAGTTGAGCGGTCATGGATGAGTGAAAAAATGAGATGAAAAGAGGGTAACAAGAAGAGGCAAGAGGATAGGAAGGAAAAGAAAAGGAGAAATAGAAATGAAAGGGAACAGAGATGCATAGAGGTTGGAGAAGACAAGAAAAGGAAGAGGAGGACAAAAAGGTAGAGTTAAAAAAAACAACTGTCATTGTTGTACCACATTTAACATCACTATCATTTTTTCTATGTAGTCACCAAACCAGGACTCAGGTAGCCTCGCTGCAAAAGAGATGCCATAAATTGGTTTTCTACATATCCTTTTGCCAACTGCCTACTGCGTAGAAAAGGTCGCATGCAATGAAAAAATGCCTTTCCTGTATTGTTATGGTGTGTTCCACGGTATACTGTTTCACTATCTATTGCTTTTACTTGAACTTTAAACACACTTTGTATTCCTAGTAAGTGTCAGGAAAGTAGTGCTTCATTTGTCAAATAATAGAGTCCCTTGAAATCCACAACACATATTTTATTAAGAAGAGGCTTTAAAACACTAAGGCACTCCATGACTTTGAATTTAGCAATGCATCACAAAATCTAGCCATGAACTCGTAATTTGAAAACTGTCAAGGAGGAGAAGTGAAGACAAAAAAAGAGGGATTATCAAAGTGTGTTCCAGGACACCGACTAAAGACAAACTGAAGATGTTTAGATGCCCTACATGCAAAACATCTAATCTTGCAATTTTTTAAACTTAACTATAAAATAAAAGAAGTACTGTATTAAATATGTAAACGTTTAGTACCCTAGCCATGTTGCAGATCCTGAAGATTCGGTTGATGATATCTTCATCGATGTCTGCGGATATGAACTCCACTTGAATAGGGCCGTAGCAACATGAATTTTTTTCTGGCCAGTACTGCATACATAACTTTAGAAAACAAACACAAAGGTTGGAAGAAAAAGACAAAATGCAGAAGAGTAAGAATGGGTCCACCAGTTAGAACAAGTACATTCAGATGAAATGTCTTTCCAGTAAGTGGGATAGGTTTTATTTCCTGGCCAGATCCATGAGCTAAGAATCCTTGCTGTAGCCCATGTTACAAATCAGTTACAAATGGCAATAAATAGAAATAAATGGGAGAGACAAGTAATAGACTAAATAAAAAGTCAACTCTGATACATTCATCAGGCTTTCTGATAGTACAGTCAGTTTCAGGTCCTGATGTCTAGTCTCTTTTTGTTAGTTAGACAGAAATAAGTACAGAATATGTTTGTAGATTTGTGTGTGTGTACCTGTACCTGTGCTGCATCCATTTCATTGAGCATTACAATGGAGGAGCAGTTGTAGTCAAACACCAACCTCCAGAAGTCACCCATGGTGTTGGGCAAAGGATGCTGAGTAACTATGAAGGCCGCTGGCTGTTTGTGGCTCTAGAAAGGTGAAACGAATAACAATCAAAAAGCACAATACAAACTGTGATAAGCTTACACATACATAATCAGACATTTAAACAAAAACTTACATCCATTAATGCAGCATTAATGTAATTGGAGCTCTCTCCATCCACAGAAATCAGAAAAGGAAGGCATCGGTCTGCTGGTAGAACATCCATACTGCGGTTCTTGTCGTGGTTTCTGGGTAGCAAACCCACACTGCAGTCCTCTGGACGAACTCTAGGGGTCACTATGTTTAGAGTCTGATGGGCAGAAAAGCAATGATTTGAACTTTCAACCTAACTTGAACCCACACATTCACATTATCAGCTAGGGACACCGTGTTGTTCAAATGCACGTGTGGTGAGAATGTGCGTGCTCACCTGGAACTCATCTTTGATCTGGCTGGAGTTGGTCTGTGGATCCAACCTGCTGATGTTGTAGTAAATGGCTCTGAACTCACACACTGGTATGGCCGTGTTTCCACACAGACATGCTTCCAAGATGGCATCGTGAACAAACACATACTGCTCCTGCACCACAAGCAAAATGAGTTCTGGAGTCAAAATTTCTTTCACTGAAATACAAAACTCTGGCTTATGCAAGCAAACACTGCTGAACCTGGCTGTAGCCCTTGGACTGGGCCACAGTGCCTCACAGTAGCTGTGAGCAATGACACCTCTGGAATAGATGATGCAGTCGGGCAAAGCTGCATTAAGTCTTTTCAATCTGACAACAAACTCAAACATTCCAATGTGAACACAACTCTTGTTTGCTTTGTGTATGAACATTATGTGCTTTTGTGGGAGCCTGAAAGTGATTTAAAAGGGCACAGTGCTTTGCTAGTGGTGCCTCTGTGGTCTGGCTCAAGTATGTTCTTTGTGTTCCAAATCACTAGCTTGCGCTAAATGCATCAGCTACCATGAGCTACAGCAGCCACCGTGCATGCTAATTTACCTCTATCTCTCTTTCTGTCCCCCTATCGTTGCATTTTTATCTGGGGTTGGCTCCGTTTTTATTTCTCTGTTGCTCGTTTCCTCTCACACTTGTGTTTGTCTGCTGCCTCTCGCTTTTTCAATTTGCTTCTCGCTTTATCTCTCGGTCTCTCTCTGTTGAATGTTAATTGTTGCCCTTGGAGCAGAGAAGAGGCTTTAAAAGCATCACTGAAATGACCTCTCCTGGCCATTACCTATGCTGGTGACATGCACAGACACATTTGCGTGCAAAAACACATGTATACACACATGCACGTCACATACTCACTGAAACATTTACGCACACTCTTCTATCCCCTGTGCCTTTTAAAAGATTAATTGCTTTGTGTTGTGTGGAGCAGGATTATAATAGCATCAAGCAGCTTCAACACTGACACAAATTGCTCCCACACATATTCAAAAGACAGGGCAGGATGCATTTAACTTGGTATCAAGAGGCATAAAAACACACGTGAATGTGCACAGACAGACACACATACACAAAACTAGCTTTTATACCACTGATGTTATTTGAAAACACTCAACGTTATGCCCTAGGTAACTTTTCTGAACCTGGCACTTCTAAAACCCATTCAAAAGTCAATTTCATACTCTGAGCTTGAGCTGTCAGTCTGAAAATGAGGCTGTTTTTCTTTATTCCTGGAAAAGTTGACTTTTTGGATATGCAAGGTTTTCATCAGTAACACAAATGGAATGCAGAGGCGGAACGGATTAGGTCGGCTTAAGGTAGCTTTAGAAAAGAAATGAACGTTGCGGTTTCAAAATGGAATACCCAACATTTGAAAATGCAGACTCTTTAAAACGTTTGATAGTACTAAATTAGAACAAATTACAACACCATGTAAAGGATAGTAACCCAAGTACTCAGCTAGCAAAGACAGAGGCCAGATTTATGCTTGGCCACTTCAAACCTTAACTTGTTGTATAGTTGTGACTACACCAGCACCAGACAATATACCAAATCTCTCCTGTGTCATCTGTTATAGAAATAGTAAATTAAGACAATCCATTTGGCTCTCATATAAATAACATCAAATTTACATGGTAGTACATTTTGCAATAAAAAAGTACACACATGATGGACGTTCGTGTCAGAAGGGGTGTTAGATCTCATCTCTGATATTCCTTACCAGCTATTGCATACACATATTGACACAAAACTCTCCTAAAACTGTTTGTGTCTGAATTTGTGTTTGTTTGATCTGAGTTTGGGTGCACACCATATCTCTGTGAGTTTTTGTACAAGTTTTCGTCTGATTTTCGTGTAATGTTTAATGTTTAATGTTCAATATATAATAGTCTAACTGCCTTAAATCATACATGACTGCTAGAAGTCCTGGGATGCTCCATACTGTTTTACTTTTTGCAATGCTACATCTCAAACTTACAACTGCAGACAAAAGGACGTATGGTACTGGAAGGGAACACACCTTAATTTTTTTTTTTTCTTCAGTGCAATGTATCTAGATGCTTTGTTAATGTAGAAAATGTATCCAGTATGTGCTAATCAAAATTTGATGGAAAGCCTCTGTAGAACTCAAGTCAGTAATAATTACAGTAGGTAGTGGTGATTTATTTTTACATGAACCAAAAATCTCCACATTTATTCGAAAATCTCAAAATTCATATTGTATAATTTTTCCTGATTGTCTAACCCAGCAGCCTGCCGTACCTGAACACCCACTTGTTTTGAACAACTAGACTCAACATCATCGGTGTTTAGTTATTATTTTGCCTATGCCCCAAAAGGTTGATTCTGTTCATCTGGACGTAGCATCTTCAATCTCGTCACTCATCCAAGTGACTTCTTCAGTCTCAGCTGACTGCAGGTTTCCTCAACCTTACAAACTGTACATTTGCACAATAACTGAAACCAGCCCACTGAATGAACAGTGGGCTGTGAGGTCAGTTGCTTGATCATTAATATGCAAATTGTCATGGCCATTGATATTTTGCCTATGATTTATATCTATTCTCCATGATTACACTTACCTCTGTCTGAACCATGTTGACTCGTTGTGACCTTAGTTCTCGGATGCAGTTGAAAATGTCCACCACGCCTTCATTCTCTGCCATGTCTAACATGATGTCCACTGCAATGAAACAGCCTGTTCTCCCTGCACCGGCACTGGAGACAATCATAAACAAACATGATACTCTCAATCTAACAAAATAGTAATAATGAACAACTTGTTTTTTTTATTTTTAACCTTTATTTATACAGATAGTCCCACTGAGACCCAATGTCTCATTTACAAGAGAGACCTGTTCATATCCTTCAGTAAGACCAATCACTTTTAAGCCTTCAACACTGGGTAATGCAACTAACACATAGACTAATTTTTAATAATTATTAGTGTTTTTATTTTTATTTTCTTTTTTTAAATGATGCAGTCAGATCTCTGGGTAGCCATATTGCATATGTATTTGTAGGAGCTTTCCTTTCACGGCACAAAAATTGGTGTAGGGCTGTTACACACAGATTTATGCAGTGGAAAAGATGAATCCTGCACTCTGTCTGAGCTGTCTGGAGTCATCCAGAGAACGGCTTCCCAGTTTTACTGAGCACCCCCTGAGTGAGGTCAGAATCTGACTGAAGATTTTGCCCTTGTATCAGCGCATTTCATTTTGTCTTCCTGTTTCTCTCCCTGGTCTATCTCTTTTGTTTTGGCAGTGAAATGTATGCTAAAACCTAAAGTTTTCCTATACTGTTAAAGTTATAAAGTGTTTCTGTGCTGTACATTTGCGTAGTTAGCAGTCTCCCAGGCATCTCATTAGGATTAGTCTTGATAGGTTGCTTTGATCATTTTTTAAAAGAAATGAGTGCATCTGTGTTTATAAATTGCTGCACTGGTATTAATTCACCCGCACAACTTTCCACTCCCGTCAAAGTTTTTTTTATTTTTTTTATTGCAGCATTATGCTGATTTTCTTTTCTCAGTAAATCTGGCCCTAAGAACACTGACAAACTGGGGGGGCGGGCGAAAAGTGAAAAAAATCCTTCTGCCTACAAGTATCTTATAGTTTAGTAAATACAACTGTTATCGAGTAAATTATAAAGACAAATGAAAAAATATGGCATGGTGGATTCATTTCTTTGCTAGATACAGTGATTTCCCCGAGTCTAAGCTAAGCCACACCTGGGGTTTGTTCCAGCAGGTATAACACACTCAGAAACTAACCTTAAATTCTGAGTTCTCTTACCTCAAGATGGAAATTAGCATCAGCCAGGTAAAAAAAGCATATTTACATGTAGTAGTACAGGATGATATTAGTATTAGAAAGATCCATTTTCTTCCACTAATCCAATAGCGGAATAGGCTGGAGCCTATGCCTTTAATAATTGTATATAAGTGCCTATAATTGTAATAAATTGTTGTTTTAAACTCTTTCCAGAAGAAAGGTAAAATAAATAGTAAAATAAATAAAAAATACTCTAAGTTGTTTCCAATGAATGAGTACTCTGGGCTATTGTGTTCTTATCAGATCATTAAATGCTCACTGGCATAGCTGATAAAATTAAAATTAGGTATACTATATCTTATTACTATATTTTAGAAATACACTGTGAAACCTCTGAGTTTTGTAACTCAGAAAAACCTATTAACTTTGCAATCTCAGCAATGTTAATCGAGTTTAGTATGAAGGTAGAGCCTTTCTCTATTGCTCTCTTTCACTTTCTAACTGACAAGCATAAGTATGTGGAGACTTTAGTAGCCCATGTCAGGTGTTGAGGCGACACATTCTGAACAGCAATGCCTGGAGGGAAGATATGGACAGACAAGCAAACCAACAGATGGATGGACTGAAAGAGCGAAGGAAAGAGGGATGGAAAGGAAATGGTTGGAAGAGTTTAGCGACTGGGGGAGATATCAAGGGAGGAAAGGAGGCATGGATGGAGGGATGTAGCGGAAACTGAGAGAATGAGGTGTGGAGGGAGGGGAAAAACCCATCTTTCAATTTACAATTCGGCTGACAGTTTTCAGAGACAGCTAAAAGAGAGAGAGCGAGAGAGCGCGAGAGAAGAAACAGAAAAGAAAGAGAGAGAGAGAGAGAGATAAGATGTGAGGGACGGAAAGATAGAAAGTTGAAGAGAGAAGAGGAGGGGGCGCCTCGGCAGATTACCTGTCAACCTCTGTGATTAATGTTGAGACCAGAATACTGCTGGGCCTCTATGTGTGTGTGCTTGTGCGTGTTTGAAAGCCTCATGACACAGGCCAATAGCATCAGAGTGCCCCCGGAAATTGGAAGTGACTGCCATAACTTCCTGCCTGTCTGTCCACATACTTTTACTATGGCTGTCTTTTTATGTGTCTGCTCGCCTCATTTGTCCGTCCAGTTTTTTTTCCATTCTCTGTTTGTGTGTCCAATTTTGTTCTTTGAGTGTGTGTATCTTTTGAATTTTCCATTATTAATAATCCCAAGTGGGTTTTTTTGTTGTAACACACATCTTTCCCAAACCTTAGACAAGCTGATTTATAGTATTTGCTGAAAAGATGGCATCTTGAGAATATACAGATAAAACAATATTCATGCATCATTTTACTGTCTAATGGCTAATTTGGCAAGGGACTGTCAAGCAACCAGGTTTGCTGTTTGTTAGTGGGAAGCTCCAAAGACTTATCCAAATGGTTAGTTTTAGTTAACTGAACAAAAGCATCTTTCATTCCAGCAAAAAAAAAAAAAAAATCTGTATTGTACTCCACATACAATTTCTGGTTAAGTTATACCCATTCATCTCTGAATCACAATGGTGACTGTATGGGTGGCATGGTGGTGCAGTCCCAACCCCAGCTGGGGACTTTCTGTGTAGAGTCTGCATCTTCTGAGTTTCCTCCTGGTACTCCAGCTTCCTCCCACAGTCCAAAGACATGCATGTTTAGGTCAACTGGTCATTCTAAATTGGCTGCTATGTGTGATAGCTAAAGTGCATAGAAGAAATCACTGTACGGATGCATGATTAAATGTGGCTTGTAGTCTAAAGCACTCTGCGAGGTCTGTGAGACTAGAAAAAGTGCTATATAGTATGATGGTCCTTTGATTCCATTAAGCACTAACCATGGTACAAATTTATTCCCACAAAGTTTTATTCCCTTTGTGGGAATAAAACTCTAAAGCTATGTGTTGTATCAAGGTGAGCCATGAAATGAATAATTAAATTTAAATGCTTGAGACAAGATGAGGAATCTACTCAAAACCTTTTTTTCATAGCTTGTCAGAATGCTGACCTTTTAATGCTCGTGCCAGCTGAGCACCTGGCTCCAGAAGTGAACTGTTACATCCCATAAAGAACAGAACATTGAGGTTAAATATAGTATCACCATGGGGATCCTAATACTATCACTTTTCCCCCCTCCTACTTTCATGGCGGTGTATGGGTGAAAGAAGATAGGAGATGAAATTCTTTTTTAACTTAAAACTTTTTATTTACTTTCTAAAAGTTAGCACTATTGATCTAAGCTATGGAGAAAAAAGGGTGACGTGTTTGAGAGATTACAACAGTAATCATACCTTGTCCAATTCTCTAAATTGACAAGGAAAAGGGGAACCTATGAAAAAAGTTTTTTGTTTTTTTTTAAAAGAGTACTGGAAGATAAGCCAGTGGAAAGAACTGCTTCTTAGATTTAGGTTTAAATAAAGTCTTATATTTTTGGACTTCTAACTATCCAAACTGATTATTTAGTCAGAAGCCTTTTAAAATGACTCATAAGACCACAAAAATAACTCATGGATATTTTCAGATCTGCCAAATCACAATTAGGCCTATGCTGTAAAACAATCCAAGGTTTGTAAAGATGATTTTGTAACAGAAATACCAGTAGTCATTTGATCATTACTGTTTACCCAGAGCCTTTCCCTGTGATAAGCAAGAAATGTGAGCTATGCATCTGAATGGCTGTTTGTTTGTCCTTGTCTTGCCCGTGCAGCCACTAACCAGCAGCGCCAGGGAATTAAGTTTATCTTCAGTACAAAACCTCTGTGTCCTCTATGTAAGTACGCTTACCTGCAGTGTACCACTATGGGTCCGGCATCTGGAGGGTTGAGGAACTTGACCTGTCGTATGAAGCCAAGCAGTCCTGTGGCGTAACACGGAACGCCGTGGTCGGGCCAGCTGGTGAAATGAAACTGACGGAGTTCACGGATCTCATGATGGCCCTTCTGAAAAACATGCACAGAGGGAGATGTTATGCTAAGTAGCATATTTCATAATGGCAGTTTCACGAAAAGAGTCTGTCTCTTCATGAAAAGTGTTGGCCATTTTGCCTCTTGATGATGACAAATGGCTGAATCTTACAAACTGTTTCATTGCTCTTTTGGGGAAGACTGACAAGAAGACATATCATGGTTCAGGACCCTAATTTACAGCAGGGATTTCAGGAATATGGGGGCCTTGATGCCTCTTCAGATGAAAAATAAATCAATCTCATCGTGGATGTCAAGATGGTACTTTGGGCCACTTCGGGGAATGAGAGGCAGGAAGACTTATTGTGGCTCATTTGCCTAATTTACAGGGGAGATTTGAGGAAACTGAAGGCCATCTCGCTCTACAAAAAGATTAATTGATTTCACAAATCTCATGATGGCCCTTTTGGGAAAGACTTGCAGGAAGAAATGCCACGGTTCAGTTCAGCTGCCCAATTTACAAGGAGATTTTCGAATATCTAGCAATTATCCGACTGCTTGTTATTGGATGAAGTGCTCAGAGATAACAGAAAACGTTTAAATATGGAATGCATTTTAATTAAACAACATTTGTTTCTGAGAAAAGTTTTGCTGCATGACAGAACAAATAAGTTTCAAATGTATAAACAAGCTACTGTTGGTTATAAAAAGGATTAAGATAAAACATAATTTGGAAAATCCACTTCTTATAGATAAAGAGAAACAGTCTGCTATATAAAAGTGTAGATTACAAAATAACGAAGTGACAAAACGTGTGTATGACAGGATCCTGACATTTTCATGATGTGCTTTCCAGAAACACAGAAGCTACAGAATATCTCCTCATCTTACAATTGGAGTATTAGGATGCTAACAATGACATATGATACTTAATAGATAGCAGTGAAGTCTCACATTACATTGCTTCCTTGAAACATGGACATACAGTCTCAGGACTGTGGTGTGCAGTAGGTTCATGCTTATCAGATAAAGGAACAGAATTACTTCAAGTCTGGATCCCCAGACAGGCTGCATTTGAGGGCTGGAAGTAAAAAAAAATCTGTTATGACTCTATATATTGTCTCCAATATTGAGTTAATGTATTCTCATTACTCTGTATGAAACTGCGTATTAAGCAAAAAGTAAGGCCACATCCACGGAAGCCAATCTTATCCGAACAATTCAGGATAGCATTATACACTGTTTTCTTTTCCGCCCATTTCTTTTGAAATGTTATCATCTGATGACAACTCGAGCAAAGAACACATTGGAATCCTACAGTCAGGGGTTATTGGAAATGAAACCTTTGTGTCATTGTTACAGCGCCAACACAGCGAATCTTTCATCAATATGAATTCAAGTGAAAAGTCTTTTTTTTTTTTTTTTTTTTTTAGGAATATGATTCCAGGGAATCACATACCTTATACTAAAGCTTCAGGACTCCCCTGAAGGCATAATGTATTCTGACAGTGTATAACTTTGAAAGTGTGTGCCACCTGCACGAGGCAATCAGAAGGCTAAGAGGGATCTTGCCTCAAGTTTCCTATTTTGAGTTCTGACCTGCATATCCTGGTGGTTCAACTGAATCTCTCCTCACTGGATATAGAAATGTATTTTTTAAATCCTTTCTTCAGCTTCCATCAGTTCATTTTCTTTCTATAATACTGCACTCTTCTGCTCTAATAATTCAAACCGATCGATTCTATTATATTATTCTAAACTAAACGGGGCTCAGTCACGTCCTCCCCAGTTCAGTTACTCTCTAAGAATAGACTTGAAATGAAACTGCGTCTTCCATTCTGGCTCTGTAATATACAAGGTTGTATTGAATTATTTGTTGTGACAGACTATCTGATAATAACCCGAGAAGCACGGGTAACATAGGAAGTGGGGGTGGTGTTAAGAAACTGAGACTGAGTGGGAAAGAGCAGAGGTTCAGGAAGAGAGTAGGGAGTGGTGGGGTGAGGAAGGAGTGAGGACAAATATGATGAAAAAAGAAGGAAGGAAAAGATCGAGGAGAGAAACATGGACACGCGATGTATGTGACAGAGACGTGAAGTGAAAAAGAAGGAAAAAACTGAAGACCACAAGGCGATTTGATAACTGGACTTTCCATTGATTTGCACTCCTGTGATGTTAAAATTACTTCTCTAAATCAATAGACAACAGTCCAACAGAGCAAGAGACACAGAGATGGGTACAAGAAAAAAAACAAAACAAAACAAAACAAAAAAAACCCACTGGTATTGAAATGTTGGAAATTGGTGATGAGGAACCCAGAACACTTTAAAAGCTCTCCCTACTCCTCTAACCCTAACTTGCAATAGAAACATAAAAAATAAATGTTATAATGGATTGAAATTATCCCTCATTTTCAAATGCATTTAAATCCAGTCTCCGTTTCACTGGTACTCATGTTACTTGTCTTAGCAGAAGATGTGAAGATGACTCATTTATACTTTGCAAATCCTCGGCTCTGTAAGAAAGACATATATAAATCTATTTGACATCAACAATCCTTACATATCTTTTATTGTTAGAATTTGTTTCGGTGTCTGGAACAGCCTGTAATCACCGTATAAGGGGGAGTTGATCCTGACACTGGAATTTGTTGTGCAGAGGAAGGAATCCACAACAATCCCTTATGCTGTCATGTCCTCCTTATAATCACTTAAATATGAGTCCAGCACGTCAAACCCTCCATAGAAAATAAAAAATAGACTGTATGTTTAGCCTCAAAAGTTGAGGTTACATGTCATGGCGACATACCAGCACTGTGGAAATGTCTTGATTCACCCATCATTTCTTTATATTTTGCTAGTATATAAGGAAAAACAGATTTAATAGAATTCTAACAAGTTTGAAAGCCAGTATTCGGTATGTCCACCTTTTTCTGAACTCTCTTAGGCAAGCTTCTAATAATTTCTTGACGTAGTCTTCAGGAATAGTTTTCCAGTCTTCTTAAAGGCCATTCCAAAGCTTTTCTTTGGATGTTGGCTGCCGTTTGTTCCCTTCTCTGTCAAGATGATTCTGCACTGATTCAATAATGTTGAGGTCTGGGAAGGCTAGTCCATGACTGATAATGTTTCATTATCTGTTCTTCTGTCCTGGTAAGCATTGACTACATTCACTGTGTGTTTGGGGTGGTTATCGTGCTGAAATATGAAGCTGGTGCCAATCAGATGCTTTCCATATACTCTACTGCATAGAGTGATGGTATTGTATTCTAAATTAAAATCTGATACTTTACCAGATAACTCAGTTTTGATAAAATCTCCAACACAACTGGCTGAAACGCAGTCCCAAACCCTGACGGAGCCTCCACTGTGTTTTACAGACGGTCGTAGACATTCACTGCAGTACTTCATCTTCCTTACATACTGATGATGATTTAAAGTAAAACTTTCAACGTTAAATTCATCCCTTCACCACTGATTTTGAGTCCAGTTCTTGGTGCAATACCCCTTTCTCCCCATTTCCCTGAATGGCTTTTTTCTCTGGTGAACAGAAAATGAATCTACTAAAAGCTTCTGTATTTTTCCTATTTTCTTGTTTCTTAAGGACATGACTTTCAGATGCTTTTCATCTACTGAAGATTGTTTTTAGGACTTCCTGTTTGTCCTCTGCTTGTATGGTTTCCTCAAATTTTCAGCTAACAGGTCTTTGGAAATCACCTTGTTGGTACAAAAATACTATTTTTTTGCCTGTCAAGTTGTGTCTTCTTGGAATTTTTCAACTCAAGAAATGCTGTTGTAACAGGCTTGTAGTAAGAAAAATATGTGTAGACATAACACTGGCCTGAGAAAAGTCTTTAAAAATAACAAGGCCTAATTCCCTGAAAGCAAAATTCAAGAAATAAGGAGTGAATTTTGTACAGTACTGTAACAACAAAATATCGGTGAGAAAAAAGTTGGAATTAAATTAATTACAAATACTGTGTTGTTTTTCATGAAAAAAACTTGGAAATGGATTAATGTTATACAGGATGGCAAATGATCAAAAACTACCATAACTGATAGGAAAGAAATAAGAATGTATTTAATTTAGTTGGCAGATTTGGAGTGCTGATACTAAACTGTTTTTCTCAGCTAAGCTATGCAGAAGCTGGAAAAAAAATTCTGGGCAAAATATTGATTGTCGGGAGCCACTTGAGAAGCATCTTCTCATTCATTTAAGGAAGCGCACTTTGTTGTACTACTCCAACATTTCTGGACTGTGTTTAATCTCGCAGACCAGTACAAGCCCTTACTACCCTTGTTTTTTTCAAACTGCTGTTTTCACTCTGAATGGCTCCTACACAGATGTCAACTGCCTACAATTCATTACACTGGACTATAGTTCCAGTTGAAAAATGACTCATATGTCCTGTCTGATATGTGCTGGTCCTCAAAGCAATTTTTTGTTAGACTTTAGTCTTGTGTGCACTCGTGAGTCCTGTTGAGTTTGCCCTCTGCTGTGGCCTGCAGTTTACTGCGATCTCCTGACATGAGTGTCATTAATCTTATTTTGGATGTTAGCACATTGGCAAACAAGCCCTTGTTGCCTTGAAAAAATTGATAAAAATAAACAAATAAACAAAATAAAATATCCACTTGCGTACATACAATACTATCTGAAGTACTCTTTCATTCCAGCTGCAGCTGTGACTACCTCTGGAAACTTTCTCGCTAACGTCAAGGCTGCACGGTTAAAAACAGAGACAGTGAAGCTACTTTACAGTCCGCTTCATTTATAGCAAAATTTTCAACTTCACATAAAACATCAACACTTGAAATGAATGCTGCTTAAGCTGCTGAGAAGAAAGTTTTATACTCACATATGCTACTTCTTTCTTTCACAGCTGCTATCATTCTGACATTCAAAGATCAGCTACCTTTTGTCATCCTGCATCTTTAGCTCTTTTTCTCTCCCACTCACACGCACACATTTGCACACATTTTCTTTTAGTCTTACTTAGTCACCCTCTATTCCTCAGTGCTCAGTTAATCTCTTTGGATGTGCCATTAATAAACCTTTTCATTAAGCTCTTATTCTCATTATTCACTGCAACTGAGGCTATTTAGTTGTTACACAGAACCCACATACCCTCTGTCTTGCTTTCTCTTTGTTTTTCACACTCATACACAGTGAAAAAACCCCACTGAATTTTAAAGATGGAGAATTTGAATTAGCAAGTGTCTGATGTGTGTTTGTAAGTATTTATGCATACTGTCAAACGACAGGCGTTTAGAGATCAGCTTTCCTTTGAATTTTAACACGCACGCGCACGCACTCAGAGGTGGTATGGATTAATGGCTTGCTAAATGAGCTGACAGCAAACACTTCAAGACTTGTCTTTATAAGCTGATTTTGCACGACTGAGGGGGGAAGGAAATAGAGGATAGAGGAAAAACGACACTGAGGTATAAAAAGAAGAAAAACGAATGGAAAAAAACACAAGAGTAGTCAGGAACATGTATTATAATTTGTAATAACTGTAGAAGATAGGTGTCTATTCTAAAAAATAAATAGTATTAAAATTGTAATGGAACTAACGGTCAACCTCTGCCCCTTGACTCCCAAGTAAAATATTTATATAAGCAAGATTTGAGTGTTGTAAATACTTTCTATACTCAAACAAGCAAAAAGAGGTAGAAAGTAAAATGAAGGAGAAAAGGAAAAACAATGGAACTGGCAAACAGAGACGGAGAATAAAAAAACAAGACTGAAAGTCGCTTGAAAGATAAAGGATTTTGGATCACAGCCTCTGTCTTGTTGTAATGTGCATTTCTGCCGTTTTTGCATTCAGTGTGCAGAGCCCTGGAGAACAACATCACAACAATGAAACTACATTCGTCGATCATCTATTCTCCTCTCAAATCCCTCCTGCCTGATTACAAGTGCCAAGATTATGCTTTCAAGATTCCTCTTAAACAGTGAGAAGCGAACAAGTAACAGAGCTCACTCGCCTTAAATCCCCAATCACATATTGGCTGTAATGGTAATCTAGGTCTGGGCTTTACAAAATATGGAAGCAATACAAGCTACAATGGGGTGTAAATACGCTGCTAGAGAGCATGAGTGGGTTCAAATCCCATCACAGGCCTTGTGGGACAGACCAAATTGGTGTGACATCATGACTCAATGTTAAAATCCTGGATAAATACTATGACAAAGACATCAACAGCTTCATCCCTTTTTCAGAGCAGGAAAGTTAAATCTTCATATTTCCAATTAAAGCTGCTGGTAGAACTGGTATTTGAAGTCCTGAATGTGGAATAATCCTCACTTTTTTAACAACTATTGTTTTCATTTTCATTACATTCTCAGTGGAATTGACCATGACATATTTGATTCCTGGATTACAGAATAAAGAATTAAAAATATACTCTTGCCATTAAATATAAAGTTTACTTGTTTACCTTTTGAACAGTGAATGTCCGTATGACATATTCCGCCAGTGGTTCAGTCTCTATGAGGGTCACCTTGATGTCTCCGTACACCTCCGTCTCATCAGGCCAGTAACGAACACACTTCACCTGGAAAAGATCGTTTTCATTGTCACTGTGTTTTAAAATATGCTTTACCTGGTGTTCATTATCACCCCGTGAGCATCAAGAGGCAGAGATGATACTGATTAGAAATCACTAGATGGCATCGCAAAGTAATTCAGAAGTGTGACTGGAGAAAACCTAGAGCTCCAGATAAAACAACATCACATATAACTAGATCATACATATATATATATATATAGACACACACACACACACAGATATACATATACTGTATTTACTTCTAATACACACATTTTTGGAGCTGCTTGGATGATAAACTCACCCTTCCCACTTCCACAAGGTTTGTAACCATGACGATTGAGGCTGAGTTTTCCTGCCACACCATTCTCCAGAAATCCCTCACCGTCTCTTGCATGGGCCCTGACAGACGAACACACACACACACACACACACAAGGTGTAAACATTTTGATACACATAAACAAGCATACAGACATAGGTGTGTAAATAAGCATATGTTCATTCCAATGCCACGTAAAAATGTCAGCACTGGTAGTACAGACCTTCACAAACACACCCATACAGACACACACATGTATTTGAACACCATCAATCCCAGATAGTAGTTTGGGGGTTTGAGGTAATGGGGTCTTAAATTTGTCAGGGGGGTTTTATACGGCAGTTTAGATTTAGGAGGTTGTGGTAATAGCCTTCCAGTCCGAGAGGACGACATTTACCAGGTGGCTCCTACACGCATACACACACACACATACACAAATAGGATCACATGCACACATTCATATCTACACAAATGTGGAAGCACGCATTAGTGCTTCTCACACACACTTATCACGTCAGTTTAATTACCTTGTGTGGCGATGTAATGTCTGGGTCTATGGTACCCCTGCGAGACAGAAAAAAGGAAGCAATAAAAAAACATATCTCCACACTTTTGTCATATCCATTTTTCTCCTTATATTCTTTATTTTTCCTATCCAACATCCAAATTTCCTCTATTTTTAGCACATTGTTTTCCAAGAATTCTCATTCCTACTCGCTATTTTTTCCAGGTATAAATCAGTCTTCACTTCTCCCTCTATTTCGGCTGTTTTCCTTTTCACTCCCCCAAAGTTAGATAGTGTTAAATTTTGCATTTTTAAGCAAAATATACTAAAAACTTCCTCCTTTATTCTTTCATTCAGTTTTTCCCAATTGTGTTGCCTTTTCTTCACTTCATTTCTCCTCGTTGTTAGTCATCTTCTCATTCATTCATCATCTCTCTCTCCTTCTTTGTCTTGTCTTCACGTTCAGTTTTTTCCATGTTTTATCCTTCATTGTTTTCCAGCCACTAAATTTTCCCTCTGCTGGATAAAAAGTCACCAGTCTCCAACCAGCGATTATTTCTCTCTCTTGTCCCATCACGATTCCCTATAAAATGGATAACCTTGTTGAGATAAAAGCATTTATCACTTTCACTTTGCCATTAGAATCACTTTGTGAGCATGACGTTATCTTCACGGGGGGGATGTGTTTTAATTTTTCAATTCTTTTCTTTTCTTCTTAAGAAAAATTCTAGTCCGCGGAGACTGATTTTGTACCAGATTTATTAAGACTACCATTACAACAGTAAGCTGTGAGCAGGAGATTAAATCAATAACTGAAGCACAATACCTGCAGGGGAGAGACGGAGGGAGTAAAAATGGATGGATGGATAAGGAAAGGTAATAAGAGGGACACACAGTGGGAGGTGATGGAATGACTGATGTAATTAAAGGAGGAAAGGGTAAACAAGGGGGGGGGGGGTATGTTTTCCCCCTTTTTATTTTTTTTATGTGCCCGTTGGCGAAGGAATGGAGTCCAAAGGGGGAAAAGAAACAACACTGATGGTTTTATCTGCTGTGGTAACCTTAACTGAGGACCTGATTCACTGGTACAAATTTCAAGCAATATTGTTTGTGTGCAGATGCAGGTGTCTGCGTCTGGTTTAAAACTAAGAATATGACATCATCCATACTATTGACTGACTGACTGACATCCATACTATTTGATATCCAGGGCATCCACGCAGGAAGAGACTGTTACAACCTGTGAGCACGCAATGTCAATGAAACTCACATAAAATAACTATTTGTGAGGCAAAGGGGGTGGTTTCCAAGTCTCTCAAGTTTCAACCAAGCGATAGAAGCAGCTACCAACAGGAAAAAATACTACAGCTGGCATATGATGAAGTTGTAAATACATTAGAGGGTTTCCTACACAATGATCACAAGACGTACTCATAAAGACTGTATACGCAGTATGAAGGTGTCACCACAGTGTATTTATGTGTATTTTTTTCTCATCTCTTTTGAAGGGTGAATAATTTATTTCCAAATTTGGTTAAGGACTAGGGAATGAGTCTCAGTGTTTGGATCATCACTACAATGTATGTGTGCATGTGTGTGTGTTTGAGTGTAGTTGTGTAAACACTCACGTCAATATAATTGGCATTGATGTAGTCAGAGTGGGGGTCTCCATCCAGCAACTGCAGTCGGACTCTGGTGTGATCGTCTGTGGGATCAGATAGCACAAAAATACAACAGGCCTAAAGTTACATTTACCCACAGATCGGAACAACTAACTGACTGGAGGGGGAACTAACTAACCAGGCCCAAGGTTATGAGTCCAAACAACAAATGTAAGTACACTTGTTGCTGTTGTCTGTTCTTTGTAATTGTTGATGGATCAAGTTCTGTCTCCTATTAATAGTCAGCGTTGGCTTCTTTTACCTGAGTAGTTAACCTTTAGTTAATCTTGACTAAGCAAGATAGCTAAGTTAAATTGTGTCATCCAGAAACACCAAACATCCTCAGTTCCCTTGGTATAGTTTTATTTAGACACTTCATTTCAAATGGTTTTTTCCCCCACTTTAGTTCATTTGGTCTCAGAGCAGTTCCATTCAGATGATCTGAATGGGTATGACAGAAGCAAACACATAAAAGTATTAAAGTAACATTTTGTGCATAACTCCCCAGTGCAGATTTATGACAAATATCATTTGCATAAGTCAGGATGATGGGACAAATTCTGTTTCCATTACTTGCTGCCTCTGTCAGCAAATGCTGTTGCATTTACTACCAAATGACAAGCAACACAGATTTATTTGTCTCACAGGCCTTTTCGGGTACTATGCAATGATTCCTTTTAGTTGTAAAAGCTGTTGAACAAATTGTTCAAATGAAATGTCTACTGGACCATTTGCAAACAGTGACATGTGATCACCGAATGAGAAAAAAAGATGGCTTTGGACTTCTCTTCTGCTTTGAAATAGTTGCTGGAATAGCAAAATCAACAGAAATTGTGGACATAATCCAGAGCTAATAGTTCAAAGTGCAAGCTGCAACAGTACTTCTTCATAGTAATGTGACCCAGCAGGCACCGTTTGTCAATAAAAGCTGCAATCCATCCTCCTTTTCTATAACCGCTTGGATTTTATCCACGATTTGCATGACGGTCTGAAGATCGCTAATGGTAACAGTGGGATGCAGAGTCATTTCTTTGGCAATTTCTCACATGTAATATGTGTAAGATACATCTTAGTTGGTCTCGCTGGGATGCGTCTTCAGTGATGTTTCTGAAGTCATGAGGTGTTTTGGGTTTTTCAACATCAGACGCCCTCGCACAGATCAATTTCCAACTTACATCCCACCCATGGATTAGTCCATGGGTGGCTGCTGATAGGACATTTTTATTTCCAATTCCTTACTATTAGTGTATCTGTTTTTGTGTCCCATGAGACTTATATCTCCTCTTCTCTATCAGTCATGGTTGTTAGAATGGAACTCCTTGTCTATGTTGTTTGTTCTTCCTGCTTCTTCAGCATGTCAGCATCTCCTGTTTTCTGCAGGTAGGTCCATTTTTTTTGACAATGACAGTACGTGTCCAGAGATGGCACCGTTTTAAAAACAGTTAAAAGAAATCCAAGTAGAGAAGTATTCACATATTCAAATAACACAAGCACATATACAAGCACAAGTTGTTACATCTCAAGGAGTTTATGGGTCTGGTGTGTTGAACCTTTACAGTGAAGGTTCAACATACCAGACCCATAAGTCCCAAAAACCTTGATAATAAATTGATGATCACGAGACTATTTTTACAATGTATAACAATTTTAATATATCTTTTAATCTCAGAAAATATCTGTAATAATCATAACAGCAGAACCTCTCACCTCACTCACTGTTCACCCTCATTATCCAAGTCCATGTCACCATGATGAAATTGGTTTGGTTTTTTTTCTTTCTGAGTGTCAATTATTTTGTTCTTGGCTGTATAATAGCTATCTATAGCATTGGGACACATATGAGTGATTAAGTGTAATGGGAGGCATTGATTTTTTCTTTTTAAACTTAGTTGTAACATAGCAACAGCAGGTAATTGCAGATGATGGGGACAAATAAGAATAATTGCACTGCTTCTTGAAAGTTTTTAATTTTTAGAAAAAAAATGGTAAATGTGAGATATTACAAAGAAAACAAGGAGACAAGAGCAGAAGAGAGGTAAAAGTTCTGTCACGTGTAGTTGGCAAGTATAAGATAAAGATAAATAACATGTGGAATGTTGTTACCATTTAGTCTATGAAATGGCATCTCATTTTTGTCATCCTGGTCATCATCCTAGTCTAATATGACGCACATGTTTGGTTGCTGACCAGCCTAGACTTCGGAACTGTGGTAGCAATACGTGGGATGGAACAATGTAACAACGTAGCAACTGAAACCATGAATTAAACTTCTAGTATTTCTGCAGGATTTATTTTTTACCCATTTTGAATTAAGTTGGTAATTGAAATTGTTAATTGTTAAATTGCTTCAGAAACAGAGCTTTTATGTTAGCAGATCTACTGTGTGGTTGATGACTCATGGCTTCAATGGAAACCATTTTCTCTGTGTTTATAGAGTTGCATGGGAGCAATCATTATGTTAAAAAGGCGTTAACATTTTTTTTGTTTTGATGACTATCTTAGAATTGATGTGTGAATTTTCCATTCATGGCTGGCACAAAATGAGGCCTGCAGCGGAGTAAACATACTCAGAAGTAGGATAAAATTGCAGAGACCGTTGACTTTGGAACATTTTTTAACAAGCAAAATCATTTGGAATATACAACATGTATTTGGATTTTCTGTAATAAGGATGTTGCCAAGCAGCTGAACAATATCCTGGAAAGCATAACAGTGTACTATTTATTTAGATGACATTAAAGCTGATATGATTTTTTTTAACTACTTTTTAAATTAAGAAGTGAACAAACGCCATTTGTTGATAAAGATCATAAAATGGGTCCAAATCTTCAGTGAGAGCTAGGACTTGTGGCTAATTTGCCCATTTCTAGTGGTTCTGACAAAAGAAAAAAATAGGAAAATAAAGATCCGTACATTTTTCTTAAATTCCTATTCAATTACAATTCGAATGAGCCAAACCCATCTCTGATTCAACAAGGGCTAACACAGAGAGATACGTTTTCAGAAACACTGTTTAACAAACGTGTCCATATCCAGCAAGTTTGAGCTTACACCATCAAAGTTTTTAATATTTTATTGTTTCATTAATCATTGCTGTAAAAAATTCTTTACAGTCTCCAAAATGTAAAAATGTTCAGTCTGCATGCTGAATTTTAGAAAAACGTGAATATTTTAGCAACTAAAATGTGTCATAGCTCGCATCTATCACCTAGCACCTTATTCTGAAAATTTGACATCACATGGACAGTCATTTTATATCATTTTTAAATGCAACAAAAACATTCGGTAATTTTAATGGTGATTCAAAGCTCAAGTACCAAAAAAACATCAGAAATAGCCCATTGCAGAATGATCACACAGCCTATTAAGTATGTGATTCATACTTAATAGGCTGAGCTAGCTTTATTATAAGGCTCAAATGTGCAGATGAGCTATGGTGCTCCAAGCACATTTTTTTGGTAAAACATTTCTCAAAAATTGTGTTTTTAATAGCCAGACCATGGTGTAGATGTATTTAGCTGAAGTTGTTAGCTCTCAAATGGAATCAGTTGCTGGCCAACCTTTACATCTGTGATAAGCTGTTTATCTATGAGCTTAGCGCAGTCTCAGTAATGTTGAGAAGCTGAAACTTTGGAATTTAAACCTTTGTAGACTCTCGCAGACATTTGTTTCAGTGCAGACAAGTAAATATGAAAATAAATGTAAATATGAAAGCAAATACATCTTTGATTGTACATGCTTTTGCTGATTTGTTTTTTATTTTGTATTTTTTTTGCAGAAATTAGTGACGATTTAACGAGAAGAATGTGGGCTCGGCATACGTAAACATTGCTTTAGACTGAGCCTGTTCATTGATTATATTGTACATTAGACTGTTTTAGATTAGTTTAGATTTATATGTACTATTTAGCCCATGTGTATAACATGTGGTGACTGAACAACATAAACTAAATAAAGTGACATCTTGTGTAAAGATCTACAAAATGCTGCACTCGGGGTTATCCCGGAATTCTGTTGCATCCCTTGGCCAAACTACAATAACAATAACAATTACAGAACTAAGAGTTTCATGATCACTTAATATGAAAAGACGACCGCGTAGAAAGGTCATGACCGTCAGTAGAGATTACCCTAGGACTGCATTAAAACAGCCACTGCATGTATGACAAGCCTCAACTGCAGACTATTCATCCACACAGTCAGGTAATGTCACTGAGTTAAAGCACAGAATAGGGTACAAATTCTTAGAATAACAATATATAACACCTTGATTATCACTTTTACGATCACCTTGAGGAGAATTATTTGTATGACTGCTATCAGAGTAATTTTGCAGCTCTGGCTGGGCAGCAACAATGATGGCAGCATGACTCCACTCTGCTGGTACAAGATTCTGTCATCAGCTATCAGCGCACTCACACTCACGCTCTCAACTCTCTCACTCTCTCAGTCACTCACTCAAACACACACACACACACACGCACACACACACAAATACACAGCATGTAAAAACAAACACAACAGGAGGTAGTCTGCCAGCCGTCTGCTCGTTCCCTCTCTGTCTTTTTCTTACTTGTCTTCTCCCTTTTTTACTCCGTTTCTCATCTGCCTCTTCGATTTCTATTCCTCCTTTTCTCTGCTGATCCTGTCCATTTCTGTCTACCTCCTCCTCTCCTCACTTCTCCCCCTCCATGGTCTTCTTTCAGCTACCTGTCTCTCCTCCCCCCTCTCTCTCTCTCTCTCGTTCCCCATGCCATCTTGCTCCTTCAGACAGCAGTAATTACGCAGGGCTAGTGTCAGAGGCTGTCATAACACAGGAGCCACTGATATGAGGCTGGAGGAAAGAAGGGAGGGGCCCTTCCCACTAGCCTGCACGGAGAGGGGAGCTTCTAATTGGGCTCAAATAGCAGGAGGTACTGGCTTGAAAACACTACAGATGTGGACATGGGGCACGGGCTTGAAAAGGCTGATGGGGTGTGTATCATTGAGTGTATGAGTGAGTGAGTGGGAGAAAGAGAATTGTAGACATCTTTTTGTTAGTATGATGCATACATGCAGGAGCAACTGATTCTGAAAGCAAAAGAAAGTCTTTTGTTAGAACCAAGACAACCTCAAATACACACTTCAATGATTACATTTGCAGCCACAGATTTTACAGATATTTGTAGCTTTTTTCCTTTTCATTCATGTGCATGTAAAAGGTTTGCACAATTATAAAACCCAACAACAACACATTTTATTAGATGAAATGCCCTGTTTGTAATTTAGGTTTCACTTCTTTACCAAATCTACATTCATTTCTATTACGCGAGCATAATAACCAACTAGTGGCTAATTTGCTATTGTTCTCAAATAAGAATGCCTCTTGCACATGGCTAAACTTTTGTGGGTAAAATCCAGATTTTGTAAGCAATCGACACTTCTAAGGCAGCACTTCTAGCATCAGATCAGACTGTGGTTTTCTGAAGAAGGAGGCAAAAGTTTTTCCGACAGAAGGATGATGGTGTTTATGTACACTATGAGCATGACAAAAGCATTAGATGCGCAAAATAAAATAATGAAATTGTGAAAAATATGTGAACTTCAACTGTAAAACTAAAACCTCATGCTCATGCAACTCAGGCAATAAGAACCTAATACTAAATCCAGTCTTAACTCCAATATAAAAATGTGTAGTTGATCAAGTTTTTCTAACTTACATCTAGATATGGATGGAGACATAAAATATAGAGAAGATATGTGCACTCAGCCTCATGTTGGTGTCTCTAGCACTGGAGTAACAACAAAGTCATCAGACGCTGTGGTGTCCAAGGGCAAAGTGTCACGAACCCATTACTCATTAATGAGCTCCACTCTTCTGCTGAGTCGCCCTATCTTCATAACCTTGCAACTCCCCTTTCTACTTTCCTCTCTTCTCATCTCCTCTCTACTCTCTGCTTTTAGTTTGGTTCCATTTTCTGTCTCATTTTTTCTCTTTTATTTTCAAAATCTTGCCATTATTCCAGCAGCCACTGCCAAAGTTTTGTTTGGGAGGGCTTGTTAACTTGTAAGGAAAAGGCCAAACAATATAGACTTCTTGTTTTTTTTTATCTCTAGCAAATTTACCAGGGCAGGAGAGAGCTGTAATTTGGAGACATCAGATCAGATTGTATGCACTAAGAGCGTGCACATGGGGGCTGTACACAAATAAAATGAGCAGGAGCCACCAGCCCTAATGACTGCTATTGTACCACAGCAAACACAAGCAGCTGTTTTTTGCTCTCTTCTATAAATCAAAGGTCAAGATACATTTTTTTATTACTTACCACCAAAAGTAAGACCCATGAAATATACTGCAAATATCAGCAGGGGATAATCTATGAAGTCATTATTTTCCAGTTTCATGAATATATTGCCCTTTTATTGCTTTAAAAGGCCAGTGACCACCCTAAATTGTTCAGGCTTGATGAGGCAAAAAAATTATTCAGGTTATATAAGGCCACCCACCACTGAAAACAGTACCTCTGCTGTGCATGGTCTAACCTGGAGCACATTTGGAAACTAGAATAAACACATATCAAGATCACACATCAACGCTTATGAATATATTTAAACTTTCAAAGTTCTTTTGTCTTTTAAAACAGCAGCTCTCACAGACGACCCTGAGAATATTGCATTCTACAAAAGAATGGAACATTTTCTTCTGATATTTGTATCCAGTAAGTGAGTTTTTTTGGTTTCTTTTACCTTCACTAACTCTGAAACAAGTCATCACACATAATTTGATCATGATATAATTTGGTTCAAAATTACAATTTAATTAAATGCCAATCAAAACGCACAATCTTGGACTGAATAGCCATGTGATTAATTTGGGAAAATTAATTTAGTTAAAACAGATGAGACTCTTCTTTCTTGTGGGTTTGTTTTTGTTTTAAAGACAGGAGGACAAAGTAATTACTGAGTTATTCATATTGAACAAAACTTTAAAGATATTACATTACGGTCATTTGAGCATATGAGTTAGTAAAACCCTCTATACTGGCTCTTTAATATTCCAGTGTCTCTCCAGCTGCTTGAAGAGAGCTAAAAAATATAAAAGATCTTGCTCTTTGAGAATAAAGAGCGTTACGCTTCAGTATGCCCATTAGGTTATATTTTTCAATGCTGGAGAGATAAAGTGGCACTATTACAGACGAGAAGCATGATGGGAAACTTGCTACATTCCATAAACCCTTTAGAAATAATATCCCCTTTCCCTTTGATTCTTCTACTTCCTGTGATGATGATAGCGGTCAAGGGATCATGAGTATAACAATGTAATTGCTTTACCTGTTTGATACTCAAATACTTAAAAGGGAATTAAAGAGAACCCTTAAGGTTATTTAGTGATATTACATTTTCATAAAAAGCAAAAGCAAATCAAACAAATGGTTTAAAACAAAGTCTAACACTTTAACACGACAAGTTACTTGTTAATTACACTGTTGAAAACAGGGAAACCTGTTAGGAATTATGTCCTCTTCAACAGATTGAACTGAGAAAAATACAAACATGCTCACAGTAGCAAGTTGAAACTGCTGAACTAGATGTTTTACTCTTCTATTCTCTCCTTCCTTCCCTTCCCTCTCCTCTTCCTCCTGCTCTTCTCGCCTCTCTTTTCAGTAGCTACTAAGCAGGGATTGTGTCTGTCACAGATATACTTAATCAGTTAACTCCCTATGGAGCTCAACTCACTCACGGAATACACTCCGCTGTCAGACCGGCTCAAGGCATTAGGGAATTTAATAGCATGTGTGATTGAGTCTAAGTGTGTATATGGGTTAGAGAGAGACTGAGCAGCTTCTAAGTGTGTGAACATCCGTCTTCCCTTTCTTCCTTAAATGTTCTATGTTCTGGTAATTTTTTTTGGATGTATCCTGACAGGTTTGTGTATGAGCTTTTTTAAAAGCAAATTTCAATAGGCTTTTTTGTGCTTAAATTATGTATTTGTTCCACTGTCAGCAACTTATGCATGTGTGTACCTCAGCATGGATGGAAGAGTGTGTGAGTGTGTTGGGGGGTATTATAGTGTGTAATAGCCTATTAAGACCAGAGCTCCCTGCAGCTGATGTGTCAAACAACACAGAATGCTGTCGACTTACACAAATACACACAAACACAAGCCTCGAGATGCTGTTTCCAGCTGTTTAAAGGCTGTCAGGTGCAAAAAAGATAGAGGAGAGAAAGATGGAGGAAGGAAAATCAGCTTTAAAGTTGGACATGGTTCAATAAAGAGTGATATAACAGATGATACAGCAGATGTGGAAGAAATATATCTTGCAACCATGTTGTCCATGGGAAACATAAAAAGTGCACCAGTCAATAACAGCTTAGCTAGTTCATTAAATAAGCTAGCAAGAAATCAAACACTGTATATGTATTTAAATTTAGAGAATTCAGTCTTTGGCAATTTCTTAAGTTCTGCATCTCTGCTATTAAAAATAAATAAATACATTTTAAAATTTAAGAACCATACCTGAAGATTTGATTCTCCAACTTCCCTTCAAGGCTGCTTTAAGATTGGCTGGTATGTTTAAACTGCTCCCCGAGAGTCATGTTTTCTGCAATGCATGCTGGATGTGTATACACACAAACACACACACACTCTTTTGCAAGTCTTCCTTCACTACATGCATGAATCTTCTCTGCAGTCACCCTCTTTTCCTCATGCCTGGCACAGCTCTATGTCCAGTATATTCACTCTCTCTCCTCTGCATATATGCAAACAAGTCTCTCAAACATCATCTTGAAACCACTGAAACTGAATTGTGCCAATGATCCTGTTCATCCTGGTCACTAGAGCAGGGCGATATGGCCAAAAATATTTATCACGATATATATTTGAAAATTTGCGATAACGATATAACTGACGATATAATTGATGCGAGACAAAATACAACTCCACAACTTTACTAGCGCAAACCCCCCCCCCATCCATTTATTTTCACTTAAACAAGTAGCTGTTTTTTTATATCCATTAAAGCTATATAAAAATTTAACAGTGCAAATGCAAATTCCTTGCTGAAAGTTTAACCAAAAGGCATTTCCAGTAGAAATGGGCTGACATATCCTGAGCATAACCATGTATAATATCCACTGAAGTTGAAAAGAGGTGCTTTGCAACATTAAACTGCAGTGTGCCAAATAAAAAAGTCAAATACGTATTTTTTGGACCATAAGGTGCATGGGATTATAAGGCACATTAAGCGAAACAAAGCAGTCAGATAAATCAAACTTTATTCAACTCATTCTTCTTGCTTCCTCCACTTCTGTACCATTGATTCATTAATGCTGTATTCTATCACAGCTCCTCTATTCCCATGTTGTTGCAGTATATTAATGACTAACCTCGTATTGTGGATGGATTATCTCAGTTTGGTCCGTTTACAGCATCCTGCCATTCGATTGCATTTGTCCCTAACCACCAGGAACCTTCACGTTAACTTTTATCGAGTGGAAAAGTGTTAGCGTTCATCCTCCAGCTTCACTGTTTATGTTATGCTAACATAGCTGTGTCGCTAGCGATCACGTAGCACATCATTATATACCACCTAGCCCAACTTCAGTAACCCTACAAACGTCACTGCTGTTTAGTTTCCTGTCTTCATTTATGTTGGAAGTGATAGCAGAGCTGTACGTTTGAATGTTTTCAGATATCTCTCAGTCAGAACATGCTATATCATGCTTAGCTAACTAGCGAGCTAACTTCCACTAGCTTCCTGCTAACTTCTAACTCCGTTAAATGTAATAAATTCTGTTTTCATGGATGCCTGGATGTTAAACACCTGGTAAAGCAGCAATGCTGATCGTTTTATTAAAGATGAAAGAATTTAGACATTTTTTAACTCTCAGTGATGCTGTGTGTTCGTTTGACTTTGGGACCTGAACAGGACGGAGTTTAGGATCCAGATTACTCCCAGATTTACGAGCACCTTAGTCCGACAAATACGGCAATAACGACGGCCCGCTTGCATGTTGTACAAAAAAATGTGCTTTGTTGTGTATCTGACGGACAAAAACCAAACCAGTTCCACATCACTGAAGTTGCACCATTTTTACAAACCAATTCTGGTTCATCCGTTTCACTCAACAATCGGCCATGTGCGTATGAAAACAAAGGCACTGCGCATGCGCGTTTTACCCATATTCTATCGCGATATTTCATTTTCTTATCGTTGCCTAACATTGTACTGGTATTACCGAACGGTATAATATGGCCCAGCCCTACAGGTCACTCCCAATGAAAATCTAACTTCTGCAATTTTACCATCTCAAGCTCAGCCTACTGTCTTTTTGTCAGTGGCACCATCTCCAAACCATCCATCAGGTCTCACTACCATCTTCTAAACCTTCCCTTTTACTCTCATTGCTATATTTCCACCCACTCCACCACCCCTGGCTCTTTTCATCACCTCTCTTTGTGTACTGTTCATCACTTTGGACAATTGACCTAATTTAAACTCACCTTCACTACCTCTGCTCCTTGCATTTCCACCTTTCTCCTTCTCATTCCCACCCATTTATTCTGTGTTGCTTATACTTTCATTCCTCTTCTCTCCAATGCATACCTCCATCTCTTCAGGCTTCCACCTTCTCCTTACTCTCGTTATAGATTACAGTGTCATCTGCGAATATTGTAGTCCACAGAGACTCCAGCCTGACCTCATCTGTCACCTTGTCCATCATCATGGCAAACAATAAGGGGATCTGATCAGAGCTGGTCCCTAATGTAATCCCATTCACACCTTAACCCATCTGTCATTCTGATTGATACCTGTAGTGCTTTCTCACTTTCTCAAGCCGTACTGCTGCTCACTAACTGTCACCTCTACCTACAACTCTTTCCCATAGCTTCATGGTATGGCTAATCAACTACATCCCACTATAGTTACTGCAGCTCTGCACATGAGCCTTGTTCTTGAAAATTGCCACCAGTACACTATTTTTCCATTCCTCAGACATCCTCTCTTGAGTAAGAGATTGTGTTAAAAAATCTGGTCAAAAAGCCAAATGCAGTGCCCCCTAGACATCTCTATACCTCTACAGCAATGTCATCTGGATCAACCACCGTTCCAGTCTTCATTCTTTTCTCAACTGCTCTCACGTTCTCCCTACTAATGCACCGCACTCCCTGTATCACTAACTTTCCTCCTTCTTTCTTCTCTTATTTTCTTCATTCATCAGATGCTCAAAGTACTACATCCATCTTCTCAGCATGCTCTCTTCACTTGTTAGCACATTTCCATTTCTGTCCTTAATCACTCTTATCTAGTGCACATCTCTCTGCCTTGCCAACTTTACAAGTCTGTTTGTCCTTCCTTGATATCTAGCCCTTACAAGACACTCTAAGTCTTTTCCTTTGTGACCTCTCTATTTGCTGAAAGCCTAGTTTCCATTTACTCAGTCTAGTTTTTTAATCTCCCCGACTATCCCACATTTTCTTTTCTAACATGTTCCTTTGAATACTTTCCTATATGGCCTCATTTCAACACCAGGTCTCCTTCTACTCTTCCCTCTGTCTAGGTGATACACCGAACTTTTACTCAGCAGTACAGCTGTACTTTCCTAGTCATCTGGTAACTAACTCTTCCCTACCACCCAGAGCCTGTCTCAACTCCTCCCTGAAACACCCTTTTTCACCCAGTTCCCTCCTCTTCAAGTACTTGTTCACCACAGCCACTTCCATTATTGGCACAAAGTCTGTCCTTCTGCATTTCTATCTGTAACACCATGCCTACCTATAATATATGTAAAAAATCCCCCAAAATTGTATTTCATAATAAACTCTTGCAAACAAAGGAAAAAAAATCCATCTTTTTGAAAACAGTATAGATGTTAATAATTATTGTATGTTTAACAGGGGTTATCCACAGTTTTGTTAAGACTGTCCCACCCATTAAAGAGGACATGGGGTACATCCGGACGGCTGCACATAAGTGGTCCGCAGGTGCGCATTCGCTGTCAAAATAAAAGACACGCACCAGATAAGATCCGAGAATACGTGCTTCTTTTGCGGTGGAGGAACACCAAAGTAATTGCTTACGGAGCTTGCTTCTTCTACATCTTTAAGAGTTCTGAACAAATGTCTGTCCTCCTCCAGAACATCTTATGTACACAAACGCGCGTTCCAACTTCTTATCTGGTGCGCGTCTTTTATTTTGACAGCGAATGTGGACCTGCAGACCACTTATGTGCAGCCCTGGCTATATACATATATATGCTACAATCATTATTGTAAGATCTGTAAACCCAATAATTAGCTGGATTTCCCCTTACATGAAATACTGCATAGGTCCAGTGTGACACAGCTGATGTCTTATTGAAGCCCATGTTGCTTTGAGAGTATCCATCAACATTTTTGACTCAGATATTAATGTTATTCTTGTCAGTACTCTACAGATTGTCTGTTGGGTTCAGTTTAGGCAAGCTGGCTAGTTAGTCAAGCAGCATGATCAGCAAACAATCTGGTAGTAGCTTTGGCACAACAGCTACATAAAGCTTGACACCATATTGAAACATGCCGCCACCTAGATGGCGCCACTGATTTTGGGCTTAATAAAACCAGGTGGACCAACTCCTACCAACACCAGCACATGACATGGCACCCCAAATCATCACCAAGATTAAAACTGTAACTTCATAGTAGATTTCAAACACCTTTGATTCTGTGGCACCTCACTCATGCTCTAAACTCTAGGACATTGATTCCAAAAGAAAGGCAAAGTTCACCTTAATCTAAAAAGAGGACTTTGGACAGCTGAACATTTAATTCTCTTTCTTCTTTCTGGGGAAGACACTTCTGATGTTGTCTCTGGTTCAGGTGTGACTTAATATTAGGAATGAAGACATCCTGAAGACATCAGTGTATCGCAGCTCTTGATGCACTGACACCAGCCTCTGTCCAATCCTTGTTTAATTCTCTCAGGTTCTTTAAAAAACAACTTTTCCTATAATTCTCTCAAGGCAGTGATCATCCCTGATGCTTGTATGGTTTTTCCTGCCACACTTTTCCATTCCAGTTCCAGTTCATTCCAGTTTAATATGCTTTGATACAACACTCATGCCACCCATTTAAACAATGACCCTCTGTGGAGCGTGCCAATGATCACCATCTGAACAGCTGTCAAGTCAGAGTCTTCCCCATGATTATGGTTACGTGTGCTGAAGGAAACCAAGAGATAAATGCTATTTACAATTTTTGCTTAGCAAATTTACTAAAACTTGAAATGAAATATTTGATCATTTGTGGAACTGTTTTTATGATTTTCTATACACCATAAACAATCAACAATAAAGGTTTGAAATATTTCACTTTACAAGAAATAAATATAGAATATATGAAAGTCTACCAAGTTTAACAATTTTGTGAGATGCACTGGTATGGTTGTCTAGACAGCAGCACATCTCATTAAATCTCATTCATTCATCAACAATCAATTATCACACACTGTCAATGATCACAGCTCATCATTGTTAGCTATCAACGAGTATCAAACTGTCAACCCCCTGACGTTTTGGAATGATGAAATATAATCACTCATAATCCTCCACCTTCTAATTAAAAATACAATCATTGGTGAAACCATTACTTCAGCATCTCTTTCCACTACCTGATGATTTTGGGGGATAAACAGCAATCATTAAAAATCAGCATCAAATTTCTACATGTTTTGTGATTACCATGTCATTGTTACCCCCCACTGCGTCTGAAGAGGAACAATGATTAACAGCAATCACCTTCAACAGTGTCAATAATACTGCCGCTGGCATTAAAAATCAGACTAATTATTAACGTTATTTGTGCGCATCCCTCCTGGTGGGAGCTGCAAAAGAAACCATTTCATCCTTTGGTAGCTCTGGGAGTCTTCTAGGATAAGCTGAAGCTGGTTTTAAGTAGCACATTAATACCAGTGGTTAACACTGGCTATTGTAAAGAACTTTGTAAAGGACCGCACTTAGTGAATTTATCTAAAGTTTTTCAGGTCTATTCCATCATATATTCTAACATCTGTTTCTAAATATGACTTTTTTTAAAAACATCAAAGGTTACTTTTGAAATAAGAATCCGTTCGCAAAATGCTCGTCATGAGAAAAGAAAGAGTTTCTGAAAAACACAAATCAAATTCATCTTACTGTACGTCTGTGGGTGGAATAATACTGCAGCAGTACTGCACTGCTACAAGCAATCAAGCACAAACTAGACTGCTGTGATCTGTACAAACCTGAGTAATATATATGTGTGCGTGCATGCGTGTGCGTGTGTATAGACTGTAGGTGTAGGACTCTCTCTCATTTGTTCAGAGCGTGTGTTTATTTGTATAACTGTGTGTGTGTGTGTGTGAGTATTTGTGACAGCTTGGAGGATGCTAATATTTGTTGTGGTTCTTTGGTCAAACACTTCAGAGGAGTTGTTGGCGTTCTGAGTTCAGAGCAGCTCAACAGACGTGTTGCGAATCTGAGCCAGAGAGGATAAGAGAGGAAGAGGGGAGACACACTGTGTACAGCTGCAGATAAAACTAACACACAGTCACTCTCTCTCACACACATACACAGCTGTGCTTGTTTTTAAAACCTTCCTTGCCTGTTCACTTTTTTTTCTCCGCGCAGAACCCCGTACACACAATGCCCTTATCTTCTCTTGCATTTATTTTTCCCTTTCATACACACACACACACACACACACACACACATTTACGTCACCTCTGCTGTAATGAGAAGCAACATGATGCAGGAGGGGATCCTGATTATGCCAGTGATGCTTGGAGGTGTAAAACCAGGTGAAGGGTGTCTGTGCATAGTAACAGTGTCTTGGAAAAGACTACCAGCCTGTGTAATGATTCTTATTCACCTTACGGACGATACATTAGTGAACGGAAGGAGTCAGAAAGAGATTCAAAAGACAAGAAGAAGAAGTAGTGAGGTTAGGTTAAACGAAACGAAAGAAAATGTGAGAAAGGCTGAGGTAGGATAGAATGACTGATGCAACACGAATAGATTAAGTTTAGACAAGTAGTTAGCGACAGAGGGGAGATGCAGTTAGATTTCAGAAGTAAAGAGAAGACAGAAAGAGGAAAAAAAGACCAAAATGTGGGGAAAAAAATAGAAAAAGGAATCCCGATAAAGGAAGATAAAAGGAAAAGCAAGAAAAGAAAATGACAGACTATAGAGTGGCACATTCTCACTTCGGCAATTTAAAATATTTAAGCATTTTGTCTACACTGAGGAAACAGAGTCACGAAGCTTTTAGATGTAACTTGAGTCAATTCTTGCAGTTAAGGGGCTAAACTGTGCCTTTTTGTCTTTTTCACAATAAACATAAAATGGAGATAATGAGATTCAGGAAAAAAACGTGACTGTAGCTGAGAAGAGAAAGAGCTGGGAAAATAAAGTTTGCTGGTACAAAAAAATGAGAAGGATACAACACAGAAATCTGCTTCCAACAGAACACATATCACTAATGAGTTACATAAAAAAGTAAATGTTTTATTTTCAGCGTTCCTCTTGGGGGAAATGAAGTGCAGAAGGAGCTGAACAAAGAGAGTATAGATGTGTGTGTACATCTATATTTGTATATTACAAACTGTTAGAGAGTTTTTACTCAGTATTACACACTGAACAAACTCTCTATAAAGTTAAATGACTTATTACAGCAACAGGTTTTTGTTTTGTTCAATTTTGTTTTTTGCGTTAAAAATAGTTTTCGTTTTTGAGGTTTATAATGCAGAATTCCCAGTGATGCAAAAAGCAATATGAAGAAATCAATAAGCAAATCAATGATCATTATGTGTAGGTTAGACAGATGGTTTCTGAAATATATTAAAGAAACACCACACTGACTTCTGACTTCGTTATTGATTCGATGCAGTTGGTGAGAAAATAAATTTTCTCAGCAGTCAGGTAAAATACTGAGAGGCTATCTTGCAAAATATAAACTGAATCCACAGATACCCGACTCTATATTTCTCTGAGTTTATAGCAATGGTGGCATTTCTAATGCTCGAACTCAACTCTTGTGGAAATACCAATACATTTCCATCCTGGGACTGCCTAACTTAACTAATCTGTTTAATGTACAACACTATTTTTTTTTAAGTCAGGCAGTGAGATTAATTTTACATTATGAAGCAGTGTGAAAACCTAGACAGACCAAGATTTATAAACAGTAACATTTGTAGCAAAATCAATTCATTAAAATGTACTAAAATTACCTTTAAATGTAATCCAGGGAATACACAAGCACAAACTGCCTGGCAAAATGCCATAAAAAGGAGAAATAAACAATCCAAATATGACGCAGGAGTGTGCATGAAGACTAATAATAGCAGTCAAAAGGAAATCTATCATGGCCTTTGCCGTACAACAGACTTGAGAATGCATCACCTCCTGCTTTCCTTTTTTTTTCCTCTTAGAGAACACAAAGACCTCAAAACGAAGGAAGGATGCTCAATGATATTACGCATTCCTTAGACTCTTACCATAAGCTCCACTATCACAGCTAAATGCCTAATCCTAACTGTAAACTAGCCTTAACCCTAAAACCACATTCTGATCATTAAATAGCCTATAAAGGTTTGTCTGAAAGTTAAGGCCATACAAAAAGCTTAGAAAATCTAACTCTTAATTTTAAGGTCTGTTAATGAAGCTGTGCAAGGCTACACAGCATAATGCACAAGTACACACAACTCCTTTTTGCACATATGCATTTTAGTTTAAAGAAATGCCTCTGTTGAATTATGAATGACCATATGGGTAGAACTGAGAGCTAAGAGGGAAAAGAAAGGAAAAAGAAGCAAAGCGGAGGAGAAGGATGCGAAGGAGGGAGGAGGAAATAGAAGCAGACAGATGCCTATAATGAGGAAACACTACTGCGCCTTGCCTCAACCCATAAACTGTCAGTGTTGATCAGAGAGGATGAACAGATGGATAGAATCACGGGAAAAGAGAGGAAGAAAGGAAAGGTGAAAAAAGATGAAATGAGAAAAACATGACTGGATTGAAGAGAGAAGGGAGGGAAAAAGGGAAGTGAATTTAAATTGGAGATAAAAATATGGTTAAAATTTCCAAAAAAGAGAGAAAGGGTGAGGTGAAAGGAGACGACATGTCGAGAAAAGTGCAGTGGGAGGTGATAGACGGAGGGAAAGGAGTAAAGAAAAAGTAAAACGAAGAACAAGGAGGTGAAAAGAGGTTGATTGGTGAGAAAAGGAAAGAAAGGAAAAAATGAGATTGTAGAAGACAGATGAAAAGGGATTGGGAAGAGAGAAAAAGGAATTGCAAAAACCGAGTGGTGAGGAAAGGAAGTTGTGAGTACAAGTGGGGAGAGGAGGGAAAGTGTTGAGTAGATGGGAGGACAGGAGGCTGGTAGATTAACATTTATTTAGTGTGCTGAAGGGATTTCAAACATGGCATCAACCGTTTGTGTTGGCAGATGGCCGGGGGAAGAGTGTGTTAACACTTCAACTCGAATCAGCCCTTTCCAAACTGTTCCAGAGAGAGAACGAGAGAGGAGAGGTGGTAAAAGTACGCATTAGTGTGTGTATGTGGAAAGGAGAGAGAGTGCTGCTGAGAAGTCACACATGGGGAAACGTCCTCACAAGGATAGAACAATTATCACAGCTGCCTCAGAAGAGATTTAAAGGGTTAGAACTAGAATGTTGGCTTAAATCTCACAAAGCCAGACCACAAACTTGGTCACAAACAGTGATCTTTGAAGGTTCAATGGGCATTTGTTTGGGTTAGAGATGCTGTCACCGTGCTGACACCGAAACGACCTCTGAGACAATGAGATCAGATGTTAACCGATAAACATAGATGTCACTTGAACTGCTAATTTGGTGAGTCTTAACATAAACCCTTTTCACCTTCCTGCTGCCACTTATAGGGCTTCACTGAAAACTGATTGCTGATTGAGTCTGGAGTGGTGAATGGGATGCAGCGCTGCACAACTCTGCCTACAAGCTGTCTTGTGGTCTCAGCATCATGTGTAATATAAACTATGTTTAGGTTTGAATGGAATCAAATTCAATCAAAGTCCAACAAGGAGAACTATATGTGTTTATGAGCTTTGTTAAACTTGTGAGCTTCAAAGCAAAATGCAAATAACTGGTTTCAGAAGGCAAGTCAAAGTTTAAAATGACAAAAGTTAAATGACGGAAGAACCTTTTACTCGTTTTTAAAGTTTGACCGTTAGCCAGTTATTCTGTCTCTCAACACATTCCTTGTTCTCATAAAGATACAAAAAAAAGTCATTTCCCCTACGGCCTTTTGAAACATTTTCCCAAGAAAATGAGCCTTTGTATAATCACAGAAAGCAAGATGGACAGTTTCCATTACTAGGTCCTTGTAATTAAAGGATTTATACTAATAGCAAATTTATCATAATTCCTGTTGGCTATCAAGTCCTTGACAGGCTATTTCATTTCAGCACAGTGTTTCATTTTAAAGCCTTCAGGTTACAACAGTGTCTTTGCCTTGACATCTAAACCCCTGTAATGAGATATGTACGCGCACACTGATCTGAGTGGCCAACACACACACACACACACACACACACACACACAAATTTAGATTTACAAAAGCAATCTTCTGGATCATACTGGCCATGTGGGTCAGGCAAAGCCACACATGCTAAAACATGTAGGTACACACCCATAAGGAGCTCATTAAAACTTTAGCCAAACAATATGCTTCTCTTGTTCAAACCTAATAAAGGCCTGAGGTTGCCATGTACAATTTAGCCAGCACGCACACAAATACACCTCTACAGAACATCCAATCAGACAAACATCATTCATGCACACACATTCACATGCTAACTCTAATGACCAAACACAATCACATTTACGTTACATATCATATGGTCCCCACTCTGAATATCATTACAGCGCTCTGTCTACGCTCCAAAATGAATGTTAAGAAAAAAAAACCCTTCTCTCTGAATAAAATAGGGGCTGGTGGCTTTGATCATCAAGGATTGAAATAAATCCCTCTGCAAATTCAGAGTTATTTTTTTACATGTGTATCAGACTTACCAAAGACGGGGATATGAGTTTTAGTCGACTTTGATATTGTGTTATTAAAAAAGGGGGGGCTGGCGATATGCCAAAAGATGGTTTTCTTTCTGCATAAACTTAAAATCAAAATTCAAAATTAATTTTTTCTTTTAAAGATTATAAGCCTTTCCCCAATAATTTAGCATATATGAGCAAGAGCATCCAACAAAAGAAAAGCACCAATAGTGAGTTCATTATCCTTTCGCTTTATTATTGCAATGATAACAAGATAGCAGCACTTGCAATTGTTTCATGTTGTGTTATTTGGAAATTCTGAACAAAACAAAATGACACAAGTAAAATAAGGGACATGCTTACAATATCATAAAATATAAAATGGTGAAAGTGCCAGTGCAACACTGCCTTCTTCCAAGAGATTGATCTTAATAGTGTTAAAAAGGCATAAATGTTCCAAGGCTAGCAAGTGTTTTCATTTATAATCAAGCTATGTTGCATCCACACACTGACAAAGGTGACCAAAAATATAAAAAATAAAAAAGCTATCATAGATGTTGAGTTTAAAAAAGACATGCTAAGAATCCAAGAAGATTATTCTGCCTGACCAGAGAAACTGTAAGTATGTGACTGATAAATCTGATATTGGCTTACACAAAAAAGCTTTTTTTTCCCAAGTCTTTTTTTTGGCGAAGCAGATGTTGGAAAAAAAATCATTTAAGTTGAAGTCCTATATTAACATGCAATCTTAAGTTTTTTTGTTTTTGTCTTTATTCCCCCATTAATTTAAATGGTTCTGCTTTCAGAAATCACTGTTTCAGTATAATTACAGTAGCGTATCATAAGTAGCATTTCTTAAAAGTGGTCTGGTCAGTGTGTTGACCCAAGTGGACCCAAGGCCAGTTCAAAACCAAGTCACCAGATAACTCCATCCATTATCACCCATGGGTATGTCATCCATTCCATCGATGACATACCCAAAGTTTGGTGGAGTGAGGAATACTTGTTCATAGGTCTGATTGTCTGATTGTTGAGGTTTCTTTATATTATTGTGGGGTCTTTACTTTACAATATAAAGCTCCGTGAGATGACTGTTGTTGTGATTTGACGCTATGAAAATATAACTGAATTGACTTAAAAAAAGTTAAAGGACACTTTAAGGGCATATGCAGCCCCATAAATATGGACTTGAGTTCTGCGTCTAAAGGAGGCTGTCCTCCTTCATACTGCAGCATATTTTTGTACCAGTTTGTCTTCCTAATAATTTTAAATATGATGAAAACGTGCTATTGATGTTATTCACACGGTTTTGATGATGATGCATTTCAGCTATAAACAGAACCTCACAGCAGCCATAGAGGGAAGAGAATTTTGTGGCAATGCTTTAATACATCAAGCACACTCAATGCCATTAGTTTCACAGAGACAACTATTTGTTCAGATGTTTTGTTTCTATTTTTGTTTAATGCATGCATGAGCCAATCCAAAAGTGATCACAGGAGACCAGTTCCCAAAGTGGGAACTACAGGGGACCCATAGAAGCCTGGCTCCTCTGCAAGTTACCCCTGAAAATATGACTTATGAAGTTCTGTGAATTATAAATATTAACAATAGTCTCCTTCATCACCATGTATTTATATTTACTTGTATATTATGTATATAGTAAATATAAATATATATATAGTATTGTAAAACTTTCTGTCACAAGTCACTGTGGTGCTGTGTGTACAGCAGTGTGTACTTTTTATCTGATTTCATAGAATTTATAGAATTCATATTATTACTCAGGGCTTAATTTATAAATCAGGTGCTCTTATACCACAGAGAGAGTTCTGGTGGGCTAGGAGAGAGAAAAATTGATGGAATGAAAAACAAACAAAGCAAGACATACGCTGGCTTATTAATCAAATCGAGCCAAAACGCTATCATGCAGAATTTATTATCATTATCATTATTATTATTATATACTTACAAGTGCGCAAGTAGCAGAGATCTGCTCTGAAATTCACTGGAGTACACGTGTATGAGTGTGAGCAAGGTGTGTGAGGTGGAGCCGCAAGGTTGAATGTTTGATATTAGTATTTTACCAAATGGTTCATAAATGAAATCCTGTGGTTACAAATGAAACACAGCACACCAAACTAATGTGAAGCTTCAGGCTGGACAGTTAACGGAGAAACGTATTTGTACTGTAGAAAAATCCAACTGAAGAGACGGTTACATATTTAAGCCAATATTCAAACCAAATTAGTCACTCAAAACAAACACCACAGTAAAAATGACTAAAATAAATAAATTAAAATAAGCAGTATCAAATAAAGACTAAAATAAACCACACTAAACCTCATAAGGCGAGATTACAGTTCAAACTTTACTAAATGCGTAACACAGCCACATTCAGCAAAAAGTACTGCAGGAGTATTCATTCCTGTCATTGCAGTACTCACAAGCGATGATGTTGCCATAGCGATTCTTGTTGCGGTTCTCATCCTTCTTGGCTGTTTCCCAGGGTGCTGTCTGTCCCTCTGCCAGGGCCTAAACATACACATGTCCACATGCATGTGCAGACAGATAGACAGACAGATAGACACACACACACACACACACACACACACACACACACACACACACACACACACACACAAATAGTTTCATATTCAAGTATGAACACACAGAAATATGCAAGCACATATGGTCTGACGCCTAGAGCTTGTATACTGACACATGGGCTGGCAGAAGTTGAAACAGTAAAATGAATATGAATATATTTAATATAAAACAATCAACAGTCCGTGGCTTAAACATAACTACACTCTCACAGAAAAAAAAGGATAAAGGCAGTGATTATTATGTGTCAACCTGGATGTACCAAAGTTAGACTTTCCAGTCAGTAAACATACCACAGAACTTCTGGTTAGATATTTTCTAATGGCATAATACCAGATTTATCAGTCCCAACTGGATCACTACTTTGGCCAGGTAACTGTTCTGCCAAATTTCAGCTAAATATGAGATATCTAATCAACAGACCAACAGACAGGGTTGAAAACATAACCTCATTCCAGCTTTATTGGCTGAGGTAATCTGCTTAAATTCCTACACTGAATTAAAAAAAGCAACTACCAGCAAGCTGCAACTTTACAGAAGAGGGATTTTTTTTACTTGTTTTTGGATTTTTGGGGGTCTTTTTTTAATATTTGAAATCAAAATGCACAGGTAAATAGAATAAAAGCTGAAAAAAAAGACAAAAACTTTGAGTTCATTGTTCTGCTGCTTTGGTCTGAAAGACATTATCCTTTCAGCCCTTTGCTGGAGGAGAGAAGACAGATTGTTCTTACTCCCTGCTGTGATGCTGGCCTATGTGACAAACCTTGCAAACATGGCAAGGACAAAATGTGTATGTGTGTGTGGGTGTGCTTGTCATTGCATTCGTGCATTCTCATTACTCATTTGTCTATGCAAACTTTTGATGAAATATTTGTATGTGTGAATGTGTACTATGATTTATTGAAAATGTGTGTGTGTCTCTGTCTGCGCGTAAACATGTATAAGATCACTCTCAAGCTTGTGTAAAGCAACCAAACCCCAACTCCCAAAGGCTGCCATATGGACACTGAACTATTTTAGAATAATCCGTACTGGTCATTCATATGGGCACACAAACACACACAAACACACATTCTCACTACAGGGACAAGAGGACAGTCCTTTTTTAGTCCATTAACAGCTTAAGAACAGACAACAGCATTCACTTTTGAACAGCGTTATGACCTATATACACAGACATGCACACACACACACACACTACACAATACAAACACATTGTGACAGAAAGACAAACACCTAAACTTGTTGCTCCGTCAAGCAGAAAATGGATTGTTTCAAGTGGCATATGTGTCTGAGTCCAATATGTGTGTCTGTGCATGTGTGTGAGAATGCGTGTGTGTGTGGACTGTAAGTAGGACTTTCCACTGTTGCATAGTTCATGTTTATTTACCAAAAAGACAGAAAATTGTGTTGTCCTCTAATGTTAGTTAGAAGCTCCATGTGTGATAGCATGAGAAAGCAACAGAGTGAGACTGTGCGTGTGTGCATGTGTAAGAGAGAGAGAACATTTGCATGAGGTGTGGATTGGCTGTATTTTCTTGACCTGAAAACATAACACAGTTTTAATCAGACTCTTCTTATTTGAATTCTATTGCTGATTGGGATTATTAGTATTTTGTATAAAATCACTGAGTGGGTGGACCACACACACACAGTCTCTGTTGCACTGCTGAGTGGGTGCTTTAGGTTTTTCTGCAGTAAGAGTTCAATTAAATAAAATATTCCATTTACAAGATAATTATGGCGGAATTAATTATTAACACTTTTGATCTGCATCATCCAAAAACTCTCCACCGAAGTAGGGGTACTATATATTTTTGGACTACATTACATGAAGGGTAAAGATATAATGGCTAGTTAACTCGTCCACCCTATGAGGTGTCAAACAATGTGGAATATTACTTTAGAAGTAAAAGGTGTAATCCCAGTGAGGAGCTAAATGTTGACAGTGTGGCTTCTGTTGGTGTTAGTGGGGTTAATGGGTTTCAACAATGGAGGTCACATCTCATGCAGAGACAAGGACAGGAAAGCTCCATATGGGTTGCGGTGACAGATGAAGACACACGCGTACACGGACACACACACAAACACACGCACACCCAAAATACTATGCATAGACAGCTGGAGAGAAATTGTCTGGGTTTAGTAGCTTCCTCTAGAAAACTCAATTTGCTATAGACTCTATAAGTTGTTGTGACATTTAAATAACAGGAAACACACATTAAAAGGGACATTGTCTTTTAAAACAACCTCAAAAGTAAATCCTACCTCTGATGAAATGACTTAAAAAGTTAGAGGTGGGGCCCTCTATACTGTCTAGTGTCTCAGTTTAATCTCTGAGATTAAATAGATAGAGCTGGTAGCTACCAGCTCTTTTTCTCTCTCCCCCACTCTCTCTCTGATGCACACACACAGAGGCATACACACATTCAACAATAAATCACATTTGCTCTCCCCTGAAACGTATCAGTGGGTTTAAACCAAAATGACAGGAAGCAAATGAAAATATAACGTACGGTATCACGGAGGGACAATTTTCAACACGCATGCAGAGTCGGTAATAGAAAATATTCATTCTTATGAGAGTGGGAGGTTGAAGGAGATAGAGGAAAAACAGAGTCTCTCTCATGGCTTTTCAAAGATTTATTTCTAGTGACAGAGATGAGGCAAATGAAGGGAAAATAAAATAAAGACAGTAAGGAAGAATAGATTGGTAGTGGAATAAATGAATGAAATCTGGGAATCTGGATTTGGGAGTAAAATGAGGGTATGGCAGAGCGCCAGTGACAAAGAATGATTATGAAAATGTCTATATGTGATAAACTGTGCTCTAAACAAACAGTCGGCAGAGACAGACAGATAATGCACCACTCGTGTATGAAGAGACCGCACAACAGAATGTCATTAAAAGAGAACTGATGGCAAAAAGTGAGGAACAGAAGTGAAAGAAAATGGTAAAAATTAAAGCATGGATGGTATTTCAAAGCAGAGCAATAAAGGAAAGACTGATAGTTTGAGTAAAAGAAAACTAAAGAAAAACTTGCTGAAAATGTAAGAGAAAAGATAAGGCATTGGTTTTTCGCTAAGTAAAAAAAAGAAAAAGAAAAAACTCATTAAAAAGAATAGCAGCAGCAAACGCAAAGAAAAAAGTTTACTACAGCGTCTGCTTGTTCAATTTTCAAATATTGATGAGATGAAGAGTTAATAATTGATAGCTTGCCTTTGCATTAAACTAAATTCAATCTCACACTCTCATTCAGGAACAAAAAAAAGACCAACACACAGTTGTTGCACAACTTGGCAGCAACAACAGTAAGAGAACATTTAAGGCTACCCATGAAAAAGCGGCCACTCATATTCCCAATTTACTGCTAAACTGCTACTGCTAAGCTATAGCTATAGACCTTTGACATTATTACTAATAGAAGCATTACTGTCACTCTCAGTATAAGTTCCTGTGTGTGTGTTCACCTCATATTCCTCCTTAAAACCATAGCCTTGGCCACATTTCATCTGGGTGATGTGTTGGAGGAGGTCTGCTACTCGAATAGCTGGTTGAAACTGGCCTGCCTGGAACTGACCTGGAGGAACAGAAACGTTTTACAGAGAGAGAGAAAAATGAGCGCATAAACACAAAGATGAATAAGTACGTGGGAAGGTGAGTGGGTGGATGAATGGATTAATGCAAGGATCCTGAAACTTGTTCTACCAAATTGCATTTCACTCTTTATGAAGTTCATTCATTCTGATTCTGAGAAATTCCGATCCATTCTCTAAATTACCAACCCATGCTCAATGAACAAAAACTTACTCAAAAAAAATTACTCAAAAAAACTAAACGGAACACACAGAACCAGAGCTACTGCTTAACAACTCCTTAACTCCTAGACGACTACATGGCTGTTTTTTCCTCCTTTTTTTGGTCTTTTTAAAATCGGAAATATATAGTATGTTTTACAAATTGTCAAATATGTACATGGCTGTGAAAACATCTTTTTTTTCGTATTTACCTGATATGTCAAAGTTATACCTCCAAACAAAGAAAGGGACCACCTAACTGACTATTTAAAACTGTCCACATACCACTCTGGTAGGAGATCTCCACCGACTCGCATCCTCCATAGGGAAAACTCTGCAGGGTCAAAGAAGGCTGGGAAAGGGAAGGCTGGCTACTATCTGTTAGAGAGAGAGAGCCATAGATAGGAGTGAGACGGACAGAGATATTAGCAACATTTACACCAAGCACAGACATTCTGCCCTGTACCATATGTAGACACTTAAAAAACAATCATTCCTCCTTTAAGTGACAAGTTATGAAGTAAAGGTGTTAAGTAACTTATCCTTAATTGGTGAACAGAATGCTAGGACACTTAAATTAAACATCTGTCCTCATTAGGGGTAATGACAGAACTGATTGGATGAATGTGTGGAGTCTAATAGTGAGCACAGGTGGAGGGATAAATGAGAGTTCAGGGGACTGAGCTGTGACTGGAACAAAAAACCCAAAACAATTTATATTTTCAGGTTGGGCATAATACATTTGCAAGGATGTGGGAACCTAAAACATAGCTGTTGTATTCATTTTTCACTAAAATAAACAACCAGAATGCCCCGGTGTGACTGCTTAATGGAACCTTTATTTGTTTTCAGCAGTTACTTCCTCTTTTTAGAGCTTTACAAGTCACCTTTTGCACCTCAGCCAACCAAGTAAAATGTGATATTTTCTCAAAGGGAAAATTTACAAATAGACAAAACAGAAAGACACCAAAAGAGGGAGCAAAGAGAGAAGAATCTACAAACCCAACTCGGGAAACGTTGGGAAAGTTGAATAAAAACAGAACGCAAAGATCTGCAAATTTCATAAATTCACAAAACGTATCAGATGTTTCAACTGTGGCATTTTACTATTTTGTGAAAAGTACTTGCTCATTGTAAATTTGATGGCAACAACATCTCGATTTAGGTTTCCCACTGTCCCGACTCTTTTGGAATTGGGGTTGCATGTAAACTGAGTAAAAACCAACAGTAAGAGGAGTAGAGTACGAAAAAAAGAGAAGAAAGAAACTGAATTTGTTTTAAAGTTGTGTGACGTCTGTGTCAGATTATCCAAGCTGTGAAATATTCTCACCATAGCTTTAATAAATAAACATTTTGTTGAGTGATGGGGTAAACATGGCTTATATGCCGATACTTTCAGTCTCAACTATGCTGTCTCACTTTTGTGGGTTGTAATGTGAAACGGCAGGACTCTTCTTTTTCTGGCTGCTCCCTTTAGGGGTCACCACAGCGGCTCATCTTCCTCCATCATCCTATCCCTACCATCCTCTCTGTCACACCAGCCCTCTGCATATCCTCTACAACCAGGAGCCTGCTTTGAGGCCTTGCTCTTCTTGTCCTGCCTGGCAGCTCCATATGCAACATTTTTGTTCAATATATCCACTTTCCCTTCTCTGCACATGTACAACCCATCTCAGTCTGATATACTAATTTCTGAGTTTTCAACTCTTTGTTAGTGCCACTGTCTCTAAACCATAAATGATTACATGTCTCTCTACCATCTTGTAAAACTTCACTTTCACTCTTATCCTTCTGTCACAAATAACCCCCAATAACCTCTCTACCCAATCCATCCTGCCTAGCACCCTTCTTCACCTCTCTTGTGAGTTGCTTCGGACGGCTGACCCCAAGTATTGACACTCATTTGCCTTGACTCTATTCTTTGCATGTACACATTTCCACTCGTCTCTTTCGCATTCACCCACATATATTCTTTCTTGCTTCGACTGACTTTTATTCCTCTTCATCAGTGCATACCTCCACCCCTTTCCACCTGTTCCCTACTGTAATTACAGATCACAATGTCATCTGCAAACATCAAAGTCCATGGAGACTCTTTCCTGACCTCATCTGTCAACTTGTCCATCACCGTAGCAAACAAGAAGGGACTCAGAGCAGAGCCATGTTATCCCACCCCCACCTTACACCTGTCTGTTACTCCAACCACACACCTCACCACTGTCTTGCTGTCCTCATCCATGTCCTGCACGACCCTCACATACTTCTCTGCCTTTGCACTTAATGATTTGCCGGCTGTGTTCCATTATGTTTTTTATGGCCATGTTTTGAATATGTTTTCTTGAAATAACTATGTGCATGTTAATGTTTCACTTTAAATTTAATAATAGTTTTAAGGTTTTCCAGAAACTAAATAATGAAGTCTGAACCTGCTGGACAGGTCTTTCACAAGGTCGTATTTGGGTATGCGTGCTCAGGACAAAATAAAAGGTGGTGAAACAAGAAGTCAGTCTGCAAAGTGTTTCAAAATAGCTGAGAAATTCTGTTGTTTGAAATAAAAGACCACAAGACACAATAAGAAGGTGACAAAATGATGGGGAATGAAAGAAGAGCTGTTGACTTGAGAAAAACACAGTGGTGGAGAAAATGGGAAAGGAGGCAGATGAGGGGGAAAGGTGAAAGAAAGACAGGCGTAAGGAGAGGAGGAAACAAGGAAAAAGGTCAGGACAGACAGACTGTCTGTTCGCAGAAACACAACTAGGGTGCACTACGCTTGCCTACTTTACACATTCATGCCAGAAAAGTCCAGTTGAGACTTTAGCACTTAAGTTAAATGTGACTTATACCTCTTTTTATTTTACATATTTAAGAAAAAAGATTAAAGTTACGGTAACTCTGTGGTTGAAATAATTCCCAAAGTTTCATAAGTAGCTCTAAAAAGAAGATTTTTGGTAGTCAGAAGTAAATAATTTCAGTAATCTCTAAATTCAGAGATCATTTCATCAGTTTGACACAATGACTTAACTTCAATATAATTGCATTTGAAAATATGAATAATAGTATTGGTACACTGGATTTTCTCCTGTCATGCACCCTGGGCATGATGTTCCTCTACGTAAGGAGAAATAGCTCATAGAGTATAGTCCATCTTGCAGTGCAGCTGAAAGGAAACACACAGTTGTTCAAGCTCATACTTTCAAGCACACCATATTTTCAAATACAATCGGTGTCTTCTTAGTTGTTTTTTTTGTAGCCACCATCCTGCTCTCTCATTTGTGTCTCTACAAGACACAAGAATATGTTTGTATGTTTTCTTAGTCTAGTCAGCCTAGTTTATGATAGCCAAACGTAGCAATTTTATCCATCGGGTTGCCTCTTAATCACCACACAAACAGACACACACAGTATGTTGCCAGTGAGTTAGTAAAATGTGTCCTCCCGGCCCCCAAAACAATACATGGAACCATACAAAAATACAACCAGCACAGGGGCCACATAAGTGTAAGTATCCACACAGAATACTTTTTTTTTTGGCTAAATAACTCCCAAGCATGAAGGTCATACATGTGCTGTTGATGTGTATAATTTGTATGCAAATATTAATGTTTTTATATACTGTAAATGGATGTGTATTTCAGTACTTGCTGTTTTGCATATGTGTGTGTGTGTGTGTGTGTGTGTGTGTGTGTGTGTGTGTGTGTGTGTGTGTGTGTGTGTAAGCGCATGCACGTGTGCGTACATGTTAAACTCACCAAGGTCAAATATGCATTAAGCCAGGCATGAAATAGAGTCATAGCAGTAGCTCCACAACACTGACTATGATGAAGACATCTCAATGCTAATGGGGAGATTTATTGACCCCACAGGCACAAGGTTGGATGTGTGTGACAGACAGATATAAGGACGGAGCTGGGTGTGCACAGCTAGTGTGTGTTGACAGTGTGAGAGAGAGGGATTGATTTGAGTAAGGTGTGTGTGAGTGCGTGTGTGTGTGTGAAGGCCGTTTATGCTGTCGGTGAGTGTGTATGTTAATGCAGTCCTTCATGCTTGGCAGTGTGCTATATAAAGTTCCCTCCTCCCACCCTGTGACTTTATTAAGACTCAGTTATGGATGACTTCGAGTCAAAGTATCACTGTGTTAGCACTTAACTCCATCTTCAAAACTAGTGTGCCCATCTTTCTACCGTTAAATCTATATTGTATACCCTTTTTCAAAGAGAGGCAAAATGTTCCCATTTAGCTCTGTAGTCTTCCAGGATTAAAAGCTTAGCCTTTTTGTTACAGTATATGTAATTAAATATCACAGGCATGACCACCACTATGTTCATCATATACTGCATATTATAAATTTAGATTGCTTTAAATTAAATCTCACAGTCAGTTATGATTTTTTGCATGGCCATGGTTTGGCCTCACAAAATTTACTGACATCCACAATATTTTTTTCAAAGTAATATAAAAGAAGTGGCTTTATTAGCAGCAACCGAATATCTGTATTTACAGAGAAATAAAAAATCTAATTCTGCTTTTATTCATTCGGCATGCATCGGCCAACACAGGCACAGTCACTGTAATTAGAGTAGTCAAACTATTATTCAAACGGAAATTGAAATTATGCTAAACAATACACACTATTAAAATATAACCATTATTTTCTACTTGGACATTTGTAGTTGGAAAGAAGTAGCAGACATGCCATTCTTGCTTTATTCTATCCCTATCTTAGTCCACTGTTCCGCATAACAACGTAATAATGCAACTCATTTTACATTCATTAAATACAGCATTTCATTTTAAATATGCCTACCATGATTCAATCGTTTTCTTCTAGCTACACATCCTAGCATGAAGAAACATCTGTTATATCAGGCATGTCTTTGTAAATGCACAGTTTCTTAAAATGCAAATAACACATTCTGCAAACATTACAGCATTAAAGGTCAAGAGCTGGAAACACTCTCGTGCAGCTTGGAGACCGAAATCTTAGCAGCGAACATTTAAAAAAAGTGAGAAAGCTGTGGCTGGTAAGTTTATCTCTCTAGTTCTCTTCCTCTTTCTGTCTTTCAATGAAGCACAAGGTCAAGTTCAACTCCATTTCACTGCTGCACAGCCTGGCCGGTGAAATTCTCTTCGGTATGGATGAAAAATTGCTCAGATATTTGAAACACATTATAGCCGGTAGAAGAACAGTAAGCCGTTAACATAAAAGATGGAAAATACAAGTGCAACTGAGCTGTCAAGGGGAGGAGGGATGAAATAGAAAGCAAAAAAATGATAGAAATGCAGACAGCAATCAGTGGATGAAAGAGTGGAAAATGAAAAGAAAGAGATCCCTTGAGCCCAAATATGTCTGCCAGTCAACAAACGATGTATAGTAAAATTGGCCTTGAAGGGAAGAGGGTACACATATGTTTGCCCAAAGGAGTCAGGTCTTTTACCATTACTTGCTGCTAAATGGCGCTAATATTTTTCAAAAGAACAGAAGACTTAATAAGTCTGGTCTTCGCCTATTAAAAAGCATAAATATAACACATGAGTTGATTATAGGCAACTGAATGCATCAATTGTGCTAGACTTTACCCATCTTATGATCTTGTTTACCACCTTAAAAAAAAAACACTTTACAGTATTTTTTTTCTTTTGGTTGACACAATGGCAGAGTGGTTAGCACTGCTGTTGTATAGTTTACATGTGTCCCTGTGCAGGTTTCCTCCTCCCACAGTCAAAAGGACAAGCATGTTAGGGTCAACTGCCAATTCCAAACTGGCTCTTGGTATGCATGCGAGAGTGTGTGGTTGCCTGCCTCTCTATGTTAGCTCTGTGATGGACTGGCAGTATTTCCATGCCTTTCACCTTATGACATGGCAAGTCTGTGGATGCATACTTTTTTAAAGCCTTAGTGGGTCTGAGTGATGAGCGACAAAGGATAAAAATGACAGGGGAGAAAAAAAATTAATATATTTCTTAGATAAGCATCATGTCATTAATTAAAGTACAGTTCGCTGATTGTGACTACAAAATCAGCTTAGAAGACTTTGAAATCCAGAAGAGAAGAGATGAAAAGAATGACAAAAAAACAAAAACGGAGAAGGAAAGGGAAATAAAGGGCGATAAATGACGGAAGAGAAAGAGCACCAGCAGAATATATATCTACTGAGGGTCACAGAGATCAACTGGTCTAGACAGTATCCCAGCAGTTTACCTCATTTCACCTCCCTTCTCATGACACAAGGCCAGAAATCACTTATTCACAAACTCCTCATAATTGTGTGTGTATGTGCACGAAAGCCTGCCTCTTTAGTCGAACAGAGATAAATGTGTGGGTGGGTGTTTGTTTGTACATGAGTTACTTAAACTGTGATCTGTGAAGTCAGCACACAGAATAGTCGGCTTCATGAGAATTTCTTATTTAACAAAAATTGAGTCTTATCTTATCAAGTTAGCAACTGAGAGAGAAAGAAACAGGTGGCCAGAAAGCTTCTCCTACTTCTCTTTCCAGAAAAAGGAGGATCAACTTCAGATCCTTGTTTGCTACAGTTCGCTGTGTACCGTTATTCAGTTTGTTAGTATTGATGACTTTTGCCTGATGTATTGAAATAAAAATTAAAGCTAATAATATGTGAGTTATATTAGTTAAATGTCTTCATTTCGAAGCTGTCAAAAATCACTTTTGTCAGTTACTCCTGATATAAGAAGAAACCACTACTAACAATAATATTATTACTAAAAATAATGAGCCAACACATTCTTGAATCCAGCCTACCAATCTGAAAACGCAATATGGCAGCAAAGAGGTTTGTTGGGGTTTTTTGTGATAAAACCAAATACAGATTTAATCTCACTGGGCCCTTTCTATGTGGAGTTTGCATGTTCTCCACATGTTTGCGTGGGTTCTCTCCAGGTACTCCAGTTTCCTCCCACAGTCCAAATACATGCAATTAGTGGGGTTAGGTTAATTGGTGACTATAAATTGCCCATAGCTGTGAATGTGAGTGCGAATGGTTGTCTGTATCTGTGTTAGACGTACCATCATTTTGTGACCTGTCCAGGGTGTACCCCCTGATCCTGATAAGGATAAGGGCTCCAGACACCTCAGCCTAGTTTACATGTCCTTATTTTTATCCGCACCCTTTGATCTTCAGAATGCCAAGAAAAATAAATAAAATAAAATAAATCCTGGAGATATTCCTACTATGCATTTTCCAAAGCTCATTTGCTCATTGCATGTTCATCTGAAACCTTTTTTTTTAATTTCACATTGGTATTTTTAGTATGTTCCTATACCCTTTCACACTAAGCCTTACTGAATGAAGAAAAAAAACTGAAAAGGATGCAAGTCATTAAAGCAAACTGAGCCAACTAACTGCCGAAAAGGTCTGGTATGCTGGGTTTAGCTGTGGCTCCCCAGTCAAAAGGAAGTATGTCTGAGAGACCAGCAGACTTGAGTATAAGCTGTGTAAGCAGGCAGTCAAGATGTGGCTGAAAAAGAGCACAGAGGTTCAATCTGCCTTAAGAGCATAAGGTTTAGAAAAGCTTTCTCTCAACCCTGCACTCACCTTCAATTACCCAGCAGTGCCACATTATGGCCAAACAAAATGACTACCATTAGCCATAATCACCTTACATGCAGCCTGATGCTATGCTGAACTGGACTGGGAAAATAATTGGCCCTCAGTAATATGGTTGAAAAAAAAAAAAAAAAAGAAGAGATATTTCCAATACGAGCAGGGCTGTGGATAGAAAATATGTGCTCTTTGCACAGGTGGTAACTCTGGACGATCATCAACTTTCATTGTGCCAGCAGCACGGTTGCTGTTAAGTGTTTTACTTACTTGCACTGCAAAATATTTTTTGGGGAAATGTCACGTCAACAAGGTCTTTGGACTGAATCGGTTATTTCAGTAAAATATGCACTGAAAAAAAATCAAGGATTCTCATCTTTTCATTATGTTAGTTTGCTCAAAATCTTTTCAGCACTTTTCCTGCGTATCATTTTTTTGAACAAAGATGTCCTTCACTTGTATGTATTGGCCCTTTTCAATCACAGCAGCTTTTTAAGGGACCTTAAATTGTTCGTTAAAATGGAAGAACCTAGCTCTAAACTTAAACCCCATAAAGTACGGAACAAAGTAAAAGTCCAGGTGTTAAAAATATGTTAGGTACACACTGTTCTCAACAAAATCTACATTACACATTGTAATGAGCCTTACTATACAGTAAGAGTAGAAAAGGTACTGATAAAAAATACCCCAAAACCTGACATATTTACAGTTACCTATAGTAATGTGCTACTTCCACCAGGGCCAAAAAGGTGTCCTCCGGTCATCTTTTAACCACTAAGGCTGTGCTGTACCCTGATCATGATTTAGGGGAGCAAATTAATATACTGAACAAATGATCCGTTTTAATGCACTTCTGCCTTCAGTCAAATTCAGTCAAAGCCTTTTGAAGCTGTAGCCTTCTGTTGATTTGAGTTTTCCCAACTTTAAGGTTTTTAAAGGCAAGCAGGAATATGCAAAGGGGAATTTAAATTACAGATTTTTATTGTCTTTTTCTTGAGCTCCTATGCGTCTGTGTTTGTCATAGTATTTGTGCAACTGTGTGTACCTAATTAACCGCAGAAAGCTCCTGATCCATGGAAAAACATGACTTCTGTGTTAACAGCAGCAAAGGATTGTCCTTGGCAGGGTATAAAAGGCTGACACTTCCTTTGTGAACTGACAGAGAACAGTGTTGCGTAACCTCTTAACATACATCAGTGTCTAACAAATTGATTTTTAGACAAAAACGTGTTTGCACATAAAATGCACACTATGCCGCTGTGGCTTTGTACTGATCCACAGGATTTATGTCGCATCAGTGTTAACACTGTGCTGGGTGTATGTGCATATGGATATTTGTGAGTGTGTACTCCGTGTATTTGTAACTTTGTGATGTGTTCTTGAGTCTTGATCCATATATTTGCATTTTTGTCTATATCGTGCAACAAAAACTTAAGGAGAGAAACAGCAAGGTTGTGTGTGCATTTCTATGGAATACCCTTTGCGGAGCCAAAAAAACCACCTGCGTCTAAACACACATGCCCTCCTGCTGCCCCAGAAAGAAACAAAACAAAGCAAAAAAAAGGAAAAGAAAGAAAAAAAAAAGCTTTTCTTTGCATAGTGGATTTATTCAAGCTCCTTTTACTTCCCTTTGATCCTTCAATCTCTATGTCTCTTTTACTGTCTTCTTAATAACTTTCCCTCTCTCTCTCTCTCTCTCTCTCTGCACCTATCTCAGCTCTTCCTGAAAGCTATTGAAAAATGACCCTCACTAGCATCATTGAGGCTCCTGCTACTATTATCCATTTTGAAAAGCCTGAATGGCATTGAAATGTATTTAAATGTAGGAATCTTACTTTTAAAGTAATATGATTTCTATCCATTTATTATAGATTGAAGTTCAGCTGCCTTTAGAAGTCACCTAGAAAAAAAGGAACTATTGGACTCATTAGAAATTAAAGTGTTAAAGTGATAATGTATGACTAGAGGAAAATGATTAAACGGGTATTTTAACATTCAGTCTTGCAGTGATTTATATGTACTATTTGCTGTGTGCTTGGTCAAGTTGGTTCAAGCGTAGCTTTCACATTGTTTTCCTGTTTTGCAACAGAGGCTGTTTTGTTTGTTCTTTAAATTTATGGTCAATAGAAGACATCAAAAGTATGTGGATTTCTTTAAGTTAAGTTAGGGTATTACAGACTGAAAATAATGAAAACACTGCCATTTCCAATATATTTAAAATCATCTTAGAAAGTTAGTAAAAGAATGGAAGTCTTCTGACCACTATGCTTACAATGTATAAATACATTGAGGTTATTATTGCACTATTTCACAAATGACTTTAGTAAAGTCAGTTGTGTTAACTAACAGATGCATGTCGACATGGATTAAATGGGAAAGAAAACTTATGCTAAAATGGAAGGTACTGATTCATATTGTCTGGTTTATTTCTATTTTTAACGTCTGTATTTCCTATTCCTCTCTCTATCCTCTTTTTTCTCTTCTACACTCTGCCTTGTTACCTTGGTTAATGATGTTGATGATAATAACCTAAACTGTTATGCTTAGCAGGATGTGCAACCAACACCTACACTGCAGCTATATGATGACTATAGATGACATTTATGCAGGAAGAGATAAAACTTTATTAAATCCAGGAAACCTTTTTTTTCATTTCTTAGACCTTAAAAATATGTAAGCTGTGCTATTTATTTTTTCGCTGGATGAAATCTATTTTTTTTATATATTTTGTGTATTAATTGTAGCAGATTTTTCTTAGAGTAATGATCAAAGTTTCATTTTACATCCCTTGATTTTCGAACTGTAGTAAGAACAGATGGTTCCATAAAACACTAATGTCATACCATGAAGATGTATGACAGCAAATTTGTGCCATTGCACAAATCGCTCAAGCATTTGTTTGCATTCTGCTTCATCATGCCTTGATGTTCATCGGCAAATGGCACAGAAACCTCTGTACCAACTGCATGAATTGCAGAAAAGAAGCTCAAATACATTAAAGTTGGATCACTGCTATAGAATAAAAGTTATATTTTTCTACAACTGTCTACTTTGCTTTGGTGAGGTTTTTTTAGGGCAGGAACAGCACCCATTTGCAATCTTCCTAGCAAACTACAAAGAAATGGGGTTGGCTTTTGGACAATACTGCGAAAAATGATAAAATAGAAACAGTGAAAAAGAACGGAGAAACTCCACAATCAAAAGAAAGAGCGGAAAGTGGAAGCAGAACATTTGGAGAAAAACGAGAACACTGGCAAGAGGAGGTGTGGCAAGAAGAGGATGAGCTAGGAGCTGACTGATAACTATAATCACATAAAACAAACTTTCCTGTAAAATCCTTTGCATGTGCAGAATGTGTGAGACTGTGTGAAGTGGTTCACTTATGCAAAGACAAGCTATACACAGACGTCACACTTTGGCAGTGGCTTGAGCCAACCTTCTTGGCAAAGAATGTGTCAATCTGGCCAACAGAAGGGAAGAGAGGGAGGAAATGAAGAGAAAAAAAACAGAAAGAAGGTACAGGAAAATGGTTTTGACATTTCATTCTGTCCTTGTGTAAATGATGTGATTGTGTGTGGACACATTTCTCCTAGCGTGTGAGTACAATCCCCAAATAGCTCTCATAGGTGTGATTAGTTTTATGAGTGATTTACAAAAGTTGTGCTGTTTTCTCAACACAAGGGGACTAAAGTTCATTTCAAGATCAAGCACAAAAAATAAGACATGCATTTTTTCTGCTTCATGTATCAGTGCAATTAGCAATAAATTGCGTATTGCAAACATTAGTACATCAGATTTATGCCTTGAGAAAGGAAACTCATAGAAATCCAAATTCTTACCTATAGAAGTTGTGGCTGGAACTGGCTCTTTGGACACTGCAAAGATATTCACAGTCATAAATGAAAACACAAGTGCTCAGTTATGAATAGCATTCACTTCGATGTAAAATTAAAAGAAAGACAGACAGATAGTGTGTGAGGATGTGTGTGTACCTGAGTAGTAGGAATTCAGCAGGGATTTGCTCTGCAGCATCTTGCTTCCTTGCACTGAGAAGGAGCAGGGAGAAGGAGAAGCTGGGAAGGAGACAGAAAGGTGAAAAGAAGGTGAAAAAGAGAATTCAAAACAATAAAAAAGGCAGAAGATGAAAAAGGAGGATGCGAGAGAGAAAGGGAAAGAGAGAAGGAGGTTAGGGTGGACAAGGAGAAGTAAATGTAGACAGGAACGATGGGGCAGAATGAAGAGGAATTTATGGTAGGTAAAGGAATAAGAGCAAAAAATATATATAAAATGAAAAGTTGTACAGTGAAGTTTTAGATGAAACAAGCATAAGAGTAAGAAAGTGAAACATGCAACATGAGAAGGAGAAGAGGTACATGAATCAAGAGGTCCAAAAAGAAGAGGGTCAGGTTTGATAAGAAAAAAAAAGCAAAAACATAATATCATACGACATGAAATTTTTCAAAAAAAATCCACAGAAAGACAGATCAGTATCCTATATTCAGCAGTTCAGGGGGCAACTCAATAAAACTAATGGCACCATTATAGCTAACAATATTGAATTTTGAGGATAACAGGGCTCATATTCCAATAATTGTGCACTAAAGTCTGGTGCAAAAACGAAGCCGAAAAAGACCAATGGATAGGAAGATCACAATTTGTTTTAGAAAACACAATATAAGCATTCTGTAGGATTTATGATTTATTTATATTTATAACCCATACCAATGATAGTAGTTTGGACTAAAACAACATTTTTAAAGAAGTCATTGATAAGAAATTGTAAACACAGTACTTGCATGTGCTAATTTGACCCTTCCTGCCATAGGTGCCACCCTTTTTGTAGAGCTTAAGGCGAGAGAGAAAGGTAAAGTCTAGAGCAGGGGTGGGAAACTCCAGGCCTCAAGGGCCGGAGTCCTGCAGGTTTTAGATATCAACCTGGGTCAACACACCTGAATCAAATGATTAGTTCATTACCAGGTCTCTGAAGAACTTCAACAGATGCTGAGGACATAATTTAGCCATATAAATCAGCTGTGTTGGCTCAAGGACACATATAAAACCTGCGGGACACCGGCCCTTGAGGCCTGGAGTTTCCCCACCCCCGGTCTAGATCCTTGTTGGTTTTACAGATTATTAGCTGTATGTGCGGTGGCTGTGTATTCCTGCTTTGTTGGAAGCAGTGTGTTTCGGTCATTTAGCTTTTTGACTTACTTTTCAGTTTAGTGAACAACTCCTGGGTTTTGTTGTTTTTCTTTTTTTTTAAAGGTGATAGCCGCTTCTCCGTCTCTTTTAGTTTAATTAGTAATAGAAATTAATAAAAGCCTTTAATTGAACAATTTTGCCTCCCTGTCTCATTTTTTTCAACCTGGACACGTTTTGTTATTTTCACACATCCCTTGAAAAGTAACAATAGTATTCATGTAATTTGTCACTTATTAGTTGACAATTACATATGTCTCCTAGCAATACACAGAAATATGAACGGTGAACTCTGGACACACAGTTATCACTCCAAATGAGAGTGACAGATCTGTCTCAGTATACCCTTAAATCCAGTGCATAACAGCCCAGTTACAGATGGAACAAAAGCATTACAGTGCACTTTTTAGTTTACTGAGTTTTAGTTTACTAAAATTCTTGTAACATTCTGTCTCATCGAGGTGGTTAGTCAAAATTGCTATTGCCAGTTCAAATTGGCCACCATGGGAATAAGGTCAATGAAGCAAAGCTGAAAGTGGTTTAGCAGATATGTCATTGGTAATAAATGTGACTGACCACTGGGACTTGGTTTATTAAATAGTGACTAAAACCTATAAGTCCTTGCACATACACTATACCTTTCACATATACACAGAGACTTCTAGGGGCCATAAATAAATGATATCTGGGATAGACAGAGGCCCACATATAAACAAATACAATAAGACAAACCCTAAGGGGAGTGATGGGAGACTGACTGTTACATATTATATGCTAGCTAGCCTGTTCAATAATCCACATTATATAGCATAGCTAACCTACATACATAATATCTCTTAAGACCTTTAAGCATATGGGTGCACATGTTTATGCCACTCAAAGGTGACTGTTCTTTGTCTGTAGCCACTCGGCTCATTTACATGTTAGCATAGACATCACTTATGAATGTGTTTGTTTTTTATTATCTGTGAAATTTGATGGTCTAAAGTGAAAAGGTTCCTTTTATGTTCACTGAGCAGATCACAAGATAATGTGCATTTATTTTCCATCTTTTCCTCTGTAACTCCTGTTTTTCTCATCTCTACATTGTTGCTGTTTCTCCTATGTCATTTTTCTTTGGTTTCCCAGATACATTCCATTTGTATTGTTTATTTAAGCATATAGTAGTTATATATTATATTTGGAATTAGTGCTAGTGTTAGATTCCATCCATCTTCCAGGGGCTGGAGTGAGTAGAGCGAGAGGCAGGGTGCACCCTGGACAGGTGGCTTGTCTGTCTCTGGGCTCACACAAAGAGACAGACAAACATTCACACTCACATACATACCTAGAGGATATTTAGAATCACCTGAGCCCACTAATGGCATGTCTTTGGATTATGGAAGAAACCTGGAGTAGCAAACCCACAGAAACAGAGAAGAACATGCAAACTCCACAAAGATTTGATAAGTTTTTCTTTTTAAACACAACAACAACAACAACAAAAAACTCTGCTGTCATTTTGCGGTTTCCAATGGGTAAGGTGGTTTCAGGAATCGTCTCTTACTTTAGGAATATTCCTGATAACCAGATTACTATGTAATAATGAAAGTCCTTGTGAAACACCAAGAACAGATTCTATAACCAATGTGTGATATTCTCTCTTCCCAAATAAAAAGGAATAGTGTTTATTTAGAAAAAGTGGCAGTAGACTAATGTCCTAAAAAAATGGATGGATGATGAATCCCCATTAAGCACACATGCGCACGTGCACACACACACACACACACACACACACACACACACACACACACACACACACACACCCACTACACATCCATTCACCCGTCCCGCCTAATTGTTATTCAAACTATGATACTCTGTTTGCTGTAATGTTTTCTGATACAATGGCCCAATTTCTCTACTGCTGATTATTTAAGTTTCGTCTTCTCTCTCCATTGTCCTCTTTCCTCTGCCTATTCTCTAGTCTCTTCCCTATGCTCTCCTCTCCTAATACCCCCAAACAACATATTTTCTCCTCTTCTATGATAAAATCCCTCACGTCTCATGTGTACCGGCACTGTATGCTAATGTGCCGGAGAAAGAAGCTCAACTTTAATACAGTGAGGAGTGTACCTGCATACAAAAAGAAATCTGCTTTGGCAGCAATGTCCTGTGAAGTAAGCTGGTGACTGGGTGAAAACGCAATAACACAAAAAGGTTATTTGCCCTGTGAGGGTCCATTTCCGCAAATATTATTGGGTCCCCTATCTTGTGTCAGCATTTTTCTCTGTCTCATTAAGACTGAGCTTGGATTGGTGACTATGGTGTGTGTGTGTGTGTGTGTGTGTGTGTGTGTGTGTGTGTGTGTGTGTGTGTGTGTACAATTTCTTTATTTCTTTTTCAAATATTCACAAGACACTGTAAGCACAGAACAAAAAAAGAGAAGAGTTATATGTGTAACCTTGACAAAGTTTTGTACCATCTTTCCTAAGCTCACAAGGGGCAAAGTCAAGTCTCTTTTACATATCCAAATCTTCATTTCACATATTCTGAAAAATTTCATAAAGAAATTCAGTTTCAATGCTGAAATTTTGTTTGGCTACAGGGAAGGTCTAGTAAGCTCTCAAGAAGCAGAGGATGTCAAGCTTCTGTCTTATACATTCAAAAACCATAAACATATTTATAGACCTAGGGTAGTTGTTTCTAATTGAATAAAGGGAATTACAGTTTGGTCCATAAGTTTTTGTTTAATAACATATTTCTTTGTATTCATTGCCTCTGTGCAATTACTGCCTGATAGACATCACCAAATGCTATTTCTGCCTTTGAGATACTCTGATTGGTCTTTAGTGCATCCACCATCAGCTGCTGCTTTTTTATGGGTCTTTCTGCCTTCAGTTTCCAGCTTCCAGATCAGGTCATTCACTTGGGCATTCAAAAGTATCCCATTTCTCTTCCTTGAGAAAATCTTTGGTTGTATTTGCATTATGGTTTAGGTCATTATCTGTTTACACTGAGGTGCTCTCTGATCAGTTTTTCAGCATTAGGCTGAATCTGAGCAGAGACAGCCTTGTACGTACACTTTAGAATTCATCATGCTACTTTCATCACCAGTTAGATTATCAATGAATACTAATAACACGGTTCCAGTGACACCCATACATGCCCCAGCATGCCTCCACCCACCAGATAATGTGCTATGCATTGGGTTGGTATGATTCCACTCTGTTATTGGGTTTTTCACTCTAATGATGGGCTTCTTCATTTGCGTCAGCATCTCTTTGGACATTATACTGAAACAGCTACTAAATGCAAGTTAAAAAGTTGGAATCAACTGTAGAAGTTTTTTTAAAATCTTTTTCTCTTTCTCTTATATATTATATATCTTAACTAAAGTAATGAGGGAACAAGCCTCACCTAGCCATAAAAACATTGAAGTCAGTTGTCAAATTACTTTTGAGCCTTTGAAAAAGTGAGACTGTGCACGAATTGCTGCAATTCTTAAACAATAAATCCAAAGCATGTGTTTAATCCCTTGAATTAAAGATCAAAGTCTGCCCTTCAATGTCATCTGATCAATTGTTTTAAGGTGTACTGTGTCAGTAAACTGGCAAAATTACCAAAAAAATCATTGTCATTGTCCAAAGACTTGTGGACTTATGGCTGATAAAACATTAAATGTCAAGATGAAGGTTAGCTCCTTTTTCTATATGTTGCAAATGCAAAAACTAATTGCAAGGTCTATTTGAAAGCAAGTAACCTCTCAAAATTAAAACATCACCTGCTAATTTTACAGTATATATAGGTCCTACACTCCAGATAAAAGTGGTCTGCTTTAAGTATTTTCAGTACAAAAACATTATTTTACATCAAAACTGCAGCACAGACAGTTAGAAAAAGAGTGCAGGCAATTACGTCCAGCATTAGCTTGGTACTTAGTCCCTCTTCACCATCCCTGGCTTTCAGTGGTCAAGCACTCCCAAAAGGCCAGCATGACATTTTCAAGTGAAAATGCCCTCCTGAGAGGTCTTGTCTAATTACATCAGAATGACACACAGTTTTATAAAAAGCTGGGACTACTCCCCAACAAATCAAGGCCTGCCAACTCTCACAAGATTGTAGTTGAAATGTGTGGAATATGCTGTGAAAGAGGATATGCACACTTATACCGTATTGTATAAAGCACCACATAAAGGGAAAAAATAGAGAGCTCAGCTGAAAATTGTTAAAACAGCACTAAGTACGATGGAGGCTAGTGAAGCAGCACAACACACTATGGGTGAAAGACGGCCATATGGAGAGTTTTATTATAAAAATGAAATGTCCACTATTTGAATAAATGAATGTGACAAAATGATTAATGGTACAGAGTCCTAGCATATGCATATTTTAGGGAGTGACAAGGGGAAAAGAAACTTTATAATGTGTAAGTTAACTTACAGAGAAACAGCAAATTATTTTAATCTGTGGGGTTTTTGTTCTTTTTTCTTAACGCTTTGCAGAAAGAATACAATGTCTCGCAGACATGTTGTGTATTGTTAATAATTCTTGGTATACAATTGGATAGCACAATGTAGTATTATATTTTCCTGCAAAACAACATTAGGGTGCCATTTAAAGCTGATATCTTCTGGATGCACGTTAGGGCTAGAACTGTGGAGCATTTTGACTTACTGAACCCATTGAGGTCCTGGTTGGAGGTGGAAAAGGGGTCATCTTTGTGTAAGGTGCTGACTTTAGTGGTGCTCTTATCAGCTGTGGTGACTGGACCCATCTCCCTCTGCTGAGTGGAGCTGCTAGCAGTTTCCTTCTGCTTTTTGGCCAACTTTCTATAAATGTTCAAAAACATAAAAACAAGGATACACAAAGATGAATTATTCACATACAGAAATGCATGCAATTCCTTACATCAACACAAAGGCACATATGCAAAGAAATATTCTTTACGGAACAACAATACTCTTTGGAAGATGAGTTATGGCGAGAACACTAAGAAAAGAGAACATTTTCTTCATTATATGCAGTGACTTGAAACAAAAGAGAATAAATGGTGATATAAGAATGAACAGTGAGTTCTGAGCACTATAGTGTAGGCAGAGATACATTTCACAGCAAATATTATATAAAAGATATATTTTTGAAACTACAGGTCAAAATGACTAGGGATATCATTTTGACATACAACGTAGTTTAAGTTTACACAATAAACAGAGAAATGCTGGCTATTTTTAAAAATTGCTCCACATTTAAAATTGGATGTGCTCGCTTAGTCATGACAAACAATGGAATAATGAGTAGTTAAACCCAATCAGCAAGTAAACATGTGCATCTGCATCATCTTTTCAAAAGGTGTCTTCTACCAGTTTACACCAACAATAAAAAAAAATTCTCCATATCATTCTAAGGGGTTTTTCCAAAAATTGAAACTGTTTCCTGTTGAAAAATGAGCAAACTGCATAAAAAAGCGTTTTACAAATGGCCTATGTATGTATAGAAAAGCCTTAGAAATTACAGGGTAAGCTGTTATTTTGTCCCCTCTTATATTACTACAGCAAGGGGAAAAATATAGGTGATCTGATTCAATGTGGAGAGGTTGACATTCAGTACTTCTGGAACATGTGGGGCTTCTAAAGTGACTGTATATAATGGTAAGGGTAGTTATGCAGTGACTGCTGATGAGATGCCCCTTGAGTGTGAATGTATCCTTTGATATTTTTTCTTCCACTTATCTGCCACAACGCCCATCTGTTGGCCATTCTGCATCGACTATTTTGAGTTTTGCCTGAACCTTCAGTTTTAGGTCCACTGAGAGACCAGATGGTAGAAGTGACAGAAAACCATTACAATCTGACATTGTCCAGTAGATTCACCAGAACTAACGGAAATATCAAGATAAAGCGTACTTTTACTATCATATTCTATACAACATGATAATATAGTGGTTAGTACTGTAACCTCAAAGCAAGAAGGTTTCTGGTTTGAACCCAAGCTTGGACCTTGTTGTGTGGAGTTTGCTGTGTGGGTTTCCTCCTGTTATGCCGGCTTACTGCCACAGTCCAAAAACTGCTTAAATTCATAGAATAAAGTACTATATAAAATGAAATACAAAATTAAATACAGAATTAAAAACAAAATTTTGTTGATGACTTATAAATCTCTGAACGGTCAGGCTCCAGAATATCTGTCTGACTTACTGCAGCCTTATATGCCCCCTAGAGCTCTAAGATCAAGTGATCTCTTGCTCTTGGCCACTTCTAAGTCGAGGCTGGTTCACAGAGGTGACCGGGCATTCGTGGTTGTGGCGCTGAAAATGTGGAATGATTTACCTCTCCAGAAGGCCCCGACCGTCAGTCTTTTCAAATCCCATCCTAAAATATATTTTTACTCATTGGCTTTCAACACCGCATGAGAGTTACCTATTTATCCACTTGGTCATCTTCTAAAAACTGCTCCCAAAAAATGACTGATGAACACAGAAGTGATAATTAACGTGCTACTTTAAATATCAGTGTGACATATTGTTCTCTAGATACAGAACAGTTCGACAGTGTGACTTAAATAAGCTCTGCAGTTTGACTCATTTCTATATGAGGAAACTCTTGGCTTGGACATCACCTTGACTAGACAGCTGTGTCCAAATCCTGACCACTCTCCAGACTTTGTGTGTCATTAGGAGCCCAGAAGGCTTGTCAAATTTTAAAGTGTGAAAAAGGCTAAAAACATGTAGTCTCATTTTCCCTGGATTTAAAAGACTTTAAAAGACTAAAAGAGCTTCACTATCAGAATAATTGGATACTAAAGGCTACAGAACATTAAATTATAAAATCAGAAAATATCTATTTCGCAGTGTATGTTGTATTTTGCAAGCATTTGCCTTTAAGTGCCCATGAACAATCGATTCACATGAAGTAAAACAATAATACCGTGATTTAGAAAAAAAGACAAACAAGTGCATTTTGTTGATGTTAAATATGTTTCAATTGTATGAATCACTGTGCATTTCAATTAAATGCACTGTATATTACTGGAAGTAATTATAATTAAAATTGAATAACTAAATGGTACACGGGTCAATCTGTCTGAACTAAGAACAGTCTATTCATGGGAGAGTAGCCAGATCTTCATTACCTGCTTGATTTGGATGCCGATAGGCTCAGCAGAATAGCTGCCCTTTAATGTAGAAGTGTACCTTTTTATATTGTTTTGATATAAAAAATAACCTTGTGGATGCGCTTTAAACCACAATTTAATTGAATTTACTTTGAAATCAAAGGCCCAAGTGATCTACTAAAGGAAACCTGTAAATTGTCTACACTCGCAAAAGAACCATTTAATTTTGCAAAACACTTATAGAGTGTGATATTTATTAAACTACTCACGCCAAATACTTACTGAAGAAGCTGCTACATGAGGTTCTCACCTGCAGTCAGTAGTCATATCCAAGGACACTTTGCCATGAAGAGGGACCAGGGATCATACACCCCACCCTGTAATTACTGGACAACCAAGTCTACCACCTGAGCCACAGACTTACCACACTGTTTGCTTTTAGATCCTAAAAAGGATACTTTTTTTTTGGCATATCCTTTTTTCCAATAGTGTCTTAAAAAGACAGCAGAAATGACTCCATGCCATGTCATTGCTTCCACCATGGCTGACAGATGATCTTGTATGCTTCAGATCATGAGGCATTACTTTCCTTCTTCATACATTTCTCCTCATATATTTCTCAGTGTTTTCTAAGTGGTACCTTAGTTTGCGAATGATCAACAAACTCTATCGCTAATATGTATTTCAAAATAGAGTAAATATAAATAAATTTTGCAGATTTGTCCTATAAAATTCCTCATACTTCTTTCTCTGAGTTTTCGAGGAGAAAAACCTCCTTCAGAATCCACCAACACAACTTTCTGCTTACTTTAAGTATCTGAGATCTAGTCACGAATGGTATATAGTGGGCTGTGTACAAGAAATGGTTATAATAGTTGGATGTGTATGTGTGTTGTTGTTTCTATGAGTAAACGCTTGATCTCCTTGATATCTGTGTATGCACTGCAGGTGCTGGACATTCAGTGTTTTTGGCTGTGTCTAAGTGTTACATGTGTCTGTTGTATTGGACTGTTGGTGTACACTGGGCAGTGAGTGGGTGTGTTCCTAAGTGACTTATCACGAATCCGCCTAATACGCCTGCTTACACGTGTCTCTGAAAACCTGCAGTGTCTTGCACAGTCACTCTAAAAGGCAAATATAGAAAACACAATGTCACTCATACCTAGAGTGAATAATCGTGGGTCTTACTTACTTGCTACAGGATTGTTTCACTACTATATGTTGTTAGTGAGACATGAAATTAAAACTATGTACTCCAAAAATATGTCAATAAACATCCAAAGGACAAACTGAATCTGTTTCTTAAGGGCAGCTGGCTAAACAGCATCTATAAAACATGAATTTAAAAAAAACAGCTGTGTGTGTGTGTGTTGCATTTGTTAAGCCCACTAAGGGTCAGGAAGCAATAAGTGTGAGGTCAAAAGCGAAGGCAAGATCCCTTTTCATCCCCATGATTCCATTGGCTAACAGAATAATACTAAAAATAATGTTTGTTTGTGACTGAGAGAGATATGTAGAGATATGAAATTAAAGCAGTAAACACATTATAGTGTGTGTGTGTGTGTGTGTGTGTGTGTGTGTGTGTGTGTGTGTGTGTGTGTGTGCGTGTGTGTGTGTGTGTGTCTGTGTGTGTGTCTGTGTGTGTGTTTGTTTTTGAGAGCCTGGGATCAGATGATGAGCTGTAGTTGCCCTTAAGCACTTAAGCCAGGGAGAGAAAGACAGAGAAGTAAAAATCAAAGACAGATGATAAGCCAGAGACAGAGCAGAGGTGAAAAGTGAACATGAAAAAGGAGGAAGACGAATGAAACAGCTCAACAATAAAGAGGCAATAAATAAAAAACAACAACATAAAAACAAACGAGAGAGTGAGATGAACGATGTTCGAAAGAAAATTTTCAGGAGAACTAAAAGAGAAAAGAAGGAATGACCTTACAAAGTTTCTCCCATAATCATTTCCTTCCATCAACCCCAGGTTCAACCTTGCTATGCTCCACACCAATTTATAGGCGACAGAGCCTCAAAACCTCCTGTGTGATTGGAGCTTAGAGTGGCCTATTCCTGACTATCTGACTGCACTTTGACAGAAAAGTGGGCAGAGATGAAGAGGAGGAGGAGGAGGAGGAGAGCAAAGAAAGGAAAGCCAAATAAAAAAAAAAATGAAGAGAAGGAGAAAAAAAATAAGAAACGGGGAGTTGAGGAGAAAAATGAAAGGAAAATAAAACCGGGATAGAGGTGGAAGATGAAGAAAGTGACAGAAGTAGAAACAATGCAGCAAAAGCAGGCATGAAGTGGAAGGAGAAGTAAAAGCAAAAGCCAAAAAACTGTAGTGTGTGAAAGGCTTCCCCACTCTCCTCCCCGCTCTTTCACCAAACCTCGACCTAGCACACATTCATACCAATAATGGACTCATTTAAATGACAAATTCCTTGCATATTCTAAGTGGCACTGAGCACGACATAATCCTTCTTTAATGAATGTCACGGTGGCAGTTCATTAAGTACTAAGGTTACCCTGCCGAGTGCAACCACGGCAAAAATCGTGGACTTCTTTGTGGCCACAGCGACATTAATTGTAAGCTGTTTGATAGGTTGATAATGAGAGATGTTTGGCAGAAATGTCTTTTTTTGTGTGTGAGTGGGAGAAAAGATACATTATAATAGAGAGACATGAGATGAGATGAAATGAGGTGAATCAATGCATCAGTAGATATCGTCAGGATAAAGTTTAATTCTTTCTTATTTGATCTATTAACCTGAGCACTTGATGGGTCCTTTTCCAAAATGCTGTATATGTAAAATTCATTACCAAAACTCATTGCTAATTATATAATAAAATACAAAAGTTGCTATCCAGGGAATTAAAGTTTAGCTGAAGCTCAGGAGGTAAAGCAGGTCATCTACTGATCGGAAGGTTTGTGGTTTGATCCCTGGCTCCCCCAGTGTGCATGCCAAATATCCTTGGGCAAGATACTAGCTCCAAGTTGCTCTTCGATGCATCCATCCATCCAGAGTATGAATGCGTGGGAAAGTGCTTGTGTAAATGGGTGAATGTGGCATGTTGTATAAAGCGCTTTGAGTGCTCCAGGACAGTAGAAAAGCTCTAAGATATAAGAATCAGTCCATTTACCAGTATATTGTTTTCAAGATAAGTAAGACCGTTAATTTGAAATCAAAATGGTAATACAGTACAGCGGTTTCCTTCCTTCCTTCACCTTTTAGACATCCATGTCTATATTTCAGTAGCAGAGTTACTGTTTTGACCCCATGGACGAGATCGCTGACACATAGAAAGATAATGGCCAAAAATGTTTAAAAGCACCTTGTACATTCTTATTCAAGTTTTTGTGGAAATGATTCATTCTTCAATTTTCAGAAAGCAAACTCTGAACTGAATTTATTTCATGGCAGCCAGTATGGCTTGTTGATACAAACTCATGCCAAGAGAATTGCATTCATTTTAGTTGAAGCTTGGCAAGTGATCACGGCAACCTCAAGGCGTCCAGTCAAACATGGGAGACGCCATTTGTTTCTTTTGTTGAGTGAGAACTTCTGTATTATGGCTAGAATGGCGTCAGCCATTTGGTTGGCAACTAGATAGCTCAAATATCCTCGAGCCATCCCCAGCCAGTGCTGAAGTCAGACAGGCAGTCAGTCACTTCAGGATGACAGCAGTAGCTCCAGAGGAGGCTGCAGGCGAAGCCCAAACAAACTTTCATCTGCGTATCACAGGATTTAGAGACAGACCCAGCAAGGGAGGGAGAGATTGAGGGATATAAAGAGAGGTGAAGAGAGAGATAGAGGTTGAAAAGACAGAGAGTGAACCAAAACACACAAACACACACTACAGGATTGCAGGAGTCTTGTGCAAATTTAAATCCCCTTCTCATCTAACAGTAAACCTCCTTGGGCTATAACTGTGCATCTATGTATATATGGGTGAGACTGTCTGTGCATTACAGCCAATTTTTAAAAACAGGAAAAAATGTATGTGTATTATCATCTTCTTAATTATTAATTACCCCTTTACTACATATTTAGTTGTCATATGTTATGTTTATTTGTATGTTTCCATTAGGGCTGGGGGATATGGCCTCAAATTCATATCGCGGTATAATTTGAAGCATGTGCGGTAACGATATATATCGCGTTATATTCTTTTCTTCTGTATACCGTATTTTACGCACTATAAGGCGCATTTAAAATCCTTTAATTTTCTCAAAAATCGACAGTGCGCCTTATAATCCGGTGCGCCTTATGTATGAATTCTGGTTGTGCTTACTGACCTGACCCCGATTTTATGTGGTACACGGCGCTCAAAAATCTGTCAAAAAATGTTTTAGTACAACTTTGGTAAGCTACGAAGCCGCACCGATTGTCAGAGCATTACGGCTACCGTAGTCAGGAGCCTCGCGGAGTAATCTAGGTCCAAAACTCTGTCCGCTTCAGGTCCCAAAGTCAAACGAACACTGCAGCATCACTGAGAGTTAAAAACTGTCTAAATTCTTTCATCTTTAATAAAATGGTCAGTATTGCTGCTTTACCAGGTGTAACAATTAGGTTTAACATCCAGGCACCCATGAAAACAGAATTTATTAACTCTAACGGAGTTAGAAGTTAGCAGGAAGTTAGCTCGCTAGTTTCCACCTAAACATGAGAGAGATTTCTGAAAAAATTAAAACGTACAGCTCTGCTGTCACTTCCAACATAAAGGAAGACAGAACTTCAGTCAGGAGAATAACTGAGATAATCCATCCACAATATTTAAAAAAAAAATTTAATCATTAATATACAGCAACAACATGGGAATAGAGCAGCTGCGAGAGAATTCAACATTAATGAATCAAGGTACGGAAATGGATGAAGCGCAGTTTTTGGCTTTCCCCATATTCTTCGTCTCCTTGCTATTACTGTCGTCTGGCATAATTTGCATATGATATTGCTTGCAGTTGCTGCGATGCTTTCGACCAAAACAGGCGCAGCTTGATGACACCATCAACATGCACTATCGCAGTAGAGCGGTATAGTCAAAATCTCTACCGTTGGCCACAATCATATCGTTTCTACCGTATACCGTTTATACCGCCCACCCCTAGTTTCCATCATATCTTTTCTGCTTGTAATTGTATTTAAATTGTGGAATTTTGATCTTTAGAGGTACTGATAGTTATAGTCAAAAGAAAATGCCAAGAACTATATTAGGTTTGTGTGAGAGAGACTTTTCTCAAATTCAAATATTTCATATAAATCAAGGTCTTCGTGCATTTGTGTCTATGTGTATTAATCCAAACTGTCGTCTATGGACAATCCTTGAGTTCATGGTTACTCTATCAGTCTGTGTGTGAGCTGTACATTTGTCCGAGGCTGTTATTGTGGTTTGTTGGTGTATGATTTTGACTATTGTTACAAGGATTATTCTTAAGATGTCTGCTTGTGTCTCCACTGACATATTTATATGAGATTCAGCATGGCAGGTCATGCTCATTTTTTCTATGCCGAGACAAATTAAACACTGTCACGAGTGTGCAAAAGCAGAAAAACCACAGTGATGGCTGCTGTCTTTCTAATTGTGCCAGTTTCATACTATAAAAAAGCAATTTCCAGTGGGTCAACAAGCCTCAGGGGGGCTGTTTTAAAAAGAAGTGTTGGCATATGATGACTTTTCTACTCAGTTAGGAGCCTGCTGGAGATCTGGAGGAAATTTTCAGATGCTTTGAAGACAGCTGCAGAAGTGAAGAGTTTTAGAAATTCTCAGCAAGGATTTGTGCAGGAGCTTGGGGCAACAGCGTGCATGTGACTGTGCAGGTATACTGGTGCGTGGGTGTGTGTGCCTGTACGTGCTTCTGCGTGTATGAACAGACAGCTATAATAGTGCCTCATTAGAACTGGTTAATAAGGAAATAGCCACTTGGTAGAGAAGATAACAGTGAATTACATTGACCTTTTAGGGTGAAAACACTTTAAGAGACGGGCCGTGCAAACAATGCAGATGAAGTCTGGCTGAAATTTACCCTCACTGCTAAACTCACGCTGTAGTTAGTTCAGCCACCCAAAAATATATACTCAACAATGAGAAGAAGTCTTTTGATAAGGAGTTCATATTTTGTATAGTGTTACTATTACATTAATTACACTATTACATTTGGTTAGTCAGTATAGCAGGTGAATATAACTTGTGAATGTAAAGCAGAATGGTCAGAAGTATTAGACTTCCTACATTCCAAATATTTAATAGCAAAACTATTTGAGCACAGTTACTATGCAAAATGTACATACACAGTAAACTGAGGTTAAAATGTATATCTCCTTTAAGTGAACTTAATATTGATATTACACACTTTCCCCAATCCTTTTCTAATATATTCACATGCAGTTTATGTCACATGTAGTAAAGATTAAATGAATGAATACATTTTTACCCTAACATTTGCTTTTCCTAGCAGCTAAAGAGGGTCAGTATTTCTACAGCGTAACACTGTAAATAATGTTGTATCTCTCCTGTGTTGCTGCAATTTTATTGGCAAGCTACCAAGTGCCTGCTTTTATCTTGCTCTAGACTTATGTTCAAGCCAAATAACATTATTGTGACTGCACGCTGCAGTGTTTGTGTACCAACCATCAAATAAGAATTTGTCTTTGGCAGGTAATAAAGTAGACATTTTATCATGCAGTGCAAATGACAAGCTGGCTCTTAAAAATAAATAAATAAGAAAGATTGATTCTACTATGACCATTTTTCTGAAAGCTGTGATGGCTTAGAGGATTTAAATGTTTTGATAATTAAATACTTTATATGTAAATTTAGATACAGGTTTAACAGTATACATGAAAAAGGACAAAAATGTAACGACTCAAAAGGTAGCGATAAAAAAAAAGAGTAACGGACTGAGAAAGGAATTTTTCTGGTGTGAAATCTCTACTTACAGGTAATAAGAGTAGGAATAAGCATGTCTTCTGAAGCATGGTGAGGTGAGGCCGATGATGACAACAGAGCAAAACCCAGAAGAAGGACAAACACATTGGATTAGTTCATGAGTTAAATGAAAATTTATTTCTGACTTTGTATTTATTTTAAATTGATAAACTACCTGATTTTCTTTCAACTGTTTTCCCCAACCTACCTGTACAGCCTGCCTGTCTGAATCCTAAATTTGCTTTTCTATGTGTCCTCATCTGAAAACATTTGCTGTCATTTAACTTTGTTTTTACAGATGCTGAATGGGTTATTTTTTGCTAACTATTAACTATGTATTAGTACATCTAGTTGCTGACGCATACAATTAATTTTTCTCTACTGCATGTTGGATTAATATATTTTTCCTTCGCAAATTCTCAAGAAAAAAGTTCATGCTGAGGCAAAACAGACCATCTAAGGAATATTCTAGAGTCATGTCCAAAGATATATTTGGTTAAAAAAAAAAAAAAGCTTCACTGTAAGTCAGCTGTGAACCGGCCAGCAGTCAATCAAATAAATTGGATAAGAAGATCTATGACTTGTGAAATGATTACTTCACTCACCCAAAAAATTATACTTTTTTCATAAGAGCTTTACCAGGTCATTAACTTTAGGAGATAAAAACACATTAATTAATCCATCATTCAGTCTTGTACCCTGATGTTAAAACTTTAACTTTCACCCACACTATCAAATTATTAACTACATGACTTTTTCATTTTAAATTAGGAAAATTAGATAAAAGAAATAAAACAAAGCAGTTTCAATATACAAATCAATCTATTAATAGGATTTGAAATAGTCGCATTGGACTTTGGACAACTCCAGTTAAGAAACTACTGACCAAGGTGTATGATTTGTGGGCAGTTGAAAGAAGTAGCATGGTACTTCAGAAAGAGGTACATTCATTTTGTGTTTTAGTACACATTCTATAGTAAACAAAAACAAATTTATGTCCAGTACTTAATTAGATATATTTTTTAATATTAAAAAAAAAATAGTTCATGATCCATTTAGATCTAGTCTTCAACACAGGTCTTACTTTGCTGACAGCATTAATGACCTACAACTTTTATTCAATGTAGCATATGCTAATGTCCTAGCAATGGGCTCTGGTCTCCATTAATTTAACAGGGACTCAGGGGTATTTCATGGTCTATGCTGTCATTATGTTATATATAACTGAATGGGGTGCCCTGAAATATATTTTTTAACCTGTAGGTTTATCAATACGGCATGAATACTTAATTTTGGTTTACAGGTGAAAAGAAAAGTTAATACAAATACACCACTGATGCCTCCATCACCATTTGGCAGGTAAGTAGATGAGATAGATCGAATGAGAAGTGACAAAACAAACCCAAAGGGAGAGGATGGAAGCTGGAAGAGTAACACACAGAAGCAAGGAGGTAAAGGTTGAATGAGTGTGGTTTGTAGCAATAATATCTGTACAAAGCCATAATTTTACTCTGGATTGAGTTTAAAATGGTTAATCACAGAAAACATACTAATTATGTCTGAAATGTAATGAATTGCAAGACTAGTGAAATTAATAATAAAAAACAAATTAATATTAAAAGGACCAACATGTCAAAGCTAAGCCAAGAAAATCTTTAACCTTTTACATTTTTGTCTTCTCCTTTATCCTGTTTTTGATAATAAAGCCACAGGTTTATTCCACTGCACTGTACTTGACTAATATGACATATCCATACGTGTATCAGTGTGTGTGCGTGTGTGTGTGTGTGTGTGTGTGTGTGCTCGTTCTGCTACTTCCTCAATGGTTTGTTGGTGACTTTGCCCCCCAGCATACATCCTTCATCTATGAGTGGCCAGAGATTGGGATCTTATAATATGTCTGGACACACAACACACACAAACATACACACTCATACTTCATCAGACTGAGTTGTTATAGCACGGGAAAGTCAAGCACAGTTCAGGAGGATCAATATTTCCATTCCACTTTACAGAGGAGCACACCTTACACAACTACTGCAGACTGCTTCAATCCGTCAATCTATCTGATATGCCATCTTAATTACTTACATAATATGAATTTTCTAAATGATGACAAAATACTTACTATAGCTTTTCATGTGACAGAGAAGTTACTGGCCGTTAGTAGTGCTGATATACATGTGGAAAGCGAAATGTTATTAACTGTATTAAGTTTTTACAGGCTTGATGTTTTTAATAAATGACTTCTATACTTTATACTCCTTCACTTTTTCATCCAGCCCCTTTTTTTCTTCTCATTCTGTCCGTTTTATTTTTCTATTCTTCTCCTTCTACTCCTGTTTTTCATCGTCTGATAATAATGTGAATGATAAAATAAAAAAATAATAAGACAAAAAAAGACTAACAAGAGAAGCATAGAGACTCTACAGTACTTCCTACCCCTCCCCCCCAAAAAACATATTTCTAACACTAATAACACATTTATAAAATGACATGGTTGGATAAAATGGGTTAGCTAGCCAGATATAATAACAGTTACCAGCCTGGAGGGGCTACTTTGCTATATTTAAGGGCAGTAAAAAAGTATAGAACATATAGCAAAGGCAGCAGAGATGGAATGAAAATTCATTTGTAATCAACAGAAGAGTTATTTTTGAGTTCTGGGTGCACACAGCAACACTATTGTAAGGGAACGAGGTGAGGCAAAAATAATGTTTAACTCAATGCTTACACATATTTTTACATGAAGACAGAATAACTTCTGCCACAGCCTTTGAAAGCAAATGTAGTTTGTTTTAAACCAGCGCTTCATAGCTTTGTTGTGGAAACATTAGTGCAACTGAGACAAATGTTGATGAAACTGGTATTACATTAAACCACAAATCAATATCTATATTGATACTATATTGATTGTGTAAATCTATATTGATTGTGTACATACTTACGCTATTGTGTACTCCACACACATGGAGAGATGCCAAACTGCCTTTCACTGTTCTTGTAACAGTGACAATAAAAAAGCTATTCTATTCTATTCTATTCCTAATTCTAATGTCAATCCCCAAACAAAGAATTGCCCTTAAGCAGAGCTTTGCAAAAATGTGGAAGTCTATGGACTTGCAAAAAGGTCCTCACTTTTCCAAATGTCCTCACTCAAATGGCCATAAACAAATACTGGTCCTCATCAAGATAGCTGAACAAGTGACTATGTGCACATATATACACACAGTCACACCCATAACCCTCTTTAAGAGCTCTGCTGACATTGTCCTTACGATATTAATAAAATGCAGAGCACTGGGAGCCCAGCTGTAAAAGTCACAGTCGTTAAAACTGGTCATAAATATTAATATAGCGTAGAAAAAACACTCAACCAAGTTATTCAGGGTACCGTGTTCGAGACTGATTGAATGGGGGGGAGAGAGAATGAGAATAGACCAGGTTGGATGAGAAATAGGGAAAAAACTGAACTTTTTGTTAACAAGTTACACCTAAGGTCTCCGTGTGTAGCAGGAAAAGCATGTTAGTTAAACCTTTTAATACACGACTATGAGAGTAAATTTCGTGTTTGAAGGACAAAGTTAAGGAACACAGGGTATCAATGAAAGTGAAATCTCTTTAGAGTGCTCACCTCTATAGCCAAGTTAATTTGAGGTTTGACAGAACACCACTTACTTGACATGTACGGAAGGAGGACGCTACGATGGAATACGCATATGGACACACAGCAACACTGAGACATAGTGAAAAAAATGACAAGAGAAAAGTACTTACATATGTATGCATAAATGTCAAAGTAAATAAGTTGACAAATGAGAGGTGGAAAAGGAAGCCTTTTAAAGACTGCATCTCCACACTGAAGTTCTGTAGTTTTTATCTATAGATTTGATCATTATTGCTTTGGTTGTATAAAACAGTATGAGACCACACAAACAAAAAAAAATACTGCTAATATCACCCACACTCGAAAACTAAACCGAAATTCTTTCTGTGCAATGCTATGCCAACTGCGATTTGATTATCGAGAAATGCAATTAACTGTTTCATATGGCAGTAGAATACACACACAGTATTTGCATGGCCTATGTTTAACCTCGTCTATTAGATTATGTGTTTTCAGCTTTTAGGCTAGTCGACTACTCTGATTTTTTTTCTCTTATTTAAACAACTAGTAAATTAGCCACCCAGAATATCCGTGGTGATCACACAGTATGAGTTTGTACATTTGTGTGAGTGTGTAAATGGCTTGCCATCACCAATTTTAAATGTGCTGTAAGTGGACCATCAAGCATTTATCTCAGCAAGCTGCAGAGTCCATTATTCAACCATGTGTCACATCTGCAGAATAGGGGTTAAGTCCAGCTCTGTTGTGAGTGCATGTGTGTGTAACTGTGTCTGTGTTAACACCTCCAATTTATCTACGGATACGTCCAAGTTTAGCATGGAAGAACTCGGTACTTTCAAATTTGTGTGCTTCTTAATGTTTGTCTGCGTGTTTGTGAACATCTTCTAGTTTAGAGACCGAGATTCAGTCCACCAATGTATTGCATGTGTGTACGCACATGCATACATGGGCACAAACACACACACACACACACACACACACACACACACACACACACACGCACACACACACACCACTTGGCTTCACAAGAGCCTGCCATTTGCAGTGGATTCAGCCTGAGTCCATTCCCTTGGCTGACACCAGTTTCTAATCGTCTCATTCCTCTTGTTATAGATGAGATCCCCAGGGTGTAGTATACAATCTAGAAAGAAGATGTGTCCTTTTGTTGTCTCAAAGTTGAGAGTCAACATTTATTTTGTGTTTTTTTTTACCAAAAAACTGTTGATCTTGGCATTCTCACAATTTTCTAAAGGAATTAATACAAAAGCTCTTTTCCTCACACAAATTCATATAGCACTTTATCTATCTCACATCCACACCTAAAGCCAAATCGGACATACCGCTTAACTTAATATGTATGTTTTTGAAACCAGAAAACATGGGGAAAAAACCTGTACAGCTATGCATAAAGGTCAAGCAAACGCCCCAGAAAGGAGATTTCAAATCAAAGAACTCTTTGCTGTAGGTCAACAAGATTAATTAATTTCAGATTTTTTTAAATAAAAAAATGAACTGCTGCTCTTTGCGGCAATGATTACAACTACTAAATCAGGATTATGATTAATCTAAGAGTTTCAAGAAAATAAACCAACAGTTTTGGCAAAGTTCCTACTTTCTCTGAGCGACTGTGCACCATCCACAAGGACTGTCACAACCTTTAACATCTAGCACTGCATCAATGTCAATAAACTTCCTAAAATTATAAGATTTGGGTCGGCTTTAAATATATGAAGAAGAACTATGTTATAGAATTCCAAGTTCAAGCCGCTGGCAATTTAATCTTTATCTGCTACTACTTGTCTTTGGCCCAAAAAATTTTTTTAGTAATTGTAGCACTGCACTAAATATAACCAAAGTTGTCTCATCAATAGTTTAATTTTATGTTATATGTATATAGGGTTATCCATATATAACCTTAAGATGCAGTAAGGGGATTTATTTGAGAAAAAGATAACTACCATGACAGTAACAGAATGGATTGTTTTTGAGCCCAGAACAGTGTAGGTGGAGATATTTGTGAAGCATCGCATTTCATTCGGCAAGACATACCACAAATCCTAATCACCCACCTATGTTTTTGTTGAAGCCAAAAACATAATTTCTCTCCTAAAGTTTCATTAATTATTTAACTTTTTCAGCTAATTTTAGGGCCGGCTGGCTTGATTCCTGCATAACTGCATTATTCCTAGATATAATTAATTACACCAACCTGCTATCAATGTAGAAAGCACCATAATGTGGAACATATATTTCTTTCTCTGTCTGAAATTCTGTTGATGGAAAATTAACTGCAGATATCTTGCAAATAACAAAACAATTAACAATGTTTATCAAAATCAGTTTGTCAAAGCAAATGACTGATAGAGTGTTGGGCAGATAAATCTCATGACAGTGGAAATGATAAGTATACTTTGATGCATTGAACGTCCTCAGAAATTATAATAGTTTTAGATGTGCACTTTTGACAGGACAATAAAATACCAAAAAGCACAGATGGTGTGCAACAATGTGTAAATGTGCACATGAAATAAATTAAAGAATTGACAAAGTGACAAAATATTTTAGAAAGTTTTCCAAAAGCATCTTAGATTAACTGAACTTTTCTTCCTAGCTAATAGTAACAGCCAAAGCAGCCATTAAAAAATTCCATTCACACTTCAGTTTGCTACTAAAACTTTGCTAAAACTTATTCCCCAAGTTAGACTTTCAGTCAGCAAGGAAGAGAAATAAGTATACAGACTAATGATACTAATACAGGTAGGGTGTAAGACAACTGCCTAAATGACTTCTAATGTCTAACGATGGAACTTGCAAAGTAACATTAAAATCTAAATTTCATCTGTTTAGTGGCATAGATCAGGCAGTAAAAAGGCAATCAGAGGCGCTTTAAGTCTCAGTGGTAAAATTGCTGAGAGGAAATTGCATACCACAGTGATTAAAATATTAGGCGTTACATTTTCATTGTCTGAAAGAAAACAAATATGTAACCCCTAAATGCCTTTACATGTTGCTTAGGCCAGAACAGATTTATAAACAAAGGTGATTACACACTGTCTGCACAGTTATTATATTGAAAGCTACACAGCATGTATCCCAAGCTTTTTTGTTTGTTTGTTTGTTTTTCCCCAAAATGTACATCTGATTTCTAGGTTATCCCAATTCAAGGTGAAAGATGGATAACTGGAAAGTCTTTCAAGAAATATATGGAGGAACGTTCAATTATACCATTAATGACAATTTTTTGTAGGTGTTATAGCTAATGAGTTTGTCAAATATGAGAAGAATATTTCTCTGCAATTTAATATTCAGTGACAGTGACAAGATGTATTTGGAAACTACTAAATGCTGAGGTGAAAATCACATTGAAGAACAGTGCGGAGTGGATGTGGTCATGTCTAGAAGCAAACATACAATACCCCACGCTCAGAGTTCTCCATGTGTGAATCTCTCTATCGGAGCAAGGGCAAGGCAGGTACAGGACGGGACAGGAAGGGGTGGAGCCAAAGACAGGAAGCAGGAAGATAGAGAGAAACATAAAAGGGCGTGAGACTTAATTCAAAGAGGACGTGTTGAGAAAGACATCTGTTTGTTTGTTTTTTTAAACCAAATGAAACCAAAATTCAGAACTAACATAATAGGGCTGGCGCTCTTTGAAGCACCTTATTTGTGTTGTATATATGGTCCAATAGGAGCCAAATAATGTGAACTGTCTCTAGCTTATATTCCTGTGACTCACCGTATTTTTTTATTAAGTATCTACCAAATATTATTAAATTGTTAATATTGTACATTGCATAGTGACAAGCTAAGTCACATTAACTCTTTCAGAAGATAAATTTTGTGATATTATGAGAAGAGAGAAGTTTATTGAGTATATGACGCATAGTATAGGAATTTTATTTTTGCTAAGATCTAGTTTAACCATTTGCTTTTTGGACCATTTTGGACCATCATCACCATTGGTGAAAATCTAAAATGTCAAACTTCACTGAATAGATTTCTATATACATTTCTTATATCCACCCATGGTAAAAAAGTCACTTTTCAAATCAAAGTTGAGGATCAGAGCCCAAATTTCATGATCCTTTTTTTTTATTAATTCCTCTATGAGAAAGTAAAAAGTTCCAGCCTGCAGATGTGATTCTTCAAATGGTTTGGTTGCAATTAATCTCGAGAACTTTTCAAGACCCCTACATTTCGGCAGATAAGTACTGCACTGCTTGCCATTTAGAAAGTTGTGCAGTAAACCCAGACTAGGTTCATGATCTCTCTCAAGCGTGAGTCACCACAACACTAAGAGTGTGAGCCAATAACTTCATCAAGGCAAATGTGAATAAGGTTGCAGTTGCAATACATTGTTGTTAAGCATAAGGTATGGCTCCGATACAAACCTAGAACAAATAAAAACTTCTGTCTGAAAGCAGTGCAGTTTTCAGTCTACACCATTTAAATTTCAAGGTCGTGTCCCTGTGAACTCTGTACCAATTCTTGTGTACCTGCTACTTTTACACTCCTTAACCTTCTGGGAAGTTCTATCCTTCCCGCTGAAATTATGTGTTTGGTCATCAAAGACTTGTTTGTCAAATTGACACAGGTTTTATGTTTAAGTGTGTCAGTGGTACCATGAACACTCTCCATGCATTTTTAACATTCACAGGATTCAACCATCATTGGGCTGTACATTGTGATTTTATTATTGTTTTTACATCTTGAAGTGTACCATTGTGCTAGAACACTAACATCATAACAATTCACGGCATTGCTTCAGCCCTATTAAAGTGGATTCAGATAACCTTGTATTTTTAAGTACCAAAAAGGTATTAGCCTTTTTTTAAGGGGAAATAAAAAACTCTGTAAGGACACTTCATAGACTTTGTAAAAAGATCTGTATTTAACATAAACTTGATCAAAACAATTGTTTGTAGCTGTTGTTTTGGTGCTTTTTTTGAGCTAACAAAACAAATGATTATCATTATCAACGTCATCACAATCACAGGAAAATCGTGCAATACTGGTATTTTGCATTCAGATATATAGAAGCAACAGTATATACAGATATAGGCACAATAAAGGTTTGCAAAAGTTTCCACAATGTACAGACTAATAGAACACTAAACTTAATTACTTATGATAATGTAGAAGTGAGTAGTAAGGTTATTTTGTGTAGATACCCCATCAAACACCTATTGTGTGTCATTCTTTGTAATTTTGCTGTTTGGGTAGTGGGTGTGTAATCCCCAGCAAATATGAGGATTCTATAAAAACATCTCATCTCTATGATTTCAGATTTTCTTTCTGTGTGATGGATGCATAAACAAAGTTCCAGTGGTAGATTTTTGAGACAAACAGACAGAAACAATTGCATAACTGACTTTAACTTTGAGTTTGTGCACTTCTACATATGTCTATAGTATTTACTTAAAGTTATACACAGTGGTAAAACCATGAAACAGACAAGGCTTAATAACTTCAGTAAATTTGCTTGTTTGTCTGACTAAACTCACTTCTGTGTTCATTTTTTTTAGGTGTTTATATAATTAGTTTTTATTTAGAAAGAGAATTTAATTCACACCTCCTTTTAAAGTTGTTGTGGGCTGAAAGGCGTATGAAAGCTTCAGATAAAATCCAATCACAAAAGGCAGTTATTAAGCCAGAATTTGAAATAGCTTGGATAAAAGGAAAAAAGGGGTGAAATAAGTTTAACATATTTTCCATCAATTTGCAGTTCCAAAGATGTCACCTTTCCTCAATTACTTGGTTTAGGTCTGCTTCTCTGGCATCACAAACAGAAATCAGCCGGCGTACAGGGAGCTTCTGGAACATTAATTATTCATCGATTCTCCTCTTAACCTTTTTATGAAAAGTGTGTCTTCTGGTGCTGGTTCTTTGAGCCCTCAGGGCTACCTGGCTGTAGAAACACTGAATCCCCATTAAGCCTTCAGCCTTGTTCAGTGTTATTCACTTTCACATACATTATCAGCAACATGTCCTGGCTTTCTTCAGAAAATAAAGTCCATTTGGAACACATGTAAAAGTGGTCTAAAAGATTAATTGGACAGCTATGCGCGTACTTCCCAACAAAGTTTTGGTGCAGAGTAATTTATGAGGTTTAAAAGGCATGTAAAACACTTTCAGTTTAAAAAAATCTGCCACTGGGACTGGCTGAAGTATGCAGTGTAAAATATAGATGATCCCAGATATATGGTAAAACCGTCACTGTCTGAATCCATTCAGCTGGACTCGTATTATCAATTGTTTTTCGTTCTTGTGTCTCCATGACTCCCCACTATGTCTTGGTACAATTTAATAATTTCCCCTTTTCTCACATTTTTCCTATGCTGATATGTACTCCATGATTTCTTTTGACATATATGTGGCCTTTAATTCTGACTGATGGCCTCGGTCAGCTCTGGTTCATGAGAAGCATCCCAACTGCTTCTTCTTTTCTCTATTTTTTTCCTCTAAAGTGTCATTGCTTTTTTTGCCTATATCTACTGTAGCAATGTTTGCCCTCTAAGTGGCTTTTTATGTATATTATGCCCCCCTAGTCTGGTTAGCATCTGATTAGCATATCCACTTGACCCCAGGGTTAACCAGTGCTGCCTGGTTTTCAATTACCATATTCCTTCCAATCTTATACATTTGTCCCTTCCTTCTGTCCCTCTCATCCTTTCCCACTTTTATTTTGTTTAACTTCTATATTCCCTATTTGTACCTTCTTCTGATTTCTCCACCTTTAGCTTTTTTGTTACATAATGTATTTTCCTCCTTTGGCTCTATTGGATTTTTTATCCTCTTATTTGGTATATTTTCTGTTAGCCTGGGTTAGCCTCTAATTAGCATTTCAAACTGACCCAGTGCCCTGCCTGACTTTATATTTTTGCCTGAGTACTCTTTTGCTTGCTTAAAATGGTTACAATGTTATATTCGACTAGCAATAAGGTATCTGCCAGTTTTCCGTCAGGGCATTTTTATCTGTTCATCAAGCTTTATGTTTTCATTTGTGGTTATGACTAAATCCATGTGGCCACGTGTTTCTAAGAAGAAAAAGGCATTTAATTGCACTTCAATAATGTGGTTTTATACTAAAACATAAGTGCTACATCAAATGCATGCCCTACATGACAGGAAGGAAGCAGGCTTATGGTAAAAATTTATCAAATAAACAAAACAAGAGGGGAAAAATTCAACAGCTGTTCAACAGTAACAGGTTATGAACAGTTCTTTAATTTAGCAAGTGCAAGTTGAGAACATCCTTGTTGCATTCAGACAATATTTTGTCCTTTTTTCTCTCTCTCTGTGGAACAGTATGATTTTACATGACATTTTGCTTGATTCAGGCTTTGTGCTAACTAATGTTTTTAGTCTAAGGGGCTTAGAAAGAAAGCATCTGGACTTCTTTAAGTTTCGCTGAAGATGCTTCACCTCTCATCCGAGAAGCTTCTTCAGTTCTAAGCACAATTGGTGGAGAGTCCCAGATTTTAAGCCCTATGGGAGTGTCCCCCCAAGAGGGTCATGGACCCCCTATTGATCCTCTACCTAATCACACGAGCCAAAGTGTGAAAACGGGTGTGGGTCACTATCAGCCAAGGTTTCAGGTGAAGTCATTTTGAGACCATGCCCCACCCTATCATGTGACTTACTGAGATCAAATGACCCTAGATGTGAGTGAGCACTGAGGCATCTGGGAAGGGATCTCAAAACTGGATTATAGATGGCAGACAGCTGGTGTTGTAAGACAGCCCCTCTGTTCAAAGATGGTCTTCCACGACCCTCTTAGGAACATTCCCAATAGGGCTTAAAAATCTGGGACTCTCCACCGATTGCTTTTAGAACTGAAGAAGCTAGAGGTTAAACGTCTTCAAGAAAGTCAAAGAAGTCCAGGCCCTTTTAATTCCAAGCTCCTTAGACTACTATGACCTGGATGGCTGAGAAGCTTCACAGACAACAAATGATTTTAGTTTCACACAAGCAAGTAATCTACCTGAGCACCTGACCTTGTTCAGTGCTATGGTATGTCATTTTAGTGGATGTTCGGTCGATATTAAAACACAACTTTTTACTTTAGGAATGGAGACAGTACAGATTTTTAAATCATCAAACAATCTCCAGAAGCTATATATTCCTTCCAAAAACAGTATTAAGTTTTGTAAAAAAAAAAACAAAAAACAAATCTCAGTTTTTAATGTCCAAAACAAAAGGACCACGTGAACATATTGTCTAAATGTATTTCATCACACTCCTGTGCAGCGTTTAGTTTTGAAGTGTATGCAGTTTATAATAAATACTGATGATTACCGATCTCTTAAAGTACTATAGAGTGGTTACTGGAATGCATTTGCAAGTGTGTCATTATTTTCTCATTTGACTGGTAACAGAAAATAACCTTACACTATTTTGCTTGCTTTCTTGCTTTCTTTTCTTGCTGCCAAGTTAATGTATGTTTTAAACCAAAACCAACTTTTTGGGCAAAAAAAAAAGCTGTGACACAAAAATCACAAATGTAAAAGCAATATGAAGGATATGAAGGTTAGAGAGGAATGGGAGAATTGATGGAACAGTATAGAAAACTAGAGAAGGTAATAGAAAGAAAGGCTGGTGATGGTGCAAGCCAGTGTGCACGTAAACAAAGATACAGAAACCTTTTATATCTGCTAAATGGGTTATATAATACAGTTCCTATGAGTTTTAAATATATATATATGTCTCTGGGGAATAGTATAATTTTAATTTGTTTGCCTTTAAGGGTTATAGGATTAAATATGTCACCAGGTTTAATACAAAATTTTGACCTTTTATATTGCCAGAAGAAATGAATATAAATCTGTAGCTTTTTGGAATACATTTTTAACCTGAAATGTTTGTTAAAAATTTTAAATCTTAGACTTTTTTTTTTTTTTGCAAGAAACAAAACCTAAAGAAAAAAACACCCATTGTAAATTCTGATTCAGTTTTATTTCTAAATGTGGTCAAATCTCTTTAACCGAACATTTTCTTGATAGACCATTAGCGTCAAATTAATCTGTCACTCCCTGTACACTTAAACTATCCACCTGTGTATATATGCTAATGAGGACACTTGAAACTTTAAGAATAAAGCCTATGCATTAACCTCGCTTTCTTTTAGTTTACTAATTTGCATTAAAGGTGCATTATTATAAACATAAAACTGCAGTGCTGCTTACTGGTATGAAACAAACTACACACTGCCTTGTCTAAGGGTTGAGATAATGGCACTGAAGTTACAAAAAATGTGTTAATAATGACTCATTGTGAAAATGCTACATTTAATACCTTTAATTTGCTACTCTGTCCTGTTGGTTAGTTCAATACCTACCTGCGTTTGAAGGTGAGAACAACTCCAAGAAGGATGATGATGAACATAAGAATCCCAGCAATCACGCCAGCCATTTTAACTGTGCTGTCCACCTGTTTCTCTGGCTCCATAGCATCAGAGTCCTGCGTTGATGCACCTAAAAACACACATATGCACACACAAACAAACAGGTATGCAGATAGTCACATTGGTAGGGAACCTCAAACATATTGCTTGGCATATACATTCACACAGAAATGCTAATGCGTGGATGGACATATTCATTTGCATACAGCATTGGAAGTTCAATACGGTGAGCAGGTCTTGCAGGCACACACATTCACTCACACCATTGTGGTTTCTTTAAGGTCCCTTGGAGCAATTTCTAAATAACTGCAGATAATAAGTTCACCAGTTTAAGCAACTATATGGAAGAAAAAGTTATTTAGATGTGCCACTACTTTGCTAAGGTGCAGAAAAAGACACAGCTGTCTTGGAAATTAGTTAGGATGTTCAGAAACAACACAGGAACCAAGGTTCAAACCAGCCATGGAAAACTGCTCAAATGTCACGACCCACAGTGAAGCTAGTCACTGTGTTGGATGCACTGAGAGACTGTTGACCAAGAAAGAAGCCCCTGTTCCAAAATTGAGACATTCAAGCTCAAAGGAAATTTGTAGCCCACACAAACAAGCCAATTGTCTTCTGGAGAAAGGTTTTTTGTCAGATAAGATTGCACTGTTTGCAATAATGAAAGAGGTATTTTTAGAGGCTTTCAAACCTAATAACACTTTACCAGTTGTCATGCAAGGTGGTGGTAGCATTAAGCTCTTGAGTGGTTTTGCTGCTAATGGTACCAGGACATTATACATAGTGGATGGAATTCTGGAGGGGGAGGATTGCAATCCAAATAAAATCAGACTTGTGCACCTAGTTCTTGTTATTATAAGTCATTAAAGATGCATGCTGTGCAATCATTCCACCCTGGAATAAAGAACATTTCAAAGCAATAATTAAAAGCCCCAAATTAACATGACATTTATCCTCATGATGAGTGTATGTAAACTTCTGACCACTACTAGATATATTGAAGCGTAAATATAGATATATCTATATGTATACATAGACATCTTTATTGATGGGCCCATATATGTATATATTAAATGTGTACACAGTCATACATATGCTCAAAGACAAAACATATATATGTTGGCAATGAAGGAATACTGGAAACACTGTTTCCCAAGGTGAAGATAAATTCTTAGCACTGCATCCACATAAAAAGAAGCAAGTATAAGCCATAAAATCATGGTAAAAAAAAAAAAAGCCAAAATGTAATAGGCATTGGATGAAATGTGATCATTTTTGTTCAAAAATGAAAATTTAAAGGAGAAATTTGAAATTTAGCATTATTTGACAATATAAGACAAGAATTTTTAATGACAAGGAACTCAAACTAAAAATGTGTTCATTTTAAGTATGTCATTTTAAAAGCAAATGTGTTCCTTTCACAAATGTGTATATTTCATTTTAGAACAAAATGATTAGACATACTTTGAGACATACACTGTTAAAAGGCTTTGTGTTCTTAAAAATGGAAAATTACAGCTTGTTAAATAAACATAAACAATGGCATACAACGATACACAGTGCAATGAAGATGACAAACACTGAATGAAAAAAGCATTTCATTGGCAAAAAAAGGTAGTGCTTCATTAACTGCTAATAATCAATAACTAATTACTCACAAATTTACTAACCATTTTGAGTGTTTGACACAGTCGCTTTCAAATGTAATGCAGTTTTAAATTTATTGTTTGCCTCTTGCAGGTAAATATATAAAGCCAAAAAATAAAGGAAAATATAGATGAAGAATAGTGGAATAACGTTTTAAAGAAAATTGTTTTTCTTAAACCATTACTGACTTCATTTCAAAAAATAAAAACAGCCAAAGGACCAAAATGTGTAAGTCAGTAAAAGACATCCAGGTTCATGATCCAGAAATGCACATAGAAAACAGTACAGACTGGATTTGCATCACTTTGAGTTACGTAAGGATTAAATAATTTGGCAAACAGGTGAACAAACGGGGAAACTTGGGGAAGGTGGATAAAATTTTGTGTATATTGTCCATTTTACTAAACAAGAAAACATATTCAAATATATAAAGCACTTCTCTCATTGTGTGAAGCCAAATAAAATATATATTTATAATAAAAGAATGGTATGCATTTTGAGTTATAGCTTAACCATAGTTTCCATTAATGATAACACCAGTGAATCTGATCAACACTGATGTCACAGAAGGTCACAGAGAGGCCAATGACGTGTGTTAAAGGCATATAAAGAAAATTTCTTCTGATGTTTCATTCTTATATATAAAATTCATATCTAGAATTTATTTTGTAAAATGTTTTCAAATACCGTTTGTGCTGAACCAGAGAAATATCTAAAAAAAACCCCAAAAAAACAGCGTAGTGTTTTTGGTCTGTCCTTTAAGACATGACACAAATGCATTGTCATTGTCAGTGTTTTTCACAACTGGTAACTGGTTATAGTCAAAGATAAGTTCCTATGATATTTTGTATAGAAACCAAAAGGTAACTGTCAATAACTTTCAACAGATTGGTTGGTTGGTAATTTTTATTTCAACATGTGAACAATATACAGGTACATTTAGAAAAGAAAATAAGAGAGAGAGAAAAAAAAATATATATATATATACACTATACAAAATACATACAAAAACACCCCCAAAGAACATTCTGATTAATTTACATGTTGAAAGGGAGTGGGAAGAAGTAAACACTTATTTAATCCCACCCCGTTGCCATAAATTATCAGTTAATATTTAGTCAGCTTCCTTACTGATATAATTTGTAATAGAAATAGTGAACAGATTTCTGATCTACTTTATGCTATAATGTTACATCATGAATTTTTTTTTTTTTTTTTTTTTTAATTGTTATTTATTTTTGTATTTTTTTTTTAAATTTTTTTATTTTTTTAAATAGAGACATTCACTTAATTTCAATATTTTCCTTTTCTTTATAGTTCGAGAAGATCATATTTTTATAACTCTTTTGAACTGTTTTATGTTTGGACATTGCTTTAATTCCATATTCAGACTGTTCCATAGTTTCACCCCATGAACAGAAACACAAAAGCTTTTTCTTGTAGTACGTACCTTCCCTGTTTTGAAGTTACAAAACCCCTTAAATTATAGCTTCCTTCTTTCAAAAAAAAACATACTCTGAATATTACCTGGCAGTTCTTTTTTTTTTGCTTTGAATAGAATTTGTGCTGTTTGGAATTTCACTAGATCATCCATTTTCAATATTTCAGACTGCAAAAATAGTGAGTTTGTATGTTCCTATAACCTGCATTGTGGATGATTCGAATTGCTTTTTTGAAGAGTAAAAGTGAATGTAATGTGGTTTTATAGTTATTGCCCCAGACCTCTGCACAATAGCTTAAGTATGGTGAAACCAGTGAACAGTAGAGAATATGAAGTGATGTTCTGTCGAATACCTGCTTTGCCTTGTTTAGTATTGCAATGCTACGTGATACTTTGGAATGAATATATCTTACATGAGCTCTCCAGTTAAGTTTTTCATCTATTATTACCCCCAGAAATTTATTTTCACTGACTCTTTCAATATCAACACCATTTATTTGAATCTTTGCATTTGTATTTAAACTACTATTTCCAAATAACATAAGTTTAGATTTATTCAAATTTAATGATAATTTGTTTTATCAAGCCAGAACTTCACTTTACTTATTTCATTAGTCATATCCTCCAATAAATTCTGCAGATCATCACCAGAGCAAAAAATGTTTGTATCGTCAGCAAAGAGTACCATTTTAATACTTTGGACACTTTACAGATGTCATTAATGTACAAGTTGAAGAATTTTGGACCCAAAACTGACCCTTGGGGTACACCACAAGCAATGTCCATACATAAGGAACAACCACCATTTAATTTCACAAACTGCTTCCTGTCACCTAAATAACTCTGGACCCAATCTAAAGCTACCCCTCTGACACCATAACGTTCCAGTTTTCTTATTAATATATTATGATCTATAGTGTCAAATGCCTTTGACAAGTCTATGAATAACCCAGCCACATATTGCTTTTTGTCTATGGAATTTGTGATGTATTCTATTGAATCTAATAGTGCCAATGATGTTGATCTGCTTGATCTAAATCCGTACTGACTCTCAGTGAGTAGTTTATGTTTATCTATAAATTTTTCCAGTCGGTTTTTAAACAGTTTTTCAAGAATTTTTGAGAATTGAGGTAATAAAGAGACAGGCCTGTAGTTTGTGAAATGGTGTTTGTTGCCAGATTTGTATAGAGGTATAACTTTTGCTATTTTCATTCTGTCTGGAAATCGACCAGTTTGAAATGATAAATTACAGATGTATGTAAACGGTTTTATAATAGCCTCAATGACTCTTTTAACCACTATCATGTCAATATCATTACAATCCAAAGATTTCTGATTTTTACACTTTTGACAATTTCAAAAACTTCATTTTAAGTCAACGGCTGTAAGAAACATAGAATATGGATTTCTGTCAATCAGTGTATCCGATTTTTCCTGTGCTTTCCCAGGATCAGTGATTGTTCTTGCTAAATTTGGTCCAGCAGTTACAAAGAATTCATTGAGACCATTTGCCACAACATCCATATTGTATTCTTCATGGTCATTACAAATGAAATACTTGGGATAGTTATTTTGTCCAGTCCCACGTTTTATAACATTGTTTAGTATTTCCCATAATCTTTTATTATTATTTCTATTTATATGTAATTGCTTCATATAGTATTCCTTTTTACTATATCTAAGTATATTAGTTAACCTGTTTTTATATCTTTTGTATCTGATTTCAGCATCTTTAGTTCTCGTTCTTAAGAACTCTCTATATAGAGCATTTTTCTTTTTACATGCATTTTGCAGACCTTTTGTTATCCATGGACAGTCCATATATTTATGTTTCCTACTATATTGTTTTATTGGACAGTTGGTATTATACAGTAATGTAAATATTCTAAGGAATTCATTATACGCACTATTAATGTCCTGTTCCTGATATACTTCACCCCAGTTCTCTTTCAATAAATCTTTTTTAAATGCATTCATTCTTTCTTCTGTTCTTACTCGTCTGTACTCTTTTTTACTGTCCATTTCATTGATCTTGTAATTCCTATCATAGATTGTAAAAATTGGAAGATGGTCACTTATGTCGTTAATCAGGAGTCCACTTACAGTCTTATTTTCAATGTCATTTGTAAAAATGTTGTCTATGAGAGTTGCACAATGTGATGTGATCCTGGTAGGTCTAGTAATTTTAGGGAAGAGGTTCATACAGTACATTGTGTTTATAAATTCCTCAGTGGTTATATGTTTATTTGGGTTCAGCAAATCTATATTGAAGTCTCCACAAATGAAAACTTTTTTGTGAGCTATTTCAATAAATGTTTCTTCTATCCAGTCTTTAAATGTCTCAATACTACTACTTGGAGCTCTGTATATACAGCTAATGATTACATTTTTACTTTTTTCTTTACAAATTTCAACTGTAATACATTCTAGTACATTATCAATCACCATCGTCATCTTTTTCACCACATTAAATTTCAAGGCTTTGTCCACATACAAGGCCACTCCTCCTCCTCCTTTGTTTCGCCTAGTTATAAATGTGAATTCATAACCCTCCAGTTCAAAGTCTGTTCCTTTTTCCATATTGATCCAAGTTTCTGATAAGGCAATGACACTAAATGGATGTGAAAACTGGTTAAGATATTCTTTGATATGATTAAAATTAGCATAGAGACTTCTACAGTTAAAGTGGATAATTGATAATTTATTCTCAGTTTTAATCCTCTGATTGTAGTCTTCATTTGTATAGTAGCAGCAATTGTTATTGTTAGATGAGAAGAAGTTGTTGTCTGGATCTATTTCATATTCCAAGTCCTGTGTATTGTGATCTATATAGTTAAATGTTTTCAGTTCCAATTGATCATATTCTGCAACTGTCTGGATGATGCAGCTGTTTCTTCCAGATGTATCTGAGTTCTTCCTTCCAGTGTGTGTCATAAGTGAGTGTGTGGTTGTCTGTTACCTTGTTTGCCGTCCAGACCATGTTGCTCACTGATATTTTTCGAGATCCGCCATGTTTTTAATGGTCAGAACTTTGGCTTCCTCTGGTGATCCGTTTAGTTTAATGAATATTTTACAGTTCGTCGTCCAAGTGCTTTGGATTTTTCCCAGCTTCTTAAGGTGTCGCGCTTTTTTGGCTATTTCAGCGTTGTGTTTGGTTAGATGTTCATTGATAAAGACATTAGATCCTTTTAATTTTCTTCCTTGTTTCAGCAGCGTAATCTTGTGCTTCCGATTTACAAACCTTAATATAATAGCCGGTATGTTGCCGTTCCTCCTGGGAAGAGGGTGGCATGCTTCAACAGAGTTACAGTCCAGGTCAATCCCTTTGGACCGCAGGAAAGCAGCCACCTGGTGTTCTGTGTAGCTAACTTCAAGCTCTCCAGGATCCTCATTGCTGTCAGCGGTCACCGCCCGAGCGTATGACCGGGGTTTAATATGGAGCCCAGTGATGATGACGTCGTTTATCCTGGAGTATTGTTCCAGGTCAGCGACCTTACTTTCCAGGTATGCAATCTTTTTGTCTTTTCGGCGTTTTGGATGCGAAGGAGCTTTACCTCTTCCACAATGTCAATGATATTTTTCTGCTGCAACCTGATAGTGGAAATTTCTTCCATTATGAAGTCAAGAGACTTTTTAATGTCCTCGACTTCCTCAGCTGTCGGTGTCCTCTTCGGCCCCATTTTCTCTGGTTACCCTGGTAGCAGGTTCAATCAGCTGATTCCTCAGTCAGCTGTTAGCCTGGTAACGTGTTGGCTAGCCTGCAATTACCTCGTTAACTCCGTTAGTCCAGTCCGATATCCTGTGTCAAAGTCTTAATCCAAACAGGGTTTTACCAAAGTTCCAACAATTTGAGTCTTTGTTCCAGAAATTGATGGCCAAATTTCAAAAATCCACAGAACACGATCAAAACACAGCTTTCCAAACAAATGGCAAACAGGAAGTTGACGTCCACAAACCTTAATGAAGCAAAGCAACACTGTGCAGAAGAGTGGGCCAAAATTCCTCCACAGTGATGTGAGTGACTGATAAAGTCCTACAGAAAAGGTTCTTCTACTAGCTGCTGAATCATAGTGTGAACAGTTTTTCACAGGACTGCATAAAGTTGAGCATGAGTGTATATTCTGCTTGCTAGAGATAATCGCACTAGACAATTAGCACTTTTCATTCAAGGCTCACATCACGTAAACTCTGTATTAAGGAGCTGGCAGATTGAAGACCTGCACCTCTATTGTTTAGTGTCTACAAACAAACTCTACTGCATCAAAAGCGTCTCAGTGATTTTCCATGATTGAATGTCATAAGCTAAAATCAGACATAAGACAAAGGACTGGTAAAATGTATTACTTAAAAACTGACAGTTCATGAAAAAAATAGACTGGAAAGACAAAGACAAGAATCCCCAAGCTTGTGATCGTGCACATGAATGCCCCTGTCCTCGTGGAGACATATGCCAAACAGATTCTTGTTATAACCTTGATAGACAAAGACAGCCGATTAATAAAGTAATACTGCTGCGTGGGAGTTCAGTTTAATCCCCCGTCTCTCTCATCTTCGCCCCCTCTGCAATAACAACACAAGGTTGGCAATGGAATACACTGAGCTAACGGCTTAAGCACCTAACCTTGGCACACTCAGTAATAGCTGCTGCAGTCCTCAATTGCTGTGGTGAGGAGATGTTCTTTTAAAAACCCCGAATGCCTTCAATGACAACATATTCTCAGTCTTTATAGCTCAATCATTGACAGTCTACCTGTCGTGAAGCTGTATCATCTTTGAAGAAAAAAAAAAAAAGAAGAACGCATCAGTTATTCTCTGACAATTTAGTGCTAAAAACATTTCTTTGTGCAAGTTTAATAAGGGAGGTCATTATTATGTTCTACTTTTTGAACACTTTGAGTTTTCAAAACTTGTACCCCACAGTGGCTGATCTTAAGTGTTTTATGAAGAAAAAAATCAAGGAATTTTGAAGGTCTTATAAATACAACATTTTAAGACTGAATTGTGTTAGATCCAATGTTAGCATGCTAACCCCTAGTACATCATGTGTAATACCGCCCTCTACTTCAGGATCCAACACTGAGTTACACTACTGACGGGGTGGTTTACGCAACAAGCTAATACTGCTGACATAAACACCAGTTATTTAGAAAATTAAAGCATCTTGGGCAAAGAATAACACGCCTTCTTCCAGAGACAATAGTGTCCCCCTAAAAGAAAGACAATTTTTTTATATGCCTTTCTTTTTCTTTTTGCTTCCTCTTAACATTTTTAATCTTATATACTAGATTTTGACCTTTTTTTTCCTAGAGCAACAGAAAAATCTTGAAGGCACAAAATGCAAAGTGTAAAATATGGCTAGAATAAAAATTTTAAAAGACGTGGACCTGTGGTTATTTTTACACTTGTGCACACCCAAGCAATCACTGTAGAGAGGAAAGTGGTTCTGCAAGAAAAGGTGCCTTTATTCAGATATTGGAAAGGTGCTTTTAAGAACTAAGGGACTTTGCAAGGACTTTTTACTTGAAATTGCTTTTAGTAATAATACAATGTAATGACGTTTAAGCTTCTCCAATCTTTTTGAGATTGTTCATTATTTAAGAAGTGTTTGTTATATTCACTATGTTGCATATGGCAATAATAATGAAGACATTAACAACACAATGTTGCAGATTTCAGCACATTCAATGTACTCTTAACGAATGAACTGTGTAATCTTACTTACTACTCTTTTATATCGAATTAACAACATCAGAAAATAGTGTTCATGGTACACTATCGAATAGCTTATAGCCCTGTAAACAGCAAAGGCTTAAGAGTTCAAGGTTCAACTTTTCTATGTCTGTCAAGCACGTTATAGTTACACGAAAGTCTTGAGCGATCATGCAAGAGACGAGTTCACACATTTCCCTGTAGTCTGTGCCCTGGTAATCACCCCACAGGTGTATTAAACCTCAATTTCCCCCCTGAGTGATCCACAATATGTATCACCTGACACATTTCAGTGTGACCCCATTTGTTCACACTTCACCAGCCCATGTGATGATTGGGTTCAACAGTTCATGATGTAACAGGAGAGGACCCCATCTGGTGATGAGTTCAGCTCCATTTAACATTGTGATTGGCCAGTTTGGGAGCCAATCAGGCACACTTAAACAGAGTTCTGACCAAGGCATAGAAGAAGTGATCTAATGTGACTTTGTCCATTACATGAGGGTAAAAGTTGAGATGAAGCAAATTGGAACAGCAAAATAAGACTAATTTCCAACTGGTGCAAATACAATATGGAGCAGACTATGGTCTCATTTATTTTTGTATTGTCAGTTTAAGGTAACAGGTGGCCTGTAAGTACATAAAATAGATGCATCCATCTTGCTTTCTTGCCACAGGTACTGGCAGGTGGTGTAGGTATTATTTTCTTGGCAGATACCAGGTTGCTAAAAAAGAGAGTTGGAACAGTGGAGAGCTTTGTTTCATGTCATAGTGTGTGAATGTTCTCATCTTTTCACAAACTGTAACTTTCTATTAATGAGCATCCTAAAATGTGCACTACCTCAAAAAAGAAAAAGAAAGAAAGAAATCCGGAAATTCTCATATATACTTATGTCTACAATCTAAATATTTACAACATTAAATCACTCATCTGTGGTCTCATAGAGAATGAACTGAATTGAGCCTACATGGTAATGGCCACAGTATTTTTTTGTTATTATTATGTAACGTTAACTCAATAGAAAGACATGGAATATCAGAAAGAAAGATCCAACTGTTCTACCAGTACCTGGATGGCTGTCTCGGTGCCTGAATTCACACCACCTAGTTTTCACAATAATAGGTTGTCAGGACTATACTGTAAGGTTTGGAAAAGGGTTACTGTGGTAACACTAACACAAAGCATAAATACTTTAGATTGTCTATATAGGGTAAATTGATGCAAAAGTGATACATCTTAAAAGCTATTGGAAACAACGAACCTTTTAATTGGAAGAACATTAAATTAGAAAAGAAGAATGAACTGAACATTTTGGTGCACAGTTATCGAAGTACTGGAAAAATATGGTTCAATGTTTTCCTCAACAGAAGCCATGCTAAAATATATAAACGATAGTGTAGAACTAAATATACGCACCTATACTGTCAAATACTGTCACAAATTCCTAAAAATATCTACAGGGTGAGAATTACTTCACAAAAACTCTTAATATAAACTTGAACGAAAATAAATGGTTGGCTCGGGATAAAATATAAAAAATAAAAGGATGTCATGGAATATTTTAATTTATAAAAGTTGACTTCTGTATTAACGCAGAATGGAGTAAAGACAGAAAACATTAAAGGGGACCGCTTCAATGTTTGCCACTGTAATTGTGACAACACTGGGTTGCTGATGATACTGATTACTTCCAAAAGGCATTAATCCCTTGAATATCTTATGTTCCTGAATGCACATAGGCTGTGTAAGTGTGCATGCGTGCAACTGGGTATGATGTTTTTTGAGGGTTTCTTCCCCCCCCCACATTTATACCATTTTTTCCCCCTTTTTTTATTTCCCCTACTTGGAGAACACGATAAAATTATCAGGGAGGAATTACGGGTAAAACCTGAGATATTAAAAACATAATCTCATCCAAATGGAGAGAAGATTGATTCTCCTAGCTTCCAACGCACTCCTGCACCCCTGAATGGCATATTAAATGGTTCTTTTCAGCGTGAATGTGTGTATGTGTGTCAGGTGCAGATCACTGTTTGAAGGTGGGTGTATTTTGTGTGTCTTCACAAATGTACTTTTCTTTCTGTGTTTGAGTGTCATGGATCACTGTGCATGTGCACTGAATTTGACTTACTTGTTCACGTTATAGGATATCGGTTGTCTAACGCATTTAAATGGAAAGTTGAACAGAGTATAATGAGAATTTGCTGCAATATTTTTGTTTGATTAAAAAAAAAAAAAAATTAGGTGATGCAGGGTGTTACAGTATGTAGGCTTTACTGGCGCATGTATACATGCAAAAATATCTTAAATGACCTGAAGGTTTAGTTTTCAGGTACTGTTTTGTCAGCAGCTGCAGGGCTTATCCTCTGTGGATTAGTGTTACCATGGCTGAGTACATTTAACAGGATTACTAATCTGAACTATGCTACCACAGCGCTCCATGTCAGTGTTTGCATGTATACTTTTAAATCTGCCTTTTGCTGCGTTTCTGAACATTTAGGTCCATGTTTGTGTATATGTAACTATATCTGCATATGTAACAAGTTACCTCTGCGTGAATGGATGTACCTGCGTTACTTTGGAAATGTGTCTCTGTCCAGTTTTGTGTATGTATGTACTGAATGTATCTGTGTTCCAATGGTACCTCGGTTAAGATAGCTGTCTCTGTGAACATAAATAACAATGGTAGTGATTGGCCGTCAGCTCTGTCTAACGGACACACACTCACATACGCCAGTTTCCATTAATGTTAAATAAAGCAGGATACTGTTTACTAAATACTTAAGTCACGTTCTGAGTGATTGTATGCATGTGTGTATTTCTGGACTTATGATTTATGACATCTTTATAAGACAGGTCATGTGCTCTATGTACGATTTATTGTGGTTCGGTTTAGACATTCGATTGACAAGTGAAAGGTTGCAAGTTTGATTCCAGCTGTAGACAAGTGTAAAACTGCCAAATCAAACATGCGGTGCAACTTGCTGTGGTGGCCAGCTGAAGTAGCACCACATGTTTGATTTGGCAGAATAGAAGATAATACAACTTCTAATAATAGAAGCCATTAGATCTACTACGGGACCTAACATCTATTCCTTCCCGAACCCAGTGCTGATAGCTCTATGCCAATTTATAGATCCCTCAGTGTATATTTTTTGGGGATAACAATCCTAAAGTGCAGCTCTTATGATCATCAAATTAGTTTCTGGGATAAACAGAAATGTTTTGTTTGAATAGAACGTTCCCTTCCCTCTTGAAGAAATTTATGTCTGCCAAGGTAAAGCCTGAAGTGATTTTCATGTTGAAATCTTACAGGTACAAAGACAAAAAAGCCTTTCAAGAAACTGATCCTTTAAGCTTGTTAAAAGAAAACAAATTAAACTAGAATTTTTTTTTTTAAAAAAGTGATAAATCACGTAACACTAGCTCATTCTCAGTGACTTGCAAAGCAATAAATCAAAAATCCAGAAAAAAACATATTCGATAATTTTTTTTTAATTGATCTACGTGTCACAGAGTGAAATAACTATTTCATCCCCTATGATCCAGTCAGAATTCTGGCTCCAACAGCCTATGTGCCTATGTGTCACACAGATAGCAAATCAGTCAACCTGCTTACTCCTGATCTCAACTCCTTATGTGTATAAATCACACCAATATCTTCCATTCCAACCTCACCTGACCACCATGGGCAAGAACAAAGACATGTTTAATGACATCAGGGGCAAGATTGTAGACATACACAGTTATCAATCTTTTATTTATCCAGGAAAAAATCTGATTAACAATCTAATTTCCAAAAGAGACCTGGCACAAGGCTAGAATGGCCAACAAGACCATCAGCAAGAAGCTTGGTGAGAAGATTGGTCTTGGTGTAACTGTTCGGAAATGGCAGAACTATAAAATGACCATCAGTTGCCCTTGGTCTGGAGCTCTATGGAAGATCTTGCCTCATGGGGTGAGCACTTTTGCAATTCTCAGCATTGCGTATTTTGTTCTCCCTTCCTTTCCACTCTGTTCCTCTCTCTCCTTTTACTGTCTCCCTCCCCGGATGCTGATGACATCTTCCTGAGGTGCCTTCTAAGATTTATGCAGGGGCGGGTGAAAACTCACTGGAGCAGGTGGAAAATTCAAGCCAGAGATAGAAGGGCGGATTTAACATAAGACAACAATTCACAACAATGTCTTTCTGGTGAAGAGGTAAGCAAGTACGCCTGTCTGCATGCACAATGCTACAGTAAGAAGAGGAAAAAATTCTTCAGAGTCAGTCTCTGACTTTTGTCATGTCTCTTTCTCTGTGTTTCATGTTCCTCCTTGCCTTTTTTTTTCTTGACAAAAAAAAAGTCCACTATCCACCCACCCCATTTTTTGTTTCTGTCAGGTCTAAATGCAGTTGAAGCCTGCATGCTCACTGTGCAGCCTGAAAAGCACTTCATCCATTCCTTATGGTATTGTGCCATAAATGTCACATCATCCCAAGATACTTACCTACAAATGCTCCTCATGAGAGTTTTTTTTAAACATTCTGACTCAATGTGTTGCAAATTCAGACAGAAAACTGACTGACGAAGCTGCAACAAGTAAGCGCTTGGCAATGATGGAAAAACAGCAGCAGTTACAAATAAAAGTATGTTTGTTTGTCTGAGGTAGTTGGGTTCAATGACAAGTATAATTCAGACACGACTCCCTCAAAATGTTACTTTTACAGTGTTCTCATGCACACCCATATCACACAAACACATGCACACACATACTCGGATAGCAAGCCACATGTTGCATCAGTATTGCACAGTGTCTGTGTGAGTTACAACACGACTCTGAACACCACCAATTATAATCGACCTCAGGACTAATGGGAATGGGAATTAAAACTGACATATAATACCAATGTGTGAATGACAAGGGGTGGGTTTGATGCTCCTATGAGCTATGGTAGCTGAGAACATGCTGGGCATTCAAACCCTGCCAGTGTAAAAGTCCCACCTATCAATGTATACCTTCTGGTTTATTTTGCCCCCGGTAAGCAAAACGGTATGATTTGGAAATTAATTTCTATTTTACAAAAAAAAAAGAAAAAACAAAAACAACAGTGTTTTGGCTAAGGGCTACAAAAGCTTTTTTCAAATTGCAGGCTGTCTTTTAGTTCTGCATTACTAATATGTGACTTGAATGATGCAATCCACAACCATGGCTAAGAGACATGCATGCACAGAGTAGCAATGGTATTTCTCTGCTTCACGTGGTGGGCTGCATATGAAGTCACTGTCAGTGAATTATTTATTTTATTTATTTAACTGGTTTGTTCTCAGCCATATTACCAGTTTATCACAGTGGCTTCTTATGTATTTGCCACAGCAACTGAACAAATACAGCTTTGAGTGAGAGTTTATTCGTACACATGAAGAGAGACTGCAGAGTATTCTTTCTGTAAGTCGCAAGTAAGTAATTGCAAGTATGTTATATTGTTACTACTTAAAAAAAGGTTTGTGAGTATAAGGATTGTATTAATTGGACAAATTTAACGTTCCATATAGACTCAGCTTTAGTTAAATAAGTTGAGTCGTTTAGCATTTCTCAAGCAGGATAGATTAATAAAGTGTGACTTCTGCCAGCTACGAAGTGGAGTACAAAGAAAGAGAAAAAGCTGCATTTTATGCATCACTTTTTCAATTTAGGATGTCTGGCTAAATGGTCCTCTGAATATGATATTAAATATAATACGTGAATTGCTACATTGTGAAAGTAAGTTCAGTTTTAAAACAAAATGGTTTTTAATGTACCCAGAGATCTTCTGCATTCATATAAATATAATCTGTTTTTATTCAATTGAGAATTTTATTTGTTTATAGTTCCAGACTTGTGCATGATATGCATAATTCTTTCTGCGAGAGCTTGCAAACTGAATTTCCCCCAGGACAATAAGTGTTATGGTATTCTTGTGCAATAAACTCATAGTCTTGACAAATAACTGTGACAGCAGTTTATAATAATGCTTTTTGCTGACTGCTTCCCTGTTGTGTCCACATTGTTAAAGTCAACACTTTGACTGTTGTATCACTCAATGACATTCATATTCTACTGTCACGTCTCTGAATTGGAAAAACAAATACTAAGAGGATTAGAATTGCTATGATTTTGACACAATTTAATAAACAACATTTAGCTGCTGTGTATTTATTACAGATGGATGATTGGATTTCAAAGAACTGTGCTGGTACTATTATTTTTTTTTTTTTTTTTTTTTTTTTTTTTGTGTGTTTGTCATTGAAAGTTTACTTAAATATTCCATAGTAACCAGCTCTGTCGATTTAAGGTTGTTCACTGCACTAAATACACTAATAGCAGTAAACAGCTGACAAAACACATTACTGAAATGTAATTTTTCCACTGTCTAATAATAACTAACTAATATGATAATATTAGTTAATTCTTTTTCAGGAGTTAATATACAGTAATTGTGTCACATGTTTCAAAGGCTGGATCTCTCACTAAAGAATTATACAAATTTATATGCCTCATTTCTTTCAGCCTTGCTGGCAAAGCTCCAAAACTTGACATGGTTGACAAATTCAAAAATGAAGCAGTTTTCTTTTCTTTCCAAATACAAGAATACAAATCGTGTGAGACATAAATTAACATAATGGTTCTGCTGAAACCACACCATTCTCTGTTTGGTGGCTTTTGCATATTAATTGATGTTTTGACCACTTAGTTGTTGTCATTCAACATTTTTAGTGCTCTGCTAGGTGTTTGAGCATGAAGTACAACTGAATTAAGCATCTTTGTTGGTTTGATATTACACAACAAATGTCATGGACCTATATATGAAGGCTTTAGAATAAGCAAAGAGGTGAATATTGTGGATGAGAGAACTGTCAAAGATTATCAAATGACAATTGTTACCATCCCTTTTTTCAGTCAGATAATCATATTTGCAAAAATGGAAACCATACTTTCAGAATAGTATATGCATTGTTATTAAAGTTGGGGGGACAGGGGGAAAAAAACTTACATGTATTTATTTATAGTCTAGTCAATTTTCTTTTTAATATTAAACTATACTTTACTAAAGAATAAAAGATTAAAAAAAAACAAAGTATAAAATCAGCTTAATGGTGCAACAGCTGCGCTACTGACCATGCACAAAAGCAGCATGGTTTCACTTAAGTGTGTGTGTGAAAAACGTGTGTGTATGTGTGCATGCAAGACAGAGAGGAGGTTCAAGCACAGCCAGCAACGCTTGAAGCAGAGCAGACATGCAAACAAATGTATTAAGATGGTGATGAGAAGGAAAGATAACGCCAAAAAATTAACAAAGGGAAGAAAAAAGGGAGGGTGTAGGGCAGGGGACAACCAAAATGAAACAGTGTTTGCGTCGTGTTTATGGTTGTACTGTGACATAACATTGGGAAGAAAATATTCTGCCTACAAAGCAATAATCACCTTCGCTTGGGATGACTAGAATGTACGGCGTTGTTATTTGTCCCCTACCTATTACCACTAAGGCCAAGGGTCGCACGTCCCCGCCGGAAAGCATGAGAAAGAAAGGGAAGAGAGAAAACAAACAACAACAAAAAAGGAAAAGAAAGAAGAAAAAGTCTAAGAAAAAAAGATGTATAGTTGTCTTTCTTCAATTCATCAAGTTTTAGATCTCCCTGGTTTTCAATTGCACAATCTGTCTTAGAGGAGAGAAACTGCAGTGGTGAGAGATAGCACTAGAACCATGAGATCAATACCACTCAGCTGGGATATGACTGGTCTTATTTCTAGGAAATAACCCTCAATGAGCATCTTGACTGGCCCATTACCAGGAAAAGGCCAGAAAGAGGTGATGCTGGTGAGGATGTTTATTACAAAGTAGTTGTCAGTGAATGCAGATATGGTGTTGGCGGTTATCATTGGAGCTTGTTATGTCTGTTAGCCTGGTTTGAAGGGTTAATAAAAACAGGGGAGTAGGAAATGTAAGACGGAAGAAATAAAGTGATGGTTAAAAGAAAATAAATTATGAACTTTGTGGCATGGCAAAGTTGGTGGAGAGACCAATTTTGGCATCTGACTCTAGTTAATACTTTCCTTTATACAGCATTCTAATACAAATACTGTAAAACTACGAAAAGTTTACTGGTAGAAGAGTAAAACTGAGGCAGGTATGTGGCTCTAGTTGTCCCTCCTTTTGTTCTCAAAAGTCACTTGAGCTATTATTGCTTTGTTACCTTTAAATGCTTAATAGCTCACAATGTGGTAGATTAAGGCCTTGCAATTTTATTTTGTGCAGTTCAGAAACAACAGAAAGAAAGCAAGTGATGTCACGTACTTATTGTAAATATGCAATAGTGCATGATAAGTGCACATATATTGGATATTAGGTAACGCAGCAAACATAATCATAATTATTTGCAAAATCAGCCATCTCCATTGCCTCAGAACACCAAATAACATAATATTAATGATAATTCATTTATAAAAATCGTTTTTTTGGATTACATATAATTTCACATACTCAAAATAGATTTGTATTATTTTTAAATATATGAAAGACGGCCACAAAGTTAAAAGCATGTCTTTTTCCAAGCACACATACATGCAGACAGACAGAGAGCAGTGTTTAGACACTGTAGACATCCTACCAGAGTACATCTCACTCAAAAAAGAAAAGAAAAAACTGAAAATGGATAAAAAAGAATGGTAAAAAAGATTAGAATGTTGGTAAATGAGCAATAAATGTTTCATGTAGACAAAAAAATAATAAGGGAGTTAGAGATACAGAAACAGACAAAGGAGATGTGGAAAAATCAAATCAATGCTTGATGCAGATGAAAAACTAAAACAGATAAAGGAGACGAGGTGAGAGAAAAAATCAATAGCAAGCTGAAAAGCTTTTAAAGCATATTGCCTGGCACATAAATGGGTGTATTTGCCAGAGATGAGCAGCAAATAAAAATGGGAGACATGGGAAAAGCAAAACAGAAGAAGATGAAATGGGTTCTGGAGCTAACACTTTAGCCTTCATTCACTGGGTTTAATGAAGGTGGTCAATTGGTATTATAATGGCCCCAATGTTCCACTTTATACCCTGATGACCAACATGGATGTGGTGTGAGATGCAAAAAGAACAGCACGATGGAGGAAAGTCACAGAAAAGGTGAGCGTGAAAAGGGCTATAAGGATAGAAGAGATGGAGAGAGAATGCTATGCGACAAAATCATGCAAGATAACGTGGCTGTGATATAGGTTTGCCCGGGCTGATGGTTGTGAGTTCACCTTTTCCAGAATAGAGTGCAATCTTCTCATCTTGGCTGATACACTTGTAGCACAACACAATTCTAGGGGTTCATGTATTCATACCATGTTTTTCTTTAAAATGAACTACTAACAAATTTAAAATTAAAATTACAAATATCTTATCATAATTAATGTGCATGCTGACTATCAATGGAAGGGTGCTCATACCTTTGTTAGCCAAGCGGACACAGTTGATTTTGGTTTCCTGTGGAGAGAGACAGACAGGTTAACTAATTAACTTGTGGTAAAATATACAGTTAATTTTTCAGATACTAGTGTTTTGAATCATGAGGGTAAGGCTTTGTTGAACACATGGGAACATGGTGCCTGCTTCTGGTCTACTCTGACCCTTTGGAATCTGACTTTTTTCTGAGTATTCTCCAAGGCATAAGTCAAGTTTCCTTTGTTGCAGTATTGAAAAATCATTGGCACTAGCTCTATTCTGTACAGAATGATCAATGGACTGGTTCTTATTTAGCACTTTTATACTATACACCCGAGCACTCAAAGTGCTTTATACAACATTCCTCATTCGCCGATTCTTACAAGCACTTTTTTTCTATGCTTAAGTGTTTTCTATCTAACAAGCACTCCAAATATCTTGGCCAAGGATATTTGGCATGTAGGCAGGAGGAGCCAGGGATCAAACCACCCACCTTCCAATTAGTAGACAACCTACTCTTCCTCCTGAGCTACACCCACCCCAAAAAACAGAGCAGACAACAATGATTGCAGAGACAGAGACATTAAGTCAGACAAAGCTTGAAAAAGAAAAGCTGAGCTATAGTTGGGCTGTAAACTGGCCTCCAGATACACAGCAACTGTGGTCAAGCTAAAACAACATAAATGCCGCATGTATCAGCCATCAGATGACATTGGCAGGCATTGAGATCAGCTGATGTCCAGAGGCTGCAGTATATCTTGAATTGCAAGCTCAGCACCATGATTTAGAAAACTTTTAGAAAACTTAGAAACAAATGACAAAGAAAAGTGTTAAATCTGAAACAGGAACCAGAAAATCAATCAGGAATCATGCTTTAGAAATTTGTCCACAACAATTTTAAAAAATGTATTTAAATCGTAGTTAACAGGCTAAAACAAGGTACCCTCTTTAATATATGGGTTGACTGTATACAGTAACCACTTGCCTGACAGTGCATATATTGTATACCCCACATAATCATTGGTCTTAATCATCAGTAAGATCACAAAACCATGCCACTGGCTTCTCATTTTGTCCAAACACACACGACTGACACATCAATCATACCAGGATCAATATAGTGTACAATTGTTGGTGTTGATTCGAATGATTTTCCACACATCATATATAAATAAGTGAAAAAAGTACAAAAGTACCTTCACTGTTATTAAACACTCATTTTTGATGTTATTTGATGTTATTAAACATCATTCCCATAAGATGGGCATAAGTAGAAGAACATCAGTTATTTAAGTCTATATGCAGCAGAACTGTGTGCAGTAGTGCTTGCACTGGAGTGGGCAGAGGGTGTGAGGGACAGTAAGATGCTTATATTCAGTGTTTGATACAGGGACAGCCAGTAAGGACTTGGATATGATCTGTGAAATTCTATCAGTTAATTCATGCGTAAATTAACAGGGCAAAAGTATAACATTGGGTACCAGCACACACAAGAAATAATAGCAATAAAAACGAAGACAAACAAGATAGGTATTCAAATCAAACCATCCAAGTCAGGGAAAAACAGAGTGGGGAAATAAACTGGCAAAAAAATTGGGATGGTGGAAGTAAAGGGAGTCAGTCATACATGATACAAAGAAAGGTCGGATAGATAAGGAGCTAGGGCACTAACAAGAAGTGTGTGATTATCAGCAGACTTTGAATTGTACGCAGTAGTTTAAATGGGACACTTTTTATTATGGGGAAGAATCCGACTAACTATAGTAATCTGTGTGAAGAAAGAGAAACAGAACAACATGTCTTGATATTTATTTGTTTGGCTTCGACTTGGTCATTTCGGTTTGTTAGGTTTTACACTACAAAACACCACATACTTGACATTTAGTCACTCATCCAACTGCTTAAACACTGACAGCACAAACTAACCCACCATCTAAAATTAACTGCTTAATTAATTAATTGCCATTGGTAAACTTTTGTCCAAATTATCTCTCTCCCATTATTTGTCATGGCTCTTGAGCCAGATGACGACAGTATGTACTGAAGGAATACTCTTTATTATATGATTCTCCAATGGGTTTACAGTGTGACCCCATAAAAAAATACATACATAGTACAATATAAAACTACAATATACATGTCTAGACATTTACAGCAAATAGGGTAGTCTTTTAAACCAGCACTTTTCATTCCTTTGCTGCCCGGGTCTTTTCCTCTTTTCTTTCTTTTATGATGTGCTGTCATCAGTGCGTGCACCTATCTCACCCACTTGTCATAAAGCGATTGGCCTCTTTCATGTATTGGCCCATTTGTCTTCATCAAATACAACGACTACAGCAGCTACCAACACAAAGGTGTTACCTCAGCATTAAAATCAGTCCTAATGTACAGGCTTCTGTACACTCATTTTCATTTTAATTGTGCCGTTTTGGGTCTTACTTAGATTACTGTAAACAGTTTTACTGTAGGAAGAAACAAAATAAGCTATTTAAGAAGTGGAGATGCTTTGAAAGGCCTAAAGTTAAGCTAATTTCTGTCCTTAAATACAGAAGTAAAACTCTTCAAGGTTGCTCTTAGCAGTGGAGTTCAAAAGCAAACAAAAAGCTCACTGCACTGAATGTAACAAGTTTTAATTCATAAACAATTAAAAACATAACTAACAAAGTTAAACATAAAAGAACAAATGGTAGCAGCCTGCACCTCAGCTGACCCCTACTCAAAAACATCATTTATATATTCCACTAGATTGTTATTCAGATTTAATCATGTGGCCATGGCCCAAAAGTAAGTCCAGCTCTATTCAAACTACAGTTTGGTATTTGAGGATTTAACACCATTAACTTATATTGTTCATTTTATTGTCATGTTCACAAAGATTTATGAATGGATACATGCAAGCAAATGATAGATCCTATGAGCATCTTTAAACACACCTGCTTCTACTAAATCTCTGTCTGCTTTCCATCTGTCCATCTGTCTGTCTGAATAATGACTCTCTGAATCCCTGGCTGTTCGACTGCTTTATTGTCTTATTTATCCGTTTCCCTCATTTGTCTCTGTGCATAATTTGATTGAAGGAACCTGTAGAAAACTGAGAGTGAATGTATGACAAGAGTCATACACACACACGGCTTTCAACAGCAATTAATGTACTCTTCAGTTAACATGTAAAATAGAGGGCAAGAAAAACTGATTCGTAAGACTACAAAAGGGAATTTACCAGGCCAATATGTGTGCGCTAATGACAAAAATCATGCCACTTGCTATTTCTAAAACATTGCAAGGACCTTGGATGCTGTATCTACTAGAGACTGAACAAAATCCTCAGTGGGGGAAAACAAAATGAGACTTGTTTTTGAAGATATTTTGGTTCATGATACGGGACACTAAACTTGTCAAAACATATAATTTCATTTATATAGTCATGTAAAGAATACTGAATTCACAGCTGTGTCGTAGCAACATAAAATATTCACAAAGGTAACATAACTTTGTACTTGTAACACATTAACATGGCTCCTCAAAACATGAGCTCAGTGCTGCTCATTTCTATGGTACTGCCATTACACCACAAAAATATAGTAGTATAGTAGTACTGTTACTGACTACCAAGATTCTTTCCCTTTATTTGCTTGGTATATGAGTTATTATGTTTGTGAAGGTTTGCAACCTACAAGAACATATGTGAGAACCTACATATACCTATTGCCTTGCACTTTAGAAGGATGTATGAGTATGTAAGGGAACTAACAGGCTATAGGAACCACCTCTGTTTTAACCTGAGGTACACACAGTCCAGACTGGTTCCCAAGAGTTTGCACCTTGGGTCGGCAGACAAGGGACAGAGAGCAAAGCTCCTGAGTAAAAGCATAAGACGAAACATAAGAAATAACCATCCAAAAACACTACTACTAAGGCTTCAAAAGTCAATGGGTGACATCCTGGTGGTTTCAAACATCTTTTTTTACTGTCTGTTTAAGCCTAAAAAGTAACAAATGTTTCAAATTACTTTCTTTCATATGCCCATTCCTTTAAGAGTGAAATGTATGGTATGAATGGGCACAGTTGGAATAAGATCAGTTTCATGAGGACCAATGAATTGTGTTTCTTTATAAACTGACCCTATTGTACCCATTTATGGTCCATTTAGAGGCGTGGTTGTTCTGGATTCACAGTCACTGTGAACAGAAACACTGCCTCTACTTGGCTCATGCTAATGGACTAAGCCTCAGGGGGTTATAAGAAGCAAAGTTAATAAATATAAGGATTTATTGCCCTGACTCTATACAGAGCATTTGGAGACCAGAAGGGGGCTGAGGTGTTTACAATGGAGACACAGCATTCATTTCTGTGTGTGTAGTAGTTAACGTTGTAGAGCCTGACAGGAATACTAAAAGTGTAAGAGAGATGCAGCTGCTGTGTGGGTGAGCTCTCTCTCCATCCATCTATCGTTCCATCTTTGCCAGTCTTTTCCTCTCTTTTTTTCCCCCCATTCAATCACAGTTGGTTGGCTCAGTGTTCTAACCAACTGGTAGGATTTTCAATCATGTATGTTTTTTGTGTGACTTCTGGATATTGTGATTAGCTGTTGGAGTTCCCAGGCAACCCCATGTAGCCAGGGTAACAACTTTATTAAAAAAAAAAAAAAAAAATGTTACCCTGTCTTTGACACTTTGTTTCTTTTTTGTTTTTTTCCTGAAGCTCATTCTTTTACCAAAAACTCTTGATACTCAGACGAGCAGGCAGATACATGGGCATGAACTGCTCATGCACATTATATACTTCCATTGTTTAATTTGAAAAATGGCTGTTTAATGAATAGAATCTTAATAAGTCTATCACAAATGCAAACCTAGACAAATGTACATGCAAAAATTCCTACACACTTGCCCACAAGCCAAACGTACGAAAGTGTGTGAGCCTTAGTCATACACCAGCACACACAGAAAAAATGCATTTAGGGATTTTTGAGTCATCTGAGTGCATCTTGATTGACACTGACTGTCAGTTGGTAAAATCTTTCTCTGTCTCTCTCCTACACTCTCCAAAAACTGCACTCTGAGGCTTGCTTGGTGCGTGTGTGTGTATGTGTGACGTTGATTGTCAGAGCATCTTGGCCAACCCCTGAGGCTTTTTACTTGTCAAGAAAGGTGTCTGGCTGCATTTCTCACACTGCGGAAGGGCAAGTTTTTCCATGTTTGTCACACTTTCCTTTTGTTTTGTGCCATTTCCCACCCTATTTTTCCTTGCATTCTACTTCCTCCTCCTTTACCATTTTCCTCAAATACTTCCACCTTCTCTGACTCCAGAGTCTCCAAAATCCTTCTCCTCCCAAATTTCCCATCCTGTATTTTATCCATTTTATCCACAGATCATTTTATGTATGTTGACAAGTAAAACTTGGTTAAACCTTTCTCAGTTGCCCTTCTTTAAACCTATTACTTCAGGTAGCTCTGTGTATATTATCTTTCAGACACATTTGATCTTGTTTCAGACTTTTGTCCTGCTTCTATATTAAAAAATTAACAACACTAGGCGTGATCGTTCAACCTTTCTAAACCTCTCCTTAATCTCTTTAGTTACTTTTCATTTGCAACTAGAAACTTTAATATATTGTTGGCTGGTATTTGCTCAGAGGCACCGTGCGTTTTCAACTAATAAAATACCCCATTTAAGGATTGCATTTGGGTCACAGGGAGGTGATCAAAATGGATAACCGTGCTCACATTCTCATTTCTGCTTGTGTACATCTTTAAAAAGAAAACTTGGTTAAGTATAGATTGAGGTTTTGGTTAAATGCTAATGAACACACTGGGTCAAAAGTATTTTTTTTGAGTAACCAGACTCATGACAGTTCCGCTCATATCAGTTTTTATCTTTATTGACTTCCATCTTTGCCTCCAGTATTATATCTTGTTTAATGTCTCTTTTACTCTTTTTAGATTGCTATTACCCCTCCCACAATTCTCTCTCATTCCCTACTCCCAAACCACTCTTGCTCTTACTTCTCTTACTTATTGCCCTAGGCATTTATTCTTGTGTGTGTGTGTGTGTATGGGTGGGCGGGCGACGCGTGTGCTTGTGTGGCATCGCACAACATCGAGACGTCGAGATTGCCTAGTAGTTTTAGTGTGCAGAGCTAACTGGCACAATGACAGAGACTGAGAGACTGGCATCAGACTGATGTTACCTCTGGGAGAATCAAGTCCAAAAGAAAGCAGGGAAACAGGTGGTTGCTGAAGAGAAGGAGGAAAAGCAGTGGGGATAAGGGGGTGAGCAACAGATGGAGCGTGAAGGGTTAAATCAGAGAAAATGTTTGTCATAAGCATAGAGGAAGTAAGAGCAGAAACTGACGGATGGAACACAGAAAGATGGAGAGAAATTAGGAAAGGGAGGTAGAAGATTAAAAAAAGAATTTGATTGTTTTTTATTAGATGAAAGAGAAAAAAAACAGCAGTGAGCAATGAAGAGATGGAGAGTGGGTGGATTGAGAGAACAATTTCTTCTAAATGTCCTCAAGAGAGATGACAGAAAAAAAGAAGGAAAACGATTGCGGATAGACATTCTCCTTGATGGACAGGTGGAGCTCAGAGGGGGGAAAAAAAAGTAGTAGGATTATCCAAGGCAGGCAGAGAATGAGAAACAGACTTTCATCCATGGGATCAAACTACGACAAATGAGCCAAGTCCTCTAAAATGTAAATGAGGAGTTTCTTTCCAATACGAGACATCTACTGCTGCAGAATAAAAGTGACACCTACACTACAGAATGACTGACAGCAAAGAAATTAAACAAATCACAGGACTTTGTGAGGACTACAGATAACTTAAATCCTTGATTGACAAACTATCACTTTCACATATTATTACTAAACGCAACACAGAGACAGAATTTACAGAATACATTATATAAATACTGACTGTCTTCTTTCTGCACCAATGTGGCTCTGCAGTTTTTTCAGAGCGGATGAAAACTGTCCATAGTGAATCTGCTGGCTAGTTTAATCTCTGAGTAGCAAGCATGGCTCCAAAAAAATAACAACTGACTCAAGACCTGGATTTTTGTGTGTGTGTCTGATGTCTGTCTGCACATGTGCCTGTGTGCGTGGGTGTGTGAGAAAGGTGATGTGCCCTTCAAAAAGTCCAGTTGAGTTCAACCTATTTTCATTCACCATGTTCAGGAGTCCTGTGTCCTATATGTAATGAATGTTGTGGAACAATATGATTACTCTTGCCACTTTAGGATTTCACTATTATCCACATTAATAATTATCTTTGGAGGTTTTGACTCCTTGATTTTACTCACCTCAGATCCCTGAAGTATACTGCATGTAACCCTGGTTAGTTAAAAAGAGACTGTTGCACAGCAATGCAGTCACAAAACATCAAAGACTTGTGCCTGAAATTAAAATGTTTTAATTCAATTCAATTTTAATTGTATGATGCCAAATCACAACAAAAGTCGACTCATGTATTATATAGTGTATGTAGTAATGTAGTAATAACGACTGACTTTTCCTTTTGACATGTAACTCAACTGGTTTGATCAGACTGCAGTAAAGTCCTTCATTTTAAATCTTACTTATTAAACATTTATCTGACATTTTTCTGTCTGGGAAAGTAAAATCGATAGACCATTCTGGTTGTTGCAATCACTTGAAATTTAAAAGAGAAGTATAATCAGGTAAAAAAAAAAAAATCATGCTTTATGAACACATGTCTATTTCTGTGGCTCTTGTGGTCCTCCATTTAAGGCGACTACACAGGTGCGCTTGCATTTTTATTTCCGTTTTAACCACTAAGCACCCGCACAATGCCCCAATTCATCATCCAAACAAACCTGAAACTGATTGGATTGACTGAAATCCAATCAAATAAGGAACTCTGATTTGACTGGATTTGGAGTCTGCACGTACAAGTGTGCAAAGCACACACGATACACAAAAGTTGGGCACACAAGCGAGTATTCACACTTTTAAATGAATACTCATCTGCTCACAGTCACACTTGTTCAGTCATGCAAGAATTCCCCCCCTACACACACCCACTTGCACACAGTCTTTCTCCATATGAGTGCATTGTGGGAAATCTGCTTTCTGGAGGAGGATATTACATCACGACAGTCAGCCAGCTCACCCGGCCTCGCTCTCCAAACTGAGTTACCGTGGTTACGGCGTTGGAAAATTAAAATAACCCCCACAGGAGTTCAGAGTATTATGGAAATTCAAAAGCCAAGTTGAAGTTGTGAATGAGTTATGAGAAGGACACGGGTGGCGGGAGGTGGGCGAGGTGTTGTTGTATTTGCAGACAGTATAATTACCAGACAAAAAGGGCAGCAAACAGACATCAACAGCTGAATGCTAGGAGTGGGGATTCCCAGAGGGAGTTGTAATTGTGTTCTTTTATATTAATTATTCTGATAAGCAAACACATGACCTTCAGTATATTAAACTATAGGCTTGAGAAGTCACACAAAATGCCCTTGCCCAACTCTGTCTCCAAATGTATTCTAACTTCAATCACTTGCTGTCACATTAATGACTAAGGAACAGAATTGTTGGCATTTTTTTTATAACCTGCTGAGATTGAGTAATAATATTTTTGTTTTGATTTTTGCTTTTGCTAGCCAAAGAATGGTTTTAAATTTTGTTTTTATTACTTTTTAGGACAAATAAAAATGAGTGAATCCTGGTAAAGCTTCATATCAAATTTGTTACACCATGTGTTGTGTGCCTCAAAAGTCACAATTATTCCCATTATTAATGACATGGCGATAAACCCAAAATGTAAACTAACTAATTGCTAATTACACTTTAAATTAGATCTAATTTGGCCAAATGGAAAATATGAACATACTACTTCTAGTTACGATGGGTACTTCTGGAGAGTTGAGACTCACCCCATTGGCTCTGCTCATTGCCTGGTAGTAGATGCTGTAGCTCTTGGCAGGTGACAGCGGAGGATTCCAGAAACCACCATAGCTCTTGTTGTCCCCCACAGTGAAGGGCTGCACCACCGTCAGGCTGGACGGTGGCAATTCAGCAGCAATGTAATAGGGTGAGTCCAAGATGGAGGCATTGCGGAAGCTCACTGGGACAGAAAAACACTCAGGGGCTTCAGAAGCAGCACGGCGGGTCTTGGACTTGCGCACCTCCTTCACAACGAGCTGGTAGGAGCTGGAAAAATAAATGACATCTTTAAAAGTAGTGTCTTATGTTGTTTACTCAAACAGGAACAAATCTACTTACCACTACCTAAAGCAATACTTATGAGGAGATGGTTTACGTGGCAACGATGACAGCCATTCAGAGTTTTTGAAAAGAATAAAAAAATAATCACAATAAACTGACAATATTTCAACTGTTAGTCGTCCAGTCCAGTTGTACAGTAGAGACAGACTTTGTTGTGAAATAGGGACATAACACATAAAACTGACAACTCTACTTTAACTTTACTATCCCCAGTAGCTCCCATCATTAAAAGCTTTCATTTTCCAGAGTGCTTTAAATTCATTATTACAATAAAAGCATTAGCAGAAGAGGCCCGAGGTCTGCTATGAGGGGGAAAAAAATCACAAAATCCCAAACTAACCATTAAAAAGGCGTATAATTTGTTATAAGGGTCACTTATTTCTGAATGACAGATATACTTTAGAAGCTAAACTTCAAACAAAGTTCCTGGCAAATCATTTCTTGTGCTGATTCAGCACCCTAGTACAGTTTAAAGGAAGAAAATACACGTGTGTGTGTGTGTGTGTGTGTGTGTGTGTGTGTGTGTGTGTGTGTGTGTGTGTGTGTGTGTGTGTGTGTGTGTGTGTGTGTGTGTGTGTGTGTGTGTTTGAATGGATCTTTTTCAAAGTCCAAAAGTGTGTCCTCTTGCCTTATATTCTTTATGGGACATCAAGTGCACGTGTGTGTGCATCCTCTCTAACAGGTGCGCTTTTACCTGTATGTGCTTTGGCAGGTGTGCTTGTGCTTGTGTGTATTTTAACACATGTGCAGTGGGGTGTTTATATACTTGAATGAACATCTATCTTTGTGCAGTGGAGCTGCTTTCATGTGTATGTGTGTTTCCATTACACTCTGAGAGGCTTCATGAATGGCTGAGGGCTCCTTTAGCGGTCAGGACAAACGCAGCGGCCCTCCGCAATTACCTCCGTCCTCCACGCCAAGAACTCACTTCACAATTATACGCAATTAGGGAAATGTATGTTTCTGTGAAGGGGGCCGCGGCCAATTATCCCCTGTTCCCGTTTGGCAGCTTTCATAAAAGATAATTGCTGATGACCAAAGATGAGTCTCTCTCTCTCTGCCTTACTGTCACTCTCTTTGCTGGTTCTGCCTTTCTGGTAAAATATCCATTTCAAACTAATGGCTTTCAGAGGCTGCACAAGGGATGAAGCAGGGGCCTAGCACAAGGAGCGGATAGGGAATTGTGTATGTGTGGGTGTGTGTCGAGCGCTTGGGAGCCCTTATATGTGTGTGTGTGCTTCTGTTGTAACTATCCATGTCTTTGAGTACATATCCATAAGTGTGTGTATGTGTGTTATTGTACCTTTACTCTGTTTGTGAGATGTTACACCTTTACGGCTTGAACATTTAGAGTAAGGGGATTTTCTGAGACTGGTGGATGGTTGTGTGATTATTAAGCATAAAGCAAGTGAATTAGAAAAGTGAAGAAAACACTGTATGTGTGTGTGTTCTTTGGGGGGGGGGGTTTGTTTGTTTTTCCTCAAATAGACAGCTGTTACTGTCACTGACAAAACTTGGTTTAAACTTGGTTTAAGCTTTAAAGTTGAAGTTTACAGTTAAGGCTTGAAATAAATATATCTCATCAGTACCAGTGAAAAGTTTTTTCAGACCTTCCACTGGCACTGGTACTGTATACTTCTGGAAAGTGTTTTTGCTGAGGCTTGCAGACATTTTTTTTGTCATGCACTCTGATCAATGGAGCATGTATGTATGAATATATTTGCAAGTAAAACTGCAAGATTTTTGAGACTTATTTCCTTCATGTTCCTGTTTTGGAGCAACTATATTATGTGGATGTCATTTTGTGTCACACTGAAGTAATATTCCTTCCAGCCAAGCCACTATCATGGCAACACCACCCACCAATGTCAGTGGTTTTGCACAGCAGGACAATGCACTGTTCACTTTGCAAAATCTCATCAAGACATGTTGAAGAAATGTAATAGAATCCATGGTGCTTAGCCAGCCTCCAGACTCAAGATGCCCGAGAACAAGCCAGATCCACAGAAGTCTAAATCTTAACCCACTGGGCTCAAAGAATCTGTTATGTGCCACTGTCATATACCACAGGACAACCTCAGAGATTCCATGACAGGCCCAGCAGCTGTTTTAGCAGCATGAAGGAGACCTACACAATATTAAGCACTGTATTTTAATCAACTGGTGCATATCTGCACTGACAATCACTGTAAACATTTACAATGGTTTCCGCTTGTGTGCATTTATGTGAAAGTGAACGTGTAGGCACCTGAGCATGCAGCCTGATGTGTGTGTGAGAGTGCATCTCATGAGTGTGTGTCTCAACAGCTGCTTCTCTTTACAGAGCCTTTTTGATAAAAAAAAAAATCTTATCTAACCTCCTAAATTTCAGATGCTCTGATCTGCAGGATGAATAAGAAAACAATTGCAGCAAAAACATTTGTGTGCACATTAACAAACAGATGCCTTTTTTTCCTGCTTCCACACGTACATCTGTTGGCACTTAAAACATGTAATACTTGCACCAAACACACATAATAAGCAAACACATTAATGGGCTTATCTCTAGTTGATAAACACATAAAGATGGTAGCGATGAGGGTGCAGCCTAATTCAACATGAGATATATTTGCCATCTGTGGGTGATTAATGATGAGATATGATAAGGGATTTACAAAAATTAATGCTAAACCACTGACCCACACTCACATTTCACAAATCCATTTCCCAAAGTCTAAATTGAAGTGATATATATTCTCCACACAGCATTGTCGAAGCTGTATTTCCCTAAAGGCGAGCGAGAATAATGTTCTCCCCTGCACCAATTAAATGGATGAGATCACATGTTCAAAGTGAACTTTTAATTAAAAACATGCTGGCTGAAAAAATGAGAAAAGGAAAAGAAATAAATTAGCTGGGTGCCTTCACTCACTGCTTTTGTTTTGAAGTGAATACAGTGGACTGGTGACTGGGAAAATAAAACCTGTGTGTTCTGTGTGTGTGCCTGATAAAAGCATTCTAAGGGATTTTGCAGAACATGCAAATACAATCTGTTTATTGGAGAAGTCATTTGTAAAGATGGTCTTGCACCACAAACCTTGTGATTTCTCCGGTTGCTAGACAAGCTGAACAATCTGCTGCTGATCATGGCAACCTGCTAGAGACCAAAGCAATCAAAAGATTTTTGATTGGATACCACTTTGCAACCAATGATTAGTGACTCCCAGCAATCTCCAGCAACCACTGCAGCATTCACTTTTCCTTAGTGATCAGCAGGTGCCACTGGCCTGTCTCAATGAGGCTCATATAGTCAATTTCACTGACTGCTGGCAACTTGCAGCCACCAGATTACACACTTTTTCCCTTGTGACTAATGGTTGCCACTGACTGGTCACAAGGCCTGTTTATCCAGGGCCTTAAGAGACAGGTGGGTGCTGTTTGTCTTGTTTGGCTTTTTGTTGAATGTTGATAAAACTAAGAATTACCATTAATTAAATTTTGTGTTAAAAGTGTCTTTTAGGCTACGTTCACACTGCAGGCGAAAGCGCATCAAATCCGACTTTTTTGACCCTATGCGACCCATATCCGATCACGGTATGACAGTGTGAACGGCACAAATCCGATATTTTCAAATCCGATCTGGGTCACTTTCGTATGTGGTACTGAATCCGATACATATCCGATGTTTTAGAAAGCGACTGCTGTGTGAACGGTCAAGTCGCATTAAATCCGTCTTTTACGTCACTGACACAAGACAGACGCCAATTATCAGCGCCGGAGAAGCGCCCGATAGGACATCGCGAATGATTTCTTGCCATCCGGTGAAACTGTTAGGAAGACCACGTTGGAGAAATGTGAACATTTTATTTTTACTGTATTTTCTGCAGATTCTGACAGAAATCTGCAACTATCCTTTGAAGCACCGCTCCTCTAAAACAGCAAAAAGGATCATTATTAGGTTATTTGCATTATTATGTAAATAACAAAATAACTTAAAGCAAAAATTTGGAAACATAAAGTCCGAAGTCTTTATATTAAGGGCAATCAGTCAAACAATATTGTTTGCTCTGGGTCTAAACAGAGCGAGTTGTGTGTGACATCTTCTTTTGCGCATGCGGGCCGCTTTGAGCGTTCACACTAGAGCGCGTTTGATGTCGCATTTTATGTGTAGTGTGAACAAGCAGACAAAAAAATCGGATTTGATCAAAAAATCGGAATTGAGCATTAAGACCTGCAGTGTGAACGTAGCCTTAGTTAACCAAAACTGGTAGTGGCAGCAAATTACAGACGCACTTTGTGAGCCAAGCTAAAAACCCACTCCAAGTGTTAGTTTATGCTGAGGCTTTTTTCTTTTATACTGTTTAGTCCTTGTTTTCGCATGTGTGGCACAAATTAATAACACCATCAATATCTATGTATAAAACTATGAATACGGTGTTTTCTGTACAATATGCTCAATAAAATCCAAATTTCCATTTCCTTATGCTAAGAATTTGATGGCTTAAACCTTAAATTAAAGCAAAGTTTCAAGTGACCAGCTAAAGTATCAGACACTTGGGCCTGCAATGTCCAGTAGAAGTTGCAATTCCACTAGTGAATAGCCAAAAAGTTAGAAAAAGCAAAATGAGTAATGACAAAATGTTTCACTGACAAATTTAAAAAGAAATCATTCTCTGAATTCTTTTGCATACAAATTAGACTTATATGTGTGAGTAACTGTAATGGCTCTAAAAGGGCCCTGAAGGAAGATCAAAAGAACATGAATGGAAAAAAGTAGGGGGGTAATGAAAGGGAGGTAGATGGGATGCTGGGAGGAAAAATGTGAGTAGGACAGCAGAGGATAGTAAAAGAAACTCTATGAAAAAGAAACTAAAATTGATAAAGAAACGTTAAGAAATTACCTGATAGGTGCTCCGCGGGACTGGGCCGGTTTCAGCAAGATAGTGATGGTTGTCTCGGTCTCATTAAGTGGAGACTCTGACTCATACTCTGGCATCATGGGGGCTGAAAAGGTTTAACAAATTGAAATTTTAAAACAGGTTACCTTACACGGACGATTTTATTGGCCAGCATCATTTAAAAAGCTCTGGGTTCTGGTCAGTCATTTGGTAGAGCACATTTTGAGTCCCTATACCTTTCTTAAAAATACACTGAAATTAAGTTAATCTGTTTGAGCCATGTCATGGTTTTGTTATTCTCAGAAAACCCCCACTGGATCTTAATCTGTCCTTAAATGAAAGACCTTTTTAGTTAGCTGCCTTCCAGGAAGCCTTTAATTAAAATAATTAAGTAACATGATAAGTCAAAAAAAAAAAAAAACAGTTTTATAAGGTTTAAATAATTTTCTAAAAACATATGGTTGATTTGTCCCTTCATGATAAAAGTTGTGACCTGAAGGTAATGCAACTAAAAATGTCTCGTTACAAAATAAATGACAACTTTTCTGATCATTGGTGTTTATATAATACATTTATTTATCTATCAGATGAAATTAAGGCTAAAATAATTTCATAAGTGTAAATATAGTAAATGTCTAGAACAAAATATGCAGATTTATTAGCATTGTACATGAATTCTGGTAACTTTAGTATACTATACATTAGTATACTGACATTTTACATGAATTGTAACAGTACATGGTTTGTCATTTGTTTTTGTTTTGGACTGTAAGACTTTATGTGACAAGGCCAAAGCAATCGCGCAATCTGATGCCTGTGGGATCATGCTTCTTTGGACTGTCAAACAGTGGAGCAAAGAGGTCCACACAAAGACACATGTGCTTTGCCCATCACCGATTCATGCCCAGAGCCAGCACATAGCAGGTACTGTTCTTACACATGATGAATAAAATATGAGATCTTTTAAAAACTGTAAATATGATAAATGTCAAGGAAAAAGTACAAGCATGTGTTACCATAGGTAATTCTACTATACTGACATATATTTGTATACTGAGATGTTACAAGCATTGTAACAGTGCATCATTTGTCATTTTGGGGTTTTTCTTCCTGCTTAATAAATAATAGATGGAGCATATAACTTTATGGGGCAAGGCCATGCAATCTGATGCCTGTGGGATCATTCCTCTTTCGACTATCGAACAGTGGAACAATGATGCCCACACAAAGATAGATGACCTTTGCCCTTTACTCATTCATTCCTGCAGTGAACATATTGGAGACACTGATCTTTGTAGCATGCTTATACACATGTACAAGACCCTAGCAAAGAAGATATATCCCTGTTTGGATATATCTTTGACCTATGCATCTCAGACTGATGGATTGTCTGTAAGAGAGACTGTGCCCTATTGAACAAGAAACCAATATCTCATAAAAGAGTTTGACTGCAATTTGAAACAAATGAACATGCTAGCTGCCCAACCATCATCCTCCTCCTAATGACACATGTTTTAGAAGTAGCGATACATCCCAAAACCAATCCCAAAAGTAACTCTGTACAAAGGGTTTGTAAAGGTATAAAATCACAGAAATACAATATGTTTCTTGACTTATATGCACACCAGCAGTGCTTTGCAAGATACTACCAGAAAGGCGTTCTAGTGCCTTTGTGGTAGTATACAAATTAGAGCTGGGCGATAAAACGATAACGATATGTATTGCGAAATAAATTTTTCTCGATAGAAAAATTAAACTATTGCGATAGACCTCATCTCTCTCTTGCTCTCTTAAAAAAAGAAAAGAAAAGAAGAACAGCCAATCCAAATTAAGTAGCGCAGAGCCGAACCAATCACAGCCGCAGCGTCACGTCATGTGACTTGTTACGTACAGCACAAGTGCCAAGCCGCGCATGTGTGGTTTGGGAAGCAGCCAGCCGCTGGTAACGGAGGAAAGTGTGTTTCGTAGTGATGTGTCGGTCGCGAACGAAATGGCTTGACGTGAACGACGCGAGCCGGCTCCTTATCGCGAGCCGTGGGTTTTTTTCTTTCTTTCTCTCACCCTCTCTCTCGCACTTTTTTTCCGCTTCACTCCGCGCGCGAGCCTTGTGCTTTGCGCTGAGCAGAGGGGGGGGCGGTAGTTACAGTCGCAGTAGCACAGGAACAGAGCGGGAGGGAGAGAGAGAGAAAGAGAGCCAGGGACAACAACGTGACATTAGAAAGGTATAGTGATCATCCACAACTATTTTCAGTTGCAGATGATAAAGGATTCAGAAAGTTAAGAAAGCTATACAACAAGGAGAGATTGAAAATTTCCTTTTAGTTCTCAGATTATATGATATTGACAAAAGTTAGTCAATTTTGTCTGTTCTTCTGTAAAACAAACTAAGATTTATTTTTAGAATTAACATTTTGTTTCTAAGTGGAATTGACAATTTAGTGGTCTGTTTTGTTTGTTCTATTTTGAAACTTAAACGCTTTAGCGGCTGCCTTTTGTGTAGTTTGCAATATTTGCCTTTATTTATCTGAAAAATTCTCATGTTCCTTAAGTACATCTACCCTGTTGAACTTATTATGGGAAATAAATATTTAAATCAAAACAAGCTGCTGATTATTTCACATTTTACTTGTGAGCAACGGCACATTTAAATCTTACAAATATAGTTATTTGGCTTATATCGTGATATATATCGTTATCGCCTGAAATGAAAAAAACATATCGTGATATGAAAAAATCTTATATCGCCCAGCTCTAATACAAATACAAAAAATTTTTATGGTCTGGCCTTTAAAGGGTTAATGTAACTATTAAATGTAACTTAAATAAAGAAAGAAGTCTAAAAAAACCCAAAAACATTTGAGGTCTACTTCTTCGTCACTGACAAACACGGACCTGCATATGGCAAAGCCAGCTATATTTCATTCCTGTGACTCGACAACGGAAGAAAAAAGCACCCTGCCATGTGTATGTCAAATCCCTGAGTTAAAATATGTAAATGCTAGATTGCTATGAAATGTTTTGTTTTTTTAACATTACAGTATATCTCAACAAGAATGACACTATCAGGATGTATAAAGATAAAGAAAAAGTAGACGTATGCTTCACCGCAGAGGGCTTCACAGACATTCTATTACACTCAAATTTTAATTTCACATCTGTCATGCCCTCATACTGGAGGTGCAGCATATAAATGTCTGAGTAGAACATCAACACTTTTTTTCCTGATTGGTATGGCATTCAGGTTATTAACATGAATCCTACCCCCGCCACTCTGTCCATCCATCTCTATGTGTCTGCAGCATTTAATTTAAATCTCTTCATCCTGTAGCTCCTGAACGAGATAATAAAGATTGGTGATGGCGTGACATTTGGAAGAAGACATATCTGTTATGTGTGGAGGCACCACGTTTCCTTTTTGTCCCTCTTGGCAATGTGTTGTTAAGTTTTGAAAGGATGATGGAAGAACGGAGGCTCGGTGGAAAGGTCACACTAAAAATCACTGTAGGTGTTGACAGATAGGACAACACTTAAAACATACTGTTAACACATTACACATTCATCTTCTAGATCAGTCAGGACTTCATCGTGTACAGCAGCACTGTGACAAGTCTGGATTCAGTGGTATATTCACACTTGGCTTTAAGCCACAAACCCACATTTTGGGTTTTTTTTATATTATAGGGAATAGAAGTGACGTGTATACTGTCAACACATGTTAGTGTATATTGTAGTTTACTGTATTATTGTTGGGTTGTATTATTGTAGGGTCTTTATGTACAATATCAAGAGCTTAAGGCAACTGCTGTTGTGATTTGGCGCTATATCAATAAAACCGAATGGAATTGAACTAAGTTGAATAGTGTCGTTAACAGAAAACAATTTCAGGCCACGTTTTTTATAAACCACACTGCTTTTTTTAAGTAAAAGAGTGGACACTTGTTGTGGCACTTAACAGACTCCAGGACTGAATACAGATAAGTGAATGAACATGAAGTGGTTTGAATACAGAGACTCTTTTGGCACATACAGTGAAAGCACAAGATCTGTGCTTCATATCTTGATATGCTAGTCAACTATGTAATGAGTTGGATGTATGTGGAGGTGACAAGCGTTCAGTGAAATACAGAGTGGTTTATATTTCTAAATGTTCATATTTTACTCTGCAGCTTTTGTATTCATTCCTAAATTAAAATTATTCTCAGTAATGTGATACTTATTCAGAGTTCCTTCTGTATAAAGTTGACTTGTAACCATAAGAGTTTATCGGTTTAGCACAAACTTACAGGGAGTTTCTCCTCAGAGCTTTCTGTTTTGTTTTTGTTTTTTTTCAAAGGTCACAACTCCCTCAATGAGGTCTAATTAGCTAAACAAACAAACCACAAAGGAGAGACAATCCAGTAAAAGATTTGTAAAGGGCTTACAGGAGAATTGTTGAAAAAAAAGGCAAAATGTGAAATCAGAAAGGCACACAGAGAGATTTAGATAACAAAGAATGAGCTGAAGGGTTTTATTTAGCATCAGTCATTCTGTCATTTAGGCATCGCAGCATAGCCTTCTCTAAACAGTTGAAATGATAATGTTCTCCCATTCAAGAATAAAGAGCTGTATTAACATATGAGGGCACTTCACAATTCTTGCCACAAAAGTTGATTGTTTTTCCTTTTTTTGTGCGGCGACTGACATTTTCTATGGACCGAGGCGGGTGACACAAACAAGGGGTTACAAAGCCAGATAAAAAGCCAGATGGGAGAACAACCAAATGGTCATTCAGACAAAGAGAGACACAAATTAAAATGCATATTTATAGTGCAACTGACTGACATGTCAGCACACAGGCTGTCTAATAAACAAGCTTCTACTGTCTGTATGTGGTATTAATGTTTCAAGAAGCAAATAACACCTAACAGTAATGTTTACCTGCAATCTTGGTGGTTATGCGGGTAGTGACAGGCGGACCAAAGCCCTTGTTGGTAGATGCTTTAAGGGTGAAGAAGTAGGTGGTTCCCGGGTACAGCCCAACAAACAGATGGTGGGTCTCATTCCTCAGCTTGAAAACCCGTCCCCGCTGGGTTGTCAGATCAGCACTGGGGTCCAAGGAGCTCAGTGCCTTATAGGTAATCTAGAGGTAGATGGGAAAATGTTACATTTAAATGCACTTACATAATTCAGCTTTATTTATTCATCTGTTTACATTTGTTTCACTCATGCAATTTAAATAAACAAATGATAGCGGATTTAATTTTATCATAACTGAAATATCTTTTATTTATTTATTTTTTTAAAGGAAGAAACAAGCAGGTTTGGTTTAACGTTGCACTTGAGGTTTTAGATATCAATTTGTTTAAACCAATGTTTATAATGCTTGATTTCAATCAATAATAACTGTTTTTGTTTTTTTATCCATAAGGAGTTTGGTTCGGTTGAATAATGCTTCAAAATTAAAAAAGAACACTTTTATGCATTCATCTAATTGTACACGCAGGCATGCAGCAGCATTCTTTGGATTTGCTGATGTACAACTGGTGTACAGTTGGCTGTACAACCAACCAATAAAATGAAAAATGCTATAAATGCTACATGGCCTGAGGGGAATTGCAATCTTTGATCATTCTTTTGTCAACATGAATGTTCAATTTTCCCATTAGACATTTCATTTGAGTGATTTAGTTTCAAAAATGCCAGCTTAAGTACAGTCTTAGAGTGTAAAATATGTTATGGTATAAACAGCAATTTTAACCTGTAAAGTATATCAAAATAGATTGATTTTCTTTCTTCTATTTTTTAATCTTCAAATCACAAAAAAACAAAAAAACAAAACAAAAGAAAGTAAGCTTTAAATTCAGAGTCACCGTCTTCCAAACACCTCCACTGACACATCTAAAAAATCCAGTAAATCAATCATCAGTTATTAAATTGTCTGCTAAATGCAGTACAAATCAATTTTTGGAGTTCAAGAGATGGTGGCTCTTTACAATAGGTCTGTGTGTCTCTCCATGATCTCCACTTTGAGACTGGAACAAATTGAGCAAATTGACCCGTAACCATTAAACTGGCAGAAACACTAAAATAGTTCTTCTGTTAAAAGAACTGTCAATGTCTGTCGTGGTGTTGCTACTGGCAAGTTTCCACACTGTGAAACCATCAATGACTGCACACATGGGCACACACAAACACGCACGATAAAACACAGGAGGACAGCTGTCATTGTGAATGACAGTCAGTACAAAAGATTATTGAGTGGTGGGAAAAAACACATTAAAAGCAAATCAACTCCAAACACATTTCAGCACTTTGTGGTTGTGTGTAAGTGCTTGTCCGAGTACATATCTGTTTGTCTTTTAGCCACAAAGTGTGAAAAAAAGTACTGGATAAAGTGTGAAGGTGAAAACAAAGAGGCAGGTAGAGCAGGAGACTGAACCAGAGAGACAGAAACAACAAGACGAGTGAGCCATAAGGCACTTGGTGAGGTGGAAACCACAACCAATGCAAAATCTTTTGCCAACTTGCAGAGCTACCTCACCTAGAAAGGCTCATGTTTCCTTTTAGTTGTCTTCTAATTTTTCGATTTCATGACTAAATGCTCTGTAAAGGCAACACGGTCAACCCCAAATTCTCAAAGGAAAACTTTCCCACCACCACTAGTGCATCACAGCATCATACCATCGTAACTATGGCTACAAAAACAGAAAAGATCACATCACTAAATGTCAGACTCACATTAACTAACAAGGAGAAAGATCCTTAAGAGATGCATAATAAACAGAAATAACTGAGTAAGAATAAAAACACTTTGAGGGAGACAGAGGGAAAAAAACAACAGAACTGTTGTTGAGGAACAGCATGACTATAACCTCTTCAGTTTGCATTCAGGAATAAAGACAATATGTCATATTTCAGAATGAACAGCAAAGAATGACACAAAGAGATATAGTGAAAAAGGTGGAAAAGAAAGAAAAAGGTGGTCAAACAAACTGAGTACAGCACAAAGTTTTCGAACACAGAAATGCAATGAATAGATGATAGGCTAATTTAGACACAAACACATTTGCGCAATCAAACAGTGATGGATTATGGATTCCAGGAGGGGTTTTAATTTAATGTATTGATAATCTTTAGCACCATTACTCTCAATTTAAAATGAGAACACTGAATTGATATACACTCAAAGCAGATTAGTGGGGGTGAGTACAAAAGAAGACAATGATGAAAATAATAATGGTGATAAAGAGGAAGATAAAAACAAGACTGAACAAGAATGAATAAGGAAAAGTAAGCAAGGACATGAAAAGAAACAAGTGATGTGGATAGAAGCTAAGGGAAAATGGGTAGCTGCGAGTGTGCATGGGAGTGTGTTAGAGTTAAATAGCACATTTGTTGGAGGACGAATTCAGGAATTCAAAATCATGGACACTGGGTGGTCCACGTCAGCCCATTAACAGTCAAATCAAAGGCATTGACAGCTGGGTGCATCACTTCAACTAGGCCCCAGGCTGTAGTACTGTGTGAATATGTGGCTTTGGATGGATGTGCCGGAGGAAATACAAATGCAAAGAGCAAGGACAGGACAGAGCAGAAGAAAGGAAAGACGCAAAGTAAGGGAGACCATGTAAATATGTGAGAAAAAAGAAAGGCTGCCCCAGACTTGGACATATGATGATGCAGAAGCTACAGTACATTCATGTTATTCATAAGTAGAAAAAAAAGATTCATAGTTAGTTTGAGCTCATTTGTCTGTGGTATTTGATGCATTAGGATTGCCACTGTCCCCTAGTGAAAAGCTGTTCCTATGGATAGCAATAGTTAGAAAAGAGATCAGAAGGTCTGACATGAATGAATGTTCCCATTATGTCCAGTAGCTCTTTGCTTCTATTGTGAATTTAATGCGAGACTGAAACTCTACCTTGTCTAGATATTTGGAGGCCGCTGCTCTTTTCTGGCTAAAATCGAACTACCTCAAAACCCTCCAAAGTTGAAATAAGGGCCTAAAGCCACAAACAATACTTCTACTAGTCTTCCTTCTTTTTTTGTTTTTTCGTCAGTTTTATTGCCAGTGACCTGAGATGGTAAAATGATAAGAAGTTTTCTCCTCCACTTTCCCGACACATTACTCCCCTGCTACAAACCAGACAGATGACTAAAGTGCCTCTCAGATTGAGGAACCTGGGACAAAACCTTTAGCCAATAGAAGATAACAGTCTAAAACGCAGCAGAAAAACCCGAGACAGAGCAGCAGCTTTGCCTTCAACAACCAGCTGACGTCTCCCAGGCCCGAAAGTTCGCCTGGCTGGCTGAATAAAACATGGTGAATCAATAGCTATTTATACAGGCTGGGACTTGGGGGCTGGAACAATAAAATATCATCTCTTTCATCTACGCTGCAGTTTTGGTTTGCACATCGATGGCTGTTATTTTATAAGTCATGAATGGCTCTCTATATTTTTATAGGCTTTATGCTCTCCCCGTCTCTCTTTTTCTCTCATCTTACCCACTCACATTTCTTTCCATATTGAGCAGTAGACTCTTGCTTTCTCTCCGTCTTCTACCCTTTACAGGGTATTTCCTCTTTCTAGCCACTCTTCTCTTTTTCTCTTCCTCCCTTTTCTTCACAATTTCCTTGTTTTTCCTCACTATTCTTCTTTCTCCCTTTACAGTTGATGTACTTGGAATTGGTAGAGCTATAAAGCTCAGGTTGTTTTATTGGCCAATGAAAAGGCAGGCGCGCAGCGGGGCAGTGCATCTTGGGTAATAGAGTGTGTGTCTTTGAGGGATAACTTACCAGAGGGAAGGCAGACATATGTGTGAGTTAGTGCGTGATTGAATTAGTGGGTAGGAAAGGAGAAAGTGAGAATGGTAAATAGATGACAAAGTAGAAATGGAAGGAAATGATCAAAGGAACAGGAGAAGGGGAAAGTGAAAGGTGAGGAAAATAGAACAGGAACACATAAATAGGGGTGGGTATTACATTGGTATCAGTTCCAGACTGATCAACACAGAAATATTGATAACTATAGTTCTGCTATTGGGATTTCTGAAAGATTTTGTCTTTGTGACATAGCTGACCTTTTCAAATTCCTATACTGATGAATACTGATGAAGCTACCATTCTGTGCTATACAGTCAGAGCAGAATGTTCGAAGCTGTGGGCTTACTATGCTACATTTACCAAAACGCGATGCATTGTATGCAAGAGGATTGTGAATTAATCGTAGCACAGCAAGCTCTGGTAAACTTGAATGGCTCCAATGCAAATGGGATTGGCTGGTGATATAACTGCCTCAATTTAGTCAGTTCAAGGCAACGCTTGTTATCATTATTCCACTAAGTCAGATGCTCAGGTTAGACATCCCAATCAAGCTCATTCACTTTATATCCACTCCTTAAAGTTGGTCAGTTTAACTGAGCTGTTTTAGGTTGCTAGCTAATCACTTACATAGCAACAAGTGGCAATTGTTAGCCAAAGTTTGAACTCATTCAGATCTATGTGCTTGTGTTTACAACTTGAAAGAGATTACCACAGCTCTTTACCCAAGCGGCACATTAGCAAATTTCCCTCTGGGTGGTAATAATTTGAGAATAACATTCTAATCTGTAGTCATAAGGAGCAGTATGGCTTTTTATTCATAAATACCCATCTTAACACTCCAAAGTGAGAAACACTCTTTTTAAACTGCTTATTAATTGTAGCTAAAGATTATATGCTTTAAATATTTATTTATGAGTTTTTAACATTTGATATTATGTTTATATGACAAAGTAAAAAGTATTTTTTACAACTTGTCACCAACTTGTCTAAAAACATTTAAAAGAGCATCTTATATTGAAATCACTCCCTGTAATTTTATATCTGTGCAGGTGTTTGTGTGTCTGTGCAATGCATGGTAACATAATACTGTATTTATTTTGTCCAAACAAACACAGAAGACAAATGTTTGTGAATACTAAAAGTCATAACTTCCACTCAGAAGTCAAGCCTACTACAAACACACTGTGGGTGTATGACGCCTCGCTGCAGCTTTTGGAATCATGGCCAAGGCTTATGAAAATAAAGGACGTTTATTGAAGAGCCTTTGTGCAATCTAGAATGCTATTTCTATTGAGTTTTGCCATTTTCCATTCTTGTTCTCTGTGCTCCTGTTTGTTTTATTAGAGAACATGCAGTGTCTTCATTCTTCACCATCTTAGCGTCAGTGTTCTCTGTCCTGTTGAATTAAGAACAGACTATGTGAGGTATTTGCTCTTTCTGCTCTTTAATGGATTTTCACATTGTTTACCTCTCTGCTACAAGCGTTTTGTATAGATAAAAAAAACCTTGTTTAAGGTGTCCTGTAGCGTTTTCATTGCTTTTTTTCCCCTTTTTGGTATAGTCATGAACAATTCACTTGAACATTACTGGTTTCTTCTAAAGCCCAGATCTACCTCCCCCCCTCCACTGCTTTGTTAGGACTTATTTATACGGATCCATGGATTGGAGCAGTAAAACTCTGTTTTATCTACACTGCAGCTTTACACATTAACAAACATTTTTATGGCACGCAATGCACCTGTTCTTGCCATTTGCTGATTCTTTTCTGTCGCTCGTAGGAGCTATGACGAAGGCAATAGCTCCATTCATTTGTGTGCTATAAATACTACCTCATGGCCCTAGGAGGTGAAAGGCCACCTCCTGCATCTGTAAACTGACACCTTTTACCAGCTAGACAAAATCACAGCTGGTCATTGTTCCCGGTTTCTTTTCCACTCTCACTTCTGAGGTGAGGCTGCTCTTTACTGCTCTGACTTTACTGGCAGAGGCCTGATCAGACCTCTCCAAGCTCTGCAAATAGACACACGAAAATAAATTCTGATCGCAACAAGGCGACATCCCGCAGAAGATCCACCGTTAGCTGGTACCTACCACTAACCAAGTTAAAAGGTTGAAGTTAGTCACAGCAGAGCATGTTAGTGCAGAGTGCTAACTCAGAGAACAAAGGCAATACAGCTTTCTGTGGGCTTGAAGCTTAAAGGACAATGACTGAAGTGAATCACAACTCTTCCTTGCTTGGACCCAATCTATGAAGCCCTACTCCGATCAACGACTGAACCATAATTTTGACTTTTAAGATAACATAACACACATTCAACACACTGTTTTCATTCACTTAATTATAATCTGAAACAATAATTTCCAAGATATTGTCTTAAACCTTAGTCAGTGAGCTTTTTATCTAGTTATGTGACTGCATAACAGCTCTTTACTCCTGCAGTTCATGCAGGTCACAAAAAAGCGTATTCAGGTGCCTCATTCTGTTAGCTGATGCTTGAAAGTTAAGTCACAGTGTCTAATGGTTTGCGTGGAAATTCAGTATAATTTTTAAAATCTGTTAAGAATGAATGAAGAAGGGAAAAAATACGTTTTAGTTTAAAAACAAATCTATCGCACACTTGGCGTTTGATCTCTAAAATTCAAAGAGGTTTGCCGAAATAGTAAAGCCTTCACAAACTCTTCCAAGCTATACACCTTTTCAATGTGAAGCTATAACAAGAAAACATTTAATAGATTTTCCTGTGGTTGTAATAGATTAATACTTCGAAAAAAAAATTCTTTACGTCTTCTCCTTAGTGTGTAACCTGACACATCCTGCGTCAGTCTGAGAGTTAGGATGTACCTATTGTTTTAAGATTCAGCATCTCTGCTTTTAGAAGTTTTCATTTGGGACCTTCATCTCCAGCTCATGACTTTATATTGTCAAGACATTCTGGGTCACTACACACACAGAAGCAATACAAATGCTAATACAAAGATAGACACACAGACACACACACACACACACACACAAAGATGCACAAATTCAATGACTTATATAAAGGCGAAAATCCACAAATGAATGCCTGCACACAGAGAGATGAACACATCCTAATATGTATGCATAAATAAAAAACACAAATGGGAATGAGATGTTTGCTGTTTTCCTTGTCCTATTTTTCTATTGTGCCCAAATAGATAAGCTAACTGGAGATAGAAATAGCTACAGACAATAGTCCGATAATATTTCCTAGCTGTGTTATCTCTATTTTTGTCACTGGCTCTTGATAACACGAGAGAGAGAAAGATAAGCAGAACAGACCAAGCTGAGGGCAAAATATAGCTTGATAAATCTTCCATCTAGCAGTTCTTACCGAGAACTATATGAGAGATAAACAGTAGACAAATATTACATTAAATGAACTGAACTGTTAATCACTAAACAGGTCTGGATGGCTTAATCGGGTTGCTCAATCAGTCAAGAGGCAGAAGGCAAGAGTGAAAAGTTCTGGGAGTATATAATTTAACACATGACAGGATACAAGAGCCTTGAAATGTTCTTTTATCCTCTCATTTGTCGACCAAAAGTTCACATGAAAATCAATACTACCAGCTCCACAAAAGTATCAAAGAGCAGAATTCTGTTCACTCTGGAAGAAGCAATCAGAGATGGAGCATTAAAATCAGCCAGTGGTGACAGTTTGACAGGAAACGGCCTGAATCGGCATCCCACTAATGCCTGTTTGACAGCCACACAGCAACTTCCCGCCAGCCGAGATAAGATAAGTGACAGAGCGAGCACTCTCCCTCTAGATGTTAATGTAGACAACAAGCGCTTTTTCTGCTCTCATTCCTACATTAAAAATCATTTGCTGACATGATATTCACCACAGATTGACAGTGATTTATGACTGAAGTGTGAAATGTGTTGTGTGCTGTGCTGTTTTTTTTTTTAAACACCAAGAAGTTATAACTTTGAAAAACAGACTAGTGATAAGCTCATCATTTTTTTTTCTGTTTCGAGTTTGTTTTTTGTTCCTTTGGATCAAAGGAGGGCAATTAATTTCCCCAAGGGGTCACATGAGAAACTAAGACTGTGTGCATAAACTGAACTCAAATCATGTTTTTGACACATTGGATGCATCAATATGAGGATTGTTCCAAGCTGACCTCAAATCTGTTCAGTTTTAATTTGATCTCTTCATAAAATGCTACTCGTAATTATAATTAGGTAATGAAATGTACAATAGACATGATTATCACTGAGAGAGAATCTGTGTCTGGATTTGGCAAATTACATCACTGAGAATGTTTGTTCATATATCAATTTAGATCCAAAGAGAACTAACATATTCAGTGTTGGCATGTCAGTAAAAATGTGACCTCGGATTTGGCTTTAAAGAAACTGCCACTGTCTCATGAATGTTTTCACCAGGCTGTACATTTCATGTGCAAATAGGCCTTTGACAGTTTGGATGTGGTTCATTCATTAATGCAGTCACATCAAAAGCAAATGCAAGATCTTCCATCCATTCTGGATCTGAGAGTGTCACAAAAAACGTCTTGCTTTTAGCCCTATACTCAAAGGTGTAAGTCCTTTGCCCACCCGATAGCTGTGTGGTAGCCTATGTCACCATATTCGGTCTACAAAAGTACAAACTGTCTGATAAAATTAACAATTTTATTTACATCAACAACATGGCAAATTCTTGTACACTGGCTTACACAACACTGTCTGGTATAATATAATGCAAAAATACCAATATTAGTTCTGTATTCATTTATCAGTCCCTTTATTTTGCAACTGCTTCTAAAGTCTGGCAATTTTCCCCATCAGATTTCACCATTAGATTCGGACAGCTATTGGTTGTTACACCTCGCAGTTCAGGTCCATCCAAATATGACCTTAATTTAAAAATGCAGACTGTCTTTGTTAAAATTATTAAATGTGATCACTGTGAATTTTTAGCAAACACTCCTACAGTAACATTCATAAAACATTACATTTATAGCAAAGGTGTGCACAGCTAAGCTAATATGTGAGAAAAAATAAGTAAAATATTAAAAAGTGAGAATAAAATGTTGATAAGTAAGGGAGCCAAAGCACTTGTAACTGCCACATGAGGAGCTGGTTTGAGTTGACTTGTGGGGTTCTTGAGGAGCATGTGATTGGCTAGAGAAATGGGACTGTAGCCCTGATTGGCTGTACATCAGGAAGTTGTAATGCTTGAGAGATTAGAAGGTTGCACCTAATCCTGCGTAGCGATGGGGGATGGATAATCCTCTCTGACTATTACCCCCTTGTGCAAGGCGTGCGTGTGTGTGTGTGTGTGTGTGTGTGTGTGTGTGTGTGTGTGTGTGTGTGTGTATGAGACAGTATGTGTGTGTGTGTTTGTGTTACTGCGACTAAATATATAATCCTCTTCTTTTTGACTACAGGGATACAGATTAGAGTGATCTGACTTCACAATTTCAGTCCGTTTTTATAAATCTACATTTACTGATACTCCTTTATTTCACATTTATTTTGTGATGTATTTTCTTTATTGTTTATAACTGTAAGACTGTAGCATCTCATTGTGATAACATGCAAAATACAAACATAGAAAATACAAGATCCCAAAGAACCATTGTTATCAATTCGAAGAACAAAGAGTTTGGCAGCAGATGGTATGGATGCAAATGCCCTGAGGTCAACATTGTGGAGCGAGCCTGACACAAATCATTTGAGACAGCTTAAAAGTGCAGAAAAAGAATTTTGTTGTAGCATGTTCTCTATAACTAATTCATATTTTTTTTAAAAGGTTCAATTATACTTTACGTAATTTACTTTTTTCTACTTTTTAATGAACTTAGTGTGACATAAGTGAATTAATTAAAAATATATACAGAATTAGATTTGGAATCACACCTATTTCTGTTGTAACACATTTTTTCTGGATCTTTTGTTATATATTTGAAACAATCGAAATGGTTTTTTGCTAATTTAAAATTATCTTTAATAATATAAAATTATTTTTTAACACAGAACACAGTAGTTTAGTATCACAGGTTTTCATGTTAAATCCTTGGAAAGGAGACAAAAAGGGGAGGAGTGGCAGCAAACAACAGAATACAAAAGAGTAATAAAATGAACAGTCTATAGTGCTTAACTTCATTCGTGTCAGTGACTCTGTCTAACTTGGATGAGCTATTGGGGGACAACAACCCATCCAACCTGTCCAATCCATCCATCTCCCAATGTATGACAGAAGTTACAGCAGCAACAGATAATTGATGCCATTTAGGTGGCCATAAAATGTGTTAATAAGCTGAGGCTCAAGTGGAGTTGCTGGAAAAAAGAGAGCAATGATAAACTGTCTGTGCTGTTGGTGGATTGTTTACATTATTTTAACATTGAATGCAATATAAATTTATTGGTTATCATAAGTCCCGGTCTATCATGACCAGTGATGGGAATAACGGCGTTACAAGTAACGGCGTTACAAGTAACGGCGTTACTAACGGCGTTACTTTTTTCAGTAACGAGTAATCTAACTAATTACTATTCCTATCATTACAACGCCGTTACAGTTACTAAGAAGAAAATGCGGTCCGTTACTATTTTTCAACAAACAGACGGTTGAAGCTGTGTTCAGCTTACCGCATCTTATATCAGTTGCACAGAAGTAGCTGTAAGTAATCTGGACGCTACAGCTTTAAGCAGCTGCGCGCTCCCGCGGACGGTAATCACGATCACTGTCTAGCACCTGGAGCTCAGGGGGGCAAAACAATCGCATGAGTGCTGCTGTTTGACTGAGGAAGAATAAAGTAGTCGTGGTAAGTCAATCACATGACCACTTAAAGACAAAGCAACAAGGAGATATATACCAGTTTATAAATTGTGTTGATAGGCCACGTAAAACCAGAGTCGTGATAAACAATATATACGCGGCGTTTTTTCCTCAATAGTTTCGCCACGTTTACTGTCTAAGGACAGCGCTAGCAAGCACTCTGTGCTTATGACCAAAAAAATAAAAAATAAAAAAACGGGGGAGTGACGGAGAGAGAGAGAGAGCGAGAGAGAGAGAAAGACAGCAGAAAAAGCAGAAAAAGAGAGAGAGCGAGTTTTGAGATGTGAGTAGGGATCATGACACCCCTAATTATTGTAATTACACGTTATCACGAATACCTGTAGTTGTATTATTTAGGGGCATATAAACATGAAAAAAAATTCCCCAAAGTTGAAAATAGCAGACAACATTGCTTTTCCAATAACCTCACTCAAAGCCTAATAGGATTTTTTTTTTTTTTGGCAGTTGTTTTATCTGAAGTTTTTCTCTACTTCCAACAAAGTTTTCTGTTTTACTTATAATTACTGTGACTTTGGTTTTGGGACATTTACTTTCATTTTTCTTGGAAGTGTGCAAGTATTAAAGGAGTAGCTGTGTAGCAACAAGGCCTGCATGGTACGCTTAGATAGGCTTACTGTGTTGCCTGACGTTAATGTGTTTTTTGCTCAGTTAGTTTTAATGCTAAAGTTTCTTGGTTCATTTTCTACTAGAAATATTGTTTTGACATGATGATAAAATTATTCCACTGGCTTTGGAGCTCAATGACCCCTACATTTTTAATGTAGCACTTTTTCAGAACACTGCAGTTCAAACTGATGCTGACTATCCTGAATAGATATATTCAAATTAAAAAAAAAAAACTTTTTCTAAAAGTGAAAACCCAAGTCTTTCAATAAACAAAACATGGATTTTTAGTTACTAAAAAAAGAGTTAAACTGGAAAACTCTTCTATACTGCTGTTATGTACAAATTAGTTATCAGTGCAAAAGTTCAAGTTGCTTATTTTCATGGATTTAGAGGATATGGAAGATACTGAACACTATGGATGGGAAAAAAAAATAGTACAGGATAGTATTGCAATATTTTGCATGACGATATTGTATTGATACGGGGACATGAAATATCAAGATTTTAATAAAATAATTTGAATGCTTTGAGAATACTATCGATTACAGGGCTCATTTCATGTAACAACATCTTGAGATAACATGAAATGAGCCAAACAAACACACATTAACTCAGTTCAACCGAAAAACAATCCAACATCGAACACACACCTAGTGTACAAATACCCACATGAGTAATAATAGGACAATAACCTTCATGTATCAACCAAAAAATAAATAAATAAAATAAAATCAGTTGCTTTCTGGTGATTGTGGGGATTCTTTTTCATATTCTTGTATCTTGTGGTGACTAAAAGGTTGCCAGAGCCTGAGGGTGTTGCATGCTCACAACCACTTTTGATCACAAAGTAATTGCATAGGTTGCACAACAGAATGCAAACTGATGCAAACAGTCAGAGTCTGATTTGGACAAACTGCAATCACTCTTAGAGAGACTTTGCGAAGGTTTGCGAATAATTGCTATCTAATTTATAAATACAAAGACCTGCCAATATGTTGCCATCAGTCAGAATGAGTCTTAACTCAAGGGCATTCGACTCAAGTGGCTACAAGCTGGCTGTATTCTGGTAATAATCCTATAGTGCAGGAAGGTTGCTGGGCAGAAAAACAATGGTTAAATGTGCATTTCTGTCTATGTAGACAGCACATTTATCTGATAATACAGCAAATTGCTCTATTATCATAAATAGATTACATTTAATTGCAAAGATGACCCCATTCATTCGCAGACTGATATGTCTGATTCCATCATTGCAACATTTATGGCAGCTTTTAGTGAGATAACTTTATCTTACTGGATAAATCAGATACCGACAAAGTTTAAGTTTGAGGACATGAATTTGCAGTTGAAAAACTGTGACAAATTGGGATATATGTTCTCGTAGCATATTGTAAAATGTTTAAAAAAAATCACAAAGAAATTCTATTGTTAGTGAAATGTTTTTTAGAATATAGTGTTATGGTGTGAATATCACCATGATAAAGTAAAATCATTAAATCTTTCAAATACACACATACAAAAGAAAAGAGGCTGCATGCAGTGTAGTGAAGGGCACATAGACTGACAAAGGTGTAAGTGATACTAGGCCATACCCCTACAGGCCAGACAGGCAGAGTGACAGAGTAAATGGGGTCATCAGCTTAAGGACTTGCAAGCTACACTAAATATAACCCATTATTGACAAAAAGAAAAACAATACAGAGAAAGAGAGAAAAGAGAAAGGTAAAACACAAGATGGATAGAAGTCAATGGCTTAGATGAGATTGCTTCTTTAGCATTTATGTCTTGATTCTGGCTCTGTTTACACTGTGAAAGTGGAAAAAAAAAAAAACCTCAAGATCTGCATGCTTGTTCATTTTTATTTCTGTCATCTTTCTTTTTCCCTTCCTTCCCATATTCCTCGCCTTCTGAAATACTTTAGATCGTGTGGAAAAAAGAAGGCAGCCCTGGGGCATTTATGTGTGTGAACAGTTTCCCTTAACCTGTCTTTTCATCTCTTATATTAAATGCTCTATGGCATAAGTCATAACTCAAAGTCTAGAATTACTAGGCAACTATGACTTCAATGTATTTTGCTGCAAAATACAGACTGTTCCTTTATTGTTCTTGTATTTCTTCTACAAAATCTGTAATTTTGAATTTGATTTTATGTATTTTTTTCATTTATGTCAGAACACTCATATTTTTTCCTTGAATTCACTTATAGGCTGCTTTGAATATTATTAATATTAAGCAGAAATAGTTTTTATCACTCATTAGATACTCCAGGTAGATATCCTCTATGAAGATTTTGGTGGGTCAGTGGGAGGCCACTCTCGCTTCAATAACTGAGGGTGGTGGCTTCAACAATAAGCATGAAAGTTTGCTGAAATAATGACAAACCCCATATTTAAAGTTCATGGGGTTTGTTGCACTTTTACAGGAGACTTGGGTCTTTGCCATGTTTTTAATTGTTAATTATATTACATCCATTGTTTGTATTACGTCCATTTTTTTTTAAAACTTATTTGAGGAAAAAACACAAAACTGACATCATAGGGGAGTGGCAGATCTGTCACATGCTTTGGTGCGATACTTGAGAGGATAACATCAATGGAGAATTTACATGCACTTATTGATATGGCATCAACTGGTCAGAAATCAGTTTATTAATTATCTGAAAGAATCTTTTAGAAGCTAGTTTTCCCAACCTGTAGCATGACTATATGACTAAAGTATTACCTTTCAATTTCAGTCATGGGATAATAACCTTGCTTGCACCATTAGAATTTTGAGGTTATGTAGGTGAAGTAAGCCACTTCTGTTCCTCAGTAAATAGTAGAGAGAACGAATACCAAGATCATGCTATGCAACTGATGTTCTCCTAATGAGAAAGAATCATTTCTTTGTTCAGAAACAGGCAATATGGGGAGAGAATGTTACTGTACTACATGGTCAGCTGTATCTAGAGAAATCCACGGCTTGGAACAGAGTAACTAACTGAATTAAATGCCAGACTGGTTGCCAGTATTTATTTTTGTGATTGATTAAAACCTCTATCCGCAGAGAGTTGGAAGGTAAAGTTATTTGTGCACAGGACCAGACAAGAATAACTACATACCATACTAGTCACCAATTTCTTTGGCGTGTTGGATTAAACAACTCAGAGGTTTGTCAGGAAACACTCATATTCTTACCCCAATGTTGCAGCTGGATTTTGGGAATGTTGGTCAGACCCGAAATGCATCATTGCATGGAGTTGGGGAGTCATGATACATTTATTGTTGCCTTTAAAAGAATGCATAGTGACTGATTTCTGATCTACAGTTTCTGCTGTTAAGGACTAATTAAATTTATAAATTAGTAACTTTTCAATTAATGCTTGACATTAATTTTAAGAAAATGAAATGGAACCATATTAACTTTTATTATCCATATACCTGAAGCATTTTCTAGGAGGCTATAAATCTGAAACACAAACTGTTTCTTCACTACTGATGGAATATATATATATTCCAATGCATATTACACTTAAATATAAAATGCTCTCACTTGCTAGTTGGTCAAACCGTGATTTGCTACTCTGCTTGATTCTAATCAATGTTAGCACCAGCATCTGTTTAACAAGCAGGGGTTCAGAAATAACTCTGCAGAGACCAGCAGGGAGGTGAGGACTAGCAGAGAGGACCAGTGATGCTTGAATGGTCTGATGAGGCAATCAAAGAAGGGATTGACAGGGCCATGATCTGTGTGTGTGCAAGTGTGTTTTTGAGTGCACCTCTGCTCAGTTCAGTAACCATCAATAACTGTGTATTATCTGAGGTCTCACAGAGGCCTGGTAAAGTTGCAGGGAAAATATAGATTCATATAAACCAGTTACAGTGGAAGCCTTCAGTTGTTCACTGGCTTTCTTTTTCAAAGATATTTAAGTTAGCCTTTTTTCCATCCCCGGCAGAACATTAAAAATAAAAATCCATCAAGAGTTCTCAAATTAACAGTTTTAAGGCCAATATTCACGATTCCAACATTTAACCTAATTGCAGAAAAAATTCTAACTGCCTGACATCTACCGACCAAACTGAGTGCCAATTAAAATTTACCATGCAAATTTCAGAATATCAATGTTTAAAAAAAATTAAATAAATATTTCAGCACTGAACTCACTGTAAACTTCCAAGGAGGGGAAGAAAAGACCTTAAATAAATGACTTGCTCAAAAATTGCTTATTGATTTTTTATTTTAGAAAAAAGAAGGTTACATATAAGCAATTAACTGGGTTTTACTGGTGCTTAGTGCATGGGGATGGTTGGAAAGACTGATGAAAATCTGTACTTGTTATGAGATTCTATGTTTTTATGTGTTTTATTCTTTGTTTTATTATCTTTTAATATTCAAGCATATTGTAAAGTGTTTATATATTTCACAGAATTTGCTGTACTTTCCCATGTCACAAGATTCGATGTATTGCTCCATTGTCATGCAACCCGACAGTGAACTCTGCAATACATATAGTTTAAGCAGGAAACAGATGCGGGTCACCCAGACTACAATAGAAAACGGATGAGGCACCTAAACCACAACAGGAAAACAGATGCGCGACTCCCTAACCACAAAAGATTAAGTCAGCGCCACGTCTTTTAGAAAGAAGCAGACACACACACACATATACAACTGTTGGTTTAAAGGAATTTGTAAAGAGGAAATGTGACGTATTTGCATACGCGATGTAACCTATAAATAAAGAACTGTGCCTGCACTCAGGGTGTGGGTCTCGCCAGAGTCCTCACCCCGCGTGAGTCTCGGCCAGAGTTCTCACCCGTGCACGTTAATGTTATTACATTCTAACTGTTTGAGTGTCTTTATTCAGCCTGAAGAATGTCTTATTAAAAATAAACTCTTGACATTTAATTGGTCCTTCGAGCGGATTTTGGACATCGAATTATGCTCCAACAGAGTGACCTCGTGCGTTTCCTGACATCGTGGAGAGCCAGCGCTGAAGTCTGTCGACAGCCTCTTTCCTATGAAGGAGAAAAGACCAACCACGTGAATTCGGGGTTGGCCAGCGTTCTTAGTAAGAGGTCCACGATCCTGGGGAACGAGGAGGAATCTCTGACCGGCACTTATATCATCATAACCAGGTGAATATTAACACTCAAAGACACATCGCAAATAATCGTCTTTTAGATTGACACTTTTCCAAGGGAAAAAACTCGTCCTGTAGGGACTGGCAGTTGAAAAAGAGACTCGCTTGTAAGACGAAACTGGCAGTCCAGAGGTGACTCGTTTCGCAGCAAAAAAAAAGCTGGTAGTCTAAAAGACTCGCTTGTAAGACTAAACTGGCAGTCCAGAGGTGACTCGTTTCGCAAATAAAAAAAGCTGGTAGTCGACAAAATTTACTCCGGGAGTAAATGGAAAAGGAAAGTGTCAATTGAAATAGGATTACACTGCAGCGTATGTGAATTGTTTGTATTTAAAAAGAGGAAGTGAGTGTCATTTGAAGAGGGACAGTAGGACCCTACACCACTTCTATTGTTTTCCTGTGTCGACTGAAATACTGGTGAGGAAGGGAAAAGGTTGCGCTCCATCGCATAAAATTAAGGCCGCCCTTGACATTAGGACAAGGGTAGAAGGCTGCCTTAATAACCTCCCCTAACTCTAATACCAGAGAAGGTCACACAGTTCTGTTTGTAGTATTAATAACACAAAATCAAAATGGGAAATAAGGCAACAAAACTCACTGCTGACGAGCAGTGGCTAGAAAAGAAATGTCCAGGCGCCGGAGAAATTAGTGCATATAAATGGAGAAATCCAAAGAAAACTAAATGTCCCACGCGGGAGGGAAAATGCATTAACTAAATTAAAAGAAACCCTCCAAGCAGAAATAAATACTGAAAAGGAAGCTAAAAAGAAATCAAAACATACATAAGAGTTGTAATATTTTAAAGCATGGAAAGAGGAATGAAGTGGAATAAACAAAAGGTTAAATTAAGGTTGACTTAAATTAAAGCAATGAAACAAAATTGGGAAGACAACCAAGCTGAATGAATAGAATGCGTGAAACCAGATAATTCACACAAAATATATCAAATAAAAAAGAGACATGCATAAGGTATATTAAGGCTGTGTCATTGTTCAGCCAAGGGAAATGTCTCCAGCTTGGGAAGGTGTGAAGCTGCAGGTTCACACAGACCCGTGATGGATACATAATAAAATATAAACTAATATACTGTTGTATATTAGTATATATACTATTACAATATACTATTGTATATTAGTAGTAAAGTAGTGTATTGTGATATACTGTTGCTGTTATAAAAAAGGAAAAACAATACAATGATAACATTAATAATGACATACTATTAATAGGAAGAGGCACTTCAGTCAGTTATGATGTGAGGTGGAAGATTGTTAAAAGTAGTCTAAATCAAGCTTAAGGTTTGCTCAAACTCAGTACAATGATATAGGAGATGAAGAAAATAAGGAAATAACTACACTAATCAGGTGCATAGAGACACTTGACCTGCTTGTAAACCTGTCATCTTAGATGAGACTTTGTTAAGGTGAAGAGCAAACCTATACTAACAACTAATAAGCCAAACCCTGTATACAACAGCTAAAGCTACAGGTTTGAGAAGCTGAATAAAATGAATTAAATATGTGGACACTAACAAGCTGATGAGCAAGTTACACATTTTTTTTTTTTTAATTTGTATTTGTTTTTTAGTGCAGAAGCTGCATATTAAAGGTCACACATGCAGCTGTCTGTGAGCTCAGTTTTTCATCACACTTCTGCTCTGTTTCTGGCAGCAGCTTTTTCTTTTTCTTTTTGTGTCCTTGATGATGATAAAGTCCAGCGCCAGCTGAGAGCTGGGTTATCTGTTTTGTTTTATGTGACAAGGCTGAGAGATTAAAACTTAGTTTCTTGTTTTGAAAAAAAGAAGAAAAAAAGAGAGGTTTTGTGTTTCTCAGCCAAGAACAACTACAATTTAATTTTCTGTTTTGAGACAGGATAATAATAATAACAATAATAATAATAATAATAATAATAAAACAAAGAGTGATGTTTTGTTTAAGTATTGAAGCAGGCTAATACTGCAACATATCGTCTAGTGCATGATCTGCGAGCAATATATGAAATCATCTTGTTTATCTTTAAATAAACTCCAATTACGGAGACCTGAAGTCACATGCTTAGGGCACACCCTCAGGTAAAGGCAGAAAGCTACTAAACAAAGAAAAGAAGCTATACAGAATGCGCCACAGCCACAAAACTAAGTATTCACATTCTTTCTGACTCTTTGTGAGCCTGAGTTATGACCTTGGCTCCCTGTTTTTCTGCTTCCACCAAGGGTGGGGTGACGCTCCCGTGGCATGTGCTCTGTTCTCTTTACTATCACAACAAAAAAAAAAAAAAAAAAAGAGAAAGGCCCCTACTCTCTGAATACAATATTCTCTTCATAACTCGGCAGTATGAAATGTCATGAAACAGTGTAACTCACTCACAGTAAATCAGCAGTGAATCAGTAGTATAGGATAATACAAACCTACCTAATAAATCTAATGATTTTCAAATTCTTTTAACTAAGAAGTATGATGTGGCCTCCAGCAGTATTATGATTCACTCATTTTGATTACAGGTATAATGTAATATATGACAGCATAATAATCTCACAACTGCTACAAGCACATTTGCCTTTCTTAACACACACGAGTGAAAGGCAACTGTTGAAAAATGCCCTTTTGGGTGAGACAGGCCCAGAGGCCCTGCATGCAAGCGTGCTAACACACATACATGCAATGAAGAGCAGCTTACACTAGAGCACACACTATATGTGCGCCTCTATATCTCACATTGGTGTTAAAACAGGAAAAAAACTTAATAGTTTTGTTATCAACTGCTGAATTTACCCACTACTGACATTTAACTCTCCAGCTTGCAGGACAATAGGTGAAACGTTTGTGAAAACAGAGAAGGAAAAGTAAAGACACAGAGAGAGTCTGGTATGACCAAGCAGTGACCAGACAATAAATTTAGTTGGTAATACAATAAATTGTGAGATGCTTTCTGTTTGATTGATGCAACACAAGTAATTTACTGTATGGAGGAAATTCTCTTTGTGATAATCTTTTGAACGTGCATTTCTGTTGACCTGTCAATTTAGCGCATTATAAACTGATATGCAAATTAGTTGATTGATATTAGATTTGAAAAATAACTGTGTTATAAAATAAGTGAATAAGATGTAACAACGGTTGAAATTAGTTTTTTGTTTCTAGTGTGTGGAGAAGGTTTTATCATGGCACACATCTGTTTACATGGGAGGAAACTCCTCATGTGATGCGACATTTAGCAATTTGCAAGTGTGCAGCACATCAGAAGAATGACTATGAAATTACAAAGGGAAACAATTTTATTGACAAAGGATGAACAAAAAGCAGCTCCCACAGCTGAGTAAAAGAAATGGCTGAAATGCGGAGCGCAACTAAAAGACGACTTGATGATTTGTGAAGGAAAACCAATACTTCCAAAATCTCTACACAAAACAGCAGCCTTAGTGACACATGGAGTTACTCTCCATGCGTCAACAGGAGGGATAGGAGATATAATCTCCAAAACACTTTTACACTCTAAATTTCGAAACTTCAGCAAAATGCTTATGTAACCATTTTATTCCAACATATAGCATCCCCACTCTGATAAGATCAGATAATGGGACACACTTTGTCAATGAGGAAATCAGCAAAGTCTCTGAAGCACTAGGGTTCAACATCAAATATCACTGTGCTTACCATCCTCAAAGTGCCGGCCTAGCGGAAAGAACTAACGGCACAGAGACTTAGAAAATGCATGGAAGAAACAGGAAGGCCATGGCCTGAGTGTATAGGCCTAGTAAAAATGTGGATGAGATTAACCCAATGCTTGCAGAAGCTGACACCATTTGAAATTATACATGGTAGACCCTTTCCTCTGCCCATCACCAGTGAACCAATAGACAAATCAGTTAGAGAAACAACCCTAGCAGAATGGATGACAAAACTGCTAGAGAACAAAGAAATAGTTCTGAGCAACCAACTGCCGAATGATTCTTCTCCAGTCTCTTCCAGGTTGAAACCAGGCGACTGGATCCTGATCAAGGTTCTCCAGAGGAAAAACTGGAGCTCACCGAGGTGGGAGGGCCCTTATCAGGTCCTGCTCACAACACCGACAGCGTGCAAAATCGCTGAAAGACCTTCGTGGATCCACCAGAGCCACGCCAAAAAAAAAGTACAAGGGACACAAGCCCAGACGCCAGTCCACCTATCATCTAGTGATCTGTAAGTGGAGGAGAGGGCAGATTGGGTACATCCCGCCCTCTTGACTTCTCGCTTTCAGTCGACACACTAGGTGATCTGGTGAACTTGGTCGACCTGAAGAAACCCCATTGTAGCCCGAGCACCGACCTAGCCCCACCTGCCCGGTAGAGTAAAGGAAGATCAGTCCAACCTGCAAAACCAGAAGAGCAACCCATCACTCAAGATGTGTCCTCATCCTGTGGAATCAGATCCATGACCATGGTCTGCCTATGGAGACTTAGAGTCCCAGAAAAGCAGGGTGTATCTTTTGTTTATCCAAATAAGACACTGCAACCGGAATCTTCCTGGCACAAGCTTATAGTCCCATAGCAACTGAAGAAGAAGAAGACTGTGTGTAAGAATTTCTTGTACTTAACATGACGTAGCAATTGAAAATGTGCAAACAAGTGATTGTCTACTGAAGCCTATGAAGTATGAGTGAAATATATTAACAACAGGAGGGAATGTTATGAGATTCTATGTTTTTATGTGTTTTATTCTTTGTTTTATTATCTTTTAATATTCAAGCATATTGTAAAGTGTTTATATATTTCACAGAATTTGCTGTACTTTCCCATGTCACAAGATTCGATGTATTGCTCCATTGTCATGCAACCCGACAGTGAACTCTGCAATACATATAGTTTAAGCAGGAAACAGATGCGGGTCACCCAGACTACAATAGAAAACGGATGAGGCACCTAAACCACAACAGGAAAACAGATGCGCGACTCCCTAACCACAAAAGATTAAGTCAGCGCCACGTCTTTTAGAAAGAAGCAGACACACACACACATATACAACTGTTGGTTTAAAGGAATTTGTAAAGAGGAAATGTGACGTATTTGCATACGCAGCGATGTAACCTATAAATAAAGAACTGTGCCTGCACTCAGGGTGTGGGTCTCGCCAGAGTCCTCACCCGTGCGTGAGTCTCGTCAGAGTTCTCACCCGTGCACGTTAATGTTATTACATTCTAACTGTTTGAGTGTCTTTATTCAGCCTGAAGAATGTCTTATTAAAAATAAACTCTTGACAGTACTCTTACTGGGGATAAATATCAGCTAATACAAGCACAATAGTCAGATTAAGAGCCAATTAAATGCACCATACCAATCTAAGAAGATTAGAATAATACCTTGTATTAAGTTAGTCTGACGTTACTATGTATTTCAATATCTGCAAAGAGATGTGGATCTAAGAGTTAATGTCCAAAACTGAGAATTATCAACTTAAAAACTGGATATGACACATTTTAACAAATGAATCAGTATTATCAATAATGTTTTTTTTCCCACAGGACTTTTTGTAGTCCTGTGGAAAACTATGTACATCTTTACTGCTTCCATAGGAACTAACAGGATGATTGCAGCCAATTGCTGGTAATCAAATGCATTTGATAAAATGATCACCAACAACAACCTTTATTAAAAAGTACCTCACACCAACTACTTCTCAGTTGGTTATTGCTCCTGAAGATGAAGATGGTTCTATAAGCTACTGAAAAAACTTTCTTTTTCACTTGACTGTATGGCATGTTCTCTTTTTTGAGCAATATATATTAATAAATTATATGCTGTTTTATTTTCCTCTTTCCTACCTCACCTGCAACCAAACATTACCCTTCTTTTTGCATCCCTTTTTCTCCAGACGTTATTCTCATTTTCTCAAATGAATGGAGCACCAGAGGGAGTGGGGGAGGAGTGGGGGATCCCTTTAGATCTTACCCAGATGTGTCCTTTAATCCTGTAATTAGCTGCAATTACGGTAATAGATACAAGAGATGGAGTGATCATATTTGCACACTGATTAATTTCTGTAATCTTGCTGTATGGTAAGAACTATGTCTTCTGGTCAGATTTCTACTTGCTCACTGAATGCTTTATCTCTCTCTCTCACTTCTGCCTTCCTTCTTCCCATTCTCCTTATCTCTCTGCACCATTTGCCACCTCCACAAATCTACCCTGAGCCCACCCCCCAGTTTTTCTCCATACTCCTCAACCCCCTCTTTGTCCTAGGTGTAATTCATCTGGTTTCTATCCTGAAAAGGATGCAGAGGGGAAAAAAAGGAACACACAAGAGACAACAGAGCAGAATAGGACACAACAAGAGGCCCTTTAGATGTTGCAGATGATGCCTTTAATCCTGTCAATAGCTGCAATTATAGTAATTATCTCTAATAGCAGCGCATTATGTTGAGGCTCTGATATGTTTAACAGATGATGCTGAGTCGTGCCGCCTCTACCAGGCAGAGAGGGCAGAGAGCTTAGATTGGTGTTGATTTCATTAATATCAAACAAGGTGAAACTGATGATGGTCCCAAGGAGGTTCACAGACTGAGGACATTTTTTTTGTTTTGTTTTTTCAGGCTCTGGGTTGAGGTCTAATGGAAGTGTCAGACATGGTACTAAGGGGTCTTTTAGAGGTGTAGAATGAGAGAAGAGACTGGAGATTGATGGTAGTAAGTATAAGGGGTTTGAGAGAAAATAGGGATAATTATATGTTTGGAAGATGCTCCTAAAATAAGATTTGCCTTCTGTGTTACAAGATGTGTAAATCTGCAAGACAAGTGGAATAATCTACAGCTAAAATATACAATATGTTAGTTACTAATCTAAACGACAGCAACCTAGCTTTATAAATGTAACATCTGTTTAGTGTGTGGTTAATATTTAACTACAGCAAATATTCTACCTTTTTCTGGTGAAAAAAAATTGTAACTCTATCTGTGAAAATGAATTCTGTCAGGTTATAAAGACAAAAACCAGTGTTGTTGTCTGTGGCAGAACAAACCTCCTGGTTACTAGATTTATGGATGACATAACTACCTTTTCTGATGAATTTATAGTCTTTATTTATTATAGTTAAGGAGAGAATAAGTCAGGGTATACTTTTCTCAGTTTCTCAGTCAGTATTATCCCACATCTCTTATAAATATATATTTTTAAAAAAAGACTGATGGTCAGAACACTCTCCTCAGTGTTTAAATGTGGACCTTCACTAATTGGTGGGTTATGTCATAGTCGTTACATCTATCCTTTATTCACAGTTTATGGGTTACACACTTTAAAGTCCTCATACACTTAATACACACATTTGGAGACTAGTTGGTCTTTTTTAGAGCAACATCTCCTTCCTTGGTAGCTCATTCTCTCTCACTTTCAGGCGTGCACACAATAATAGCCCTTCCAGGTCTTGATGTGAGGTAGCTCCTTGATGCAGTGATATAAGAGGCAGACAGTAGACCAAGAACGGGTCAATAATTCATTAGATAGAGGGCTCAACTGAACTTCAACCCAAATAAACGTCCACACACACACACACACACACACACACACACACACACACACACACACACACACACACACACACACACACACACACACACACACACACACACACACACACACACCTATCTCACTCAATTCCAAACATTGTATAAAAGACTGTCTTTCTCCCACTTTATCTTGCAACTTAGACTTTCTACTTTCCCTTTATGATAATTTACATTAAATCATGAATTTATGGTCATATATGTCAATTATTCGTGGATAAAAATATATTTTATACTAATATGAACTGTCAGTGGTTAGAGAGAAAAGACTGTTCTTTTATTTCCCTGTTTCACCTAGTTTTAAAATAAGACCATATGAATGAAAAACAAACAAGACCTCTGGCTAAAAAGGTTTTTTTAAATTATTGCATTTTTTTCTCCTATATGGCACTAGGGAGCAGAAGAATGGACAAGGCACAGGGGTGTGATGGTTAGTACCATTGCCTTGTAGCAATAATGTCCTGGTTTTGAATCCATTTGTGGAGTTAGAACTTTGCAGGTACGCCAGCTTCCTCCCACAGTCCAAAGACATTAATATTAGTTAAACTGGTGATTTGAAATTGGCTACAAAAGTCCAGAAGCCAAAATGTGTGAATGTGGGTTGTGAATGGTTGTTTGTGTTAGCCCTGTCATAAGTAACCTATCTAGGGTATATCCCTTTTCTCGCCCCATCTTAGCTGGTATATACTCCAGCCCAATCCAGCTGTACCGGAAGACAGCGGTTTAATGGATAATATACATTCTTATGTACATACGTACACACAGTATACACTGTATGTACGTAGGTCCAAAAGGATAATGACAGCCTCCTTTGGGGCTGTGTTCCTTGGTTTGGGATAGCCCCTTAGTACAAATGAAGAGAATCGTAATGCTACAGAAAACAACATTTTCTAGACTGGTTTCAAGCCCTCATTTAGGGAATTCAACCCCATCCACAAACTCTGAGATGCAGTATGAGAAGGGACTTATTGCCCAAGTGTTTATACAAAGCTTTCGTTTTGGTGGAATTAGTATATACAACACAGCACAAAACAAGTACTGAAATAAACACATCACAACAAGCCAGTCTCAGAGAGATAGAAATGGGATGCCAAGAGTGACAAATCTGAATCTGAACAGCTGTAGCTGCATTGTGAAGAGTGCCTCAGTTAAACACCACATTAATCTGAACATCATTTTTTAAAATTATATATTTTATTCTCAGTTCATCTTAACTTGTCTTATTTCATATCGTTAAACATGACTTATCTAATTAGTTTTACAAATTAATGTGTTTTAAAGAGTTCCTCTCTTTCCTTAAACCGCATTCTCTCTCTATCTCGGTTCGAAACAAACAAGTCAAATATTGTTTCTGTAGCTATAGTAAGAGAGAAAGCTGCAAAAAAGGTCAGCCAAGGTGAAATGAGACACAAGATCAGACTCAAACTGGGATCATGCTTGCAACCCTCTGCTTTACAGTAGTCACAACTCAGTGGTGTAATTCCAGAAAGATATCGGTTTAGGGAGTAAAAGCTCTTGAATGTTGTGCCTGTTAGCAAGCTTCGATGTGCTACAGGCTGAATTTGGCAAATTTAACAAACATCTTAGAAAGTATAATGGTAAATGGCCTGTATTTATATAGCGCTTTTCTGGTCCCTAAGGACCCCAAAGCGCTTTACATATCCAGTCATTCACCCATTCACACACACATTCACACACTGGTGATGGCAAGCTACGTTGTAGCCACAGCCACCCTGGGGCGCACTGACAGAGGCGAGGCTGCCGGACACTGGCGCCACCGGGCCCTCTGACCACCACGGGTGAAGCGTCTTGCCCAAGGACACAACGACCGAGACTGTCCGAGCCGGGGCTCGAACCGGTAACCTTCCGATTACAAGGCGAACTCCCAACTCTTGAGCCACGATCGCCACAATAATGAGGATTGATTTTTCTTTATATGTAAATAATGTAGGTATCTTACATTTAAGTCATTTCATTTGTTAGTATCCTGACATTTAAGGCTCCCCCCAGCGTGTTCATAAAACAATAACAGGCACCTCGGCTTTAGATGCTTGATTTTCAAAACTACATAAACTGCTGGGATTACGACAAAGTGGAACCAAATGCCAGGACAATACTTGTTTGACTGTATTGTGACAAGTATAAAATTTGGTGGAGAGGGGACTGCACAGAGTCCTGACCTCAACCCAACAGAGCAGAGACTGTGAGCCAGGCCATCTTGTCCAACATCAGTGTCTGACCTCACAAATGCACTTCTGGAAGAATGGTCAAAAATTCCCATAAACATACTCCTTAACTTTGTGGAAAGCCTCCCCAGAAAAGTTGAAGCTTTTATAGCTGCAAAAGGTGGGCTGATATCACATTAAACCCTATGAATTAAGACTGGTGTGTCACTGAAGTTCATATAAGTTTAAAGGCAGATGAACAAATACTTCTCACAAGTTAGCTTGGTGCTTAAAGATATAAAACTGACAAGTTTGCCTAATACACAATCGTGCACCCCTCTGTCAATATAATGAAGCAAATCCAAAAACACAACCACAGAACTTGTCTGCATGATTTTTGTAAAGATCCGATACTCGAGAAAATATTGTCATGCATTAAAAAAAGAATTGCTGTGTTTCATACGTTTAATCATTAAAGCATCTTGATATAAGAGACAGGGAAAGACATATATTGGTTTTTCAGCAGGACTGCGAACCAGCACTGAGCCGCTCATCCCTGCACATTTACACTTCTTTTGGGGTACTTTTGTGCAATGACTTGTACTTCAGTACACACTATGCACATTGGTTAGAATAATTGAAAACTGTTACATCACTACAAGTTTTTCACCTTTCCATAATTCTGTTACAATATTACTGTGGTGTGCCCAATTACATCTGTATTTGTTATTTTTCATGTTTGATGTTTTTTAAGCAACTGGATGTTTAAATTTCATTTTCCTTCCTCCCTCCCTTGCTTTCGTCCTTCCTTCAATCTATCTACCCGTGCATCTGTTCATTTTTAAAACTCCCATTAATGTTCTTTGAAGTCTTTCACTGACCTCATACAATGTGATGATTCCATTGGTCTCGTTGGGAGCTTTCCACTGCATGAAGATCTTTTCTTCATATGGCGTATTCTGCAGAGATTCCATTGGCACTGATCCAGGCACTGGGAAGACACCAAGTACACAAAGTGTAATAATACATTACAACACAAATATGTACTCATATTTGAAGAATGTACATAAAATTATATTCAAATAACTGCTTTGCAAACATATGTATGTGGCAAAAGTATTATAAAGTATAAAGTACAGGTATTACAGCAGAGATTCTAAACTATTTTAGAAGCATGAAATGTATTTATAGTAATTATATTACAATAATACAATAAAAATAAAAATGTTCATTATTTTCTGACATTACCATCTAATTGTCAGTCTCACTGAAATGTCTTAGGTTGTAAGGAAATTCAACTTTCCAGAAAATGAATCCACACCATCATTGAGTCCATTTCTAATAATCCTCAAAAGAGCAGTTAGCACGCAAATACAGAGTACCAGTTCCAAAACACAAATTGAGACAGATATAAGCAAAAAGGCCAATGTGCAATGTAATGACTAAATAGTACATCTCAGGTTCAGTGAATCTAAATATTAAAGGGAGGGAGTAAAAAGAACTATGGAATCAGAATCAGAAGTAAAGAGAGGTATATTAAATTACACTAAAATACAGTTCAGCTTCTCATGATTTAATTAAATTTCTTGAGTCCAAAAGTTTCAAATGTCTCAGAAGGTAGAAATATTCAATTACCTGAAATTTAATTATAGGCTTTTTTCTCCCTTTGAGGCAGTGTGAGAAACACTGTTTGATCTGGAAAACTTGATAAACGGAGGACATTTGCAACTATTAGGTATGATAGGATATTTCACAATATTTCTTATAGTGTGAAAGAATGAAAGATTTTGCTGACATGCGGCAATACCAGTCTGTGTTAAAAGAATTCTTATTTTAAAAGAATTCTTCTTTTAACATACATATAGTCTCAGCCAGCCTATATTGATCAACTGTTTAATCACATGAAAATGAGGACATAACTTCATACGTAATGTGATTTCCTGAGAAATGTGTAAGTAAAACAGAGCTTCTGTCTTAATTAGCAGTTCAACATCTACTACACATATTGAAAGTTTAACGACAACCTACGACTTGCCATATTATTGTGCAGCTCAGCTGTAATTTGTAAAATGAAACCAGTGTCATCATAAGATGAATGGGAGACAGACAAGCTGTAATAATGTCATGTAGAGATAAATCTTGAAGCACCCCGTAGTCAGTGAATAATGGAACAACTGCTGAGATTAAAAAAACGACAGCAGCCACTGTGATTTTCTTGGGCTATGGGCAGATTTTCTGACTCACTGCTGGGAACGCTACATCCAAATCAAACTCACTGGAATGAAAAGCCTCAAACATAAAATTTTATTAGCTTACAAAGTCAATTACCAATTCAATGTCAATGGACCAACTGTCTCTAGTAAGGGAGAAACTTTTATCTGTGTTAATGATTTGATTCAAAGTTCAGCAAGACTCGCATTCTGTGTACTTATTATTTAAGGATATTTTACATTAAATTGTCTTCTTCCAGACATTTGGTATCCATCCTGTTCTGATATTGAAAGTTATTTTAAGTTAGACTGTTTTCTTGGATTTGCTAAATGTTTAAATATGCGATTGTAACTCTCTGGTGCCACCTTAAAACCTGTAGTCGGTAGTAGGACATGATGTCGTCAGTAAACAGGAAGTAAGTCTGTGAAATAAGGAGAAGGCATGTGCAGCATGGTGGCCTTAGTCAGACAAATCCAGTGGCATCCACATACATCCTTTGCCTTTGGTAGCATTGTGGGTATGTACAAACTTGTTTTATATTTTATGTGCATGTATAGACCACTTTCTTTCAAGTAAGTTCATTTTTCTATAAGTTTAATGATGATGCAATCTTATGCAGTTTACGCTAGCAATCGCTATGGAGCTAGTTAAAGGGGAACGATAAAGCGAATTGGAGGCATTCATTGTAGCAAGACTTGTTAAAATCATAATTTGATGTTTGTATTTGAGTTAAAAGGAAGTAATTCATATGAACATTGCATGTCGACATATTAAAAACTGGGTTAATATATTTTCTTCGTTATATATGTACATGGTGAATAAGTACAGTGATTATGTCTTGTACTGTTTGTTACAGTTTCACCTTTCCCTGTGTCAATAAACCTGTGAACCGGGAATCGTGTCGTCAGAGTCTTGATGTGGGGAAGGAGTTTAGCTGACTGCCCAACCATAGCAGAGGCAGTACAGTGAAACCACACTTCCTAGCGGGCAAGATAACGTGGAAACGCCGACAGATGGTAGGGAGACCATCATCACAATCAACTAATGGACAATTAGCACATCTGAGCAGAGATTCGCTAAGAAATTGTTTAATCCAAGTCAGAAGAAACAACCATGTCAAAAACGCACTTTCGACGCTCCTTCTGTGCACTCCTGTGCATCATCAACTGGGTCTGCTGCAGCCAAGGCACGAGCACGTGCAGAAGCAGCAAAGGCTCGTCTTTCTTATGCTGAGGAGGAAATAAACCTAAAACTAGAAAAGGCTAAATTGGAAGCCTCAATGCAAATGCTAGAATATAAGAAAGAAACTGCTGCAGCCATTGCGGAGGCAGAAGTGCTAGAAGCTGCAGCTGATATCAATAGTGAAAGACGAGTTGTGACCTTGTACTAGATTCCGACCCTCTAGAAACTACTCAACGGACACAACAGTATGTTGCGGACCAAGGCAAAGTATCAGAGACAGAGCATCAGCGGCATGAAAGTGTTACGCCAATAAAATCAGAGCCATTCCCCAGCTCACATGGAGTTCAGATCTGTAAGGAAGATGTTCACGAGCCACGACAAGTAAGATTTGAACACAGTTTTGATACTCCAACCCGGAATCTCGGATCTCAAAATGACTATAGTGGTGCATTTTCCTCAGCCTATCCCATTTCTCCTAACGCCAGCTATAGCAGCCCCAACCCAAATGATTTTGTGAGATATCTTGCACGCCGTGAACTTGTGTCTACAGGCTTACTTCAATTTAATGACAAGCCACAGAATTACAGAGCCTGGAAACGCTCATTTCTATCTGCAACCAGTGGCTTAGATTTGACTGCGAGTGAAGAGATGGATCTTCTTTTAAAGTGGCTTGGCAAGGAGTCAAAAGAACACGCAGAGCAGATCAGAGCAATTCATGTCAATCATCCAGGAGCTGGGCTGGATATGATATGGGAAAGACTCGATAGAACCTACGGCTCAACAGAGGCAATAGAGGATTCTCTCTTCAAGCGCATTGACACATTTCCAAAGGTAGGAAATCGAGACTATGCTAAGTTAACAAAGTTGAGTGATCTTCTGATGGAACTTCTTTCGGCTAAGGATGAAGGAGACCTACCTGGACTTTCATTCCTTGACACAGCAAGAGGTGTCAACCCAATCGTGCAGAAGCTCCCCTTTCGTTTGCAAGAAAAGTGGGCTTCAGCTGGCGCATCGCACAAACGGCGAGAGCATGTGCCGTATCCGCCCTTTACCTTTTTGTAGAGTTTGTTAGCCAGGAGGCTAGCATTGCCAATGATCCAAGCTTCAACTTCATCACTCAGACAGACATCAGCCCCAGGACTGAAAAGTTAGCGTGGCAGCCAAACAAGCATAGAGAAATCTCAGTCTGTAAAATGGACGTATCCTCCAGAGCTAGTTCTTATTCTAGTAAATTTTCATCAAAGCTTGATGATTGTGAAAAAGTATGCCCCATTCATGGGAAACCACACCCATTACGCAAATGTCGTGCATTCAGAGAAAAACCGATTGAAGAGCGCAAGATGTTCTTGAAGGAGCACAATTTGTGTTTCAAATGCTGTTCAGCATCATCGCACCTTGCTAGGGATTGCAAGGTCAAAGTGCAGTGTTCTGAGTGCAAAAGTGAAAGGCACAACACAGCTCTACATCCAGGGCCTGCACCTTGGATAGAAGTGAAGGACCCTGCTCCAGACCATGGCGGGAGGAAGTTGAAACTTTGCCTCAATCGGACATCACAGCCAAATGCACAAAGTTTTTGGGGAGATCTGATGGACCGATCCTGTTCCAAAATATGCCTCGTGAAGGTATACCCAGCTGGGAACAGAAAAGCAGTGAAGCTGTATGCAATTTTGGATGAGCAAAGTAACAGGTCGTTAGTTCGCTCACAGTTTTTGAAGTGTTTGGTGACAAAAGCCCAAGTGCGCCATACATACTGAGAACATGTGCAGGAGTAAAAGAATCATCAGGTAGGAGGGCAAGTGGCTATGAGCTGGAATCTCTTGATGGGACTGTCCGCATTCCATTACCCAGTCTCACAGAATGCAATGAAATTCCCAACAACAGGGATGAGATTCCAACCCCTGATGTCGCTCTTCATCATGCACATTTAAAGTCACTGGCACACCTCATCCCAGATCTGGACCCAAATGCCCAGATCATGCTTCTCTTAGGGCGGACGTTATCAGAGTACATAAAGTCCGCAAACAGGTGAATGGTTCACACAACCAGCCCTATGCTCAGAAGTTAGATCTGGGGTGGGTTGTTGTGGGCAACGTGTGTCTCGGCAGTGTCCATAGGCCATCAGCAATCAGCTCCTTCTATACAAATACCACAGAGCTGCGAAGGCCATCTATCTTTAACCCATGCCCTAATGTGTTTTGTGTTAAAGAAAGGTACAGCGCCATCCAGGTTGCAGACCATCTTCCAACATGTTCTGAACAAGAGTCCACCTGTGATGTTGACCATCTTGGATGCAATCTGTTCAAGAGGACCAAAGAGGATAACCAAGTTGCTCCTTCGATTCAGGACGCTTCATTCATGAAAATAATGAAGGATGGACTACAGAAAGACACAAATAACAGCTGGGTAGCCCTTTACCCTTCAAGAGTCCACGTCAGCAGCTTCCTAACAACAGGCCTCTGGCACTGAAGCGTCTCAAGTCTCTCATTCACAACTTTGAGAGGAAGCCTGAAATGAGGGAACACTTCCTTAGCTTCATGGAACAGATGTTTAAAATGGTCATGCAGAGTTGGCTCCTCCGTTGGGTGAGGAGGAAGAGCGATGGTATTTACCAACATTCGGTGTGTACCATCCCAAGAAACCCAAGAAGATCAGAATAGTTTTTGACTCCAGTGCTCGATTCAATGGTGTGTCACTCAATGATGTGCTGTTGACGGGCCTGACCTGAACAACACACTGCTGGGTGTATTGATGCGCTTTAGAAAGGAAGCTGTTGCATTCTCAGCAGACATAGAACAAATGTTCTACTCTTTCTTGGTCAGAGAAGAGGACAGAAACTTCTTGAGGTTTCTATGGTTCCGTGATAATGACCTCTCCAAAGATGTCGTGGACTACCGCATGACAGTCCACGTGTTTGGGAATAGCCCCTCGCCTGCAGTGGCTATTTATGGCCTGCATCAATCCGTTCAGGTCAGTGAGTTCCATATTGACCCTGATGTAAAGCATTTTGTGATGCGAGACTTTTATGTAGATGATGGATTGAAGTCTCTGCCTACAGTCGAAGCAGCTATCAACTTGTTAAAGAAGACGCAGGATGTCCTCTCCAGGTCTAACCTGAGGCTGCATAAGATCACAGCAAACAAGAAGGAGGTCATGAGAGCCTTTCCTTCAAGAGACTATGCAAGTGACCTTAAAGATCTTGACCTCGATGCAGACACAGTACCAATGCAGCGCAGTCTCGGGCTCAACTGGAACCTTCAAACAGATTGCTTTGTCTTCAGTGTCTCCCAGGAGACAAAACCTTATACTCACCGAGGAGTCTTATCTATCATTAACAGTCTCTACGACCCTCTTGGGTTTGTAGCACCAGTTGTAATACAAGGCAAGGCCATTCTGCGAGAGCTCACTGCTGAGAATGGTGACTGGGATGCGCCATTACCTCGAGACAAGGAGGAAGCTTGGACCTCGTGGAGAGCTTCACTGACAGAGTTGTCAAGTCTGATGATACCCAGACCCTACACTGAAACTTCACCATCGACAGCTGTCAACAGAGAATTGTGTGTTTTCTCTGACGCTTCAACAAAAGCTATTGCTGCAGTAGCATATCTTAGAGTCACAGACACTGCTGGAAAACATCATGTGGGGTTCGTCATGGGAAAGGCCAAGCTGGCACCTCGTCCAGAGCACACAATCCCGAGATTAGAGCTCTGTGCAGCAGTACTGGCTGTTGAGTTGTCAGACCTGATCTCAGCAGAACTTGATCTTCAGCTTAATGCTGTGACTTATTACACAGATAGTAAGGTGGTTCTGGGCTACATTTGCAATGAGACCAGGCGTTTTTATGTGTACGTAAGTAATCGGGTCCTGCGCATTCGAAGATCCTCCAGTCCACGCCAGTGGCGCTACGTGGCCACAAACCAGAACCCTGCAGACCATGCAACACGTTCGGTTGCTGCGGGCACTTTAAAAGACACCAACTGGCTTAGTGGACCCAGGTTTCTGTCCAAACCAGAGCAAGATGTCCCTGACATCACCTTTGATCTTGTGGACCCAGGTTTGGATCCAGACATCCGACCGCTTGTGTCCACATTAAGCACTGCCACAGCATCCAAGCAACTTGGGTCCCAACGATTCACCAAGTTTTCTTCGTGGCGGTCACTGACTCGTGCAATCACCCATCTGAAACATATTGCCAGTTGTTACAACATGATCACAACAAACAAACCTTGTAAGGGCTGGCATCTTTGCAAGACAGGATTTAGTGTTGAGGAATCCACCCAAGCCTCAGACATCATCATTCGAACAGTCCAAGAAGAGGTTTATGGCGAGGAGATCAAATGTATCATAATACACAAAGAGGTTCCCAGAAGTAGTCCTCTGAAAAGCCTCGATCCCTTTATTGATGCACATGGCCTACTAAGAGTCGGAGGTCGTCTTCACTATTCGAGTCTTGCTCAGAGTGAGAAGACTCCTGTGATTATTCCAGGCAATCATCATATTGCAACCCTGCTCATTAGACAGTACCACGAACAAGTTCACCATCAAGGGCGTCTCTTTACGGAAGGGGCTGTCCGTGCAGCTGGGTTTTGGATAGTTGGTGGCAAGAGAAAAGTGAGCAGCATCATCTACCGATGTGTGACATGCAGAAGACTCAGAGCTCCAGTAAGCTGCCAAAAATGGCCAGCCTTCCGGCAGATCGTCTCTCAACAGACCCTCCTTCACAAATGTTGGCCTTGATGTGTTTGGTCCTTGGAGTGTTTCTGCACGCCGGACTAGAGGAGGCCTCTCACACAGCAAAAGGTGGGCCGTGATTTTCACATGTATGAGCGTAAGAGCCGTACATATCGAAGTCATAGAATCTCTCGACACGTCCAGCTTTATCAACGCATTGAGGCGGTTTCTAGCAGTTAGAGGGCGGTCAAAAGTATTCGATCAGACAGAGGCACTAACTTTGTGGGTGCTTGTCAGGCCTTGAAGATACCTTCTAACATCGACCACAATGGTGTCAAGTCTTACCTGTCAGCCCAAGGATGCTCTTGGACATTCAACCCTCCACATGCCTCCCACTTTGGTGGAACGTGGGAAAGGATGATTGGTCTGGCCAGGAGGATTCTTGACTCCATGTTCCTCCAGCTCAAGGGGCAGCTTACCCATGAAGTGTTGGTAACTTTCATGGCAGAAGTAGCAGGCATCATTAATGCCCGGCCTCTTGTTCCTGTAACAACTGACCCCGACAACTCATTCATTCTTACACCAGCTGCTCTTCTAACACAGAAGGTAAACTGTGTTCCTGCTCCTCCAGGAGAGTTTGGACCCTCTGACCTCTACAAGCATCAGTGGAGACAAGTCCAGCACCTGTCCAACACCTTCTGGGACAGGTGGCGCAAGCAGTTCCTTCCAACATTGCAATCACGTAGGAAGTGGCAGTCATCTAACCCAAACATTAAGTCAGGGGATGTTGTTCTCCTCAAGGACAGCCAAGTACAAAGAAATAAGTGGCCACTTGGTCTGGTAACACAGACCTTCCAAAGCAAAGATGGTAAAGTTCGCCAGGTCGAGGTCAAGGTCATCAAGCCAGGAGGAGAAACATTGTTTGTGAGACCCATTACAGAAATAGTACTTCTTCTGGCTTCAGATGTCTAGATGTTGAACTGTCATTGACAAAGTGTGGTGGCGTTAATCACGCCAGGCGGGGAGTGTTCTGATATTGAAAGTTATTTTAAGTTAGACTGTTTTCTTGGATTTGCTAAATGTTTAAATATGCGATTGTAACTCTCTGGTGCCACCTTAAAACCTGTAGTCGGTAGTAGGACATGATGTCGTCAGTAAACAGGAAGTAAGTCTGTGAAATAAGGAGAAGGCATGTGCAGCATGGTGGCCTTAGTCAGACAAATCCAGTGGCATCCACATACATCCTTTGCCTTTGGTAGCATTGTGGGTATGTACAAACTTGTTTTATATTTTATGTGCATGTATAGACCACTTTCTTTCAAGTAAGTTCATTTTTCTATAAGTTTAATGATGATGCAATCTTATGCAGTTTACGCTAGCAATCGCTTATGGAGCTAGTTAAAGGGGAACGATAAACGAATTGGAGGCATTCATTGTAGCAAGACTTGTTAAAATCATAATTTGATGTTTGTATTTGAGTTAAAAAGGGAAGTAATTCATATGAACATTGCATGTCGACATATTAAAAAACTGGGTTAATATATTTTCTTCGTTATATATGTACATGGTGAATAAGTACAGTGATTATGTCTTGTACTGTTTGTTACAGTTTCACCTTTCCCTGTGTCAATAAACCTGTGAACCGGGAATCGTGTCGTCAGAGTCTTGATGTGGGGAAGGAGTTTAGCTGACTGCCCAACCATAGCAGAGGCAGTACACATCCTGTTCTTTGATTGTAATGAACACATCTTCACTTACAACCCTTAAGTTCAACTAAGATCAGTTGACTGTATTGACACTTGCTCAGAAGATGTGATTTCTTCTGGATTTATTAGTCTCAAGGTGGATTACTTTACTATCTATTAGTCTATTATAAAGCAATGTCCTCAATATTGCTTCAGTTTTTAATTAATCAAAACTGTTTTATGATTGTGTTGTGAATTAAGAAATTCTGCCAATGGAACATTTGAATAACTGATGGAGTAAATCTGATCACTGGGGAGTAAATATGTTATTATGGACTGCAGTTTTTTTGTATATATATGAAAAAAAAACTGTTTACGAACAGCTTGAGTACACTGCATTTCAAATCCACTGAGTTGGAGTGAAGTGAATGGTTATCAGTGTAAAAGGTTGTTAATCAAATTGTAAGCTGTGGGGTCAAAACATACTGAGCAATGAGGATCCTGTCTGTACAGGAAAGCGCAGACAGGATTATTTGTGTACAAAGACAGTTGACTCATTAAAGTCTACCTAGCAACAAGAGTGTGAGTGTATCAGTGGGGTTTTCAGGATGAGGCAGGCTTTCACATGTCTTCATGGAGGTATACAGACAGAGAAGAGGTGTCAGACATCTCATCTGGGAGTGAAGCTGTCAAACAGTCGAACTCACCAATTCACACAATGTGTTACACATAAAAGCAGAAACACGCAGTTACACACCCTTGAACACAATACTTACACACAGTTGCACGTACATACACCGAGGGGTGTGAATTGTTCTAAATGATAAGAAGAAAGAGACAGTGTGCCAGAAGGGACAACCAACTGCAATGTGCAAGAATTCATGTGTGTGCTTCTATGTGTGCATTTGTGTCTGTGTGCATACTTGTTACTCTTGGTTTGGAGACATTAATCTCTTTCTCTAGTCTCATTTTAGGAAGCTAGTTCCCAAAACATAAATCAGTAAGCTTTGCTACCAAGTCCTGCTTTTGTTTAGGGCAGGATAAGGCCTTTAACCTCAGATTTTTCTTTCCAGCTTTCCTTTTTTCTTCATGACTACTTACTATTTACATACATATATGACAAGTAAAGTTTTACAGTTTAGAGTAAAATGTCAATCATATATAATTTTAATATTCTGGATATTTATAATTGAGCTATTAGTATACATTAAAGCCATTTCTTAAATTTTGTAACTTTGTAATATATTGTATTATTTATTTTAGTTCAGTCTGTTACTGTTCTTATGGTCTTGGAGCAACTGCACACTACAAAGTGTTCTTAGGGATTATTAAAGTACTCTGAATCCATTTCTGATATTTTATTTAATGCTGACCTTAATTCTGATTGTTCTTGGATGAACATAATGTTGGCTTACATTAAAGTTAAGCTTGTGTTGGTGTTGGACTCACTGTAAGTCATTGTGAATGGCGGTGTTGGGTAAATGCCTGTCAGGTAAGGCAGAAATGAGTCTGACAATTGCAGGAAGCTTTTACAGTTGCCTTAGTCTGATGCCCCTCAACTGAAAAAAAAAAGCTTTTTGGAAAAAAAATTCTGCAAAGTTCCACCATTTACAGCCACAAATTGAATCTAACAAAGATGGATGTGCCACAGCTAGTCCTTTTACACTTGAGAACTGGCCGCCATTATCCATCTCTCTCTATAACATCCAACAGTTTAGGAAAACCCACAGTATGGGAAGTTTCCAACCTTTTCTGCTATTTTTAAAGCCATAAAACTGTGACATGACAAACACAACAAAGACCAGTTCTTCTGAAGTTGAAAGGGTTATATTTAAAAACTCCACACTTCAATCCACAATTCAGTGCCCAATATTTAAAAATATTAAAGTTATTTTGTTGTTTTGGCCCCTTTTTGCCTGTTATAAGATAAAAAAAAATTTCCTACATTTCCTACAAAACATTTCCTAAAAATATACTTAAAAGAAAGGGTGATGTGAAAAAAAGTAACATTTATTGCAATTCAGCTGCTCACACCTATAGGTTATTAAATACAGATATTTGTGTTATTATTTCTTACATGAGAAAATAACACGTTAGATGATATTGTATCAACAGTATGACCATTTATCAATTACACTAAAAAATTATGGCGTGTGACTCCAAAACTCAGAGTTAATGTTTTGTACCTTAAAACCCCCACAGAGCAGAGCACAACAATGGCACATGGAAAAATAAAGATTATTGGAAACTATTTCTTGACCAAAATTCATTCACAAACTATTCTGACTCACAGCTACTGAGATGCACAACAGAAAGCACACAGACTAGTAAACTATCAGACAAGTCTGACAGGAATATTTTGATTAGTAATTCCGAGGTGTTGATTAAGGGCCCAGTCTGTGGAGCATATCAAATTACCCTAACAAAGAAATGCAATTAAATGCTGCCATTTTTATTCAACACCTTATCACTCACTTCTGTGTCTGTGTGTGTGCACTCTCATCTTTTATGATGCACAGTGTCTACCTGAAAATCGTTGGATGTTTGTGTGGTACTGCTGTGTGTTGTTTCTGCTGTCTGTGTATGTGCACGTGTGTATGTGTGTATACCATGTTTGCATATCTGTGTGGGGACCAAAAGTTGAAAGTTCACTATACTTGTGGGGACCAACAGCCATTATGGAGACAAAATCCCCATCCCCACAAGTTTGAAGGAATTTTTGGAAACTCAAAATGTGGTTTTAGTGTCAAAGTTACAGTCAGGTTTTGGTCAGGGTCAGGCATTCATTTTTGATGGTTTTTGTTGAGGTAAGCGGCTATGGAAAGCGTTATGTCAATTAGATGTCCCCACAAAGATATGAAAACACAACTGTGTGTGTGTGTGTGCGCCCAAATGCACGTGAGGAGCCTTCTGTTACTCAGAGTGTGTACCATGACATCTGTGTATGCTGCTTTCCAGTGTGTGCATGACTCACATGACAAACCCCCGTATCTGCTGTGGTTTGCATGTGTTTGTGTGTTCCTCTGTACCTCGGGGGCTTGGACAGAAGAATACAGACTTCATTGAAAAGATAATGGCAGCTGTAACACATTAATCATAACTTGATTAAGTCCCATCATGCTGCAAGATGAATGGCCTGCTTTATTATGCCAGCAGCTCTCTCTTCTGTGTGTGCCCCTGTCTTGCCATCTCTCTCAATCTTTCTTTTGTATTCACATTTTTTTTGTCTCTTAACCCTCTCTTGTTTTCTAAGTTTGGTTCAAATTTATCTTTATTGGCATGAAATAAATCTCTGCATTTTATCCATGGCTTTCAATTGTCTTGCACCCTTTATTATGCAACAGACCTGATTGTTTATATGAAACTTTTGACTTTTAATCTTTGTTAGTGTTTCAGTTTGTAGCAGCTGTTTGCAAGCAAAAGCAAATTTAAAACATCCCTCTAAGTGATTTTGTGATTATCTCACAAAATCACTTTTTGGGGGGTATTATTTAGTGTTATGTAGTCTGTTCTATTGTATATAAATAGTCCATGGTAGATAAATATTCTTATCTTCCACATGGTGTTCAAGACAGAGGTTTCGATTCCTGGGGAACAAATAAACTCATCTTGACAAAAAGCATCAAGCAAGATTTACTGGCAGTAGTGCTGGATTCAGTTTTCATTGTGATACAAGGATTTAAGACAGATCCGTATTTGCAGTTATAATTAGAAACCCCTCAGAAAGTACAAGGGCAAGATTTGAATCATTTGAAAAACTTCTTTTTGGCAAACAGATCACAAATAATCCCCTTCATAAAAGCCAATGTTTTATCCGTGTGAAAATTCCTATTACGAATGTACAGAGTGGGAAAAATATTTATTTGATTCCCTCCTGAAGTTTTCTCACTTACAAAGAAATTAATTCTCTATTTAACTCTCTGTTTTTATGGTAATTTCATTTTAATGCAAAGAAGCATTAAAATGCCCCCCCACCCCAAAAAAGAATAACACCACATTATATTAAGATTATAAAATAATTTGCATATCAGTGAAATAAGTGTTTGAGTCTTTACAAATCAGACAGAATTCTGGCTCCTACAATTTTTCTGTGTGCCCATGAGTCTCACAGATTACAATCAATCAGTCAGTAACAGATACTCCTGATCTCAACTTGTTATGTGTATAAAGCACACCTGTCCACAGAATCTATTTTTCTCCATCGCAACATCCCCACAACCATGGGCAACGACATCAGAGACGAGGGTGTAATGGGGAACAGGACCAACAAGTCAGATGTAAGCAAAATCAAACTCCATGTTTAAGCCTTTATCTTAAATAACGCGAAGAAGATAAAAATATGTATGTATCATGAATTATTGATGTGCCATAGATTACTAAATGTAGCAGATACTACATAAGATGAAACTGTGTTTTTTATCCCAAAAGATGTTTTTTTAAAAAGTTGTTCTTACAAGATGACTGGAGAAATTATAGATGACATTTTTATACAGATTGCATAACAGATATACAGAAAACAGATTCATAATAACAATTTATATAGATATACTATTCATCATTATTTATTAGTAATTCAGTTGTATCCCTTCTTTTACAGTTTGATTCTAAAGAACCAAAAAAAAAAGTTGCAATAGTTTATATAAGAAAGCACTACCTTGGAGAAATTCAGGCTTGTATACAACTGTTCTCTTCTGTTTTACATACATGTAGTCGAGATCATCACAAAATCACTTATAGATACCATTTTTGTTTTTGTTTTTGAATTTGCTCTTACTTCAAAATAGCAGCTACAAGCCCAGACACTAACAATGACTAAAAGTCAAAATTTCCATATAAACAATCAGGTCTTTTATGTAATAAAAAGCCCAAAACAAATGAGAGCCAGGGAAATGCAGAGATTTATTTCATGCATGATAATCTGAACTGAATTAATACATTTCCTATTAAGAACAAACTAGCATAAAATTAAAATCAGTTCATTCCTTTGGAGGTAAACAAACTTACAATTTCAGCAGGGAATCAAATCAAGATTTCCTCCACTGTATGTATCTAATCTATGGAATATTAAATGTTAAATGATTCCTTTAACATTTAATATACACAGTAACGTCTCGTTAAATTTTTAACCTGATCTCAAGATGTCAATAATGGTAAATACGATTATGCCAAAATACAATTCTCGTTATATTGTCGTGTAAAGATTTTGTCCTGTAGGATTAGAAAATTTGACTTTTACATCAAATAAAAGTATAAGAATGATTAAAAGCACATAAATGTAAATGCACTTCTACAACTTTAAATGTGCTCTGATAAACTGCCTTTCTGAAAAGTGAAGCTCTGAAGAAAACAAACCAAAAACAGAGCTGCTGTCTTTTTTCCTTCTACTCTGATCTTAAACAAAGACCCTGCTGTGATGATAACAGGATTATGTCATCTCAATTGCAGTCATTATAGTCTGTGTGAGGAGATCATCTTTCTCTTTAACAGTGGTTTGGATATTTGTGCACATATAAACTAAGGGATTTAAGGTTAGCATATTTATTACCTGTTTGTCGTGTAGTCATTGGTACAATGCCCGAATAGATGGAACTGTAGTACTATAGAATTAGTACCCATACACTCTTCCTCTGCTTGAGGCTACTGTCCCTTCAGCTCACTCTAAAAACAAGATATTGTTTCTGTCCATCTCTCTTTCATTCAGATCCAGTTCACAGTCCTCAAACTGTAAATGTGGTGGGTGTCAGAGCCCGCCATAATATGATGCCCAAAATGACCTCCTATGACTCCTGTGCATTACTGAACTGAGGATGAAAATTATGGCTATACTCAAGACAGCCACACACCCAAGAATACACTTACAAACAAAGTCCATAAGAGATACTTAGAGATATTAACAGAGCTCTACTCACAAGCCCTTCTACTAATATAACAGAAATTAATGAGTAATAACTACCACAGTAATCCCAGAAACACCGGGGTATAAAGATCAAGAATGTGTGCAGAAATAGCTCCCCATATAGAAGAAGTCTGGACACTGAAATCAAGGAATCGTGCAAAGACATTAGAACATTAAGAGAGGAGCCGAAGAGCATTATGACAGCATTATGTCACTGGGACCCAAGGGGGACCTATGCAGACTCAGAGATTCAGAAAGTATAATCTCCACTTGACAAGAACAACAAGATTTCCATAAGTGATATAGAGAGCGCCAAACAAAGGCTCACATCTCTGGCCACCAGGCCAAAGAGATATACCAGAAAAGCAAGGGTCAACAGAATAAATGGCTCCAGGTTCCACTCTCAGCTGCAAGGGGATAATAACACAAGGGCAAGCACACCCACAGCTGAAGCTGAAAAAAACTGGGAGACCATCAGAGCGATAGAGGAGTCAGACAACAACAATGCTAAGTGGCTAGTGGACGTAAAAGCCAATCACAGAAAAAGAACAAGTCAAACATAGCAGTACTTACAAACAAACATCCAACAATATGTGTCAGTCATAAAGAGCTAGACAGCACTAGGATTTGACGTGATCTATGCCTACTCACATGCCTACAGCTAATAACACTCCTTAAACATCAGAAAGCAGCACAGGCAAACACTCTGGCTTGCTAACAGAATGACATTCTGATCATGAAGGATATAATACCTCAGAACTACTGATAAATTACCTCCCTCTTTACAACATGTTTTTTTTTTCTCCTGGGCATCACAGTAACCAGTAGGCAAGCACAGCTAAGAAAGAAACTAGAAACAGCACCAGAGGGTCAAAGCACCAGCTACTAGTTGATACAGCAATATACCTCTCTTAAGACCAGGGAGTCAATCTGAGCACCACCTGAATTGACTACAAGACAAGCTACAACTCCGCCAATTCAGTCCTTCATCTGTAGGTCATTAGGTTTCCAGAGGGCAGGTTAGTGGACATGCAGGACAGTTACAAATACATAAGAAAGTAACGGACATTAAGAAAACACACCAGGAACTAGAAAAAGCAAGCCTGAAAGACAGGACAGAAACTCTGATCATGGAAACACATGAACACTACCTAAACACCAGACTGATAGAGGCCACAGCCAACAGGACCCAGGTTGGATTGGCTTGCAGACAGTCCAGCACATAGTAATGGTATATAAGACACAAGCTGGGACAGCATACACTGAGAGGCAGAACCAGGTGGCTGAGATAAAGCAGCATTTATGCTGCATATGGATTAGAAGTCCCGATGGGAGGTGGTCAAAACAACAGGCACTTTAGGAACCGAGCTTGAGGAACACAAACATAGTAGTGATTAAGTTATTGTCCTGGCATGATGTGATGTAGTGGGAACCTGCCTCTGTTTGACAGGGAAAGGCAAGGTCCTAATTTTTGTCTGCTCTAGTGTAGTGTAGCTTTTAATGGTTTTATCTACGTATATAGAGAATTTTAAGAAGGGATTTCCATCTTGTGTATAGTTACTGTAGTTATAGGCGTTATTCTTGTTAATTGAGATGATGGAAAACATTAGTATTACTTCATAACTCTAATCACTGTACAGAACATCTTTCTGCCGATCTTTTTATCAAGGAGCAATGGCTTTGATAAGCAATGCTTATCAAATAGGATATATAATACTGGATCGTAAATCTCTTTGAAAGGTAGCAATGTTTCACAAGTTGCATCAGCAGTCTTGTTGTTGCTTCTTCTGTAATTGTTATTATAATTTGTAGACAACTTTAAGTTAGAAAGGCACATTTTGCAAAGTGCTTATAAATGGTAGTCCAGCCAGTTTATGAGAAAATTAGTATTCAAGCCAAATATAATCAAGCAGAGTAAACATGAAAAACCTTTATCTTCTTAGCAGCATGGCACTAAGAAACTGTTTTTCTTTTCTTACACTAATAGATGTGTCAGCCTAATAGTGGTAGTTGCCTCACAGTGAGCTAAAGCTAAAACGTTCATGACTTAATGTGATTTGATAGACTGTGTGTATGTGCATGTTAATATGCTTTAATCTGAAAGGTAAAACAATTAAAGAGGACATTATTAAAATTGCTCTTATCCTGAGATTACTTTTACAAACTAGGAGAGCATGGTCCTTGTGAGTAAGCGAAAAGTAATTTCATGTCTTAATTGCAAATCCCCAAACACAGGCTCAAGTTTATTTCCATTTTATAGTATAAGCACAATAAAAAAAATTGGAAAACCATATATGTTTATGCATGTGCATGTGAGAGAGCAAAAGCTTCACTCACAGGAGCTCCAGCTCTATAAAGCTATTACCATACAAACAGTAATTAGCCTCCATGTGAACAATTGCTGTTCTGTTCCCTAATTACTGAATTACAACCAGGAGATTAACGATGGTTAAATAAAAAACAATTAAGAACAAAACAATTAAGCCTTTTTTTCCCTACCCCCTCAAAGCCATTGGTACTCCCCAGTCATGTTAGTTTTTTTTATTTTAAGGGTTCAGGCAACTTATATTATCTGTGTGCTCGTCTAGCAAAGGTAGGAATTTCAGACTGAGATGTGATGTTCCCCAGAAGCTAAATTCAGAGAATATTAGTTATGAGATCAGGAGAAGAACAGTGAGCCCTGAGGAGGGCGGGAAAGAGATAAGAGATTTGGGATCATTAGAACAATGTTTTTATCCTGCTTATCAGGCACTGCTCTAATGCTATTCCACTTTATCGCAGGCATGTTGTTGAGAGAAATGTGAAGTATCAATGAATTATTACTAGCTGTGGCGAGGGTATACACTCTGTTCTGAATTAGTAGAACATGGAGCTCTCTAGAAAGAAAAGGAAGGAACAAGTTTAAAATGTGGTTGTTTAGAAATAACCCCTACCGCTGGAGTAGTCGAGGTTTAGGCTATAATAATGCATGCTTTTAGGCTCCATAGTATGTACTGTAAAAACATCCTGTTCAAAAGTCTACTGCTAAGACAACCATGTTTATTGTGTAACTTTGAAAGCAGCAAGGATCAAACCTGTGTGAGTGTATTTCTACTTTATTTGTAATTGTTGTTATGTTCCCTTAATGCAGTCTCATGGATTACTTTACTTTCTGACTTTAGCTGATATAAAAATTCTGTGTGACAATGAGTCCTATTACAAGCAACCACATTAATAATTTTTGTTTGAAACAACTGTTTTACATTTGTTTCCTGGGTTATAAATTGCAAACAATCTGGGATCATGTTTTATTTGTCTTTATGGAATACACCTGGCCTCTTCCTGTTAATAGGCTGTCCTATTAACAGACCTACTGTCAATCATTTATCTAACTTAAGGTTCAAATTTTCCTTCAAATAAAATCATGCTTATTTCTCCCAGGACAAAGCCAGAGGATTTGTCCTGGGAATACCTGACTTCAGGCCTGGACTGGTAATCCAGCACACCGAACATTTTCCCGGCGGGCTAACGCACTTTTGGGCCAATAGGCCAGCTTGAGGGCTGCTGCGTACTGGCTGTACAAGAACTGACAGCAGCCCATTTGTTCATTTTCATTACTGACACTGGATTGTCCAATCTCTTAATGTGACAGACCACTCCCCTACATTTGCTGTGCACTCATGCACCTTGTAGAAAAGATTTTGTGAGGAAGAAGGGGCGAGAAGGTGGAGCTGGAAAGCTGAGAGAAAACAATAAATAGAAACTACAATGAATGCAGCAAAATGTGTCAAATTGCACCATGAACAGTAGTACCAGCAACAACTAGTAAGCAGGGCTCACAGACACAGGAGGCTGCTGCTGCTAGCACCATCTGTGGAGAAGTGAGGAAGAGATGAGGAAGGTGCAATTCATGTGGTAAGAAAATAAATGGAGGAATATAATTAGGAAAGGAGACATTTAAGGATTCAGGTAAAATGAATGGCTATGACCATGAGCCGTTGCTAACTGCTAACTTTTAATTACGTTGCTTTTAATTAATGTCACATACTGCAGTGCAACTAAGAAATAACCCAACAGCAACTGTACCAACCTGATTAAAACTGGTTTCAATACATAAAATCAAACAGAAACAAATGAAATATATTATATATACATACACACATATATATATATATATATACACACATATATATATACACATATATATATATACACACATATATATACACACACATATATATACACACACACACACACACATACACACACACACACATACATACATACATATATATATATATATATATATATATATATATATATATATATATATATATATATATATATATATATATATATATATATATACATACACATACACATATATATATATATATAGGGGCAGGGATAGCTCAGGGGCAGGGATAGCTCAGTAGGTAGAGTGTCTGCCCCATGATCGGAAGGTCGGGGGTTTGACTCCACTGAACGGCTACCCTGAGGTACCCCTGAGCAAGGTACCGTCCCTACACACTGCTCCCCGGGCGCTGCATTGGTGGCTGCCCACTGCTTCACTGGGTGAATGGGTTAAATGCAGAGGAGTAATTTCCCTTCGGGGACTAACACAACACACTTTACACTTTACATATATAGACCAAAAATGCCAGGGCCCATTTTTTTGTCCCAGTCCAGCCCTGCTGTCTGCTAATATGTTGGATCAATATTACATTATAAAGTATACTAATAAACATGCTTATACATTTTTCCAATCAGGGCTTTCACTCACCATCCTCCTCCGTCTGTTTGACTATCTCTTCACTCTCCTTGCTGCCCTCGGGATTGGCCAGGACAAGCCGCAGCCTAACGGTCACAAATGGCCTCAGTCCCCTCAAAGTGTAATGTGATGACGTTTGGATTAATTCTTCGGCTACAAACTCCTGCTGGTTGAACACGTACTGGTACTGCACCTGGAAAGCACAAGAAGAAACATGGGAGATTTCGCTTTTTGGTAAACAATAACAGTGACAAATCCAGAGCTGCCCTCACGTAATATACTTGGAAAATATTAATAAAATAATAACAATATAATTAAAAAAGTCAGCAGTATGATGTCTGTGAAGGTTCTCAGTCATCCAGGTCATCGTAGTCATTGGCAAATGTTAAGCTCACCCGAAACCTTGGCTGATTGTGACCTACACCCGTTTTCACACCTTGGCTCGTGTGATTAGGTAGAGGATCATTAGGGGGCCCATTGTCCCTCTTGGGGGGGACACTGTCAGAGGGCTTAAACCTGGGACTCTCTACCATTTGACCCTAGAACTGAGGAAGCTTCTCAGATGAGAAGTGAAACGTCTTCAAGGTACTTAAAGAAGTCCAGACGTTTTTCTTTCCAGGCTCCCTGATCTTTGTAGCATACAATAAGAGGATCTGGAGACTCACTGTTTGAGTCTACTAGGGGAAGGGTCAATGTAAATCAATGTCAATGTAAATGTTTCAATGGTAAAACATTTACTTCTATGTGGTCTCTATCAGGAGGGCTATCCATAGGGGAAAAGGAGTTACTGAGTGATTCCATGTGTGAACTGCCTCTGGGTCGTCCTGTGTTTGACACCACTCTCCACCGCAATCATCAAAACATTAGATGAGGTCATATGTCTTGAAAGAATGGTGTTCTATCCAAAGTATGGACAAAAACTGTGACAAGTCCTCAGGTCAGCTTTCGGCCAGTTAGAACATGCATTCCCCTGCTCTCTTTCCCACATTTCCCATCTATCATCAAACTATCATAAATAACAGAAAGATATGAAAAATAATAAAGTTAACTGGCAGTTGATTTTTTTTCCCATAAACTCTGCTCCCAGTCCTTATTGATTCCACATAGTAACCTAATGGTGGAGAATAATTAATGGTTGTGCTTACCGTCAGATTGTAGCTGTGGCAGCGTGTCACAGCGTAGCCAAAAGTTTCCCATTGTACTGTCAGCTGGCGGGCTCTGACATCCACCACATTGACATTTTGAGGACCGTGAACTGGATCTGAATGAAACAGAGATGGACAGAAACAATAGCTTGTTCTTAGAGTGAGCTGGAGGAACAGCAGCCTCAAGTAAGGGAAGAGTGTATGGGTACTAATTCCTTAGTACTACAGTTCCATCTATTTGACTTAAATAAGGGGTAAGCTACACTCCCTGGAACATTTTGTTGGCTTCCAAACTACAATTTGCAGGTCAACTCAATGCTGCTGATTTCAAACAAGTATTTTTTTTTTAAAATCAAGCTTGCAAGCTCTGGCATTTACCAGATTCAGTTAGTCAATTTATTCACTGACAATAATGGCAAGGAAATTATGACAGGCCATAAAAGGCTTTTAAAAGGATCACGGGTCCCCACCTCTCATCTGTTAAATAACAGACATTCTGCCTCACCACTAGGCAGTGCTACGACATTACAAAGTTCAGATTCAGGGTATAATGACACAAGTCTTAATCTGCAGACATTAGCAGTTGTATTACTTCCTTTGCCATATGTGATGCTCAGTCTCTCGCTCTCTCTCACTCACACACACACACACATCCAGGGTGTCACTATAAAGGGCATTTAATTGATTACTTTTGCATGAATTACTTGTAGACCTTCCATAAGCACAACTTGGCAAACCCGCAAAATGTGAAAGAAATATTCAAACAAACACGTATAAAACCACATGAGCTTACATGAACAACAAGCAACAAGCTCAAATTGGCCCACCTACACCCATGCAGCAAAACAGCTACACACAACAACACATCCCCTCACAGTTTTGTTCTAGCCATATGTTGGGCTCTCATCCCCAGGTTTGTCTTTCACAACTGACTGCACACTAACAAGCTTGTTCAAACCAATCTTTCTTTCTGCCTAATTAGTTTCTATCAGCTAACGATGGCATCCAAAACAGGTCACTGTATAATTAGTGAAGCTATTAAGCATATTTCTCCAATCAAAATGAAAACCATTATTCTAGGTGAAGTTATCTCTAAAAATACACATATTGGAGAAATAATGAAGAATGAAATTGATTATTTCAGACACTTGTCAGAAGAAAGAAACACAGCTAATGAATTTTTGGTATTTGAGAGTATCCTTAACTATTATAACCAAGGAGTTTACCCTCAGACTTTAAAGATGTAAGGTCAAAACATTTTACTTTTTTAAAAATTAGAATGGATACTTAAGTTTAATTGAGTCAGATTTAAAAAAGAAGAAGTAGTAAAAATATTTTTTTGACTTTTCAGGTTTTTCCACTAAACATCTTATTAAACTTCTGCTTACTTGTTTAATTTAGAAAAGCCTATCAAAGTGAAGGCTAAGGTAATAACCTTTGGTCTGATACCAAAAGACTGCATGAATGCATCTGAGCGCATTAGAAGATTTTTCAAACAAGCTTCTTAGTATAATGGGACAAGATTAGACCACAGCAGCATGGATAAGCCATCTTAGAGGCCATCTTAGACATGAAACATATGTTACAGGACTTCTTGTTGGTGACGTTTTATTACTGTTGTGTTTGTGACTTTGGGTGAGACTTTAGACTCCCTGGGATGCTTTATGGTTTAAAGAGTCTCTGTTTCTACTTAAAAGACCAAAGCCTTTGAAGTAATCTACTATTCCTGGATAAAACTGTGGCACACTGACATTTGGCAGCCTAGAAAGCAGCAGGGGGAAGTAATATAACCAACTTATAGCCCAATCTTCAGGTCAGCACAGCAGGCAATATGCTTTCACACAGCCCACATACTGTCCGCAGAAAATGGGACTTTACTACATCTGACTGAGACTAATGCAGATGGGCTGACGGGCTACTCTTGCTGCATTTTCATTTTATTCAAGAAAAAAAAAATTTGCAGGTCAACATGCAGCATTTGGGATACAAGGGCCGCCCACTTAAAGATAACTTGCTTTTTACCCAACAGGTGATAATCACTCGTCTATTTGTCAGCAGCAGGACATTTGGCAAAATTTCATGTGAATTTTCTTCAAATCTGTTTTGAAACGTAGTGTGATGACAAAGTCAGATCAAAAGTGAACAGTGATGCTCACATTACTTCCCCATTTTACACTGCATTAAATCAATGTTATCTTTATTATGAGGTTGATAAGTTGAATCTGCCTCCTCATAGTTTCACATCACAAGCTGTCTGAGAATGATTTTTAATCTAAAGCACAATGACTGTTCACTTAGAAACACAATCCCATCCCAAATCCCATCTCCATCCTTTTTTTCCCCCAAACTGGGCATTGATCTGCGAAAAACTCTGTATGTATGGAGAGGGCATGGTGGGAAGCAGAATAGACACAGGTGAGCCAGTTTGAACACAGGTAAAAACAGAAGTAGCCAAACTATAGCTCTAAGATAAAAATGTGCAGAGCCGTGTAAATGTAATGACTTAACAGTATTTTAATTGTTCAGCTGATCTGTCCACCTGTGCTGCTCTCTCACCCGCATGCTATTGTGTGCTATATTTGGTTTGGTTTTTTTGCGTTTCGGCCAGACATTGTGCATTATGGAGAGTCAATACCACTACTCAAATGGGTGCATGGTAACGTCCTCTGCCGCCCCACCCTAAGGGCTATGCTGTAGGTCATCAGCAATGCCACAGGGGGCCAATATGATCATCAGCTATGGAGTAAATCGCTCAACCCCTGTGGGAAGATTAAAGCTTTTATTATACTGTGTTACAGACATGGACAGCTGGAGGCGTGATGGCCGAGTAGTCATTCCTGTTCTACTTCTTTGAAGTCCATCACCTGGGGTGTGTGCATGGTTTATAATGTAAAGTCTCCACAAACATATTTGCACAGTCACAAAAAAATTGGCAGACACACAAATGTCCACACTGACTGTGATGACGAATTTACATATATTTACTTGGACCTGGCAGACTCGCAGATGCAAAAAGTATAATTAGTCCTTGGGCTTCATCTCCATCATTAGGTGAAGTTTCTCAGTCTATGGTCAAATAAGCCTAAATTTAAAATATAACAGATTTAAGTGACAAATATACTAGATAATTAGCTTTTGTTTGCGGACTGGGTTGATTACAATCCTGAATAGTTGGTCATTCAAATAGTCACTCAGGTTGCTGACATCTGCTAGAAGCATACAGGACTGCAAACACACTTTTTCTAAGTGTGCTCCACAGTGCAGTGACCACATCACTGGTCGAATGATCTGACTTTTAAAATGAAGGTATGTTTAATTACCCTGAAATTAAGTTTTGATTGGATTCATGCTTAAGATATTTTTCCAAGAAAGACAATATCACCGTTTCCATGTAGCTAGCCGATATTAGATAATTAACATTTTAATGGGATTGCCCCAAACAAGTAGTTTTTTGTGCCATAGAATAGAATAGCCCTTTATTGTCATTGTAGATGTACAATTAAATTGTAGGTGCTCCACACCAACTGTGTCAGAATAAAATACAAATAGTAGACGGCAGGAATAAACAGGAGAAATATATACAAAAATAAGAGAAAGGCAGACATTATAGAACAGAATAGTTGGAAACTGCTTAGAAGCAGTGCAAAGAAAAGACTTGAGCAGGAAAGATTGAGTGGCCTGAGTGATGGGGGTAACTCAGACAATGGCTCAGATAGGTGGGGTGGGGTGGGCAGGGGTGTGGGGGGATAGTGTTTGTTAACAATGTGAATGCCCCAGGGGAAGAACCTGTTTGTGATCCTGGAGGTGTTGGACCTGATTGACCAGAGGCCCAATCAGAGGGCAGCAGGTCAAACAGGTCATCGGGTGCAACAGGTCACCTATGATGGCCAATGATTTTTTGGGCAATGTTAATTACCCTCTGCGCAGCCTTCCTGTTCTCAATTGTGGCCCTTGCGTACCAAACAACCAGGCAGTAGGAGAGCATGCTCTCCACTGGCTGGTCCAGGATATTCTTCCCCAGGACAGGAAGTGCAGCCACTGTCGGGCCTGCTTTACCAGCGCGTTGGTGTTGTGCATCCAGGTGAGATCAGTGAACCTGAACTTACTGAATTACATGAGTGGTTTCAGATGATGGAAAGAAACAAAGGACTTAATTCTATGACTTGCTGTTTTCGAACAACAGTCTTATGATCCATTCAGACCAAGAATGCCTAAAACCGTCTGTACTTTTCTCCTCTCTTTTTACTTTTCATTCAATATCAAGTAACTACACAATATCAAGCTGGTGCTCTTTTTTTTTTCTTCTCATGTAGTGTCATCTAAATATTCATTTCCATTGTTGAATTGTTCTCTATGCCATATAACCATATACGACTGCAACAATATAAACAGTAACAACAGACAAAATTTCCTCAAAATGATTAGGCAGTAAAATCTTTTCTGAAAAGTACCCTCCGGTTGGAGACAAAACAAAGAAAGATGCTGTTTTAGATTTCTATAGAGAACACATTTGAACTAACCTTCAAATATGCATGCTTAAGCAGATCAAGTAGCGTACCTACAGGAAACGCATACTGTAATTCCTCAATTACAAAGGCATAATCACTCACTCACTCAGAGAGAAATAAGTAATCAGGTTTCCCCAAGAAAAGCAATAGATCAAAGCTTCCCTCACTGCAATGCCTATTGTTTCTAAACAGACTAAGAATACAGCACAGAACGGCTAAAAACAAACCAAACCAAAAACAGCTCCACAAATCCCCCTCACCAACTACCAGCCCTGACCACTTAATCCAGTAGTCTTTCAGTTTGGTATGATCTGAACTAATCTTTCAGATTATCCGTCTCATTCCTAGTTGGACCCGGATAAACAGATTCTTAACTTCTATTTATTAAAGCAGAGAGAATTAGATTGTAATAGCATGCAAACAGAAAAACAGATCAAAGATTCCACCAGTGACCACTTCACTGCTTTATGAAATGTTACATTGTATTATATATTTATTATATTTTTTGTTTTTTTACTGCTGTATACAGTAATTATGTTCAAATTTTAGTTTGGATTATCATCCAGCTCTATTTCTTCTCTTTATAAACCAAAGTAAAGAAGTGTGCTGTAAAGTTGTGGAGAAGGAATGCAGGGAAGACTGGGAGGAAACGAGTAGGAGAGGTTATTTGAATTATTACTTTGTTTACATCGTTAAGTTGATGATGGTGTCTCCCAGGCTGCCCTTGGTCATGACAAATGCCAGATTTGCCACATCATCCATCTGATTTATTCTCTCCTCCTGCCCTCTTCTCCACTCTTTCTTTACAATCACACTACTTCTATATTCTTCTCTTTAACATCAGCTTTGCATCTCTTGTCGATGTTTCTGAAATCACCTCTGTGCCAAAGGATGATAGTGATGCAGGATGAAAAGAGTCACTTAGATAAGTATAGACAAAAAAAGACAAAAAAGGAGATGTGTAGCGTAACCACTGAAAAAGGAAAATAAAGCACAAATTGACATATGGGATAAAAATAGAGGTCAGTTACATGCAAGAAGAACAATTGTATCACTCCACAGGGAGACAAACCCTGTACTGGGCAATGTTTCCACCCTCATTAATCAGGGCTGGTCAAGGGTTGGCATGTTAGCCATCACACACTGTGAAAGGGCATTGTAGATGGCACAGCTGGCACACAATGTGACAAGGCCAAACAGTGGGCCATGTTGCAGCCAGACATGGACCCTCTTTCTCTATGGTGGACCAGAGAAGTAGTTCTTAATATTAAAAGGACTACAGAAGCTACCTTTAGCATTTTTCTTTTAGCTTAGCACTACAAAAAATACATCTACTTTACTATATGACTTGCATAATGAAGAGTTTACATACATTGAATACAAAAACTATCAAAAAGTCCTCTGATGCTGATATTAAGTAAACTGTATTTCAAGGTTTTGACTGTCCCAAAATGAGACAATTCAGCTGTAATTCAGTTTTTTTAGCTGTACTGGAAACTGGATAGTGTGGAAACATGAAATATGTGAAATGCAAATAGAAGCTTGTCCCCATGACAATTCTAGCGTACAATAATGCCAGAGGTTAAATGCAGGATCACCAAACTCAAGCCGTTTAGCACTTTTACTTTTCTTTGACTTTTCTACAACCCCAGCCTGAACTGTCTGTGATCATCTACACAAGAAGGACTAACAAGCACACAAGCCAATGGATAATGCTAATTCCCAGCTGATTTAACTGGAGGTAGTGATAAAGTTGTTTTGCCTGTCTTTGAAAGTACTTAAGGGCCCATTGGATGTTTTGGCAGGTAGATATCTAGTTCAGGCAAGAGCCTAGTGAGGCATTGTGTTTTGGAGTGCCTTTCTGAATCTGATGAATGAGCAGCAGAAATAGAGCCATTAATCCAAAGACTTTAGGGAGCCGTTCCAGGGAGAAGAGGAGAGAAAAAGAAGAGAAGGAATGGAAATCAATCTTACTGCCCCCCATGCTTCCTGTCCTCCTCTCTTGTTCTCCTTTTCCTTTTGTTTTCGTATCATTCCTTTTCCACCTTTTGAGGATTTTCCTTTAATTAACTGTTTACTCCTCGTTTTACCTCGACCAGTTCTTTTTTCTGCATAGAATTTATAACGATTAAAAAATTCAATCAATAATGACTTTTTTCATCTTTTCTCCAATATTGTCTTCCATTTGCCACTTCGGCTTTTTGTTCTGTATAATTTTTATAGTCACTTCCCTGTTTGTTCGACCAGTTTTGCACTTGGTTATAAAAATTCTTATTCAGAAATCTGCTGTCTGCAAGGTCCAGGGGAAATAAGCGTAGTGAAAAATGCAAAACTATGCATCACCTATGACAAAGGTTAGGGAAAGATCATGGTGCCGAACAAACTTTAGTCAAGTTATAGGTAGGGTGAGGACTAGGGAAATGCTGAACAGGTATTTCAGCTGATCTTAAACTTAAACTTGGCATACCATTCAGGTATAATCATATGATATGCCTGATTCAAGATAAATAGAGTTCCTTCTATATCTGAAGTTTGTGCACCTCTATTAAATACATTTAGTTAGACACTTATGTTCTTGTCCATGCCAACTTCTATGATTCTAGTAACTTTTATGTGATAAGGTGTAACAATTGTAATTTAACATATCAATATTGGCATTGACAAAACTGGCAAGTATACATTCCTCCAGTACAAAGTCTCTGGATAGTGAGTTGAGGAGGACTGCTTGAAGTTTAGCACAGCTCACTACAAAAAAGTGTATAATTCTGAGCTTCTAAAGGAACATGTTCTTGTTGCTCTATGGTACTTTCTTCTAATCAGTCTTCCTACATTAATTTGTTCCCCAAAGTCAAAAATCAGGCATCAGAAGGAATGAAAATGGGGCAGTGCAGACTAAGAAAACCATACACATCTTTTATTTTCATCACATATGGGATACACACATTTCCTTAAAAGTACAAACGGCCAGTAAACAGGAACTGTGTCATGCTAGATGATACTGTACTGTAGTTGAAACGGGTACTGCAATTAATTTTGTATATTCCATACAGAAAAGCTTTTACTAATTGGCTTTGCTGAAGCGATCTAAAGATTTGTGCTGGTATTTGTATATGTGCTGTTAGAAAGGACCTGTATGTCTATGTCTCTTTCTATGGCCTCTTATGCCTTCGATGTGATTTGAATTTTTACTTCTTTTTGTGTTTTTGATCCTCTTCTATATTCACACCTAAAAGGCAAAAATGACAAATGAGAGTGAAAGAAGAGTCAGTGTGAAAGTAAAATCATAGAGAGCTTCCCACTGAGAGAAGCATGGAAGGGACACTTTTCTGTGTCATGCTTTGCATGCATGTTTTCTGTGTGCAGTTAAAGTGTGTGTGAAGCAAAATTACATATCATGATAAGCACACTAGCCAAAGGCTAGAAAATCAATTAATACAGCCGATTCTAAACACCTCAAACCACTACAAACTCACATGTGCATGCACACATACACACACACGCACGCGCACACAGTGGAGCACCCCTGAGGCTCTTATAGCTTCAGCATTATTTGTGACCAGTGATATGTTGCAGAGGCTGCACCTTTAATCTGCATCCTCACACCAAAGAAATAACAACCTAACCTCTACCTAAACACACACACACACACACACACACACACACACACACACACACACACACACACACACACACTGAGAGAGCCAAGCTTTACTATGACCCCTGAAGGCAAACAAGCAAGATCAGAAGAAAACATGGAGGCTTTCACCCTCCTCAAATTTAACATGCGTGTGTGTGTGTGTCTGTCTGTTTGTGTGTGTCGGTATGTACTGTGTAATCATGTGTATGAAAATAATGCTGTTTATTATAGTACATATTATAGTATATAGCAAAAGCCCACCAGTTTTTGTGTACATTTGTACAAAGTGTTTACTGAGCTGTCAAAAATGAAGTATTTATTCAGATAAATAGCATATATGCCACTCTTATGGACACACACACACAGAAACATCTTTACCCAAGCACTTAAGGACATACTTTGATTCACCTCATTAATAAAAAGCAAAAATGAAGTATGCAATATTTCATCAGTGAAGTACCTCAATAGCACATCATAAAATTATCAACCTCTTAATCATGCCAGCTTTAGGAATGCCATTAAACTGGCTCATTGCCTCAAAACACACACACACACACACACACACACACACACACACACACACACACTTGTACGGCCATCTTTGTGAGGCCATTTAATCCCACATACCTTTTAACCCTTAAATTTTAAGTTTAACTGTCAAGTCTTAAGCCATAAACTGCTCTTTAACGAGGACCTGCCAAAATTATTGTAATCTGATGATCTTAAACTCAGTCTGGTGCTCAAAAAACATCTGACAGCTGTCACAGTGAACACGGACACATGCACTGTCTTAAGCAGACCCTCTAATCAGTGAAGAAACATCACTACTTACTCTACACAGGTCCAATTAATGTACAATTTCGATGCTGGGAGAAACTCAAACATATATAAAGACAGATCCAACTCAACCCGAGCACACACAATAGCAGCAGCAGACAACATGACACCCTGTAGCTCTTTGTCTTTGATAAATTGGATTAAATTCACTAGTAGCAGATGCCTTTTAGTGGATTTTAATTACGCCTCCCTGCATGAAACCAACTACTGAAATTTAAACCATAACTCATAATATCTGAATTAAACTTGCAGCACAGTGAATTCACAAAGATTTTATTTTTAAAAGATATAAAGAAACTTTTCTTGTCTCAAAAGTCATTTGCAACTATTACAAGTGAAAAATAACTCAGCGCAATTAATTTTAAAGATGGATTCGGGTGCACATTGTTATATAAGAGGTTAAAGTTAAGTTGAAGATAATTTCATTTCAGTTTTATGCTGAAAATCAATAACTGTTTGTGTTCTAATCATTGCTGCCAAGTGCTCTTTTCTCTGCTTCCTACTACTTCTGAAAAATTAGCAGACAATCATAAATGACTGATACAGGATTGTTGCACATATCTCCTATCTTAAGTGAAGTAAAATACTGTTCAAAAAGTCTTGAGCCACCACTCATTTCTACACATATTGCTTCTAAGGATCCAGACTTACTGGATGTCTTGGTGTGATGTGTGTCCTTAAAAAAATCTGAAACAGGACAAGTTGAGGACAAAAGAAGAAGTGTCCCGAGAGTCATTTAATTAGTGGCGCAGAGTCGTATGGAATGAATGAATCCTAATCATGAACACAGAACAGTACTGTCAGATTCTGATTCACCATGCAATAGGATGAAACACAAACACACTGCCTATACAGTAAAAGAACACGCAGAGGAACCCAGTCAGTCATGGATTGGTCTCCCCAGAGTCCAGACCTCAACATTATTCAAGGCAGTGTGGGATCATCTTAAAAGGGAAAGAAACAAAAGGGAGCCAGCATTCAAAGAAGGGTTTTAAGATGCCTGGTGAACTACTCCTGAAAAACTAGTTACAAGAAAGGATGTCTAAGAGAGTTCAGTGTTGAAAAATAAAGGTGCTCATACCAATTATTGACATTTAAAACTGGACAAAGTCTGCTTTTGCCTTATATATTGTATTTCCATTTATGTTTACAGATGTTCCAATACATCAATCCCATTTTCTTAGCAAAATATAAAGAAATGAGGGCTTGGTTTAAGACTTTTGCACAGTACTGCAAGTGAGAACAAAATGCTCTTGAAGTCAAAAAGCATCACATGATACTGTAGCCGTGGAATGAGCACTACTGCGGCATCTTTCACTGTAAGCGCTGTAATCCTTCAGCGGGACAGATACACGATGAATGTATATTATTATGATATCAAAAGCCACAAGAAGAAGAATGCTCGGAGCCAACACTACGCAGTAATGTAATTCAAAATGGAGCAGAAAGAAAATCTATTTCGAATCCCGCTTTATTAATACCATTGCTGCCTACAGCCAGGAAAGGGACAATTGAGTTGTAGCAATTTGCAGAATGAGGGGGCCAGAGAGCGGAGGGAGAAAGACAGGAATAAGAAGGAGGGGTGCTGAGACTGAGAAAGAGACCAAAAAAAGAGACTGTGAACAGATGGAAAGAGCAAGAAAAAAAACCTGAAAATTTAATAGGAAGACACTAAATAAACAAAATGAAATAAGTCGAGTTAAATGGGAGAAATGCGAAGTCAAAAAATAAAGGGACTGAAAAAGGAAAGACCAAAAACAAAGAAAGTGATACAGAGGAAAAGACAGAATGAGCTAGAGGGGATGAGAAAGAGATTTAAAGCAGCGACATAATGAGCCAGTTGATAGTGAGGCCTGAGGTTAAGCACCTGAAGCCAGCAAGTAATTGGCTGAGAATGACAGAGTGACAAGCAGAGAGATATAGGCTGTGACCTGGAAGGAGAGAGAAAGATGGAAGCAGAGAGATGGGGGTAGCTGTTGAATGTAAGATGAATACGTTCAACAGCTCCTCCCATCATTTTTTTTTCTAATTTGATTTTGGCTGGAAAAAGAGGAGGAAAGGATGGGAAATCCTCAGGGGCCTAGAATAAAAGCATGAATACAGCTACTCGTTACAATAATGTCACTCAGCCAATTATATCAGATTAAATTATAAAAGAAAATGTCTTTTACTTCAACTCCTCAGGAGAGTTTGAGATGCTGTGGTGATACCTCCAGTGGGTCGTGTGTTGTAACTTCCCTTTGAAGATGGATCTTCTTTTTATTATTATTTTAAAAAACTCTTTCCCTTGATCACCAAAGAAAGATCCCCTGCAGGCTTTTAGAGCTGTGTTTTAAAGGAGGACTAGAGAGGTGGGACGTTTGAGTGTAAAATGAGGGAGGGGGGGCATATTATTTAAAAAGTTTATCATGTGCTATTTTACAATGACAAAAATACACACACAGCTAATGATAGGAGTATCTGAATGACCTTTCTCAGGAAGCTGTCTAGACTGCTGGAGTAAAAGCCAAACCCCTTTCCAAGTTATCCAATATATAGTCAGGACAGCTTGTGACAGCCCTGGAAACCTGTAAGAGGTGTGTGTGTGTGTGTGTGTGTGGCTGGGGGCAGAAACCGAGGAAAATATTCAATTACATGTCAGGATATACAGTGAACTACATTACAAACAGTCCCATGCCATGCTAACCACATCTGGTATTGCAGATCTTGATCCCTGATCACCACCTGTATACCTGTATCATATACACTGTGACGTCACTCACGTGTTTTGGACTCGCATTCTGAAGCTTCTGTTTTAGTATTTTGACCAGTGGATCCAGAAGTGACCGTGATTAGCCCAGGGTGTTAAGATATTTGCTAATTCTCGCATGTGTTCGGTAGCAAGACGCCACAAACGCACATTTACCGCTAACAGACTAATAAAATAACACAATTTCACTCACCGAACTGAAGCAAAATCTGCTGGATGACCTTTGCTACACAACAACGCCATTTGTAATATCATTTCGCTAAAAGTAGTGCTCTAAATTTTAAGCAAAATGGTAGAGAGATCCAATTCAATGACTCAAATTTGCAGAAATGAAGTCTTCAGCAGCCGGTATCAGCACATCTGTCAATCAAGGCAGCCCCTATCCAAACGTTAAAGCTTACAGGTAACAATTCCAAGAAGAATGACAAAAATCCAGTGGCCTGTGGGGAAGTCATTTGCCTTTGAAGGCAGAACAAGTGGTCATTAGAGGAACTGCGTTTACTGGCACTTCATTTTTCAGCCTCCGGGCCTGCCACTGCGATTGAGCTGTAATTTGTTGTCATTATTTCAAACACATTTTAGTCTGACCTGATTTACATTATTGGCAAGTACCAATACAGCGCATGCTATGTGAGAGTTTTGTAGACCATTGCATGCAGTGACCATTTCAGTCCCAAACAAACACTGATGAGTGTACAAAGAAGGTATTACACATAAGGCCAGAGTGAAGTCCTTATTTGCTCAGATCATTGTAGTCTCAGGACTGCACAGACTTGAACTTGAAAGCAAATAGTTAATACACCAAACCATTTAAGTAAGCGCAGTAACAGGCAGGTAGAAAATTTGATATGGGGAATGGTTCAAACCGAGAACTGAAAAGGTGATGAGTTTAAATTGAACCAGTGAGGTCATGTCAAGAAAAAGAGAGGTCACAGGCAAAGATCTGGATGTGAAGTTTTAGATTTTTTCCTTTTTATTAAAGAAAATGAAAAAAAAATCTCATATTCTTTTAATAAAAGGTTCAGAGTTGGGAATGGGAAAGGAGGTGAACACTGAAATATTTACTTTACATTAGATTTTATTTAAGACTGTGGTCTTAAATATGTTTTAATACAAGCTCAAAGTCTATCTCACGTGTTAATTAATAACGTCTTGTCACATGACAGGACAGTGTCAGGGAAAGGGCCCCTTGCGGGACTCAAAACACAGCAGAAAAAAATAATAGAACTTATCTGAACTCCTCAGCTGGTCGGTGAAATGAAGGCTGCAAAAGGCTTCTTAAATCGCAACTTCTGATTATTGAAGTAAACTGCAGCAGCAGCTTTTAATAACTACCAAAAAAATGCTAATATGATTGGACTTTCCCTTCTGAAGATGACATTTGATACTTACACACACACCAAAACCCGACAAATTGTTTTGGTGGAGCTGTAATGCGTATCTTTTAATCTCTGACTATAGTTTGGAAGAAAAAAAGACGGAAAAGTATCATCAAAGTTAAAGTTACTGGGTTGTTTTCATCCCTCTTTTAATGAGTTATTCAGTTTTTGCTTTGTCCATCCTCACATTGACGAGACAAGAGGGTGATTTGTTTGGCTATATGCCAAGACGGCCCTTTCTAAATGTCACGACGCTGAAAGCACATTGAGCATCTCACCATGCACCCACTGTGTTTTTGTGTTAATGACTCTCTTGCAGCAGTGCGGTTGTCAATGTACACCTGTGTGTATATGTGTGTGTGTAGGTTTTAAAACCAAAGCTACACAAATCATTAAATTCTTTGTCCCTTTCTGGGTGTTTGTCTTTGTTTGCGCATATGAGTGCTAAGTGTCAATGATTTTTGTCTTGTCTGTGAGCTTAATGGGGGGGTATTGACCGGTGTCCCATTAAAATGGAGCCCTCTATTGGGAACGCAGACAGGAGTGTAACATTTATTGAATCCAATTTCTGTTTAAGAAAGACTTGGAGAAGTTAAGGGACAGAATGTAACAAATATTATGTTAATACTTTTGGGAGAAATATGTATCTTATCTTCCCAGTAGTATCTGTTCCATCACATTTACTGCTGATGTGTCATGGTATGTACAAGCAGGAGGTAGAAGGTGGTGGAAAATAATGATGCATGAAACTTTGCACAAACACATGCTTGTCATTCTGACATGCAGAAAACGTTGGCTTGATGAAGGTTTTCTTGAGATTATATCTCAATCGGAAAGATTGGCAATTTTGAAGGCGGTCTTTGCTAAATGCAAATTTTGAACCCTGTTGTGAGGGCTGATAAATGAATATGGCGTGTTTATATGATTGAACGCCTTCGTGAAGCAGCAGGCCAGCTTTCATAAAGGCTCAACAAAGCTCTCATCAGCATGGCTTTTATCCCAGCCGAAATGTCGGGCCCCCATCCATCGCCATGCCGCAGAAAGAAAAGGACAGACTCAATTTATCATTCACAAATCAGAAATAGGAGCAGAAACACAAGATTGACTTTGGGACAGGCAAAGAACTCTGTGGGCAGATACTACAACACACTGGTTTCTTTCAGTTCATTTGAAAAGGTGCTTTACTGAAGAGGAATAAAGAAGCACTTATAGTCAAAGCAAACACAATATGAGCAGACACAGAGAGCAGCAATAGCAATGAGGCAATAATAATGTCAGTCTTTCCCTGTGTATCCAGCTTTATCCTCATTGTTTCTCTGGCTCTTTCCACCTCAGTCTCTCCTTTTTTCTCGCCCTTCCTCAGTTCCTGTGTCATTTTCTTGCTTTATACCGCAATATTATTATCATGCTTTTGTATCCCACCATCCGCCACTGTTTTCTCGCATCTATTTTTATCTTTTATGTTTTCTTATTATATCAATTTCTACCCGCTCTTCCTCTCTATTCTTTATCTTTGTCTCTAATCATCTTCTTGTTTCTTTTCCCCCCTAATTTGCATGCGCCTCTACTGCCTTCCTCCTTCCCCTCCAGCTCTCATCAGCAGTTAGAAACTGGACAAAGAACAGAGAGGTCAGTGAAGTCTGCTGGGTACTCTTAATGAGCTCAACATATACACCCAAACCTGCAGGCACACAGACAGATAGACATTTGTGGGATGACATACTACACATTTTTACACAACAAGATGTTCACTGGCACGCACACACACATAAACAATCTGTCCTCTATTGGCTCTTGTTATTCGCTCTGGTGAGTGAGCTCCATTCACTTTGACTTGATTGGAGAAAGGAAGAGAGAGCATGTGTGTGTGTGTGTTTGTGTTTAACTACAAGCTCAGAGTAATTAAAAAAGATAGACAGAGGCAGTCAAGCATGAAGTGCATTACCGAAACTGGTCAGTATCACCTAGCCAAGATGCATCTTTGCCTAACTGCCAATATGTTTATGTGTGTCTATGTGTGTCCATTAAAAGCTTGACACAAAAACACTGGCCTGTGCTTGTTTGCAAGCCAGAGGTCAGTGTTCTATGCAGACTGCTCAAGTTCTTCCACACTATCCAGTCTCTCAACCAGGACTCTCAGCACTACTAAGAATACACAAGTAAGTGCTGCAACATTCACTAACTTCTAACCCCCACAAGAACAACAAACTGCCCTCAGTGGCGACTTTATGACTATTATTACTTGTCCTTTTCATGGGAAAAGGAAGCTGAGAATGCAATCAGCATTCTGCCACTGAACGCACCAACTACGTAAGTGCGTATAAATATTATCGTTTTGAGTGTAATTGGAATTTTTGTTGGTTTACAAGCTTCAACGAGAAAGCAAATGCTTGTGTGTCTTCTCTACTGCTGAAAACTGTCATGCAGTAATGACTGCTCTCACAGGGGATCAGACAGCATGAATTCCTGCCTGCCACCTCCACCTTAATGTGGTTGTGGGTGGTGTGTGTGTGCCAGCAAACCCCATGCGAGCACATTTATTAGCCCAGATATTGAAGCAGTGGGCTTTCGAGAAAGGAAGAATGCGCAGCCAAATCATTTTTCTCTATTATTTTGATGTGCTTCTCAGTTTATTGTAATATACTGCAAACCACTTTGGCAATATTGTTAATTTGTTTGACACTGATAGAGATAAATCACACTGTAAAAAAAGTAAACTTGGTGGAGTGAGAGAAAGCGAGAACGAGACAAAGCGAGGGAGAGGCAGAGAGACGAAGGAGGGGTAAGAAAGAGAAAGAAAATATGAAGCAAAAAAGAAGATGTATAAAAATCTGACATCTTAGAGCTTATTATTTCAGACTCAGAGGTTTAGACATCCTAATTCTTTTCATTACAGCAAAATTAATCTTAGAAACACCTGTCAGTATAACAGTTCAATAGCATCACAAACGACGGCCTTGAAAATTACCATAAAGTCATCACCTTGTCTAAACAGCTTCAGAAAACTCCTGTGTGCGCAGAATACTTGAATACATATAAATAATTAATCATAAATGAGTGTATATAAACCTTTATTCAGCTGGGAGTATTGACTCTGCATATTGCTTGAGTTTCTTTCAGCATTTCCAACTGTGGAAAGAAAAAGAGCCCGCAGTCTGTTTTTCCTTTTTCTATTATTTTTTTCTCTCTTCTTTGGCTCTGTTCACCGACCTACCTGCACCCCCGCTGGGACTCCCCAGCGTGACCTTGGCCACAGCTGCTGCGATAGATAGAGGTTCAAAGATAGCTGTCTGCATCATGTAGACTGCCTAGCATGTGGGAACCACAAAATTAAAGGAACTTGAAATTTTCCAGTAATACTTTAACCCTTTGCCAGAGCTCATGTACTCTAAATTCCTTTCTTTCCTTTTTCATTAAAGTTGTGGCCCAAGGGAGGACTTATAATGGGAAATGAGAGCGAGCGAGAGAATGAGAGAGAGAGAGAGAGACTGATACTGGCACACTACATGTACAAAAGTATTTGGCCACGTCACTTAATATTTTAATTGAGGTGTTTTCAGTCCTATTGCCATATATGTAAAAAACAATAAATAAATAAAACTGGTCATTCTGACCTCCTTCAGAACTCACTGAATTTAAACGTGGTTCTCTGATAGGATACCAAGAAGTCAGTTCATGAAATTTCTCTTTTTCTATTATAGCAAAATGCAAGTGTTTAGGAACCACAGTAACTCAAAGTTACAGAGCGGGTCGCCAAGAACTGATGAACTTAGAGCATGAATGTCTCCAACACTCTGCTGACTCAATAACTGCAGAGTTCCAAAGTTCCTCATTGGCACAAAAACTGTGTGCTGGGAGCTTCATGGCATGGGTCTCCATGGGCAAGCAGGTCCTGTAAGTGCAATGTGTAGGTGGACGTATACAGTAGTGTTCTTATTAGAGTACATTGTCCACATAGTATACCTTTGATTGTGAATAGATCAATTGGGGGTTTTTCCTCTTGAGAAGAGAAGAGAAGAGAAGAGAAGAGAAGAGAAGAGAAGAGAAGAGAAGAGAAGAAAAAATGAACACAACTAATTTTATCCAGTCCAAACCGATCTTAAAGGGTTTTTAATGGGAAAATGTGGGGAAAGAACTGCTAACATTGAAGTAAGTAGGGAAGTTTCGTCCATATCACTTTTTTTTTTTTTTGCATTTCAACCACATGAACATCAGCATGTGTTCCCAAACTGTCTCAAAACTCAGAACTGAAGGTCTTGACTGTGGAGAAGAGAAGCCATAAAGGACAACTGTGTGTATGTGAAGTATGGCTCGAAGGCCACATCTATAAACTGCATGATTTAATCCCAACAGCTCCACTGGATGATTTCTGATGTCACACCTCTAATACATCACATCATGTCGCCGGGTGCATCATTTCCCATCACTGATCAGAGGGAATGCCATGCATCAAATCAGGTGAGAGGGAGTGTTTGGAGTAGAAGGTGCAATATGGACATACCAACCTATAGCTGTCAAAGTCAGACAGCAAGGTATGCTATGTTTTTGTAAATACTCAAGTCTTGGCGAGGTAAATGGGTATAAACCTTAAGCATTGTTTAACTGACAAGTTAATGAAACACTGCAAAGTTAATGAGTTGTTGTTTCTTGTTTTAATTTGGCACAACAAACCAAGTGGCCTCTTTCTCCGTCTGTTCCTCCTCTACCCTCATTTGTTCATCTGATCGTCTCTTTATTTGCCTCACCTTTCTGTTATCTATCTAAATCGCTCTTGTTTCTTGTTTTTTTTGTTGCACACTCTTTTTATTGCTCCCCTTCTCTTCGCTCTCTGCACACCCTCCTCAGATTCCTCTCACTCAATGAGATGATCAAGTAGGGCATCATTAAGCACCAATCAACAAGCCGGCAAACTCCCAATCACCATAGCAACTCATTACCACCTTGACCTGCCGCTGCAAGAAACAAATGTTCAAGCCTCTGCCAATCTCATTATTGTTAGCGTCATTGTTTGATTGTATCTTTTCTTCTTTTTTTCGAAACCTCTCCAGCAGTTATTTGTGGTGTAGCGGTGCTAATGAGTGTGATGTGCCGATGTCAAGATGGCTGCAATCAGCTTGTTTTTGATAAAGGTCACGTCTCAGGAACATGGGGGTTATGAATGACCAATGCTGCTGCTTTTGTTCCCATTTCCATTAAATAGGTGTCGGTGTGTGCTCACTTGTCATCTTTGTAGCTGTCGCTACTCTTGAGAACAGAGAGAAAAGACTAAAAATAGTGTTCAGATTTAAGTAAAATAGAAATGTTTGCTGTAAGCTGTTACATTCAGTGTGTCTTTATGCTCGGACATTAAGAAAAATAAACTAATAAGAATAAACAGCAGATGCACATATACACAGACCTTTACCCACTTCCTCTATGGTCATCAAAGTATCAAAGTACAGCCTGGTACAGCTGATCAAAGATGTAAAGGGTCAAAGACAGCACATACTACCCTTTGATCTCCTGGTGAGGCTTCGCCCCTGTCAGAAGATCTTTAAAATCTTCTGAAGTGGACCCTCTTCTCTGTCACAACAGTTCTGCTTCTGTAGTTTGAAAGGAGATTGTTTCTTTCACGTTCAATTCACTCAAACAGCCAAAGAGCCCGTAACCCTGCTTTAAAAACTGCCAAAGATCTTTCACTAAAGAGGCTCCAGTCCATCGGACAGTCTTTGATTCAATTCCCCACAGAGGCCAGGAAATGACTGAAGAAATTATAACAACTGCTGCGGTGCAATAATGAAAAGAAGACTGGGCCGTTGTTGCAATTTGAATATAAAGTTAAATTGCTGAATGCAAGCAAATTTTCTCATTTGACTATAATACAGGAAACTTTTAGGTAAAATAAGCCCATCTCTGAGCTTTATAACAAAGCTGCCATTAACCAACACCAAACTTGAAAAATTCAACTAATTAGTACTCCAGTGAAGTCTAACACAAATAATCTAGTTGTTTGTCAAACCTTAGCTTGAGTAAATAATAGAAACCAACCAGTGAAAATTAGCAACAGTGAATAAATCACATGGTATTTCAAGAAAGGACTGGTAACATTCAATAATTAGTATTTGTGTTTTTTTTTTTTTAATTTAAACTATTTTCTATAGGTTGCTTTTAAACTGAACAAATATGAAGACATATTTTAATTTTAAATATGGTTGCATTAGAAGTCCAAATCTGGACTGTTGCAAATAAATACATAACTAATAAAAATAGCTGATGGCATGAAGATTTTTTCAGGTAATGATCTTGGCTTGCAAAAACTAATTTTCTGAAGTCTCTTTTTGTTTTAAAATCACTGGACTAGTTTATATCAGCGTCTGAAGAACATCACTGATTGCTTTGTAATGTGTTTTGAGGCAATCTGTCCAAGAAAGTTTTTCAAAGAAATTTGACTTTAGTTACTCGACCACACACAGTCAGTCACACACAAAGAAAATTAAACAGCCTCACTGAGTGAGGTGATGAAAATTGGCCCACTTTTCATCACTTGTCCAATTCAGAGTGTGGAGCTGTTGACTTCCTGTGTCAGAAAATGCAGCTTTCAGCTCTAATCCACTCTGTTCACCTCCACTGCTTCTACAAGAAACCATAAAGAGAGCCACAGAAAATCGAAGCTGCTGCCAGCATCCCTGGTCACTAAACGAGTAAAATTGTCCTCAATTTATCTGTCCTTTTATCTGTCCTGCACTATCATGCCTTCTTTGCCCTGTCATCTGTTCCACAGTTGCATGCCTTTCCACTTCTATTCCACTCTTTATGCTCACTCTAGCCTTCCCTTTATCTGCCTTACCCCATTTACTCTTCTGCTGTGGAAAATTACTGTATTGGATCTAATAAATAATGTAATAGTGTGTTAATGCTGTGTATCTTTGAAGGATTGACTGTTTAGTTACAAAGAGAAACACCGAGAAACCAGAAGTTTTTGCACAGGAATCCAGTAGCAGACTTTCTATGTCTATATATCTGTGCTGAATAACATTTTTAACTTGAAGTAAGTACGAAAGAACTGTATCACTATTCTCAACAACAATTGTAAAGGTATGTGCTCAAAAAGTCCTCTCTAGAAAAAAAAAGCTACTGCTGCTGTGTCCTTTTAATTCTGTGGAAATTCCTCAGAGAAAAAGCAATTTCCACAAAACTTCTTTCCTCCCTCCTTCTCTCTGACCCCTCTCTCTCTCTCTGCACCACCTCTCGACATCTCTATTCTTCCCTCGCTTTTCCCGACCCTCCTGCTGTGCTTAGATATAGAGAAACAAGCTTGTTGCCCTGGAAACAATGCAAATCAGCCCCAACAGGCCAATTACCAAAGAGCACCAATTAAAGCCAGACCTGTTCCGTTTAATGCATTTTATCTAGGCTGCCCTTTGGATACACCAGGCGCAGACACACACGCACACACACGTAGCCACCTCTTCCTCACCAACAAGCAATTGTTAACTTAGTAAAAGTAAGAGTTGCTTTGTGTCATAAATGTATGCAGTGTCCGAGTTCTTTTATTATTTTGCATGAGTTGTGGTTGTGTCTATTATATCATGCTTACAACTAAACCATCTGAGTTCATCCATCACCCGCTGAACTGTAACACACCAAAATGGTTGGCTGTGTTCCCTGCTACCAAAATCTAGTACAATCTGACCCCGTGGAGAAAGAAGGACCAGCAGTAAGTGCTTACAAAAGGAAGGAGTGTGTACCGTTGTGTCCATGTGGTAATTGCTCAGGACAATTAAAGCTACAAATGATGACTCTCTTTCACTCAGCTGAGACCTTGTTATTTCTCTTCCAAGCGAACTAGAGATTTCATTACTGAACTCTCGTTCGTGTGTGTATTTTGCAACCACGTATGTGTTTGTTGTGGCCTTCTCATCTTGTTTCAAAAAAATGATTCTCGCACGAGTGTGTGGTTCTGTTTATGTGTGCCGGCTTTGTTGTTACAAGCCTTTATTGATATTTTTGGTTTGGAGGAAGATAAGGGCATTTATACTCTCTATATGTGTGCTGTGTGTACGTGGAGCGAGGAGGCTAGTGTGTGGTAGCGGGGAGAAGGCTAGCTACCTAGTGGCTGTATACTGCCTCCTACCAAGACTTAATGAAGGAGAAATTGGATCCTGATGGCTTCACAACAAAGGACAGCCCTGCGGCATTGTGTGTGTGGGTGTGTGTGTCTCAGTGCGCATCTATGTGTGTGAGCAACTTATTTGCGGGCAAAATGGGAAACATTTTCTTCTAATAAAGAGCCTCTATTTCTTTTGCGCTTGCCTGGCTTCCTCCTCAAACTCTGCTGGACTGGCCTTGTATGTTAGTGTGCGTGTATGTGTGTGTCTAAAACTAGTGCTGAAAGCTCGTGTGTGTGCGCACACCCATGTAGAACTGAGTCTATGATTATAAAAAGTTTTTTTTTGTTTTTGTATGTACATCTCAGCCTTGGATGGTTACTTATTACGCAGAAATCATGGTGCTTTGTTATAAGAGATCTTGTAATCATAGAAAAGAGCTGAAACACAGTAAATATGAATGCACGACCCGACTGAAGGACCCAATAGAATTATGGGAAAAGAGACTACCTGCATTGTGGGTATTCATAAGTCTGTTTTGTATTTTGTATTTGTAATTTTTCTGTCATTCAAGAAAGTGTTGTGGTAAGTTCTTTGTTCCCCTGCATTCAGCACACATCTCTCTCACTTACAGCTTTCTCTCCAACACACACACATACACACACATACACACACACACACCCACACACACACACACACACACACACACACTCTCACCCCTGGTGTTACTCATCCTGCTTGCTTGCAGCTTTCTCAAGTGTTGATTACAATCGCTACACTGCTGTGAGAGCAAAAAAAAGAAAAGAAAAAAAAGTGTTGTACATTAATGTTTGTGTGTCTCGTGCACTGCATCACCTGCAGACCTGTGTGCGAGCGCACGTGCCCACACGTTCACATCATTAGGAGGTATAAATGAAGTTTGCAGGTTTGTTTTTGTGTGTTCATTTGAATGCCGCGTGCACGCCTGTATCTTGTACTTAATATAATGACTTTTGCTTCGTGTTCTCACGTCTGACACCGGTTTTTAAGCAGTTCTCGCTTCATCTGTCAGACAGACAAACTTCGCACCCCTCTACTCCCTTCTGCTCCACCATGACAAGCATGTAACACACCCTCAGAATAGAGGCCTGTTACTAGGAAGATTTAAAGTGTTGTGAGAGTATCCAGGTAGATTTCTCTGCGTTTCTGTTATTTTTGGAACCAATTATGCCACTTAAATCAGTGAATAATGGACCCTTTCACTGTTCCTGATTGAATAATAAAAGGTAGCTGGTGAACCTCATCTGTATGCTTTTTAGTGTTTTTTTATGTGTTTGTTTGTTGTAAATCAGTGTTAGGTGCTCTGTTTTTAAATGTTTTTAAAAGTTGACGTCATCGTTAATCAACTCCAGCTCCAATACGATGAAACCAAATAGTGTCCCTTGTTTCCATAGACTGTTTGTAGAATAATAAACACCCGCTGGGGAAAGTGCAAGAAGAGCAGAAGAGCATTGGCCGTAGTTTGATGATGATTAATAGTCTGTCCCGTGTGCTATTACTCTTACTAATTAGAAGAAGAAATTACTGGGGCACACAAAGAGTCACACAAACTGATACTCTTATATTCCAGTAGGAAGAGTACAATGAACACAACATTAACATTTAAAATATAAAAGACATTTCTCTTTTTAGGATCAGCTTTTTGGGTTTAGATTCATTTCTGATTAATAAGACTTAAAATAAGATATATAATGTTTTATATCCTGACACGTTTTCACAGCAGCCATATTACCGTGTGATTTTATTCCCTTATCAGCCCGTGTGACTGCAAATAACTACAAGTGAGGAAAGATTGTCTTGGGCACATATGTTTTTAAAACAAATATCAAAACACTGCACAACGTGTCCTTAAAAATGTCATTGGTATAAAAAGGATGCATATGCCTTACTCAGAGGCATCTCAGTGAGTTGAAAGCAAGTGATCAAAATGTTGAACCTCGATTGCTTCCTCCTAGAATTTTTTAAGGACTCAATTACAACCCCTTCAGAAACCAAGAGAAACAGCAAATTTAAAGGAATTAGGCAACGACTATCTATCTATGTAGTGCATTAACACAGTAAGTGGATAATTTCTGAAATTTCTCAGCCATTATCAAATTAGATGTGGCAGATGAGGCAGATGGAGTAGACTGTCGAGGGACTCTAAACCCAACAATGGAAGTCTTTTCTATCTTAAATAGAGAGTCTGGCAAGTTATGAAGATGCAGCTGTGCCTTCATAATGTCCTTATGGGATTATGTTATATGTACCTCAGGACATAATTTGCCTGTGTGAGTGTGTGTATGTGCGCTTAGAACGACACAAAGATATACATGTACATGAACATAAAAAACAAAAATCCTTTCGAAGAATAAAGAAATGCAGTCTATGTACTTGTGGGAAATACAATAGATAGGCATTATCTGCTTGAGCAGCATTAAAACTTAACAAACTATCTTTTCTCAATCCTAACTCTTGGTTCTGAGACACACATGCTAAAAACACACGTGGATACAAAAAAAACAAAATCCAGGGTATAAAACATTGTTAGTTTTCTAAAACGTTTTCAGATTGGATGTAAACTGTGAAGCACTTAAGTAGTACATTTAATATAGCCACTGATTTAAATTTAATATCCGTATGCCTTATTATTTCCTAATTGAAATGTGGGCTAAATGAAAGCCAGCATCCCCGCTCAGGGGACATTCCTGATATGTGCAGCAATTTACCCTGCAGAGTGCACTTGTCAGGTCATTTAACGTCTAATGATTTTTAAGAAAAAATTTAATTTTGATTTTAATTTTGTAGAGTTTTTTTTATGCATCAGTTTAAGCCAGTTACTGTAATATCATTGGGACTGGATTTATTAGAGGTATAATAGATTTTTTAACTTCTCATTTCCGCAAGTGTTCTTCGTGGTATTTTATACTGGAAATTATTTTATGGAAAGTTGGTGTCAAAATCTTCCATTTGTATTTAAGTATTGCTATGAAAGCTAAAGCCAGCATAAGAAACATCCATGTGTTTCAGTGAGAGCGAATGCTACAAAAGTGGTACATGTCATTCTCACTGACGTGGTTAAGTTAGCTTAAAGGAGCACTCAAGGAAGCAGGATTTCAACTTAGTGCATTAAAAAAGTAGCACCAGTGACAAAGAGACTATGCTGAAAGGGTGACAAGACATCAGAGGAAATTCAAAAGAGGAATTCACAAGAAAGTATAAGGCGCTCTGTGGGTGGTTGTCGGCCTCAGCGCATGAATGAGGGAACGTCAGATTGCAGAGAGCCAACGCACATGTACGCTGACCTTAAATGACAGTGAGGGGAGAACTGACAAGGACATGACAGGCATTCAGAGATTAAATAATAAAGAAATAAGCCATTATGGAATCCTAAAGGGCCTGAAAAACACAGCCGAACAGGGAATTTTACATAAATTAGCATGATAAGAAAAGGAAAAACTACAAAGCGAAGAGATCCAGAGAACGAGGCCCTGGTCTGGGTTGGTTAAATGGTTAACTGCTTCCCTGAGGTAACAACATAGTCATGCCTCGAGCGATGACAATATTGACAATCCTCATGAAATATAACAAACAGAAATGTGCTTCCGTGTTCACTTCTATTTTTAATACCCTCATCTTTATATTATATTATGTCTAAAAGTAGCAGGAGGCAAATTATGATTTACTTCCTACTGAGCAAGCACTGTAAGAAAGAACTGGCTCATTTGTACAATACTTAATAAAAAAGGAGGCTTCCATCTGTGCTGCAACACAGGAAACCCTTCATTTGACTACCAGACTGAAGCCACTGCCAGTGGAACAGTCACTTTGTACTACCATGCTTACTATTTCTCATAGCATGGTGGAGACAAGTTCCTTGACATATGAAAGGCTCCTTCATATCAAGTAGCACTGTGATGAAAAAATCATGTTCTGGTTCAAGATTGTCTTGTTTTAGTGTTTTGTCAGAGAACAGTAACAAGGTCTGGAATAGGCCAAATAAAGACAGAGCAATGAGAATAAAGGCAAGGGGAAAACTGGTTTCATTAAAATGGCAGTTACATTTTTAAAACTTGGAATATATGTCTACTGTCTGCTTTCAAAAGCGCCTGCCATCCACTGTAAATACATTCAACTGCATCAAACTCTAAAATCAACATGTCAGTATTATTGTGATCAGTTTGTATGGCAACAGAGACTTTATAGAGCACTTAAACACACTTTGCATTTTTGTCTTGTTTGCCTTGCAAAACCAGTCGAATAAATGAGTCTTCAATGTGTTATCAGAATAGCACAGACTTCTAAACAGCAAAACTAAATTGTTTCACTGCAGCAGTTTCAGAAATTAAATATTAAAGTTCAAATGTCAGTGTCATACTAATTTTCTACATAAGCACATTTTAAAAATGTCACCTACAAACTCATTTACACTTGGTAATGAGGCATTGTGGCTTACAAAGTGTTAAAGCACACGGGATGATGTGTTTTTTAAAAATAATTTTTTTTAGCAATAAACAATCCTGTATTTATCAATATCATTTTAATGATACAGCTATACACTGACACAGTCTATTTGCCGCTTTACACATAGTAATACTTGTAGAACATCTCTTTTACTAAAGATATTATTGTTTATTAAAATACATTTGTGTGATTCCATCATATTAACAACTAAGGGAAATGCTAGAACGTTGAGTGGTTGAGAAATAATAATATTATTATTATAAATCAAGGACTTAGTTAAATTAATTCAAATGGTTAGCTCCATTGCCTCAGAGAAGGAAGGTCCTGGATACGAACCAACCACCACCATCTGACCAGGGCCTTTCTGTGTGGAGTTTGCATGTTCTGCCCGTAGGTGTGAATGTGAATGGTTGTCTCTCTCATTGTGTTAGATGCTGGTTCTCACCATGTAAGTGCTGCAAAAGGCTCCAGCGCCCCAAGAACCTCAATTGGCTGGCTAGCTGGCTGGGTGGATGGATGGATGGATGGATGGATGGATGGATGGATACTATACACATTGTTTTTGATGGCTTTAGAAGTAAAATTAAAGGGGAAGCCATGGATAAATTGTCAATAAAAAGGATGTAATTATCTTACTTAGAAGCAAAACAAGTCAGGGATGGCACACAGAACTAAACATTGGAGGTGAGAGTTAACGCTACAGGAAAGCTATAAGCCACATCTTTAACATCACTGTGGCTTTTCTGAATAATATTACATTAGAGTATTATCTGTCATTAGAGGAACACTGCTAAAAGTTTAAAATATCAGCTTTTATAGCTGTATTGCACAGGCTGATTTGGCAACATCTGAATGCTCTGGGCAATAAGAGAAGAAAGACTGGGCTCAGCAAATGGAGGTGGAAGCATAAAGTGCTCAATTTGTAGGTGAGAAGAGACTAATTGAAAGTTCCATGCAGATGTCCAGTGATTTGGCAGCCACTAGGAACCTTCTGATGACATCCACTCCTGACTAAGGGCTACAGCTCATCAACCGGTAGCTGAAAAGAGGAGCGTACATTTGTGACATTCCATTTCCTTTTCAGCACAATGTGCTTATTTCACAAAAAATATGGATCCAGGCTTTGATTCAATACCAGTGCACCTGCAAAAATCTGAGCTCTGAACTGTTTCATTCTGGTAATGTTTGATGTAAAACGGATGCACTCTCTTAACTGCATCTATACTGCTTGGCTGGGCAAAATGATAGAGCAGTGGTGTCAGCCAAATCAGTATATACCCAGCAGGTGAATTAAAAATCCATTTTTATGGAGTAACACATTAGCCAACACTCACATTACCATCCTTCACATAAAGATCTACTTTATAAGAATCGGCCAAGAGGGGGAAAGGAAAGAAGATGCTCAGATGCAGTATATAACCTCAGATGAATTGAGTCTTTATAGAGTGCTGCATATTAGCCAACATTCACATTAGCACCTGCCTTCTATAAAGAAGAGACGCGGAAAGGAAATTGTATGGGCGTAAAAGGCAAAGAAAATATACTAAGGGAAGATTTAAAGACCGTAGGTGAATTAAAAGTCCGTCTTTATTGGGTAACAAATTAGCCAACACTTACAATATCGCCGCACATAAAAAATATTAATTTATAAGTAAGGGACTACAGGAGGATACACTTACACTTTGAAGAGGTAATGTTTAAGTTAAAAGCTGATATTTATAGAGACAAGAATCACAGCCAATATCACATTTTATGCTTGGGAACTTTGAATTTCAAGCAAGAGTGGAGGCAAGAAGACAGAGGAACAGGGAAGGATAAAGGAGAGGGAAAAGGACAGAGATACAAAGATGAACGACGGGTAAGGGGAAGACAAAATGTCAGGGGTGTGTTTGTGCGTGTTGACAGGCTTTCTGCAGCTAAGCAGTGTCGCTGACTTAAGTAAGAAAGATCAACAGGGATGAACTGAAATGATAGAGGCTCATTTTGAAATCAGATCAAGAGCACAAAACTATGAAGGTCATAAACACTTATAGAGAGCATTGCAGGAGTGAGGAAACATCTCTTTTTCTGAGTTTGGTTTATTGAAAAAGGTATATATTTATAGGCATAAAACCAAATTATCCAAATGGAAAAAAGTTGAGGAACCATTTGAAAGCCCTGAAATGTATAAAGAATGATGATAAGGAAGATGGGGGAATAGGACCAAGAAAAAAGAGGAAAGACAGGAGAAGTTGTAGAGGAGAGTGCACAGTGAAATCAATCATGATCAAGGCCATGTCCTCCCTGAACCCAGCTGGTTCTCCTTCCCAGGGTATCAAATGCTGCAGTTTTGTCACAGTCGCTGGCATCTCAGACATATCCACAGTGCTCTTTGCTGTTGGTGCCATGATGCACAAGTTCAAGCAATACCAGTTGGACAAAGGAAATGCTTTTACTGGAAAGAGCCATAAGTGTGCATAAGAAGGAGCTTCGTCTTTGTATTTGGTCTACTTTTTTGTAACTCGCTCATTACTTTTACTTTCGCTTGCTGTTCACTTTTAATTAGTTATGCTTTCACATGCTTTCTGTTCTCATTTTCACTTGCTGCTTTATTGGGTTTAGACCCTGAAACTATGAAGACTGGTGAAATGAAGCTAAAGGGTACCCATCGGGCTAAAATGTGATGCCAGTTGGTCCAAATTATACGTATGTATATATATTTGTGTGTGCATGTGTGTTTGCCTTGTCATTTTTTTCTGAATTATTTAAGGTTTCTGGTCTGACAGTCTTTTGTTTTCCACTGACATCGCCTATATATGGCTTAACTTAACAGGCATAACCTGTCAGATTGTCAGTTAATAGTGAGTCACTTTACTGAGTCATGTTTGGGTAGTTTTTGCAGGAACTTCGACTTAATTTTATGAGTCTATGACAGTTTTTCAAGTTGCCCTCCAGTTTTTTCTCCATTCTGCTCCTTTTCCTACTTGCTTATGTGAGAAATATTGGTAGTTAGTATTTTCATTGTTAGCCGTTTTTCTTTATCTGCACTGGTATAACTGTTATGGAATAGTCCATCTGTGTAGCAACATCTGTGCAATAAATAGCTTCACCCTATTTGATTCTAATAATTCCCATCATATTAGTTAGCCATTTGGTATTTTACTGAAAATTGAAACAGAATAACATTATCTACTGCACTTATGGAGTGATCAGTTGCTTCAGGGATCAAATCTCTTTGTTTTTAACTATCCCAGCTTTTAAAGGGGAAGAGACAAGATACACAACAAACAGGTCACCAAGCAATCCCAGGGCTATAATGTTCATAGAATCGCAACATACTCTCCAAACATCCTTAAACAACTCATCTCCTATAGCACCTCTTTTTGTAATCCACATCTACTTCTTAATTAAAAGTTCAACTAAACCCTTTCCTATTGCCCTCTGATTTACCAGTTAAATACCTGGGTTTCGTGGACCAGCACTGTGTCTCCATTTAGAGATTCAGAGGAAGAGTGAGGGGCAGGCTGCAGGTAGAGAGGTTGCACAAATAATACAAAAGTGTAATTACCCATAAGCCATTTTAAACCATGAAGGAAGTATTTTAATGGTGATGGGAAAATCTAAAATATATCATTTTAATGAAAAGACATGATTTTGCGGGTGTGTAATAAATGCCAGGAGAATGACTTTAAAGTGATTATTAGGTCTGTTGGTGAAGCCTAATTTGAATGGCTGTAGATGATAACAAGAAGAGAAAGGTGAACACAGGAAGTGTTGCGACAAACACACACACACACACATTCCAGCAGCCAGCAGGTTCTTGAACATCTGTCCTGCCTGCCTGCTTCAATCCTGTCACGCACAACACACACAAATGAGCACACATGGAGCACCCCATGAATGGTTGTGACAGCTAAACATTGCGCCACTAGCCCAGAAACACATGTTCCTTTCTACTATGCTTTACACACAAACACAAAAAGAGTGACCACCGGCTCTGTTCCATTTCACTTCACGTCACTGGCTTCTCTTTCTCTTACACTGCGTCCTTCTTCTGTCTCTTTCTTCTCCACCACTCTGTTTCATCTGTGCTTTTTATTATCCTTTTTTTCTTGTTTTCTTTCTTCAACTCTTTTCACCCCCTCTTCTCATCCTTTAGCACATTTTCTCTTGTTTCTGTTGCCCCCCTCGCTTTGTTGATTTCCCACTGTCTCACTGCAGCTATTTTTATTTCACACGCAACATTTTTCCACCTAATCCTATCTCACTGTCTCCAATTCCTCTTGTGCCTCATCTTATTCCTACGTGAGAAATAGTTATCCCTTTTCACCTCGCAGGTGTACACCTGCAGAAAACAAGTGGCTACTTCTAAATGCACTGCAAGTACACACAGACAAACTGTTCTGAGATTTGAGCCTCTGTTCAATCTGAAGTTTTGTCTGAGCAATATAAAAATTTGAAGAGTGTGTATGTGCATGTCTGGGAAAGGGCAGAGAGCTTCAGATGTGCATACCAGGAAGTCTGAGACAGGACAGGTGTGTATGTGTGTGTGTATGTAGACAATAGGTGGGCTGTCTCTTTATGGGCACAAGAATGAACACAGTAGAGACCAGGAAATTAAAATAACCTGTGTGATGATGTACTCCAAGGCAAAGAAAGAATACGGATCTATTAGAGGTGTAGAGCTGGATTTGTAAAGGATGGTAAAAGGGAAAGAGAAGCCAAATAATCATTTTCTACAGTTCTTATTGTCAACAAAAGTCAATAAAACACATACTCACTTCACTTCATGATTATATCCCTCTGTGCCACAGAACTTCATTATTGTCCAAATAGTTACATCCGCAAGCAACTCTTACTGCTGAGTGATATCCTTCATTACAATAAACAGACAGCCCATTATCAAAAATACTCACTACCTCACAAAATTTGTATTGATCCACAGGAGAAAAAAAATAGTAACATGTACTTCTTTTTATGATTAATGTCCCAAAATAACTAGCCTGCCCACTGGGCACTACAATGAAATAAGGAACTATAACATAAACTCGTGCATTCATTTTTTTTTTTCTTTTCAAAGATATTTTAAAGAGCCAGATAATAGGTGGACTCAGACATTGTAAACATTCACTGCTTTGCCCCCTGGTCCCTCGGGGAGATTTATTTCTCCCATATTTAGAGCAGCTATGTGAACTATTTTTATAGCCATGTGACATAAGAATCTATAAACAGCTAGAAAAAAAGATATAATACAGGAGAACAAAACAGGGTGTATCAAAAAGAATCATCGGAATTCAAAAGGCTATAGTTTTTTTTTTAAGTAATGGACATAGAAGCTTGTGGTAAATTTTAAAATATCTTCTGAAAATAAAATTTTACACACAAAACTTGTGTCCCCCTCCATACGATAGTCAAATTTTTCCCATACTGTTGAGAGCATGTCTGGAGCCACTGCAGCCATGCTGTTGTTATGCTGCTACTGTCAACCATGTGAAACTCACTTTGAAATTAGATGATTCATTTTGGTAACCCTGTATTTCACTGCAACTTATGCTGTTTCTAATTGTTCTTCCACTAGATGAGTAAATTTCACTCTGGCTGTGTAAAAACATGCATAAAAATTGTCTGTTGTGCATTTTTAACTGGTACAGGTAGGGAATTTTATTTATTACAACATCTAAAAGCAAAAGAAAGAGTTAACATTTTTTACTAATAATTGTGCAAACTGGCATCTGCTGTATATATCAATTTGTAAAAGCACTCTTCAATTTGTAATTTGATATTAGCAAAGGCATCTCATTGCATCATGACTGAGTATTGTAGCACTGAAAAAAATCTGGCTGCTACGTTGCATAAGCATTTTCTGTGTAGATGGAAGGATAGAAGGTCTATGCCTCTTTTAAAAGCTTGGTTAGGCTCATATTCCACAAGCTAGTAAGCTATTTAGCTAGCAGGTTTGCACAATGAGTTCTTTATGAGAAAACATTTATGCGTGGGGCCCATAAGACCCCAGCGCCTCACCAGCTACTTGTGTTTCAAGATGGGAGACAGAAAGTAAGAGTGAGAGATGGAAAGTGAGAGATAGATAAAGCAAGGAAGCAGGGACTGTAGTGTTAACACATAATTTTCACCTGCTGATTACCACAGAGTTAAGAAAAAAAAGAAAAAACATTGGGTGGACAGAAGACCACAAATGCACAAACACAAACACATTGTGGTAGACACACAAGCATGTACACAACACAGACACACTCACACACACACAAACACAGAAAGATATGCACACAGTAGAGTTCACACGTTCTCACTCACACATAACACAGCAACCGCAAATACACAAAATTCCCATTCCAATTAAATTTAAGCATCTGCCAAGTTAATGCTCCAAAGTTTTGACAGAACTTGTAGCATAAACAACGAATGCCCCAAGGCACACGCACTAGCTATGTATATTTTCTTAGTGGCAAAACAAAGACAGCATCAAAAAAAATCAAAAGCATTATTAAAGCATTTTCTCTTTCTCTCTCTCTCCCCTCTTTGAATGCAAGGTTAGATCCAGATCGAACACACTGTCTTTACAGAATAGCACCTTCATCTTTTTGATCTCCTCTCACTCTTCATCATCATTTTGTCTTGGTCTTGTTCTCTCTAATTCTCATAAAATGAAGCCCTTGAGAAAAACAACTGAAAAAGAATGGCAGAAGGAAGAAGGACATGGCAGAGAAGAAAGAGGGAGGCATGAATAAAAGGGGAAAGTGTTAAAAACAAAAGAAGTAAACATTAAAGGACAGAAGGGAAGAAGAGTTCAAAAAACGCCACCATAAAGTAAAACCCAAGTGACAAAAAAAGAGAAAGGGTGAAGAAAACACTAAAATGGGAGAAAGGAAGACAAGGAGGAAATGAAGTCAGGACAAAAGAGTGGAAAAACGTTGCAGAGAAAAGGAAATGAAAAGTGGGAAAATGAAAGAAAGAACGAAAGAGAGTGGGAAGCAAGAATAGCGTCAGAAAATCAGAAGACTAAAGTAGTACAGTGAAAGCAAAAAAAAAGAGGTCAAAAGGCCAAGATAGAACAAAAATATTAGTTGCATGGCAAAATGCAAACACAGAGAAGTCCATAGAGAATGCTGGAATGGAGAATGATGGCTTCCTACTTGTTAAGTAAGAACACACTTAACACATACACACAGACACACACCTACACACACATAAGAGGCCATCAGAGATCTGATGGGCTGTCATTTTATCAAATGAACTGCCTACTTATTGCGTCCTTACACCCCCGCTGGGATACTCATTACTGGCCATGATTGCCCCCACCTAACCTCTCCTACCTTCTTCTCTGCAAACCATGCACTCCAACATTTCTTCATCTCCGGGGCTTCTTCTTAACATGTCAATTATCATCAGCTTTGATTTGCGTTCTCTTCCCAAGAAGACGTAAAAGGAAACACTTTTTTTCCTCATTTTTTCCTTCTTTGTTATCTTTCTCATCAGCTTTTTTTACCTCTCTGGCTCCAAGTCATGCTGTCACCATATGCAGACCATAGTAAATCATTCTTATTATATTAGTGCTACCTAAGGATTCTACTTAATGAATGAGATGAGTATATCAGTGGATCACAGTACAGTTGTCCAACAGAAGTAAGACAAAACAGAATCAAGCAACTGCAAAGAGAGATTTCTAAATGAAATCTAAATTTAAAAAAATATTTGAGAAATAAGTAAAAAGCCAACATAAATGGGAAAATAATTAAACAAATAATTAAAGCAATAAGAAAGAAAAAAACAAGTGTTTACTTACCCGCACATTTGGTCCTGGTTACCAGTGGTGGACCTGGGGGTCCTGTTCCTCCCTCTCCAGGTCTGGAAAGCAGGACCTTGATCTCATATTCTACGTCTGGGTCCAGATGCCACAGTTTATATGTAGGGGAGTCAACCACATGGGTCTCTACCCAGTTCCCTGAAGTGGTCCGGTACTCCACTTCCTTCAGGATTATTGGCCCATCACCAATGATGCTGTTGGCATTGGGTTTGATCCAAAGGTAAGTAGCACCTACAGAAAGGAGCTCAGGAGGTGCAATGGGAGTGGGTGGAGCTGTGAAATAAAGACAAAAATGTTTATTTAAGTGTAAAATTGTTCTCTTTTTTAAATAAAATAATCAATAAATATTCTTCTGAATACATCAATAAAATGTTTTGTCCCTGATAAATTACACAATCCCTGATAAGTCACACAGCTAACAGGAAAAAAATACATCACTTTCTTTTCACTGTAACTATATCTGGAGCTGGCCTTATCATTGATAATGCAGCACGAATTACAGGATTTACTGTTGCCAAAAACTGATTGAAAAAAAAAAAAGAATTCCAGCTGTGTTCCAGTATGTAGTACTCAAAAAGACTGAATGCCTCCAATCTTCTCTTTGGGTTTGAGGTGTAATTTTCAGAAATAACAACCTAAAACTTATCTTTTCATTATATAGGCATGGACTTTTTTCACACTTCTGTAGCAACTACAGACTATTTGGTCCATCCATCCATCCATCCATCCATCCATCCCTCCCTCCCTCCCTCCCTCCCTCCCTCCCTCCATCCATCCATCCATTATCTGAGACTCAAGTTCTCACATCCTTGGACTTTCACAGACACATGTTGTACCTTTAAATGTACAAATCCATCAACTTTTAATGTAATATTCAAGAATTACTCTGCCGCTAACGTGCACTTTACCTTTTGCAGTGAAAATAGATACCATTAAAGCTAAAGGGGACATTTGATGTCAAATTCTTTACCTGTAGCATTAATCCATCACTTTGTTGACACACTGCTGACAGCTACTTGGAAATAATGGCATCTGTCAAGCCTAAAAGCATGAGGTTTTATTACTCTTTCCTTTTTTTTTCTTCTTGTCCAAACCAAGTTCACATTTTATAGATAATATCTTTTCAAAATGAAAGTAACCTTTGAAATGACACAGACAAGAAAAGTTCTAACCCATATGAAAAGAAGTGTAACTAAAAGCAGACCATTTGTTATATTTGGAAAATACTATATATAATGGGGAAATTTAAATATTTGACAAAACGACTTTCAGTAAAAGGATATAAAGTGCTAAATTGCTACTAAACACCAATGCCACAAGGGACTTTTCATACTCCCCACTATCACATGTGAATGTGTAATACATGGTGAGTATGAGACCACATAAATGATCTTCTGTTTTCAGGAAGAAGACATTAGGTAAATGCAATCTACTGGAAACTTAATTATTTGAGAAAGACAAATACATAGTAATATTAACTTTCAAAACAAAATGTGAAGGCACAGTAGTGTGACTCAACAACAGGCTTAGTTAAAGAGCAACAGGAGCAGATGGAAACAATGGCATGGAAATTAAATGGAGTTATTTTTTACTGGCCATCAGACAGTGCCGGTGAGAATTCTGTTCATCATTATGAACTATGGTAATTAGTATGGGCAGCTCCCACTTCTTGGAAGACCTCTATATCAGCACCTTGAACAGTGGTCATGACCCACTTTTTAACAGAAGGATATGATGTGCCTGAGCTGCACTAGAAACAAGAAAATGCTGTCCAAGTGTGGATTATCTTCTTGTGTCCTTAAAATGTGAGTCATAATCACACTGTAATATTCTTTTAGGTAAAAAAAATAAAAATAAAAATCAGTTTCCTGGAGCTTTGTTGTGATACAGAACCTTTGAGGCATCTACACATGGATCAGCTTGAAAATTGATCAATGATTATTAAGATGGAGGCGATGATGCTCAGAAGCACACACGTGCAAATAGAGGACCAACTAATTAAAGGTCTTTTCAAAATGAAGCTTCCTTATGCTACACAGCGTAAACTGAAAACACTTGCAACTAAAAGAGTCATTTAAAGATTGAAGTTTGTGGTCTCTGAGAATGAATCTCTTTGCCATGACAGGTGCTTTGTCAGTTGACAGCTACGTTATGCTGGGTAAGAATAATGGTCCCTTTACTCCTGCAGTCTAAAAGCAAAAGTCCTGATTTCCCTCTCCAAGTTTTTTACTTTCCTCAAGGCTGCATTAGAATATGTATGGGGGCTGCGGGGCCGATGAATCAACTGTCAGTTACTGCATACTCATCCATCTCAACTATATGGAGGCTAAGTGTGTGTGTCTGAGTCTGTGTGTGTGCATTTGTGAGTGTAGGAGAGAGTGACAGACAATAAGCATCTCTGTGTATGCCTAAGAGAGGTTTGGTGTGCTTTGCATGTATTTGAATGCATGTGTTTCTGTCAAAATATTTCCCTTCTTAGCAAACAGAAACTTTGATTCTTGAGATAAAAAAATAATATTTTCTTTCATAAAATAGTGATACAGTGAAATAAAACCAATCATCACTACTGTATTAATCCCAAAAAACACATCACAGTTTTGTTACAGTCTTTTGTCCAATGAACACAGTTTAAATGTCATTTCCCCCATTCAAAACTGCTCTCAGTATGAAGAGAAAAATGTGCCATTGATGATGTTTCTGCAAACAATAGAGGTCCATTCAAACCATCTTTTGCAAAGTAAGAAATAGTCATCACATTATTGTAATGAAGTAACCAAATGCATGTTTCCTTTTCTCATCCAGTGTCATTTGACTGCCTGAATTTTGGTTACCAAATGGTCTGAAACAGGCAGCCACCCAACATTTTTTCAAGAAAAACACTATCTGTGTCTAAAGCCTGTCTGATCTTTGGATGATCACAACCATTATCTCTCTTCCCCTTTATGTCAGCATTATAATATATGGTGCAGTGAAAATTGGTTTCTAGGTTAGTTAGTTCAGTACAATAAGAAATGGGCCCCCGAATGAGAAGTCATCAGTCAGTCAGTTTAAGCTGCCCTTGCTGGCTAGTTAGTTTTATTTCCTCTTGGCTTTCTTACTAATCTATCAGTTCTGTTTTTAGGATATTGCCTTTTTATCAACAGATGGGTCATGTAAAACAATGATGTGGACAAGCTTTTTCTAGTTAGAAAATATAGTGAGGAATTATAGGTAACGTTCAAGGTACTACAGCTGTGTCCAGTTGCAGTAGTCCTACAAAACTGGATGTTACTTTTCCCAAAACATTTTTAAGCGTAACTCACAGTAGGAAAATGGTCTCATCTAATTGAAAGGCTGGACAAATATTGTGAAAATTTTAGGTTTTTTTTTTAGTATTGCACTAAATGAGTCAAACACACCAAATCACTGACAACTACCTCTAAAAGAAGCTTGTCAGCCTTTACTACAAGTGCTTTAACACAGACTTAACTGTTCATTAACATCATTTATATTCAACAACTTCTCCTGATGTTACTCCACTGGAAGAAAGGCAAAATCAATCAATCACTCCCTGCTCCTTCTGTTTTCTCCCACCATCTCTCCATTTCTCCCTCTGCCAGCTCATTTGCAGCAGAGAGTTACAGAGGCCACCCGGTGACATGCAACCTGGTACCCACGATGATATGGCGCAAACACACATTTTCAGAAACACAGACACAGACGTTTGCTGATAAAAAATTAACTCTAGTACCTCTTGTACATATGCATGCAAATGCACCCACACAAAATGAAGCATGGGCCTGCATGTGAATACAAACAAATACATGACTGTACTTACACATACCACAACTGGAACTGAATGATAAACCAGAGATACAAAGACAATAACTTGTAAGAAGCACACACAAGCATTTCAGTACATGTAGACTATGTATTGCAAGCATATGTGGGGATCTCTAATGAATACAAAAAACTACAAACATATTCTGATTGCTAATCAACAGCTTTAGCCTTCAAACTTGACTTCAAACAGTGATGTTAATGAACTGTGATAAGAGGGTGAGTGGAGGGCAGAAGAAAGCAGAAAGAAGGTTTTTTGAGAGTAAGAGAGACAGGGAGCATATAGGTAGAACCGCAAACACAACTGGTGAGCGATTTTATCATGTATGTAAATGAAAAGTAAAAAGGAGAGAAAGTGAGGAAAGAAACACAATGAACGAATGTTGCCAAAATGGTGAGAGTGAACAATGCTTAAAAAAAGTAGCGGGACAAATGCTGCACCAGCGAGCTGAAAATGACCCTTGTGCAATCAGTACTCTGAAAAAATTTTGATATTGAGTTTTTTTTTTTCTTTTTATGATTGGCAGACAGGCCCTTGTTAAAATTGTGTTACAAGAGACTTCAAATGTAGCTCTTGTTAGTTAAATGACTTCTCTAAACCTGCACAAATTATATTTGCATATCTGCTTTGCTTTTCACATTCATCGTTTTAGCCTTTTAAAAAACTCCCAAGACATAAAACATTGCATTACAAAGTAAAAAAAATGCAGCAGCCAACAATAATTCTGTCATTCATACGGGAAACAGAACGTGTCCAAGGCACTGTGAATGCCTACAAGACTCAATAATACATAGAGAAACTAACAGCATATGTCACCTCCAAAAACATTATTCTTATAACCAAATGCAGAAAAATCACTGAAACTGATTTGTAAACAAATAATTGTAATAACAGCTTTTCAGGTGCTTTTATGAGTCAGACTCTCTCGTGATGTTTGTGTGTCAGGACAGTTCAGGGTGCTACATGTTTCACAAACACCACAAACTGTATGCTGAATGGTTATAAATGCTTTTCATCTACTGAAAGTTAGATATGAATATAAACAAGAGGAGAGAATAGGCTGTTTCCACCGAGCTCTTCTTGCAGAGCTCTGTTATGCCTCTGCAGAAGCCACATACCTACTGTAGTAAAAACAAGCAGAAATTGGGATACAGCGGGCAAACAGCGCCGTAACTCTGGGCCCATAAAGACCACTGTGTAAGTATTTATGTCTATGTTTTTGCAGCAGTCACAGCCCCAAAAGGTTTTATCTTTTGTATTCTGGAGCCTTGTTGTCTGAAGACTCATCGTGCCTCGTGTTACTACACCCTGCGGGAACAAAGTATATGGATCTACTTTTTACTACACTGTATTACAATCCCAGCATGGTGTTTAAAGAAGGCTCATGATGTGTCTGTGTCAAGACAAATAAGCCAAAAACAAAAGAACTTAAGTCCTGTTCTTTGTACAGTGGGAAAAAAACGTCCTTGCTTGTGCTAAGTTTGCTTTACTTAATGTATTTTTTATTAATGTTACTGTGAATTGTGCACACCAAAAGGCATTGGATGTTTCTGAGTGTGTGTTTGCATTGTAGAGATTTTTCTGTCTATAGTACTTTCTCTCCATTATTAAGACCTCAAGGTCACTTAGACTAGACTTTCTCAAAATGTCCAATGGGTATTCAGAAAATCAAAAGCCTACATAGTTTCTATATTCTAATTTTAAGAGAGAGATTAAAAGATTACACATATATATTAGCCCTACTTGTCTTTTAACTAATGGAAATTTAGAAAAATAATCTCAAAATTGAATTTTTCAGTAGATGAATTTTTGACACACCAGCAATAAAAAAAATCATCTACTTCTGATCGTTACAAACTCTGAGTGAACATTTCATAAAAGGAGAAAACTGTAGACATTTTTTCATGTCCATAGTGGTCTTGCTCCCTTTTAGCTAGGTAGAAAAAAAAAGACACATTAAGTTTCCACTTGTATTTACCACAGTCATGAAACAGCACTGCTCACATCAGCACCTGCATGACAGAAGTGCTCAGTTTCTGCCCTCCCATTTCAACACACACACACACACACACACACACACACACACACACACACACACACACACACACACACACACACACACACACACACACACACACACACACATATCACACATATATATATATGTATATATCATGAACCTATTTGGCAGCCAAAACGAAGCATATACAATCTTTACCTATAGAGGTTTGATACAACATGTAATTACCACATATACGTTATTTACATAAATATTAACCAGCCTTCCTACTAAACCAAAAAACTGTGACTTCACACATTTTACAGATTAAGTGGACGTCAGATTGAACGTAATCACCGGTTGTTTAAAGTGTCAGTGGACAAACCAATGTTTTTTTTAAGTGTAGCACATAAATAAAGATTGAACGAAGAACACAGATTATCTTTTGACTGTTTGCATCGTGTTGTTTTCTTTACTCTTACAGTAAGAATTTTTCACTGACCAATCAATGAAAACTAAGCTATATGTTAATTAGAGTTAAAAATAGATTTGGATTTTTTTTTTTTTTAATTTACTTTAAGATGGAATAATGATAGCTACAAACACTACTGTTTTTGCAATTCTATTATTTCTGCTACTGTCTAGATACAACATACATATGGGTATTAAATTTTAGTTGTGTATAAAGTTGCTAAAATGCATTTTTATAACGTGGGAGAGAAAATCCCTACTTCTATTACTATTAGTTATTCTTTTTAAATCATTTTTGACATGAGTGGTAATAAAATCAGGAACTCTTCATTACCAGTTTAACCAGAGTGCAGCAACAAAGCACCCTCAGCCATCATGAAATTTTGACCTGTCCCGGTTAGAGGTTATAGTTGTGATGCTGTTAATATTAGTTTTTCTGAGTGTGTTCTTTTAGATTTATCGTTTGTGGCAAATCTAAAAGTACTTTTGACTGTAACTCAGCCATGTTCTTGGAAAGTGAAAGATTATAAGATTGCAAACGTGTGTGTGTGTGTGTGTGTGTGCAGTGGGTGAAAGACTGAGTGATATTAGGCTTCAGCCCACCAGAGGAGAGAAAATATATCACCCCAGTGGTGGAAAAGATGGAAAAATCTGTTGCACCAAAAATGACAATCACTCTGCCAAAATCTGTTTTTCTCCCATTTCAACAGTGGAGCAAGAAGGAGTAATGACAGTCAAGATGATAACAGAGCATAACTGAGGGTGAAAGAAGCCATTTAATTTTTCTTTTGTCCATGAACTGCTTCCTCTCCCTCTATCTGGCCCGTTTATATGGGTTTTCTTTCCTTTTAATAATCCACGCAGAATGAAATCCTCAAAAACGAACTTTATCAAGTAGCTATTAAATAAGCTGGAGTCGCATTTTACTTACAAAAATCTCAATATGTTGTTAAAGGTTTTGTTTTGAACAATGTGAAAGTTTGAAAAGACAATTTTCTTTTCTGTCTTTCCCCATATGAGTTATTTTTTTCTCTTTTTGCTTAATCTCCTTGTAAATTGTTGTCTTATCAGTAATACACTGCAGGTCCATTTCACAGCTCCTTGAACTTCATCTCAGTTCATCTCACATAGCAAAGATAAGACACACGTACACACTCACATGCGCACAGATTAGCATAATTCAGATATGATAAGATCAACAGAATTCGCCAAGTGTTAATGATAACTGCCACATGGCAGCTTTTTGAGTGGAACAAATTTATATTGGATAGTTTTTTTAGTATTTCAAACTTCTCTATCTCTGATTTCCAGGTTCATCATTCAGTGTTTCTAGAACACTGAGCACCAGTCTGTAAAGTGATGTAATTTTGTCAACCAACAGTTTTAGTCATCACTTTTTTTTCTTTGAAACAGCACTGTAATTATGCAAATTGCAGAGATATTTCACAAGAGCTGGTGTCACTTCTAACCTCTAATTTAAGCGAGCTGAAGAACACTGCAAAGACACCAATTCATTTTCCTTATCATTTAAAGATCAACAGGCAGGGGTTTACTGATGACAGTTATCAGACTATGCAGCTGAAATATCAAGGGATTCTGTTTGTTGCTCCTGTCATGTGAACTAAGATATCAGATAATTCATTGTTATAAAAGGCAGCAATCCAAAAAGAAAAAAGTTCATAAGGATGTCATTTTTAAATGGTTTTAAATGGTGCTGTCTTAAATCTTTGAACAAGCAAGATAAACAAACCTGTTAGACCTAGGCATACTTAAAAGCATCTAATTGATAACTATGATGTTTCCTTTGTGCTTTTGGTCAGTGTTATTGGTTTGTTCATCATTTAGGTTGGACAACATTTAAGAGACAAAGAATTTATTTTATTGTATTTTTTCAGATTGGGCTTCTAGACATACCTTTTACCCCACATGCCCGTATTCTGACGGCCCAGCCCTGTGTGCTTCAAATTCAATATGGGTATTCACGATTGTGAATGTACTCTACCTGAAGGGAAAATTACTGACTCACTCATCAACTCGGTGTAAACTCGGTCCACTGACTTGTCCTCCCATTGTCCTCAGTATCTCCCGGTTTTAGCCTTATTTCCACTGCCTGGCACAGCCCCACTCGGCTTCACTTACTTTTGATAAAAGCTGTTTTTCCCCTGCAAATAGCAGCTCCAGTAGCTAAAGTAGTCAGCACTGATTGTCATAGCAGTGCAGTGTAAAACTACTGTGAAATTATAGTAAACATGACTTAGTATTGGCCAAACTTCTTTGGAATTATTTCACCAAATACCAAGAAATTACCTGGTACAAATAAGCAAATAAAATCAAATAGAGAAAAGCAATTTTACATCATAACATGCATATCAAATTAAGTTCTAGTCATGTAACGCGCAGCAGGTCCAGGAGGAAAGCTTGGGGGGGTTTCGGGGAACAGAACAGTGTTTCCATCTTTAAGGTAGTTTAATGTTGCCATTACCGATACTATGTAAACATGTTAGATGAGTTTTTTTGAACATTCATTTCAATGTAAAATCCTGCTCTCAGTCTTACCCCCAACTGGAGAAGTCCCAGAGAGGGATGAGTCTCTTAGAACGTAAGATGGGGAGGTTAAAAGCTCTATCGTGCAAACAATAAAACATTTATAAACAAATCCAGAAAGGCTGCCAGCCTTTATATGCTCAAGCTCACTTGAGACTGACTGATGCAAAAGTTAGTGTTAGTGCCATGGATGACATACTGGTGATAACCACATTGATGCTGCTGGTATATACGGGTTTAGGAGTGACACAGTGCCATCCAGAAGTCTATTTCAGCAAGAAAATGCCAAACCCCATTTTGCAGACCTGTATAAAGGTCTGTTTTCACCCACTGCAAACATTTGGAGCATTATGAAACACACAGAGGAACATGCCCCTGTCAAATGTTTTTATGCCTTTTTTAAATTTTAACAAAAGTAATAATTGCTCAGTTTCAACATTTGCATACGCTGTCTTTATGCTGTTGAAACTTTTTGCTCTAAAACTATGGAACTGGAATAAATAAGGATAGATTGTGTTATCAGTACCTCTCAGACCACAGCGGTTGGTCTGACAGACTATGATGGGTCTTCGTGTCATATGGAGTGTATCTGACAAGGTTTCACATAATGCTGTCATTGGGGAAACAATTCAGTGGTATGTGTTATTTTTTTCATAGTAATTATGACTCTGAGTGCAGACACGGCCTCTGATTTTAATCTTTTTTCACTAGAATTTGTGAGATTGCGCCACATTACAGTCCCGTCAAAGTGTCCATAAAGATGACAGTCAACTTCTACCTGCTTGCTTAACATGAGCTGCTGGAGAGATAAGCTGGTAAAAGGTGAAAGGAACTCAGAAACAGCAATGAGGAGACTGTCTGATCTTCTTAGTTTCACAAAAATATTTTCCAGTGGTTTTTAATGAAATGCGAATTAATCCAAAATCTGTCAGCTTTGCAAAACAGCAGGATAACTTTAGTGGACATGTTTCTCCACATTAAACTTCACTTCCTTACTCCTCTGATTGCTTCTCACTTCTGTTTTTTTACTGTTGTTGTTGGTTTTCTGTTATTACTGCAGTGATAAATTAAATCTACTTGCTTTTAATTCGCCCAAACTTTCTTCTTACTTTTTTCCCCATTTCACCTTTTTTTCTGTGGCCCTCTCCCTTCTTCTTTTGAACTCTGCTGTAAACACGTTTTTCTTTTACTCCTTCATCTGTGCTGTCCTGTTTCTGATTTCAACTTTTCACCTTTACTGCATCCTCTCCTGCCTGCCTCCCTCACTTCTTGCTGACCCTGTTCTTACTTCCTTTCTCTGTCCAATTCGTTCCTTTTCTCACCCGCGGTCCTTCTCGTCTGTTATTCACCGTACCTGTTCATGCATTACTTATATTTCTCTTCAGAAATTCTGTGTGAAGTGTCCACTCTCTTGTACTAACACACACACACACACAGACACACACACACACACATACACACAGACACACACACACACGCACAAGGAGAGAAGGAGATGCACATGAAAGAGAAATGGACATGGAATACCAATTACATGACAAACTGCCCAGTGTACACAACACAACACAACACATGCACACACACACAGACACACGCACACTTAAAGACACACATACCCTAAGGCAAGCCCTAAGAACCTGGTTAAAGAGGCAGGCAGAGTGTACACTGGCTTAAGCTTCCCTTCTTATTCCATGCACACACACACAGACACCTACACACTCCCCGATGTAGCCAAACAAACAACTTTGCACACTTTTTTACACTTTCTCTCTCCTCGGGGAGCTCATCTTTACAAAACTTATAAAAGTATGATAAACTAATAAACATTTTATTTATTTGTTATCCATTTTTAATTTTTTTGAGCTGCACTGCACTGCACACAGCTCTTCTGCAATCCAAGTTCTATCAATCTATCAATTTTTATGCCGAAAAAAGATCAAATTACACGAGTAAAAGTTTTTGCAGGTAATGACTTTTAAAAAACAAATTTGGCCACATTACCACGACAGCTGGTGAGATAACTTTTACATTTTGATTTCCCTTTTCCAGAATTACTGGATACACTTCCTCCCATGCTTGCTTAAAGGTAATTTGACTAAATAATAAGCCCTTCATAAATCACGGTGATTGGGTTTTATTTCACTAATTAGTTTGTAATTATTTTCTTTATCTGGACAAAAAACTAATTATATCTTGCACTCTCTTGATGTGTTTTAATTCTATGTTTTATCTACATTTAATGCACATTTTCACAAACTATCAGTGGAAAAACACAGTCATGACATTCGCATTACCTTGTTGTATATTTCACAGAAAAGCTGTTTTGATAAGTATTTACAGCTGGTTGTACTGACACTTGTGTTCTATGTCAAATTTCATGCAGCTCTTAGCGCTCAATTATTCATAGAGATGCCTCCTATGAAAGCCTCCCTAATATCTTGAGGGCATAAACCATCTAAAATGAATGTCAGGTTTGTTTACAGAATGAAGTGTGCCTGTAGATAAGTTAAGGCTTTAAGAAGATGGTATCATTTGTGCAAATATTATTGCAAACAACTGCTTGGAAAACTTGGAAATTGATTTTCGTGTGAATGTTTGACATCGCATTTGTCTGCCTTTTAAATGTTTGACATCTCATTTTGGAATAAAACTCCTCACTTGGAAGTCTAACATAGTTTCCAACAGTTATTTTTATAAATTGAAGGTTGTGTTGTGTTCACACCCAGTGGGAGTTCAGAGCGTCAGTGAGTTTCTAGAGATCTGACACATACAGCTGAGCTGTCCACTCTCCTATTGATTTCCTTATCAGGGAACAGACACACAGAAGATGCTGGGAATGAGCTTTGGGCGACTGAAAGCTCTATGGACAAACACACATATACAGTATGCAGACACACACATACACACTCAGAGACCCTTACACATTGCAGTGGCACTGCTAGGTCTAATTCTTGGACTACAATCAGCTTTATGACCACCGAGGGAGACTTAGAAAAATGTGGCCATATTCCTGGGGAACTCGCACACATAACCAATACACACACTCTGCATGGTGTCCACGGGGCACTGGCTGTCAGTGGCTCTCCTGGATCTCTGCTACGCCCCACTGAGTCTTATCTATGACAGACAGAACAGGACACACATACACACTGATGCCCATGCCCATGCACAATACACCACATTCACAACTCAAATACAGCCTAAATTCATACTCCCTGAGACATGTCAGCATGTAGGCTTGCTCACTCTTTAACACACACACACACACACACCCAAACACAAGCACAGCCGGGGGTATGGTTGAGACCTTGTTGCCCTGGGGCTTTGACTGCATCTGTTCTACAAGAACCATACAAATGAGAAACGCACAGGAGCATTGAAAAACATCTGTGTGCGTGCGTGTGTGTGTGTGGGTGTAGATGTGTGTATGTGTTTTGCTAAACTTTCTACAGCCGTGAGTGTCTGTTTGGGAAACTTTGTGCCTGGCTTGTGTGGAAGCGTTGCAAGCTTTCAGTCATTTTGTTGACACGCTCTTTTAACTTCAACTGGATTTTTTCTTAGTGTATTGGAGACAGTACAGTCATTCTACATTTACAGTTTCCAGTTATTCTTGCACTCCCATCTAGTCCCCTTTGTCTTCTCGAGGAGTATATGTTAGTGACTTTATGACCATATATACTTACATATACTTATTTTTAGTGTTAATATGAGCAAGCACCATTATAACCACATATACATGACACAAAAGAACAACCACACCAGGTTATCTTTAATGCAAAGATGTAATGCTTTTAAAAAGGCGAGGAGGTGGAGGAGGAGGAGGTGCTGTTGACAACTAACGGCTGTCACTGCATGTTTTCCTTGCCGTACATTAACTTCAAGAGAGATGTGAAGTCAGGCAGAGGCATGAATAAGAAAGAAGTAAGGTGAAACAATAATATGGACAGTGAATGATGGAAAGATGACAGAAGAGATGTGAAGCTGTGCATTATACTTAAAAAGCCTGACTTCCGTCTGCTTTTGCTCCACATTCTTCAGATGAATGTTAAAATCTGAAGACCAGTGGGTAAAATGTCTTTCTTTGGCTCTGGCAGTATTATAGAACCCAAATCTTCCCCAGTATTGTCTGATTTTTTTGCAAACAAAACACCGCAAAAAGAGTTACTTGAAAGTTGCTACACATGCCAATTTTTGCTCAGTTCAGTCATTTTATCCTGGAATAGGTTTAGCTGTAATGAGTTTAACTGTACTGAGTAATAAAGAAATTTACCTCCACCAGGCAGTAGCTCGGCTGATTCAGAACATTTCATTTCAGCTGTCTTTTCTAATTTAGTCAACAAGGAAGAAATCATCTGCTCAGCTGGTCAGCATTATTGTGTCACAAAATTAATATGCATGCATGAGCATGTATGGGAGACAGACATACAGTCACACAGGGTGCTGTGATAATAGAAGAGTCTCTCTCTCCAGATTCCTGTCGTCACACCTGGCTGAACAACACACTAATTAACCCTGATTTCACTTAGAAAGCCTGGAAGAAGACACAAACACACACATACCCGCACAAATTAATTTGAAAACCCAATAATGGCAATACCTTACATGTGAAAACACAAATGAAAAGGCACGATGATACACACGCCCAGAGAGAAATTAAGCCACACAGGATGATTCTACAGCACATGAATGAATAGATTAGAAAACTCACAAGTACACTAACGTGTGAATCAAGGACAATGCCACATTTACACACATTTAGCAGCACACACTGTGCACACAGGGCTTCGGGGAGGTGTGTTCATGCATGTGCGTGTGTTTAATTTTTCCGTTCTCGCTCGTTCACTGTGTTGGCATGGGCTATTCCCCTGGCACAATGCATGGCTGACAGCACCTGAGCTACAAACACAAGCACATACACACAGGAGAAAGACACAGACACACAGACACATTCAGTAAGGTAAGCAATACACACGCATGCACACGCACACACACACACACACACACACACACACACATTTGGATGTTCTCAGGAGTACAGTCTGTGCGTTCTGCTAACAGATGGTAATGACAATTTCAGTCCCTGGACTATCATCTAATCAAAACAGCACACACACACACACACACACACACACACACACACACACACACACACACACACACACACACACACACAGGCTACACATTCCAGCCTCCCTTCAGATTAAAACATCCTTCACACCAAATAAGGTTAACAGCATAATTCAAACCAAATATGCATTGAGAACATAATTTAGGCTGGAGCGCCTCTGCACTGAAACGGATTTCAGTGATGCAATTCAAATTCCATTAAAAACAAACACAGTTCAATCCCCCTTGCGCCGAATGATTATATATTTAATACATATAAAAATAAAAATATTTCACACTAAACATTTTAGGGCAGAGAGTTGTGTTTGTGGGAAATGCATCCTAGACATCTTTAAACTTCACTGGAAGCACTCTATTCTTAAAAAAACATAAGATATATACTGTTTATATATGATAAATAGTCAAACCCATAGACTGAAGGGTATGTTACAGTATAACTGCAGAAAACCATGCCTTTGTGTTTGGACCCCTTTTCCCTGGTTATAAACTTTGGTCAGGATACAACACAAGATGTTGTCAAAAGGCAGCCCCGGAGAATGTCAAGCGATCAAGCATAAACTCAGCTCTACAGTGACTGAACACACAGGGCTTCAGTGTCTTGGTCAAGGACACTCAAAAAGAGAATAAAAGATTGTGAGCTTGGGGTCTTATACTTTATCTCTTAAAGGATAAATGCCAGGAAAAAATACCTGTGACTATTGTTGTGTTCCATGCTGCAAGATAGGTAGCTTAAGAGATCTAAGAGTGCTAATAGGCTAACATATTAGCATACATTGCTTGGTGTTCGCATCTTTTCCTGTGTTGCTTCACATATATTTAAGCATCAGTGCTAAAATACAAGTATTCACTATGTTGAGCAATAACTAACCATATAATAGTAGACCAGCCTGAACTATTTTATAGACTTCATGAGAGACAGAAGGCCCTTTAGCAGGTGCTACGTCGATCAGGTCAACGTTGAGAAAAATGAATGATTATTTCCTATTCAGAACTTCATGAAGTCCACAAGTTGGAGGTGGAGACAAAGATCGTTATAAAAAAGAATTAAAAACACAGTGCAACAGAAGGAGATGGGGAGAGGTAAAAGAATGTAATTATGTCTGACAACAACAGATAGCTGCAATGCTATAATTCTATCAAAGTCCTTACAACAATATTATCCAGCCTACTCAGTACATCAATATCCTTCTCAGCAGGACAGGACCATATTTCCTGTTGTTCACAAGAACCATGGGAAAGGGAATAACTTGCTAAATGGCAGATTTTCCTTCATATTTTTGCCCTGTCATAGAGTTGATAGATTGCATTAGAGTATTTGAATGTCCTCAGTGAGAGGATTTGTCGAACAGCGCAGAACAGTACACTACGGGGGCAGAGGAAACAGGAGGTGAGAAGAGATGAAAGCAAAACACTGAAGAAGAAAAGAAGAAGCAGGCAGGAGACACAGAGAAAAGAATACATTTTGTAAGCAAATCATTGCTACTTTCTTTAGCATTAGTCAGATTACTGATTACCTTCTATTATGGCTTTACAAACATAGTTTCTGCTTATCTGAGACAATGGATTTTTTTATGTTTAGCAGTGATGTATTCTCTGCATGTTCTTGCATTTCTTTAATATTGTTGATAAGCTAGTGTTTAAATTGTCTGTATTTTACATTGCATGTTTAGCTACCCCATTACATCACACTGAAAACTGATTACCTGTGTGCATATCACACATTTCTTATAGGTTTGAAATATTTCGATATCTCTGTTTTGATGCCTGCTTAATCATCCAGGTAAGGAAATCCCCAAAAGTTGATTCTGTTCATCTGGACATAGCGTTTTCAGTGGGAGAAACGTTTTGTCATCAAACAACCTCTGCTTAGGTGGATGGCACAACACAGAAGAGCTAACTCGTCAGGCCACAGCTCCGCAGTCTCTTTACACCTACAGGCCAGTGGACACATCACACAGTGGATGTAAACATCCTCGACAGGGAGGAACGCTGGTTTGACCAGGGAGTCAAGAAGGCAGTTTATGTTTACTCTTCTGTGCATCACTGAATCGAGGAGGGGGCCTAAGAGTACGTCTTTCACCATCTTACAATGCTGTGATTGCACCCATTCCCCAACTGTCTGTGAATGGTACTCATGGAGTCGTTGTTGATCAATCGTCATGACAATTTGCATATTAATGATCAAGAAACTGACCTCCCAGCCCATTGGTCATCCAGTGGGCTAGTTTCAGTCATTGTGCAAATGTGCTGTTTAAAAAATTGGGGAAACCTGCAGTCAGCTGAGACTGAAGAAGTCACTTGGATGAATGATGAAATGTTTCTCCCACTGAAAACGCTACGTCCAGATGAACAGAATCAACTTTTTGGGATTTGGATATCTTGAGTAGTTCTGTGAGTTGTCTATGATAACAGATGACCCAAAAGGTTTTCTATCCAACTTTTATCTGTAGTCCTGCTGAAGTACTGCTGTACTCTTCCTTTGACCTAATCAAGAAGAAACTATCATAAACTATTACAAAATAATCTTTGAATTAGGTGACTATGAACATTCAGAGGATAAAAAAATCTTTTTTCATATATAATTAAAATAACTAAACAAAATACCAGTATGAGTTTTGAAGATTGTGGGAAAGGGAGGGAATAAGAATCAACATACTGGGAAGAAAATGAACTAAAAGATGGACAAAGACGGGCAGAAACTGAGTGAATGAGGGCTCATTGTGAGTTCTAGTCACTATTCTCAAGTCTATTCAGTATTCTATCCTCAGCATTCTCACATCCCTAATGAGCAACAGCCAAACGCACATGCAACTAACCACAACCCAGGCTTGTTTCTTACTTTCTAAATGAACTGTCCCACTTTACTGCATCCTTTCTGATCTGATTTGTTGAACAATGCTCTACTTTTATCCATCAAAACTGCTTTCCGATGCTCTGGTTTTAAATGAAAGATAAATCATCATAGTTTAAAGAAGTTAAACAGATGAACGTACCTTTAACAATGAGGTCAGCATAGTTGGACACCCCAGATCCACCGTCTGATCGGATGACACAGCGGTAGCGGCTTGTGCTGCGCTGAGATGTGTCGCCAACGCTAACGGTTGCAGAAAAACGTCTGTGGTTCACCACCCTGGTCACCATCAGGGCTGTGTCCTTACCATTCCATTGCTGCATGGTGGAAAAGACCAGAGAGTTTTCAACAAAAACTCCAAGTGTTTGCTGTCATTTTCTTTGCTTTGCATACGATTGTGGTATGATACTCTCCCATATAGATCCCCTTGGTGAGGAGGGTCATTGCTCTCCTTTGGAGCGTTCTCAGCAGTACATACTCATTTAGTGAAAACATGTAAGCTTGCCAATGCACATGGATGTAAAGCAGAATGAGTACATAGGCATGGCTGCACACAGCATATACACTCAGGCGCGTAAACAAATCACACGTGCAAGGATGGAATCACTGGTGCAAAGCAGAACAAGGAGTTTTAATCAATTCTGAAATAGAGCTGGTAGTACTGGGGATGTTCACCAAACAATACTATAAAATAAAATTCAGAAAAATATATAAATAATAACTTTATTTCTTATGTTGGCCTTTCAATGGTTTAAATTTGCTTTTAGTTTATTGAAAAGTATATACCCATTTATCCTATATATCCATTACAATTAAAGTCTAGGAAGAAATTCCAGGTGTAAACAGCAGTACACACTGTAGGTACTGATGTCTATAAATATGCAGTGTTGTTGACATTAGAAATACTGTTAGTAAACTTTTTTTATATATTGATATTTGTGTCACCAAGTTGGGTAAATTGGGTAATTATGGTTTGGTTTGTGGTATTCTGTCCTTCCTTTTAACAAGCATATGTGCATATATATCCATTTATGCACAGTTTTACTAACGTGAACATACTCACCTGTAGCCAGAGTTTATCATGCTGAGACCACTTCCCTCCAGCAGTACACTGAAAAGTAGCATTCTGACCCACATTTACCTCCACATTCTGCAGGCGTAGAAAGTGTGGGGCTTTACCTGCAACACAGACAGCAATGTGTTGATGATATAGATGTGTAAAAGTCAGGATAAATATAAATCCATTCTTCTTGGTCTTTTTTTTATACATGTTGAATTAAATTTTGTTGAAGTCATCAAATATCTAGTCTACAAAAATGAATAAATTATTTAAATGATAAACAATTTCCCAATAACCCAAAATAAACATGCTAATAAAAAATATTTGCATGCTGCTCAAAGTGTTACTGATTTCACACTAGCAACAAGAAACAGCACTTTCAGGGAAACCATGAACGATACTAATTCAGTTCTAGGAGAGCTTAACATTGTCTGGAGAACAGCAGAGAAATTCTGTGGCCATGAGACAGATGCGAAGGTCTGTCAGTGAGACAGACAGCTAGACACTGGGTGACTTTGGTCTGCCATTGAGACCAGCCTGTGACTGGTTAATTTCATTTTGACTGTCTGCAGACATAGATAAGACTAACAGAGTATGCATCGATCACTCAACAATGATAATTTGTCCTGACATTAATGGTCAGCTTGTTGCAAATGACAAGGGCAAAAACTTAGATTTGCTTTTTTTTTGAAAATCTTTCACTGTTTTTTATAGTCATCTTTTTCCTCAGTCTTTTTAAAATTAAATTGGATTTTAGTTTTTTGAATTTGTAGTATTTATTTTCCTTACACTGTTAATATGTTTACTCTCTTTTTGAATAATACGATTAGTGGAAATTAGTTGCAAAGGTGAACTGATTGTTTTGCGTCGGCTGTTCAAAGGAAAGATACAAGGCGGATAGAAAGAAAGGCTGAGGAGAGGTTCAGCAAGAGAACCATGGAGGACAGACTGGACATAGATAAAATAAAAAGATAATACTGGTGGAGTGATTAAAAAGAAAATACTTTTCATTTTCATTTATAATCCTTTCAAAATGAATGCAATATCATTTATCAATGAATTTAGCTATACTGCTCTAAAATGATGACTAAGTATGTTTTGATTCCTATCTATAAAATAGACGTAAAACTGAGTGTAAAAAAGTTGATTCCTAAAACAACATAAACAGTTAATAGGAGCAGAAGGAGAATGTCAGGAGTTGCAGAATACTGAGTAGGCAGGGCGCAGTAAGTAGACCTCAGACTGTGGCAATAAGCAGTCCAGAGTTTTGTGAAGCAAAGTGTTTTTGTCACATTTGAGTGATGAAGACCCTGAGTCTGGACCTTCTTCCTTGCTCTCTACAATCTGTCTGCGACCCTCACAATCTGTCCTTTATGCTGTGTTTGTGTGTGTGTAAGTGTGCGACATCTATAAAACAGATGATGCTCAGCAGGGCTACAGTTGTGCAGGGTCAACCATCACAACACATTCACAATCTCTCCCACTTACGGCATGGGTGAGCCAGAACTCGTATGTCATCAATGGCGACGAAACCTGGGTGGCCTTGGACTGAAACAGCTTCAAATATTACCTTAGACCAGACAGAAGAAAGGAAGAAAGAGAGAAAAAAGAAAGGAAGAAAGAATGAAAGAAATGCAAGCATTATAATGAAATTCAAAAATAAGAACTTTCTTTCACAAACTGGAACATCTTGACATCCCTATGAAGCTCATATGGGAACCCCAGGGGAGTTTTCCACTAAAAGTCAGCAACTATTCCTCTTTTCACTTCATCCCTTCTGTCTCCATCCTTATGCCAACCACATATGCTGCCTCTCCTCTGCCTTCTTCCTCTCTTCTTCATTTAAACCTCCTCTACTTTTCCTCTTGTTTTCTTTCACGCTTTATCCATGTTGTACTTTTCAGACTTTTCCACCATCTCTCCCCATATTTTTCTCTATATTTTCGCATTTTCCTCTATTTTTACTTTCTATTTTTAATTGCTCTTTTGTGTCTTTCTCATTTTACTCTCCCAACAGGACAGTCCCTTATATTTTCCAACAGAGTTTATGCAAACTCTCAGGATGACAACAGGGTGTCAGCAGGGCTGTCAAGGGGCCATGCACTCCTGACCCACACATATATAGACTCATACACACTACGCACACTACACACACACACACCACGGTGCTGTACTTGTCAGGATTCTCAACAGTATCAGCTGCGACTCACTCTGAATACTAAAGACTTCTGGGAAGTCTTTACTCTCCTCTGTTACTTCAAAAATAAATCCCTTTTGGCATACATATCAAGTTTCTTAAAGTCACAGTCACTGCTAAAGCTTTGCTGTATTAGCAACAGTTTGACAATGTTGTTTACAGTGTTGGTAAGTGTCGGTAGTTGAAATTATAAGCATTTACAACATTATTTTGATTTGTGTAATAGCATGTCACTGTGTGAAATTGGGATTTCCATTCCCAACTTGTGATTGCACATATTTGTTTCGCTGTATAAACAAAAGCTGGTGCTGATTTGACCCTGATAAGCATACATGTTGTTCACTATTTACAGTTTTGTGTCTCAAATATTTTTTTTGTGAGATTTGGTCCGAATTGTTTTATTTTTCGATGCATCCCCCCTGGAGAATATCTGAACATTCAAATATCTAGAACTCTATGTTGATATGATATTCCAATAACAAACAAATTATTGATCTAGAACAGTTAAACAATTCAAAAGAGGAACTAAATTGTCTTTAAAATTTGTTTCTGCCCTCAGTGGCCTCCAGTACTCTGTACTGTACTGAGTGCTATTTCCCCCCAGGTGGTGACTCTTTATTAGGGAAGGAAACATGCACAGAGACACACTGACATTTAATTCACTTTGATTACCATTGTGCCTTGTATCTGTGTGAGACACAGGGGTGCCTGCATTTACTGAGCACAGCTCAGTCATTAGGTACAACAGAGTTGCTTTTGTGGAGCCTCATAAAATAACACAGCAGGGTATGTCTCTGTACCTTAAACCGACCAATACACACACACACACACACACACACACACACACACACACACACACACACACACACACACACACACACACACACACACACACACACACACACAACAGAGAAAGTCATTAAAGAATGACTGTCAAGAAATGTACCTTTTGTGCTCAACCTACACTTAGGTCCATGTGTTTTTGGACGATGACATATTTGTTGTTATTTATGTGCATCTAAGCAGTACAGCACGTAAACAATGTCTGTGAGAGTACGTCCAGAGGACTTGTGTGCATTTGTAGTACCTGATAGGAGTTAGGCCAGAATGTAGAAATGGCCAATTCAGCCTTCACCCAACCTTCAGTGACAGTATCAGAGGCATTCCACACTGGGTTACCCTGAGCACCTCCATTCACCTGCAGGCAGGGAGAGAAAAGAGGCACGCTTTAATTAAAACAGATTTAGTGGATAAAATGAAGAAAAGGGCAACACTAACAAACTGCAGTAAGAAAAATTCCAACAGTAACATGCTGTTTCCTATTATAACATGACATATTGCATTTTACTGTGAATAGTTTTGCATTTTAAGCCGTGACTGAATCAGTTGCACAAAGGTCTGCAGTCAAAGAACTATAGAAGTTATAGAAGTCATAGTATGGAGACATCTGAACATGTAGAGCTGTATAAAGGAAAATATGTAATTTCCAGGATTACTAACTTGATCACCTGTCCTACCTTTATTGACAACGCTGGTTCTATTTTTTTCTTCACATTTAGACACATTACTCATAAACTCGTTTCACTCATAAACTGTTTTCAAAGCCAAATCCTCAAAATTTTTCTTCTGTATAATAAAGCTGTAGCATTTCAACTTCCTTACTCGTTTCCATACCTTCATCAGTGTCTTCATGCCGTTTCTTTTCTTTGTATGCCTTCCATACAGCTCTATATTTCTCCAGTTTCCCTCTTTACTCTGTCTTTTCATATCTCCATTCACCATCCACAGCTTCTTCTTAATTCTACTCAGGTGCCCATGAGTGCATTCGTACTTTAACATAAAAAATTCATTCTTGCAAGTCCATACCTACTACTGTTCTATCCCACAGCAGCTACTCCTAATATTTACTGTTAGCTTACTTTAATGGTTGGTATTCATAATCAGCTTTTGAGTCCATTAATAGAAGCAAGCCACAAGTAATTCCTTCTTTCTAAAAGTCCACAAACTACATAAAAATCAAGAGCTCTGCTATCTAGCAGCGTATACTACAGCTAACTTGATCCCTGCTAAAAGGGAATAGATGATGGCTTTCTGTTTACCTACCTATCACTTATTCTCTTTCTCCCTCTCTCTCTCTTACTTTCTCTCTCTTCGACAGACACACAGACAGACAGACACACACACAAACACACACATATATATAGATATTTAGTGCCGGAGGGCTAACTTCATCCCTCCTTGACAGAGAACAGAGGTGTGTTTGTTTGTTTACTTGTTCAAGTTTCATCAGGCCCTTCATATGTCAATCTACCCCCTCCCCCCCTGTCATTCACACACACACTGAACACACACCTTGACATAGACATTGAGTGTGCCTGGGCTGGCTCCATCCCGGCTGGATAGAGAGTAAAGAAAGTCGATGCAGTGGGTGTCATTCTCCTTCAGGGTGGGCATGTACAAGTGAGCCTTCTGACCTGATGCCCGGCCTGAAGCGTTCACCACCATGAACGAACCTACAGAAACAAAAATACAAAAATGACACTAATGAAATAGCTGTTGTTCCATTATCAATAATAAGTATTTCACTGAACCTAACAAAGTTGGCAATATTGTGTGAAAAACATTTTCTAGGGTATGCAGAATTCAGACTTAATCTGCCATTTTTGATAACTGGTTCTTTTGGTTGCTTTGCTCCATACCCTTCAAATAATTTTCAAGGTGTCATTAACATCTTGTTATGTGTACCACTGCATTTAGGCTGCAGCACAAATATACACAAAGTAAACCAGCTCTAACCCTGAGAATTACTTGGTTATTCATTTAGACTTGTTTTGTTTTTGTTTAAGCACATAAAAAAGGTCAACCCAGTTGCCGTACCACTATTACTTTTGCTGCACAAATAAACATCTTCTTGATGGATTTATCCTGTAAATGTAACTATGACAGAAACATGCTGCAACGTGACTTTGTAGCCTAATTACTGTTGAACACACAATTAATTTCTAAATACTAAAATGCTGGAACACAGTTGACTAGCTTTGTGTGACATTCGCCAGATGCTTGATAAAGCAAAAAAAAAAAAACAGACCTCAGGCTCTTTAATTCACCAGAACTGTATATCAATGTCTTAATGTATCCACACCCTGGGGTTCTGAACTAAGACGTAAAACACATTTTCTCTGTCGGCTCGTTGTTTAAATGTGTTTTAGTCAGTGCTTTATGGAGCAGGATGGAGCTTTTATGGGTTGGCCTCCTCCATTTGGCTGACTGCCATCAGGTGGACTGAGAGTTTGAAGTGACTAGGATACTGGCAAGAAAAGGGAAAGAAGAGATACTGAATCAAGCAGATGTGACTCTGCACTTCTAACAGTGTTGCACTTCTAACGTGAGTTATTGCACATGTATGAAAATGTTCTGAATCAAAGTACAATGAAATATAATGTGCATAGGGGGCAGGAGCTTAAAAATACAGTGAGTCATTTCTTTAGGTTATTTAGTAGAAAAAAACAATATTGTACTCATAAATATGCATTGATTAGTGTTTAATTACGTATTCCAACAAGTTGATGCCTACTCTTCAATGAATTTAAAGTAGTTTGAGGAAATTAATATGTAGCCCCTCCATCTTTAATACAGTGGTCAGCATTGGCGTTGTCGCTTCACCTAATCATTTTTATGTATGCTGCTAAAGACCGGTCACATACGTTCGCATCCCAAATGTGGGGGAAAAGAAAACTCATGCAGACTCAAGATATGAAGATGATATCTATGTTTTATCAAAAAAGGAAGAAAAGAAACAGAAATGTGAAGAAAAGAGGCAAATGTGATGGTGTCTGGACAAAATGAAAGTAAGTACTGGCACAGCAGTGCTTCCCAGATTGAAGAAGCTGCAGAGAAAAAATTATTTTAAAAGTGATGCAGAAGTTGCCCACTTTCTGCTCGATGTGTAATTTGACCTAACGGTCTAAATTGAAAGGCTTTGCTACCTCTTTGCTGACTAAAGCACAGTCACAATGTGAGAGCTAGTTTTAGCAGCCTAACAGAACCATTAGAAAGGTTTGTTTGCTTGATTTCACCTCCTAACATTCCAATTCACAAATATAATTTTCATGAGAGAAATGTATACTTTATAACTCAAATACTTGATTTTAAAGGCAGTGAAATGATGTGAAGACAATAGATTGTAATGGCAGGGCAAACCCATACACAAAGTGACACATTTATAAGGACACTGACTTTTACTGTCACTGACTTTAATTCCTTGAAGATTACCATAACCTTAATCTTATCTGAATTCTGATCTTGAATAACACAAATACACATACACAGGTGCCTGAAAACGACTGATGCTTCAAAAAATTTCATCCATTTCAGCTCAATGGAACTAATCCACTCCGGCACTGTGGAAGTCTGAGAGTATGATGGTTAATGTGATGGTTTATGTGTGCCTGTGTGTATTGATATTGTTGAAGTTACGGTAATTTGATGTGGGCCTGCCTGACAGCTGAGGAGTGCGTCTCACTGCTGAAGTTAAATGACGGCTTGTGTGTGTACGCTGCCTGCGTGCGTGTAAAATTAATCTAGCCTGGGTTTCTAAACAGGTCTTTCCACAGCGAACTGGCTCTGATTACATTTCTTATTCACACAAACTCACACACAGACACACTCGGGCATACATGCATGCACCTCTCTCAATACTCCTTGTTTTTGTCCTTTGATGCTCTGTAAAGCTCCTTCCACAGGTACTTTTGTTTATCTGCTTTTTTTGTTGTTTGTTTGTTTTTTAAAGCAGACTTGAGTCAGTCTGAAACTCAAACAATACGTGTTATGTCTGTTACCCAGAAACTTCTCACACTATGACAACTCTCTCTGTGAAGGAAGCAGAAGTGTTACAATGTATCCACCAACACAAAAGGCATACGCCGATTTGCCACAGTATTAAAGACCTTCACAGGTTAAATGAATACATTTTGCTGGGAAACCTTGTGTCCTGACTTTCTTGTGGATATTAATTAGAAACGTGACACACCAGTGTGTCCCACAACACTGCAAAAACTGCTTACGAAGCACTAGACGCAAAGAGTTGACCTGGCTTCCAAGCACACTTTATCCCAATCTAATTGAGCACCTGAGGAATGAAGTAGAACCCCTGAGGCCCCACTCCAGAGAGTTGGGTCGGCATCCACCTATCATTGTATATTCACACATATGGAACAATGTCATCCAAACAAAACACACAAACAAAATGAATGCCCCAGACACCTATAAAAACCTATTTTGATACAATGAAATATCGCTAAGACACCGACAATCATGTTTTCATTCAGTCACAAATGTCATCGCAAACACAGACACACTATGACACACAAAAACAAGTGCACGCAGCCATCATTTCACACATTGTTTCCCAGGTGTGAGGTCAATCTGTTAACGTGACAAAAACTGATGAATCGGTCTACCGTGTCAACACGCGCACACAAACACACTCGCACGCTTACACGTACATCAAAATAACTGGGTCAACTCAGTGCAACAAACGTTCCAGCACATACTGCCGCATGAGACCAGCTGTTTTCACAAATACTGCTGAGAGTTTGAGATTTCACTTTTACTTTTCAAAAGCAGTCTACATCAAAGGGCAGCAGACGCCTCGACTGTGTCTGTCAGCTGCTGAAGTGCCTTTGAGCAAAGTATTTAACCCCTGGTGCTGCTGTGCATCTGCACTGTAATATTGATCCGTTCTACGGTGATCGCGTTCAAAATGTTGTAAATAGTGATACTTAACAGTATTATATTATTTTAATATAGTGGTAAATTGTTATTTGTACTAAATTACTCTAAAAAATGATATTATTAACTCTGATTGGTTATTTCAAGTCAATGAATTAATTAATTTAATAATAAAAAAAATTATCAAAACACAATTTGTATTTGATGTATGAAAATATCATAGAAGACATTCTGGTTTAACAGGAGCTTAACTTAAGATTTGATTGACTCTAAAAAACTGAATTATATTTAACATATTTAACATCACATTTGTTCAATTATTTATGTTAAGTTTTTGTAGTTCAGCCTGTCATGGCATAAAAATAAAAGATTATGATTTACCTGTGTAGGGAAACCACAGTTCCAACAATGTACAATCAAAAGCTGCCAAAATGTTAAGATTGTGGTGTCTAAAAATTTGGCAGCTCCTATATGGTGATCTATATGTGTATGAGTGTGAGAGAGAAAACCTGGGACACAAGGAGGTTCTTAGATAAATATCAAAGGTGAGTCATACAGCTCAGCAGTAATCAAATCTGGCTAGTTAACATGCAGATTGCTGCACTCTCACAGAGATACACTACAGTGACAAGTGTACAGCAGAAGATTCTTTAATGGTTTTTGTATTTTAGTACTTCTGTATTTTTGTGCATAAAATGGCTACAGTTTTGTAACTGTCAAAGGTTTTATTATAGTTCATGTTTCAGAGAAGTAGAGCACTTTCCTTCGATGATATTATTGGGCAACTCTTATTTAACAAGAAACTAGCTTGTGTAAAAAGAGGACAATGTTTCACTGTTCACCAAACTGCATATGTGTAAAAGAAAAAATTCAAATGTGTGAGAGAATATGCTTTCTGTGTGTCACTGACTTTCCACTGTTTGCAAGGGGTGACAAGGGAGTCACTCCTTTAAAAGAGCATAAAAATGGTTGTGAAGCGTGTAGGCTGCTGGCTAAAAATAAGGAACTATCTCACATGTAGAATGACACATTGCGACCTCTGTTGTCCGTGGGGCCCAAAGGAAAATACTCAGAACACAAGCCTCCCACACTCTTACTTGTTATCATTTACTAGAGACTTGCTAGATGTCATTTCCATATCATTAAAAGCAGCTTTAAACTGAGAGAAACCCTTTATTCATCGCGATCATTGTAGTTTCCTCTTTCTCATTTAAACTAAGTAAGGAGGGAGGTAAAGGAGTAATTTTAATGTGTGAGTTAAGAGTTAAGTAAGACTGCATGGAGAGTGTGAGACACTGGAAAGAAGAAAAGAAATGAGGAAAGAAACAATAAAAAAGCGTAATCTTTGATGCAGACAGGCTTTATAGTGATGACAAAATATGCTACAATCTAAAATAGCATAATTTTCATTATTGTTAAGTTTATCACTTAAAGAAAACACCATGAACACACGTACAAAGAGGCACACCCATATCTTAAATGTTTCAATGTCCCAATCGGGCCCTGCCATTTGCTCTTGCATCACCATCATCTCCTTTAGGTTAAATTGCATTTGCCCTCTAAATCCCCCAGTTCTCCATGCGTATTTGCGTCTTAAAAGGCTGATATATATTTAATTATTTTAACAACTTAAAATAGGCATATAAGTTTACATTTCTTGTCAACTGCAAACACAGAATAATAATACTGCATGGAAATAACTGAGTCCAAACTCACTCCCACCTACGCTCGGGTGGAAACCTTGGCATCATATGCACTGGACAGATTTTAGCATTATCTTTCAACATGCTAGGTTAACTTTTTAAATTATTCTAAGCCTAGCCATATTCTGTTCCTAAACCCAGCCAAGTTTTTATGTCCAAACCTAACTAAACAGCAAGTAAAAACAAAAAGAATAAACGAGGGAAACAAAAGTGAGCGCCTCGTGAAAACAAGCCAGACTATGAGCAAAAATAAAGTTTCACAAAGGACATGAATCTTGTCTTCTTCTTGACGGTTTTGTGATTTACTGGTCTTTAAGTTGAAAGTGGTTGCAAATATCTCCTTAAGGCTTTTCTGTGTTTTTGCATTGGTTCAATGCAGGGCTAGTGGACAGTTTTTGCGGACCATTGTCCATATGTTGCGTTATTGTACTGTCACTAGGGGGCAGTGTCACAACAAACTGTCTGTGGGCAGGCTCCTCCTTGCAGTGTTGCCAACTTAGCGACTTTGTCGCTATATTTAGCGAGTTTTCAGACCCCTTTAGCGACTTTTTTTCTAAAAAGCGACTAGCGACAAATCTGGCGACTTTTTCTGGTGTTACTGGAGACTTATTTATGATGACTTTTTGACGTGAAAGCGTGTATCGCTCCTACTCTCAACAAGCAGTGGGTGCTGCCATGGGCACCTCACCCGTGCCAAAGGGCTCACAGGCGGAGGATAGTCCTCACGCAGCTTCTATCAGGGCAGGAGACGTTCAAACCTATGCGTCCAAACTGCAAATGAATCGCGCATGAGTGAAGCCGCTGCTCCCGCACTGACTGTAACGCAGTCAGTTCTTCTTTTACTGTTATGCTGTTTTGTGGATCACAACGTTTAAAACTACTTATAAACACACACACACACACACACAAAGTAACTCCACCAGAGTGCCTATTTCGGGTCACTTTTGCCGGTCCAAGCCCGGATAAAGGACATTAAAAAAAACAATAATTGCTAAAAGAAATTTAATTTGTAGCTCTAAATAAATTCTAAATGCATTTAGGACGTTTTTTACTCACTTTATGTCTCTTCCACGATGTTATTTCTCTCTCCAACAACGTAGGTTACAATTACATTAGCATGACCAATTATGCAAATTAGGCGATGACGTCATTTGGCGACTTTTAGCGACTTTTAGGACAGCCAATAGCGATTTTCATTACTGAGGAGTTGGCAACACTGCCTCCTTGTGCTATCGTTTGTCCTTCTGCTAGCTATGGAGACGTGGCAACATACAAAGAGCAGAAGTGGACACTCTCCATGCTTTTCATGTTGTTTTTGATACTTTAAGCTTTGCTCCTGTTTGCTAATGTTGTCCCTTTCCATGTCCAGCTCACTTTTTAGCATATGCACCATCTGTGCATCTATGGTACACAGATGCAACATCATAAAATAAGCTTTATGCAGACTTCATTGATTTTTCAAACAGGATGACTTTACAGCTATATCCCCTCACCTTTATACAAATCGTCAGTGTATTTTTTTATTCTGTTATTTTCTTATAAAATGATGCCTCTGCTTTCCTCATTTGTTACTGTTGCCTTTCGTCTTTCTAACATTGTTTACTCATATATCCTCATATTTGTCACTGTCTTTATATCTATTGATCTTTCAATCACATGTCTTTAAAAGGCTGCAAGGGGTTATTCTGTTGTCTGTGTTCATATATATTGATGTGGATATTCACTGCAAATTGAAGTATACTTTAGATTGCATAGTGTAGAGTCTATGCAATTTTTAGAAATCTTTGTGTCCTTGCTGGAGAATGAGCGATGGCTCTGTCCCCACCCTTACATCTCTCCTCACTGTCTCTTAACCTTGCAGTAATCTGGTAAGTGGCAAATCAATAATTGAAGTGCCATTATTGGGGCAATGGGCTAAGCCATAAATGCAAACAACTCATTTATCCATCTAAAAGTGAATATGTGCTCCTCCCATTTTATCCTCTATACCTTTTTCACTCCCTCCTTGTCTGTAACCTTCTTTGAAATCCACTTATAATCCATTCGCCTTTCTTCTAGCTCCCGGCTTCAGTCTTTCTGTCTCTCTCTATCATCAGTGGCTTGTACACACAGACGCCTCACCATTACAGTGACATTTACTTTCAACACGAGGCCGAAAGAAGCTTTTAAAGCATCAAAATCTAATTCATTTACACCTATTATAGCAAATGGAGCAGGTGGTGTGTCTGAATGTGTGTGTATTTGTGCAATTGTTTGTATGTGCCTAGGGAATTTTGTCACTCTTCACAGACCTCACAAATAGCTCCCATAATGCTTTTACATTGGTTTACAATGCGGCTGGCTAGCTCTCTTCATTTGCACAAAACACAACAGCTCAATGTTGACACCTTACCAATACGTAGAAGCAAAAGGTGCAGGAAAAATCCTGATGACAAAGCAAATGCCGGCAACTTTGTCTCAAAAAGAAAACAAGAGCTTGCTGAGATTGTGTGCCTTTCAAAACCTGGGAGTGTAACTGTATGATTACCAGGACAGCCAATTCTATCAGTCTTGGTAAAATAGCACAGATAGGATCATGCATGTCCTTTAGATGCAATAACATGTCATTTTCATGTCGTCTACACCTCAACAAGAGGGCAAAAAGTAGTCTCAGTGCCGTGAAGAAAGATAAGAACTTTCAATCTACATAATCTCCATGACAAACTTTTTTTTCACAAAACAATGGGGTTTTGAGGTTGAGACATAAAAGTCGCAACAAAGCAGAGAGAGGCGCAGACTAAATCGCTTTTTAATAGATCAGTTACATCCCCAGATTTCCTGTTGAAACATGACGTTGATGCAAGATGTTCACAGAACGATGTGCTCAAATGGCTCCCTGGGGTCTCTGCTCAAAGCATGCTGTGTAGCTCTTAAATCTCTCTTTCATTCTTCTTATCGGGTGTTTTGTGTCTGTCATCTTTTGGATTAAGACGAGCTCTGAGCTCTGAGCAAGATAACTCTTGCTGTTCTTTTAATATCTAAGAGTTTGGTATACATTTGTAAATTTGACTGGGTTTTTGAAATCCAGCAATAGAGATTTGATTTGATGGTGTTGTGAGACAGCGTATGTCCACATGTGGCCTCGAAATGTCTGTCAGGAAGCTACTGTGACTGTTTTTGTACTTTATCTTAACATTCTGCCAACTTTTTTTATACACCTACTGTGCTCTTCTGTATCTTTACAAAACTTGTTATTATATTGTCACTGAATATAGTGATCAGAACTTAAACAATGGAAGTCCATTTTCAGCTGCAGAATTATGTCCTTTCCTTTATGTGTGTTTAAGAAAACACTACAAAACTATAAAATTCAGCATTCTACGGATATATCTGGTATGGTACAATCACAAAAGATGAGAGAACAAAGATACTGGTTTCTAACTTACAACCTCAAGTTCCCCAAAAGTTGGGGCACTGCATAAAATATAAAGAAAAGTCTATATTTTATTCTAAACAGAACATAGAGAACACATCCAAAATGTAAACTTTGTTCAAATGTACCATTTAAACAAAAAAAAAAGTCATGTTGAATATGATGGCCGCAATACATCTTAGATGAGTTAGGACAGGGCCATATTTACCACAAACATCTGGAAACTGGAGATACCACATGGTGTATTTGTTGTCCCACTCTTGCGCTTAACAGTCTTTGAAATAATGTTCATTTCATGATGTGCCATTGGTGCAATCTTTGCAAGCAGACCAGTTTAGCACTCGGGCTCTTCTATCACAAAACCATGCTTTTGTAATAAATGCAGTATTTTAGCATTGTCTTGCTGAAACGTGCAAGGCCTTCCTTAAAAATGACAATATCTGGATGGGAGCATTTATTGCTCTACAACCTTTATATAACTTATAGTAATGGTGATATTTTTCCAGTTGTGCAATATTGCAGTTCCTTAGGCAATTCCCTCCCTTTATAGTCTGACGTCTATGTTTTCCAAAAACAATTTCAACAGTTTTCCATTTTGTCCAAGTGCATTTGAAATGACCTTTCAGATAGTGTTCATATATAGCTTCGTGTGTGCACGATAGAGCTTTTACCTGCATTTGTGAATGAGACAGCGAACTTTGTTCACAGATAATGATTTTTGGAAGTTCCTCCTGAGCCAATTCAGTGATGCCCATGACAGAATCTCACCTGTTTTTACTGCAGTGGCTCCTGAGGGTCTTACGAACACAGACATCCAATACTGATTTTTAGTCCGGTCCTTTGCACACAGAGATTTCACCAGATTCTCTGAATCTTTTAATGACATTATGTACTGTAGATGTTGAGATATTCACAGTTTTATGTTAAGGAACATTATTCTGAAATTGCTCCACAGTTTGTAGTTTTTTGCAAACTGGTGAACCTCTGTCCATCCATGAGAAACTCTGTACTTCTAAGATGCTCTTTTAATACCTATTTGTGCTACTGATGTTCTGCCAAAACGCTCCAGTTCCAATATATTTCTCCAGCTGTTTCTCTTTTTTTTCAGAATCACTTACTCTCGCAATATCCAGACATATTCTCAGTTCAAATTTAATGTTTCCTATGTTCTATAGTGAATAAAAGATGACTTTATGAGATTCGCAAATACAGCATCCCAACGTTTTTTGGAACTGGGTTTGTACTTGAGTCTTCAAGAGACCTTATTCCACAATATGTGAATAGCTTGAGGTATACCAGGTTAATGACTTAATTTGATTGGATTGAAATACAGCTTGCTTTCTATATAAGGTGTTGTGTGTAAGTTCCCGTGTTTTACTCTTGTATTACGTAAATTGAAGTTTATTTGTATAGTTCAAACTAGTCTCTTTGTATAATGTTAGCTAAAAGAAATAAATGCAATAAGAAGCAGTCTGTAATGTAAAAATCTCATATGTGAACACTCAACATCAGTCTGCTAAAGCCACAAACATGAGCAAAACTGAACTTCATTTCCCTGCATATCTCATTGTTATTTACGCTTGCCAGCTGGATAACAGTGAGGAGGAATGTTGTGGTGTAACTACACAGGTGTATAATGAGATAAAGAAGCATGAAGTGAAACTATCTGGATCACAATGTGTTGTTAGCAGCTGCGTCTCTGAAGCATCTTTGAATTTTTACACAGTCTCACATCAGCATATTCACGTGTTGACATCAATCCATGTCTGTGTGTCAGGTGAGGTGTGTGCATCTACACAGTCCTTTTTTATTGCCTTAATAATCAGGAAGACTTTACTTCTTAATTAAGCACCTGCCAATCATGGAAATAATGATTCAGAAGAAACCGTGCGTTACAAAACATATTTTAGTTAATTAATTTAATTAATACAAAAAGGCTGTCCCTTATAAATTAAAGTTGGACAAACATCGAAATATGCATACCCACACATGTATATTCAGAATGTGGAGGCACAGAGTTTTTAGCTATTAAAAAGAAAATTAATAAGGCATCTCATATACATATACATGTGCCTGCAGGCCAATGAGAAGGTGCTTTAATCCTTTCCTGATTAAGTGGTAAAGACAGGAGATTGGCATTATTGATCAGGTCTTTTGGAGCAATCTCTCTATTTAGGTAATCAATGCAGTCTCTAGCTCTCTCTCACACTTGCTCACAAACACACACACATGCACACACAAAAGTAGCTATGGTAAAACCTTATGCAAGGATTTAGAGTTGACCTGAGGGAACTCTAAATCCCAAAAGCCCTTGCTGAACAGGTCATGGGAGTGTTGACCTATAGGAGATCGAAAATTGAACATGTCACTACTGACACTAGAGACAATGGATGGGGAAGTTGGCTTATGTGCTTCTGTTTTGCTCTTATCCCATGTATCCATCCATGTGTAGCTGTGTTTGTACATGTGTGTGAGCTCTCAAGGCAAAGTACAGCAAAAAATCATGTGTGCCACCCTGAGGTGCTTTTACAAATCAAGAAGAAAAGAAAAAAGAGGATGCAATTTATGAAAAATACTGAAAACTGAAGCTTCAGTGAAGGACATAATGGATGAAAATGATAGCTTAAAAAAGGCTGACCAGTTAAAAAAAATGTAGAAAGAAATGAAAACCATCTGTTCCTGTTAAAGTATTTTTCTCAATCACTGAAATTAGACCTGCACTAAATTCTTGTGTACATTTATTCACATAAGCCTGTCATCTGTTTTAAAACAGCAAAATCCCAATGATACTTTAACACTGTTAACTCACCAAAGGTAGTGCAACTAATGAAGTCCAGTTCTTTTACATGTTTAGTCTTTCTATACATTATAGGTTGTCAGCTATCAATTGTATTTATTGGTGTCTTACCTGGGCACACTGTGGTTTGATAGATAAAGGTGCCTGTTTTAGCAATCAGTGGTCCAAAATCCAAATCAAGCAAATCTGAGATCAGTTGTTGAATCCAAATAAATTTCTTTCAAACCTGAATAAGCGACAGATTTATATTCATTCAAGTAATTTCACTCAGCTCCAAGTCAAAACTCAGTCTGGCCTTTTTATTAAAGTTTAATGAAATTATTGAAGTTCAGTGTTATTTTACTGTTATCCAGTGTATATATGACAAGCATAATTATATGTTTATTCTCTGTGTCTGGAGTACAAAGATAATTACCAGTGGGTGACAGTGGGATGAATGAAATGGTAAACTTAGGTTTGACTACAGGATAAAGGAGTTTGCATCTATGCATATCCATTTCATTGTGCTAAGATTAGATTAGATTAGATTAGATTAGATTAGTAGATTTCCTGCTGAAGCATAAGTCTTTAAGATGTAATGCATTTAGTGTGTGTGGTATGGTACAATCACAAAAGATGAGAGAACAAAGATACTGGTCTCTAACTTACAACTTCAAATCCCCCAAAATTGTGTGTGTGCTATGTTTCAAAAATACAGCCCTGCACATATGAGTGTGTGATACGTGACTCTCAGACTGTTAAGTGAATGTGAAAAATGATAATAAAGTTTCATATTGTTCCCTGCGATACTGATTTATGACAGTGTAATAAACACCCGCATCACACTGGGACATTGATTTACAAACAAAAATACATGCAATACACACAAGCCCGCACACACATTTATGTTTTGGGGCATCTATACTTAAGTACTGATCAACAAGAAGAAAGAGTGAAATGTAAAGACACATAAAGTGCCTCTGCATATTAGCAGACTTTTATAAAAAGCTTACATGTGCACAAATGAGAACCCTTCAACAAACACACACACACACACAAACACACGCACGCACGCACGCACGCACGCACGCACGCACGCACGCACGCACGCACGCACACACACACACACACACACACACACACACACACACAGCTATTTGGTTTCCATATATCACTGGGTTTACGATTGCTCTCTGTTATTCCCCACTTTCCTCTCTGTAGCACTGAACCTGTGGGTAATTGGCTTTTTAATGACCTCTGCATTTCCACACATTTCCCATATTGGTTATTTGCCTTCTCAAGCCTAATCTGAGAAGTCACACAGAGAGGGTGATGGTGTGGGTGGGGTGGGGGCAGGTAAGAGAGTAGACATCACAAGAGAAGAGCAGAAGACAAGGTGGAATTTTCATCCCTTTATTATGATGCATACTGAAAAATTGCAAAGGCAAAAGAACACAAAATTGAAATTTGTCTGAGTAGGAAATTTTTTGAAATGACACAGAGAGTAGCAAAGTAAGTGCATCTAAAAAATAAACAAGGATTTCAGTTCTGGGTAATCATCCTGAAGAATGAGACAATTTCATTGCAAATCGAATTCCAAGAAATGTCTCGATAATTTCTGTCCACCATGACCTTCAGAAATGTCACGACTACTATTTTTATCCCTACAAGACTCCATTACTACAACTACATGGACCATTTATGTCCCTGTTGAATATTTTGTTGTTGTTTTTTTTACTTATGCTTATACAGTGTAAGAAGTGCTTGGTATGTCACATTAATATATTACCATTATTATCTTCATATGGACTTATCTAATCCATATACATTGGACTCTCTATGCAGTATGTGATGTATACATAAGTGATTACATATTTGAATTTATTTAGTGTAAGTCTGTAGATCTGTGTGTGTTTTTCTTTGAGCTGCAGTGCATTTTGATTTATATGTCCGACTGTGAGCAGCATAGCTAAGATGTATGACTGAAAATTCTCTTTCAGAGGGATGAAGGGGGAAGAAACGGGCACCAAAAAAAGAATTGAAAGCGAGAGATTCCCTTCACAGGAAGCAGAAAAGGGCTTTGAAGTAACTTTGCTGCAGGTGTGTCAGCCAGTCAGTAGTCAACAGACAGAAGGGTCAGACTTTCAAACTAAAAATAAGGTCTGTTCAGTCCTGCAAGTTAATTGCAAGTAAGTTCCAATGAAGCACCATTTAAGCACCATTTAATCATAAGGACCATTTCCAAAATAGAAACGGCTTGTGTTTGCAGTTCAGTGATATAACTTGTTGGTTTGATAGTTTTAGCCAAAGCTATTAACATTGAATGAATAAAACACGTTATAACAGGATCAAGACGGCATTTAATCTGATAAATCTTTAAAATAAACCGCTAAAGTCATATCCAGTGTAAACATTTGATAAACAATGTTATAAAGGTCACTGATGAAGGAAATCAGTGTTGGTTTTTTCTCATATTTTTAACAAAAAAATGAGCAGTACTGGCCAAAATATGCAAAATCTGGAAAAGGGGTTAGACAAAATGATCACTAAAATGATCAGCCAAGTAGTATTAGTTCTGGCTGTAGTTATTATAGTCAGGTTATTTTCTGTAGGTATTAGTAAGTAGAATTTAAAACACATCATGTCAACAACAAGGTTGTGACAGTATTAATGTCACATGTTTTATTCTTGCCAGGTTTACTGTCATTGCCCCACATATGTCAATAAAAAATAACATTGCATTTGCACGTATATGTGAGATTGTTCCTGCAATTCAATGTGAATAAGTGTCACTTTCACACTTTCCTGCTTAAATGTTTGCTTGTACTCACATATGTGTCCAAATGCACATGAGTCAGTCTGTGTTTGTCACATATGTAGAATTATTTCTGAAGCTTTTAGTGTGCATAAAATTCACAAGAAAACGACCTTAAGAAACGTAAACCGTCTCAAAGTATTTGATTGCAGAGAACACATTTGTACTGTAATTGATGTGGTTACATTTGAATTATTGACAAGAATTTCATGCACCAGTTGTCTCTCATAATCAGTGCATTCTGCAATTCAGCTGTTGACAAGCCTTTAAAAAAAAATCTATTGTATGTTTGAAGACCGTGTTATTGAAATGCATCATTAAAGTTCAGAGAATGAACACAGTCTGAAAAATACAGCCTGGAATACCTGAATAAACAGAACTGCATATTTCATTATTGAAATGCAGTGTTACATAGCACAGTGTTGTTTAGGCCAGATCCAATTTCTTTGAAACTGATGAGAAGAAAAATAACCATACTTGTTTATCTACCACAGCAGCTTTTCAAAAACAAATGCATACTTGTAATCAAATAAAAACTCCTGCAATTATTTAGATCTTTTCTACAACCATCACAAACGTGGCTTGATTTCATCTTTGATTTGTTTCTAAGACTTTTACTAAAGCAACTGCACAAATGACACACTGGAACGATGAGTGAACTGGAGAAGAAGGCAGTGTAGAAAAAACAGTTGTCTGAATGAACAGTAAATTCAGTTCAGTTCAATTTGGTTTTATTTATATCACACCAAATCACAACAGCAGTTGGCTCAAGGTACTTTATAATGTAAGGTAAAGACCCAGTAATAATACAGATGAAACCCCAACAATCAAACGACCTCCTATGGGCGAGCACTTGGCGACAGTGGGAAGGAAAATCTCTCTACAGGAAGAAACCAAGCTCATAGAGGGGCAGCCCTCTCGCCCCTGTGGGCGGTCTATCCTTTCAAGTTCGGGTCCTCTACCAGAGTCCTGGGAGCTTGAGGGTCCTGCCCAGTATCTTAGCTGTTCCTAGGACTGCGCTCTTCTGGACAGAGATCTCCGATGTTGTTCCTGGGATCTGCTGGAGCCAATCGCCTAGCTTGGGAGTCACTGCACCTAGTGCTCCGATTACACAGGGACCACCGTTACCTTCACCCTCCACATCTTCTCGAGCTCTTCTCTGAGCCCTTGGTATTTCTCAAGTTTGTCATGTTCCTGTTATGCTCTCTCTCTCTCTCTCTCCCTCTCTCTCTCCCTCTCTCTCTCTCTCTCATAGCATGGCCTATGCGTACAGTAAGCAAAATTTGTACTATCATCAATTGCTTCTTTCTACAAAATACAGAGTGCAGGTGGCACAAATTCACTTTGAGCTGAATAACTCTAGAAAACACTTCTGATATGATTTATTAATTATTATGTCAAGAGTCTGTTTTAATTTGTTTTTTAAACAGTAAGCACCTCTGAGGATCTAGGACGTGGTAGAAAAAGACCCTATTCTCATAGTAGCAATATCTGGCAAACAGTGATTTTTAAAACAATGACCAGACCATGCAAAGAATTTATTAAAGCAAAGAAAATATATTAGCGAATATAAGCAAAAGTGATGGATGGAACAAAAAGTACTTGCATTACAGTGGGCATATTTTACTTTTAACACTTTAGCAGCAAAGCGGGAAATAGTGCCATCTGGCAACTGCTGCTCCAGATGAAGTTGTTGTATCATCAGGAGGTGTATTGGGGTTGCTGCCGTGAAGTTACAGTTGGCTGGAGTTGGTTCAGGTTTTTTTTTCAGACTCCGCGACTACTGAAGATAAAAATGAGGTTCAAAGAGAGATAATAATTTCCTTTCTATGTACACTGCATGGGACATGTACACCTATTTCCCTATAAGAGCTTATTTCCTCTTCATTCGCCTAAAGGAGAAAATCACTCAGCGAATATTATGGATATTTTTATAACCCCACATGAGTGCTGCCTTGTAAAGACACACATGCACACACACACACACACACACACACACACAGGTAGGCACACGCAAACACACACTATCAGTGTGCTCAAAGGCACATTTGACTCACATGCACAGTAATATAGAGCCCACAGCTGGGTGTAGGGTATATAATTTAACCACTAACTGCAAATGAAGAAACACATCAGGGGCTCAGATTAGATGGAGCTGGCAGAGATGGAAAATGAAACAGAGGCCATCAATGATGTCTTTGTGCTTTGTGTTCGCCCCCTCTCTCTCTCCTTCTGGTTATCACCTTCTTTTCCTTCCTTGTCTGTCATTTTTAGACATTATTGCCTTTCTTTTAGTGTTTGTCCCATTCAGTCTGCCCCAGTCTCTCTCGCTACCCCTTTCACACGCAGTCACCCCCACACACTCACATATAAACACAGAGTTATCACTGGCCTACAGGGACTCATTACTTCTGTGATCCAAGGCTTTTATATGGTGGCTTGGTCTTAAAAATGGGCATTTATTGCTCCCCCTGATAAATAGTGCATGTGTGTGTGAGTGTGTTTGTTACTGAATCTGCTGTTTACTCTGTTTCTTTGGAAAAAATATACAGAAAATGCATATTGTGTTGCAGAATGAGTGTGTTTAAGTGTGTATTAAAAAGACAGATAGACAAAGCAAGAAAAATGAAAAACAGCAAAGGTCGCGTGTGATTGTTGAGGCAGTGACTATCACTTGAACAGATGATGGACAAGGTTTTCTGACACCCCAACATAAATGGACTGCAAACAAAAAATATTATTTCTATCTTCCCAGGCATCTCATTCTAGAACCAAAGAAAGGGCAAACATAATGTTTATGCTTAACAAATTTCCCACGTGTGGGACTAATAAAGGTTATCTTATCTTATAAAGTTTGAATAAAAGAGAAGAAGCCAATTGTGTTTTCTTTCAGGAGGAATAAGGGTGTAAAGAGGTAATCACAAACACTCAAACTTGCCTAAAGAAAAAAGTAAGACAGAGGTTCAGTCACTGTAGGTGAATACACTCTCATCTTATCTGTGTGTGTGTGTAATATACCAAGGCTACAGAAGAACAGTTGAGGAGTGGATTGAACTCCAGAGGTAGTTTGAGAAGTTTCTTTGGACATCTTGATACTTTCATTTTGCTGTAAGGCTGGGTCACTGTTTACTTGCCCTTTGCTGTAGTGTGATTGCATGAGCACTGACTCTCCATAGTGAAAGGTTAGTGGGAAGTATAAGTTTGGGAAAGGGTCAAAGAAAGAGCCAACAAACCCAACAGTAAACCACTGGAAAGAAAGAGCAGAGAACTATTAGACTTTCTCGACACAAAGTGAAGAGTAATAAAGCACAGAATTGGCACGGCACCTGGGGGTCCTGGCCTGGCTTCACCGTCTTTCACATTCTACCTCGTGCCCTCTCTCATGGCTGGCATTCCCTCACCTTGGGGGATTTCCTCAGCTGTGTTGCTACAGCTGGCACAGGCTTGGCAGCGGCACCTCTTTATTCTCACCTCATCATCCACCCCATAAAACCACCATGTCGGGTTCAAATCTTTGGCTGTCTCGGGTGTGTCATGGATAACTCGTTAGACTTTCTCTTGATTATTTCCGAGTGAACGCCTCTTGTGCTCATCACGTTTTCTTCTCCACTTTCAGATTTCGCACTGTTGGTCATCTTCACGTTCAGCACTTGGGGCTCTAGAGAGCGGTTGACCTCCCTCACCTGCCTGCCCACTTTCCCTCTGTCTTCCATTCAGAGAGATTCATAAATATTATTGCTGGAGACTGCTTCAAAATTTACTGACAGCCTGAGCAATTGTGGCAACTGTTTCCTGTAAGTCAATCGGTGAACTGCGCTTGTGTTTGAGTTTACTTCAAAGTGCAATTCTCATGAATCATGACATAAATTACATATAAATTTACATAGACAACACTCATTATTATTATTGTTATTATTATTATTATTATTATTGGTTCTGTTTTTTGTTATGTATAGGTAATATCAGTTCAGACAGATTTTCATTTAGTACCCTCTGTTGGTCTCCCTATTGCTCACTCATCATCCAATCCTTCTCCTTCCCTTCATCTTATTCTCTTATCTCGTGGTTCGATGTCTGTCACTGACTGCTCTATCTGCTCTGGGTTACAAAGGGATTTTACCAGTCAGATAATCCATCTATCTTCATCTTCCATGCTCTCTGTGAATATACACCGCTGCTTTAATGGCTTTACTCTGAAAGATACCAACAGCTCCAAAAAGCTCTCAGAGCGACATTTCACTGGAAGCCATGATTCCCTTGCTCATTTTAAAGTGAAGGAGACTTTTTTATTTCTCTGTATTTAGCCAGGAAAAAAGCTTGCTGAAGAGCGTAGTTTTATAAAAAGGTGTTCCTTTTAGTTATGTGATCACACTCTACTCACTGGTTATGCTAAAGAACTAAATCTGAAGGTGGAGACCAAATCTTGTGCCAGAAATGGGCAATTGTCTTCCACAGTTTTCATTTTTTAGATGACTTAAGGAATATAATGAGTGCCAGAATCAGATGTAAATAATCACGTTTAATGACAGTCACATTCCTGTTTCTTATCCAAAAATAGGAGAATGCATATATGGTATAAACTCTTTATTAAGTACATTGCTAGTACTCATTTGCACCCCATTTTGCCTTTCTTATTGCTTTTATGTGGGCGATCGTGGCTCAAGAGTTGGGAGCTCACCTTGCAATCGGAACATTGCCGGTTCGAGCCCCGGCTTGGACAGTCTCGGTCGTTGACACTTCACCTGTTGCCTACTGGTGGTGGTCAGAGGGCCCAGTGGCGCCAGTGTCCGGCAGCCTCGCCTCTGTCAGTGCGCCCCAGGGTGGCGGTGGCTACAACGTAGCTTGCCATCACCAGTGTGTGAATGTGCGTGAATGGGTGGATGACTGGATGTGTAAAGCGCTTTGGGGTCCTTAGGGACTAGTAAAAGCGCTATACAAATACAGGCCAATTACCATTTTATTCTTTGTGGCAAAGATTTAGCCAGTTTCTAGAAATGTTGTGCCTTGTTGACATGAAAGCGTCAAACAGTTGCTGCACATTTGGAAGCTAAACATCCTCGATACAAATCTCCAGTTCCCAAGGTGCTTACTGAATTGAATTCTGGATGTCTTTTGTGTACAGTGAACTCATTGCTTTGGTCAAAACTAAAAATGGTTGTGCATGAAAGTGTTAGTAGATTAGCAATTTCAGAACTACTCAGACCAGTTCGTCTGGCACCAACAACCATGCTACGTTCAAAGTTACTTAAAACACCTTTCATCCCCAGTTTGAACTGAGCAGGTTGTCTTGACCATGTCTTCCTGCCTAAATGCATTGAGTTGATACCTTGTGATTGGCTAACTAATCCAAAAATATGCACACGAAAAGGTGTACCTAACAAAGTGACTTGTGAGTGTAAACTTCTGCTACACTCCCCTCTTGTTTTGCTGCCCTTATGTGTTTGAGTGCGTTTCTGATCCGGGAATGTGAATGTATATGTTAGCTGTGCATAACCCATACATCATTACATATAACATTATTTATAAGGTCAGACTTCATTGCAATCAAATTAACGGTGAATAAAATTCCTTCACATTGACTTGTTTTCTCATCTAATCTATTTTCCACTCACACAAGCAAGTACTGTACGTGGGCAATACTTGCAATATTATTTATTAGATTTGAAGCTTTCTTTGCTTAGGGCAGTTGCTTTTTTAATAAAATATTTTAATTTTTTGTTGGTCACTAATTGGAACATTTGTCATCCAGATTTATTTGTGGACATTTATGTGTGGCCTGCCATGACTGTGTAGTGACCTACTGAATAAAACATTATCTGAATGTAACACACGAGTACTTTTCTGATCTTGTTGTGAGTACAACAATCATGACTGTAAGGGAATTCAGCTGTATAATAACAATAACAATCAATAACACTAGAAAATACTGTAACACAATCACACTACCCACTTTCTGCCATCTGTACTAATTAAATATAATTCCTCACATACAAGGTCTTAAATAATCAGGCCCCATCTTATCTTAATGACCTTGTAGTGCCATATCACCCTATTAGAGCACTTCGCTCTCACACTGCAGGCCTACTTGCTGTCCCTAGAGTATTTAAAAGTAGAATGGGAGGGAGAGCCTTCAATTTTCAGGCCCCTCTTCTGTGGATCCAGCTTCCAGTTTGGATTCAGGAGACAGACACTATCTCTACTTTTAAGATTAGGCTTAAAACTTTCCTTTTTGCTAAAGCATATACTTAGGGCTGGACCAGGTGACCCTGAATCCTCCCTTAGTTATGCTGCAATAGACGTAGGCTGCCAGGGGGATTCCCATGATGCATTGAGTTTTTCCTTTTCAGTCACCTTTCTCACTCACTATGTGTTAAGACCTCTCTGCATTGAATCGTACCTGCTATTAATCTCTGTCTCTCTTCCACAGCATGTCTTTCATCCTGTCTTCCTTCTCTCACCCCAACCGGTCGCAGCAGATGGCCCCGCCCCTCCCTGAGCCTGGTTCTGCCGGAGGTTTCTTCCTGTTAAAAGGGAGTTTTTCCTTCCCACTGTCGCCAAAGTGCTTGCTTATAGGGGGTCATATGATTGTTGGGTTTTCTCTGTATCTATTATTGTAGGATCTACTGTACAATATAAAGCGCATTGCATTAAGGCGACTATTGTTGTGATTTGGTGCTATATAAATAAAATTGAATTGAATTGAATTGAATTAATTCTTAAATTAATCCTTTAGCAGCCCTTTTATTTCCACAACAAGAGTCTGTTTGATGTAAAATTCTGTGTAGCAGTTGAAATGACATGGGACAAAGTGGTTCACCTATATAACAACTGTTTAAACCTAACTGTCCATGTAATTCTAGAGGTGCCAGTTGGGTGTTTGTCTTCTTTATACTAAAGTTCAAAGCAAATGAACAGTGGCAACAGCTTTTTCTCAGGTAACAGAAAAAATTGGGGGCTTTGCGCAGTGTCTGTCAGTTTGCTTGTGTCGCTTTTGCGCCATCTGTCCTTTTCTCAACTCTACTTTGCTTCTTCCTTCCCACCCACAAATCAGAAATGCAATCAAGCTGGCTCCAACAAGGACCCTCGAATCACCACTAGCAGCTAAAAAAGCTCACGGTATATTTAACCTCTGTACCCATCAGCAGCCACTTGAAAAACACTCCCTTGCCTGCCTGTGCACGCACACACACACAGTTTTACTATGCTCTCATTACTATACTCAAGCACAATATACCATGTGAGTGTCTTTGTTTGTGGACTGTACTTGTTTTAGTTTGTAACTAAATTTGCGTATGTGTGTGTGTTTGTGTCACTACTGAGTGGTGAGGCACTCTCTGATTAGCACCCATTTGTTTTCAGATGCTCGAAGAACAAAATAAGAGGCAGCGCTGACAAGAGGACAGACACGGCAGGATTAAAATACACACGCATGTCAAAATACAGTTTGAGACAGTTCAAACATACTTTTCTGTCAAGCTGTCAAATTACAAAAAAACAAAAACGATTGAGAGAAACTGAGAGGCACATTTAGGACAAAGACGCCTCAGGAGGAATGAATGCGTTGCAGAGAAAGAAGGTCCAGGAATAGAGGAAGAAAAATGAAAGAAGAAAAGAAAGAGCAAAGACAGGCAGAGCTGTAAGGCTTTGTGAAACACGGTTTGGGCCCTGGATTGACAGTCACTGCAAACATCAACACTGCAAATGACAGGGTACACCAGCAAAAAGGCACCCATTCAAACACTCGCACAAACCTCTGGCACTGTTAGCAGAACTCTGGATAGCCTTTGTTAAAATCACCTAAACCCTCAAGAAGGAATAAAAAAAGGCAGCATATTTCATTTGGCTGTCAAACATTTTGGAACCCTGCAAAGCGCCAAAGGATAGAAGGGGTTTGTGCAAAAAAAAAAAAAGTAGCAGTGTGTAAAACTAAAAACATAAAAGACTTAGTAAAGACCGGGCTATGTGAAAGTCAAACACTTGCATGAACGAAAAATAGAACGGGTAGCTTACGTCAAATGACTACGATCACTTTGCACGCATGTGGATGAAGTTGATTTTTGGCAATTTTGGCAATTTTTGACTCTGTAATATAGTTAGAAAATACAATTTCAATCTTGCAGCTTGCAGTCATTTATAGTCCTCGTGCAACATGGGTTGCCCCACACAGGTGTTTTCACTTGTGCCTGATTAGACCACTTCTCAGGAATGTGGGGGCATGTATATATTGACTGACATCTCCCTCGAGCTGCAGCTGTCTGGACAACTTACTGTACATCTTTGTTTGCTGCAACTGGTCAGACTATTTTTGGTGATATAATTAACGGGGTAGCTGTGCTTCAACCAGAGCAGAGGTTTAATTAGCTGGAATGACTGACTGCATCTATTTAGCATTCAGAACTGTGCAACTGTGTCAGTCTGTCCAATACAGGTTTTTCATCTTCTTGGGTGCAGGTACACGTATTGCACTAGAACTGAAAAATCGTGGAGTTATAATATAACAGTAACTTGCAGGAAAATGTAATTAACTACCCATTAGCCAGTGTATTCCAAGTGTTTATGACTGGTTAGTTAGGTGTGCATCATAGGTAGAATAGGTCTTGTAAGACCATGCTAAACAACCATAAACATTGGTAAACCTTGGTTAATTGTACAACAAACATTCCTGTACATGCAACTAGTATTCCACCCCCCTAACTTCCAAATATTTATATGAACATATATGAAACTATAATAGTAACTGTTAGTAACTGTTAGAGTTAACTATCCTGATTTTCACAGGTGACTATCCTGTTTTTTCCATGTAGCAACTTCATTATATTATTATGACATACTATTTTTTTTTCTGTGGACCTCCAGCACTGCGTAGAGTAAGCCCACATACTGTTTCATACTTATTAACTGTACACCTGTCTTGAAGAGATTTTTTATCTTTCTGATAATGCTAATCATGCTCTGTTCTCTTTTAATCCCTCTGTATTATCTTGCACTTGCTTTAATATTCTTATCTGTATCCTCTGTATTTCAGCTGCAACAACAACCCAATTTCCCTTCAGGGCTCATTAAATCTTCATCTACTTTGTCTCATTCACAGAAAGGCTAGAAAGACATTGTCTGTCAATGCTGAAATCATTAATGAACATGTTTCTGTTGTTATCTGGCTTCAAAAACACAGAGCACACACACAACAGCAGCCAATTGGGTGCTATTATGAACACTGTCTCTTTCCAGAGTTAAGAAATAAAGGTTTCAGAGACAATATCAGCCATAAACACATGATGCATACCAGATTTAAGACAACTGTAGAAGTGTAACACACACACTGGCTGAGGGTTTCTGTAAGTGCTGAACAGAGACTCAAAGAGGAAACAAGAGCAAAGGATATCTACTCTTCTTTGAATGCTCCTCCTCTGTGACAGAATTAAGTCTCTTTCCATTTCCACCTGAACCGCTCGGCCCCTTAAATCTCTTGTTTCTGTGTGTCTGACAGTAAGAAATATGTCAAGTCTACTTCACACTATTTTACAGCACAGAAAGGTCCAAATTAAAACAATAGGTGGTTTTATGGTAACCTACTGAAAGTTCTCCATGCTCCCCAATTTGCCTTTTTGTGCGGATAAGTCAGTAAGTACAGTAAGACTCAGTGGAGTAAGAGTCATTAGGGAAGTCTCAAGTCTTTGTGTCATATTTTTTATTTTTTGGTTTCCTTTACTTTCTGTCACTGTCATATATTTTTCTAGACGCCTGTCTGCCCTCATCACTCTCTTTTGTGTGTTTTTGCATCATTATGTGGAACTTTTTTGAGCCTCCTGCCAATCGTTATCTCACATTCGCTCTGTACTCACTCTCCAAAATCACTCGATTTCCATTTTAGTTTTATTATTTCAGTCATTTTGCCACGTTTAACTTAGTCTTTTTTTCCTTCTATCCTTATGAATGAAATGCTGCCATCTGGATTTATGTAGTTTTGTTTCTTCGCTGGCACATACCATAATGCAGGAATAAATTTAAATGTTTTTTTTATTACGTTTGTATATGTCAATAATGAAGGTGGTCATTTTTCTCTGTTTTTATTTATCAATACATTGCTGTCCACCATCTAAATTCTCTCACCTTTTGTTGTATTTTTCTGTCTCCGTATCTTTACTCTTCCACTTCCTTACTTTAACTCCCCCCTTCATGCTCTCCCTCTGATCATTTTTCACATTTCAGATTGTGGCCGTGTTGACGGGTGCTGAAAACATCGACTTGCTTTGATGTTTGATGTTTGCTGCTTGTGTAAGTTTGTCTCGCTCAGCCTAGGGTTTGAAGGTAATAAGAGGTATGAGATATGAGTGTGAGTGGGGAGCAAGGCAGCGGGTACAGAAAAAAAAGCAGAAAAAAAACCCTTTTCCTTCGGGGATTTGCAGGTTTGCAAAACTTGGACAATGAAAAAAATTGATGCAATGGCATTTTTTAAAAATTATTATCCAATATGTATTATTATTATGAAAAATGCTAGCCAGAGCTCAACTAATACTTCCAAAGTGTAGTCTACTGGCCAAAACTGTTATCGGACTAAAACAATAAGTCAAGCAAATAAACATTAAATAGCATAACAGTAAATAAATGAATGAGTTTTATGCTTCTAAAGAGTCATCAAAAATAAAAGGTACAAAGTACAGAAAAAAATCAAAGACTGGAATCTGAGTATGTTTTTGATATTTGTTGGATCTGTTTTGTTTTGTAGTGATATACATAAGCACGTCATATACATTGTACCATTTACTTTATGAGCTCTCAGGATTAGCTCATTGGGTCTTTATATATGTTATCAGGGATGGAAAAACAGTCATGCCATCTAATCTCGTCACATCTCTAAGTTGTCAGAGGTGTGGATTATATCATCACCAAGTCAGTACAGATGATGAAAGAAGACGTTAAAGCGCTGATTCAAATCCAATCGTGCCATACCACGAGATCTATGAGCTGTCAGGGTTATGGACTATATGACAAAGATGTCTAAATGGCGTTGGAGAGAGAGAAATGGAGAGAGCGATGGTGCCAATCCAATCTTGTCATATCTACAAACTGTCAAGTGTGGGTTATGCTCTATGACAACCATATCAGTCACATCAATATTATGGAGGTGAGGCGAGAAAGAGGATTATATGATAACTTTGTTGATAATGGAGGCAAAGAGACAAAAGCAAGGGTCCTGTTTGCTACTGCATTCATGCAGGCTACATGCTGTACCCAAACTGGCAGTAAACATCTAACACATTAGACACTCAGCTTTGGGGAAACACAGCTTGATAATCAACAGGGGTTACATAGAAAATGAATGTACAGTAGATACACATTTGTAGGTTTACAATATTTTAAATATTTAAACTTATTTTTGAGGTTTAAATAGTTAAATGAGGTTCGAGGTTAATTCAAATATTCTTAAAAACATTTGATAATTTTAAGAACGTCTTTTCTCATATCTGAGCAAAGTGAAACCAACCATTTTTTCAACATTTCAGACTAAATTATTGACACTACTGACTCATTGCTTAGAGACCCGGCACACAGAATGCACTTGCCTTGACACAGCCCTGTAGTTGGTGGAGTTTTCAGCTTTTTTATGGGCTAAATAAAACGCAGTGGTAATATCCTCATGACATTTTTTTCACTTTTATTGTCCATTTTCCTTTCATGTTTTTTTCACAGTGAGATCTATTGCCACTGCTCAATGGAGATTACAAAAATACTTCAGAACATCTAAGTGGCTTGCTGTAATAGTTTTATGTTGCATCAGGGCCTGCAACTAGCATCTCAG